>NC_139024.1:30839243-32039243 GCF_964662115.1 Mustela nivalis
TCAGAGGAGGGGTCCGGCCCAGAAATAAAAATTATGAGTTTATATTGGTAATCAAAACCTTGAAGCTAGATATGACCACACAAGAAGAACGCAGGTAGAAAAAAAGTTCCAAGGCCTATGATTTGAGCTACTCCAACATCAGGAGATCAGGGAGATGAGAACAAGCAAGTAAATGAGGCTAAGGAGAAGCAGCAAGAAAGAAATTTAAAAACCAGGTGTCCTAGAAGGAAACTGAAGAAAGCATTATAAGGAAAAGCAGTGACCAAATGGATCAAAAGTTGGCAGATTAAATAAAAAGATAAATAGGGGTGCCTGGGTAGCTCAGTGGGTTAAAGCCTCTGCCTTCAGCTCAAGTCATGATCCCAGGGTCCTGGGATCGAGCCCCACATTGGGCTCTCTGCTGGGTAGGGAGCCTGCTTCCCTTCCTCTCTTTGCCTCTCTCTGCCTACTTGTGATCTCTCTCTCTGTCAAATAAATAAATAAAATCTTTAAAAAAAAGATAAATAATAAGATTTGACAATTAGACTCAGCAATATGTTGATCAGTGGATCTCAAGGAGTACAGGCTTGGTGGGGTAGAGAGGGTAAAATCCTTCAGGTGTTCAAGAAATTACAGGAAAGGAATTGGAAACAGTAAGTATAAGCATTTATTTGAAGGAATTTTTTTCTAAAGGAAAGAAGAGATATGAGCTGGTACCCAGAAGGACCAAGAAAGAGCTGCATTTTTAAAAAGATAACAGACACATGTTATGTCCAACAGAGAGTAGGAAATTGGTTGTTGTAGAAGAAAAACAGGAGAGAACTGTCAGAAGTGGTGAGCAAGGACAGAATTCAGGGCTCGAATGGAAGAACAGTCCCTGGGTCCATATGGCAGATGGCAGCACACGCACGGGACCAGCAGGGACAGACGAGCGTGTTGGCACACATGGCGCCTCATCTGTGTAAGCCCTAGGTAATTCCCTGTATAACGTCCCCTGAACTCAGTCAAAGGTGTCATTTATGACACCCTCAGACGCTCACATCTGATGTGTTGGTCAGGAATCTTTAGATAAAGACTAGAAATAGACCTTGAGGAGCACGATACAATGTTTAGGGTTTCTGGTGTGTCTGGGGCAGATGGCTTTAGACCTCAGCTTCGGCAAGATTTGAAATATGGAATTTTTTATCCACGTGACCTCTCTGTAGTACAAACTGGCTTTTCCTCAGGTAAGTGACCAGTTTCAATCTTTGGATTACAAGTTTGTACAATGAATTTATATTTAAATTTGGGTTAAGGCTTATCAATTAAACTTAACCCAGTGCTTTGGGTAAGCAGAATCTGCACTGCGGCTGTTGGCTTTACTAGGATACCCCAAGTATCTGTCTGTGAAGTGGCCTAACGGGAGCTGGATACCCTGACCAGTTATTGATCTTCTCCAGGTAAGTGAATGTCAGTTACCCATGGGCTTTACGGCTAAGCCCCAAGGGTTAAAAGGAATGAATTTGGGAAACACTGTTCGTGGAGGGCACAGTTATATTCCCCCTCCTTGATATTTTCTGTCATGTAGGGGAACACAATACTCCTGGCTCCTTTCTATTTCCACACCCATTCGTCCCATAAGGGAGTGGAATGCTTTATCTGATGGGTGAGTTTGCAAGGAAAAAACTCAGGTATGCAAAATCTAGTTCTTTTCTCTTCCATTTCTCAGGTAAACTTGGTTGCCTGCAGAGCCTATGTAATCTAGGTTATTAGGACATGTGGTAAATACTACAGCTCAAGTTCCCACCCTCTGGATTTTTTTTTTTAAAGATTTATTTATTTATTTATTTATTTGAGAGAGAGAGAGGAAGGAGGGGCAAAGGAAGAGAGTCTTCAAGCAGACTCCCCACTGAGTCCAGAGCCTGAAGCGGGCTTGATCCCACAACCCATGAGATCATGAGATCATGACCTGAGCTGAAACCAAGAGCCAGACGCTCAACTAACTGAGCCAACTAGGCACCCCATCAGCCTCTGGTAGTTTAATTCTGCCTGTGATTAGGGGATAAATCTGCTAAATTCTTGAATTCACATTTGGAAAGCCCAGTACCCCACAGATAGAGGCAAACTGCTCAAACACCAGCTTTACCAGTAATAAAGGTGATATTTAATCTCCCATATGTTCTACTCCTGTCCTTTAAATAGTTCTAAATTCAGGTTGAAGAGTGAGGTACCATTTTGTGGACCCTTTTAAATTTCCAGCAATTTCACTTATAAAGGCTCTGTACAAAGGCTATGGCTACTCTGATTTAGAAAGATTTCTGTTTAAATACATTTGAAAGTATGAGTTCAGTCTATTTTCATTACTTTCACATTTATTCTGAAATATTTGCATATGCAAAAATCTATTTGAGTATTACTGCCAAGTGCTTAAAATTCGTTCACAAAAAAATGGACTACAGGCAGAGTAAAATTAACATAGGTTGTAGAAAAACACAAAATGCCTTCGGCTTACCATTTTATTACTAGTACTAAGTGTGAATATATTTCCTTCTGCATATTTTAAATTATTTTGAACACCACCAATCTCTAAGATCTATTTACATGGATGATTATACATTAAAATTAACCTGCAATATAAACCAGATTGAAATTTTTAATCTGCTAGGCAAAGAATGAAGTTGTTTGGCATCTTACACAAGTCAACAAAAAATAGAAAAGCAGCTGTTTAATGAGGTTTTGCTAATTTTTAAAATAATGAGATGCCAAACTGGTACTCACACACCAAAAAAGCTCTGCTCTAATTAAGGTGATATCCAATACCAGTGTCAATGGATTTCTTAAATACAGCTTCCTCACGTGGACCCTTCCGGTCTATCACAACTTAGTGACTTTAGCAATGAAATATCATGCTTGAGCAAAGTGCTATTTACAAAGGCAAATAGGCCTCTAAAAGTAAATCTTTTAAAATAAATCTTACAACTTTTCTGAAAGAAGTTATATTAGCCATTTGACTTATGTTCATTAGCTTCTGATACCTAAAAATATAAAATGTAAGCTCCACTTGGCATCACTTGTGTTCACCTTCCATACCCTTTTCTTTGTTCATCACCCACACAAAATTTCTTATAGAATATGATATCCTATTTAGAAATTTCCATTACATATTTCACATTCATAATGAGTCATTATGTATTTAGGTATTTCTGTCAGCTCTCACATCAAAAAGACAGTGGAACAATATAAAAAAAGGTAAGTACAGTATCTTTCCTGACTACTCAAGGCAATCACTAAAGTGAATATTTTTGGCATTAAATTTAGAAACTCCACACTTTAATAATATCTATCATGTGGGGATGTGAACTCATCATTTGGATAACCTACAACATTAAACTAATGAGCCAACCAATCAAAAACATTTATTCTCTGTGATAAAGAAGATCTCTGGCTGAATTCAAACTAATAATAATATTCTAATCTTTGAATTAAATATGAAGTCACATCCAGCAGTAATAATAGTTGACACTTATTGTGCTCGGCACATATCAGATGCTATATGTACCTTATCTCATGTAGCTTAGTTCCTGCAATAACACTAAGAAAGCAACATCCCAGTTTAACAAATGTGAAAACCAAGTCTCAGAGAGATTGACTAAGATCACACAGTGTGTAGGTGGTAAACGGAGATTTAAATTTAGGGATGTCTGTCTGCAACACTGTCCTTTGACTTTATACAATCAAGTATTTCAGGTGAGGATCCACTTGTGCCTAAGCCGTTATTGGTGAACTGGGTGGTCTGGTATGCGGATCCGTTGATGGCAATGGTTTAGAGCTAGGCCACCATCTGGTCTCAGGGTGAATTCTAAAATCTTTTTCTTCATTAATATCATGAGCTAAGTGGTTGAACAAACTTATCAGAGACATCCCTAATGACAGGATGTACATGGTATGGAATCATAATCTCTAGTGAACTCAGGTTTGAACAAATATGCTAGACATCTGAAGCACTCATGACCATTTATTATTGAGCAAAGCTGTCCATAAGGGTTATACCATTTGTTGATCATGGACAGATATTGTTTAAGATTAATATTCATGTGTACACAGGAAAATTAGGGGCAACAAGATAATTAATACCTCCTAACCAAAGGTCCTTCTCAGGATTTCTTGAAGTTAAAAAATTTGATGACATCTCTGCCAAAATATAACTCAATTTTCATATATGTCTATTTCCCAATCCAGTCTTGGCTTCAGCTTGAAGCTCCAAATAATTTTTGAATAAGAATCACAAATAAATGAGTTGTATTTGTAATAGACATATATTATTAAAAATAAAATGATAATGATGACAGTAATAAGGCCTGCATATTATGGAACAAGTAGATATTTAGAAATGGCTAAAAATTGAAATTGACAACTGATGGGAAATCTCAGAAAGATATAAGAGTTTGACACAGTGTGAATGGTACTATTTGTCATGTAATGCGAGCACCACTACTCTTTCCATTTGGTTCTCCACCTACCCTTAAGAGTTGAGTGGTAGTGGGTTCAGGTTACAAATCCCTGAGTTCTAAAGATACTAAGCATGCTAAACTCTCATCACAGACACATATAATCCATCTCCATTAGGGAGTGTAATGCACACCGATAGCAGAAGAAGATGTCAACAATCTGCACTCAAGATCTCAATCAGGAGATTTCAGGGAAGCCAATTTCTCAGAATCCTTCAGTCCTGAATATGTTTGTACCCTTGGCCCGGCAGCTCCGCTTCTAGAAAATTATCCCACAATACTACCCACCCATATATACTGCACATTGAATGTAATAGTTAAAAGCTAAAAAGAAGGAAAGTGTAAAACTTTATCTATAAGATAAATTGTTATGGAGCCATCAAAAAGAATAATGTAGATTTTTTTGTATCGATATGAAAAGCTCTTTAAGATACATTTTGGTAAAAATAAACAATGCAAAGGATAATATCTATAGTATGATATCATTTCTTTAAAAGTAAATGTGGTCATATATGTGCATATAAGTGCATAGGAGGAACCAGGAAAAGCTATACCAGATATTTGGCATTAGTGACCTCTTAGGAAGAGAGAGGAACTGGGAAAAAAGTAAGCATTCTCATTTTTCAAAATATTCTACCTTGTTTGGATATTTTATAATGAGAATCAATTCCTGTAGTAATTGTGTAATAAGAAGGTAAAGAAATCAGTTATGATACTAAAAAATTGCTTTTAATATACCAGAATCATTAAAGGATGTATATTTTTTGTATGATGTGTATATATGTATGTATGTATATGAAATAGTTTTCAACTCATTTGATTCTCTGACCCAAGATATATTTATAGTTATAAATGATACTCTAAACCTGAGTAATTTGAAAACTTTTTGTTGGAATCATATGGGGCTTTAAAAAGTGTATTTAATTCATGTAACAAACCAAGCTAATTCATACAGTGATATCAAAGTGCAAACACACTGCTAAATTTAGAATTCCGGACCTAAAATATTCTTGGGAACATTTGTTTCCTCATGATTCAATCTTGATTTTTTTTGTTTGTTTTTTCAAAGATTTTATTTATTTGAGAGAGTGAGCACAGGAGCACACAAATGTGAGGGGGGAGGAGCAGAGGAAGAGGGAGAAGCCGACTTCCTGCCGAGCAGGGAGCCTGAGGCAGGGCTCCATTCCAGGACCCTGAGATCATGACCTGAGCTCAAGGCTGGTGCTTAGCTGACTGAACCACCCAGATACCCCTCAATCTTGATTGTAAATAACAGCATTGATAGTTTTCCCACTTCAAAGTTGTTGAATAGAGGTCAAAGTTATGTGGAAAGATCCAAACTGGTTGAGTTGGAAGGAGGCTCCAGGCCTTAATTTGTGGTTAAAAATTATGCACAAAGACCACTCTGTCAGTGCGTACCGCATTACACTCCATCATTCGTGCAGTGTGCAACATCATGATTGAACTTATCATTAAGGAGCAGATAAGAATTTTCTCTTTTATTAATCTTATGTTAAAATGCCTAACTCAAATAAGAAACACTCTATATCTACATGTCACACAGTTTCTTAATGAAGGCACAGTAATGGAAAAACTGCTGGATCTAAATGTATTAAGAAATTAATTAAACTTCAACTATTGTGATCATGGACATCAATGACTATTAAGTAGCAATAAAAATGCAATCAAAGACTCATAAATCAGGAAGTTTATCACAACACTCTTAAATTACTCAGAACTCCTTGATTTTTTAAACTTCTAAGGGTCTTCACAATTCATTCACTGATTTTTTTTTTTTTTTTTTTTTTAGTCAAAATCTCCCCTACAATAATCCTATTCCTTTTATTTGGTCTATTGTAAATATGTAGAACAATTCCATTTCCTTGTCATAAAATCTCCTCAAATATTTCACTAAGGCATGAATGAAAATACATTTTTTCCTCAGGTCATCTGAGTTCCACTGAGTACACCTGGTGCAATGTCACCATCATCAAGAGTTATGTAATATTCCATTTTATTTAAGTGTGTGTGTGTGTGTGTGTGTGTATGGTAGATTTTAATGTATATGTACCTACTACATACCAATTTTTTTTAACTTCTTGGTGATCCTATAGAGAGTCTACTGTGATGAACAATTATGTGTATATATGGACTTTGATTATGTCATTGATAGAAAAATAAACCATAAGGTCTAATTTTGGTAATTTTTCTCTGGTGATATTATTAGGGCCAAATGTGTAGCTCCATTTCATAGCCTAATTGCCTAGTATTAACTTTAGTACAACTATTTAGAAAATGGGTTAAGTGTCAAGCAAAAGAAGCTTTCAGTGTGTGTGCATGTTATTCCCACATGGGTAATGTTCATATCCTTTGGCCCAGTGGTTATACTTCTAAAAAATTTTCCCACAATACTACCCACCCATATATACTACACATTCAGTGTAATACTTAAAAGGTAAAAGGAGGGAAAGCTAAACCTCTATCCATAAAAGAACATGAAATGAACTTTTGTGAGTATAGACTAAGGATCATGTTTGAGAATCACCAATCATATGTATCAATGTACTGAGTCTCAATTAATGACTGGGGGTAACAGAAGAACAGGTTAGTGCTGTTGTGCTCATGTCTTGGGTAGACGGAAAGCAGACAGACTTTGGTGCTTCTTTCCTAATGCTCCCAAATTTATTTCTTACAATTCTGAAAATAATGTGTTTCTCAAAAAAAAAAAAAAGGAAAAAGGGAAAAAAAGCACATCTAATGTAATGTTTTAGGCTCATACTCTGAGATACTCAGTTTTTTAAAGAGTGGGATTAATGCTCTTCTTAAAATGAAAGAGCATGAACAAATTTGCTTATGTATATAGATGTCTATAAAAGTGCCTTTTAAGAATCCTAGCACATTAGAACTGGGAAAAAAAAAAAAAAACTGTACAGGTTGCTGAGTCCACTGATAAGAGAAAATGAAACTCCAAAACCCTAAATGACTTTCCCAAGATCACACAGCCACTAAGTAAGCAGCAGAAATAACATTAGAATCCAGGCCTGGATACCCCACAAAGTGTCTTATTCATCATACTATTTACATGAAAATTATAATCGATAAAAATTAATCAACCAAACTTTGTTCATTTCTTTGCACCTATAGAGTCAGATATGAAGGGAAAGTTGGTAAATCCTTGGTTTGTGTGATTAGTGATGACCTCCTTAAACACTGCTGTGGGGCCTGGATTACTCTAATCTGGAGCTGACTACAGAGGCTGCCCTACCCGCCCTACACTCTGTGTGCACACCCCCACTTGGGCAGAAACACAGTTGGCAAAGGGCAATACTCCACCACCACTGGCTGGGATCAAGAAGAACTGCTGTCCAAACAATAACTATTTATTAAAGCGTATGGACAATGGCTTGACAAGAAATCAAGCTTGAGCCATTTGTGACCCTTCTCGTTGTTGAGGGCGCTCTGCTCTTACAAGATGTTCTGTCCATAACACAAGATTTGGTAATACCAAGGGGAATCCACCATAACTTTACTTTAAAACAGTGAAAACTAAATTATATAACTATGCCACTAACGCTGTAGGCCACCAGGATGTCTTCAGGATCCCTTGTTTCATTTCTGGGTCTTCCTCTTCCACCTGAGGTAACAGATTTTTGCATTCCTGCAGTGTCCATTCTCATGCATGAATGACTATTAAAGACAGGGCCCCCCGGGTTCTCAGAGCAGTGTTTCTTAATTCCTATCACATTCCATCCTTTACTATCTAACATCCCTACTCTAAGTCCTGAGAATGATAGAGGAAAAGAAAAGGGAGGAACAAAGTACATAAAATCCTCATTCTGGAAAAGGACAGTGAAATTTCTACTTAGCTGGAGAAATCTTAGTCATCCCTCAATGTGGAATTCAAATGTCGCCTCCTTAGTGACAATTCCTTGACTCCCCAGGGGTTATCAATCACCTTTAAAACCATGATTGTGATTGTATGTGCATGCCCACTAGGATCTTATTGCATTTTTATAACAACCATGTGAATCTGTACCTCCCATAATTGTGAATTTTTTGAGGAGATAAGATTTTATTCATCATTGTTTGCCAAAAGCCTATCACACAGTAGGCAATCAGCTAACATATATTAAGTTTCTACAATGACCTTTGTGTCATCTGATTTGGTTAGAAAGTACAGTTAACTCTTCTGATGAAAAGAAAAATGTATATACTCTATATAAATGGTTAATTGTAAGAGTGTACAATAAAATGCCCTTACCATGTGTATTGCACTGACGTGATTTTATTGTCCTTTGATAATTCACACAGCATTTACTGTGCCTCAGGGTCATCATTAAAAATGTCAGTTGCTGCTGTATATGTGCAGACATGCTAGTCCATTCAAATCTCTGGTTGATAAAGGATCAGATAAACCACCTGTCTATTTGTTCTTCCCTCTACAAGGCAGCCCTGAAGTACCTACTTTGACATTTGTTAGGGTTACCCATGAGCTGTTTATCTGTGTGCTACTTCAATCCTTATTTCTAATCATCAAGACTGGATGCCTGAAGATTCTTATTTCTCTTTCTCACTCTGAAGATTTTTATTTCTCTTTCTCACTCTACATGCACTCCTTCCAGTACAACTACACACACACACATACACACACACATCTCATATTTTAATATCCATATTTAGTTGTGTAGTCACTCGTCACGTAGAAATGAAAGTGAAATGAGCCAAGCAAGCATCCTCCCCAGTAGAACTCAGCTTATGTAGTTCTAAAAATCTAATGTTTTATTCAAGCACTGTCTCTCTGGTAATTCTCCTCAGAAGATGTTAATGTATATCCAATTACTAAGGCCAACTACACACACAGTAGACCAATAATCTCATTTGGAGCTCAATAAAGTATAGCGAAGTACGGATTCAAACTTACAGATTTGTCTCATACTTTTTTTTAAGACTTTATTTGAGAGAAAGTGTGTGTGTGTGTGTGTGACAGAGAGAGAGAGAGTGCAAGAGTGAGGAGGGTCAAAGGGAAAAGCAGACTCTCTGCTGAGTGGCGAGCCTGATGTGGGGGCTTTATGTGGGACCTGATGTTGGGGTCCCAATGCAGGGCTTGATCCCAGGACTCTGGGATCATGACCTGAGCTGAAGGCAGATGCTTAACCAAATGAGCCACCCAGATATCCCTGATTTTATTCATTCTTGATTTGACTTCCAAGGAAAGGAGAAAATTACTAATTGCATTAGTAATTATAATGCAAAGTTGTAAAAAAAAATTGGGAAATATAGGTCTTCTAACTTCAAAAACAGAGCCCTACTCTGCCAGATATTTAGTAACTACCAAGGATAACATCTTCTATAATTGCACAAACAGCTCTGACTATTCAGAAAAAGATGATCTGCTCTTAGCTTGCACAGTTAGAGAATACTTGGGCCCCAAAGCACCAAGAATCAACCATATGAATTTATAAGTTGGAGATAATTATTAACATTTGATATTAATTATTGATTTAGTAACACTCCATGAATCCAGAAATGCTATTTCTTAAAAAAAAATACATGTGGCAAATATGAATATCTTTACAAGGAATATACAAATTAGAATTGCCACATTTGGCAAATAAAAACACAGACACCTAGTTAAGTTTGAGATAAACAACAAATAATTTCAGTATAAGTATGTCCCATGCAATATTCCATCCAGAAACTGCAATGTAAATCTATTAAGGAGGTAATTTATCCAGCGAGTTTTGTGGCAGAGAAGGAAAAAAAAATTCCTCACACTTGGCTTTACTCAAATCTATCACTCATTTCTAAAAATAGGGATGGAGGTAGAATGGAAGTAAATATATTTACAAGTTTGTACTTTATAAGGTCTAGAGAGGTTCAACCATTTAGTAATGTATTTACTTTCCCCCGTCACAGTATGACAAACCCAAGTATGGCTTCTAAAGAGCCACTGTGTGGTCATTTTATATGCAGAAGTTCTCCAAAGACTGAATCTCCCAAACTCAATCCCACAATCTCCTCACGCAAATGTGTTGAGCTTTTTATTGTCTATTCCAAGCAGCAGGGCTCACTGGATACAAATGGCATATGAATTAAGACGTATATGATGGGACACCTGGGTGGCTCAGTCAGTTAAGTGACAGACTCTTGATTTCAGCTCAGGTCATGATCTTAGGTTGTGAGACTAAGCCCAGAGCTAGGTTCCACGTTGGGCGTGGAGCCTGCATCGGATTCTTTCTCTTCTCTCTCTGCCTCTCTTCCCCTCTGCTCATGCTCTCTCTTTCTAAATTAGTTAATTAATTAATTAAAAATAAATGGAAAGAACTATGTAAATTACTTTGTGAATAGTAAATTGGTACTCCCTTAGGGAGTAACTTTACAATAAAAATGGGTAACTTCTTTCAGGGTGGGCACTGATTAGCATGGGATATTTTCTTGATATGCTTATACCTCCACAAGAGACATTCAAATGTTAGCTGCTCCCAGTCACACTTAAATGGTTCATCCACTAACCAAGACTTGTTATTAGTACACTGACAGGTCATTTTTCCACTTTGTTCTTCTAATGAAACAGAACACCAGAGAAGAGCTAGTCACCAACAAAGAATGGTTTAGCAGCAATTTGATATTAGTTATGGGAACTTTGCAGTCCCAAGACCTCCATGGTCTCCACCTATGAAGTTGCGCTGGACGTGAACAAGTTAAGACCAGTGATATATCACTGAACACATATATCACTGAACACAAGATGCTGTCAACTCTAAGACACAACAATGCTTATATTACACTAAGAAAGAAACAAGTGTGGATTCTAAACTATGACATAATGCTTTCTTGAGACCTGGAATTATATACTTATTGAAAGATCTCATACACTTCTCCAAAAAGATTTTTACAAGCAGTTATGGTTTTTGTGCATACATAAGAAGAAAAATAAGCAAAATAATTTGATTAAGGTACAAAATAATTTGATTAAGAACCAGGTCAGTTTCCCAGGAACTGGAAAGAAGAACTTCCCCTTACCCATCTCATGTTTCTGACTCAGAATTCCAGTAGCTCTAGTACGTCCCCAAACCATGCCACATAAGAAAGGGGAGGAAGGACGTACTATCATTCTGGACCCAGCTCTGCCATGGTGTGGAGGGGCCAACTGGAAGGAAAGTAGCCACTCTTTCTCTGGTTTCCTACAGGAAGTCCATAAACCTTTTTAACCACTCCTACCCCATTTCCTCAAGAAAGTTTGGGGGCACCAACCATAATTTCCAAATACTCAACTTTCCAAAAACTTCTTACGGAATGTAAAAAAAATAAAGCATGTTTGTGTTTCGATGTGTGCAAAATATAAGCCCTCTGAAGGGCAGGACCTAGAGCAGGGTCCCTCTAGCTGAGTTGATGAGCAGTACTTCTGAACCATCTTTTTATCCACAGGCAGAAGTGTGCTGTTTTTCACTGAATATCATCCTCTTTCTTTAAAACCATTGATGATAAGCATTTCTTTAAGAGCTTTACCAGGATTTTTTTTCTAAGCTACTAATCACTAAAAAGTGCTTTCAGATTATTAAGCAAAAGATAAAATGTTGGCACATTATCTTCAGTATGTTTGCCCCTTTGAAGTTGGTAGGTAAATATACCATATGATTAAATCTTAATAGTTTTGCTTGTATTCATGAAATAAATATCTAAAGTCTCCACAAGAAAAACATTTCTTAATGCTTAAAAAAATTCTAGTTACATATTTTTCCTTCTCATATATTCTTCAACTTGCAAAGTCTTGAGAAAAGAAATTGAATAAAATGTGCTTACTGTATAATTTTCCCTTCCTCACTTACAACTAATGGTTGTAAGTTTTACAACTTACAACTTAAAGGTTGTTTTAGAGATAATAAATTATTATCCAGCAACATAAGAAGGTAAATTTAAAGACAGCTTATTATTTGTTGATGGTAAAATTATCCAGATTCACTTTTCAAAGTCTTTTTCATTTTTTTTCCTTCTACCTTTCTTAGGTTTGAGGTATAAGGAAATTATCCTTTCAAAATAAAAAGTCTTTTTTTTGTTTTTAGCTCCAAATTATTGGTGGAGCTGTAACTATTCACTAACAGAACTAAATTCAAGGAATTCCCTTGAATGCCTTGTAATTCATAAAGTCACAATTACTTCCTACATAACAATGAAAGATAATGAAAGCCACAAAATGTATTGGTAGACTAAATCCAGGTGTTGATATATTACCCACTCTTATTTAAAAAGAAAATACCAGGAAACTGAGACAGTTACGCAGGTAGCTATAGTAAATCTTTTCCTAATCTGCATAAAAATGTCATAAAAGAGTTATTATTTCAATAGGTAACTGATGTCCTTTTATGAAAACTGAGAAGACAAGCAACTAACTCATTTATTCATAGAGTTGCCAGAATTCAGATGGAGAAAAAAAATTAAATTTTAATTACAGTGTGAAAATTGTTAAGATAGATATATCTATATCTATATCTATATCTATATCTATATATCACAAACAATTTATGGGACATACTCATACTAAAAATCATTCATTATTTATCTGAAAATCAAATTTAACTGCAGATTCTGTATTTTTCCTGGCAATGCCATTTGCTGATCACAACCACTCTCTGAGGTCAGTTTTATCATCCTCAACTATAATTAGGGAAGTCAAGTCTCAGAGAATCTAAGCAGATCAAGGTCACACAGCTGTAAGTTAGCAGCATCCACATGAGAATCCAAAGGCCATGTTGCAAATCTACATTCTGTCTGTGTACCAACTGAAACACCTTTTGTATATTTAGCATACATATAGGCAGAATTTTACATGCTTTATTAAAAATGAGTTCCGTTAACTCTCATTACAAACCTACAGGTGAGTATTGTTGTTACTCCTTTTTTGATAGATGAGAAATCTGAGGCACAATGAAGTTAAACAATGCTCCAGGTCATATAACTAGTAAGTGGTAGAACCTAGTTTTGAACCTGGGCCATCCGGCTCCAGAGCCTGCCCACTTGTCTCCATTCATTATTCTGCAGTATCACCTGTAATCACTGTCTCATTTTCAAATTTTGAGTTAACTGAAGATGTACAAAGATGGACGCTGAAACAAGCTTAGAGCATGGTTTTCAAATACAATTAGCAAAACTTAGTTTTAAGAAAAGTATGATCTTCCAGGTGATATAAGACATCAATGACGTGAGTAGGATAAAAATATTATATTTGAATTTAAAATGATAAATATCAAGAAATGGTATGTTTAAATATAGCTATTTAAGTAAATACAAAGACAATGAGCTATTTAAAAGTTTCTTAATGGGATAGATTTTGAACATCTTTGAGTTTCATGTAATTCCCAAAGCAAAGCTTACTTAAAGGAAAATACTTTCCACAAGGTCATGTTTCCCCATTGGCAACAGTGTGAACTAAGTGACAGATCTGCGATGCCCAGCGCCCTTCCCAGTTTTGCTTCCTGAAGTCACAGCCTCAATTACCTACAGTACCATCATTAATCCTGCTTATCTATCGCCATCGCTCTCAGAGCTCTCTCCTAAGTCAGGCTTACTCTGTTCATCCTTTATGGAACATAGGTTCCATAAATAATAGGTTCCATAATAAAAGCTTGTAGGAATACTGCCTTAACTCCTAAAAGAGCTTAATTTTAACACTGATAATATTAGGTAGAAAGACAAGTTATTTGAAGAGATAATTGCGAATTAGTCTACCTTTCTAATCAGTCAAATCATAACCTTTATGTGATATATCAGTTAAAATTAGATTTAGCTGTATAGAGCATAATGAAAAAGGAACAATGGCTTAAACAACAGGGAAGTTTATTTCATTTTCACCTAAATGAAGTCCAGAGACAGAAAGCCAGGGCTGGCTTAGCAGCTCCACCGTGACATCGTAAGTCTAGTCTCCAGTCTTTTTTTTCAACCATCTTCTGTGTATGGCTTCCAAGTTCAAGGGCACCTCCTCCAGTACCAAAATAGCTGCTAGAGCTCCAGCCTTCTGTTTGTATTCTAGGCCAGTAGCTACCCTTTCAAAGGTCTTTGAAGTTCTACATGCTTCCACTTACATCTCATTATCTGGAGTTTAATCACATAGACAAATGAGGCAAAAAGAGAGTTTGGGAAATAAAGCCTTTTAGCAAACCACAGTCTTCAAGGTTATGTTATAAAGGGGAAGGGGTAACATGAATAATAGGAGACAATTACTGGTCCTTGTGGAGTGGAATCAATTATTTCACTTCCCAGTGGAGGTAGCCTTTCCATGACGATCAGAAATCTAAGATCCACTGGATTTGTCATGTGTCCCCTCAAATCCAGAAAGCTCCCAGGCTTTGAAGTCCTCAAATTCCCAATGCTGCTAGATGGGTATTGAATACAAACATGTCTCTTTAGATTTTGGGGAGGGAATATGTGAATGTGTTTATGTATATAATGGAAGATGATCTTAGCTCACATTATCTACAGAAGCATTACTTGACAGTAACAATAGTTAAACATCAAAATAGAATTTCTCAGAGAATCCATAAGAGGCCATTCTTGAGAGATGGCTAAACATAAAACAGATGTTCATCATGCTGGAAAGGATTGGAAAGGGAGTATAGGACTAATTTGGGGTAGAGACATGACTTGGCAAAGTTCTTAACTTTACTTTTTATATGTAGATTCCAAGTGCATAATTGACATTTTTTTAAATAAGCTTTTTACAATATTGGATAATCTATGTTTAAAATCTGATACAAAGATATTTATAATAATTAATCATGGTATTTTAAAATCCAGGCTCTTAGGTTTAGATCTGCTAAAACTTGGGAGAATTCTGCTTTGATTTATATTGTGATACTAGAATCTCAGTACAAATACATATGCTTGATATGGTTAATGTAAAATGAGTATCGAGTTGCTCTTATTTTAAAGATTTTAAATAATTGTATTTCAAACTTAGTTTCAGTTTCCTACCAACCACTCCTTTCTCCAACCATACTCTGATGGTGGTTGACATCACAAAGGTCCAGCCACCTCTGAACAGTTTTTAATATCACTTTCTTGAATTAATTAGGCGTATTGTTCAAAATGGGTTCAGAAGGCACCTACTGAAGCAGAATTAAATTAGAAAGGAATGTGGTGATCACAAAAACTGCTTATTTTTTGTATAATAGACAATTACCAGCATTTTTAAAATGAAAAATAAACTGGGACAGTCATAATTAAAATGACATTTTCAGCCAAATCTATCAGGTTATGAGATTTAGTGTATAAATGTCAACTGAATGTATAAAAATGACACATTTTATACTCATGAAGAAAGCTGGTAGGCAGTATCTTTTTTTTTTCTGCCAACATTATTCTAGTTGGTTCTAACTCTAGGCCCTCTGAGAAAATGCAAATTAAACAAAAGATGTGGTCTTAGCCTTCAGGAGATCTGCTAATGTCAGAAATACAAACATTAAAGAAATGCAAACATACAAACCAGTAAGTACTTATTTAATTTAGATCCAATTCATTGTTTTTTCAGGAAATCTAAATATAATACAACATAATTTTTGAAAGAATGTATCCATTTGGATTTTCATTTTTGTATGTTATTTTATCATAATGTTATCATGAATGTACTCAATTTCATTGAATTTTATCTTAGTTTTAACATCTATTTTATTACTTGAAATTTTAGTTTATTATACTTTTTCACATCAATAGACAGAATCTTATTTCTTCCAGGTATTCATATTCATTCAATATATACTTTTTGACCTTACTGTGTACGAGACACTATTCTAAGGACAAACATTAATTGGGTGTTACTTTTTGTCCTGCCCCATATGTAAAGGCCTTTCCAGTTGTTGAATCGTCAGTCATCAAACCCCAAGATATTTTTGAGTCATTCATTTTCTCATGTCTTTCCATTCTTTAGTCTTTTTTATCGTTTCAAATTTTGCCTCTAAAAAAATGACCTCTGATTCTTTACTTCATCCTTGATGTCTTACCTGAATTTGTTCTCATATTATCAAACACTTCCATTTAGATACCCTTCTTTAAGCTGATCCTCTTCCAGAACATCCTGGACATCCTATGGATCTATCCTTGACTATCATTCTCCCTCTGCTATCAGGCAGAGCCCTTCCACCTGATTTTATGCATTATTCAATAGAACACTCTGACCTACTAAAGTGTCTTTCCTCTGAATATCTCACAAGCCGTGCTCACATGCTTATACTACCTCCTTTGTTCTTTTATTCCTTTTGCTCTTCAAATGCTTATTGGTCACCAGTTAATATGCTAAGCAATATTTTAAGTGCTTGGATTAAAAACAAAAACAAAGGAGCACCTGTGTGGCTCAGTCTTTAAGTGGCTGCCTTCAGCGTGGGTCATCATTCTGGGGTCCTTGGATCAAGCTCTGCATTGGGCTGCCGGCTCAGCGGGAAGCCTGCTTCTCCCTTTTCCACTTCTCCTGCTTGTGTTCCGTCTCTCAGTGTGTCTCCCTCTATCAAATAAATAAATAAAATCTTAAAAAAAAAAAAACTCAATAAACCACAAAACTCTGCATGGAGCCACATTCTAGTGAGTTTCTGATACTCTCCTGATTGAATTAGTAATAATGATATGTAACATTTACAGAATGCATGGTTATGTGCCAAACACTGTGCTAATCTTTTTATATCCATTCAACAAATATTTATTGAGTGTTTAGGATATTCCAGAATATCCTAGGTGCTTCAGATGCAACAGTGAACAAAATACATTCTACTGCTGGGAAAGAGACACTAAACAATGACCATAAAAAATCAGCAAATTATTGAATATGTCAGAAGGTCACCTCTATGGGAACAAGAAAGAGTAGAACAGGATAAACAAGAGCAGGAGCCTTTGCAATTTTAGATATGGTGGTCAGGGTAACTCTCATTGAGAAGGTAACATTTCAGCAAAGACATCAAAGAAATGAGGAAGGTGGGGCGGCTGGGTGGCTCAGTGGGTTAAAGCCTCTGCCTTCCGCTCAGGTCATGATCTCAGGGTCCTGGCATCGAGTCCCGCATCGGGCTCTCTGCTCAGCAGGGAGCCTGCTTCCCTCTCTCTCTCTGCCTGCCTCTCCATCTACTTGTGATTTTTCTCTGTCAAATAAATAAAATCTTAAAAAAAAAAAAAAGAAAAGAAAAGAAATGAGGAAGGTAACCCTATTGATATCTCAGAGAAGAACCTATAAGGAAGAGGGAACAGTACATAAAAATATCCTAAGAAGTTGGCATGTTCAAGATGCCAAGATGCAGAGGTGTCTGCTGTAGAAAGTGCAAAATGTAAAAAGAGTAAAGGAGGTCACAGGAATAAGATGGACTTTTTGGCCAGTGTAAGGATTTCAACTTGGACTCTAAGTGAAATAGGTAACCGTGGAATGTTTGGAACAAAACTGGCATGTGTCTTAGGATTTTAAAAGATCATTCCATGCTGTCCTGGTGATCACAGTTTTGTAATATAGCTTGAAATCAGACAATGTGATGCTCCCAGCTTTGTTTTCCTTTTTCAACATTTCCTTCGTGTGATTTGGGGTCTTTTTTGGTTCCATACAAATTTTAGGATTGATTGTTCCAGCATTTTTAAAAATGCGATTTGTGTTTTGATCAGGATGATACTGAAAGCACAGATTGCTTTGGGCAGCATAGACACTTTAACAATGTTTATTCTTCTGATCCACGAGCATGGGATGTCTTTCCATCTTTTTGTGTCTTCTTCAATTTCCCATAAGTGTTTTGTAGTTTCTAGAGTATAGATCCTTCACCTCTTTGGTTAGGTTTATTACAAGGTATCTTAAGGTTTTCGGTGCTATTGTAAATAGAATCGATTTCCTGATTTCTCTTTCTACAGTTACATTGTTAGTGTATAGGAAGGCAACTGATTTCTGTGCATTGATTTTGTATCCTGCCACACAGCATGGTACTGGCACAAAAACAGAAACATAGAGCAATGGAAAAGAATAGAGAGGCGAGATATGGTCCCTCAGGGCTGCCTGGGTGGCTAAGTGGGTTGAGCCTCTGCCTTAGGCTCGGGTCATGATCCCAGGGTCCTGGGATCGCCCCACATCAGGCTCTCTGCTCAGCAGGGAGCCTGCTTCCTCCCCCTGTCTCTCTCTGCCTGCCTCTCTGCCTTCTTGTGATCTCTGTCAAGTAAATAAAATCTTTAAAAAATATATATATATGATCCCTCAACCCTATGGTCAACTTTGACGAAGTGAGAAAAAATATCCAATGGAAAAAAAGATAGTCTCTTCAGTAAATGGTGCTGGGAAAATTGGACAGCTATATACGAAAGAATGAAACTAGACCATTCTCTCACACCTTACACAAAGATAAACTCTAAATGGATGAAAGACCTCAATTTGACATAGGAATCCATCAAAATCCTAGGAGAACATCGGCAGTAACCTTTTTGACATCAGCCACAATGACTTCTTTCAAAACATGTCTCCAAAGGCAAGGGAAACAAAAGCACAAATGAACTTCTGGGACTTCACCAAGATAAAAAGCTTCTGCACAGCAAAGGAAACAGTCAACAAAACAAAGAGAAAACACACCGAATGGGAGAAGGTATTTGCAAATGACACTATAGTTAAAGTGCTGATATCAAGATCTATAAAGAACTTCTCAAACTCAACACCCCAAAAAACAAATAATCAAGTCCAAAAATGGGCGGAAGACATGAACAGACACTTCTCCAAAGAAGAAAGACAGATGGCTAAAAGACATACGAAAAATGTTCAACATCAATAGCCATCAGGGAAATTCAAAGCAAAGCCACCTTATACCAGTTAGAAGGGCAAAATTGACAAGACAAGAAACAATGAATGTTGGAGAGTTTATGGAGAAAGGGGAACCCTCTAACATTGTTGATGGGAGTGCAAGTTGGTTCAGGCGCTTTGGAAAACAATGTGGAGTTTCCTCAAAAAAGTTAAAAACAGAGCTACCCTATGACCCAGCAATTGCACTACTGGGTACTTACCCCATAGATACATATGTAGTGAAAAGAAGGGCCATATGCATCCCAGTGTTCATAGCAGCAATGTCCACAATAGCCAAACTGTGAAAGGAGCCGAGATGCCCTTCAACAGATGAATGGATAAAGAAGATACAGTCCATATACACAATAGAATATTACTCAGCCATCAGAAAGGATGAATACCCAACATTTGCATCAACATGGGTGGCACTGGAGATTATGCTAAGTAAAATAAGTCAAGCAGAGAAAGACAATTATCATATGGTTTCATTTACTTGTGGAACATAAGGAATAACATGGAGAACATTAGGAAAAGGAAGGGGAAAAGGAAGGGGAGAGTCAGAGCGGGAGATGAACCATGAGAGACTATGGACTCCAGGAATCAAATTGAGGGTTTTGGGGGTTGGGGAATGGGTGAGCCTGGTGATGGATATTTAGGAGGGCATGTATTGCATGGAGCACTGGGTGTTACATGCAAACAATGAATCAAAGAACACTACATCAAAAACTAATGATGTACTGTATGGTGACTAACATAACATAATAAAAAAATAAATAAAAGATCATTCCAACTGCAATGTTGAGAATTGAGCATAAAGGGGCAAGGATAAAAGGAGGGAGATCCAGTGAGGAAACTATTCAAAAAGATCCAGGAAGAGATGACAACAGAGCACCATTTTACAGCAGGGGATGTTTTACTGAAAGAAGAAACAGAGCCCTAGCAAACAGAAGTGACTTGTCTTCCCCTAGGCTGTCTCTAGACACTGAGCTCTTTAACTACTATGTCTCCTGCCTCCCACTGAGAGTGCTTTGAGCTCAGAAGGATCTAATGAAGTCAGTATGAATGGTGCTTTAAAAATGGCAGATCATTTCATGAGGTAAAACTTCAAACTGTTAAAGAAAAAACTTCTTCTGTAGCCCAATTACAAGTCCTGCCCATTCTTCAAAGCCCATTATCAAGTTCGAAGAGCTACTCTGGCTCTTACTTGAAATCCTGTTGCATTATATTTGATGCTACATATTCCCTCATATCTCCGGGTAAGTTTTTATGATTCCTCAATGGTATTGTGAATCCTTGAGGGCAGGAATCAGGATCATATCTATATCCCCAACATTGCCTGGATAAAAATAGGGATATTGATATTTTAAAATGTTGACTGATGGATTTTCATCAGTATCCCATTTTTAAAGTGTTCTTCAAATAATGCAAATGTAAAATGATTTTTAAAAGGTTCGTGTGGAAGGGAAAAAAAGATAAAAGGTCTCTACTTTATATATAAATCCTGACAATAACAATATGTGATAGGGAATTTATTATAAAAGCAAAATTGCTCATATATATAAAGGACACTGCTGATTACTGCTGATTACTTAGTTATTTAACACAAATTATTTATTTTGATCATTGTAGCGCCCATGATTTTATTCTCACATTGATACTTTTTGAAAAGACCAAAATTATCAAATAATGTTTGATGAAAGATGCATAATCTATCAAAGGAAAAATCAATCCAAAGTTAAATTTAAATTCTGTTCACTGTAACTTTAAGATTTCTATTTTATATGAACTACAAAAAATTAGAAAAAAATGATTAATTAAGAGTACATTCTGGTGACTTGAAAGTAATGCTGGTTCTATGGCAAATACTGCTTTCCTCAAATATGTTCCATGCATAGCTCCACACATACTCCTTCTCACAGGTGAATTAAGCACATACTTAAAGCTGACCTCTCTGTCCTCTTTCAACACCTTGCCATTTGATGTGGGTTTTAAATGTTACCTACTTGCATATTCTTTTTTTCTCAACCCCACAAAAACCATTAATCATGCTCCTCTGTATGCAACATTGCACAGAGTCTTATTAACTCCAATGCACGCCAATAACCCCATCCCCCTCAGATAGAATTACCACATTTGGGTTCTCAACCCTTCTTCAGATTTCCACCATTCATTCCTTCCATGGAATTCTAAATACCTTAATACTGCTTCCTCTTTATTATCTGTGCTAATGGCACACCAGAGTAAGTGAGAGTCACAGAAAACTTGTAACCCCAATTTAGCCTTTGATCCTCCCCTTTACCGCCCTTTACATGAGTTGCTAATGAGCAGTGAAGTTGACAGATTGAAATGTCACCTCTTTCTGCCCTCTGATATAAGTGTTAATGAAAATGAATATGACAAGGAGCTGATAGGACATTAGGCAGAGAAAAGTAAGGGCCTGCCTGACCTGTATGACAGTCAACTCTTCTTCATAATTGAGTTTATTTTAGCTATTTCTTTTACAAATTGTCCTGTGAGTTGGGGTTGCATATTATACGCCTCTTATTTCTTGATTTTGTGACCAAGTAAGTCACTGAGTACTTCCAAGTCATGGGTTTTCTATATATTCAGGTTGGTCAACTAAAATATTCATGGTAATTCCATAACGAAACTATAGGATGTAGCTTTCCATTTCAGATTTGCTTTCTTTCAATTTATCATTAGGAAACCCATAAAAAGGCAGAAAAGGTTTATATGACATAACGGAAAATCATGACTCAATGCCATCTTATTGCCAAGAAATGAGAAGTTTTTCTACCTACTGCATCATCAATGGGGCGGACTTCAGAATCCCATGTGGTAGTTTGTGCATATTTTGCTGCCATAAATGGAACATTATCTACCAAGATGAAAAAGAGTAAAGAGAAAATTTGTACTCTCACAATTTCTTACTCCTTCAGAGATCCAGAGGCCATAGCAACAGGAAACTCAGCAGCTATCTTTCAAGACAGGATGCTATTGGAAATAACTCCCCCTCCCAACACTAGCTTTCTACTTCTTTTCCTAGAGGACAACACACTTTAAAACGAGATGTAAAGAGAGGTAGCAATGCTACATCACCATGTGAGAGATCCAGCATTTGACTTGTTAAAGTCATAACAACAACAAACTACAGAAACAAGAAGAGCTGACAATGCCATACTGAAAAGGAAAATGATAGTGCCCCTCTTAGGGAAAAATACCACTAAAGCCAAAGAGCCACCCTAAAGAGATGCCTGCTAGAGAAGATTTAACATATCAACCTGTCTTCCAGCTGAAAATCTGAGGACATATTTTACCAAAGCTCAAGGAGGCAAGGAGCTAGGAGAAGCATCATCCACTCACCCTGCCTATTGGCAAATATGAAGATTAGAGAGATCTCATATCATTCCAGCATAGGTAAGTAGAAAGAAAATAACATGGAATTCTGAAAATGTGGAAGAACAAGAGAGATGGAAGATTATCCTGAAAGTTTAGAGTAAAAGCATACTTTTCAAAATAATTAACAACAATAACTAGAGGGTTTTTTAAGATTATTTATCATGAATTATCAATAAGATATAAAATTTTATTTCTCTGGAACAGGATAAGAAAGTCATGAAAGAAGAACATGTAGATAAAATCATAATCCAATAAGTTATTTAAAAAAAACCATGCTGAATGAAAAAAGAGCTGAGTGAGATAAAGAAGAATTAAGAAATAACTAAATAAAAATCAAAGGAAAGATGATTGTAAGAAAAGCAGACAAGACAGATCCAGTTCCCAAGGGATAAATACTCCTAAGGAATAATTTAGGGTGGTTGAAAACAACATAATAACAAAGATATAATTAAGGAAAGCATCTCTGAAACTGAAAGAAAAAAATAGCTAAGCATGTCAATTGATATATTTCTTTTTATTCCTTGAAAAATTACTGAGATTTACCCATATTTATGTACATGTATTGCTTTATTTTATAAATTTATTATATAGTTATATTTATGTATTTAAATATTATATATTTAATATATTATATGAAATAAATATGTAAAATATTTCCAATGTACAGAAAACAATGAAGCCAGTTGCATGTTTTCTTCATTTTCTATATTTAAAAGATGTTATAAAATGTTTATTTATGTCTTTCTAATTTTACCTAAAAGCCAGCTGTATCTTTAAATGACAGCTTCTTTGAAAATTATATATTCTAATAAGTCCATTGCTCATAGACCTTTGAGGTCTCATCTGTGCAAAGGTGTGTTCATATTCAGTAATGGAAACAGCTAAATTGTTTGTCATGTAAGGTAAAGGGAACTGAGTTTCTGGGGAATTCCAAGTGGGAGAAGTGAAGAAATTAATGGCAGAGAAAGAAGCATGATGTAAGGGGAGATGGAATTGAGGGTTCAGGAAAACAGGATGCCAAAGAAGGTCAGCTAGTGACAGATGCCCAGAATTGTTAAGAATGGGGTGTTATTGTACTCTCCCAAAATGAAAATAAATATTCATCAAAAACATGAACAAGAATGTTATTGTGCTTTATCCATAACAGTCCCAAACTAGAAGCTACCCATATGCACATCAGCAATAGAATAAATAAATAAACTGTGTTTTATTCACATGTGGGAACACTACAAATACTCAA
This sequence comes from Mustela nivalis, assembly GCF_964662115.1. Classification (NCBI taxonomy): domain Eukaryota; kingdom Metazoa; phylum Chordata; class Mammalia; order Carnivora; family Mustelidae; genus Mustela; species Mustela nivalis. Next base: position 30,863,122 of record NC_139024.1, read on the forward strand.
ATACAAATACAAAAATTATAATAAACTACAACTTCAAGAGACATTACAGATGAATCTCACACATAAGCCAATATGAACGCGTGCTTTATTGTATGATTGCTTTTCTATAAAGGTTAAAATAAGTAAAACCAATTTTGGTGTTAAAAGTCTGGACCATGATTATTCTTGGGGGGATTTTGACTAGATGAGGACACTTTGAGGGAATTTTGGAAACCCAGTAACATGCTATGTCCTGATCTGGGTGTCAGTCACAACAGGGTCCAGTGTGTAAAATTCCATTGAGCTTTACAATTGTGATTTATGCATTTTTTTAAATATTTGCTATCTAATAAAAAAGAGGGGCATCTGAATGGCTCAGTTGGTTAGGCACCCAGCTCTTGATTTTGGCTCAAGTCATGATCTCAGAGTCATGAGATAGAGCCCTATGTCAGTCTCTGCGCTGAGTAGAGCCTGCTTAAGATTCTCTCTCTCCCTCTCCCTGCCCCCTACCCCCACTGCTGGCATGCACTCTCTTGCACTCTCTGTCTCAAAAAAAATAAATAAAAATAAAAAGGGAAAAGTTGTAGGGACATTTGTGCTGTGGGATATTGTTTTGCTGTCTCAAGAACTCTAGTAAAACTGTACTACACTTGAACCACACTGTGAAGAAATCAAGGCTGTATGTTCTCCACACATCTATATTATGAATGAAAGGGGTATGTATGTTTTGGTCATAAAATATACCTTATAATTCCCTTATTCACTCACCTTTCCTCATAGGTTTTATTAGATGCTCCATTCCTGCTTTTTCCCCTTCTTGATATCTGTTTCTTCCTATATCCTTGGAAATATGGCTTCCACCTCAGCTATTCTACCAAAATCACTCGTACTGAATTTCTTATAAAATCTAATGGTCTGTCCTCTGTCTTTTTTTTCCCCATCCAATAGAGAGATACACATTGGGGAGCAACCACGTGTAGGCCACTGCTCTAAGAGTTAGCAGCACGGATGTCAATAAAACAGACCCAAATCCCTGGCCCTGTGATGTGAATACTTTCCATCTTTGATAAATTCAGCAAATGATCATTCTCTTTTAACAGCCATTATCATATACAATATAGGTATCTTACTGCATCTCCAGATTTCACTGTAGACACTAACTCCAGACTGCTAACTCTGAGGTGTCATCAGCCCTTTGCTTTTCTCTGATGCTCTCCCTTGGGGAGTTCACTTTTACACAAAGCTTCCAACACCAGCCTATTTATTATGGTTTCCAGATCCATCTCTCCAGCCCTATTTAACCAGCCTAGAGTTACATTTCCATTTCCATGATAACACCGTTGGCATCCCCACTTCTCACTTCAGTAGCACACGGGCATGATTGAATTCTTCTTCTCGTTCTCAGGTTCCTCATGCTTTTCAGTAAAAATACCATTTTCCATGTCATCTAAACTAAAAACTTGGGATCAATTTTTAGTTTTTCTTCATTTACTACATTTTATTTGTTCTTAAATCTAATTTGCTTTTATCGAATATGTCTAGAAGAGTACAGTAATTCAAAGCTTTATCTCCACATGACTGCAATAAATTCGTTCTATTTCCTAATTTCTTTCCAACTTCCAGGACACCCTCCATAGTACGGCTTGGCTAACTTCCCAAGACCCTACTTTCATAGTCAGACCCCAATGCCCACAAAAGCTGGGGACCAGGCTTGGAGGAGCAATTACTAAGGAAATGGATGTTCCTGTTATTGCAAGAGAGAAGGAAAACGCTAATGTTTTTGCTGTGAATGAACATTTTCTTTCCAAGATCACGAAGTTGTGCCTACTTAGCATAGTTGGTTTTATCACATCTTATATTTAAAAAAAAAAAAAATCAGGAAGATCAAATGTATTTCAGAAAGTGAAAGTCAACATGAAGAACTTGGTGGAAAAACCTCTAATTCTTCAAGAAAAATTGGGGTACATAATTTTTAAGCTGTTTTTAAGACCCCAAAGGCATTCCTGGATATATAATATCTAATTTGTTGTGTCCTTTCTTTACCCAGTGAGATAATTGATATTTTTTTTTGAAGAAATACTGAAATTCCCTGCATTTTGAGCTGCTATAGGTTTGCTCCATTTAATAGGCTTCCTTTTTCTAACACTGACCCACTCAGAATTAGGGCCTATAAAAATGCACAATCCTCCCCAATTAACTAAGGTTAGTTTTATTTTTTATTGTAGTAAAACACACATAGCATAAAATAGACTATTTTAACCATTTTTAAGTGAAAGTTCAGTGAATGTTAAGGCCTTTACATTGTTGCACAGCCATCCCCACCATCTATCTCCAGAATTTTTTCATTTCCTTCAACCGAAATTCTGTCTCCATTTAACACTGACTCCTCCCCATTCATCCTCCCTCCATCTCTTGGCAACCACAATTCTGCTTCTTGTCCCTGTGAATTTGACCCCAGGTACCTCATGTAAGTGGAATCATACAATATCTGTCCTTTTGAGACTGGCTTATTCACCTAGCATAGTGTCTTCAAGGTCCATCCATGTTGTAGTGTGTATCAGAATGTCCTTCCTTTTTAAGGCAAAATAACATTCCAGGATATGGATGTACCACATTTTGTTTATCCATTCATACAGTAATGGACACATGAATTGTTTCCACCTTTTGGTTATTGTGAATAATGCTGCTGTGAACATGGACATACAAATATATATTCAATTTCCTGCTTTTGCTTCTTTTGCCTCTATATCCAGAAGCGAAATTGCTGGGTCGTATCATAATCTATGTTTTATTCTTTGACAAATCACAATACAGCTTTCCACAGCAGCTCTACCACTTTACACGTCCAGCAACAACTCAAAAGCGTTCCCGTTTCTGTACACCTTTGCCAACACTTGTCATTTTATGGTTTGTCTTTAATAGCCATCCTAATTGGTATAGATTGATTAGTCTTATATTTGTTTTTGAACAAGAGGAAGAATGCTGTGCCAGAGCTAGGTCAGGGTGGGTCTTTAAGGGAAGCTGAAACGTTGCTGGACTAAATTAACCACATAACCTAATTTCTACATGCCCGTACTTAAATAAAACAGACCAATTGAAAATTAGCTGGTATCCTCAGTTAAAGGAGGGATGGTGGCACCTAAATTTCTCTGGTGAAATCAGGCAAGTCGCAGGCTGCAATTCAAGCTATGACCCCAATGGTGAGACTCTCAATACTCAGTCTGATATTGGCTGACGTCAATAGCTGCAATTAATTGAAATTCTGAAACCACATAATATATTACATAAAGCTATTTACTGGCAATTTATTGCAATTTATTATATAAACTATATTTTAAAACTTCTGTTACCCTTCCTTGGAAGTTTTCTGGTTCTCTCTCTCTCTTTCTCTCTCTCTCTCTCTCTCACACACACACACTGAATAGGTTAAGTGCTACAGAAATATAGGAATTTTTTTACACACACAGAAGCCAGAAAAAATAAGTTTTAGACATGAAAGGGATTTGAAAATGGCCTTATAACTAAAATCACAGAATACATTATGTTGGTTAGCGTCAAGAAAGAAATGGCACACTGGTGGAATTTAATAGACGGGGTATCTACAAAGTTGTGGGCAGGGTCTAGGGAAGCCAATAAGGGATTGTGCCATTCAGTGAGCCTTTACCACTCCTAGACCTACAAGAATAATGGGACAGAGTAGTTTGCAAGGAAGGATGAACCTGATCTGCGGCAACCCAGAGGGAAGGACCTGGGGGAATTTCTACCCAAATCTTTCCTCCTGGCCTCCCATTACCAGCTGATACTTAACAGTTATCTGAATCCATTGGAAGCCAGAGGACAAACAAACCCGTGAATGCAGGCCTACAGCTTCCAGGAGCAAAGAGCAAGAGGAAGAGTGGTGTGTGGATACAGACGAGCAAACACAGAATATTTCACAGACTGGCCTCTATCTTCAGAGACTGTGACTAATACCACCCAGTTATAAGTAACAGAAGTACTGAGAAGAAATACTATTCTAAATATATATTTTAAAGTATATATTTAAGATACATATTTCTATTTGGTGACTATATATTAAATAAATTCTATATTCACTGACTATAATGTATCTTGAATTTTCGACGTAAAGAGGTATGTAATTTTAATTTAAATTAATTTTTTCTTCCCTCAGTAAACCAATATGAAACTAATACTAAAAATATCAGAAAGGGGGTCAATTACCATACTGCCTGGGGTTCACACCTGCCAAAATCCAGTTCTTGTTCATTATCTGATGTCTGATGTCTTCAAAATTAATGTTTCATATTTCGCTTATTTTTTTAGCTATTTCAGGTAGTAGAGTGAATCTGGTCTCTATTCCTACATCTTGGTCAGAGGTAGATGTCCTTGTCATTGTTAAATACTACATTCAAAGCAGTTTATTTTTGGTTTAAAAGTTTGTTAAAAAATAAATATTAACACTCAGGTTTCATGTCTTTAAAATAAAGTACAATACAAATTAATTTTCCCATTTGTATTTAAAAATATAGAACATAGGGGCGCCTCAGTGGCTCAGTGGGTTAAGCCTCTCCCTTCGGCTCAGGTCATGATCTCGGGGTCCTGGGATCGAGCCCTGCGTTGGGCTCTCCGCTCAGCAGGGAGCCTGCTTCCCCCTCTCTCTCCCTGCCTGCCTCTCTGCCCACTTGTGATCTCTCTCTCTGTGTCAAATAAATAAATAAAATCTTTAAAAATAAATAAATAAATAAATAAACAGAACATAAGTACCAGTAACCATTATAATTTAACTTACTTAATTTCATTTTTATATAAATGTGAAACATTAACTTGATAAGTACAAGAAAATTATGCTTATCCCATCCTTAATATTTTAAAATGTTTCATTCAAATAGTATTTCTAAACCCAGGAGATAATAAGGCCATTGAAACAGGTGTCTGCATCCTGTACCTTGAGCATAGCCCTCACAGCAGTGCCACTTTCATTGATCTTGAAGGTAAGATGTCATTTAGTTTTGAATGCCTGCTTCCACCACAATAAAAATTAGAGCTCTCATAGTCTCTTTCAAGAGAGTTAGAGTTGCTTGCTACAACTGTAAGCAAAGAACAGCTTCAAAAAACTGCCAACAAATAACATGAATTCACCAGCAACTGAAATATTCCAGGTATCTTCTCTTCCCTAAGATTCCCATGTGTTTGAACTTAGAAATTTCATATGTGCTCTGCTCCCGAGAAAAGCCAGATGTGCTTAATGATAATATGATACTCAAGAATAAGAGATAGGTATGCAAACCCTGGTTTTTACAGATACTTAGCTGCCTTCTCTTTTCAATAAACATAGGGTGCGCTGTATGAATATCAGAACTGTGTTTATAACCAAAATTCTTCATTTGTGTCTATTCTGATCTTAAGGACTTCACTTCTCATTTGAAAGTTCAAAGGTGATCAGGACTTTACTGGGAAAATCCACTTATTAGCTAATGAGTAACATTAGGATGAAACTATTGGATATGATTGAAAATAGGATATTATAAATATATTTTTTTCCTCATTCTACTGAACTTCTGCTTTTTATATTGGTGAAATCATAGGCATTGAAACAATATTCAGTTTTGCAATAAACACTGGCTAATGGATGACTGGATCTCTTTCTCCGTAACTACTGAAAGAATGATAATAAAACTCAGGTTGTTCAACTTCTTAAAATGGGGTCTGCTTGGGGTGCATGGGTGGCTCAGTCAGTTAAGTGTCTGCCTTCAGCTCAGATCATGATCTTGGGGTCCTGGGACTGAGTCCCGTGTCAGGCTCCTTGCTCAGTTAGGAGCCTGCTTATCCCTCTCTCTCTGTCTCTGTCTCTGTCTCTCTCTCTCTGCTCATGCCCCCCCCCAATTTACTCATTCTCCCTCCCCCATCTCTCCCCTTCTCAAATAAATAAAATCTTTAAAATGGGGTCTGCTTAATATTTTTATCTCCTTAGATTCTAGACTTAATTTTGTATATATAATAAAATCTGTATTTTTACTTCTGGATAGAGTAGGTTACTAGTTCACAAAATAAGAAAACAAGAAGGCGAAATGGAAATTAATAATATGTTTTGAAATTCAATTAATCTGTGTTTGTTGGATGCTTTTAAATAAAGCATATGGAGAATTAAATTATTTTTCTGAAAAAAAAAAAAATGATGTCGGAATCTATCAACCAGGGTATCTCATCAGAGGTCCTCCTCACTGGAGCGGACCAGGTGCTCTGGACACATGGCATGTGTTCTGCTTCCTGCCCCACACTCCCTGTCTCTCCCAGAGCCTCCCTACCTCCTTAAGGACTTCCCAGTCTCAAGAGATCCGAGCTGACACATCCCCCCGCCCCACCCCGCTGAATGGTCTTGTGCCCCTGCTTGTCTTCTTCTTATCCTCCCTTTCCCTCTCTTTAATACTACAGTCAAATACAAGATTTTTAAAATCCTCTCCCAATACCTCACCTACTAACCTCTCCACAAGTACATCACCCACTACTGGAGTCAATGACTACCCATGAGAAGCTAATCTCTCCAGAAGGTTTCAGTTTTCCATGATACATGCAGATTTTTCCCTGAAGAAAGGAGCTCACCCAAATTCCGCCACCACAGTTGAAATAAATTCAGAAGCTTGCAAATGAGGCCAGAACTCCAGTGTTGAGGAAAATCTGCTTTTTGCAACTCCCAGTTTATCAAACCAGGTCTCCTGAGGACAGAAGACAGTGCTCAGTGATACCTGCTGCACTGTTCTTTTTATCAAATACCATGGTGAACATTTTTTTTTAAATTAAACCCTTCTACCTGACCCCCTTGGATTTATATTACCTGCCATTTCCAGGCTGGAGTGACTTTACTCAACAGATTATTAGTTAGCCTGTGGAAAGTGTATCCATTTTATTTTTTTTATAGTAGTACATTTTTTTTGCTGCCATCAGAATTAATATTCTTCTTCAATCTGGTCAGGATAACAATTCCAGTTTTAAATTGCTCCTATCTGGCTTTTATTTACTGTGTTAGCTGTTAATATCTCATTAAACTTTTCATAAAAGTTTTAATAGCCTCTCATGTGTCTTGGATCCCAAGGCATGACACACACCGCCCTCCAGCATGATTTGCCTCCCAGTTTATAAATGGTTCATAAGTGGAGCTAAGATTGCTTCAAGTCAGCCTGGCCTCAGATTTTCCATGTCCACACACTACCTCTGTAGCAGATACACAGCTTTGTCCTGTCTGTATGTTCAATGGATGTGTGTGAACTAAAGGAGATACAAGGGTGCCTGGGTGGCTCAGTGGGTTAAGCCGCTGCCTTCGGCTCAGGTCATGATCTCAGGGTCCTGGGATCGAGTCCCACATCGGGCTCTCTGCTCAGCAGGGAGCCTGCTTCCTTCTCTCACTCTCTATCTGCCTGTCTCTCTGCCTACTTGTGATCTCTGTCTGTCAAATAAATAAAATCTTTAAAAAAATAAAATAAAATAATAAAGGAGATACAAAAGATTCACAGACCTGTACTCCTGGGGCAAAAAATACATTATATGTTAATAAAAATAATAAAAAAAGAGAAAAAAGTTTCTATCATAAAGTAAAATTCAGAATTGAACAATATGCAGAAATTTATCAAAGTGATAGGTAGAAATGTGTAACATGTATGATACCCTTATCTTTTAGGGTATTAAAAAATAATGTCTTACTACATAAGGAAGGGCAGTAGGTAATCTTGAGATTATAATTTCTATTATAATGATGTATAAATTCAAGACACTTTCTGGAAAAAAATATTAAAAGGTATTTTAATGAATATTGAACTTTTTACTCTGTGCTTTTCTGAAATTGCGACTCATCTATAAAGCATTATTCTGTGAATATAAATTTTTATCCCCTTAGCATATAGGAAGGGTTTTCAAATGTACACAACTCAGCTCAAATGGTTTCTTTGTGGTTTTTTTTTTAATATACACCGAGCTCTGCCTAAATGATTTCTAGGTGATAAATGTTTCAGATCTCAAAAAGCCATTAGTAAAAATAACCTGTTGACATTGTGATTGATACTAACAGTCTCTAACATAAATAATTAAATGAAATTATTAAAGTTAAAATCACAGATCTGGTTATTATGGGTTAGACTGGTAAAACTACCCACACTGCCCAGAGTAAATAGGTGGCCTGTACCTTCAGCACATTCCCACCAGACCATAGACAGGCAATGTGACCAGCCGAGTGGCTGGGGACCACAGGGACACTCTGATCTCCGCAGTTATATCTGACTCTGACTCTGGTCCATCCCCTTAGTTCTCCCATTCCCCTGATGGCTCTTTCTCCCTCACTAGCCCCTGGTATTCCCAGGAATACAGTATATTGGATACAAACACATATATATATGTATATATATACACACACAGTATATTGGAGTCAACATGTATGTTTCTGATACAAATAGGTTTTAAGAAATACTTGTTAACATAATTAATTCAGATTTTCTAGAGCAGTGACGGTCCTTCGGGCCACTCTCCTCCCAATCACACTATTTCAGCTCAGCACAGAGGAACCCCATTCCACGGCCCTGTAGAACCTAGGGAGTTCTCCCTCCATTCCTTTCCCCCACTCTCCTCCTACAGGTCTCACCTGCTCCTCCTCCTTCCTCACTTGCCTCAAGTTTTCCCCGAGAAATCACTATCTGCTGTGCCCCAGACCTGAATTATAATATCATTGATGAGAAATTTCCAACCAAAACATTTATTTGCCATCATAGAAAACAGTGTGAATATTTCTTAATGTTTTTACACATTGTTGAATGCCATCGTGGGTTTCTACTCTTTTCTTTTAAAGATTTATTTATTTATTTGAGGGGAGAGAGCACACACACACACACATGGTGGGGGGCAGAGAAAGCGGACTTTGTGCTATTCTAGGAGCCCCGTTCAGAGCCCAACATGGGGTTCAATCTCAGGACCTGAGATCAGGACCTGAGCCCAAACCAAGAGCCAGGCACTCAACGGACTGCACCACCCAGGTACCCTGGGTTTCTACTCTTTACCCAAGGAGTATCTCCTAACAGAGGTGAGTAGATCAGGAAGACTGAGAGTGTGTTCAGATACACCTAGCCCTTCATAAGAAAGACCTAGGACTTCTTTGCTTGACTGAAAAGTAATTATGGATTTTTAAAAATTCTTGAATTTTAGTATCCTCGTTGGAAGGATGAATATTTTATAAATTCTCTTTGTTGGATAGTCTTTTGTTATAAAAATAAGTACCCAGGATATTTCAAATTACCTTTTAAATGATATATTATTAACTTTCTCCCTCCACACCAAAGTGAGTTAAGAATCTACTCTTCTTGGAAACTAATTAAAATGTAAAAAGGATGATATTGTCATAGTAATAAAAACCCTGTTTCAGAGCACTTGGACATTCCCACATCATTTTATGGCATCCAGGTCAAATTTTTATGTAACTGTGCAATGTGACCTGAGACAAGATTGAACTAGAACAAGGTATTTATGAACATATTAAAGTTATTTCTAAGATTTTTGCTCAGAAAATATAAGCTTCCACTAACCCCACCTGTTGGGCAGAGCTGACACACTTCTGCTATGGAAGGCAACTTTCTTCATATCTGTGAAACTTCATAAATGGTAAGTTTTAAGCCTAGGAGATTCCTTAATAAAAAGAAAGTATTTTATATTGCCTACCGCCATCATCAAATCTGAGCTCATCAGAGAAATCCAATCATCAGTATTCTGTGAACTAACCTGACTTTTAAAACTCCAATAGTGACGAGAGACAGAGTTTCAGACTAAATGTCCATTCACATGTGGCCTTTTTGGAAAAGCATAACCAAGGACACTACCACCTTGTTTCTGAATTTATTCACACACAGCCACAGATGAAGTTAGAGTCACAGAAATATTTGAAGTGTTAACCGTCATCTTTTCAAATCACAGATGTGTAAACTGAGGTTCAGGGAACAAGGCTCCAGTGCCAGATTATCAAGGAAGTGGATGTTGGGACTCTCAGCCCAGGGCTCCTACCATGTGATGTCCTCTTCCTATCATGTAAGAGTAATGAGGAGAGAGTGAGGAAATTTAATGTGCTTTTTGCTAGCTCGTTAGCCAAACTTTGATCAATCTAAATCATAGTACTGAAGTCTGGTACATAAAGGATTTCATTTCAGTTATTTTAGAAATCAAAATAAATGGTAGCAATATTTAAATGGAAGACCCAGACTACGAGGTATCTCTCAGTTCCACTATAAAGGAGAGATCCAAGTGCTGGAAATTCTAGATTCCCAATCAACCTACTTTCTTTTACATGACATTACCCTTTTCCTAAACGACATTTCATCTGACCATTATAAACACCCCTCTCTCAGGTCTGTCAACTACAAATTATAGCATAAATCCTCTGTGGTATAAAACACAGTACATTCTGAATTAAGGTCTTCTTCATGAAACCTGCTCCCATTAATTTCTATTCTGTCTCAACCCCAGGTATGAGTAACAACAAAAAGGCCAGGAGATTGAAAGGGAAATACAGCTGAACAGTTACATTATTAGGCTTTCCTTTACTTCCATGGTTTACAAAAAATGTAGCTGTCCTGTATCTTATATTTGCCTCTTTTCACAACTGAAGTGTTTCTTCACTTCATAATCTACTTCCCTATACTGCCTCGGTCTTTATCCTTTGTTTCCTTTGACCACATACCCCAGAGGAGAAGGATCAAGAATGCCCTTGAGGAAAAGGGTCAAGAACTCCTCAGAATTGAAGAGAGATCAACCGCAAGCCATTCTGAATTCTCCATAACAAGCTAGAGAATGAGAAGAGAAACTACCCAAAAAGAAGGAAGGTAGAGGCGTTTGAGAAGCTCTTGTGTATATTAGACGTGAGGGGTTCAATGGGGGCATACTCTGACCTTCTCAAGTCTAAGGGTTGCCCAACTAGTAGGTTGAGCAAAGCATCAGGGCAGTAGCTATAAAGTTTCCTGAGGCAGCAGCTGTGCTAAGACAAGCTTGTAGCAGCCTCAGAGCCCATAATGATCCAATGATTTGGCAGTAAGGCTAGTGGCTAGAATAAAGAAGACATGTCCAGCCCAAAGGTGAGAACCAACCGGGTAGTAGGCAGGATCAGACCGGGGCCTGGGCCTTAGAAAATCCCAGGGACACCATTCAAATTATGTGCTATGCAACTGAGTTCATCTCAGCCAAACTCAGGTTGAACCTAATGAAGAATAAAAGGAAGTGGACAAGCATAGAAGGCCATGACATGGTCTGTTTTCTGTTTGAAGAAATCATTCTGTCTAGAGTATAAAGAATGTAGCCATTAGGAATCTTTGTAAGAGATCCCAAAATGGCTTAAAGGGCATTGATTAGTTCATGTTGCTGATAAGCTGAGAGAAAGAAAGGGCTTTAGGCATGGGTTGATGGGAATTTTGCTCCATTTCTCTAAGATTCTGATAGCTCAGCCTCCTACTGTGGTAGCCACATCCTCAGGCTGGCTCTGCAAGATGGCCCCCGGTCTGCGTACCACCTCATGCTCTCTCCTCCATGTCCAAGAGAAAAAAAAAGATGCCTTCCATCAACTATTTGACAAACGCCTTACCTTTTGCACTAATTGGACCATCTTGAACCAGTCTTTTGGCCAGATAGATGTCAGGGGCTGATTGAATTTGTGCTAAATTATCCAAACCAATTATGTTACAATAGGGCTTGGATTTTGATAAGCATTAAGTCATCAGAGGTTGCCCTGGAGATGGGGGTGGGGCCAATCTCACAAAAACCACACAGCTACCACAGCAGAGAGAGGTGACTGGAGGTTGTCACGACAACTGTGGGAAGGAAGAAAGAGGAGAACTAGACAGAATACTTTTGACCCCATTGTCCAATGAAGAGAGAAGAGTGGCTTGGCCTGGGATGCTGGCCATCCAAGTGTAAAGAAGTGGATAGATTCAGAAGGTAGAGTCAAGAGGACTTCCTGCTAGATTGGGATGGGGAAGGGGTTATGTGTTCAATTTTTAATCATGAAAAACAGGTCAGAAAGCACTGGGGATCTCCCACTTCTACTCCTAGTTTTTCTCCAGGCAGAATAAAAATCAGGACAGCGTTGAGTGGCAAGCTCAGTTCCCATCCAGTTTACCAGAAAACAAGCCTCTCTGCTTTTCAATGTAAAATCCTTTTAGACAGCAATATCAATAGGCAAGTCAGATATGAAAATATTTAATGATTGGCAATTGTTGACATTTTAAACCCAGGGAGGAACCCAATGTAAGTGCCATACCCAGAAGTGGATCATGCCACCTCAACTTGACCCCCTTACACACAAGTCAGATTATTTTCCTCACCATTGGGGCTTCTATCTCAGGCACAACCCCCTCCTATTTTCCTCTCTAGATCCTCCTCACTGTATTAGCATCTTAGGTTGGAGCCTGAATGAATTCATTACAATTCCATGTGCCAGGTTCTGTTCTAGGACTTACATACTTTGCCTCATTAATTTGAAGGTAAGTATCATCCCCATTCTCAAAATGAAGAAACCCAATTGTGTGGGCTGGAGATTTGGAGTGAAGGAGACTACAATTTCTCAAAGGCCACTATGTGTTGCTTCACACCTTCAATGTTACAGAGTGGTCATAACAATGCTAAGATTATCACATGCATAAGAAAAATGAGACTGAGAGATTCAGTATTGTGGACAGGTCACGCACCAAATTAGGAGGAGAGTCGGGATTCCAGCCCTGGATTTTGTTTTCTGGATTCCCAGTCTTTTCTACCACACCATGATGTCTTTCTGGGCAATAATAACCATCACGGACTTGGGTGGGGAATGCTGAGCTGAGCTGAGCTTTGACAGATGGAGAGAGAGTAAGAAGTGCCTCTAGGAAGCCATCAGCACATTCTTCTCTCCTGAATTTAAAGAAAGGTCCCAAGGGGTGCTTGGGGGGGCTCAGTCATTAAGCGTCCTCCTTAGCAGATCATGATCAGGTCATGATCCCAGGGTCCTGGCATCGAACCCCACATTGGGCTCCCTACTCAGCAAGGAGCCTGCTTCTTCCTTTCCCACTCTCCCTGCTTGTGTTCCCTCTCTCACTGTCTCTCTGTCAAATAAATAAATAAAGTCTTTTTTTTTATTTATTTGACAGACAGAGATCACAGTAGGCAGAGAAAGAGGGGGAAGCAGGCTCCCGCTGAGCAGAGAACCCAATGCGGGGCTCTATCCCAGGACCCCAGGATCATGACTCAAGCCAAAGGCAGAGGCCTCAACCCCACTGAGCCACCTAGGCACCCCATTGTCTTTTTTTTTTTTTTTTTTTAAAGATCCCAAGACTGCGTGGGAGATTTTCTCATCCCAACAAATAGATTTTATCCTCCAGCGCCCCACCAGTCAGGACCCTGCCTCTCCGCAGCAGTCTCTCCTTGAATGAGGACATTTTTTTTTAAGATTTATTGATTTATTTACTTATTTGAGAGAGAGCGGAGAGGAGGAGGGGCAGAGAAAGAAGGAGAGATAGAATCTCAAGCAGATTCCACACCAAGCCCAGAGCCCGTTGTAGGCTCTATCTCAGAACCCTGAGATCATAACCTGAAGAGAAACCGAGAGTCAGACATTCGACCGACTGTACCATCCAGGCGCGCCCCGAATGAGTACACCCTTGATGACAATGGTCCATGCCTACACGCGGTCGTATACCTATGGGAGGGAGCGTAACAATAGTAATAATACATGGTGTAGCTTTTCCATACACATTCCTTTTCTCATTGGCTCTTTCAGCAACTCTGAGAGATAAACAGAGCTGATTTTTTCATTCCTTCTCTTCTTATGAAGAAACTAAATCTCAGAGAGGTCAAGGGCCTGATGCAATACTGTTTGGTGCCAGAAGGGATACCTATTTTCTCAATGTATGTAAATGGATACGTCTGAGTGAGACTTCCTTGCAAACAAAGGAATTGGGTTGTTTTAATTTTTTCCATCCTCTAACAACAGCATAACGAGTTAGGTAGTTGTTTCATGAGCAATGTTGTAGAGAAGGATGAGCACAGAAGAGGCGCTATAATTACCATCAAAACCCTCTAAAGATCCCCAGCTCTCCCATCTGCGGACGACACTGGAGAAAGCAGCACTTTGATGTGGCTGCTCAGAATGCTAATGCAGTTATTGTTTTCCCCGGGTACCTCCCAGGACCCACCGGCCTGTGTGGAGGTGCCCGCGAGGCTGCGTGCACCACACACGCTCCCGCTGTCTTTCAAGGGCAGCTTTAAGGTCACGTTATCCTCCACCAGGCTGGCACCGCTTCTCTTGTCACCCTGCAGGGCCCCGCACTGTCATCTGTCAAGAGCTTCCTCCAAATTTCAATGCAGATGAAATTCACCCAGACCATGTGTGACAGCAATTTGAAAATAGCAATATGCATGGAACAAATTTGAGTTCATTCGGGGAAAAGGCACTTACGGAGCGCCTTCCATCTTCTACACGAGAAGCTGAAAGATGATTGATTTAAGGCCACAGATAATGGGGCACTTAAAATAGAATTTAATATCTCCCAAAGATAATATATACGTGTTTTATATATATATATATTCCAAGACATGGTAAGTGGAAAAACATCGATCTTTCCACTACTAGAAAATATCTTCCAAAGCAGGAACCATATCTGCTTTATTCTTTTTATCTTTTCTTGGCACCTAGTACAGTAAAAACAAATAAATGCTATTCACTGATTCAAAACAAGTCAGTCTGTTTAAATGAAAGGAGAATTGATTTGGATTGATGCCTATGCCTGCTGTATTTCCTGCCTCCGCTCCCCCTCACCAAAAATGCAGCAACCAAGAGTGACCAAAAAGATGATATCATGTAGGAAAACTGAACAAAATTTAAAAAAACCTCTTTATCACCATAGCTGGCTATTTATCTGCATAAAGCATGATTAGTACGTGGTGACAGGTCATTTTATTCCAAATGTGCTCACAATGTAATATTTGCTGAAAAGGTAAACTAAAAGCAATGTGCTTTACATGTATAAACTGTAAAAAATTTCTTTTCAAATCTATTGTGCTTCAGAAATTACTGAGTGGGAATTTTACCTGATGTTTTTGAAAAGAAGAAATTAAACAACAAGCTCCAAATGATTATTTCTTCATTGAAACAACTGTTTTGTTTTGTTTTGTTTTGTCCTTCACTGTATGGGAAGGAGACATCCTGTCCGGTAAGTTAGATGAAATCTCTTCACATTATTACTAGCATTTATGCCTAAAAGGCCAGTTCTCTAAAACATCCTTGTCTAATAAAAGGGACCCTGGCCACATGTTCTTAATTTGCTTTATAACATTTAAAATCTTAACAGTAGACAAATTGAAAATATAGAACATTCTGTAAGACTCTGCAAAAAAGTGATGTAAAAAATAAACAAAAGAAGTCAGTGGACTGTTCTAGATTAAAAGAGGCAAAAACAACCCAGACAAATGCAATGCACAAAGCTTCATTAGATATAAGATTGAAAAAAAAAAAGGCTACACAATAAGACATAGTGGGGACAATTGGGAAAACGTAAGTGCATTTTTCACAATAGGGAATTATTGTTAATTTTCTTAGATGAAAGAAATATGTGTTAGTCTTTCAACTTTATAAGCAGATTTTTAAAACTTCAAAATAAACAAATGAAGAGACAGAAACCCCAGGTGGCAGTAAGTGTGAAAGAGGAAGTGCTCTACCCTGTGTCTGAGTCTCTAGCATGAGCATCTGAACAGGGCTTACCCAGGTATTAAATGTCCATACGCTGCAAACGGGAAGTGTTCCTGTCAAGCTTTGCTACTGTTTGAACTAATGAGTTCAAGCCCCATGTTGGGCATAGAGATTACTTAAAAAAAAAAAAAAAAAAAAAAAAGGAGGATGAAATTAAGCTTCAATTCCTAGAAAGAAGCCTGGTATTTACAAACAATATTTGGAATTCTTCTGTAAGAAAGATTTTGTCTCTTTTTCTCTCCATTTGTTTACTCTCAAAAAAAAAAAGAGAGAGAGAGAAAACAAAATCTGTGTGTGTGTGTGTATAAAATCAGCTGTGAATCTCTATCAAACTACTTGTGAATACAGTACCCGAGGAGTCAGCTTTAGAAACATTTATTGAGCTGCAGTTATTCAAAGGAAAGCCTACACTCAGTTCCCAGATTTTTGCTTCTAAAGAACATTCTCCAAAAAAATCAGTAAATATATATAAATATATAGAAAATATACACAGCCAGTAGATAAGACCTTTAAGAAGCATGACTATGAAAGCAAAAAGATCCGGCATTAGCTTGATGGGGTCAAAGCAAAGTTTTGAGTTGTTGCTTAAAAGTAGGAAATGGGAAATAAGCACATTTAAATTTTGATTAGAAAGAGTAAATAGAGAAGGAGTATTTGCGCAGGAAAGCCAAAGAGAGAAAACAAAAACAAACCAAAACAATAACAAAAAAAAAACTAATGTGGGGCACCTGGGTGGCTCAGTGGGTTAAAGCCTCTGTCTTCAGCTCAGGTCATGATCCCAGGGTCCTGGGATCGAGCCCCACATCGGGCTCCCTGCTTAGCAGGGAGCCTGCTTCCTCCTCTCTCTCTGCCTGCCTCTCTGCCTACTTGTGATCTCTGCCTGTCAAATAAGTAAATAAAATCTTAAAAAAAAAAAAAAACCTAATGTAATCCAGTCCTCATGCAGATAGAAAGGCATGAGGCCAAGGGTATGTGGAAGGAGGAGACATAGACAAGGGAAAGGAAGAGATTCTATTGTGACAGGAAGTAAAAATGCTAGGTTAGCAGTAAGTAATTATACTGATTAGAGCGGGAAGTTGAAGGAATTATTTCCTGATCTTTTTTATTTTCTTTTTACGCAGGAGATGAGTTTAGGAAACAGTTTAAAAAGCCACCAGGGAAAAATAGGAGAGCCAATGAAGGTTGTGAGAAAGGACCGATGGGCAGTGTGAGAGCCCAAGTGTAGAGGAAAGCCACGTGTTTCTGTGTAATGGAGACAATCAGTGTACACTACTTATCTCAGGAAGCTCTCAACCTGTATACATGCGGGAGGCAGAGAGTTGAATTGATCTAAGCATGGAGCATTCCTCTAGGCAGGTCCTCTATTGGTTAGAGTAAAGGTTGAGCAGCTATGACCAAAAAAGAAAAAAAAAAAAAAAAACCAACCAACCAACCAAACAAACAAACAAAAAAAACCCCAATACACAGTGGCTTAAATAAAATAGAAGTTTATTTTCTTTCTCATTTAGTAGTCACAAGATGAAAAGTCCAAGTGACCAGAAGGCTTGGATTCATGAGCTTATTCAGGGAACTAAATTCCTACCATCCCATCCCCATCTGTGTTGTCAGAGTTGGTTCGCTGGTTCTTCTGTGGTCTACCTCATGGAGAAGAAGGAAGAGGAAGTCTGGAGCAAGGTGTTTTGTTTTTAAAAGGAGAGTAAAATTGCAGACATCACTTGCACTCACATTCATTGCTGAGAACTTAGTCCTGTGGTCACCCCTAGCTAAGAGATGCTAGAAACTACAGAAGAGGAGATGGATTGGCATGGAGGGGATCTGTAACCTTCAGGAGTATGAAAAAGGTCAAAGGTTAGTGGAGGGAAGGGCTGCTGGTTGAACCCTAGAGCCTGGACTGAATCAAGGAGTAAAGAGAACTTAAGAGACTATGGTCTTGGCTTGAACTAGAGGTATTATGCTAAGTGAAATAAGTCAATCAGAGAAAGACAATTATCATATGGTCTCTCTGATATAAGGACACTGTGGTAGGGTGGGGGGTTTTGGGGGGAAGAGAGGGGGAAAAAATGAAACAAGATGGGACAGGGGAGGGAGACAAACCATAAGAGGCTCTTAATCAAAGGAAACAAACTGAGGGTTGCTGGGGCTGGGAGAGGAGGGATAGGGTGACTGGGTTATGGACACTGGGGAGAGAATGTACTACGGTGACTGCTGTGAATTGTGTAAGACTGATGATTCACAGACCTGTATCCCTGAAGCAAATAATACATTATATGTTAATAAAATATTTAAAAAATAGAGAGAGAGAGACTGTGGTCTGGATAGAACACAGCGTTTGTAGTAACGGTGAAAAGGGGACAATAGGTATTAGTGATCAGAGAGTAGGGTTTTAGATGTCCGAGGTGGAGGAGTTCAGGGTGATAACTATTTCTGGGATAGGGCCCAGAAAGTGCGTGACTAATGTGGCCTTAGGAAACTGCAGAAATTTTCATTATTGACCTTTTCATGTGCCACCTAACTATGGCCTATCTAATGTCATCAACTGGAGTATGAAACTTTGACCAAACACCTCTTATAGGTCCTAAAATGTAAATGGATAAAGAGAAGTTAGGGGCAGCACCTTGGTGTGCACCCTGACCTATTAGGTTGGTACTGCCACCAAGTGGCCAGTGGTGAAAACTACACTTGGTGTTGGAATGGCCGGGGAGGAACTTCGCTTTCCAAGACCCAGCTTTCAGTTATGGAGGTCTACCAACTCTCTAGAGTAATTTTTGTGTGACAGCTTTCCAGGGAAATGAGAAATTTGCCAGTCTATTAAATGAGAAGTATATAAAATATGTAGCCTGATAGGTGATCTATCCTAGCACATTTATAATTGTCTCTGACAATTTAGGAAAAGGCTGTTTTCAGAAAAATGAAAAAATGGGACTAAACATTGAAAAAGTAAGGATACTGCTACCATTTTTATAGACGACTGCATCTTCAGAAGCGTGAAGATTTCTCAGTGAATGGACACAGGGACATGGCAGACAATACGGATATTCACAAGTGTCACGCACATAGTCTGTTCTTCTTTCACCTTTTCTTGTATAATTAAGCTTTTCTTAACTCATACATAAGGACACTGTATACCTTTGAAATGACCATTTGGAAGACAAAAATGAAACTAGTCAAAATTGAGAGGCACATAGTAAACCAGTGTACAGTCCCCAATCTCTCCTTGACTTAATTGGAAGCTAAATGACTACCTTCATTTACTGAACAAATTCAACTATTATTTACTAAGGACTTACTATGGGTCAGATAAGTGTTTACTGTGTTCAGAGTGATGGAGATCAAGAAAAATCAACAAAAGAGGCCCAAGTCCCTGTCCTCGCAGACTTTACATTCCAGTGGACCGAGGTAGATACTGCTACCCCTGTACTGTATCACAGAAGAAACTGAGGTTCAGAAATACAGTATAGCAAGTAAGTGACATAATGAGGTTTTAGGCACATGTCTGTCCTCCAGTAAAACCTATGCTCATTATCTCTATCCTACAAGCAAGTACTTCTGTCTCATTTGTCAGTCCCACAGATTCTACCATAATGGTCTTTACAAAGGCTTTCGGACACACACAATATCCTTGGCACCTAAAATATCTCTTGAAGCTCCCCTGATGAGAGTCAGATTTGGCTAGGGGCCTCCACACTCCTGTGACTGTCCTTTTATTACACTATTTGCTGCCTTATATTGAAACGGATCCACATGTACATCTGTCCCCCCTCACTGGATCACGAGCTCCTCAGGCCAAGAGCGGTGTCTTATCTTTGCGCCGAGCCGCAGCTCAGGCACTGGCAAAAGCAGGAAGCAGTGGCAGAGAAGGTACACAGACTAGCGTGTTGGAAGTGCCCATTGGCTTGCAACCTCGGCCCACTCACCCCCTTTACTATATCCTGACAGATTCCTTATAAATTCTTGTTCACCTGAATTTGTTTGATTTAGTCTGCAGAGGGAACAGAGTTGCCAAAGGAAAGAGAGCCAGACTAAGAAGCTCAGCCTTGCAAGTAGATATATTCCATTATTCCCATGAGTACAATACCTCCAAATAGACTTAGGCACAAACCCCTCAACCACCCCCTGATAAAGTACTTTCTTATATTTAATCTATATTAATAAAATGTATAGCTACCATTTGTTTACTTTGTAGAGTGGGTAGGGCAAGTTTTATTTTCCTTACTTTTTCTGTGATGAAGTTGAGACTCCGAAGCATTAAATGACTTTTCACGCAGCACAAAACGTACAAAATGAGTCCTTAGACTTGGTTCCAGTTCATGCCTAGATTCATACCTAGATCTGTCTTCCTTATCGTGGTGTTCTTCTAATTTTTTCAAGATTATTTATTAAGTTATTGAGACTGGTTTCAGGGGAACTTGGGTGGCTCAATGGGTTAAGGTTCAGCTCAGGTCACGATCGTGATGTCCTCGGATGGATCCGCACATTGGGCTCCCTGCTCAGCAGGGAGTCTGCTTCTTCCTCTGCTTCTCCCCCCTCCCCCCGCTCATGCTTTCTCTCTCTCTCTCTCTCTCTCTCTCTCAAATAAATAAATAATCTTTTTTTTTTTTTAAAAGCCTGGTTGTGAATGATCCTCTGAATTTTAACATCAATTATGCTACAAACATGTTTTGTAATTTGGAATTTGTCAAATACCTCATGCCTTTTTTTTTACTGTTTAGTACAGTTGTTTTGCTTAGTACACAAGGACGATATACCTTTGAAATAAAAAGAGGTGAGAGCACCTGGGTGGCTTAGTTGGTTAAGCAGCCGACTCTTGATTTTTAGCTCAGGTCCTGATCTCAGGGTGGTGAGACTGAGCCCAGCATGGGGTTCATGCTGGGCACGAAGCCTGTTTAAGATTCTCTATCTCCCCCTCTCCCTCTGCTCTTCCACCCCCACTCCCAGGTGAGCATACGCTCTCTCTCACTTAAAAAGAAAAAAAAAAAAAAAAGAGCGAGAGAGATGAAATTTGCTAGGATTGAGAAAAAAAGAGTTACCCAGTGAATTGTCTTCAATCCCCCTATTGGATTTATGGTATCTCTTTACTAAAATTGGGATAGGGATAAACTAAATCATTTTCTGATATCTGTGTCAGTAAAATGAAGAGTATTTATAGAATTTGTTTAGGATTTTATTTATTTATTTGAAAAAGAGACAGCATGAGTGGGGAGGAGAAGGAGAAGGAGGAAGAGACATACACCCCCACCACCCCACCACCCCACCACCCCATCCCCACCCCCCTGCTGAACAAGGAGCTGAAGCTGGGCTTGATCCCAGGACTCTGGGATCATGACCTGAGTGAAAGGTAGAGGCTTAACTGACTGAGTTACCCAGGTACCCCAAGCATTTGTAAATTATTAAGACAACAATTTGAAAATATAAATGTTATAGATAAAAAAATGTGAGCTTTAAAACATTTCATAATTTCTCTTAAAAATGAACTCAGTATAGGGGCGCCTGGGTGGTTCAGTTGGTTAAGTGGCTGCCTTCAGCTCAGGTCATGATTCCAGGGTCCTGGGATTGATTGAGCCCTGCATCGGGGCCTGCATCGGGCTCCCTGCTATGCAGAGAGTCTGTTTCTCTCTTCCTCTGCCTGTCACTCTGCTTACTTGTACTCTCTCTCTGTCTGTCAAATAAGTAAAAAAAACTTAAAAAAAATTTTAAAGTAACTCAGTATAATTACAGCAATGAAATTAAGAGTTGGATCTTTCCAAGAACAAAATCATAAAAAAAAAAAAACCAAGATTGCAGAAAAATGGAACACATGCAAAATGAATGCCCCAATTTTCTACCCAAAGCTGGACAGAGTGAGGTTGTCCCTGCTAGTGATGGACTTACTACGGTAGATCCGCTGGCAAAAGATTCTTCTGTGTATCCAAACTGCTAAATATACCATTGAGCAAATGTCTGCTAGTACATTTCTATACAACCAGTTGTCAGTTTGCACATTTATGATTCATAAGCATATACGTTCAGACTTGTGCTAAAGAAACCCAGCCAAGTGGTTGCTTCGCATACATTTGTACAGTGAGATGACATGTCTTCTTTCTACCCTCTTCTCTGCTCACTCTCTGAAACCAAGCTCAAACCACCGCAGCTGAGTCTCTCCCTCACAGTTAGTCATGCCTTCTCCTGTGCTCTCAGAGAACGTGTGAGTACGCGTGTGTGCATGTGTGTGTATGTGTGTTCATGAAGCTCGTTGGGTGTGGTTACAAAATGGTAAAACCTAAGAATTGTAAGCCGCCGACCCCTGGGAAGGTACTCCTGGTAACCCACAGGAAGTATCGTGGCACCTACATTCCTTCTCTCTTTCCAGTTTGCACCTAATCTTGAAGACAAACACTCCCATCCCTTCCCCATAGGATGAGCAGGACACATAATCTGTTGTCCCAGGCACTCGCAACACCGGCATTAGATACTATGAATAATCCCACTAGAACAAAGGCATTAAGTGGAATTGTCCCAAGCAAACTGAAATACGGGGTAACCTGAGCAGTAAGTAGTATGCACTTCTCAGAGCAGTTTAGAAGTCAATTATCTCGGGGCGCCTGGGTGGCTCAGGGGGTTAAAGCCTCTGCCTTCGGCTCAGGTCATGATCCCAGGGTCCTGGGATGGAGCCCCGCATCGGGCTCTCTGCTTAGCAGGGAGCCTGCTTCCTCTTCCCTCTCTCTCTGCCTGCCTCTCTGTCTACTTGTGATCTCTATCTGTCAAATAAAACAAATAAAATCTTTAAAAAAAAAAAAAACAAGAAGTCAATTATCTCTATAAATTCTGGACTCAAAGTGAAACCTGAGCAAGTTAATTAGCTGAGACTGAAAATTGGGTCCTGGTATTTCCATCTCAGCCCAGGAAGTGCTGGAGACATGGCAGACAATTACTGGACCTGCTGCAACAGGAGAAATATCAACTGGATTAAACAGGGTCAGTTTACTTAAATTTCCTTGATTAAAGTTTTTTACAAACTTTGAGATTTTTTACAAAAAAGGATGAAATTGGATATGAACTCCTACACCTGTTTCTATATTATATGCAGTTCACCACATACAGTTATGTTTAGGGTAACTGATCAGTAGACAGTACGCAGTTCTCATCCCAAAGATTAAAGGCAGTGGTTCACAGTAAAGCTCTGCTTATGTTTTTTTCAAATAACAAAAGCAAGACTGAGGATTCTCTACCTACCTAACCAGTCAAAGTTCTGATCCCCAAAATTACCTTTTTCAGGAATATGGAATTAATATGTTTTATTTCCATCCAAAATATATATATATATATATATATATATCATACCTCCATTTCATACTGTACTATAAGTGTTGCTTATTTTTCCCACAAGATTCCAAATATCCCTCTTCATTGGAAGGGATGATATCTTGTTCATCTTTTTATTCCTAGTGCCTAGAATAATTACTAGTGTGTAGTAGGTGGTTTGGCTTGTTGGTTGAATGGCTAACTAGCTGTCTGGTTGATTTTCTAGTTAGTTGCTTGTTTGGTTGGTCGATTTCCAGTTAGTTGGTTGACTGCCTGGTTGGCTGATTGGCTGGTTGACTGGTTGGTCGGCTAGCTACTTGGTAGATGAGTGGGTTGGCTCTGTGGCTGAATGGCAGGTTGGTTTATATCTAACTAGCTAACTGGTTGTTTGATCAACTTTTGCAATTATCCATTCTAAAAATTTCCAAAAGTTTATACTGACACAACTTTATTATATCACAAAATCCCAAGAAAAGCAAGTTAAGGTTAAGTAGCTGATTATAACCCCCTTCGGCAGGAAATTACAAGCACTTCAAGGTGTGATATACCATTTTTATTATTGGCCTAGCTCTAAGAGTATTTTTCAGGGCTTGCCAAATGCACACAAGATATGACTGAAAGATTATTGAACAGAATATTGTCAAGTTCATCACTTGTCTTTCTACCCTTATAGATTAAGTTCTTCAAGTTTCTGATCATTTTGTCATTGAATTGGGTGTCTTTAAGCATGACTTTTAAAAGTACCACTTAAATACCTTAAGGAAAATAATGAAGCTTTAATACACTTTAGTTAATAGATAACAACTTACTATAGACCAACCAGTCATGGGCAAATATAGCATAAAGAAAGAAGTTCACCTAAGAGAAGGAAAATGCATAAAAGTTCAACTGACTTTTCATTTTGTCTTAGCACATCCTAGGTTATAGTCATTTATGGCTGCTAAAACAGCATACATGACAATCTATGACGATACTTCAAGAAGTTGGGAAAGATTAAGTATAAATGTCTGCGTGTACCTTATTGCCACTAGTGAGTTTTGCACACAAGCACCTGTGAGTGTTTGAAATAAATGCATATGCCAAAGCCCCTTAACATAAACAGATCTCAACAATGATGCATAGTTACCAAAATAAATTAAAAGGGAGTTGTTACTTATCCGTTTCCTAAAACCTGTATTTTTCTTTGGTGCTTGACATTGTGGCTAAGCTTGAAAAAGAGGTCTCCTGTATGTGCTCTACACTTTTCAAAAATAAGGAGAAATAGGGATTAACCAGTGTTTCAGGTAATTCATTCTCATTTTTTATTCCAACATGGTTTCTGAGTAACTTTAATAGTAAACATTAGATAGGTGATTTTAAAAAACAATGAAAGTAATTAAAAATTGATAAATTTAATTTATTGGTCATTTATTTAAAAATAAATGTTCATATACTGATTATAAAATCATTCTGAAATATGGCTGGCATCAGCAGTGGAAAATAGCTTTTAATCATTAAGAAACTTGGAGCTGTACAATACAAGTCACTGATGGGAAATTCAGCAGCCATGAAAAAGTAAATGGGAACTTAATAATGAGCAAAATTTTAGAGAGTCTAATTAAGGCTTGAGAATCATTGCCAATTGTTACAAGAGTTCGTTTCAGGTTTCTTAATAGCAAGTCTAGGATTTACATAACTGCCCTTAATTAAGATATTATGATATAAAGGTACAAAAATGAAATGAGTTTGGGAAGCAATGGTTACTGCAGTCCTCTTCAGAGCCTTTACCATGTCAATGTGCATTATAACTCTCTAAGAGGAGTGAGGAGTCATATAACATATGTTGCGTCCCAAGCTCTTTTCCACTCCATCAGTTATCTATTGCCACAATAATTCTGGGTGGCAAACCATATCGAATTCAGTGGCTATAAACAATCATTTATTTTGACAGATCTATAGTTTGGCTGAAACAGCTCTGCTTCCAGCTATACAGCTGTGGATCCGGGTGCTCCCCGCTTCTCTCACCCTCTTCAGCCTAGTAGGTCAGGCAGAACCTGTTCTCAGGCAGTAGCAGAGGGACAAAGAGGCAATGAAAAGGTAAGACATCTCTTAAGTTGTAGTCTGAGAACTGTCAAACTATCTCTCTAATCTAAAGTCAACCAGACGAAGCAAGCCACAGGCCCAGGCCGAAGAAAGGGGCAATGGAATATTCTCTGTCCACAACGAGGCCATTGCAATCTAGTGGATCCAGGAGGGCTAAAGGACCTGGACCAGTAACTCAACCCATCACAACCATAAAACCCTCTGTTTACAGGTAACTTGATGGCATTAATGTTGTACAGAACACACTTGCAGAAACACTGAACAATCTCATTGGTATTGAGGCAATGCTCATGTGAGTGGGTGTGTAATGACATAAGACAGTAACATCCTGAGACACAGCAGTCTGAGAGTTTTAAAATATCATAATCTACATGAGCATCCCCTAGGAGATGCCTAGCAAAGAGACAGTCTTTCTGTTGGTGGGGCTTTAAAAGCCCTCCCACTGTCACAGCTCGCTAGGAATTCAATCTCTAGAGTGAACAGGAGCACAGTGAGTTCCATTTGGGAAGAGAGCACTTCTTTGAGGATACTGAGCATTTTCAGAGCATTTTAGCCAGAATACTGTTAAGCTTTTTGGAGGGAGGCAGATCCTCCCATAGAGTGAAAGATTAGAACTCAGTTCTCAGAGCCTGAGCTTCGAGAAAATGTAGAGCCTTTTTACAACGGATGCCTCCAGATGCAAACTGCAAGACAAGTCTCACCCCACCCCTACCCCTAGCCCCCACCCCCGCCTTGAGTTTACTTGAAAAAGACTCAGAATCTGGTCAAGGATAATAAAGTTATACAGGGAAATAAACTTCAAGAATTTACTCTGGAGAACATGTAAAGTATGTGAACTCAGTAGACTGCATTTTTATATTAACAGAGAAATAGTAAATGCTTTTCAACGAGGATATTGCAGTGGAAGTTTCAGTAACAGGTAAGAATTAGCCCAAGAGATGGATGAGGTGGGAGTTTTTTCCTCTTTCCTCAAAGGTGCCCTGATAAAATCTCATGTGTCACATTTGCTAATAATCACACACCCTTCTAGGATCTTGGCTGCTAAATCTCCCACTTTGAACTCTCTGTAAGTTCTCTTTAAATTCCATTTCCTGCATTCTTCCCCTTGGCTTCTCTGCAAGAGATTTTAGAACACATACTCATTTCGAGGCTGTATCTTTTTACATAAAACATTGAGGTAAGTTCCAGTTCTAAAGTTTATAATCATTGACTCCATACTTGCTTTTAAACATTCTGATCTGTTGAATTTTGGAGCCAATTTCTTTACTCTCTCAAGGTCTTTTTTTTTTTTTTTAATATGTACATACATGACATTTCACCATGGCACTCTGACCACCCAGATTCTAGGAGGAGGAGGATTCTGAAAGATGCTGCAATCACCATTAATCATCATAGGGACCACTTACTGAGCACTTACTACCTGCCAGGCATGGTTTAAGTGCACTTGTATATGCCATCACAATGAAGCCTCACAGCATCCCTAGGAAGGAAGCACTTAATAGTCCTCATTTTACAGAAGGGTCAACTGAGGATGAGAGACATTAACAAACCTGTCCAAGGTCAAACAACTAATAGTAAATTACGAGGCTGGGATGGAATCAGGGCTGACTTGTCTTCCTAACCCTGTGAGGCTCTCTTGGGTAAGAAGTGACCCAGGTCCGGTTTTATAAATGTCACCTCATTTGCTAAGTAGCAACTGATCGGATCTGATGGGTAGGAAAGCATGAAGCTCATGGTCACTATGAAGCAGCTTTGTCGGCTTGAGTTTATAATTTGGGAGCTACTGAAGAGATTGAATCAGGCTAAGTCAAAGTTTCTGAAAAGAAACTAGCTCCTTTGTGTCATTGTAAGTTTCCCCTCCCTCCTCCCTCCCATCTTTCCTTTGAATCTTTGGGACATTAACAAACATTTTTTTTTTTTGGTGGGGGGAGGCAAGTCAGAATTCTATTCCCTCACTCTTCAGCTGAAAACATCTACAAATGTCCACAGGAACATGATTACCAGTCACTAGAAACAATAGCTCTGGGAAGAGCAGAGACGTTTTAACATTGCATTCATGAGGGCTTCCCAAGCTCCTAGAAGATCTCAGGGTACATCTCCTAGAAGATGCTCAATAAAGGTGCTGATTGAATTAAGTGGCTTTAAGTAGCACCAGTAAACCCCCTGCTCGGGGCTGAGGCCGTTTCTTTCTCCTGGCACTCCCTTTGGAAGTGGAGGTAGGGTTGGCTCCAGACCTGTCTTAGCCCGCGCTCCCGACCCAGACCCTCCCACTCCTCCCCACCTTCCCCCAGAGGGACGGCTGCCCGGGGCGACTTTGCATCGAGGACCTGTCTGCTAGGTCTCCAGTCCCCGCACAGAGGGGCGTTCGGGCCGCTTGCCGCCGTGTCACTCCAGGGGGAGGACAGTGAACCCTCAGGTGACGTTTCAGCTGGCCGGAGCTCGGAGCCACGGGAGCCTAGAGTGGGCGCGTCCGAGGTGCTGGGGTCCGCGTTGGGAGAACTGTCCCCGCCGGCTCCATCCGCTGCCCCTCCCAAAGGGAGGGTTCACTACAGGTGTCCGATCTCAGTGAGCATCTTCTCTCCAGCCCGGGAAGGTACCGAGTGTGCTTCTGTGGCGGCGCCTGAGGGGAGGCGCGGGGGGGTGGGGGCGAAGGGTGGGGGGACGACTAGTTTCATACTCCGTGAAGAAAATGGAAACAAAAGTGGAAAAAGAAAGGCAGTATGGCTTTCAGGGAAGCAGCAGCTTCAGCTCAGGTGGAGCGCACGGAGCTTGTTTCTAGAAAGGGTAGAAGAGAGTGGCAACCGCGACGCATGGATCCCTGGGTTGTTTTCCTATCAGGATGCCTTTTCTGAACTAGAAAGGCCAAGGACATGTCCACACCCTTGGTACGTCTCTTGCTCAGCTTCTGCCTGTGTCGGTGTTCGCTCGCCCGTTTGGGCAGCCTTCTGTGACGCCCCCTCCCCACTTGGCTAACTTTAAATTACTCATGGATCACAGGAGGTGTGCAGGGTCTTCTGAACTCCCCTGATGCCCTCCCAGTTAGCAGGGAACTGGGTTGAGAGGGATGGAGGGAGCCTAGATTTTGCACATCAGTCTGGGGCTTCTCAGAGCCTTTGAGAAATTCTTAAAGTTCTCTCTTTAGCAATGACAGAGCAGTGTGATTTCTTACGCTTCTTAATAAGGTTTAGCCCCCAAACCTTACTGGTATCTTCATTTGTAGTGGAATCTTCTTATTAAAACGCCCCTGAAGCTACTATTAAAGAATCAGGCAGAAACACAGCATTGTTTCCACTTGAGGTATGCATGGAAGTTTCACTGAATTTAGCTCAGCACAGATTTACAGGTTGGGGTATTTTCAGTGAATGTTTTTTTAACTTTTTAATATTGCATTTTCTACTTAAATATATTTGTTAGTATAATATAGTAGGCGGAGATGTGGGGAGGGGGTGCTGACTGGCTGGATATGACTGGGTTGGGTTGGTAACCCATTATTTGTATTTCATTTGGATCATGACATCTGTTTAATGTCACCATTGAATTGGCATTTGCAGAGCAGACGTGTCCTCGTCTATCATTTCATGCCACGACAAGATAATTACAAGGGCAATATTGTTTGACTTTTAGCCTAGTACTAGTTGTTATACTGCCCAAAGCAATCCAATTCCAAGAAAAGCGTTTTTCGAGCCTAGGGAATAAAGTACCATCAATAGACCATCTAATGTTTCTGAAATATTAATATAGACTTATAGACTGTTAAACAGAGGTCAAGTTGGGAAAGAAAACCACAGGCACTTCAAAGAGGAGGCAGGAACAGTCCTGTGGGTCCAAGATGCTGTTAGAGAACCAATTCCATTTTTAGTATCTGCTTAGCTTTTCCCAAATACCAAAAATGGATTTTGAGGCAAGATCTATTGCAGTGAGAAGTCCAGTATCAATCTAGAAGTGAGCCTTTAGCACTTAGCACAAGTTATGAGCTAAATGTATAAGGTGCTGTGGTTATCCCACTGGACATCCCAAGCTCCCCAGCTTACTAGGTTAGTCCCAGAGTAGGATACTGGGCTTTCTTTCAGAAGGACCTTTGGAAGCCCATTAGACCTGATGGATGGGGCAGTGTCTAGTCAGAGGTCCTAGGTCCTTAGGAAGAACAGTCACATCTCACATGCCACAAAGTCAAAAGATAGAAAATGCTCCTGCACCTTGAAGACCTCGCCTTTCTCTATGACACCCTCTCCTGGACTATGACACTCCCTTCTGTAATCCACAGGGAAGGAACCCAAAGCTGTCACTTATCTTCTGTCTCATAGTTACTCATCCCCAAAACTTTATACATTTATTTTTAACATTCTGATCTTCAGAAGTGAAATGAAATGAAATATGGATAGGGGAAACTGAGGAAAGCTGGAGATGGGGAAAGATCGGGCTGGGGCAGGAGGAGCCTTCTTTATGCTTCAGGGGAGAAGAAAAGAAAGAACTTTTTCGAGAGCCTACTCTGTTAAGCAATGTCTGAATGCTTCATTGCATTAAGTCTTTGCAAGAAATATGTTAGGTAAAGAGTATCACTCTTATTTCACCAATGAGGAGACCACAATGAGGAGGTGGGTAACTAGCAGAAGTTACACAGCTAGAAAGTGACAGGACTAAGATCGGGCCTTAATATTACTGCCTGATTCCTCCAGAGAGGTAAGCATGCTTTACCTCTGAGGGCAGGTAAGAAAAGCCGGAGTGGCTCTGCTCTTCCTGTCTATCCACATCCTGGCTTTCTTTGGGAGTTGGAGCTTAGGCTAAATCTGCCAAAATCTATGCCCCAGGGACATGTATGGACATGAGGTCTCCTGCAGAAGAGGTGGACCCCAGAGCTGCTCCCCTTTTTCCCCATCCTTTATCTGCATCCCTGCTCTCATTCCTCTTTACCCCAAACTCTCAAATGCTGAGTGTCCGGAAACATTAGCACATGCACTTTCTTTCCCTTGAGGTCCCACATTCTCACCTCACGCTGGGTTTCTTTTTTCTATCCCACACCAAAATATTGGGGATGTTATAAAGATCCCGACAAATAAAGCAGGAGATCTACACTTAAGGATCCAGATGAGGCATGGCTTCAAAGTCGGCAGAATCCAAGCCCTGCCATTTCCCAAGCTGCTGGATCCCCTGGTGAGGGTGGGGTGGGGGAGGGGTGTTGAATGGGAATGTTCAGCCAGAATTAGGGGTTCCTTCATCTTGGGAGAGGGCAGGAGGAAAAGCAAAAGGAGACAGAGAGAAGAGAGGGGATGAGTCTTATCTAGGCAAAACTGTATGACTATAGAGAAGTGCTTAAAAATTAGATTTGACTGTGTAAAATTAGAGCTGACAAAAAATTAGTGCTGGCTAAATGACAGTCCTTTTACAATTTCTTATGGCTTGCAGCTAATTACCATGCAGCACAATAACAACTATGTATTTCATTAAATACACATCAGAGTAACTTTGGTACATTTTATTTAATTAAATAATAAAAGAATTCTTAACTCTTTCTATATACTCATCGTTTAAAAATGTTATTTAAATTCCAGTTAGTTAACATACAGTGTAATATTGGTTTCAGGTGTACTTATAGTGGATTCAACACTTCCATACAACACCCGATGCTCATCCCAAGTATGCTCCTTAATCCCCATCACCTATTTCACCCATCCCCCCTCACCCCCCTCCCTTCTGGTTACCATCCATACGTTCTCCATAGTTAAGAGTCTGTTTCTTGGTTTACCTCTCTTTTTTCTCCCTTTGCTCATTTATTTTGTTTCTTAAATTCCACGTATAAGTGAAATCATATGGTATTTGTCTTTTTCTGACTGACTTATTTCACTTAGCATAAAACTGTCTAGTTCCAAACATGTTGCTGCAGATGACAAGAGTTCATTCTTTTTTATGGCTGAGTAATATTCCACACTGTGTGTGTGGAGATATATAGATATAAATGTAGATGTATATATCTATATGTATAGATATATACACATATATACACATATAGATACATACACAAACACACACACCTCACTTCTTTGTCCATTTATCTATCGATGGACATGGGCTATTTCCATAATTTGACTTTTGTAGATAATGCTGCTGTGAACATCAGGGTGCATGTGTCCCTCTGAATAAGTACTCTTGTATTCTTTGGGTAAATACCTAGTAGCACAATTGCTGGAGGGTCAGGTAGTTCTATTTTTCACTTTTTGAGGAAACTCCATACTTTTTTCCAGTGTGGCTGTACCAGTTTGCATTCCCACCAACAGTGGAAGAGTGTTCCCCATTCTCCACAGCTGCACCAACACCTTTTGTTTCTTATTGTCTTATTTTAGCCATTCTGACAGGTGTGAGGTGATAGCTCATTGTAGTTTTGATTTGCATTTCCCTGATAATGAATGATGTTGAGCAACTTTTCATGTATCTATACATCTTCTTTGGAAAAATGTCTATTCACATCTTCCCATTTTTTATTGGATTATTCATTTTGGGGGGTGTTGAGTTTTGTAAGTTCTTTACAGATTCTGGATACTAACCCTTTACCAGGTATGTCTTTTACAATATCTTCTCCCATTCCATAGGTTACTTTTAGTTTTTTTGTTTGTTTGTTTAAGATTTTATTTATTTATTTGACAGATAGAGATCACAAGCAGGCAGAGAGAGAGAGAGAAAGAGAGAGAAGCACGCTCCCCACTCAGCAAAGAGCCTGATATAGGGCTCGATCCTAGGACCCTGAGATCATGACCCGAGCTGAAGGCAGAGGCTTAACCCACCGAGCCACCCAGGCAGCCCCTGCCTTTAGTTTTTTATATTGTTTCCTTTGCTGTGATTATTTATTTTGCTTTTTATTTTGCTGTGATTATTTCCTTTGCTTTTTATTTTGATGTAGTCCCAACAGTTCATTTTTGCTTTGGTTTTCCTTGCCTCAGGAGACATATCTAGAAAGAAATTGCTGCGGTCAATGCCAAAGAAGTTACTGCTTGTGCTCTCTTCTAGGATTTTTCTGGTTTCAGTCTCATATTTAGGTTTTTAAACTGTTTTGAATTTATTTTTGTGTATGGGTAATAAAGTGGTCCAGTTTCATTCTCTTGCATTTTGCTGTCCAGTTTTCCCAACATCATTTGTTGAAGAGACTTTTTCCCATTGTATATTCCTTCTTGCTTTGTCAAACATTAATTGGCCATGTAGTTGTGGGTTCATCTTAGAGCTTTCTATTCTGTTCCATGTATTCATGGTCTATTTTTTGTCAGTAACATGTTGTTTTGATCACTACAGATTTGTAATATAACTTGAAGTCTGGTATTGTGATGCCTCCAGACCTGCTTTACTTTTTTCAAAGTTGCTTTGGCTATTTGGGATCTTTTGAGGTTCCTGACAAATTTTAAGATTCTTTGTTTGAGTTCTGTGGAAAATGCTGTTGGTCTATATACTCATACCTAATAGAAATGCTCATGAACCCAAGAATCTGGCATGATCAAACACACACGATAGTGTGTTTATTTTGTGACTCTAATATTCTGAAAGAACTAGATGGAAAGAAGAAGTTTTATCCTTAGGGATTTATATTAAGCATCTAAAACACTGGCAAAGCTTTTGCCACAATGAACTCTAGTCTCATACAGTCAGCAGTTCATTGCCACAATTTTGAAGTATGTAAGTACTATTGGGTTCTAAAGTCATCAAAAACATGAAGTCTCATCAACTGGTTCCCACCCTGTTCTAAATATATCCAATGTCCCAAGCCTTTTAAAAAACTAAGCTACTGGGATGCCTGGGTGGCTCAGTTGGTTAAGCAGCTGCCTTTGGCTCAGGTCATGATCCCAGCATCCTGGGATCGAGTCCCACATCAGGCTCCTTGCTTGGCAGGCAATCTGCTTCTCCCTCTGCCTCTGACTGCCATTCTGTCTGCCTGTGCTCACTCTCTCTCCATCTCTCTCTGACAAATAAATAAATTTTAAAAAATTAAAAAAAAAAACCTAAGCTACTCATTTTACAATACTCTGATAATTCATGTTCATTAAGACAGAAGTTTATTCTAGTTTTTTTTTAACCCTAGAACTTGCAAATAAACTTGCATTAAAAAATGCCTTTTAAACTTGAA
Source organism: Mustela nivalis (assembly GCF_964662115.1). Taxonomy (NCBI): domain Eukaryota; kingdom Metazoa; phylum Chordata; class Mammalia; order Carnivora; family Mustelidae; genus Mustela; species Mustela nivalis. The sequence goes on from NC_139024.1 coordinate 30,896,298, forward strand.
AATTGTACAAAAATAGCATGTATCACCACTCTTTTTTAAAAGTCTAGGTAAGTGTTTTCCTCCAACAGAATTATTCAGAAATTTAAAAGAAAAACTACTCTCTTTGGTAGAACACATATAAAAACAACTTTTCAAATAGAAATGGCATAAAATTAACTATTAAGGCATTTCATTGAGTAAATTCTACCTAAAATACTTTATATTTTCAAAATCTAGGAGGGAATTGATGCAGTGTGTTCTTTATAAAGAACTTCTATCTGGATTTTCTCAAGATGTTTCTTGGTCCTTTTCAAAGAGCAATGACAAGGATAATCCATTAACCCAATGTCCCAGAGGCTCTTTGGAGCCGTTTGGGTCCCTAAAGGGAAGGGATCATTTCAGGGAAACTGTGTCTATTGCTTCCCACATCTTTTCAGTAGAGGTCAAAGACTTGGAGTCCAAGAGAAATAGGCTCAGTTTTCACCTACCACTCATTACCAGGGTAATGTGAATTGTGAATTGCGTAATGTCCTTGATCTCTTAGCCTCTGCATCCCCATTTGCAGAAGGAAGATGACAGTAGTATCTGCTATGAATATGATTGTAAGAATTGGGATAATATACATGAAGTTTTGAGTACCATATCTAACACATTACACGTATTCTATAAATTTGCTTATTGGGACTTCTTTGTGTTGGTTTTCACGTCTTCTCCTTTTACATGAAAATCTAGGCAGTAATTTTAAATTTCGGTTGTATTTCTGTACATATGATCTTGGAACCCTCCTTGGCCATTGTAAATGTTTATTTTTAACAAGTACTTTATGTTTATTTTTCTCATTGGAGTCACAGGTGTGTTTGTGAGTGTGACTGCACATGTGTGTATGTGTAAATATTATCTAGCTCTTGGAGACATAAAGCCTGGTCTCTTCACCGACTGATAAATACCTTGAGACTTTAACCTTAGTCATGGGTAAATATTTATTATGGTCATTCTTGGAGAGAAATCCAGTGTGTCATTCATTATATTAAAAAAGTTATAGATCTAATGATAGCCACTTGTGCCCAAAACAATCAGCTGTTATATGCCAAAAAGAAAAAAAAGAAGAAAGGAAGGAAGGAAGGAAGGAATTGTGTGTCTTCAGCTAGCCCATCCTGACTCTCATTGATCCTTGAGAGTCAAAAGCGAGAGGCAGATTAGTCAAAGATGAAGGGTAAATTCTTTCTGTTCTGTCTCCCCCTATGACAAATGCTATTGGTTGATTATTGTCTCCTTGCATTAAGTTTATGTGGCTGTGTGCATCAGGGAAGTCTACGTCCATCCTTAGCCCTAGGGTGGGCGGGGGGGGGGGATCTAGATTATTTTAGACCAATCACTGTAATTGTGCTCCTCTTACTATTTATTAGTATAGCAATGAACAAATGGCGTAGCAAATGGCGTAGTTCCAGCCATTGATGCTTGTGGGGAAGTCTGCAGGAGAGGCTGCTTGGGAAGGACTGCATGTTCTCCATCACTGTCCACAAAGAAGGGGTGGCTTATTTTCTGGTCTTTGTGCTTATGTGAGGATGTGGTGTTTGGAGCTGCTGCCTCCTTCTTGTATCCCTGGGGGGGGACCAGCCTTGGAGAAAGGCTTACCTGATAAGGGAGCTGCAGTGGAGAAAGATGGAAAGAACCTAGAAACTGACGTCACTGTTAGGTCATCGAAATAAACAATCTTGGAACCACCACCATGTCTCTGGAGTTGTCTGCTATGTTTAAGCTATTTGAGGTTGGTCCTTTTCAAACTGGAAGTTGAAGGCATTCCAAGTGATTTATAAACCAGCCAAGGAAAACCAAACCAGAAATGTCTTGCAAGAAACTATCCCTTGGGAGATCAAATAGGTTAAATATTCTGTCTACAGCTGCCTTTATTCAAGGAATGCACATTATCTCTAATGATTGTTAACCTTATTTTAATACCTTTTTTAAAAAGACTAACCCTCTCTAGGCTTGTTAATCTTTTTCCCTTTTATTTGACTTTATTATTGGCTTGCAAATATGAAAAATACATATTATCTTTTGTACCCACATAGAATTGTTTAAATAATTTTTATTTTTATGTTTTATGCCAGTGAAGTGAATTGTACTCTCATTCATGTATTTATCTAGATTTTATCATGTTTCCTTTTTATCTCTTTTTATACTTTTGCTCATTTTTCCTTTGTACTGTCTTGATCTCTTTTGCTTTCAGTATAGTTTATCTTTCAAATATGCATATTTCCGCTTTCAAAAGAAGCATGACATAGTGGAAAAAACCACAAAATTTTGTGTCAAATTTTGGTTTAAATACTGGCCACTTTTTGTGGCCAATTCTTTACCTACAGAAAAGGAATGGCAGGGAACCCAGAATGTATTTAGCTGTAAAACCAACCCCAAACTCAGTGTAAGGATTAGCATGGCCCGTTAGAGGCCCTGAAAATTTGTAATTACATACCTATCAAAATTGGAAGAGGAAGAGGGAAAGAAAATGGGAGGTTTCTTGTGTGTTACATGTGAGTCAAAGGATAATTTACTCAAGCTGACAAAACAAGTATTTAAAATATAAAAAACCAATTGGGGCACCTGGGAGGCTCAGTGGGTTAAAGCCTCTGCCTTCAGCTCAGGACATGATCTCAGGGTCCTGGGATCGAGCCCCACATCGGGCTCTCTGCTCAGCAGGAAACCTGCTTCCCTCTCTCTCTCTGCCTGCCTCTCTGCTTACTTGTGATCTGTCAGATAAATAAATAAAATGTTTTAAAATATATATATATATATATATATGTAAAAACCAATAAAATGTACAAAGCTAAAAACTAAAAATATAACATGTTGGCCCAAAATGCAATAAAGAGGACAGGCCAGGGGCGCCTGGGTGGCTCAGTGGGTTAAAGCCTCTGCCTTCGGCTCAGGTCATGATCCCAGGGTCCTGGGATCGAGCCCCGCATCGGGCTCTTTGCTCAGCGGGGAGCCTGCTTCCTCCTCTCTCTCTCTGCCTGCCTCTCTGCCTACTTGTGATCTCTGTCTGTCAAATAAAATCTTAAAAAAAAAAAAAAAAAAGAGGACAGGCCAGATACTTAAAGGCAAAGGGAAGAACAAGTTGTGAAGAGGCAAACACGGAGCAGTTTGTGGCTGATTACAAGACGTGAACCAGCTCTGTGGGAGTAGCAGGTACACAAGCTGAGGCAGGAGAAAGAAGCACAAGTCTGTCATCTAGCCTCACTGAGGTGGTGCACCTCGAGTCTGGGGACAATGTGGAGGTACTAAGCAGACAAATTATATCATCTGTTTAGTACTGGCTGCAGAGGGAGCAAGACAAGAGGCAAGGAAGCCAGTTTATGAAGTTATTCCAGTAACAGAGACCAGAAGAGTAACCTACAGCATCCAAAGTCAGGGTAGTAGCAATGAGGCTAGAGACACGTGGGTGGATCTGGGGAAAGGAACAGAATGGAGAAGATCTGCTTCCTAATTAAACAGCAGTGAAGGAGTGAAGGAGTGAAGGAGTGAAGGAGAAGACAATGCCAGGTGTGCAACTCGGCCAGCTGGGCGGAAGTGGTGCTCTCCTTGCAAATAGGGAACACAGCAGAAAAAGCAGTTTATAGAGGATGATTAAGTTTAGTTCTTAATGTATATTATTTGAGGTGCCTGTGGGAAATCCAAGGGTGATATTCAAGAACAAAGACAGAACTCTAGAATTGAAACACGCAGTGCAGGGTGCTGGCTGACAGTGCACGATTCAAGGCCAGACTGTTTGGCCAGTTCCTGACTCTGCACTTATCTGTAAAATAAGATCAATAATAGTTCTACCTCACAGGCTCATGGTGATAATTAAACCACTTAATACCAATTAAAATTCTTAAAGTGCATGGCGTGTAGTAAGACCTCAGTCCATATCTTCTTCAACACCATGATTATCATTTTAGCAGCAATACACACATATGCATGGGAACACACACAAAATTATTGAAATCAGGAAAAGATAAGATCTTAGAGAGGAGGAGGAGGGGTAAGAGGTAAGAGGTAGTGGCTTAGGACCAAACATTAACGTGTGTCAACACCTTAAGGACTGAGGGAAGAGAAACAAGCAAAGGAGACTGAGCAGAAGATGGAGACAGTAACAAGAAAACTAAGCAAATGTGATGTTAAGGAAGTCAACAGAAAAGAGTGTTTTAAGGAGGAATTATGCAATAATGTTAGCTATTGCCAGGAAATCAACTAAAATAAGAATTCACCTTTTGTAGTCAACCATCAAATTATATAAGCTTGACAAAGGACCGTTTCACTGGAGTGATGAGACAAAAGCTAGACTGTGATCATCTCAGATTTTCTGTTTGGGGTGGCCTGGGTAGCTCAGTTGGTTAAGCATCTGCCTTCAGCTCAGGGTCATGATCCCAGGGTGCTAAAATCGAGTTCCACGTTAGACTCCCCACTCAACCTCCTTCTCCCTCTAACTCTGCCTGCCACTCCCCCTGCTTGTGCTCTCTCTCTCTCCATCAAATAAATAAATAAAATATAGTTTTTAAAATTTCAAAAAATTCTCTTTTTGGAACAATTAGGAGAAGGCTTGCTTCTAAAAGTTCAGAGTTGCAGACAATGATAATAAAAGAGGAGAGGGTTCTAGTTACAGGAAGGACAATTGTCACATGTATTCTGCTGGTGTGGATAGTACTTTGAGACATAATTCTCTACTCATGACATCTTCTATGAATAAACATCTAAGCATGAGGACTCAGAAGCAAGAAAAAGCCTTTTCTAAAAGGGGTCTCTAACGTCATGGCTGGCACCAGCTACATACACCTTGAGGAAGACCACTCTCCCTACAAAGTATCTCACCACAAAGTACCTTTTGAGATGCAACATTTGTAACATGCCTTGGTACTGTTACATTCCTGAGCAGTCATCCTGAGTAGAACCGGGAAGAGGTGAGCTGATGTGCGTCAAACCTCCTAGGTTTCCCTAGGAGGCAGCTCTGACATGGACTAGGAAACACTGAGGAGCAATTCTGTTATGGTGGGAGAGGAAGGGCCTAACCAAAGCAAGCAGTGGGGCTAAGAGAAGGAAAACCCAAAAAAGGCCCATCTGAAAGGAACACAAAGATGGTTGGGGAGCAAGGGGTCTCCCGTACCAAGAAATCACAGTCCAGAATGTGGAATTAGATGCAAGGTATATGGGAAGTTGTCAGGGGGAACATGGGTTGGAGAGAGAAGCTATCTGTTAATTCAGTCAAAAAGCAGATGTTGAACATATGCCACATGTTTACAGTAACTCACAGGTTGGGGGAAGAGGATTGTGAACATAGCACTAAAAATCACAAGATCTGTACAAAACCTGAAAACATAGAGGCAGGTGAGACTTACAGCCCTCGGGGGGAAAAAATGGAGGGTATTTCTCCAAGAAGGTGAGGCATTCCTAAAAAGAGGCATTCTCCACATCACCAAGGAGGGACAGGTACTTTCATGCAGAGAGAACATGAGCAAAGGCATAGATAGAAAATTAACAATGACAACAGCAATCGCCAGCACTTATTTCACACTTCCTGCATGCCAGGTGCTCCCCTATTCCAACTCATGTCCTCAAAACAGCCTTACGAAATGGGCTCTGTCATTCTCATTAAACGGGTAGGAAACTGAACTTACAAAACATTGAGAAATTTACCCACTTCTCAGTCCTGGCAGGGTAGAACCTGGATTCACTCCCTGCATCCCCAGTGGTTTTGGGGGGGTGGGGGGTGGTTGATTTTTTTTTTTTTAAGATTTTATTTTTTGGGTGGGGGGAGAGAGCATGAGAGAAGAGAGGTCAGCAGGAGAAGCAGAATCCCTGGGACTCCAGGATCATGACCCGAGACAGTCACTTAACCAACTGAGCCACCCAGGTGCCCCCAGCATCCCCAGTCTTATACCCATACTCCACTGGCCAGGTCCCCTTTGAGGAAAAGGCTTTTCCCAGAGGCCAGACTTTAGTTTTGAAGAAAACAGCTCAGGTCATAGGCTGATGCCCAGGATTAGATTGTCTTTATGGCCACCCTTTTCATTTTTCTTGAAACTCTTACCTGTCCACAAAGAAGGGGTGGCTTATTTTCCAGTCTTTGTGCAGAAAAATACCAATCATTTTTATCTCAATTCTAGTAAATAAAATATCTATAAAACTTCATATACTGCCCTTTAGTTCCACAACAATCTCCTAGATACACAGAAGAAGAAGGAATTATAGAATATGGGGTTGGGGTAGGAGAAGTGTCCCTCTCTATCTACAAACACTTATTTAATTGACTAGTCTTTTTTTTTCCCCTCTGAAACCTTTTTTTTTTTTTTTAAGATTTATTTATCTTAGAGAGAGAGAGAGCACACATAGGAGGACCAAGAAGAGGGAGAGAGAATCTCAAGCAGGTTCCACACTGAGTGTGGAACCCGACATGGGTTTCGATATGAGAACCCTGAGATCATGATCTGAACCAAAACCAAGAGTGACATAATTGACTGTGCCTCTGAGGCACCCGGCCCTCTGAAATCCTAAAGCAGCACAGGGAGCTTGTGTAGAGGCAATTCTGAGTGAGAGAGAAATAGAGACAGTGCCAGCAAAAGGAAGGCAGAGCCACAAAGTTTGGGGAAAAGAGGCCATTATAGCAACAGATATCTTCCTATCATTGGAAATTCAGTGGGCTAAGAGGATGCTAAGGAAATATATTAAATAAACTAATAGTTGTCAATTTCATTTTCTACATCAACACTTTAAAGATTGTAGGCATAGAGCCAGGAGGAGAATTAAATTATTCACTTAATATGAGCACTAACTCTACATCTGTCATGGTGCTTTAAATGCATCATTTCATATAATCCTCAAAACAACCCTTATGAGGTAGGTACTAATATTATTCCCCAATTTACACATGAGGATTCTGAGGCATAGAAAAATGAAATGACCTACCCAAGGTCACAGATAGTGTCAGAGCCAGGATTTAGTCTCAGGCAGTCAGGCTCCAGAGCTTACACTCTTAATCATGAGACAAATCTCTAAGCCCTCTTATCTTTGTGAAATTATTTTAATAATTTAGTGGCTTCAGGAATGTTTCCTAGGCTATGGCTGGGTTCATATTAAGCATTCTTTCCCATAAGCACTCCTTATCAGGGGGCACCATTCAATTCAGGAGAGAGAGGGAGAGAGAGAAAGAGAGAGAGAGAGAGAAGGGCCACATCCTAAAAAGCCTGGGATGAAAACCAAATGTGTCCTCCCCCAAAAAAATTTTTAAAGGCACTAAGTTCACATGAGACTACTTAAATAATGCTAACAGAGTTTCAGCAGCAACCTTTTTTTTCCTTTCCAGGATATGGGCTCAGGTGCCTGAAATGAGGAAGTTGGGTGCCCATGATTATTTTTTAAGATTTTATTTATTTAAAAGAGAGAGAGAGAGCACAGCAGGGAAGAAGAGCAGAGGGAGAGTATCTCCTTGAGATACTCTCCCTACTGAGCACAGAGCCCAACACCCAGCTCGATCTCACAAAATCAAGAGTCAGACACTCAACCCGCTGAGCCACCCAAGTGACCTGGTAATTTTTTTATTATTAAATAAAACATCTTTATTTTTTGTCTTCCGTATTAAATAGGAAGTGATAGATGTATGAATTCATAACTTTTTATTTGGACCATGGCTTAGAACAGTCTGTACTTTTGAAATTAAAAATAATAACAATAATAAAAATAAGCTGATGAATCATTATCTTTGATGACCAAGTGAAGAATTAGCAGTGAGGAAGACCCTTGTTTTTTTACTGTAGAAGATTTCTCATTGTCAACTAAGATGACTCTTATTTTATAAGCATTGACCTATTTGAAAGAAGTGTAACTTATCTAAGTTTCTTTTGTTATTCACTACCCCATCCTGACATCTATTCAAATATGTAATAACTTTTTATCAAAAAACCTGCACACTAACACTAACGAGTACTAATATTTCATGCATCCATTCTGGGATTATACCGTCTGAATGAATACATCTTTTCTTTGAAATTAGTTTTATGTGAGCAGTACCTGCAGGTGGACCACTGAATATTAACAGAATAAAGGATTCTTCCACGCTGTCATTGCTGTTATATATCTCACTCCCACTTTTTAGGAGAGCTGGTGTTTGACTCAACCCTGAAAATCCCAATATAGATGCTGTTTTATTGGCCGTAATGTCTAGTCCTTAGAAAGATTATGTCATAAAGTTCCCTCTCTCTCCCTCTCCCTCCTTCTCTCTCTTACTCTCTGCCTCTCTCTCTCTCTCTCTCTCTCTCACACACACACACACAGGGGACACACACACACACACACACACACCCCAAGCAGTTCAATCTTAGCCTGACCTCCCTGACCTGGCAACCAGATGCCCCCAGGTAAGCTTGTCTCTCTTTAGCATGAGAACATTCCAGATTCAATAGAGTATATTGACCTTCCTTTGGTCCATCTCAGCCATGCCCAAAGGAGAGTCTGCGGTGGGAAAAGTCATATATCTAGAAACCTGTATTTAACATAGGTCCCTAGCTGGTTGAATAAAGCTTGCTAGTGTACTTTTAGAATGCTTACTTTCTTATTAGTTTATAGATAAACTACAAAACAATAAACTATTACAAAATAATAAAGCTCTAAAACCATAGTCATTATATAAATTGAAATGATCAAATTAAACAAAACTCTGTACCAAACATGAGTCACTATGTTCATATAAGGCTACTTAAATAATGTTACCAGATTTTCAGGAGCAAACAACATTCTTCTCCAAATAAAAACTTGCAGATCATCGGGCAGAGTGCCAACCCATTAAAAAAAAATTATTTTTTCTTTTTAACTTAATATCTTCACCATGGAGAAGCATCTATTTTTCAGAAATTTTCTTCTTTAGCCCTATTTAAGATTATGCCTCATATCATTCCTAGAGATAATATGAAGTAGATCAGAATTATACTAACAAAAGGGTATTAAGCTGGTGATAATGTAAATGATTATTGTATAAATTATTTTCAAGGATTTTTTTCTAGTCATATTTCTAAGGAAGAGCTCTGTTCAGCAGAAATATGAGCCACCAACGCAAGCCACATGTTAAAGTTTTGCAGCAGCCACATTTAAAAAGTTAAAAGAAACAGGTGGAATTAACTTTAATAACATATTTTATAATAGTATACTTCAGTTAACCCATTATATAAAAAATTATTATTTCCATATATAATCAATATGAAATAGTTATTGAGGAGTTATTTTCTATTTTTTCACACGTTGTCTTAAAATTCCAATGTATTTGACAATTACAGTGCATCTCAATTCAAACAAGCCATGTTTCAAGGGCTCAGCAGTCACATGTAGTCAGTGGCTACTTTGGTTCTGGGGAAAGTTCAGTTTCATATGTAAACTGCACTACTATATTAGGTGATAAGAAAAAATGATGTCAAAAAACATGACTCCTGCCCTCAGTGAGGACAAAATGCAGGAATTATTTCAGGCTGAGGAATTTCCTGAAAGGATACAGGACTATTAGCATAAATGTGCCTTTCTGCAACTTATAGACTTCCCCAAGACACTTGACATCCATCTGTCAGAAAATGGATAAAATATGCCAATTTTATTAAAACAAAGCACTCTAATACCATCAGCCAGAAAACTGTTTTAATAAATATATAAACCTATGCTGTCTACAAAGTAAATAAACCACCCCCCCCCTTAGATGTGGCGCCCTTGGGCAGTGCATGACCTGCACAATTGTAGCAGGAGCACTACTGGTTCTCTTGGCCCAATTCTAGCAATGGCACCTTCTCCTCTCCCCAAACTCTCCCTCTCACACTCCAACCAACATCAGAAGAGCAGGACTCTCTAACACGGCTTCAGAAAGTCCACTGCCCCCTCATTCTGATGATAGTACAAGTTACGAAGAAGGGTACCTGGCTTCCTTTATCTGTACCCCCCACCCCACCCTCAACACACCATTCCTCCTTCAAGGAAGGTCGATGGATGACCTATACTTCTACTGTCTTGATTTCCCATAGCCTCTGCCAGAGTCTAAAAGCTAGGCAAAACTGGAACATTCCCCTTTAATGCAACCTGCTTCCTGAGAAAGTTCAGATGGCAATCCTTAATTCTGCATCCTGCATTTAGTCCAATACTTTTTTTTCCTCAGGGGTGTTCACATGATAAGCAATATTTGCACTGTGGATATGAAAGTCGACATTGTCAGTTAAGTTCGTTTCAGGCATCATCAGGCATTCATGGAGGGTCTTTTTCCTGGAGCTGCTGAATGCTTGTCTTTGGGTGGGGTCCTGGCAGACAGGCTGCTCAGCTGTACTTTCTTCTTTCACGTTTCTCCATGCCTTTGCCACCCAACACTAGACCCTCTGCTGAAGTTGACTCTGAGAGCGCTTTCTTTTTTCTAGCCTACTTAATTTGTGGGTATGATTATTGAGCTTAGCGCACATTAAAAGTATTTACTTTCAGTTTATATTTATTTCCAGAAATAAACATATGATATGGCCCAAGACTGAATGTTAGCATGATAAAGTATACTCATCATCTAGAAAACTTCACTGTGGATCCACTGACTGGTAATAATAGTCTTTCTTCTAAGTAAGTGAGTCATCTTCACTCAAAGCTGAGGGAACAGCATGACATTTTGAGTTTCCAAGTCAACACTTAGTTGTACTTTTTTAAATATAAGTGGAATTGACTTACCTAATTGCACACAGAAGCCACAAAGCCCTAGGGCCCAGGAAATTTGTAGAGGCCAAAGAAAATGTTTTAATTTTTTCTAAACTCAAAAAAGGAAAAGGAAATAGAATCCAACCTGGATTATATCTGTATTTATACCAAGGCAATTATAAAATATAACTTTTAAGTTTTTATGGAGGAAGGGGCTTAGGAAAGCAAAACTATCTAGGACCCAGCAGAGTACTGGCACATCCCTACTCTGGCTGATACCACAACTCCTGTGAACAATCTCGTGGACACTCTGTTCTTCATAAGTGAAGAGTATATTTCCTTCAAAATTTATTTCCAACTACTGTTTTAAAAAAATAAAATCTTCTTTAGCAACGATATGCTAGAGTTTTCCAAAGAATCCGAAGAGTTTAGAAAAAGAAGGCCTAGACTGTGAGAGTCTAGACTCTCTAACCTGTTTTGAAATCTGCATAAAACATTCCCTTCCAGCTATACAGTTCAAGGTCAAAGGAGATTTTGAACGTGCTAATTAAAATGTTAGATAATGCTTGAGCAGAAGAAGACTCATTCTTATTCACACATTTTGAGAGTGATTCATGAATGAGTGGGATAACATGTCAGACTGTATCCCAGACCTTAATCGCTTATCAAAAGTTAAGCATTTACTTACATCAAACCAAATTTACTAAATATAACTTCATAATAAAAGTGAAATTAAACTTAGAACAAAATCAGTAAGTCAGGTAGGTGTTAGCATTATGGTCTCTATAAGCTTAAGATCGCTCTTGATGTGGAATGTGTGAGTAGCTGACAAAGAAATGTGTATGGCAAGAGGCCAGCAAGCACATGAGGCAAGAACTCCAGCAAAGGATGCAAATCCCTTAAATTAAAGGTAAAACAAATTTGAGCAGCACGCCTTGGATTCCAGCCAATGCTCCTTTCCTTAGCAAGGCCTGAGCAGTCCAGATGCAGAGACTGAAAGGTGCTGGTACAAAAGCAGCTGCCAGAAATTGAGCTGAAGTAGGACCCAGGGTCTCAAAGACCCTAGGTTCATCAATAAATATGAGGTCGTTGGGGGGAGCTGTCAAAAAGCTATAGGTGATGTTTCATGAAAGATGAAAGGCTTGGCGAGCCTGCAGCAGCCAGAGCTAAGGTAGCATTTTGGAACAACAGCATGGGCAGCTGGTGGTTTGAAGGACTGAGCTGTGGAGCAGCTGAGCCCCACAAGCAGTGCCTACCACAGCCAGGCTCCTTCATACCATTCCTCACCGCTGGCTTCAACTCCTAGAGCAATAATGCCAACCACAGAGGCCCTAAATCCATGCAGAACTGGTGTCCACCAGACTATAAGTGGTTTTCACTTAGGCTAATAAAAATTCAGACATTAAAATGTTGAGACTTGGGGCGCCTGGGTGGCTCAGTCGGTTAAGACGCTGCCTTCGACTCAAGTCATGATCCCAGGGTCCTGGGATCAAGCCCCACATCTGGCTCTCTGATCAGCAGGGAGCCTGCTTCATCCCCACTCCACCCCACCCCCTCCACCTGCCTCTCTGCCTACTTGTGATCTCTGTCTGTCAAATAAATAAATAAATAAATAAATAAATAAATAATAAGATCTTAAAAAAAAAAAAAAAAGAAAGTTGAGACTTGTGCAAAATCACATAGTTAACTAAAGTGCCTAGGTGGCTCAGTTGGCTAAGGTGTCTAACTCTTCATTTCGGCTCAGGTTATGATCTCAGAGTCCTGGGGACAGCTCAGGTCATGATCTCAGGGTCGTGGGTTCAAACCCTGTATCAGGCTCCACACACCACGGATTCTGCTTATCCCTCTCCCTTTACTCCTCCGCCCTCTCTCTCTCTCTCAAATCAATAATTAAAATCTTTTAAAAAAGAAAAAAGAAAAAGGTTGAGACTTGTGCAAAATCACAAAGTTTTCTAAGGCTATAGATTCTGAACTGTAACAGAGATGATATTTTGTAATTGTTGTCATTTGTAGAGATAATTAAGGATTATGCAACCAAAACATGTAAGAAACAGGTATTTGTTAAGCAATTAATGAAAATAGTATGCTGCTTTCTTGGATTTTGTGTTTAGGGTATTTTCACCTTTTAAAAAATTTACGAAGTGTCATGTCTTCTCTCATTCTAAACAAACATCTACACTGAAATGTGTATTGTGACTTTGTTTTTACTTAAAGAGTACCCCCCATTGAATAAGCTAAAGCACCCACAAATCTGCATGTGTTCCTGACCATCTGCATACCCACCACCAGATGTAAGGTCCAATTCCTTCATCATCCCAATGAAGAGAACCTTCTCTCTGGTTAAGTTGGGAAAAGAATCCAAATGAAGGGTGGTGTGCATATTTGAAATAAAAAGTGAATTGTCTTTGTATCAATCAAGGGTGAACATAAAGTTCGGTTGGTTAGGCTGCATTAATTACAGTGCTGAGCTACTACTTACCCAAAGGAGACAGGTGAGAGGGAGAAATGAAGTGGTGGGTATGCTGAAAACACAGTCCCAGCCAATCTGGCCATATTTGCTCATCATCATCACCAACTCGTGATATAGTCATCATCAGGCTAAACTCTGTTAGTTCTTTCTCTCCAGCTTCTCCTTGTCACTTAGAGATATATGGGAAGCTCAGAAGTAAGAGTAATCCCTAGAAAGTTTTCTTTCTAGATGTAAGAGATCACCAAGCCTGGCTTCCCATGCTTAGATCAGGTCATTGTAGCTACTATCTAGGCAATGAGGACAGGATCAAGGGAGTGAGCCCTTTTCTTTTGGTTCTCTTTATTGTTTGAAGTGTTTGAGCTAAAATTACTGGTGCTATGTCTTGTTAAAGTGATTAAACAAGGAGGCCATTTGACCGAGGTGGTCCTAATGTCTTGGTAGCTTATATAATAAACTTCAGCCCTAAGCTGAAGTCAATGCACTTGAATCCACAAAAATAACACTTAAGAATCAACAATCAAAAACAGCCAATGAGGCTTTCCCAAATAAAACAACCACAAGCTACAGCCAATCAAATAATTTTGTGTTGCTTCTGCATCTTCTCTAGAAAAACCTTTCCCCTTGCCCCCATCAATGGGGCACTTCTAACCACTTTCAGTTTGGTGTTCCTTGATTCCAATGACATCTGCTCAAATAAATTCTTGAAAAAAATTTAAATGTACCTCAGTTTATACCTTTAAAGAGTTTCTAAAGCCACTCACTGTAGATTAAAGTTTAAAAAGGTGGGGGGGGGGGAACACCTGGGTGGCTCAGTCAGTAAGTGTCCAACTCTTGATTTTGGCTCAGGTCATGATCTCAGGGTCTGGAACCAAGCCCAGGGTTGGGCTCTGCACTGGGTGTGGAGCCTGCCTAAGTTTCTCTCTCTCCCTCTCCCCACACCACCCTTATTCTCTTGCTCTCCTTCTCTCTTCCACCCTCTCTTCAAAAAAAAAGGGGGGGGGGTGGAGCCTTAACCACAGCCCTGCCTTGGTTCACAACTCTTAATTTTACAACTCTTATCACTCCATTCCGTCCTCAGGTTCTACACTCTCATAAGGAAGCTCTACTGCATTTGATGATGATGATGATGATGACTAGTTTAACAGAACACTTACTAGAACTCAATATGCTCAACACTTTTTCATATGATCACATTAATCATCACAACCACATTTTGTGATAGATACTATTATTATTACTGTTTCTACCAGTGGGAGAACTGAGACTTAGAGAAATTACTTAAAGTTACAGATTGCAAGTGGCAGGATTCAGTAAATTTTAATAAACCTTAAACCCTTATATATTAGAAAAATTCCAGGAGGTGGAAATTTTGTTGATCTTGTTCTTTGCTATTAGACATCATAAAATTTTTTGAAAAAATTAGTGAGCATGCCTGGAGATAATTAAAATAGAGATTTTCCAAGATGCCCGGGGGGCTCAGTCAATTAAGCATCTGACTCTTGATTTCAGTTCAGGTCATGATCTTAGGATCTGAGATCATGGAACTGAGTTCTGCAACAGCCTCCTTGCTTAGCAGGAAGACTGCTCAAAGATTATCTCTCCTCCCCTTCTGCCCCATGCCCCATTTGCACTCTCTTTCTCTCTCTCTCTCTCTCTCTCTCTCTCTAAAATAAATAAATAAACCTTTAAAAAAATAAAATAAAATAAAGATTCTCCAAAGAGAGGTTTTAGTAGAATGGAGGGAGATAATTGAATTAGGTGAAAAATAAAGAACCCTGATGAGTTGGGCCATAACTTGGAAAACAATTCTATATAACTTGGACCTATAGGTAATGTGGGGAGGGTCAGGGCTATAGTAGGTAAATGTAAGTGTTATATTTAGTGCCTCATGACCACTGAAACATCCTTATTGATATAGCTAGTTAGTAGGAGCAGAACTTTTTCCCATATAATTGTTTTTTCTTATATTTAACCTGAAAGAAATGACAAGACAAACTGCCATAAAGCTGGTTCATCGGATTCACTTAATCCCATCAACATGATTATGTTCATTGAAAAATTGTCAAGGATTATTATTTTAGGATTCATTTTTTAAAATAGTTGAAATTGTGTGAAATATCACTGCAATGTACATGAGTTCATCATCCATTGATTTATTGTCTGCATCACGCTCTTCTTTGCCATGTACATTTTCCTACCACTTTTCAGACTTAACACTCTCACTTTTTCTTAAAAAAAAAAATCTAATTTCCTTTCTATCCATTCCTCCTTTTGCTTGTCCTAGTCATCATGAATAAATTGTGTATGTATGAAGATGTCAGTGTACATAGATGAACGATGTGAATCAGAATACATTAAACTGACACTGTCAGTCTTCTCTCAACACCAACCTCACAAGCATAAATTTCCCCCTTTTATTTTTTTAAGAAGAAAATCTTCCTACAAAAAGATGTCTTCAACTAGTTAGGACCAGATTTCTGGAGTTTTATTCCACATAAGTGTCAAAACTTGCAATTTAATAAATGAGAAAGAGTTTTCCACCTAAAAGTTTCAAGGGGAAAGTACTTTCACTTAATACCTGGGTGGAAGGATTTACCCTCGAGGTACCACATGAGGACAGGCAGTGGCAACAGAGATAGTTTTCTGCAAAGGAGTATTTATAAGTGAATCTTTTTTAAAATTTTTATTATTATTTCTTGAGAGAGAAAGAAAGAGAACTCAAGCATGTGAAGGTGGTGGGGAGGGACTGACAGAGATGTAGAGAAATTCGTAAGCAGGCTCCATGCTAGCTCAGATTCCAATGCAGAGGCTCGATCTCATGCCCTTGAGATCATGACCTGAGCCAAAATCAAGAGTCAGACAGTTAACCAAATGAGCCACCCAGGCGCCCCAAAGTTAATCTTATTTAAGTACTGGTTTTCCATTTTTTTTTTTTTTTTTTTAGTTTGTATTTAAATTCCAGTTGGTTGACATATAATGTAATGTTATGTTCAGGTGTACATTTTAGTGATTCAACACTGGGGTATAACATCTGTTACTCATCACAGCAAGTGCACGCCTTCATCCCATCACCTGTTTTATTGATATCCCCCCACCCACCTTCCCTCTGGTAACCATCAGTTCATCCTCTCTAGTTAAGAGTCTGTTGCTTGGTCTGCCTCTCTTTTCTTCCCCCTATGATCATTTGTTTTGTTTCCTAAATTCCACATATAAATGAAATGCACCCTGATATTTATAGCAGCATTACTAACAATAGCCAAAGTATGGAAAGAGCCCAAATATCTCTCAACTGATGAATGGATAAAGAAGTTGTGGTATGTATGTATGTATGTACACACACACACACACACACACACACACAGAACTATTACTCAACCATAAAAAAGAGTGAAATTTTGCCATTTGCAATGATGTGGCTGGAGCTTGAATTTTAATGCTAAGCAAACTAAGTCAAACAGAGAAAGCACTGGTTTTCATGATAAAATTAGAAGGCATTGTCCTGGATGAAAATGGCCATTAGATATAATGAATTCTTACCTAAGAATTGAGAGATTTTACACAGATTCTTTTTGTAAAAGATTTTTAAAAAATAAACCTTCTGAGTACATATTAACAATATTTAAAATATGAACATAATTTAAATAAATAATTCTTAAAACTTTTTCAACAACTAATATTCCACAATAATCAGTGAATTAATATTTCATTTCTGTATATTTAACTAGTAAGCAGTATCTATAAGGATTACATAAGAATACAGTATAAGGATAAGAAATAAGGATAAGAAAGATAAGAATATGGTACTTGCTGAGGCTGGTGAAACACCAAATATTGTTGACCAGCAGCTTTTCATGTTTAGCTTTTCTCATGCTCATATACTAGAGGGAAAGCAGGCCACTGCCTGTCACAGGTAACAAGACAAGGTAATGGACAAGAAGGTTATTTTCCTTGACATAGGTTTATTATTCAATTGATACATTTCTCAAATTTGAAATTAGGTGAGTTGGTAAAGCAAGAAATTTTTTATAAATATGACAGAAGGACTCATAAAATTTTAATTGCATAGAACTTTTACAGATTCAGCAATCTGAATTCCAACATTTACAGGAAATGCTATACAATGGTTTTAATTCACATCAGGAGAAAAACACTAACTGCCAGAGTAACAGGGCTCTTCACCTTGTCAGGTTTTTAATGACATGAGCAAAGATTATAGATTAAAGGTTATGGTTTACATTCAGGGTTCTTTCTACATATGGTGTTCTTTCACAGATAGCTTTTCCCCCATTCTCTGATGTTCCTTTCTTCCTCAGAGAACTTGAGAACTGGGATAAATAAAGGAAGAGGTAAAGAGAGATGGAAAGGTGAGGCTGAAAAGATTTGGGCTGAGATTTTAATAGCTCAAGAGCTGTTGATCACAGGTGAGTCTTCTGACTTTGCAATTTTTTTATTAAATGCTAAAAAAAAAAAAAAACCACACACTCATATCAATTATACTCCCAAATCTTAGACATGAGATCATTAGTCTTAGAAACATTTATTAGCATGACTGTTGGCTAAAACTTGGGGAGTCATATTCCTGTAAGTTATATTTGGAGAAGAGATAATTAAATACATAAATGATTTGGGAGATAATAGATAATGCTATACATAATTCATTATGTAAGAAATTGTTTACCTACATCTTAAATTTAAATCATATCTATAAAATACATTTATGTTCCCCAAATCTATTATTTTGAATATATAATCCATATTTTCTTTATCGAACTTGTGGAAATGCTTAAAAACAATTGTTGTAAAAGTTCATTTCCACCTATTTAACACTAGATTCTTGTGTATCCCCCAGAATCTTTCTTAAGGATTGGTTTTTCATGATCTAAATAACAGAATGAAGACTGAAATAAATTAGTCATCTTGGCTTTTTCAAATAGCCACATTTGCTTTTAAAACAACATGAGGTACCTGACTGTGAATATGTTTCTCTGTATGAGATGATTTAATGAGTTCAGCCAGTCAGTCATATATAACTGTTTTGCTTGAAAATGGCTTTTTTGCAAAATTTTTGCATATATTTTGACATGAAATTTCAGCATAACAGAAACTCAATCAAAGTTAACATTTATATTAGCTGATTTTTAATGTTTGAAATAACAGGAAAGAAATACGGAACAGCACAGAAGCAAGGTAGGAAAATTAAGCATAAGATAAGTATTAATAAAGAAGAAAAACAAAGATTCAGATTACTGCCTTGAAACTGTATGGTTACGTATTAGACTGCATTTTAAAATCTCTTTTTACTGTTAATATAACCTGCAGAGCCGTGCATAGAACTCTCCCATCAATCTGACTTTTCCAGTTATCACTCCTTTGCTTTTCTTTATATTTTCACTCTTATATCTATCTCTAATTATGCAGATTTGTTTTGCCTGTATTTCTAAATTCTGTGTAAATGGAATCATACTGTATGAATTGTTGTCTTTGCCTAACTTTAAGTCATGAGATTCATCCATGCTATTTTTGGCTATCTTTTTTTTTTTTTTTAAAGATTTTATTTATTTGTCATAGAGAGAGAAGCGAGAGCAAGCACAGGCAGACAGAGTGGCAGGCAGAGGCAGAGGGAGAAGCAGGCTCCCCGCCAAGCAAGGAGCCCAATGTGGGACTCGATCCCTGGATGCTGGGATCATGACCTGAGCTGAAGGCAGCTGCTTAACCAACTGAGCCACCCAGGCATCCCTATTTTTGGCTATCTTAATAATATCTTTTTTCCCAATTTCCATGTTACCTTATATTTTTTGTGAAAATGTTTTACCAATAGGTCACTGACTGAATTATTCCAACTAGAAAATGTAATAGTCACTCTGCCCCATTTTTCAAATATCCATTTTGTCCTTTCACATATGTTTTTTATTATTGAGGTACCAATCCTCTTAAGTTTTTAAATGAATGGTAGTGTTGAATATTGAACAATCACAATGTAATATAGCAGCTCTCTAGCACTTTTTCATCTTGCACAACTAAAACTCTATACCCATTAAATAGCAACTCCCCATTGCCTCTTTCTACTACCATTGGCCATCATTCTGTTTCTATGAATTCAGCTTTTTTAAGTTCCATATATAAATGAGAACATATTGTATTTGCCTTTCTCTGTTTGACTTATTTCACTTAGCATAATGCTCTGAAATTCCATCCATGTTGTCACAAAAAGCAGGATTTCCTTCTTTTTCGTGGCTGAATAATATTCCTGTGTGTGTGTGTGTGTGTGTGTGTGTGTGTGTGTGTCTGGTGTTTTCTTTATTCATTCATCCATTAGGTTGTTTCCATATCTTGGCAATTGCAAATAATCATACCATAAACATGGGAATACAGATATCTCTTTGAGATACTGATTTCCTTTCCTTCAGATATATACACAGGATTGTGATTGCTGGGTCTTATGGTAATTCTTTTTCTTATTTAGTAAGGATACTATATTGTTTCCAATAGTGGCTGTGCTAATTTACATTTCTTCCAATAGTGCAAAAAAATTCCCTTTCCTCCACATCCTCACCAACACTTGTTATTTCTTGTCTTTTTTCTTTTAGCCATTTTAACAAGTGTGAGGTGATCTCATTGTGGTTCTAATTTACATTTCCCTGATGATTAGTGATGTTGAGCATCTTTTCATGTGTTTATTGGCCATTCAGGTGTCTTCTTTGGAAAGATGTCTATTCAAATCCTTTGTCCATTTTTTAATTGTACTATCTGTATCTTACTACTGGGTTGTATGAGTTCTTTTTTTTTTTTTTTTTAATAAAAACTGCTTATCAGATGAAAAGTTTGCAAATATTTTCTGCCATTCCATATGTTGCCTTTTCATTTTGCTGATAGTTTCTTTTGTTGCTCAGAAGCTTGTTAGTTTGATATAGTCTCATTTACTTATTTTTACTCTTGTTCCTTGCACTTCTGGTATCATTTCCAAAAAACTTGTTGTCAAGACCAGTGTTGAGGTGCTTTTTCCCTGCATTTTCTTCTTGTAGTTTTACAATTTAGGGTCTTACTTTTAAGTCTAATCCACTTCAAGCAGTATATATGCTTGTATCTTTGACTGCTTGCTGGCCATTAACCTTAAAAAATATTTTGAGAGTTCCCTGGGGCCTTGGGATAACTGCTTTCCCCTTCAAAAAGAATTTGCATTTGCATCTGCCCAGTACTAGGGGCCTCATACTCCTGGACCATATCAGGCTAAATTCAAGTCCTGAGAGTCCCTGGGCTAATTCGAGCACTCAGAGTACAAATCTGAGAGAGGATTCTTCTGGACCCTCCTAACGAAAGGTCTCTGGAAACCACAACCCCAGAGGTCCATTTTTTCCTCCATTGCAAAGATAGCAAGGCAACCATATGAGCAGTTCCCAGTGGTGGCAGAGGTAGGAGAGAATAACCTAAATCCAGTTCATCCATACCTGAGGATGTAACATCTGGGGCTCCAGCTCAGAAGAAGCATCCTCCTGCAAAATCTCCCACCTCTGTAAGCTGTGGGCCTTGACCTCTCCCTGGACACGATGACAGACATGGAACCAGAGCTCAAACAGCTGTGGCAACAATACATGCCTTCTGGATAAAGACAGCCTTGGTGCTTTAATATTCTGCTTACCTCCCAGTTACAGGATCTCATCCAACACTGGTCAGATCTTGAACATTTTTAAACTGCTGTATACACACACATACACATATTCATACATATACATATAAACTTTTGTCCAGCATACTATATTGTTGTCAGTGGGAGGGTTAATCTGAGTTACCCAATTTACCATTACCAGAAACAAGACTTAGATGACACTTCTAAGTGTCTTTGTCAAGCAAATAATTTTCCAGATCTATTTCATTTTGTTTATTTGTTTTTTTAGCACACTTTTCCTGTGCCATAAATATACTTTGTATGTGGTACTCCCCTTGCTGTAATACTTTTTCCTTCCCACATTGTCCTTTACTGAGCTCTTTTTTAAATGTATCCCATTTCTTTTATCTACTTACTTACTTACTTACTTACTTATTTTTTTAAGAGAGAGAAAGAGAGAGAGTGCGTGCGCGGGGGGAGGGTGGGTGCAGAGGGAGAGGAAGAGAGAAAATCTTAAAGAGTCTTCATACCCAGCACAGGGCCCATCACAGGACTCGATCTCATGACCTGAGCCAAGATCAAGACTCAGACACTCCACCAACTGAGTCACCCAGTTACCCCTAATGAGCTGACTCTTATTCATCCTTCAAGATAGCCCAGGAATCATCTCAGGAAATCGTATTGCATTCCATTCCCAAATCATCAGAGTTGGTGTCCCTATGCACTTTACCACAGACAGAGAAGACATGTTTAACAGTGTAAGTGTTGCAGGGGTTCTAGTCAATACTAGTAGACACACAGACAAATAAGAACAGATGCCAGCTGTAAATGACCAGTACCTATGTGCACTGAGTAAGTATCAGCAGTGTTCAAAGAAAACAATAAGGTGTGATAACATATGCATATTATCACAGTGCACTGTTCTGTAATCTGCTGTTTACATATCCCCTTTGATAATCTGTGAGGCCATTATGGACAGAGAACAGTCCTATTCACCTGGAATCTAATGTTGCATGGGTTATTGGTACAAAGAAGGCCTCAATAAATACTTTTTTCAATGAAGTTAAAGAAATGTTGTTTTCATGGAACTGTTTTAAAAACTCATTAAATAAATCACTTCTTGGGGCGCCTGGGTGGCTCAGTTGGTTAAGCAACCGCCTTCGGCTCAGGTCATGGTCCTGGAGTCCTGGGATCGAGTCCCGCATCAGGCTCCCAGCTCCATGGGGAGTCTGCTTCTCCCTCTGACCTTCCCACCTCTCATGCTCTCTCTCACTGTCTTCTCTCAAATAAATTAATTAATTAATTAAAAAAAAAAAAAGAAAAAAAAAGAAATCACTTCTTACCTTTTCACAGCTTAGACCACTGGAAGTTCATAAACAATGAATTCACTTCACTCTTCCTGTTGGAACACCTCTGCTGAACTTTTGAACAAATCCTGCAATAAAGAATCTGCTTATCAAACCCTCAGAATTGTGGATACAATCATCCTCCCTTCTATGATTGGGATTATCTGTTCAATGGGGCTGGTTGGCAATGTCCTCATTGTATTCACTATAATAAGGTAAGAGCTTCTATTGTTTTCCAGAATTTAGGCACATTCCATACTCACTACATGAATCCTTTTCCCTCTATAGGATTTTTCTTAATGAAATCAGTTTTGGAAAGATTTGGTTAAGAGCATTAAAGAAGGCTCTACAGATATTAGCATCATGTATGAAGTACCATCTGAATTGCAAAACTCAAAATGAAAAGACTGAAACAATGCTTCCTGCTGGGTTGGTAAATTTTTAGAGCCATGATTCTCAATCTTAGCCCCATATAAGATTACCTGGGGAGCTTTCAAAAATCCTAATACATAGTTTCATTCTAGACTAATTAATTCAGAATCTCTAGAGCTGGAGCCCAGGCATGGAGTAAAACTACAACACAACCATTTTATTTTCAACTTTCAACAATAGGAGTTATCCTGTGTACAGCTCAGAGATGGTTATACAGCCAATAAAGATGGAATTTTGATATTTATTCTTAAAAAAAAACAAAAACTGTGCCCCCCCCCAGTTGGTTAAAGAGATTATTTTGCACTCATTTGGGCAAGAGAGAGACTCCACCTGATCACCCAAAGATTCAGGCAGTCACCAAGCGTGAGCTGTTCCCTTCAGTGTAGACCAGCCCCATGTAGGCCAAACTGAGAGCCATCTGCTCCCAACACCAGCTGGCTTTGCTTCACATCTCCCACCTCACTCAGGTAATTCCCTCCGTCCTCTCAACCCCCTGGCATAAAGCTCAACCTGGAAAATAATAATAGATTTACTTGTTTCCCATAAGTTCAGAGGTAGTGTGCAGAGTCAGTGTGCCCCATCACTGCTTGATATCTTTGCTATCCTGATAATTTTTACATTTAAGCTTTACTTGTTTTAATCAACATAAGATCTTAAATGTTATTGCCCTAGTCTGTAATCATGCTTATAATCATCATTAAAGAAAATTTCATCCATGCTTCTATATAAGAAAACACAGTTGAGAGTACCTCCTAGTAGGTGAATATTAACACATAACTACAACAGTCTTTTGCATATCATATTATACTTACAAAGCAGATTGCAACTCTGTTGCAATCTCATTTAATCCTGAAAAGAGCAGTACTATTATTATACCCATTTAGGGAAAGAGACTTAGGAAAGAGAATAACTTGTCCAGCATCACACAGCTAGAAAGTGATAGTCCTGGAATTGAACTCGGATCCCATGATTGCTAATATAAACAAGCAAATTGGGGCACTTGGGTAGCTCAGTCGGTTAAGCATCTGCCTACCACTCAGGTCATGATCCCAGGGTCCTGGAATAGAACCCCACATTGGGCTCCCTGCTCAGTGGTAGCCTGCTTTTTCCACTGCTCCTCCCTGCCTGCTTTCTCAAATAAATAAATAAAAATCGTTTTTTAAAAATCATCAAAACTAGAAAGATGGGTGTATCTACCATGTGGATAAAAGAATCATCACAGAAGCAATTAAGAACAAGAGCAGCCATCATGATGGTGATGGAGATGACACTCACCCTCCCTGAGAAAGCTCATAATGGGTAGCTTTCCCCAGGTGGCTTCTCATCAGCATGCCCACTTTCAAATTTTTATTGTCATTATCTCTGCAGTTAAGTGTAGCATTATGAATGGCATTTTTTACATCATCCATTACTGAAGATTTATTTAATATATTAGAATTTTACTGTCAATGAATTCAAGGTATTTTGTATTGTATCCTGTAAAGTCATTTGTGAACATCAAGCACTTTATTTTTTTTTTTTATTTAAATTTTAAGTAGTCAACATATGGTGCAATATTGGTTTTTGGAATATCAAGCTTTTTACATTAATTTTTTTAAGTGCTAGAAGTAGTTCAACGCAGTATGTATTACTAATACCTATTGCAAGCCCAGCACCAAGGGTTATGAAAATATCAAAGAAATGTGGCAGCATCTGACTCTAAAAAGTTCCCACTTAGTGGAAAAGATAAGATTTAAACACATAATCAGGGTGCCTGGGTGGCTCAGTTGTTAAGCATCTGCCTTTGGCTCAGGTCATGATCTCAGGGTCCTGGGATCCAGCCCCGCATCGGGCTCCCTGCTTGGCAGGAAGCCTGCTTCTCCTCTTCCACTCTCCCTGCTTGTGTTCCCTCTCTTGCTGTCTCTCTCTTTCTCTCTCTCTGTCAAATAAATAAATAAATAAATATTTTTTAAAAGATTTAAACACATAAAATTGAAAAAGAATATAAGACATCAGGAACAATCAAGTGGAAAAAAAATAAAAAAAAGATGGCTCAAATAATGAGTTCCAGGCAGGAAAATAGAGGTAACCAGATATTTTCAGGAAGGCTCAAGGAGGAAATAATACCAAGTAGAGAGTTAATAGTCAAAAGCATGAGAATGTTTCTAGCTCTCTCTTGTTTGCCTGTTGCTCCTGCTCACTTCTCCTTCCATCTTCCTCTCATACTCCTTGGCATTTTTGCTGGCCTCTCCTAGAGATACATGCAGCGTACCTCACACCCATAGATCTAGCCTTGAGGAGAAATCGAGTTCTTTGCAGAACTGGTTGCATTTTTTACAGGCAACAGTTATATGCAAAGACTCTTCAATGTTAAATTTCAGACACTGTGAAAAGCTCTTGAAGAGGTCTATGGGGACAGAGAAAATTCTTGGTTCCCCTCAAATTACACCAATAGATAATGGTCTGACCCTATCTACCCATCTGGAGACAAAGCTGGAAAAAAAGAAGAAATGTGGAGTATGAACTCTTCCAAAAGTCGATACTGAGCTATAATTCCTGGAAACAGATTCTCAGCATAAAACAAATAACCATTTAACTAGAAAAAAGAAAACCTGTGCCATCATACTGACCAATTTATTTGCAATGACTGTGAAAAATCTGTCCTTTGTGTCATTACCATTTTATAGATAATATGTGAGAAGATATATGTTAATGGAGAATTTAAGATGAATCTTTTAGTCTCACAAAAAACATTTGGAAACAACTTAATTTTAACTTTCATTACTAGGACTTTAATATTTTTCTTTGCAAATTGCTCTCCAAAAATGTATTCATCTTTTAAAAGTCATGTGGAAGCAAATTAATTTTAATTTCTTTTTTGGCTTGGAATTAATCTAACACTTTTTTTTTAATTGCTCTCCAAAAATTTTAAGGCAATTTGTTATTAATATTTTCATCATGTTTTGCCATGATCTTTTACTTGTTGCCTTCTTAACAGATGGGTGGCCTAATTAGAATACTAAAACTACACTAAAAATAAGGAGAAATAGATACATCTAAAGATTTAGGGACTTTCCTATTTATGATGAATATTTATCTCAGAAAATGAATAGAACTAAAATCAGTAAGATCATTAGTGATACTGGGAAGAAAGCAATGAACTAACTTCTAACTTTGCACAGGAAAACTAGAAACATGTATGAAAAAAAACAGATTTGAGGAAGACGGAGTTTCCAGAATAAGAGGTTCTGTGTGGCTATTTTTAAGAGTAAGAAGCAATTTGTGCATTACGAAGGTGACTATAAAAGTAGTGAGGCCAGATCATTACTAGTCTGTCACACGTTAAATTCACAGCTAGTCAAAAGGAAGCTAGATTAGAAAAATGTAAGAGGGAAATTGGGCCAATTATAGCGTAATCATTTCTCCCTTGTATTCTTCAGAGAGAGACTAGCGAACTTAACCCCATTACATAACTATGTTCCACGGTCTCAGTGGGCCCTGGGAAGCTACTTCCACAAAGGGGAGGATGTTCTTCTCCATCAGTCCCTCACCCCTACCTCCTGAACACATCATTCACCTGTCTGCTGACAGTCAGCTTCATGTGGGCAAAGACTCTAAGGGATGCTCTTCTTCCTGATAAATAAAAAGTCCTCTTCTGTCATTCCCTAACCTCAACTCCCTATAAAGTCAACAAATTCACACTAAATCATGAATTATTAAAACACCTTACTTTAAACCCTCCTAACGATGTCTACATTTTATACAGAGATTACAAGAGGGTCAGTGCTTTAACCTGAAGGAACACTAATAATCTGATGGTGGGAGACCATTTGCTAAGACAGATGGGGAGGGGAAATACTTAGAAAAAGGCTTCTTCCTTTCTCCAAGCCAGCTTAAATCATAACTACTGGCTCCCTCTGACCCAGTCCTCAGCCATTCTCAGAGTATCAGTCATACGTAAGCTCTTACAGATAGACCGTACTCTTGCTGCACACATACCCTATGTTTTAGATACTGCAGAACTTTTCAGTCACATCTATTCACCTGAAATGGAAAGTTGTTGAGAGAGCCTCCTTGCGATGTGCACCAAGTGCACCAAGACAACTCTGGAATCTAAAGGGGTTGAATGCCTTGCCCAAGGACACTATGGGGGCATAGAAATGAAAATGAAAGGTTCTCTTTCAACTGTATTACACTATGTATCTAGAGCAAGGCTGACAAATATGTCCCTTGACCCTAACCTTTCCCATCCTTGCCAGTCATCTCCAGTCTGAGCACAGGCTTGTCCTGTAAGTAGTACCTGGGTGAAGACGAAGAATTCTTTCCAGCACAGTGCGCTCCACAAAATCACTACTAATTCATTGGGGTTGGTTGGTTCAAAATAGGAATTTAATTCAATTCGAGTTAAAAACCTAACGGGGGCTGGTAAGAAAACCCAGAGATACACAAAAGCAGGAAGCTTCTACCCTGTCCTACCACCATCTCCCACCCCAACACCACTTCCCTTCTCCTGGCCCCTGAGCTGGATGGAGAAAAAGAGGCAGGTGGTTTTACCGACCTCAGGAGTCTGGGCTGCCTAATGGGAGCTACAGCCAGAATGGGGTCTGGGGCCATGGAACAGGGACTATGGGATGAAGGTGGAACCATGGATGGAATGCAGCCACTGCCCAGAGATGCCAACAGTAGAAAGAACAAGGAATTGCCCTGACCTCTCCTCTCCTCCATCTTCCAGTTTCCCCCCAGTAGTGCTTCCTATTGGCCAAAACCAACCAAAAACCAGTTGGCAAGGACACCTAGGAACATAGCTGGAGAAGGTGGGGAATGGATTTGAGAGCAAACTGACCAGCGAAACGGCCTCCTGCGTGTGCGGTGTTGTATGTTGCAGCAGTTTTCTTTAATCCATAGCATATATTCTCATTTCTGACTGTAAAATGTAAACACATTTTTAATAAAAAAAAATTTTTTTAAAGATTTTTATTTATTTATTTGACAGACAGAGATCACAAGTAGGCAGAGAGATAGACAGAGAAGGAGGGGGAAGCAGGCTCCCTGCTGAGCAGAGAGCCCGATGCGGGGCTCCATCATGACCTGAGCTGAAGGCAGAGGCTTTAAACCACTGAGCCACCCAGGCACCCCTTAATAGAAAAATTTTAAAGTCAAAATCAGTCCTATTACTATTACCCAATAGGTAATCACTGTAACCAATAGATAAATGATTGCAACATATTTTTAAACACATGTTGACATACATTATTTAGATGTTACATAAATGTATGCTATATACATAATTAGGAATTTTTTACTGAATCAGTATGTTTCCCTTTTGATTAAATATCCTTGCAAACTATGGTTTATAACAACTATATAATTTATTGCAGGGTAATGAGGAAAACAGTAATTTGTTTTATCATTCTCCAAATTAGTGAACATTAGATATGGCCATGTTAACCATATGGAAAACATGTTAGCTAAAATGTTCACACTAGTCTATATTTTTTATTTTAAATGTTTGAGTCACGAGAGACAGAAATCTAATGAAGCCTGGCAATGGAAAATCTGAAGATAAATTAGACCTAAAAAAAGAATGCAAGTTATATAGGTAGAGATTTTACAATTTCTCTTTATTTGTGTTTTAATTTCTATGCTGTCACTTTGAGTAAAGAAAGCAGTAATAGACATAATGTGTTATTTTTGTTACCCTATTATCTTATGCCCAGATCATCTTTTGCTTCAGAATTCTCCTTTTCTATACAGAATATCATTTAGAAACACTTAATTTTTTAATTGCCAGTTAATGGCCTGTACTGTCCTCAACAATGGAATTACCATAATTCATTATCAGTAAATGATGGGTCCTGTCTGGAGAAGAGCAAGAGCCGTGAATCTAATTGCTGCAATTAGACCCTAAGCAAGCACTTTATATCCCAATTCAAATGGAAATAACATCTGCTTATAGGCTAAGATTTATGGGAGTTTTCATGATGTTTCTGCTTTGTTTTTTTGTTTTTTGTTTTTCAATGTGGAAATTTTTCTACCTGACCTTTAGGGTCTATCCTTCATCCCTGCCATCTCCCATTGCCACAGGCCTGGAGAAGACAGGATGAAAGACCAAGGACAATCCTTGGCTGCTCTTCTGGTTGACAACAAGATCTTTTCCTCAAATCTCTTCTCATTTTGGGTCTTTCTGATATGAGTCACCCCCTGCTGGGGACAAGGAGTCAACATAATTTATAGTGGCATCGACAACGCCCAGAGTGTGGTTGCTGAGTCAAGTACTCAACGGCAGTAACTTCCCACACAACTTGGACTTGCCAGGGCCTGGGTAAAATATCCTCGCTGACTAGTCTCACAAGAGGATTCACTGGCTTAGAAATAAAATTCACGGGCTGTAGAATTTTTAGCCAATGAATAATAAAGACACACACTAGCCTCCAAGCAAGGAGCAAAACCCTGAACTAGCAACTGTGACATAACCTTAGGGCCAATTTTTTATATGCTCTTAAAAGTCTTATTTGTCCTCAGTTCAGATGCCACTTCTGCCAAGAAAACTGCTTTGACTGTCCCCAAGGGAGGGACAGAGGCCTGTTTTGTGTGTCCCTGTGCTTGCGCTAGCTTTCTCTCATCGCCCTACGGGATCGTGTATTTAGATGTATCTACAGTACTAACTCTCTGATGCTCTGGTTTTTAGATTATTTAGCTTTGCAGCCCCAGAGCACAATATTATGCTTGACCTATAATAGGTATTCAATAAAATATTTGTTGAATTAATGAATATCATCTCCCAGATAAAGATGTTACCTGTTTATTATTTTATGTCCCAACTCCTTGAACACAGGGACCAAGTGAATTTTTAATATAAATTTCTGCTCTTAGGAAATCCTTTTGCCTATGAAGAAGAGTGCCATATCTAGGTAGCATTGAAATCACTCCCCTCAGCAGAAGCCATGAGATCATCCTCCCTGCCTCTACCTGTCTACCCTTTTCAGATTTCTTCTCTTACTTTGTCTGGATTTTGACATCTTAATTTATAGTCTTTGCTAGTGGGTTAAAGTTTTTTAGGATATTTCTAAGAAAAGTTTGAAATTTCCTTAGCAATGACCTGTTAGGATTGACTTCCACTTCAGTGGGGGGAAAAAATGCATTATACGATGGAAACCATTTGTTTTCCCTGTTCTGCTATCTTTGGTGATAGGCATAAGCAAGGACTTAGCCTTTCTCTGGAGTAAGCTTCAAGTTGGTATAATTTGTTGCTATGTAGAAACTACCTCCAAAACTTAGTGGCTTAAAACAATAAACATTTATTATCTCACACCATTTCAAGGGGTGAGAATCCAGGAACAACTTAACTGGGTGGTTCTCTCAGTGGCTTGGAGTCTCTCACCAAGCTGCAATTACGCTCCTCTCCAAGGCAACAGGAGCATCTACTTCCAAAGTAGCTCACTCACACACCTGGAAGACTGGTGCTGGCTGTTGACAGCATGTGGACCTCTCCATGTGGATGTCCCCAAAGAGTTGCTTGAGTATCTTCCCAAGATGGCAGCTGGCTACCCCAGAGAAAGTGATCCAAGAGAGAGCAAGGAGGAACTCTATAATGCCTTTATGTTCTATGTCACACATTGTCATTTCCACCAAATTACATGTGTGAAAAGTGGGTTACTAAGCCCAACCACCCTCAAAGTGACAAAACTAGGTTCCACCTTTCAAAAGCAATATCAGAGATTTGGTGGCCATATTTTTAAGCTACCACAGTTAGTTATTAGATATGTAGTTCAGAATGTTTAAATATGCACAAGACTAAGCATTTGTATGTGCATTTGGGTAGGTGTTCCTTTAACTTCTTTTTAAAATTCATTTTTATAATTAACAATTTGCAACAGGTGGCATAAATTGGAGAAGGTGCATATTGTCAATATCAATCCTCAGTTTCCATGCTTTTCTTTCAGGTCCAGGAAAAAAACCATTCCTGACATTTATATCTGCAACCTGGCTGTAGCTGATCTGGTTCACATCATTGGAATGCCTTTTCTTATTCATCAATGGGCCCGGGGAGGAGAGTGGGTGTTTGGGGGGCCTCTCTGCACCATTATCACGTCGCTGGATACCTGCAACCAGTTTGCTTGTAGCGCCATCATGACTGTGATGAGTGTGGACAGGTAAGTAAAGAAACTTTGAAATAGCTTAACATAATTCAGAAGTGCCTGTTATTTCCCACTGTCATCCCAACTTAAGCAACATTGGTGCTGGTTTGTAACAGCCAAGTTCCTCTTCCTTTGCTAGTTTCATTGGAGGACTTAAAAATCTTCTTTCCAGCTTTCATAGAATATATATATTTTAAAGATTTTATTTATTTACTTGACAGAGACAGAGAGATCACAAGTAGTCAGAGAGGCAGGCAGAGAGAGAGGAGGAAGCAGACTCCCTGCAGCAGAGAGCCCAATGAGGGGCTTGATCCCAGGACCCTGAGATCATGACCTGAGCCGAAGGCAGAGGCTTTAACCCACTGAGCCACCCAGGTGCCCCGAAATATGTTTTTGAATGGAAAACCTTAAGACACTAAAATCTCCTTTTTTGAAAATCATTCTTTTTAACTATAGTTTTATTTATAATTCACTGAAAGATTAAAAAAAAAAATCTGGAAATCATGAAAGGTTGGAAGCCAGAATGAGTGCATCGTTCTTGCAATAAGGAAGCTGAGGTCCTAAGAAGTGAGGGGCTTTTCTGAAGGCACTTGGCAAGTCAGTGGCAGAGTTGAGAACTAAAGTAGGTCTCCTCCCTCTGTTCAGGGCTCTTTCTGGTATGTTCAATATCTTACTGGTATGTTCAATATCTCACAGACTCCCGTGATCACCTAGCATTTTGAAGGAATCTGGGGAATAGATCTGGGCTCCTGAATAGCTATAAAGAGATGTTCCAGTACCAGGAAGACCATTTTTATACCCCTTGTTATGACTGGTTAATGCAAATGCTACCATTTTACATTAGAAGTGTATTTGACTGTGACCTGGAATGTACCACAACCATATTCACCAACAATGTAAACTAGTGTTATTAAAGGAGACGATAGTGATGGTGGGTACTTGTGAAGCCAGTGAGTGGTGGAGCCCAGTCCAGGACCAAGCTGTCTCTAGAGAGGGCAGGTTGCTAGTAATTACCTCCTTAACTGGCCTCTGTAGGACGCAGGCAAACTAGGATGTCCCTGCATCATTCAGAAGCTAGGACCTCCAGACTAGGTCTTAGCAGCTTTCTCCAAAGAGAAACAAGCCCTAAAGACACAGTAATATGCATAACGGGAATTGTCTCAGAGACCAACCCACATAAAGTCTCCATCCATCTTCCCATCCCTACCCCAAGCCAGCACACTTAACCGCCACCCCGATCTGCTTTATCTGTCTCCCTTGTTGCCAATATATCACATAGTTTAATTTATTTTATGTGTGCATGTATTTGTGTACTGTTTATTGTTCAGCTTCCCCTGCCCCTCAGAGGTAAATTCCACAAAGGCAGGGTCTTTGATCATTAATATATCCCAAGTATCTGTGTGACAGTGCCTGGCACAGGGGTGCTCAGAAAATATTGATGAATGAATGACTCTCAGTCTTGAGGGCTATGTTAAATTGCCCTGGGTCCATCTGCAACTCCTTTCTCAACTCTGTCTCTTTTACCCTTCCACATGTGCCTTTGGGGTGGAGAAGTGATGAACAGTTTTTCAAATGAATTAACAAAGGAATAGCAAGGTTTAAAGAAATCATTCACTGAATCATTATTATTCAGACATGAATAATGATGGTGATGTTCAATGTACTTTTTATAACCTGTTGCTTTCCTGTAAAAGAATTCTCAAAATATAGAGTGTGCTTCTCAATTTATAATTAACACTGCATTTTTAAAATCAATGTACTGTGTAGGTCTGGTTAGTTCAGCTGATGCCAGCCAAGGCTGAAAGTGTCTTGAGTAAAGGCTGGTGAGCCTGCCAGCCTCCCAACACAGGGAGAGGGCTCTGCACAGGGCAGGCCCACTGCAAAAAACTTAAGTACAAGTCTTACCAACTGTAATCCCATTCTCAGAGATAATAAAATTTCTTGCAACCCTAAACCCTGAAAGCCGGAGAGTATTGGCTTTTTCTTTAAAGAAGGGAAATCGTACCTCTTCTGTAAACCTCTTAAGCAAACAAAGAGAACGGACATTGTCCTCATTGGAGCAGACCAGCTGTACACATTTCCTAAGTCTCACAGGTTCTTTTACTGTGAGTGAATGTGTGCATGTGCATGTGTGTCTTATACACCTGAATTTCATTTTTTTAAAATCTAGTGGACACACTATGCTAAAATTTTACTTCAGAATTGACACTAGGACCCTTATCCTTCTCTCTGCCCTCACTCGATTACATGACCAGAGAAAAATGAAGTTTCTATAAAACTGAACCTTTTCCTCTTCAGCATTTCTTTGAGTTCCAACTGTACTATATGCATAAAACTTCAACCATATCTGCAATTTTTTAAAAAGAAATGTACTTCTCTTTGCAAGGCCATAACCATGGCATTGACCATGTCAGTGCCATCAGCAAGCTTTATTGCTTATACATTAAGTGTTTTTTAATTGCGAATTCAATAGAGCCCAAGTTTTAAGTGTTTCTGATCATTTTCATCCTTCTTGCTCTGATAAGTAATATCTACATGTATGTGTAGTGTTTCCAAAGTGGGTGCCTACCTCCAAATCCATACTAAAAAAGTTCTGTAAACATCCAAAATATTAAAAATATATACCTCCAAATGAAAGCTGCCTAGATTACTTTTGTAAATAAATTCTCTAGAACTTCAAAAATCAGTAAGCAGAAGCCAAATCCCCTATTCATTTATTCACTCATCCAGCAAATTTTTGAGTATGTCTATAGGCTAGGAACTCTGCTGGATATAAGAGATACAGCAGCATTAAACTAACAGTCAAGGTTCCTTCCTTCGTGGGGCTTCCACTCCTGAGATGTAGACAGATATTAAGTGAAGAGTCACATGGGTGAATCTGCATTTCCACACAATGATAGGTACTAGGAAGGGAAAGGAGAGTTCCCCTACAATCTGCATATATAGTCACGGGCCCTTGTAGAGAGTGAGTGGTCAGGCTTCTCTGAGACACAGACTGCTACACAGAGACTCCAAAGAAGAGCAAGAGCAATCAGAGGGAGCCAGGCAGGTAGGACAGCATACACCTGGCCCTGAAAGGGAAGAGAGCTTGAAGGCAGGCCAGGGAGAGACTAACACAAGCTACAGCCTGAGGGACAGGCAGTACCGGTGAAGAAAGTCTTTGCAAGCCATGGTAAGAATTCTGAATTTTATCTGAAAGGCCATGGAAAGCCAGGGAGGGGTTTTCAGCTGGAGGAAGGAAGGTGTTGGGGTGAGGATACAATCAGAGAAGATTCCCTTATCTATTGATGCCGTAACTCCTTCACCCTTTAATCCCTGACAGAATGATGGCTGGGCATCTGTACAATCACTGCTCCATTCCCTTCCCCAGCAAGGGTGTGGGGGGAGGAGTCCTTCATTCCTTAGCCACAGATAATGAAGGTGCCCTGTGCAGAAGGAGGAGTGGCTAAGGTACCATGAGCCTCAAAAGTCTCCCTTCATGCCAAATGGTCCCTTAATAAGTATCCCTTAGAAAGTCCTGCCTTTTATGCACAATTGAAAGAATAGGGGAAAAGAATTTTTTTTCTTTTTATAAATCTTCCTTAAGAAGATTCCTTAAATCTTCCTTAAATCTTCCTTAAACATTAAATGACCATCAAAACATATTTTACATTAATGTAATGTCTACAGATACTGCCTTCCAACACCTGCACCTCCAGCAGAAGTGTGCGTTCACAAACACTCTTCCTTCTGGGTCTAGCCTCTTTAGTTTCCAGTTGGGTCTGAAAAATTCTTCTTGGATTTCCTAGAGAACCAAATATATATGGTATGTCAGGACTTCACGTTTAATTCATGATTATCCTTTTTTTCCTGAATCAGAAATGGGAAAAAAAGAGAGAAGAAAGAAAACACCCTTCCCTATGAAATTAGCCCCCATCCCCCCCTCTCTGGGCTCCAGCCTAAGTTCCTTGAGGAATTTGCATTGTCTGTACTAGTCACGTTTGTGTGTCCTCACTGTGATTTCTGTGAACTGAACCTCCAAGAGCCTGGGGCCCCCAATGGAAATCCATCTGGGCAAAATGTCTGTCCCAGTGCGCCAGAGCCTCATCCCGCCAACGGGCTCTCCTACCAGCCAGAGCACTTGCCTCCTTCCTGCCTCCGCGTCACTAAAGAGGGCCTCTCCCTCCTGGAGGAAACCCCCACTCAGAGACAAAGTTTTCCAGAGCCTAGCCTGCATGGGAACCACCTTTGTAGAGAGAGAGTTTGCACAGGGCTAAATTTCACCATTATCAGTGTGTTCGTGGAAACGACAGTTATTTCAGTGAGTGGTTTATTCAGACTTGCGGGGTCAGGAGTTGTTTTCTCTACAGGTACCAGCCAGCTCTTAAAAAATATAACTTTCTTCTACCCTGATAGAGGTGTGCTTCAGGGAGGATAATAATACTAATAATTTACTCTTGTCATGAACCTTTCATCCTTGGAGCTCAGTGCTTTTATTGATTGTTCCTAAACCCTTCTTAACGGGCTTTGCAGGTACTTGGCTCTCGTCCAACCATTTCGACTTACAAGTTGGAGAACGAGGTACAAGACCATCCGCATCAATTTGGGCCTTTGGGCAGCTTCCTTCATTCTGGCGTTGCCTGTCTGGGTCTACTCGAAGGTCATCAAATTTAAAGACGGCGTGGAGAGTTGTGCTTTTGATTTAACATCCCCTGACGATGTACTCCGGTAGGTTGTTAAAACTTAAGAAAAATAGAGTTGAATTAAGTTGTGGAGTGCTTCATCCTCCTTGTCAACGTGTGAGCAGCCGTGCAGAGTGTCCTTGGGGACCCTCCAAGGGGCAGTCTCCCCGCTTACTTTTCTGCTTTCCGCAATCAGGTTGGTAGTTCGATTTTAAGGGGAGGGTAACCCTTAGAAAAAGATTTGGAGTTTAATTACGTAGCTTCAGTGGACAAAAATATATTTAAATATGGATTTTAAAGGTCCATGGCAACCAGGTACAACAGAAACACAAAAATCAAGGCAGAGGCAAAATTTCCAAAAGGGTCTAGGAAGTTACTGAGACTAAGACCTTATCGGTATGCCACTGGAGTTTGGTTGAATGGTGTTCCTCCCAAAAAGAGATAGTCAAGTCCTAATTCTCAGGACCTGTGAATGTGATCTTATTTAGAAATAGGGTCTTTGGGGACGCCTGGGTGGCTCAGTTGGTTAAGCAGCTGCCTTCGGCTCAGGTCATGATCCCAGCGTCCTGGGATCGAGTCCCACATCGGGCTCCTTGCTCAGCAGGGAACCTGCTTCTCCCTCTGCCTCTGCCTGCCATTCTGTCTGCCTGTGCTCACTCTCTCCCCTCTCTCTCTCTGATAAATAAATAAAATCCTTAAAAAAAAAAAGAAAGAGGGTCTTTGCAGATATCATTAAATTAAATGAAGTCACGCTGGATTAGAGCCAGGCCCAAATCCAGGGATTTGTGTCCTCCTGAGAAGTGAGATTTGAAGGGACTCACACAGGAGAAAGCTTGTGGATACTGAGGCAGAAACTGGGGTGATGCATCTACAGGTGAAATAACACCAAGCACTGCCCAAAACTAGCAAAGGCGAGGGGAAAGGCATGGAACCGATTCTCCCTCAGAGCTTCCCAAAAGAGCCAGCCCCACCAACACCTTAGTTTCAGACTTCAGTCATCATAATGGACACAATAAATTTCTGTTGTTTCAAGCCATCCAGCTTGTGGAAATTGGTTACAGCAGCTCTCAGCAGCTAATACAGCAGCCAACACAGGGACTTCTCACATTTTAATTTGAAAAGAAAAATTAAATGAAAAATTTTATTTGAAATGTTGAACACAGCATTGGAGTCTATAACTAAAATTTTTTGATGGCCTACTAAGTGCCACGTATTGTGTTAGGTGCTTTTTGCATATATTATCTCAAGTCGTTCTGGAGGATTCCTTTTTCCCATACACCACTTGTTGAAGAGATGAGTGATTTCTGCATCATGTAGTCATGGCCTGAGAGAGATGGTGCCAGAGGCCCTTGCAAGGCTGCAAACCCAGTAATGAAAATCTCCAGAGGACTGCAACATATGTAGGATTTATTGTTTATTCATTATTTCTCCCACCAGCACTGGCTGCACTTATAGGTAAAAGCCATCTACCAATCTAAAGGGAAATGATATTTATTTATTTGACAGAGATCACAAGCAGGCAGAGAAGCAGGCAGAGAGTGAGGGGGAAGCAGTCTCCCTACTGAGCAGAGAGCCCGATGCGGGGCTTGATCCCAGGACCCTGAGATCATGACCCGAGCCGAAGGCAGAGGCTTAACCCACTGAGCCACTCAGGCGCCCCGGGGAAATGATATTTAATCACCACTGGCTGATACATTAATATGGACCCCAACATATCTAAAGAGGAGCCCAACCTGAGATGACTGTATGACTTCAGCCTTTGCCAAAGAAATAATTCACAGTTTTGCACCAGAACCTGCTTCTGTTCTTTTTGGTTAGTTGTCATAAAGGATATTCTGAAGTTCTAGCCTCTGTGGATCCTCCTAGAGTTAAGTTCTTATGGGGAACTGAGACTGGAACCACTGTACGGCTTTCAGAGTCCCTTGGGCCCCAGGTGCTCTCTCTCCCTGTCACTCTGTCCACACCCACCCAACGTGGGCTGCCTGCTTCCACCAATGCCATGCTTCTTCCCAGAAAGGAGGACACCTGGCATCTGTACAGAAATGGAGTTGGCCTACCTGAAAATTTCCCCTGAGGGAGCATGGAGGAAAAGACTGGCCTATTTCACAGCAGGCCCTTTGAGAGACCATCTGGAGTCTTGATTACAAGCGTGGGTTGTGCAGCTCAACTGTCTGTCTGGGTTCATCCTACCCAGATGCTCATCACTAACTAGCTGGATGACCTTGGGCAAGCCACTTCCCACCACTGTGCCTTAGTTTGTTCCTCTGTAGCAGAATACTAATGGCAATTGTACTCATGGGGTTGTAGTAATTCAGTGGTTTAAAGTATGTAAAGTACTCATATCCGTGCCTACTCTATAATAAATGATACCTGCTGTTCATTATTGTTGTTAACAACATTAAAAGATAATGGTAATACATATTCTCTCCTGTTCGTACTCCGTAGCCTCTGGCTTGGCTAGAGAAGAGATAAGCACTGTTGCTAGCAGACAATGGAAAGCAAGAGCTTTTTTTTTCTTTCAAGATTTTAAATTCAAGTTAGCTAACATATAATGTAGTATTAGTTTCAGGACTAGAATTTAATGATTCATTATTTGCATAATAACACCCAGTGCTCATTCCATCAAGTGCCCTCCTTAATGCCCATCCCCAGTTACCCCATCTCCCCCCCCCACCTCCCCTCCAGTAAACCTGTTTGTTCTCTATAGTTAAGAGTCTCTTATGGTTTACCCCCCTCTCTGTTTTTATCTTATTTTATTTTTTTCTATGTAAAAGCAACAAAAATCCTTACCTTTTCCCCAAGGACTTTTATCTTAAGCCCCCCAAAATTTGAGAACCATGCCTCATAAACTGTAAAAGTTCCTGGCATTGGGAATATGACAGTTATGTCTTCTCTCTTTCTCTCTCTCATTTTACAGGTATACACTTTATTTGACAATAACAACTTTTTTTTTTCCTTTGCCTTTGATTTTGGTGTGCTATATTTTAATTTTATGCTATACTTGGGAGATGTATCAACAGAATAAGGATGCCAGATGGTAAGTGTTTACCCCATTTTGCTTTACTTGTAGAAAGAACAATTCAGAGATCCTAAAACATCTACAACAGAAATTTAAACAACAATCACTTGAAACATACATTTAGACGTATGGGCATTAATGTCTACATGAGTGATTTCTGAAAACAGGACAAGTTCTGAAGCAGCTATTTGAGTATCTCTCAGTGATAAATGTCACAATCACTGATGTAATGGTTTCATAAAAATGTAAACAGAACTCAAGATACTATTTAAAGAATATCTTTATGTTTGTCATCAACAATGTTATTTAAATGTTTTATTTGTACATTTCGCAGAGTTGTATACATATATGAATATCTTAGATGCCATGTATAACTTTCTAACTTCTATGTTTTAAATTTTTAATTTGGAGGATAGGGGTCTCATTAACACATGAATACTTAGGACAAGATTAATTAGTACTAAGTAAAGCCAAAGACTTACTAAGACAATAGACTTGGGAAGAAACGTTAAAGATATTTGTCTATAAAACTCTATGAATAAATCTAAATTATTTTCTAGGGGGTCCTGGGTGGCTCAGTCCATTAAGCATCTGACTCTTGACTTTGGCTCAGCTCATGATCTCAGGGTCCTGAGATAGAGCCCTGCCTGGGCTCCATGCTCACTGAGGGGTAGGGGCTTGGGGAGGGTCTGCTAAGGATTCGCTCTCCATTCCTCTCCCTCTGCCCCTCCCTCCCATGCACACGTGCTCTCTCTTTCTCTAAAAACAAACAAACACATCTTTTTAAAAAATTATTTTCTACTTGAAATTATCTATGCCAAGTTGTTTGAGTGAGTCAGTGAATATATAACATGCTGGGTTTTAAAAATATTATTAAAATTTGTTGTCCTTAGACTGGACTACTGTATTTATTTTGGACAGACAAAATCACTAGATTTCCCACACATAACTTCCTCTTAATTAATCCCCTCTTAATCCCTTTCATGTATTTTAACCTTCCCTCCACCCACATCCCTCTGCCAACCAGTTTCTTCTCTAGTTTTAGCCTATTTTTTGTCTCTTTTTTTTTTTTTGCTTTCTTCATTTGTTTAGTTTCTTCTACGTATGAGTGAAATCATATGGTATTTGTCTTTCTCTGACTAACTTAGTTCCTTCAGCATTATACTCTCTAGCTCATCCCATGTTGTTGCAAATGATAAAATTTTATTCTTTTTATGGCTGAGTAATATTCCATTATATGTATATATCACACATTCTTTATCTATGTTTATCGATGGACACTGCAGTTGCTTCCATATCGTGGCTATTATAAATAATGCTGCAATAAACACAGAGTTACATCTATCTTTTTCAAATTAGTGTTTTTGTATTTTGGGGGTAATTACCCAGTGGTACATTACTGAATCATATGGTAATTCTATTATGGTATGTCATTGCAAATACCTTCTGTCATTTAGTAGGTGGTCCTGTTGTTTTGTTGATAGTTTCTTTTGATGTGAAGAAGCTTTTTATTTTGATATAGTTCCAATAATTTATTTATGCTTTTGTTTCCCTTGCCTCAGAAGACCTAGATAGAAAAATTTTGCCATGGTTGATGTTAGAGAAATTACTGCCGGTGCTCTCTTCTGGGATTTTTGTGGTTTCAGAGCTCACATTTAGGTCATCAATCCATTTTGAGTTTATTTTTATTCATGGTGTGATAAAGTGGCCCAGTTTCATTCTTTTGCATGTAGTTGTCCAGTTTCCCAACACCATTTGTTGAAGAGAATGTCTTTTTCCCATAGCACATTCTTGCCTCTTTTGCCAAAGATTAATTGACACTATATATATATATATGGTGGGTTAATTTTTGGATATCCCAGGGATAATCCCACTTAATTGTGGTGAATGATTTTTAATGTCTTGTTGGATTCAGTTTGCTAATTAATATTTTGTTCAGGATTTTTGCATCTGTGTTCATCATAGATATTGGCCTATAGTTCTTTTTTTGTAGTGTCTTTATCTGGTTTGGTATCAGGGTCATGCTGACCTCAAACAATAAGCTTTCCTTCCTCTTCTATTTTTTGGAATAGGTTGAGAACAGGTATTAACTCTTCTTTAAATGTTTGGCACAGTTCACCTGTGAAGCCCTCTGATCTGGATTTTTGTTTGTTGGGAACTTTTTGATACTAATTCATTGCTTGTAATCAGTCCATTTCAAATTTTCTGTTTCTTCCTGATTAAGTTTTGGGAAGTTATACGTTCCTTGGAATTTATTCATTTCTTTCAGGTTGTTTAATTTGTTGGTATATAATTTTTCATAATATTTTATTATCGTTTCCATTTCTGTAGTGTTGGTTGTTATTTTTTTCTCTTTCTGATTTTGAGCCCTTTTTTTTTAATGAGTTTAGCTAATGTTTTATCAATTGTGTTTATCTCCTCACAGAACCATTTCTTGGTTTCATTGATCTGTTTTATTATGGGTTTTTTTGTTTCTGTTTCATTTGTTCTGCTATATTATTTACTATTTATTTCCTTTTATTGATTTTGAGTTTGTTTGTTCTTGTTCTAGCTCTTTTATATATAAGAGTAGGATGTTTATTTGAGATTTTTCTGCTTTTTGATGTACGCCTGTATTGCTATAAACTTCCCCCCTAGAATAGCTTTTGGTGCATTTGAAGGATTTGGGACCGTTTTGTTATCATTTACATTTGTGTCCATTTTTTAAACTTCCTCTTTGATTTCTTGATTGACCCATTCATTATTTAGTAGCATGTTATTAAATGTCCATGTATTTGTGTTCTTTCCAGATTTTTTTCTTGTGGTTGATTTTTAGTTTCATAGCATATGGTCAGAAAAACATATATCATATGACTTCAATCTTCTTTAACTTTTTAAGACTTGTTTTGTGGCCCAAGATGTGATCTATTTTGGAGAATGTTCCATGCACACTTGAAAGAAAGTGTATTCCACTCTTCAAACGGAATGTTGTGAATATATCTCTTGTATCTATCTGGTCCAATATGTCATTCAAAGCCACTGTTTCCCTGTTGATTTTCTATCTGATCTATCCATTGATACAAGTGGAGTATTAAAATCTCCTACTATTAGTGTATTAGTATCAATTACTTCCTTCATTTTTGTTTATAGCTGCTTTATGTATTTGGGTGTTCCCATATTGTTCCCATATATATTTACAATTGTTACATGTTCTTGTTGGATTGTTCCCTTTTTGACTATGTAGTATCTATCCTTTGTCTCTTGTACAGTCTTTTTTTTTAAGTCTATTTTGTCCAATATAAGTAATGCTACCCCAGCTTTTTTTTTTTTTTTAACCTCCATTTGCATGATGACTCTTTTCTATCCCTTCACTTTCAAACTGCATGTGTCTTTAGGAATGAAATGAGTCTCTGGTACGCAACATATAGATGGGTCTTACTTGTTTATCCATTCAGTCACCCTACCTTTGATTGGAGCATTTAGTCCATTTACATTAAAATTAATTATTGATAGGTATATACTTATTGTCATTTTAAAAATTATTTTATGGTTGTTTTTATAGTTCTTTTTTTTTTTTTCTCTTACCCTCTTCTCTCATGGTTAGATGGCTTTCTTTGGTGATATACCTGGATTCCTTTCTCTTTATATTGTGCTAATCTATTACTGGTTTTTGATTTGTGGTTATAATTAGGTTATATATGACATTTTATGCATATACTAGTCTGTGGTCTCTTAAGTTTGAACCCTAGATCTAAAAGCACTAAATTTTTACTTCCCTCCTCTCAATATCTTAAGTATATGATATTATACTTTACATCCTTTTATCTTATGAATCCCTAGGCTGATTATTATAGATATATCTATTTTTGCTGCTTTTGTGCTTTCTGCTTTTCTTACTCCTGCTTATGATCTTTCCTCTCCACTTAAAGAATTCCCTTTAATATTTCTTCTGAGGTTGGTTTAGAGGTGATGAATTTCTTTAATTTTTACTTGTCTGAGGGACTCTTTATCCCTCCTTCTATTCTCAATGATAGCCTTGCTGAATAGAGCATTCTTGGTTGCAGGGGTTTTTTTCTTTCAGCACTTTGAAAATATCATGCCACTCCCTTCTTGCCTGCAAAATCAATTGAAAGTCTTAAGGAGTTTCCTTGTTTGTAAATGCTTTCTTTTCTCTTGCTGCTTTTAAAATTCTCTCTTTATCACTGTTTCTTGTTACTCTAATTATTATTATCTTGTTACTCTTGCTGTGGATCTCCTTAGGTTGGTTTTATTGGGAGCTCTCAGTGCCTCCTGGATCTAGAGGTCCTTTTCCTTCCTCCAATTAGGAAAGTTTTCAGCTATTATTTCTTCAAATAAATTTTCTGCCCCCTTTTCTCTCTCTTCCCTTTCTGGAATCCTTGTGATGCAAATATTATTATGCTTGATTGTGTTACTGAGTTCCCTTAATCTATTCTAATTTTTCAATTTTTTCTTTTCTCTCCTGTTCAGTTTGATTGCTTTCCATCATTCTGTCTTGTA
Source organism: Mustela nivalis (assembly GCF_964662115.1). Classification (NCBI taxonomy): domain Eukaryota; kingdom Metazoa; phylum Chordata; class Mammalia; order Carnivora; family Mustelidae; genus Mustela; species Mustela nivalis. The sequence continues at coordinate 30,939,096 of NC_139024.1, forward strand.
GGTCACTGATCCATTCTTCTGTTTCCTCTATTATACTATTTTGTGCTCACTTTGCCAGCACACATACCTCTAATCTACTATTAATTTTCTCTAGTAATTTCTCCAGTCCACTGAGTATCTTTATGATCATTACTTTAAATTCCCTAACATTCCCTAACAGGCATTTTGCTTATCTCCATTTCATTTGGCTCTCTTTCTGTGACTTTGTCCTGTTCTTTCCTTAGGGGCCCATTCCTCTGATTCTCATCTTATCTAACTCTGTTTCTGTTTCTATGTGTTGGGAATATCAACTACATCTTCTGCTCTTGAAAGTAGTGGCCTTCTGAAGAAGAGATCCTTTAGTTCACCAGAACCCGACACTTCAGGGGTCTCTCCCATACATGTTGCATGTCCTTACTATTATGGCTGAACTGCATTTCCCTTTAGTCCAGTAATTCATCAGTAATGGCTCTCTTTGCGTCCTGTGGGCAAGGTTTTATTTCTGTGTTGTTAATGGATCAGTATGGGGTTGCCTTGGGCTTAAGTTGGGTCAAACCCAGCATCTGCCAGAGTTGCAGTCACACTGAACTGTAAGGCACTCTCCCTGAGTTGTCTCCTGAGAAGCTTTCATTGATGGTCAGTGCACCGCACTTTTCTCAGAAATGCAAAGAGCATAACTCATACTGTCCAGTTATGCCTCAAAATGGAAGAAGTTAGAGGAATGATGGTGCCTGCTGTGATAAACTACAGAGGAATCATTACCTTACAACAACTTTCAGTTGCTATGCTTTTTTTAATATTATTCCCCAGGCTTATTCATCTGCTTCAACTATGTCCCTGGAACATTTCTATTAAATGCTTAAATATAATATAACATGACAAAACTTGGGAATTTTGAAATATTTTTTATTTTGGAATCATTTTAAATTAATAGAAAAGTGACAAAAACAGTAGCAAGAGTTCCTATATATGCCTCACTTCGTTTCTCCATTAATATTCTACCTTACCATGATGCATTTGTCAGAGCAAAGAATATTGCATTAGGACATTACTACTAACTAAACTCTATCCCTTATTGGATTTCTCCAGTTTTTCCATTAAAGTCCTTTTTCTGGTCTAGGAGTCAATGCAGAATACCATATTGCATTTGGTTGTCATATCTCCCCAGTCTCTTCTGGTCTATGACAGTTTCCTAATTTTTTTTTATTTTTCATGACCTCGAGAGTATTAAGGAATACTGGTCAAGTATCTTGTAGAATGTTCCCAATCTGGATTTGTCTGATATTATATCTGATATTATGTCTGATATTATATATCACAGTTAGACTGTAGATCTCTGTTTTGGAGCAAAATCTGTTCTTCTCATCACAACATATCTGGGAGTACATGGTAACTGCATTACATCTCTGTTGATGAAGTTCTAAGAAATCATTGCCCACAATTTCTATGGTTGTTTATATTCTGTCTATCCTAATGTTTCCTTTGTAGTTACAACCCCAGTGTTCCAAAAGAGAGAGTGATGAAGCTGACAAAGATGGTGCTGGTGTTGGTGGCAGTCTTTATCCTGAGTGCTGCCCCCTACCATGTGATACAACTGGTGAATTTACAGATGGAGCAGCCCACACTGGCCTTCCATGTAGGCTATTATCTCTCCATCTGTTTCAGCTATGCCAGCAGCAGCATTAATCCTTTCCTCTACATCATGCTGAGTGGAAATTTCCGGAAACGCCTGCCTCAAGTGCAAAGAAGAGTGACTGAGAGGGAAATCAACAATATAGAAAATACCTTGAAATCAAGCTTTTAGGAAAGTATATGGATCACCAAAAGTCTAGATAGACTTGCCTATGTTATTGGTATTATTAGAAAGGGCAGGTGAAGCAGCGTGCTTGTGTCCATCCTTCCCGTGCCCTTGTGACTCTTAGGAGCATGGAATGGACAAGTAACCATTCAAATGCAATGATTTTAATATGCTAACTTTACTAAAATGTAAATATTTGTCTGCATTGAAAGTGAGGAATGGGATAGTCTAAGATACCTGAACTCCATGGTTGTGGATGTCATTTCAGTGTATTATAAACTAGTCACTGATAAAAAGTCATCCCATGACTATTAACTGAAAACTCACAAAGAAATCTGACCTTGCCATCCATACTTTGCTCACTGCAACAGTGCTCTTGAGGTTCCTAGGAGGGGAACATTGTACAATGAGGTCTGAAATTTGGCCACTTTTTATCTACAAAATTTCACATGGTCCCATCTAATGTCTTTGATAATCAATTCCACTTGTTAGCGTAACAGTCACCATGTATTGAAAATATGCAATATGTAAGATCACATGTAACAAACTCATAAGGTATGTATTACCTCAATTTACTTAGCCTCAGAAAGGTTAAGTGATAGATTGATGCTACTACGCAGTACAAAGAGATGGGCTAAAATTCGGGTCTTCCTGTTTCTGTCCTTTGAAAGCACCATCTTGGCAACTTATAACTATCATTCTGGAAAGTCAATAATTTGGGGGGTTTTGCTTTCTTATGTAGCCCCATAAGGAAATAACTAATGTCTGTAAGAAGTTAGTCAATGGTTTAAGCATATTTTGCATTTAGCTTTGTTCTCATGCTTATGAATTACAGAAACCAGCATCTGCATATTAATGATAGTACTCTTCAGGATGTTAAGCACGTATTTGATACATTCTCTTTAGATACAATATATGTTTGTTCAAGGGTACAAAAGTAATACCCCTAAATTTGTAGATATTCACTACATCTATCTCTTCCTCTTTGGGCTTATATAAAACATGCGCTTTGTATAGAAAGAAAAAAAAAAAAGACTTTTATAGCCTGTATTCTCAACAAAGGTTAAACACTGTTATTTTGTTTGTGGATGAAATCTATAAACCCACCTCCTTCATCTAAATCATAAAATCACTTGCTCCGTGGATGTCTTAAACTGATTTTTAATCTACCCTTTATAGAAAAGAGTCACAGAGACCACCTTTTTTAAACAACGTAATGTCAAGTTTTACATCTCAATTATCAAGACACATGACTTTTGACGCAAAGTACTTGGTTCTAGATCTCCTAAAGACCATTTTGAAACAAGGTAATATGTAAACACATATCTGGGTTAAAGGTCATGTAAACAACATGAGACTGATGTAGGTCAGTTCTCTAACTGAACTCTACAGAGCTACACCCAGAGCCTAGGTGCTCCTTTACAAGGTCAGAAGAAGCTGGGTCACAGCTACAGTAAAGCCCTTCCTTCTCACTTCCCTAAGGTGCATAGTCGGGGTTCAGTGAGTAACCCTGATATCTGAAGACCCACCACCATGGGTCATACACAGATATTGTCATCTGGTAATTGAAAAATAGCTGAAGACTTTACCTCCATTGTCTTTTTTAATACAGACAATATTATGAATTTAAAGATTTAAATGACTTTAAACCAACAGACATTTTTCTAATAGCATTTCCAACAGGCCTCAAAAATTCCAGTATATAATTGGTTAGTGATTTAATTTATATGTATTAAGACTTGTAAAGAACTTTAACATTTAATTAAAGTAAAAAATAAAAAGGGTGACTATTAAACTCATTTCTGTGCCTCTATACAGTTTTTCTATACATAAATGTATACACACACACACATGGACAGATGCAAATTTGCTGAGGTGGTTTGATAGAGATCCTCTGTTTCGTATTTTTGCCCATGATATGTGTACATGTTTACTTTCAAGACAAGTTAATGATCAGTTTCCCATATCTAATTAATACTTGGGAATTGGTCATTACTTACAATCAGAACTATATGCTTATTCAATTTAAGGTACCTCATTTAAATTTTGACCAGTTAATATGAATTAATGAATAATGCTTGTATAATTATTTACTTCTGGCTTGTAGCTTGTATTTGTAAGGCTTTCTTACATAAAGGATTTCACATTTCCTTAATATAGCTTCTCCTGAGCGAAGCATAAAGAGTTCAGAATTAGTAAAATGTGTCCTAAATATGGCTAATAGTCGAAGAGCACTATCACATTGGATTCTCAGAAATTGAGGCACTTGTATTATACCTGAAGTCTTCGAAATTACTGCTTTTCATGGGTTACGGTATCACAGAAGTCATGGAATCTTGGACTTGAAAGATAGTTTAGAGATTATCAGATGCCACAGATGAGAAAAATAACACCCAGAAAGATCATTATTTTTACACATTCAGAGACTCTTCTCTAGTAACAAACTATAGAAATGATCCCTGAAAGTATAGTTTTAAGATAGAGTTATTTTTAACACAGTCTAGTGTGTGTCAAGAGAGCCACTCTTAATGGGCAGCTAAAAATTAGTCCTGAGTTCTTTCCAGCAAACTTTCCTTCCTTTGGGGACAGTGAGAAACAATTAATAAGAAAATTAAAGATGATACTTAATGACTATAACAAATTCCTGAGAGTTCAGTGAGTAAATCAAGATTGTGTAAGTATGTATTAAAAGCTACAGAATTGGGAAAAAAAAAAAAAACCTGATTCATCATAATTTGCTTGGGCTTCTATTCAAGATGGCAGAGATGAATTTTCCATTGATTTCCCAGAGTCTATACAATGAGCCCAAAGCAAAATATAGAAAGTAACAATATTTTCTTTTACCATCCCCAGTTTTTTCATTGACACTTTTCAATACCAAAATTTAGTTCATTCTACACGTAGCCTCCTCCTTGCTTATTGCTTAGGAATAGCCCAGAGCTATGACTCCTTTATGACTTCACCCCAGGAAGGATAGTATTAAATTATTTCATTTGCTCTTTCAGCAGTTAGCTCAAATACAGCAATGTCCATCCAAAAAACTATGCTAAATTCGTATCTTGATTTTTGGTGTTTGTATATTCAGTATTTTAACAGATATCTACATAAGAATTTACCGCTAGGATACTATGCTGGACTCCACGGGGGGGGGGGGGGGGGGGTGTGGAATTAATGCCTAAAACATTACCCAATCTCAAGAACTGAAAATCCAGTGTCTCCTGTTTCCTATAGATCAATTCTACCTACTTGGGTGATGAAAAAAATGATCTCCAATGAGTTCTCAATTCTAAAATACAATTCATGTTTAAAATGCACCATTAATTTAATAACCGCCTTTGGGAAATAAATACACAACATTAAATATTCACATTAATAGTAAGAATCATAGAAAAGAATCTAGATTAATTAAACACCTCACAAAATGTTTTACTTTTTTTCAGGCACAGGATTGAGAAAAAAATGTAAATAATTGTGAAATAAATTTTATTTCTATAACAACAAAGTCACAAATACTTGCTACTTTAACAACTGAAAAACTTAACATGGCATCCTTAAAATAAAACTTTGAGTTTCTTGAGAATAAAATTTATCTTGGGCTCCATTCTCCTTTCTGGGAATATAATTCTGGTAGATCTGCTCCTAGAGACTGCTTCAAAGGTATATCAGAAGCCTATTCAAAAGTGTAGAGTCACATCCAAATCAAAAGCAAAAAAAAAAATTTCTAAAATGCATGGTTTTTACTGAGAATACAATTGTTTTTCTAACACATATAATAAAATATGTTCTTCTTAATTTAACACCATATACTTGTTATTTCTGTGGGGAAAAAACATCCAAGGCAAGTATCTCTTTTATGAAAAGATTTAAGTAATAGTAGACACTTTTTAATAACAGCTCCCTAGGGATGCTTGGGTGGCTCAGTTGGTTAAGCTTCTGACTTCAGCTCAGTCATGATCCCCAGATCTTGAGACCGAGCCCTGCACTGGGCTCCCTGCTCAGCAGGAGGCATGCTTTCTCCTTCTGCCTGCAGCTTCCCCTACTTGCGCTCTCCCTCACTCTCTCTCTGTGATAAATAGATGAATAAAATCTTAAAAAAAAAAAAAACTCTCTGAAATATCATATGTAGATTTATTCCTGTTAAGTAACAAAAATTCAACTGAGTAAATTTTAAAAATCTAATTGACATCATTAAAGGAGTCATGAATCCGGTAGTATCCCATCTAGCAAACAGAAGGGCTCTCAGAGGAGTTGTACAAAATGGAAGGTCCTTACAGAGGAGATGGGGCAAGAAAGTTCCTAACAAAAGAAAAGGATTCTCCCAGGCAAGACCACTTTCCCTTAGGGGTCAAGGCAAGAGGTCTGCCCCCAAAGATGATCTCACTTCCCTTTGGAGGATGGAGAGGGCCCATGCAGCAGACCTGTTGGCAGTGATCAAAAAATTCCTGACTGACTAAACTTATTTCCAGAAATAAGACATTAGCAATGAGGTCCTGTCCTCAGTTTTCAATATTGTGCAAAGCTCTGGAATTCCTAGTGTACAGTAGAACTGGTTTCAGCTCCAGCATCCTCAATCACTGGATGTAAAAGACCTTGGTAAAACTATTAACCAAACTACTTAATTGTCAGAATCGGGAAAATTGGAGCCCAAAGAAGGGTAGACAAAGTCAAACAGCTTTTTCTTGTTAAAACAAGGGCACAATTCTGAAGCTCCCACCTTGGGCCTTTCCATGTTTCTCTCTGGGAGGTCTCGGACAGTAGGAGGCTATAAATTTCCTGCAAAGAAGTTTGGCTCACAAATGTAGTAAAATGCTAATGAATGCAGTGAGAGGCCCTGAAGTTTTTTGAGGAGAGCAATATCACTATCAGATATTTGCTGGTGGAAATTACTGTCACTTGAGTAGAGGATGGGATGAATGCGGAGAGCCTAAAACTAGAAAAGCAGGCAGGAAATTATCACAATGGTCCAATGGGAGAAAAAGTTGCTGTCAACTGGACAATGACAATAGAAGCGTATGCTTAACTAACATGTGTTGAGTACACCAAATGTGCCAGATATTGAGCATAATCTTATCTAATCCTCATGTCAACCCTCAAAGCTACATACTGTTATTGTCATTACTGTCCCCATTTTATAGATGAGGAACTCAGAGCTTGAGGTAGCCAGCCTCAGATTACATAGCCGGCAAGGGGCACTCAGAATTCAAACCCAGATCTGATGCTCTCATCCATTCACTATGCCACTGCTTCTCAAAATGTATAACACAGGCCTATCGCTTGGGGATACTGTTAAAATACAGATTCCCTTTCTTGCCCAAGTTTTAACAAAGGAATTTTTCCAGATATATTAAAGTGTAATTGACAAATAGGGATACTATTTTTTAAGGTATACAACTTGAAGTTTTGATATATGTATCAATTGTGAAATGATTACCACAATCAAGTTAATTAACATACCATACTCATCACCTTGTTTGTTTATTTATTTGGTTATGAGAACACTTAAGATCTACCCACTTAGCAAACTTCAAGGATACAATACAATATTGTTAACTATAACCAGCATACTCGACATTAGATCTCCAGAATTTACTCATGTTGTAGAGCTGACACTTCATACTCTGACCAACATCTCCCCCATTCACCCCACCTCCTAGCCCTTGGCAACCACAGTGTCACTCTTGGCTTCTATAAATATGACTATTTTAGATTCCACCTAAGTGAGATCATGCAGCATTTATCCTTCTGTGTCTTGCTTATTTCAGTTGCCATAATGTCCTCCACGTTCATCCATGTAGTCATAAGTGGCAGGATTTCCTTCTTTAAAAAGCTGAATAATATTCTTGTGTGTATGTGTGCAAAGCCTGTGTCTGTGTGTCATCTGTGTGTATTACATTTTCTTTATCCACACATCTGCTGATGGACATTTAGGTTGTTTCCATATCTTGACTATTGGGAATAATGCTGCAAAAACATGGAAGTGCAGATACCTCTTCCAGATTTCATTTATTTTGGATATATACTCAGAAGTGTGATTGCTAAGACGTGTGGCTGCTCTATTTTTAATTTTTTGAAGAATCACCATACCATTTTTCATAATGGCTATACCAATTTACATCTCACTAATGGTGTACAAAGGTTCCCCTTTTCTCCACATCCTTGACAACATTCACCTTTTGTCTTTGTGATAATAGCTATTCTAACAGATGTGAGGCAATAACTCCTTTTGTGGTTTCAATGTGCATTTCCCTGATGACTAGTGAATTTGAGCAACTTTTCCTCTGCCTATTGGCCATTTGTATATCTTCTTTGGAGAGATACCTATTTAGGTCCTTCACCCACTTTGTAATCAAGTTATTTTTTTTCCTATTAAGCTGAGTTCCTTATATTTTTTGGATATTAACCTCTTATAAGATTTATGGTTTGAAAATATTTCTCCCATTCTGTAAGTTGTTTCTTCATTCTGTTTATTTCCTTCAGTAGCAGGACCATTTTTCTTTGATACAATACCATTTGTTTATTTTTGCTTTGGTTACCTGTGCACTTAGTGTCATCTCCATGAAATCAATGCCAAGACCAATGTCAAAAGATTTTTCCCTATGTTTTCCTCTCGTAGTTTTCTATCTCAGGTCTTACATTTAAGTCGTTAATCTATTTTGCATTGATTTTGTATCAATTATCTCTTATTTCTACATGGTATGAGAGGAGTCCAATTTCCTTCTCCATGTGGATATCCAGTTTTTCCAACAGTATATATATTAAAGAGATTATGCATTCTCCACTGTTTATGGCACACTTGTCAAAGATCAGTTGGCCATAAATGCATGTATTTGTATTTATTTCTGGGCTTTCCATCCTGTTTCATTGGTCTACATGTCTATCTTTATGCAAGTACCATACTATTTTAATTACTGTGGTTTTTAAAATACAGTTTGAAATCAGGAAGTATGATGCCCTCCAGCTTTGTTCCTCTTGCTCAACATTGCCATGGCTATTTGGAGTCTTTTGTATTTCCATATGAATTCTAGAATTGTTTTTTCTATTTCTGAAAAGAATGCCATTGGGATTTTGACAGTGATTTCACTGAATGGACATTTTGACAATATTATTTATAATCCATGTACAAAGGATATATTTCTATTTGTCTGTGTTTTCTTTAATATCCCTCATCAATATTGTATATTTTCAGTGGATAAGCTCTTCAGCCCTTTGGTTAAGTTTATTCCTATTTTATTCTTTTAGTTGTTATTGTGAATGAGATCATTTTCTTAATTTTCTTTTCAGATAGTTAGTCATTCCTGTATAGAAATGCCACTGATTTTTGTATATTGATTTTGTATCCTGCAACTTTATTAAATTTATTAGTTCTAACAGTTTTTTGCTGAGTCTTCAGGATTTTCCACATATATGATCATGTCATCTGCAAATAGTGATAATTTGACTTCTTTCCAATTTGGTGTTTTTTATTTCTTTTTCTTGCCTAATTGCTCTGGCTAGGACTTTAAGTACTGTGTTGAACAAAAGCAGCAAGAGTGGGTATCCTTGGTTCTTGATAAATCTTAAAGGAAAAGGTTTAAATTATTCACCATTAAGTATGATGCTAGCTGCCAACCTTTCATATATGGACCTGACTGTGTTATGGTAAGACCCTTCCAATCCTATCTTGTTGAAAATTTTTATCTTAAATGGATGTTGAATATCGTCAAATGTTTTTTTGCATTAAGACATTCAATGTGGTTTTTATCTTTCAGTCTGTTTATGTAATATATCACATCAATCAGTTTACATATGTTGAACCATCCTAGCATCCCAGGGATAAATTCCACTGAATTGTAGTATATGACCTTTTTAATGTACTGTTGAATTCAGTTTATTAGCATTTTATTGAAGACTTTAGCATCTAAATTTATTAGAAATATTGGCCCATATTTTTCTTTTTTTAAGATTTTATTTATTTATTTATTTGACAGAGAATAAGCAGGGGAAGTGCCAGGCACAGGGAGAAGCAGGTTCCCCACTTGAACATGGAGCTTAATGTGGCACTCCATCTCACCACCCTGGGATGATGGCCTAAGCTGAAGGCAGATGGCTAACAACTGAGCCACCTAGGTGTCCTGGCCTTTAGCTTTTTTGTTGTATCTTTGGATTCTGGGGATACTAGCCTCATAAGATAGTTTGGAAGTATTCTTTCCACTTATAAATTCAGAAGAGTTTAAGAAAGATTGATATTAATTCTTCTTTGACTGGTGCAATTCACCAGTAAGGCCACTTGGTTCTGGGCTTTTCTTTGTTTTATTGTTGTTATTGTTGCTTAACTGACTCAGTCTCTTTCCTCATTATTGGCCTATTCAGGCTTTCTATTTCTTCTTGATTCAATCTTGAAAGGTTGTATGTTTCTAAGAATTTACCTCTTTCTTTTAGATTATATAATTTTTTCACTAGGATTGTTCATCTTCATTGTTCTTATGGTTCTTTGTATTTTTGTGGTATCAGTTGTAATGTCTCCTCTTTCATTTCTAATTTTATTTGTCTTCTCTCTTTTTATTTTTTTTTTATTTTTTTTTTATTTTTATTTTTTTTTTAAGATTTTATTTATTTATTTGTCAGAGAGAGAGAGCGAGCGAGAGCGAGCACAGGCAGACAGAGTGGAAGGCAGAGTCAGAGGGAGAAGCAGGCTCCTCACGGAGCAAGGAGCCCGATATGGGACTCGATCCCAGGACGCTGGGATCATGACCTGAGCCGAAGGCAGCTGCTTAACCAACTGAGCCACCCAGGTGTCCCTGTCTTCTCTCTTTTTAAATACAGATTCTGATTTAGCAGTTCTAGGTGCAATCTGAGATTCTGCATATCTAACAAGTTCCCAGTTGATGCCAATATTGCTGGTCCATACACCAAACTTTGAGCTGCAACAAATTATGCCTAATGGAAGTGTGAAGGAGGAGACAGACAGGAGAAACCTTCCAAAAAAATAAAGCTGGTTATGCAGACTGAAGAAGACTAGAGAAAGAAAAATTTTTTGAGATGTCTAGCCTATGAGAAAGTTACCAGTTGAAATAGTAACCCGAAAGGAAGACTAGTTGCAATTTGTATTAACTAAATAATTGCTGCCTGTTCTTAAACCAATTTTATTAATTTTATTATTTTTTTAAAATTTATTTATTTATCTGAGAGAGAATGAGAGGGTAGTGTCAATTACAACCACACAACAAGTGAGGCTGTGTCAATTCCAAATGAGAGCACATGAGCAGGGTAGGGGCAGATAGAAAGAATCTCTAGCAGATTCCCCACTGAGCATGGAGCTGGACATGGGGCTCGATCTTACAACCCTGAGATCATGACCTGAACCAAAATCAAGAGTTAGATGTTTAACTGACAGAGCCACCCAGGTGCCCATTAATCAATTTTTTAAAGGGTTAAATGACACTCATAACAATAATAATAAAGATAAAAATAAATAAAAAGGACTGAACCTACTCTCTAACATTATCAAAATCAGGCTACCAGTAGTAGTTAACAATGCCGACACATAAACTTATTTATTCAACTCTATTGTTTATTAGCAACCCAGCCAAAACAATAATCTATGCTTACTTAAATCAGGATTGATGGTGACATAGAGAGGCATAATCCAGATAGCAGGGATTAGTTTCTTCATAAAAAAAAAGTACAGAGAAAGGGAAGGAGGGGAAAACTATAGGCTAAAGTTAGTCAACCTATGTTTCCATATCTAAATTTGTATAACACTTTGAGCAAGTACTTTAACTGTTCTAACCCTGTTCCCTGTCTATAAATTGAGGATGATGATATCACCCAATTCATACTTCTTTTGTGAGTTGTAAATACTTAAATCACTTTGAACACTGCTTATTGTAAATACTTGGTATTTTAGTATCATCATCACCCTCATCATCTTCATTATCATCACTTTAAAATACTCAACAAATTGAAAAATGTATGAACAACATTTTATAATCCCTCTGACTGAGAAGTAGAATTTTTTTCCCCCATCCCTTGAAGCTATGCTGACCTCGTGACTTCCTTCGACCAATCAATTATGGCGGAAGTGAGGTTGTGTCAATTCCAAAGTATAGGCCTCAAGAGAGCTTGTAGCTTCTATCTGTGCCCTCTTAGAATCCTGCACTCAGACACCATGTAAAAAGCCAATGTAGCCTACCAGAAGATGAGAGGCCATGAGGAGGAGAACTGAAGCACCCAACACCAACTCCCAGATGTGAGTGAAACCATCTTGGACCTGAGAGTTCAGCTGACTGTCCAGCATTCACAGTCATATGAGTGACCCAAATGAAAGCCACAGAGGAACCACCCAACCAATCCACAGGATCGTGAAAAATAATAAATAATTGTTGTTTTAGTCATAGCTTTTGGGGCAACTTGTTCCACAGCAATAAATAACTGAAATAGCACCCATAAAAGTAAAATTAATAAAATGGCCCTTGGTGATTTAAAAAATTGTGATCTTCTGAAGTATTACAGTTATTATAAACGTTGATTCCTTTCTTTCTTCATTCTATAAAGATTTGCTGAGCACCTAGCAGTCTCCAGATAATATACTAACATATATATATATATATATATATATATATATATACACACATATATATATATATATAACCATAATATATAAATTGATAAACAAAACATTTTCCTGCCCTTACAGAGTTTACGGTCCAGTTAGCATTACAAATGGAACATGGAAATACATATATAATTATAAATTGTGGTAAGTACCTAGATAAGAGACTAGCAGAGACATACCTTAGTTGTACTGGACAGGTTTTTTCAGTGTTTAGACATAGCGATGCTGTGAAATAAATTCTCTCCCATTGATTTTATTTTAAAAGAAATGGCTATTACATCAAACTCAAAACGTTTAAAGTATGAGGAAACTGTTGTTCCGTCTCTTTTCTATTTAAAATAGTAGATATAAATAAACTATCTCCAGAGATGGAGAAAGCAGATGGATTTGAAAATTCAAGCTCACACTGAATATAATTAACTTGGAAAGGGAGAGAAGCTAATGACGCCTGAGATTATAGGTGCCCAGGAGACAGGCAAAGGGCTAACTTATTTTTAACACTACACTAGTCTCAGCAGTGAGGAAAATTTAAACTTGATTAAAGTCTCTGAGGAGGTGAAAAAGCAAATGAAGAGAGAAAAAAAATGTGGCTATTGGAGAGTAATTAACATTTTGACCCAGTTGCCAGACTGAGTAGGTGTTCAGTGCTTATTAACAAAGCTGGGTTTCTTGGGTCATTGCAAATGAGAAGGTCTTGTGAAAGCACTCTGGGCATTGTTTACTATTTGATTCTGAAGAAGGTATACCTAGAAAGAAAAATGGGCTTAGGCAAAGCACTTCCTCAGCGGGAATGGAGGATTGTTTTCTGTTCCGAGGAGGCCTTATTTGCATTTCCAAATAGAACCCTCCGGGATATTAGATCAGGCAAAGGAGAAGATGACTCTTGGCCTTGAAGCTTGATAATGGTCAGGTCCCAGGTCACTGTGATTGAGACTTAAATAAAGCCTGGTCTACAGAGCCCTTCACAATCGAACCCCAAGGGCCATTCCCCTTTGCTCACCCTACAATTTGGTCAGTCCTATACAAGGAATACGCATTCACAAACCCGAGTTTTTTTATGTGCCATTCCTGCTACCTAGAATACTCTTTTCTTCTCCACCTAAGAAGCTCCTGCCCTTCACCCCAGTATAATTGTTATTTCTTTACACTCTCACCCCCAAAGCAAGACCAATTAGTCATTTCCTTGTTGGTACATACTACTCTGTGGCATCCTCTGTTATAACAGCATTTTGTACTTACCCACTACATTTGTAAGCTCCTCAAACCAAAACATATCTCATCCATCTAGGTATTGGTTATACTTAAGTATCTATCACATAACAAATGTCTGGGAAACAATCAATTGATGGAATAAATAAATAAATAAATAAGAAAAGGAGACAAAGAATACTTGAAGAGATGCTGGGGTGTCTGTGTGGTGTATGTGTTTCTGTATCCATAGTCATATGTGGGCATGGAAAGATACACATCTAAATGTTAACATATAGGAAGATTTCTCATATAAACTATGAAAAGACTTGTGATTGAAATATGTTACTAATCTCTTTAAACTTCTTTTCATTTTTTATTTTGAATGTAGCAATAAAACACTGGTATACCACTTGTGTATTAAAATGCTTGCAGACATTTTGCCTTCCTTAGGTTTTAGCTAGGATTTTCTAAAAGGCATCTGATTTGCACTTCTTAAGATTTATTGTGAAAAAATGTAAGTAAATGAGATAAAAGGATTTAATGTGGTTTCAAATGCCTTACTGTGAAGCTATGAGAACAATATTTGATAAATGTTGCAAGTGCTTAACTTAAAGCTTAGACCTCTGTAAACCAATTTCTAAACTTCAAAACCGCCTAGTACATTTAAGAACATTTGAAAGTTCAAAGTATAACCTTTTCAAAATTACATAGTAACATCAGATATCAAGTAGAAAATACTCAATTCTGTCTTCTTTTCCAATGAATCAAAATCCCATAAATGTTATCAAGCAAATAACTACATGTTCTAAAGACGGCTGGTTCTTCCAAGTGTCTTCTCTACATGAATATTCTTTCTTGCCTCCATAGAATTATCATAACTTGACAGGCATTTGAATATATTCTTGCTGTCAATATCTGCTTTTAAATAATGCTTTTTTCTTCTCTGAATTTAGAAAAAATATAAAACTGCTCAATATAGAGAATTTGAGAAGCAAATAAGTAATTTTCTTTCAAAGAAAATAAAAATCATCCTAAATTCAGCAGCCCAACATAATTATTGCTAATATTTTATTATAATAAATATTTCATTAGAAAAATAATATAGAGGGGCACCTGGGGGCTCAATTGGTTAAGCATCCAACTCTTGATTTCTGCTCAGGTCATGATCTCAGTGCTGTGAGATTGAGCCCTGTGCAAGGCTCTGCACTTAACCCAGCCTCTGCTTGAGATTTTCTCTCCCACCCCCACCCACCATGAAGTTTTAGAATATAAGTGAGGTTCAGTGGGGTGAGGTCTGGAGCCATTGACCAAGAAAGAATTCTTGAGACATCTTGGGGCAAAATGGTGGTTTATTAAAGCACAGGGACAGGACCCGTGGGCAGAAAGAGCTGCTGCCCCTGAGTTGTGAGGGGTGGCAGGTTCTGTAGATGGGGTTGGGGTGGTAAGGAAAAGGGAGGTTTCAATAGAACTTTCATATGCTAAAGAGGACCTACAAGCTATCAAGACACGGAGGCCATTTTTCCCTCTAGCAAGATATTAACATTAAGATAGGTGGGAGATGCCTAAAGAATGTCGCATATGTCCCAGGCAGGAGTGGGGGTGGGGAAAGGTTGCAGGGTGTCAGCTTTTGCTTTGTCCTCAGCCAGTCTTCTGTTCCCTCATCACCTCCCCCACTGCACTTTCTCTCTAAAGTAAATAAATAAATCTTAAAAAAAAAAAAAGAATATAGATAGAAAACTTACAAATATAAAATCAAAAAATAGAATGAAAATCACAGTGTTTTCTAGAGTAGTTTTTCCTAAGTATATGTTACTTTAACACATATTGGACCATGGTGTATATTTTTAAATAGAATTTAGGTTACTCCTAGGATTTGGTTTGGTTTTTTAGTTATAACTAATTTTAGTTATAACTATAACTATAACTTATAACTATAACTATTTTTTAGTTATAACTAATACTGCAGTAGAATTTGTGTGTAGGTATTTGAATTTTTAACTACTTTTTGAGAACAGATATATAGAATAGAAATAAATAGATCAAGGAGTACCCAGTTTTTAAAACTCTGAATACATGTTGACAAAATACTCTCCAAAAAGTTATCACTATGGAACTTCCTACTTGCAATAGATAAGAGCATCTATTTCCTATCTCTTCAATAATATTCAGTATTTTTTTTGTCTCTGCTATTATGACAGGCCAATGTTGTTTCTCAATAATTTTGCCATTTCTTTTATTATGAAGTGAAGTTGGCCATTTTTCACATGTTAATTTGTCATTTGTATTTCATTTACTGCGAATTAAGCCCCTTGAGGACAAGGGTGTTTTTCTCCCACACTGTAATGACTCAATAACTACTGTTAAAAGAATCATATTTTCACATACTCTGACCATTTGTTACATTGGTATTTAGTGTTTTTCTTTTTGATTCTAAAAGCAACTTATATTCTAGGTATTTGTTGCAATTACTTTCCCACAATTTCTCATTTTGCTTTTACTCTTGTTTATAGTTTTCTTTGATGAACAGTCTTTCACTTTATATAGTCATCCATTCACCTTTTTACTTTGAATTTCTTCTATTGGTTTTAGGGCTTTATGAACCCCTCTTTAATTCTGAGATGATTTTTACTGTAAATATAACTCATAGTAATTGTTGGGTGGAAGAGGGTATTTATTCCTTCTGTCAAGGTATTTAATTTTCAGAAAAGGAATCAGGGTCCCGTGAAAATAACTTGAGTAATTGGTGTGTTCTGGCAATCCCTAAGAAGTGAAAATATGAGACTTTAGAAAGTTTTTATTTTTCCTTACAAGTATTCTTAATCTGGGGTGAGTCCTCTGAGTCTATCAAGTTCAATGTGCACTTTTCTAGATAGAGTCTGAAAAGACCTATGATTCCAAAATTGTTAAGAATCATGAGATGTTCTTCAAGGATTTTTCACATTTGACACTATCTGGATTCCCCAGTCTCTAAACTTTAAAAACTTTTATTCAAATCCAGAGTTTGACATCCCACAAAGAAGAAATGGCCGAAGAATAGTGATTGGTGTTTTTAAGTTAAAGAATAAATCTAGCACAAGCTTTTCTAAAGATGCTGTCATGCTGAACACAAACTTAACCACTGATAACTTAGAACACTGGGTGCCAGGCTTACATGGGTACCAACCCATGTGTATGTCATTGAAAATTCAATAGATCCTAAGGTCTAGAATGTCAATCTTTTCATATAATTTAAACTCATACAAGCTCCCAATTGGATATGAACTATTTAAGCCCACAAGCCTTAAAATCCTACATCACCATCCTCTCCAAAATACCTCCAACAGCAGTCACCAAATCAATGATTAAAGATTTCTAGGGATAAGAAGCTCTTTGCTTCTTAAGACAGTTCACTGCAGAATTTCTCCCTCCAGCCCTTATTTCATGAAGATCTAAGTTTTCCATTTATCTTTCTGAAACAGTGGAGCCCAGGTAATCAGGCACACCTGCAGGAAATCTGCTGAAACAACTTTTCAGCCTTCTTAAATGGATGAGCTGAGACATAATCAAAACAGCATGTCACTGCTTTGTACAGATTTCTTGCTGAAACAGTGTCAGATTTTGAATACAGAGTGCTCCCTAAAAATGAAGGCAGCATTTACGTTTTAAAAAGTATAGTAATTCTCCTAATTTGGGGAAACAGAGATGGTAGTTAGTTTCCATGTAGACAATCATTAGAGTATAAAGTCAGCCTACTTCCACAAAACTGGCCAATCATTTTGACAAAGCTAAGCAAATGAGCAAAGATATTGTCAGTTTTTTGGAGAAATGTCCCAATGTCAGCATCGACAAATGTCTCTGGGGATTTCCAACCTGCCATCTAGATTCTTGTAACAATGGGAAGGGGGTGTAGAACTGAGTGTGTGGTTGTTTTCTAGGGGAAAAAATGTGCATATGGATGCAAAAACACATGTGAGATAACTTCAATATGTATAAATACTTATTTTTTAAAATAATCTTATTATTCATCAAAAATAGCACGTGGACTAGATATGGGAATTAGCCTGCTAATTTATACATCACTCACAGCAATAAAGAAAGTTCAATTAGAAACCCATGGAGAAGACAGAACTCAATTAGGATGAACTCAAAGGTAACATGTTATAAACTCTTATCACTACCTCTAGATCCCTAAAGAAAATAATTCTACTTTTTTGAGACTTGTGCTCTGTTTTAAATAATTACTATAAAGGGTTTTTGGCATATGGCTTTTTTATTGTTTATCTGTTTATATAAAATACTACTAATAGTGTTTTTCAAGGCACAGGTCACAACCAGAGAGCCATGAGACCGAGTTAGTGGCTCTCAACCAGCTGTTTTTCCTCTCCCCTGAATTAAAAGAACATAAAGAGTTTGTGTATATGTGTGTACGTTGTGTGTCCACATACATGCAATAGTATAAACTGTATTTCTTATTCTAGGTCAAAATCAAGTATATTTGAAAGACATTCTTTTATAGATTAGAGAATAGATAGAGATCAATAAATGATAGATTGCCATTTGTTTAAGAAAAATATTATGTCCCTATCATAATATTTTTTAAAGTTTTTTTCTACCATATGCTACCAAAGAATTTTTTTTTAAGATCATTTATTTATTTATTTGACAGAGACAGAGACCACAAGTAGGCAGAGAGGCGAAGGGAAGCAGGCTCCCCACTGAGCAGAGAGCCCAATGCGGGGCCCGATCCCAGGACCCTGAGATCATGACCTGAGCCCAAGGCAGAGACTTTAACCCATTGAGCCACCCAGGCACCCCCAAAGAAATGTTTTTAAATTACTTCATTCATCTTCACAACTCTCCTGTGTGGAAAAAATTGGACTTAATTAAATGGTGCTGTCAACTTCACTTTAAAGGAATGGATTTCTATAGATAGTAGCTGCCAATTTTTATTTGCCAAACCAAAGATTTTTCAAGAACACAGAAGAAGATTTCTGAATTGTCACTAAGCATGAAATGTCAATGGTAATTTATTTCTGATGACAACAATTTAGACCAGGTCAAAATACAGACTCAGGAAACTTAAAATTCCACATATACAGCGTGCCTTCTCAACTTCTCTCAATAGCCAAGTCCCACTTATCTAGAAATGGACTACCTAAAGTGTGTATTCATGTAAAACTCTCACAGATAAAACAAGGGCATGCACATATATTCTCTATTGCCATGTTTGTCTTGCCTTTTTGTCTTAGACACAAGGTGCCAAATGCTTGCCTAGAGCACAGCTGGGAATCTAAGCCCCTAGATCACCATCCCAGACTTGCCTAACTGAGTCTCTGATGTTAGCCAACTGTGCTCCCACTCTACCTCTGCCTGTCCGTCCCTAGTAAAAAGATTTCTGCCAAACCCTGCAACCCCCTTCTTGAAAATCTTCTTTGATCATATCACACCATTTCTCAACAATAAATTCCCATGCACCATGGCCATACATTTAATTTGGAGTCTCATGGTAAATTACAAACTTCACAGACTAACCTGTGAGAAACATCAACTACAGTAAACTTCATCTTGTACATTGGCCCCAGTGTAGCTGGAATTTTTCCTCAGATCATTCAGCCACTCAGACAATTCCTGAGAGACTTAGTAGGGGGGGAAATATTGTGATTATTTACTGGAAGGTGGTATGCTTAGCGAACAGAATTAAACACACTCAACATTTTTCTATTTTTCCTTCAATTGCAATAGACCTTCAAGGTTACATCCAACCCCACTAACTATACAAAAGAAAGAGCTCTTAATTGGGAATCATGAGACTAAGACACTTCCTATTTCCTCTAATGATAAACCCCAAGTCCTGTTCCTCCACCATTGAAAGGATGCAAAACAGATCTAGGTGTTCACAGGTAGGCACTGTAATCACCCTATTGAACCAAAGTAGAGCCAAGCAAAAGTAAGGAGAAGACTGACACATTATGAGGGACATATACTGGGGAAAGATTGAACTTAGACGAGTTGGTAAGAAGTGACTGATTAAGGGAAGGGCATAAAGAAAATTCTAAATGTCAATGACTACATTTTAAGCCTTATATCTTGGATAATCTTTCGAAAAATATTAAGCTCTAGTGGTTATCTTGTCATACAATGCAAACTATTTCTAAACTGGTATTCAGTAATTCACTGGTTGTAATAAAAATACATTTCAAATAACTAAGAGAGGTAGAATAAAGTGCTCAAATAGACATTTTTATTTAATTAATTACTCCATTCTGTCAAAAAGCTGGTCAGTTTAGTGAAGGGGAAAATAGACAAATAGCTATGTGGCTTAACTGCTTAATCAAACCAGTTTCAATGGTTGATTCCTGCATTCTACACAGATCCAGCTCCCAGTCACCTGCCCCCCACAAAAGAAGAAAACAAGGATTCAATTTCATAGCATTTGTTTCTATGTCAATATATTAGGTTCAATTCTACCATGAATGTTCAGTTCTACCATGAGATGGCCTATATGTGGCATTCTGCCCATTTTTCAGGACCAATACATAGGATAAAACAGAAAAAGGATAGTCCAAGAAGGAAGGATTTCCAGAAAACAAGGGCAAGAGGCAGAAGGTCCCAGCAGAAAGAACTGCCCTTCAGGTGTGTGGACTTCAAGGATAGGATGGTCTCCAAAAATGCCAGAGTTCCTTCTTTCCTAAACACTTGCAGCAGATAAATAACAAGGGCTAATTCATAACCCAGTAAGTGATGCTTTGAATTATAAAGAGAAACTCCAAGAAAAGTTTTGATTTCAGGCATGTGAGAGGGCTTGCATTTTATAACTGAAGTAAATATAACTGGTGAAATAGAACAACGATCCTGATTATAGCATCAAAATAAATTAATTCCCCAAGTTCTTGAGGTGGGCTACAATGTCCTTGATTCAACAAATTTCTGTAAAAATTTATTATGTCCCGGTCATCACTGAGTCTACCTCCTTCAATACTTCTCATTTACAAGAAATTACAGAGCCATCATTTCCCAGTCCATCTTCAGAGTCTTCTTCTATCCCTCTCTGCACACCTTTCTCACCCCTGGATTTCTGGCTACTCAATGAAAACATCTCACCTCTTCTTATCTCCTAGTATAGTAAGAACTTCTAGAAGCAAGAGCAGGGCTCCAACAGCAGCAGCAGCCGTGGCAGCACCAGGGGTGGCAGCTGATGTCTGGGTAACATATTCTTTTCTGATTTGCTCCTCCATCCTTCCAACAAATTATCAATCAGCTCCCTGCATTGATCCCTCTCGGCTTGAAATACCTAGTGCTTTCTATTTTCCTGACTGAATCCTTACTAATAGAGACGATCTTTATCTTCATTGCCCATGTTTCTCCACTTCTTCCTTATATTTTAGTAATTTACAAATAAATACTACAAATGAACTACTGTAAATGTATTTATAAATATTTCACTTTTTACAGGTAAAGAAACTTTAACCAAATAAATTATTCCTGAGTTTTAGAACTCTCAGATAGCTACACAAGAAGATTTAACCAATAGGCCTAAAAATTGACTGGAGTCTGTTTTGCTCTTCTGATGATAGAGTAGCCACTTAACAAAATAAGACCTTTATTTTTACCAGCCCAATATCGTCTAAAGAACCTACAAAGAGACCAGCTGGCAGAAGGAGGTAAGAGTGTTTGAAGATTAACTCTTCTGAATCAATTTAGAACAAAGTGTGGCAAAAAACAGACCATGTAAGTGAACATTAAATGAAATATGGTATTAAATTACCTCTGAGACACATGTGGGTCCTGAAACTATTGAAACCAAGTCTAAATGTGTTTGGAGTTGAGCACAAAATGCTCAATTTGGTAAATATAATACAAAAAAGATTCTTTTAATTTCGATAAAATGACAATACTACCTTCTCCAAAGGTATTTTTTTTAATCTACTCTGATTTAAACTAGGAATTAATAATATTAATGCCTGAGCAATCAGAGATTTTGCTAAGAGTCTTGAGAATCCAGTAATGTCTTTTTTTGAACTGTTATAGTTGGAAGCCATCAGTTAAAGCAGAACCATGTGACAGAACCATGGTCTCTCTGTGTAAGTGAGTGAGTTTGTTCTACTCGGTTTTGTGCCATTGGGCTGCTCTCAAACCCCAAACAACTAGCCTTTGAATATATTCTGTGGTCCTAAGAAAATGAAAGAATCAAAGATTTATGGCATTTTAGAACTTCATCAGACCTCAGAAAACTTTTCAAGATATCACAACATTTATACAAAGGTTTCTCCAAAGACTTATCCACATTGATGAGTTGAGCAGTCAGCATAAGACCTTGAACCCCTATACAGGTCATTTTGCCTCTAGTCCACAGACAGAGAACTTAGGAATGGGTCACCATGTGCAGGAAACTCAGAGCACATTTTGCTTAAAGTCAATGAATCAATCACACATTCATTCACCCTTCCTAGGTCTTCAGAATCTATTCCACTCCAAAAACAAATTCTGAGTTGTGGCTAAAAACCAGTCTGTAAGAAGCTGCATTCTATTTGTGAATTTGTTTTCAAGGGAAATATATGCCTTCAGCTATCTGTCTATTAAGAAAATTTCCACAGAGCATTATCCAGGTTGAGTTATCAAAGCTAAACCATAGTAAAGCAGCTAATTCTATAGTAAATCAATAAATGCCCAAATTGGTAAACTGATATAGCTTATAACCTTAAGTGAACACAATTTTATATAGCAATGTTCTTGTAAATGTTACTTCTTACAATAAACATTCTAGTCTAAAAGTTATGTGTGTACAGTTTGGAGAACTATTTAAATTTTTTCATTGTAGAAAAATCTTTCCCCTGACTAGCAAAGAGTCTTAGAATTATAACTTCACAGTGATAGGATATAAATAAATATTTATCAAATTTTTTAGTGACAGGTATTCAAATACTAATATTTTTGTTATCTAACAATAAATAATGGCTAGGTGCATGCTTGTCCTCTCAAAGCGCCTATGTCTATAGTCGCCCTTTTACCAAGGTTCTTAATTTATAGCCATTAGCCAAGGACAGTAATTTCTGCTCTTTACGTTTTTGATTAAGCTGAGGTTAAGTATGCAAGGCTGATAATTTAATGTTTCCACGACCTCTCTTCATTTTCACTTTTCTAGGTCATCATCACCACAAGATGTGGACATAGGAAGGAGGCAGTAGCAATAAACTCCTTCAGGCATCTCTCCACTCACCTGCTCCAGGAAAAAATCCACTCTCTCACTGAAGTCAGGTTAATCCTCAAAAACCACATCACACCCCCACTCACCTCCCTTGTCATTTTACTTGCCCAAATCCTGTGTTTCCCTCCAGGATGAATCAATGAAGTCTGTCCTTATTCCTCAATGATAACTCCTTCCACTGACTTTTCCTGATATACAATGTCTTCACTGCTTGCATGGCTTTTGTACCCTATTTTAAATTGTTAGTCATCATCATTTCCATTCATAGTCCCAGATCCTTATTTTATATTTACCTTGCGTAGTAACCTGCTTATGGTAGGCAATTAATCAACTACTTGCTGATTCTGGCAGTCAGTTGGTGAAAAACAGGAGGTCAGACTGATTGTTGCAAACCTTAGCTCTACTCATTTGAGTCACAGTTCTCCTCAACATAAAAGTAATAAGACTACTCTGATGGTTGTTGTAAAAAAAAAAAAAAAATTGAGAAATACCAAAGTGGTATTTACTAGAATAGTAGCTGACCTTTTTTAGTGCTCAACAGCAGTAGCTTTAGTAATGAACAAAAGTCTGCGCAGCATTATTAATAACCATATAGTTTTGAGCAGCGCTATCAATTAGTCATTACCAATAACAAACCAGAGCTTGAATCTCTTTAATTCTATTCCCACTATCCAATACTTCCATTGCTACCAAAACAAAATGTTGAACTTTCAAGCTTGTTCAGACAGTATCTGTGTTTATGCACTTTATCTATGGAATCTATAAAGCAAGTATTTTTAATATTTTTATTTACCATACTATGTTTGTTTGATTTTCCCTTACATTTATCATAAGCTTACTTTATTTTTGTGCAGCAAAGTAACAGGTGATTATAGCTTGACAACTGTTTTCTACCTTTGATATGCCAAGTTGTAGTAGGGTCATTTTTTTAATCTTAGTCTTACCACCGACATGACATTTCACTAAGGTGCAGAGAAAACCATCGATTTTTCATGACGGAATTTTATTTTCCCTTCAAAAGTTGGCAGATTAAGTGATCTATTGTCAATGACCTTTATAAATGAAAAATATAAATTAGAACAACTTTGGAATCTTTTCATCCAGAAAAATGGCAAACAGACCTTATGACAACTGAGGCATTCAAAAAACAAGTTGGTCTATCAGCAGAAGACTCCATTTCCCTATCCCAAGCAAGTTTCCAGTAGGGACAAAAACACATTCAAAGGCTGTTCTACTCCTCATGTTCTAAACATCTCAAACCAGTCCGTAGGACCATGGAAATATTAGCAAACCCACTGGCTCACATGCATAATATAACCGTAGCCCTATCCATCTCCTTGACTGCATTCAAGATATTCACAGCATTCACATCTCTCCCTCAGGATATCCTCCCTGACCTCACTTCCATCTCTTAACGCTCATCCTGTATTAGCCCATCATTTGGCCTCTAATCTTCCCCAATCTGATAGCTCTGCATTTAGTTACAGAGCACCAGGCTATGCATTGTATTTCAAAGCTCCCAAGATTTCCCAGTCAAAAGTATCACTTGGGTAATAGATAATTAAATAGTAGATAGAGATAAATAGATGATAGATTATAGATAATAGAAAGATAGGTATGTAGGTAGGTAGATAGATATTCACAGAACCCTTTTCTGAAGATTCTGGCTTAGAAGTTCTGGGGCTATCCCTGGGATTCCTGCTTTTAACCAGACCTCACAATACTTACCACATGCCTGATTGGACGGCATCATCTTAGTTCAGAAATCCCACCCTCATAGACTATGGGCTATAGCCCACTAAGTGCTTTTCAAAAGTTTGAATTGTTTGTCTTTAAGTGAAACACTCACCAATTTCCTCAGAGTCCCTCCCTTGCTAGTATCATACCTTGGGACTTCACGCCTTTAAGTTGATTGTCTGTCATGTCTGTCATCTGAAGACATCTGAGTTTGTGAATTCTGCTTTAGTTACTATCTACATTCATGTCTCCTCTTTCACATAAAACTTTAATTCATTAAGAATAAGTAGAATAGGGGCGCCTGGGTGGCTCAGTGGGTTAAAGCCTCCGCCTTCGGCTCAGGTCATGAACCCAGAGTCCTGGGATCGAGCCCCATATCAGGCTCTCTGCTCAGCAGGGAGTCTGCTTCCCACCTCCTCTCTCTGCCTGCCCTCTGCCTACTTGTGATCTCTTTCAAATAAATAAATAAAATCTTTAAAAAAAAAAAATAAGTACAATATAATCATCAGGGAAATGCATATCAAAACCACAATGAGATATTGCCTCGCACCTGTTAGAACGGAGATCATGGAAAAGATGAGAAATAACAAGTGTTGGTGAGGATGTGGAGAAAAGGGAACTTTCATGCACTGTTGATGGGAATGTAAATTGGTGCAAACTCTATGGAAAACAGTATGAAAGTTCCTCAAAAAATTAAAAATAGAAATATCTCATAATCCAGTAATTCCACTAGTGAGTATTTAGTCAAAAAACCAAAACTACTAATTCAAAATGATATATGCACCCCTGTGTTTACTGCAGCATTATTTACAATAGTGAAGATGTGGAAGCAACCTATGTCCATCAATAGATGAATGAATACAGAAGATGTGAGATAGGGGCGCCTGGGTGGCTCAGTGGGTTAAAGCCTCTGCCTTCAGCTCAGGTCATGATCTCAGGGTCCTGGGATCGAGCCCCGCATTGGGCTGTCTGCTCAGCAGGGAAAAGACCCTTCCTCTTTTTCTGTGGGTTTCTCTGCCTACTAGTGATCTCTGTCTGTCAAATAAATAAATAAAATCTTAAAAAAAAAAACCAAAAAGAAGATGTGAGATACACATGTACACACACACACACACACACACACACACACACGAATATTACTCAGCCATAAAAAGGAATGAGATTTCTGTCATTTGCAACAATATGGATGGGCCTGAGGGTATTATGCTATGCAAAGTAACTCAGACAAAGACAGACACCATATGATTTCACTTATATATAGACTCTAAAATACAAAACAAATAAACAGAAAAAGACCCATAAATACAGAGAACAAACTGGTGGTTGCCAGAAGGAGGATGGTGGGGAAAAGAGTTGAAATGGAGTGGGAATTATAGACTTCCGGTTATGGAATAAATAAGTCATGGGGATGAAACGCACAGCATAGGAATACAGTTAATGGCATTGTAATAGGGTTGTATGGTGACAGACAGCAGCTACACTTGTGGTGAGCACAGCACAATATGTGCAGTTGTCCAGTCACTATACTGTACACCTGAAAATAACGTGACGTTGAGTGTCAACTATACTTCAGTTTAAAAAATAAATTTAAAAAGCCATTAAAAGGGTTTGTATATTAAGGCCCATTTTTAGGTATTATTATTAACACTAAGTATATTATTCTGATTTACTTTCTCATGTTATTTAAAAGTATAAACTGAAAGTTATCCATTCAAGTTTCAAGTGCATTTTGTATATATGGTTATAATAAATTTGTAATCATATGCTCTTAGTAGGGTTTAAGTGTTTGTTTTATACCTTATGCTATTAAAAATTAGGGATAAAAAGATTAAGTAGAATAGATAAAATAGAATCTTCTCTTTTTGCAATACATTTAGCATTCAAGGAGGGTTTTTTTGTTTTGTTTTTTTGCTTTGTTTTGATTTATTTTGTTTTTTGTTTTTTTTTTTAAAGAGTGGCCCTCTCTAATATATTCACTGACATTCACTTAAACACCAAAAGCAAGCTGACAGGCACAAGATCCTGATTTCACCTTGACTCAGGTTTAGAGTAGCAAGTTTATATCTGCAATATTAAATCTCTCTGGCTTGAACTATCAGACATTGTTCTCCGAAGCAAAGAAGAAGACCTAGCAGGTATGCTGAAGCCCTTAGCATCCTGCTGAGACAACCTCCCCTCTGCACTCATTTGGAGTATTTACTTTGGGAAAAAGTGCCATCCACTATTCTCTATGCTAGTCAAGAGACTGGGTAATCCCCTTACCCTGCATAAAGCTCAGAGGATTGACGCCAGTGTTAGACACAGCCATTTCTCCAACAAGAGAGAGGATCAGGTTTGCTTTTTTTTATTTTTTTAAATGCACCTTAACAGTGTTATTTTATAGAATTCGGAAAATAAAGAAAAGAAAGGGAAAAAGGAAGAGGAGGAAGAAGCATGGAGAAGGGGAAATGTGCTTCAGGAGAATATTTTAAGGTTGGAATATATATTCCTTTCAGCTTGAGAGAATTTAGTTAATCAGGGGAAATTTGCCAGTTGAGAATAAATGGCTTCTAATGAGAATCACAATTTCTCCTTTCCCAGAACTCTCCAAGAGAAATGCCAAGAGACCTGGGTTCTGGATGTTTCAGACTTCCTAAAATAGCAGAAGAATGGGGGGGAAATGTCCTGAGTACTTTCAGCAAAGATGTTCTGAGTGCTTATTGTGTGGCAAGGATAATTCTAACCACTGAGATGCAAAGATACATAACTCACTGCCCTTAAAGTCAAAACAGACCAGTAAAAATTAATCAGTCAATCAGTGCTACATACTGGAAATGAATGCAAGGTGATTTGGGACATAGAAGATAAATTCTGCCTCTACCTAAGGGTAAGAACAGGAAAACCATCAGCAAAACAAAACAAGTGCAAACACTTGCATTAGTCTTGATAGCTGAGTAAAAGCTCACCAGGTATATAAAATAGGACAAGACATGCCAGGCAGAGGGTATTTCATGCCCATGGAAGTTTTGGACAGTATTTTGTGTCAGACTTACTGTGCTATGGACCAGAAAAGTTAGAGAGAGCTCAGAGAGATGCTGGACCAATAGGCAGATGTTGGGATGTTGGGCGATAGATACAAAGCTCAGAGGCTAGGCCATCACACTTAACAGGATAGTCTTTCCCAGATACATCTGATTGGCAAGAGATACATACGTTCAAGCATCAGAATTTGTCGAAGACCTGAAAGTTATCATGAGGGTCAGTAATAGCCACAAAGATTACCAGAAATAAGATATATAGACCAAGAAGTCCCATCTGAAACCAAAAAATGGTAACCTGGGTATTGAAAATGAAAGCAAACTTCCAGATAAATATGATTAATTCAGCATGCATTTTTATAGTCTCTCTCTTCTGTACTTGCACCAAAAAGTCAGTAAAAGGGGGAAAAAGTATAATCCATAAAGACAAAGAGAATACAAATGTAAGTGAGCAATACCCAAATAAGGAAAATGGAAAGAGAAGAGAAAAGTGGTAACTGGTGGAAGAGTAGAAGTTGAAATCTAAGTGCTTATACAGAGAGATGACAGAGAAGCAAACCCAGCAGAACACAGAGAAGGCCAAATACTGGGGATAATAAGAAGCATGAGACTAAATAAAAGAGGTGATGCGCACCTTTACACCTTACACCTTTACACTACATTACACACCTCTACACCCCCTTTGTCACCTTTGCAGCAAGAGAAGATCTCTTTCCTATTCCTCCACACTCTTGTTATCAAATGCTAGCAACCAGGCATATTCAACTTAGGGAACTAGATGGTTATTTTCTGGAGATATTGGGTCTATGTTAATCAGGAAAGGGTAGACCTTGCTGCCATAATTAATGAATACTTTAAATAGTGTATTTCTCACTCATCACTTTCTGAAACATGCCAAGTTGTTTTTCTCTATATTGTGTCTAATCATAGAGAATCTACAGCATCCAAGAGCCACAATAAAGGCTTTTGCCCACACTCCCCTCTCATTAATTCTGCCTCCTGGCTGATACTTGTAATGCTTCTTGTGGCCCTACATGCCGTGGACATGCCGTGACATACCCCCTCCTCTTGGAAATTATGAATAACCACTATCTTTTCAATGGTAATTATCTCCTGCTCTGTTAGAATTCACCATATCTGAATAAAAACAAAATCATGGGTACATTTTAAAACAATTTCCAGGAAAATCTTCCAACATGGAAAACAGAGACAATGTGACTATACAGGCAAAAATACCAAAAAAATAGAGAGAGAGACAATACAGGAAAAAGAAAAAAAAATGTAATTACCTACAAATACTATCCTCAAATAAAAGTGAAAATATTGCATTTTTATACAAAAATAGACTATTAGTATAAAAGCAGATGAACAAATGAGAAAGTCCACTTAGAAATTAAAATGATGATGATGCTCCAGCTAAAATTTAAAAGAACTGATGTTGAATGATAAAAGTCAAAAATCTTCAAGAAAGATTTTTTTTAATGGAAAATGGAAAAAAATAAAAATCAGAGGATCAATCTAAGAGATCCAATATCTGATGAATAGCTGTTTCTGGGGGAAAAAGAAAAAGGGAAGTAAATTATCAAAAGAATTACAAAACTTATTTCTCAAAACTGATGTACATGAATTTCGAAACTGAAAGGACCTCCTAAGGCTCAGTACAATAAATGAATAAAGACTTACACCAGGACACATCATCGTGAGTTTTCATAGTATTAGAGATAAAGAAAAATCCCAACAGATTCCAAATTAGAGAGGAAAAAGATGAGGAATCATACTGGTATTAATTTTTTTTTTTAGATTTTAATATATAGCAATGTATCCTAGATATTAAGGAAAAACTATTTTTAATTCATAATCTTGTACCTAATCACCGATCAAGTATGACAGAAGAATAAAATAAAAGATAGTTTAAAACTTGGAGTGACCCAGAAATTTTATCTCCTATGTACCATTTCCCAGGAAGATTCTGGAGAATCTACTTTACCAAAATTGAGAGAGTAAATCAAGAAAAAATAAGACATAGGAACCAAAAGAAAAACATCTAATGAAGGAAGGGCAAAGGAAATCTCCTGATGGTAAAGGCAATAGACAACAAAACTGAAGTAGACCTTAGACTTTTTCAGTCTGGATAATGGAAGATTCCAGGAAGGAGGTGTCCAGGGAAAAAAATTAATTAATTAATTATTAATAATAATAATTACTATTATTATTATTGATTGATTACTAGATGTATTTGAACACATAGAAAATAGTAGTACAAGACATTCTATAATTTGAATTCTATAATTTGACATGTACAGAGCTTAGCAGTCATGACTCCCGCCCTTACAATAAGGAAAATGCTAAAAATTTGAAAATCAATTACTCTTCTTAGATCATTCAGAAAATCGAAATCACAGGACAAACCACCACCCCCAAAACTGGAGAGAGAAGTGAATACAGAGAATATAGACTGGTAAGGCTATAAGGAATATAGCCTGCTAAGGTACTGCCCCAGTACCAGAAGCCATTCAAACACTTAAATGATAACTTCAGTGAATGCTGGGAGCTAAGAATAGACTAGTTTGAGAGTTTTAAATTACTAGGAGCCCAATGTGGGCAGAGTCACACTTACATGGGCTTTACCTCCAGGAGCTTCACCAGGTTCCTATGGTAAAGAGCAGAGAAAAATCCCATATTTACCCGGGAATGGAAAAGTAGCCATTTTGAAATAAACCATGAGCATTTTCCACAACAAAGGCCTACCTGGCAGGGAATATATTTTATCAGAACTTTATCAGAGTTGGATAAGGGAAACTACCCAACTCTAGCCCCCTCTAGGCTTTCTGTCTCATCTAAGGCAGGAGGAGGTAGTAAAAGCTGAAAAATACTGTGAAAGTCCCAGAGGTACAGGCCCACTAAAAACCTGTGACTTAATCACAAATATAGAATGCTTCCCCTTCCTCCTATATCTTACCAGCATATCAATCAGGATTCTTCATAAGGAGTCTCTAGGGAAAACCAAAAAGAAGAGAAGAGACAAAAATTAGGACACCAGAGGAAACTAAAGCCTCTTTAACTTAACAGCTAAAGCAAACAATAAACATAGCCTAACTCCTCGCCAAACAGACATAAAACATTGCACTAAAGTCCTATCTCAGCTCCTTTCACACACTACATCATGTCCAGTTTTCAGTGAAAGAAAAAAAAAAAAGGCAAGCCATGGTAAAATGCAAAACAGAAACATAAACAAAAATCCAAGACATGTTTAATAATACAAGGAAAAAACATAATCTGAAGGGACAAACATCAAAACAGACTCAAATATGTTAGTGATTTTGGAATTATCAACCATTAATTTAAAATAACCATGATTAATATACCAAGAGATCTAATACTAAAACACAAGAACAGATGGGCAGAGCTAGAAACTCTAAGAACAAGTCAAAAAGAAATGCTAGAAATCCACTGTAACAGAAATGAAAAAAATACTTTTGTTGGCTCATCAGTAAATTGGACATAAACAAGGAAAGAATCAGTGATCTTGATACTACGACAATAGAAACCTCCCAAACTCAAAGGCAAAGGGAAAAGGGATGGAAAAGTAGGGAACTAAATATCCAGGAACTGTGGGACAACTACAAGGAAGTATAACATAATATAATGGCACTACCAGAAGCAGTAGAAGCAGAGAAGAAAGCAGAAGAAACATTGAAGTAATTATGGCTGAGAATTTTCCATAATAAAGGCAGTTACCAAATCACAGATCCCAGAGGAAGCACAGAGAACACCACATAGGATAGATATCCATAAAAATCTACACTTAGACATACAGTATTCAAAATGCAGAAAATCAACGGTAAAGAGAAAATCTTAAAAGAAGCCATAGAAGAAAAACACCTTAACTTTATAGAAATAAGGGTAGGAATTACATAAGACTTCTTGTCAAAATACATGCAAGTGAGAAGAGACTAAAGTGAAATATTCAAAATGTTAGTTAAAAAAAAAAAAAAAAAAAAGAAACCTAAAATTCTGTACCAAGTTGACCTGTCTTGAAAAATAAAAACCTTAAATGTAGTTCTTCAGAGAAAAGAAAAATGGCATAGTTTTAAAAATCAGATCTATAGGGGTGCCTGGGTGGCTCAGTGGGTTAGGCCACTGCCTTTGGCTCACGTCATGATCTCAGGGTCCTGGGATCAAGCCCCACATCGGGCTCTCTGCTCAGCAGGGAACCTGCTTCCTCCTCTCTCTCTGCCTGCCTCTCTGCCTACTTGTGATCTCTGTCAAATAAATAAATAAAATCTTTAAAAAAATCATATCTACATAAATAAAGGAAGAGTACCAAAGGTGTAAGTGAAAGTAAAATAAATTTTTATTTTTTTCTTCCTTCCTGATCTAATAAATATTTTTTCAAAGTAATAACAACCATTATATAAGTGAGATGAATGCAGCGATGTTATACATCATGAGATGAAGAAATTGGGAATCTTTTGTTTTAAGGTACATATCCTACCCATGAGGAGCTAAGAGTTATTTGAATATCAACTTAGAATTATTAAAAAATGTATAGTGCAAACTCTAGAGCAACCACTAAAAGAATAATTTTAAAGGAGTATAATTAATATGTTAAAAGAGGAGAAAAAGGAATCATATAAAATTGTCAATTAAAAGCAGACAACCCAGGGAAAGAGAGGAAGACATCCCATAAACAACAAGTACAACAAATACAAAACAGTTACAGAAATACTAGAATATACTAGAATATCTGGGGGGAAATCATCAACATCTTCAAGGACACCCAAAAAATAAAACATGAGACAGAGAGATGTCAGCAAGATGGTGGAATAGGAAGCACTGGACTCTTCTTTACCCAATGGGCACACAAGTTCAACATCAAAAATGGATGCATTTCCTTTGTGAAAAAGCCAGAACTAGTTAAGAGTTCACTACATCCTGTACAAGTACAAAATCAGCCACACTGAAACTGGTAGAAAAATTGGAGATGCACTCTTTCCATAATTCCCCTTCCCAAGCACAGTACATAATCAGGAGGAGAACTTCAGTTCCCAGTTTCCCACTGAGGAGTGAAAAGTTTAGACCACACAACCAACACTCCAACTTTTCTGAGCACTGCCCAAGGGACTGGCTTCTATTTCACCTATTTCAGAGCACCTAGGACCACTCATAGGACCTAGCATATGTCAGACCCTGGCAACTGCACATACAGAAGCAACAGTTTGAACTAGCATATGAACACTCACCACATCTTCTCCCCATCAGCTCAGTGCAGCACAAGTGAGTAAGGGAAAAAACAGCTTC
Organism: Mustela nivalis; assembly: GCF_964662115.1. Taxonomy (NCBI): domain Eukaryota; kingdom Metazoa; phylum Chordata; class Mammalia; order Carnivora; family Mustelidae; genus Mustela; species Mustela nivalis. The sequence goes on from NC_139024.1 coordinate 30,971,897, forward strand.
CAACTTCACTATGCAGGGGGAATGAGTTGGACCACACATAACATTCCCAATATTCTAGGGGGTGCCCAAAAGACTGACTTCTTTCTTGCATACCTCAGAGTACTTTTGGAACCAGGAGTACTCTAGATTCTTAGGGGCAACTAAGAGCAAAGATGGTGCTTTGTACTATGACACACCATAATTAGATTATCAAAAGTTGAAGACGGAAAGTTTTAAAATCGCCAAAAGAAAAGCAACTCCTCATACACAAAGGAATCCACATAAAACCCTCAGTGGACTTTCAGCAGAAGGCTTTCAGTTCAAAAGAGAGTGAGATGATATTCAAAGTGCTGAAAAACAAAGACAAAAAACAAAACCCCTGCTAACCAAGATTATATCTGGCGAAACTGCCCTAAAAAAAAAAGAAAAAGAAAAAAGGAAGATAGAGGCTTTCTCTGATAAATAAAAGTTAAGGAAATTAATCACTATTACATCCACCTACAAAAATTGCTAAAGATAGATTTTCCATCTTGAAATGAAGGGACCCTGAGCAGCAACCCAATAGCATAGAGCAAAATATAAAGCTGGTAAAAGATATGTATATAATACAGAATACATATTGTTATAACAGTGGTGGGTAAATTACTCTGAATTTTAGTCTAAAAGTTAAATTTAGTCTAAAAGTTAAAAGGCAGGGTGCCTGGGTGGCTCAGGAGGTTAAGCCTCTGGCTCTTGGTTTCAGCTAGAGTCAAGATATGGTGTGGGTGTGGTGTCTTCCTCTACCTCCCCCACTCATGCTCTCTCACGTGCATACACACTCTCTCTCTCAAATAAATAAATAAATAAACAAACAAATAAATCTTTTTTAAAAAGTTAAAAGTCAAGTGGCTCCTGGGTGGCTCAGTGGGTTAACCCTCTGCCTCCCACTCAGGTCATGATCTCAGGGTCCTGGGATCAGGCCCGCATCGGGCTCTCTGCTCAGCGGGGTGCCTGCTTCCCCCCACCTCTCTGCCTGGCTCTCTGCCTGCTTGTGATCTCTCTCTCTGTCAAATAAATAAATAAAATATTTTTTAAAAAGTTAAAAGGCAAAAGAATTAAAAGTAGCTATCATTTTTAAAATGTAAATAGATGTAAAGTATAGGTGGAAGAAGTAAATGTGGAGGGTTATTATCTACAATTGAAGTTATATTTTTACCAGCTTAAAACAGACTTTTGTAACTGTAAGATATTTTATGCCCATAGTATCCACAAAGAAAACCTTTGTACAGTTACACAAAGAGAGAGAGAGAGCGGAATCAAAGCGTATCAATACCAAAAATCAGTGGAACACAAGGGAAGGTAGTAAGAAAAAAGGGGCAAAGGGAACTATAATACATACAGAAAAACAATGATCAAAATGGCAAGTATAAATCCTTCCGTATAAATAACTAGTTTAGTTTTTTTTTTTTAAGATTTTATTTATTTATTTGACAGAGAGAAATCACAAGTAGATGGAGAGGCAGGCAGAGAGAGAGAGAGAGGGAAGCAGGCTCCCTGCTGAGCAGAGAGCCCGATGCGGGACTTGATCCCAGGACCCTGAGATCATGACCTGAGCCGAAGGCAGCGGCTTAACCCACTGAGCCACCCAGGCGCCCTAAATAACTAGTTTAAATGTAAGTGGATTAAACTCCACAATCAAAAGACAGAGAGTGATGGTTACCAGAGGGGAGGCGGGTGGGGGATGGGGGAAATAGATGGTGGAGTGCACTTGGGATGAACCCTGGGTGATGTATGAAGTGATGAATCACTAATTGTATACCTGAAACTAGTGTCACACTGTATGTTAACTAACTGGAAGTAAAGTTAAAACTATAGGAAATGACATAAAGTGGCTATATAGGTTTTTTTTTTGAAGTCCAAATAAATGTTTTCTATAAGAGACTGAATTTAGATTTAAGGTCACATACCAGCTGAAAGTGAAAGATGGAAAAAGATGTTCCATGCAAATGGCAACAAAAAGACAGCAGGAGAGTGTACACTTACACCTGACAAAATGTAGACTCGGAATCAAAAACTGTGACAAAAGACAAAGAAGAACAATATGATAAAAGGGTCAATTCACCAGGAAAATATAACAATTATAAATACCTATGCACCCAAGTTCAGAGCACTTCAGTATAGGAAGCAAACATTGACAGAATTGAAAGGAGAAACAGACAGCAATATAATAATAGTAAGAGACTTCAATACCCCACTTTCAATAATGGATAGAATAACCAGACAGAAAATCAACAAAGAAACAGCAAATTTGAGCAACACTATAGAACAAATGGACATAACAGACTTACCCAAAACATTCCACCTGAAAGCAGAAGGATATATATATTCTTCCCAAATGTATGTGTAACATTTACCAGACTATATCACATTAGGTCACAAAATAAGTTCTAAATTTAGGAAGACCATTATCATACCAAGACTCTTATTCAACCACAATGGAACAACACTTGAAATCAATAGCAGAAAAAAACTGGAAAATTCATGAATATGTGAGAATTAAGCAACATACTTTTGAACAACTAGTAGATTAAAGAAGAAATCAAAAGGTAAAATAGAAAATACCTCAAAACGAATGAAAATAAAAACTCAGCATACCAAATTAATGAAATGCACAAAAGCAGTACTAAAAGGGAAGTTCATGGGATATATACCCGCATTTTAAAAAAAGAAAGACCACAAATAAACAACCTAACTTCATACCTCAAGGAACGGGGAAAAGATATAATCTCACAGATAAACAAGAAAATAATGAAGTTATAACAGAAACAAATTAAATAAAGGATAGAGAAACAGAAACAAACCTTGGAGTTGGTTACTTGCAAAGATCAACAAAATTGACTAAGAAAAAAAGAGAGAAGACTCAAATAAATAAAGTCAGAAATAAAAGGGGAGACATTACAACTGATATCACAAGGGGAAAAAAGGATGAGACTACTGTGAAAAATTATACACCCACTAGGGGTTCCTGGGTGGCTCTGTCAGTTAAGCATCTGCCTTCAACTCAGGTTATGATCCCAGAGTCCTGGAATCAAGCCCTACAACCAGCTCCCTGCTCAGCAGAGAGCCTGCTTCTCCCTCTTCCCCTCATCCTGCTTGTGTGCACTCTGACTCTGACACACTCTCTCTCTCTCTCTCTCTCTCTCTCTCTCTCAAATAAATAAATAAATAAATAATCTTTTTAAAAAAATTAGACACCAACTAAATAACATAGAAGAAATGGATAAATTCCTAGGAACACAAAATCTACCAAGACCAAATCATGAAGAAACAAAGTCTGAATCAGTCAAAAAAAAAAAAAAAAAAAAAAACCCAACAAAATAAATCCCAGGATGAGATGGCTTGACTGGTAAGTTCTACCAAACACTTAAAGAATTAATATTAATCCTTCTCAAACTCTTCCAAAAAATTGAAGAGAGGCAATACTTCCAAACTCATTTCATAAGGTCAGCATTAACCTGATACCAAAACCACATAGACATCACCAAAAAACTACAATAACCCTGATGAAGACAGATGTAAAAGTCCTCAACAAGTACCAACAAACCAAATTCAAGAGCACATTAAAAGTATCATACCCCATGACCAAGTGGGATTTATCCCCAGGATGCAGAGATGAATTAACTATGAAAATGATTTAATATAATCCTTCACATTACAGAATAAAGATAAAAATCACCATATCATCTCAACACATCCAGAAAAAGCAACTGAAAAATTTAAATCTCTTTCATGACAAAAATGCTCAACAAACTAGGAATACAGGGAAATTATCTCAAAATAATAAGGGCCATATTTGACCAGCCCAAAGCTAACATTTTACCTACTGGTGAAAATGTGAAAGATTTGCTTTTCTCTAAGATCAGGAATAAGGCAAAGATGACTCTTCCCTGGTCTTTTTTTTCATATATTTCTTAATTCCATTTAAAATATGATGTTAGTTTTAGGTGTACCATATAGCAATTCACTAATTCTATACATTATTCAGTGCTCAACACAATTTAAGTGTACTCTTAAACCCCTTCACCAAATTCAGCCATACCTTCACCTACCTCCTTTCTGGTAACCACCTGTTAGTTCTCTATAGTTAAGAATCTGGTTTTTTATTTGTCTCTTTTTTGTTTGTTTTGCTTCTTAAATTCCACATCTGAGTGAAATCATACAGTATTTGTCTTTCTCCGATTGACTTATTTCACTTAGCATTATACCTCTAGATCCATCCGTGTTATTGCAAATGGCAAAATTTCATTCTTTTTTTTATAGCTGAGTAATATAGCATTGTGTGAAATCTTCTTTATCCATCCATCTATCTATGCACACTTGGGCTATTTTCACATTTTGGCTATTGTAAATAATGCTACAATAAATAAAGTTGTGCATATATCTTTTTGAATTAGTATTTCTGTATTCTTTGCGTAAATACCCAGCAGTGGAATTACTGGGTCATATGGTAATATTATTTCTAATTTTTTGAGGAACCTCCATACTGTTTTCCTCAGTTGCTGCACCAGCTTGCAATCCTACCAACAGGGCACAAGGGTTCTTCTATTGTTTGGTATAGCTTGAAAAGAATGGACAGTAACTCTTCTTTAATGTTTTGTGGAATTCACTTGTGAAGCCATCTGGTCCTGGAGTTTTGTTTGTTGGGAGTTTTTTGATTACTGATTCAATTTCATAGCTGGTAATCAGTCTTTTCAAGTTTTCCATTTCTTCCTGATTAATTTTTGGGAGATTATATGTTTCTGGGAATTTATTCACTTCTAGTTTGTCCAATTTGTTGGCATATAGTTTTTCATAATATTCCCTTATGATCCTTTGTGTTTTTTTGTAGTGTGGGTTTTTACTTCTCTTTTGTTTCTGATTTTGTTCATTTGGGTTCTCTCTCTCTCTCTCTCTGTTGGCTAGAGGTTTATCTAATCTTTTCAAAGAACCAGCTCCTGGTTTCATTGAGCTCTTCTATTGTTCTTTGTTTGTTTGCTTCTATTTCATTTATTCTACTGGTTTGGTGTTTAATTATTCTTTTTCTTCCGGTCTTAGGTATAAAGTTAGTTGTTTATTTGAGATTTTTCTTGCTATAAACTTCCTTCATAAAACAGCTTTTCCTGGGGTGCCTGGGTGGCTCAGTGAGTTGAAGCCTCTACCTTCAGCTCAGGTCACGATCCCAGGGTCCTGGGATCAAGCCCCATATCGGGCTCTCTGCTCAGCGGGGAGCCTGCTTCCCCCTCTCTCTCTGCCTGCCTCTGCCTACTTGTGATCTCTGTCTGTCAAATAAATAAATAAATCTTAAAAAAAAAACAGCTTTTCCTGCATTCCAAAGATTTTGGAAGTTTGTGTTATCATTTTTATTTGTCTCTATGTATTTTTTAATTGCCCTTTGATTTCTTGGTTGGCCCATTTATTTAGTAGTACATTATTTAACCTCCACAAATTTGTTTTCTTCACAGGTTTTTCTTGTGATCAATTTCAGTTTCGTACAGTTGTGGTCAGAAAAAAAAAAATGTATGAATTGATTTCAATCTTTTTTTAATCTGTTGAGGCTTGATTTGTGGCCTGACATGTGATCTATTCTGGAGAATGTTTCATGTGCACTTGAAAATAATGTGTATTTCACTGTTTTAGGATGGAATGTTCTGGATATACATGTTAAATCCATCTGGCCCAGTATGCCATTCAAAGCCACTGTTTCCTTGTTGATTTTCATTCTGGATGCTCTAGCCATTGATATAAATGGGTGTTAAAGTCCCCTACTATTATTATATTACTACTATCAATTTTTTCCTCTATGTCTGTTAATAGTTGCTTTATATATTTGGGTGCTCCCATGTTGGGTGCATAAATATTTACAATTGTTTTACCTTCTTGTTGGATTGTTTCCTTTACGATTATGTACGTTCTTCTTTGTCTCTTATTACCGTCTTTATTTTAAAGTCTATTTTGTCTGATATAAGTATCACTGTCCCAGCTTTCTTTTCATTCCATTTGCATGATAAATGTTTTCAATAATGTTTCGATCTGCATGTGTCTTTAGGTCTCAACTGAGTCTCTTATAGGCAGCATATAGATAGTAATAATCCAATTTTTTAAATGGGCTAAAAAGTTGAGTAGACAGTTCTCCAAAGAAGAATACAAATGACTAATGGATATAAGATGCTCAACATCACTAATGATCAGGAAAATGCTAATCAACATCTCAGATTCCTTCCCTGACTTAACTAGAGGAGCTTAACTGTTATCTTTTTCTTTTTATTCCACGTAAGATTTCATTTGAATAAAGGGTTTGATTGCTGCTCAAAGGGCATTATTGTTGAAATCCCCTGTTTGCCATTTTCTAGATGAGTGACCTTGATCTAGTGCGTTCACCTCCATTTAACTGCCTCACCTAGAATCAGTGAGACATGTCAAGAACCTAATACAGTGCCCAATCCATAGTAGGTGCTCTTATGAGTGTTGATCCCCAATTTTCTTATCACCCTGGAAATCCTAAAGGCACTGGGTAGCCCTTGATGATAAGACACCATAAGGCCAAAGGAAAACCTTTTGCTTTTCTTGCTGAAAGGGACAACATTCATCTGGCACCTTTCCTCATATCTTTATGCCTCATACACAGAGGTATAGTAGCATCTACATTGCAAACATGAAGGAAAGAGGGGGAAAAATCAAAGCAATGGTACCAATCTGATCCCTCCATTCTGCGGAATCAATGGCAATGCTGTATGAATTAGAGTATCAGCAGGAAACAGGTGGCACACTCAAAAAGTACCTATACAGAGTTTAATAAAGGAGCTTCTTACAATGGTGTGGGCAGGACTAGGAGAAACCAAAAGGAATAATGAAACCCGAGCACCCAGCAACAGTGAAAAACCATCATGACATGAAGTTTGAAAAGGAAATGGCAATAGGCCTTGAATCAGAAGAGAAGGGGTAGGGAATGGCTGCCCCACAGGAGCTGTGGTATTAAGTAAAAGATCCAAGCCTCAACCCAACTTAACTCAGCAGGGAGGAAACCAGGAAAAGAAATATCCCACCTTCTCCGTCCTACTTGCTGGGTATTTCCAGCTGTTGTCACCCATCAGCCACACTCAGCCTGAAATCCAAGGTTAAAAGAACACAGACATGTTGAGAAGCCAGATCTGGTGTATTAATTAAGAATATGCAAATTATGACATACTGAATGAGTGGGAACAAGCCACATACACAGGATTGGCAGGTGGATTTCCTCAGCATCCAAATACACTCACACATAGGAGATAAAGTCCCAAATTTATCATTTGCAGGTTCCAGAAACAGGTCAGGAGAGGGTGGGGGCATAAAGAGCAGGAGGAAGAGCAGTCCTTCATCCTAGCAGAGCAGGGTGGCAGGCACCTATTACTTAGAATGAGGTTGAGACAAAGGTCACTAAATTTGGGGGAGGGGGAAGTTTCAACCTTAAGTGGTTTTCTCATTACACCAGGTAACACAATCCTCCGAGATCAGCCTCCCAGGGTACACAGAAGAGCAGAGAAAGGAACAAAATGAACTATCTTCAGACACGTTATCATATTAACACAAATAAATTATTATGTCATAAAACCAGTATTAGGTTTCCAAATACACCTTAATCGATAAAGCCATCAGCACAGTCCAATCAAGGCCCTTTGGTTGGTAGAGGGAGGCCTGGATTGGGGCTAGTACAGAGTTCAACCAGGAAACAATAGATAGGAATGGGAACTGAAGAGGAAAAATCTCAAAGACAAAAATCCTTATTGTCAATCAGATGGGACATTAGACGTGGAGGTAGATTTTAGCATGGTATCACAAAGTTACCTACATTTAGGGTCCTCTGGTTTTTCTGCTGAATTTAAGGTGGCAAGCAGATGTACTGAGAAGGTAAATCACATGACGTCTATGGCCATACCACCCTGAACGCGCCCGATCTTGTCTGATCTTGGAAGCTAAGCAGGGTCAGGCCTGGTTAGTACTTGGATGGGAGAAGGTAAATCACATGAAACACATCAGGTGCATTTTAAAATAGAGATATAGAAGAAAGCACTCCAGAAACTGACCCCCATGACCTCTGGACCCCAATATCACCTTATCTGGAAGGCTGCAATGTCTGAAGACCTCACAGAGGAAGGGAGCTTCTAGGTCATCTGTGGTCCTTGACCAGGTCCCCTATAATCAGCTCTAGATCTCCAAGCTAAACGTATCAATATTAACTTACACTGATCTAGGTCACACAGTAGCTCAGTTGGAGAAAGCAGACCCAGAATCCCCATAGATGGTTAAAGGTAAGGATATATGTCCAGAAGGTTTTATATAAGGTTTCCAGGACACGGATGACATGAAAATTGAACCATATGAGTAACAATGGTTTCTGCACCTGTCACTACTAAGCTGCTTGGGAGTGTGTGTTGGGATTTAAAGGCCAAATTAAATAACATTCCTTTGTCACGTTTGGAACTGATTGAGGAATAAGAACCAAGAAACAGATATATGGAGATTAATATGTCAGTTTTGCTTTTGGTAAAGCTGATTGCAGAATAGAGCTTTAAATCACTGGTTTTTGTTGGTATCCTGAATCAACTTCAGAAATATTCCTACCTGCCCCACCATACATTGAACTGGAAACCAAAGACCACCCCTTTAAAAGCAAAGCCTGCCCAGTAATCTTTCCATTTTCATGGGAAAAGCCCAAATAAACCCTCTATGCAGCTCAGTATTTTTGAGAGGGCTCAGGAGGTTTAAAGGAAGTGATTTCCATTTCTTGCCCCAGACTCACCAATCAGATTAAGTCCCTCACCCCTCCTCAGAAAGGAATCGATGAGGAAGCTATAGAATGCTCCTTTTGGCAATGGAGTTTAAGTGTCTACTCCTCTGTTAACAGTTATGACATGGAAGGGTGTTGGCGCGGAAGGCCCTGTTCCTACAATATGGAAAAGTTCGAAGTCAGATCCTCACAGAGAATAATAACATCGCTTCCTGGCCAGGATTTTGTTGTCAACATAATTAGCTGGATTTCATTTTGCCAAGAGTTAGCATAAGCAAATGGTTGGCCAACTGACAAAGCTTCTTAAGACAGGGAAGAACTTATGCTTATTTCAGTGCATTCGTCTGTATCATAAATGGGTAATTGGTTTAGAGAAAATCAGAAGTGGATCCAAAGAGAAGTGTATTTATGATACGAAAGGCTTCCTAGACAACCTTAGGCCACTGGAACAACTGATATTTTATGACTAGGTCTACAAGGGGAACAGTTGAAAAGTGAATAGAGGAACCACAGAAGCACCAAACTTCCTCCCTGTCCCCTGTCATCCCCACCCCAGAATGACATCAACCAGATGTTAACTGGTCGCTTTTTCCCAGGCGCTGTGCCAGGAATGGCCAGCAATCCCTGCACCGGTGAATGAAAGATGACTCCAAACTTTGCTGTGAAAGAGAGGAGAAGGCAAAGGGGCCAATTCTCAGAGACAAAGACCCTTTGCTCTTTGCTCCCGCTTTTTTTGGTCCTTCAGGATAATCACAAATCCTTATCACTCTTTCTCAAGCACATGATGTGTGACAAGGGGTCTTACTGAAACTAGGAGGACCTGTTTATGGGAAAGATACGATATGCTAACCTGCATGTTCTACTAAACACAGCCTAAGGGCCAATGCACACAACTGTCAGATCACAGAGTGGCTGTTTGGGCTTCAAAAGCTTCAGGAAGAACTCCCCCCCACCTTCCAACTGTAAAGTGGTCAAGCAGGCCTCATCATTCCAAGGGCCTACACCTTTCTCTGAAACCTTCCCTCCCCTCAGTGGCCTTTGTGTCACATTTTAGCAAGCCAGGTATTATGGCTGATTTCATGCTCTACATTAACCCCAACTGGGCTGCCCTTTGACTACTCCTCACTACTGTGGTCAAGCGACAATGGGCTTGTGCGAGTGCCTGATGAGGGTAATAGTCTTGGCATGTGCTTGCCAAGATGCCTGTTCCTTCTGTGGTAGCAGGCTTTGTGCTAAGACTTAGCCACAAGGGGGTACCTGGGTGGCTCCGTGGGTTAAGTGTCTGCCTTCGGCTCAGATCATGATCTGGGAGTCCTGGGATGGAGCCCCGCATCCGGCTCTCTGCTCAGCGGGAAGCCTGCTCCCCCCACCCCCTGTTTGCTTCTCTGCCTACTTGTGATCTCTGTCTGTCAAATAAATAAATAAAATCTTAAAAAAAAAAAAAAAAAGAGTTAGCCACAAGTCCGGATGAAGAGAGAAAATTAGTAATGCTAACGAAGTCCTTACCAGAAATGTTAAAAGCCTGCATGATTTCTTACTGAAGCAATGTTTCTACGCTCTTACCAACCGACTTGGCTATCAGCCCCCAGGGGGAAATTAAATTGCGGTGGAAAATGAATTGGCTGCAGGAGATTGTCCTCCATGGATAATGATGATCGGGCCCACCACTGTTCTGTTTACTGTTGAGGCCAGTGGGCTGCCCCTAGAAGTGTCACATGCAAGGAATTCATCAGCCCAGGTCCTGGGCCAACATGAAACTAGATCCAGCTCACAAAGTTGCAGTTTGTCCTCTCTGATGTTACTCTACTGCCAATAACTTGATTTACCCCCCAAGGAGATTCTCATCTTTCCCCAGTAGGGGATCCTGTGTTGCACATATGAGCCCATTTTTCTGCTTTCCCAGCACCAGGTAATCCTGTGCATGCTTCCAGCTGGATCTGAGCTTTCCTTCAGCCTGGGCCCAGACTTATGTCCTTAAAGGTCTAATTCTCTTTGGGGAGATTTCTGGTATATAGGAAGAAGTAAACTGCCGCCCATTCTTTCAGCTTGTCCAAAGGCAATGTGGTTAGTTGAAACATTTCTTTCAGAGAACAATCAGTTTGTACACAGCAACTGCTAATTTGGGGATCAGAAGTAGTCTTTGCCACTCTTTACAGTAGTTTCCATGAGTTCTCCTGGCCTAGACCACAAACAAACAAAACCAATCTTCTATAGGGTTTCCAACTTGTCATTTTGTTAAATAAGAACAATTTTTAAATAGCTGCCATTCTGTCACTACATCTTGTGAAAGAAAAGATATTTAACAGAATCATAGAATGAAGGATAGTCCTTTAAACTGACTAAATTTAGCCTTAAGAGGAAGAAGCAACATTGTCTGTAATTGCTAAATTTTACTGACAGCCAATGGAAACTTTGTTACAGTCTGGTTTTTGTGAACCACTGCTTTTCAACATTAGGTAAAAAGTACACAGATAATACAGAATACAAATGATCATAACATAGGAGGAAAAAGGACTAATAACATACATTTTTCTTCAGACAAGCTGTTTACAAAACCTAGACTCACATCAAAATACTTACAAAGTGGCTTCCCTCCCACTAGTGGCTTTCTCAAAAAAAAAAAATTATAACTTTTTCAAAACAGATATTATACAACAGTACAAACTCAGATAAGAGCTAAAAACCAATTCAACGCTGGCTGTCAAAATGAACAGCATGCATAAAATTCAAAGGGCACAGTTAGCAATAAATTTGCTTCATTATAAAGCCAATGTTTTTCCAGTGGGTAGAAGCAGATTTGGGCTAGCAAAATTTTCAATAAATTAAAGCACAGAAGCTGAAAAATGAATGGAGAAACAATCCCAGCAAGGTCCTTCTCAGAAAGCATGTTTTGAGTGCCTATAAAATTTGATGTTTATTTATCTTAATAAATATATTCTCCTCTGACACTCCTCCCAATGTCGCCCCTCTCTCTGACAACAAACACCCATCCATCATCATCTTCCAAAGGAAATTAATCTGTAGTGGAGGATGAATCACAGTTGCGTCTTTAAAAATGGCTCTCATCCCTAGAATATGAGCATTGCAAAACAATACAATAGTGACTGACTCAAAAAATGTTCTGGAAAGCCCTTGTAGGTACTGAAAGAAGGAGAGTTATACTTTAAGCTTAGAAGCAAATTATTCAGAGTTAATGGTGCTGTGCATATACATTTAGTCAATAAATACTGCTAATATTTATTAGGTACAATGTTAATGGGCACTGCGGGGCATTTCAAAATGAACAAGACACAGTCTCCACTCTCCAGGAACTCAAATGTAGTAGTTAAATGATACATAGTCCTCCTCAGAGACCATTAGAATAGGCTCAGTACTGGGCTACCACATAGGCAGATTAAACCTGTACTGAGGACAGCAACAGAGAAGGGCCAACAATAAAATCATTTCTTTAAATTTCATTTTTCATTTCAGCTATTTTTACTTTCAGAAAATCTAGAAAGATTTTATTTTAATTTCACTGTATTCCAGTATGATGCTAAACAATGCAAGGCAGTATCTCTACCTTGCATAAGACATCTGTCCTTCATGTGTCATTTTTCACTGATGCTACATGCTGTCATGACACATTTAGTTATGAACCATCATATTCACAATCATGTCAATGATAAGTCAAACAGACACTTTGGCTTCAACTATGGAATATTATCATGTGATTCTTACATAATCATCTTTTAAAAAGAGACACTTTATTACTTTACTGTCCCAAGACAGGACAGAGAGAAGGGAAAACCTTTAAATATTACATAAAGAGAAGCTTCTCTCCTTCCTTCAGCAGCTAGGCTCCTGAGTGTGGATGTGAACCGATGGAGCTGTACACAAATATTTATAGCAGCACTATTCATAATCACCATAGACTGGAGGCCACCAAGCATGTCTTTGAACAGGTGCATGTATAAGGAAACTGTGACACATCCATACAACACATTATTCAACAAAAAGAAAAAAATAAGCTATCAAATCGTGGAAAGGCCTGGAGGAACCTTAAATGCATATTACTAAGTGAAGGAATCCAGTCTGGAAAGGCTAACTACTGTATCTTTCCAATTGTGTGACATTCTGGAAAAGGCAAGACCCTAGAGACAGTTAAAAAGTGGTTGCCAGAGATTGTAAGAGGGTGGAGGGTAGAAATGGGGGGGCACAGGGGACTGGTAGAATGGTGAGACCCTTCTACGTGATACCGTAATGGTGGATACATGACATTACACATCTGTCAAAGCTTATAGAACTCCTTCCCAGGAAAGAAAGCAGGCTGGGACAAAAGAATTTAACGATATTACAAATACATAAAACAACCTCACTGATGGGGGTGGAGGGAGTGGTTCTGACGCAAGTAACTTTGGCAATAAATGATGTCTGCAAGATTAAAGGCATAAAGAACTGTAAATAAGCACTTGACTCTAGTTGATTGTTTCTCACGTATAGCACTAGTAATTCTGATACTTCTATCTATGTATACTGGAGTTTAACAACTAATAACTGGATGGTAGATGGTGGAAAACACATTTGTCACTATTAAAGCAGGAATTTAAGCAAGGGGAGGAGGTTAGAATAATCCATATGGTGATGGATTAGAGTCTGAAACAATAGTAAGAACTCACATTTAACCTAATATAGATATAGTTAGACAAAGAACTATTTACACATATGCAGATATACACAGGTTAGAATATACACATATATTTTTTTGCTTGTCAGCTTAAATGGTATTTAAAAAAAAAAAGATACTCTTGTTACAAAGAATATACCTAGTTCCCAGATGATCCAGAGTTTTTTTAAGAAATGGCCAGTTTAAGGTAGAAAACCTACAAGATGAGCCTGCAATATCTTGTAGTGACCTACAGTAAGAATGAGAAGGTACTCAAACACACAAAATGATGGGGTTCGGTTAAAAGGACACAGGCACCAACTGAAAGAGTTCTCAACATCCAAAGCTGGAAAATTTTGAACAAAAGTAAATAAAGTAGTATTGGATTTTAACCTAAATTATTTTAAACATCACTAAATCCATACCAACATAAATAATTGAATAAGTTAATAAATGAAGGAGAAGAGACAAACCTGCCATGCAAAAGAATTCCAAGTAAGTTAGTAGATCCTTCACCCTAAACAAGGAGGAATAGAACTACTTAAGTGTGAGCTGCACACCATGACTCCCTTCCAGAGGCTGCAGCATGGGAAATGGGGACAGAAGACTAACTTTACAGCAGACAGACCTGATGAACTAGTGATCCCAGTACACGTCAGCATCATAATGTCTCCGTGACAGGAGGTGACGAAATGAGACTTTATCTTTGTGATCCTCCTCCTCAAAACTCCCAGCTGAATCATGGGAAAAACAGATGCTCAAGAGAAGAATAATACATGTGACCTGTACTCCTCAAAGCTGTGAAGATTACCAAAAAAGAAACACATGAGACCATCACAGCCAAGGGGAGCCTAGGGAGACGTAACAAGAAAATATAATGTGGTATCCTCGATGGGTTGAGATCCTGGAACAGAAAAAGGACATTGGGTCAAAACTGAATGAAATCTGGGGTGCCTTAGTGGCTCAACTGGTTAAGTAACCAGCTCTTAGTTTCACCTCAGGTCGTGATCTCGGGGTCCTGGGATCAAGCCCCAGGTCTGACTCCACCTTCAGCAAGGACCCTGCTTGAGCTTTCTCTCTCCCTCTGTGCCTCTCCCCACTCTCTGTCTCAATCTGTAAAATATATACACAAATCTTTTTTAAAAACTGAATGAAATCTTAACAAACAATACATTGCTATTTCGATATTGTTCAAAATATCAATATTTGCTCAAACATCTATATTGCTTATTAATTATAAGGTGATAATGTATCAATACTGGGTCAATGTATCAGTATTATAATGACATATTAATGACGTTGGTTGATTAACTACAACAAATGTACCATACTAATTCTAGATGTTAATAGGGACTCTCTGTGCAGGAAGAAGGGAATATATGGGAACTCTCCATACTTTCTGCTCAACTTTTCTATAAATCTAAAGCCATTTTTAAAAAACAACATTTATTAATTTTTAAGAGGTTTTTTAAGGCTTTATACACCTGTGGGTGAAATTACTTTCCCACCTGTGTGCCAAAGCCTCCATTGGAATTGGTCACTGAACCTACACCTCCATATCAGTGGAGAACGCAATTTATGGCGCCGGATACTGATCCAAAGAGGATTCAGCTGGGGACTGGGCAGTGTGGACATTTTAACAGAATGTGGACATCAGGAAGAGAGATGAGACACAAGAAAAGTAGATAGCTAACTATCTCAAAACTATCCTGGGATCACAGACATGAGAAATCTCTGCTTTCAAATGTAATTTTAAAAAATTTAATAAAAGAGGGGTGCCTGGGTGACCTAGTCAGTTGAGCCTCTGACTGTTGACTTCAGCTCAGGTCTCAGGGTCCTGGGATTGAGCCCTCCCCAGGGTCCACACTCAGTGGGGAGTCTTGAGGATTTTTCTCCCTCTTCTCCTCCTCCCACCTCTAATAAATAAACAAATCTTTAAATAAAATTAATAAAAGATAAGGTAATAAACAAAAAATCATCTTGAAAGAGCAAATATTCTCCCTCCTGTGTAACCAACCAGGGGAAACTCATTTGCCAGCTACTTACTGAGTACCAGAGGCCTTCTCACTCTCTCCTCTCCCCCTCTCCATCCTGACTGAGTGGGAGATCTCTGTGCTACCGCTGATACTGTTACCCATTGGCTGCCTTTTGTTGCAACAGTCAGTTTTGCAACCTTGCAACAATCCAGTGAAAGCCTCTAGGGTTACAGTTATTCTGCTGAGCATTAAACTGAACCAGTTAAGTTAGGAAAATTCAACAAATACATCTTAGACATTATTTGCAAACATCGTTCCATGTTATGGAAGACACAAGGGCAGATAAAGCACAGCTTGTGCCCTCAAGCATAGCATTTAATGAAAGACCTGAGTTGAACTCAAAACAGTCTTTAGTGTTAAAAACCTAAAGAACTACAGGAACTAACTTTATTAATAGAAATGAGAAGACTTGAAGTAGGATTAGTTTTGGAAGGAAGATAATTTTAAGTGCCCTGGATTTCAAGCTTCAACTAACAGGGCTGGGCTAGAACTATAGATGTGAGAATTTCGCCAGATACTTTATTCACCCCTCCATATCTACTCTCCACATTTTTTTCACCCTGTTGTCTGCTCTAGAAGCCTGACCTGTGCAGATGAACATGAATTATGGCACCCTTTGGCTTCATCTTGGGTTCTATCAACAGGAGATTGCAGAGAGATGAGGAAGTCATGTCAGAGTGTTTATTCCTTAGGTTCCCTCGCTGTGAGGTTGCCTCAGATTGGCCATTGCCCTATCTTGGCCTATTGGCCATCACTCTATCTATTCTTTTCTTTCTGAATTCCAGAAATAACCTCTCCCACCCACCTCTGTCTCTTCAGACTTAAGGGGTTACAGTGACCCTTACACTAGCTCTACATCACCCCCTTGAAGTTCCCCAAGGCTCTACTCACACCTATATGAGTTCTTTTATAAGTAAACTCTCCCAGAATTATCCTAATTTGAGTATGGCTTTGGTCTTCTCTTGGGACTCTGATTGAATCAAGAGTCCCTGAATACTGGAAAACAGCATGGAAGTTCCTCAAAAAGTTGAAAATAGAGCTACCCTGTGACCCAGCAATTGTAGTACTGGGTATTTACCCTAAAGATACAAATGTAGTGATCTGAAGGGGCACATGCGCCCGAATGTTTATAGCAGCAATGTCCACAATAGCCAAACTATGGAAAGAACCTAGATGTCCATCAACAGATGAATGGATAAAGAAGATGTGGTATATTTATACAATGGAATATTATGCAGCCATCAAAAGAAATGAAATCTTGCCATTTGCGACAATGTGGATGGAACTAGAGGGTATTATGCTTAGCGAAATAAGTCAATCAGAGAAAGACAATTATCATATGATCTCCCTGATTTGAGGAAGTTGAAAGGCAACATGGGGGGTTTGGGAGTAGGAAAAGAATAAATGAAACAAGATGAGATCGGGAGGGAGACAAACCATAAGAGACCCTTAATCTCACAAAACAAACTAAAGGTTGCCAGGGGGAGGGAGATAGGGAAAGGGAGGTGGGGTTATGGACTTTGGGGAAGGTATGTGCTATGGAGAGTGCTGTGAAGTATGTAAACCTGGCGATTCACAGACCTGTACCCGGGGGCTAATAATACATTCATTATATGTTAATAAAAAAATAAAAAATTAATTTAAAAAAGAGTCCCTGAATAAATAATACTTTCCTCCAAAAGCGGAAAATGCAGAAGAGAATCAACAGAGAAAAGGTCTCTGGGACTCCTTTGTAACTCAAGAGAATAAAGAAAGTACAACAAAGGAAACTAAGTGTGAGAGAGACTGAGAGACCTTGAAAGTAAAGGAGAGGTCAAACGGTGGCAGACTGAGGCTAGCCTCCATCCTCCACACTCACTGAAAGAGATATAATGATAACTGTTATAGAAGAGGAGTGAAGATAAAGATGGCTATTTTGAGACTTGATGCCTAGGTCTACATCTTTCCAAATTAAACTTACATTAGTGCTGAGCAGAGATTCAGGGGCTGAATGTGCCCCTCCCATCACCAGCCACCAGCCACTGCCAGGCACCACCCACCCACCAGGCACACCAGTCAACCACCCTCAATCTTGCCATCCTACCCTTCTATAGTGACCCGTCTCTGCTGGCAGAATGAAGGGTTTATTCCCCAGCTGCTGAGAGTCCTGACAGCTGAAAACTCTCAGCCCTTTGCAGAATTTTCTATGTAATCTTTATTACTGAAAGATTGCTAGACCAGTTAGAGAATGCTTCAGTGTTCTGTGTGATGGTTCTGTCTATGAATTGATTTTTCAGTCTAAGTGCATGGGATTTGGTGAGTAGAAGCTGATGCCCCAAACTTGCATTAGAACACAGATTTTCCAGCTGATTGCTAAGTCATAATTCAGGAATCAGGGCTTTCAGTGCTTTATTTTGTTTAACTAAAAATGTAAAATGATTCATTTTCAGAATATTTGACCTCAGTCTATGTCTTCATAAGCGAAGCATTTCTATTTCTAATACCAGATAATTTCTGCACCTGCTAAAGCCCAAATATCCCTAAAAACTCTCCCCAGTTTTTCAGAATAAACACCATCCTAATGAGAACACATATAAAAACACTGACTTATATGACATTGATATATCACTGAATGATACCAGACAAAAAGTACTCAGAAGTTTTAAAAATATTTCATTTATACATTGATCCTTAGATAATCCATGCGTGATTTAACCTGAAACTTGTGATCATTTATTAAGTATCCATTCTGAGCCAGAGTGCATCCAGTCATCTTATATTCATGCATGGATTCATTTAAAAATAGTTATCACTTCTTGGGGCGCCTGGGTGGCTCAGTGGGTTAAGCCGCTGCCTTCGGCTCAGGTCATGATCTCAGGGTCCTGGGATCGAGTCCCACATCGGGCTCTCTGCTCAGCAGGGGGCCTGCTTCCCTTCCTCTCTCTGTGATCTCTTCCTTTCCTCTCTCCTACTGTGATCTCTCTCTGTCAAATAAATAAATAAAATCTAAAAAAAAAATAGTTATCACTTCTTAATCTTCATATTAAAAAAAACTTTTGGTTATTGGAATGCCTGGGTGACTCAGTCAGTTAATTGTTTGCCTTCAGCTCAGGTGATGATCCCAGAGTCCTGGGATCGGGTCCCACATTGGACTCCCTGCTCAGCCCTGAGCATCTTCTTGCTCTGCTTGAAGGTTCCCCAGCTTGTGCGCACTCGCTCTCTCTGACAAATAAATGAAATCTTTTTTAAAAAAATAAAAATTTAAATTTTTTTTTAAATTTAAGTTTGGTTATTAATTTTCCATTATGTTTTGTACTTTCATAAATATTTATTGATCATCCACTCTGTATAAAGCTCTGCGCTAGGAACTGGGTTACATAAGGTGAACAAAACACACACAATCCCTATGCAGCTGGAGTTTATGAAAGTGACCAACAGTATTAAATATCACACAGTTAAGTATATAGCTGTGATAAGTGATGTGAAGGAAAAGTATATCCTGCTGAGAGATGAAGAAAATAAGGGTCTGAGTGATTAAGCAATGTTCTGGCATCCTGCCTCTGTTTGTGCACGATCTGCTTCATAGCTTTATGGTCGTAGCTGGCCTTTCCCAAGCTGCCCCACCCTCGTGAGCAGCAGCCTGCTGCCCCCTTCGAAGGAGGACCCCTACCCACAGTGGCTCTGCACACACCAGCACCCAGCAGCTAGTTTTATCAGCCTTCCTTCCAGAGCAAAATTACGTTGGATGAAGGGTCACATAACTCTTAAGGCAACGTATCTGGCACTAGGACAATAATCTAAATCACATTGTTTTGGAGCTTATCTTTAAACAAACCTGCCATAGCGAAAATCCTGAGCACAGTAGATTAATCCTTTCAAAGCAGTCCTCACTTTACGGCTTATGTTATTGTAGTCTGTGTCCATGAACTTATTCATCTCTGTAGTCCCACCTAGAAGCACTTATCAAAATAAATCTCTGTTGACAGGAAGAAAGGAAAAGAGAGCAAATGCCAAAAATGCAAATATTGCCACAATTACAGGCAAACAAGAAAAAAAAAACTTTAGTTATAACAACAGGAAGGATCATTTTCATAAAAAAGTCAGCAAGAATCTAAAATCAAATAATATCAATATTTCTATTCTAAATTATATCTATTCTAGTTAGATATAATTAAGATACAATAAGTCATATGGATACTAACTATAAATACACAGAGATGTTCCTTCATTGTATATCAACATTTTATAACTGATGGGTGTGAAAAATGTAATAATCAGGTCGATTTTGTAAATGTTCCAACATTCCTCAAAAATGAACCTAACTTTCCTGTTTTCAGCTTTGTAGGTAAGTTATGTATCTTACTTAATATGACTGTTTAGGCTAGAAGCTATCTTTTCCAGAACAAGTTGCTTAGTTTGACCCCAAAACTAAGCAGGTAAGATCCATTGAGATCATGCATGTATTTATGGGCACCTGTTATAAAACATTCTGCCACATTCCAGACCTGGAAAGCTGAAGATTAGGCAAATCATGGTTTCTGGGAGCATGACAATGTACAGTGCATATCATTAGAATATTATAAGATATGTTATACTTGTCCCAAATACATAAAAATATTACATTATAATGAACTCCATGATGAACAGAAAAAATCATCTGCACTTCCTCTGAGGGGCCAAGTTTCCTGATTTGTTCATGTGAACATTTCCCAATGTATAAACTTGCAAATAATAACTTGGAATTATTTAAAACAGAGACTGAACAATTGGCAAGGGTTTCTATCATTTTTATAAAATTTCTTGGTAGTTTTCTGGTGAGGAAGAGTAGAGAAACAATCATTCAATTATTTTGAACCATGTTCATTTGAAACTAGAGGTTATAAATTTGTGTCAGACTGTGAAGACTTTGCCATCTGTTCTAATCACTCATAGAAGAACAAAAAATGAAATCATAAGATTGTTACCTTCATGAATCGTTTAAGAGGAAAGAAAAATGGAATCTTGGTTTATGAAATTTTCTTCTCATAAAGTAGAATTTGAAATGTAATATCAATACTGTAACTTGTCATCATTTCCTGACATCTGTTTGAGGCTATACTTATAAATTAGGTTCTGGTTTAGTAGGCACCAGAAAACTTAGGCTTCAGAATTAAAAAAATAAACAAACAAACAACTACAACAAAAAAAATCTCCGTTACACACTCAATGATCTTCTTAAGTGCTCCATATACTGATCTGATCAAGATGGGAACCCAACCCAGCAACAACTCAACGCAGAAGGTCCCTTAGCCGTGTTCCATGGAATCAGACACTAATCTGAAGACACCACCTCTGGGTAGAAAAGGAAATCTCTTTTTCCTCCAAAGGAAGTGTTTCCTTCCTCAGTTTCTCCCTGGAAAATGCAGTGTTGAAAAGGATTCTGAAGCCTCATATCAGCTTGCAGGGAGAGTGTTATAATTAATTGTCACTGTCTCCCTGGGTCATGAAATACCAGGAATGTGACAAAAAAGAGTTCTGCCCATTATGCCATTTCTGATCCTCTTCCAAAGTAGCTCTTCTGTCCTTTGATGAATTAACCCTCCAGGGGTAACATTTTCTTGTGTTAGCTGCTAAGAATCGCTTGTGGAAAAAAAAATTTTTTTCACTCCTTTGGTTCCGACTCTTAAAGTTTACTTTGGCATTTGGCATTCATACAGGAAAAGAAAAAAAAAAAAAAAACTCTCCCATTAAAAGTTGTAAGCTTTAAAAGTAGGATAAAATCTAGTAATATCTCCTAATTAGGAAAAATATCATCAAAGCCAAGGAATCTGTCAACTGTTTAGAGAAAGAGGAGAAATATGCATAATATCCACATACTTACCTCAATCTTCATAATTCTTCAAAGAAGTTATAATCCTCATTTTACAGTTGAAGAAACAGAAGCTCAGAGACATTAAATAAATTCTTTACTGTCTCAAAACTAAAGTATGTGCCTAGGTCTATCAGTGCCCAAATTACAGACAGCTGGGTGAGTCACACACAAGATTTGGGGAATATTTTTGGCAATATGATAGCCCATGGAAGCTGACTTTTACTAGTATTAGCGTAATAATACAAGTTTAGTAGTGTTCCTTTTACTTCTCCTACAGAACTAAATGCTATCTCCTTAGATCTTTTCCAAAGATCTTTGTGTGTGTCTTTAGAAAAAGGCACACCCTACAGAATCCAGTAGTCTCTGTTGTCATTTTGATCGTTGCTTTTTATGTTTTCTTCATCACATCCCTTAAGAGTGAGTCTATGTCTTCCTTGCCATCATATCTTCAGTGTCCAACATAATGCCCACCCCATAATAGGCACTCACTATTTGTCGAAGGTTTTAAGAAAGGAGTTAATGTGTTTTAATCTCAGTGCCTGCATAAAACATTAACAACCCAAATAATGATGAGGCTTATGATTCCTGAAACCCGGAATGGAGTTAATAATGTAAAGAGGCCCAAGCCTCTTTTTAGCATATAAGGCATCGGGGGCCCTATAGGTAATTAAAAGAAGCCCAAGTATTAGTCAAGCTCACAGAACTTCAGAAGAGTTCGTTGGTACCATAAGCCCAATAACACAATGAGAGCTAGGTATGGATACCACCTGCCTACTTTAGGATGATCCTTCATGAATAGGACAAGAGGAAGACCTCTTTTTCTAGCCCTAGATTTCAATTTTTTCTAATTCCAATTTTCTCCCCGTGTAATAAACCACCTTCATACTACAAGGAGTTAGGAGAAAGAAATGTCATCATGGTAATGGAACTACAAATTCACTCTCAACCACCTCCACTACTCAGCAAAAGCACAGTAGGTGTCGTTTCCAACTGACATGATCTCCCTCATAAACCCCATGTCCTGGGGCATAGTCTCATTTCAGTTAAGATAGCATCCAATCTAATAAATAAAGCAATCTTTTATCAGACATCAGTCACCTTTTGGATAAAAGCACTCGGTCTAAAACTTGCCTTTTCTCTTATTTACATCCATCACTCTTCTCCACGTTGATACCTGGGTTCACAAGTAGTTGTTGAGTTAATGAGTGAATGAAGAACTTCATGCAGGCAGGGTAAAGGAGCCCTCACATTCCCATGGTAACCTCCACACCTTTGCAGGGCCCACTGTGGAATAGCCGGTCGGGCAAAACACACGGAACATGGCTGACCCTACCTTGACCATCCCCTAGCATTCTGCTGCTATCCACTGCTGCTATTTGCAGCTGTAAATTTGTGGCCTTTCTTTCTTGATGTGGTCCGGGTCTGGTGGAATATTACTGCTGGCTCAGTGTATTAACCAATCACCTTTCTAGCTCTGTAAATTTGATGCTTTAATATCTACCCTATGTGCATATGCCAAAAGATCTTTTTCTACACAACCCAATATGTTTCAATACCCTGCCATGACCTTCTGACTACCTTGTTGCCCACACCACTCCCCACTTGGGAGGAGTCCTCCTCTTGGGGACTGGAGAGTATTCAAATAGAAACAAGAAAACCCAGAGTCCACACCCCCAACCATCTCCTTCATCGGGTTCTCACACTCTGGGCCACTACACACCTGACCTAATCATCCTAGGGCCAGGTCCCAGACAACTAGGCAGAATCCCAAATGCCACAGAGCCTGCTGAAATTACTCAGATGGCCAATCCCAAGCCTACTCAGCCTGATCCTTCCCACAGAACCTCAGAAAAAGTTCTTTCCTATTGTTCTCTTTCCCCTCTGCCTCCTGAATAACCTCGTTGCTCTCCTGTGTGGCCCCCAATGGCATGGCATTGCCTCCTCCACTTAGAAACCATGAGTATCAAACTATCTTTTCAACGGCTATCCCGTCCTTATCTGTTGCTCTTATTATACAACAAACTTTGTATTAATATGCTACATTTTAAAATACTCAGCTTCCTTTCGCTTGGATTTCAATGGTTAGAGATAATTCTAAGTGTCTGGTACATCTCCCCATATGTCCCCCAGGCTTGGGAATTCTGCCTTCAGCTTCCAATGTGAAGTCACCTTGACCCTGCAGGGCTGCGGGCTTGCCCAAGGCAGGTTTTCTGACTCAACCTAACATCTACACCACATGGGAATTGAGAGACAAGAGCCCAACTAGATCTGCTGTCTGGCCACACTGTTCTGTTAGGCTGTCACAAACAGGTAGAGAGCACCCTTCATGGGGTCCCAAATAAGAAGCTGAACATGACACCTCTAAATTTGGTATTCTCTCAAATTTTTAAGAACAATCATCTGTACTCTGGCTGAAAGCCCAGGACAGAGAGCTGCCTTCCTTCTCTCGTCTCCTTTCTCTGTAAGGAGAGGCTTTCCCAATTTCTCTTCTGGTTTACTCTTATACCACTGTTCTAAAATTCTAAGTTCAAGTTCTCTAAGCCTGACAATAGCGAGAGAGAAAGAGAAAGACTTTCTATTTCTTCTCTCTCTCTCTCTCTCCTTTTCTGTCTTTCTCTCTCTCTCTCTCTCTGCCCCCACCCAGCACTCTATATTACTCTCTCAATAAGTAATATCTAGCTTTTTTTCTTGTGTATTGCACCATCCTCTCCTGTCATGCAAGGGTAAGCTGCGTGACTTAGACTGAAAAAGAAAAGGAACAAAAAGATAATTTAAGTAGTAAATTTAAATTAATCATTTTACATTTGCAAAAATATTATCCCTATTATATCAGCTCGTGATTGCCATCTTCAATCTTTACTTGGGCTTAAGATGGTATGCGTCTTAAGATCAGGATCCCCTGATGATGATGAGTGAGCATCGCTCCTCAGAAATAAAATCCCTCTCTCCTATCTGTAGAAAAGATCATCAAGGCCAATGCTTTAAATTACAAAGAACATACATATCAACCAAATGAAAAGTGAAAAATAATCTATAAAATAGGAGTGTAGGTCATTGGTAAGTGGTTTGGTTTATTAGAAAAAGAAATTCTAAGCACATGACTGTAACATTACACAATACTAGAGTAACTAATTCAGGCTTCAAGTTTTACAAAAAGCCTAGAAATCTCACTTAATTCTGACTTACACTATCCTCAGAAATACCATTACTATTTCCACCCACTTTATAGTTGAGCCATTATAACAGTTATGGAAGATACTCTCAAAGGCTGGTATGTGGAAGTCATTATTTAAAACACGTCTCTTTATTTTCTGACAATCGAGGATACTCTTGCCCCTCCCAAATGTATTCAAATCTGTGCTAAGAGCTTTTTCACACGTTACCATCCAGCTATCACTTTCACAATTTTTCTGCTGAGAATTGCCTGGAAATAGATTAGCCAGACTCTAGGTGTGAAAACATAAGAAATGTGAGAAAAGTGAGATTTAGTATTAAAGTCAAGCAGTGAATTTTTTTTCTCCTCCATTCTGCCAGAGTGTGTGTGTATGTGTGAGTGTGTGTTAGTGCACGAACAGTGTGGTCCTCTGCATACATGGGAGTTCCTACGTGGGGATTCTTATTCCTGCCTGAGATGGGAACAAAAATAACAAGTTTTCCAGTTTTTTTTTTAAAGGTTCACAATATCAAGTTCATTTGGATATGTCTAGCAAGAGAGGCTGTAGTGAAATACCACAGAAGGTTAACAAAGTAAGTCTGTGATGAGACATAGTTGTTGCCTCCACTTTCCACATTTTCTGTCATGTTATACTAAATCATATATTTTTTTTAAACATTGGTTTGCAAAATTCCAGAATAAAAGTTCCCACTGAAGTCTTCAAATGCTGGTTTATGTTATTTATGAGAACAGTCCCCATAGACTTGATTGAAGGTTGAAGCTCTACTAGCTTTTTAGGATTAGTTGCTAAAAGCAGAATATGGAAGTGGATTCCTACCAAATTATAACACGGAGGCTGGCAATGTATAATGCAGTTCCTGTGGGGATTCTGAGAGCGGAAATCCCAGTTTTACAGACCTTAGTGCATCTCAAGACAGTGTCTTTCAAACTTCAGATATTAACCCATTATGGGTTCCAAAATCAAGTGTGAGGGTCAGGAATGCATTTTTAAAATAAATAAAATAGAGGGGCGCCTGGGTGACTCAGTGGATTAAAGCTTCTGCCTTTGGCTCAGGTCATGATCCCAGGGTCCTGGGATCGAGCCCTGCACTGGGCTCTCTGCTCAGCGGGAAGCCTGCTTCCCTCTCTTCCTCTGCCTGCCTCTCTGCCTACTTGTGATCCCTGTCTGTCAAATAAATAAATAAAATCTTAAATAAATAAATAAATAAATAAAATAGAAAATATTAGAACATAGCCTTTTCAACAAAGGCATTGTTTCATGTAAAATATATATAAACATATGTGCATAGGTATATAAATATATGCATACCTATATTTATATATTTACATCATGAATTTTGAAGTCAACTATGTTCCTTACTGTAGTGTCCATATGTCTTTCAAAAAAGCTTAGGAAATGTTATTCTAAAATATCTCTCTATCACAAGACCTCATACACAACGAGTATGGCCGAGCGGGACCACAGGCACAAGCCCACACACCTGTGCTCAACCAATGGCAAGAATTTCTGTCTCCTTACATTTTTCTCTGTGGGGGAGGGAGTACATTCTCTTAACAAAGCACTTCCCTGCACCATTTGCTCCCAGAAAAATGAGCTTCCAAAAAGTTGGAAACAAGGAGAATGAAATTGCTCTACCTGATGAAAGGTATGTTGGACTTCAAGGTCACAACCCAGAAATGGGAGGATCCGAAGAAAAAAGAGAAGAGGATAGTAGCAGGTAAGGGGGTCTGTGAAGAAAGAGTACCAAGGGGAAAGGAAAAAGCAAAACACAGAGGATTTTATGCTCAATTTCAAAATGAGCTTCTTTGTGGCTGTGTGTTCAGACATTCTGCCCGGTTATAAAACCATCTTAGTGACTTCAAAACCCCCAATAAAGTCAGGTCCAGATCCAGCTCTGAGGAGGCAGTATTTTCAAGTTCACAGAACTGACTCAAGAATGGACAAAAGACGTCCTATTCCCACTGTGTTAGAAGGAGACACTCTTGGATTTCATTATTATGCAAATATTTGTTGAATGGAGGAGAAAAAAGATGAAGTGTAATAGTCCCAACATTCTGCATTCTGTCACCCCAGCTGGAATGGCTAATGTCTGTGACTCCATCAGCAATGAAAGCCATGAGATACCTCTCTCCTGGCCTCTGACTTCTACTTCCTGAGAACTTTTTCCAGACAACTTGCTACAGAGATTCAGAACACATAGGCCACAATCTAATACCACACAGACTACGTCTATCCAGCTGCCTCCTTTTCTGCCCAGCCCTGTGAGCCCTTCTGAGCTGTGCCAGTCACCCTGCTCCTCTACCTCCCACTGAAGGGCTGAGTGCTCTCTTTCTGCAATACGGCTTAGAGGTTGGCCTCTTCTTTCAGCGAAGAATAACAATGAAGCAACAACATCTTTTGCATTTGCATGCAGATACGCCTCATAGTTAATGAGAAACAATAGAATCATAAAATGCTAACTCTGTTTTTTAAATCTTAATTTATTCATCTACCACATAAAAAGACATGAATAATAAACCCCGAATTATTCAGAAACTTCAATTTCACCAGCTGTCACCTTTCTCCAACTTTCCCCTCTACTTCCACCCCACAAACCCTACTACTCAGAGGCAGCAAAACAGAAATGACTTGGTGTCATCTCCTTGTACAGCCAACATCATTATTGGAAGAAAGTTGGGGAAAGCTGCAAAATGGTTAAAAGACAAACAATGAAAATTTGGGAGAAAAAGAACCAAGGACTTAAAAAGCCAAACTGAAATCAGTCCTAGAATAACCAGGAATTTGAAGTGACTCCGTCAGGTGGAAAAAGTACACAAAAAGAGATTCAGAGGAGAGCAGACCCAAGTATGTTTGCTTGTATGCCTGAAAGTGAAAGGCATTGCCATGTTCAAACACTGTGGCAAATGACCTGATAGATCTAAAGAAGACAGTTTTTGGCGCCTGGGTGGCTCCATCCATTAAGTGTCTGCCTTCCACTCAGGTCAGGATCCCAGGGTCCTGGGATGGAGTCCTGCATCGGGCTCTCTGCTCAGCAGGGAGCCTGCTTCTCCCTCTGTCCCTCCCCCTGTTCGCATGTGCATTCTCTCTCTTTCCCTCTCTCTCTCTCAAAAATAAATGTCTTTAAAAAAAATTTTTTTTTTAAACAAGACAGTTTTCACCCCCGAGGTGCACACAAAACAGCTGGTGGCATAAGGCATGAACATGAAAAGAAAACAAACAGTATTTTAAAAATAATTACCAAGGCTTCGTTCTGATGGTAAACATCATAGATGTTGAGAAAGTGGGATCTAATCTGATCAGTGAAACCTGTAGACAAATTTCAAATATTTTGAACTGCCACCTAGCTAGTTCCTAGATACCAGCCACCACCATATAAGGATACCCAGTCATCCTGACCCTTACTGACATCCCAGACGTATCCCTCTCAACCTCCCTGATCTGGTACACACCAGTTTAATCCCTAACTGCCTTGCTTCTGTGTCAACAATGAAAGAGGAGAAGAGTAAACCAAGGGAGGAGCAACATTTATCAGGAGGATTTGAGAATTAACCTGAACCACTCTGTGAAGGAGGGGAGTGCGGAGGCTGGATGAGGCATCCACCGTAGAAAACAGAGTCAGAGGAGAAAGCTGAAGCTAGACTCGGAGTTGTAGAGGGGAGTAGAGCGGCCAGCAGTAAAACAAAGGGCTGCGTGGGTCGCCACTGCCCCTGGTTCCCATTGCCTTAGTTCACTTTACAAAACCTACATTCCCTGGCGGGGGGCAGAGGGCGGCTTTGTGCTATAGGGACAGAAATGGTCTTGAATCCTCCCGCCCCTCACTAAAGTGAAGCCACAACCGGCTCTGCAGGAGCTTAAGAGTTCAGAGACTAATCTCTGGGGCTTGTACTACCTCCTCCCTTTCCCTGTGACTTCCCCAGCCTCTCTCTAAACTGTGGCCTCTGCCTGCTACAACTCACCTGGTTCACTATCCTCTCTCTAAAACAGTGTCTGTCATGTCCCCTTCCAGGGAAGGCTGAAGATGGGAAGCAGATGCCCAGAATCGCAGAAAGCAAGGGAAGAAGTGGATCTTCCTGTTCGTCTGGTCCATCGACCTCCATCTACAGACAAGGCACCTGAGGCCTTGCTGGAGGTCACCCATGTACAGAACCAGACGCGTGCAGCCCAGCGTTCTTGCCGCTGTGTCCCTCTCGGGTCCCATTTTAGGGGAAGCGTGTTACAGCATGATACCTAAAACCTGAGTCCCAGTGGAAAGACAATGTCCAAATCCAAAAGGACAGTTTGGGTCATTTCTAAGGCAGATGCTTATTTTGAAAACAAGTGTTGATTGTGACACTTGAAGATGTTCAGGGCTTGCACCTACTGTTTGGGAAGCAGAACCTGTGGGTCACAGCCTTCACCACAAAAAAATGGGCACAGGGCGCCATCTGCTGGATTTCTGGACTTCAGGCTACCGACCTGCCACAATTTCAGAATGAGATGCTTTAAGCAGCTCATTTCTTTTTATTATTATTATTACTATTATTGGAGTATAATTGACATACAATGGTATATTAGTTTCAGGTGTACAACACATTGATTCGACAGTTCTATACATTACTCAGTGCTCACCATGATAAGGGAAGTCACCATCTGTCATCATACAATGTTATTACATTATTATTGACTAAATTCCCTGTACTGTAATTTTCATCTCCCTGACATACTTACCTTATAACTGGACTTTTGTACCTCTTAATTCCCTTCATCTATTTTGCCCATTCTTCCCACGCATCTCGCCTCTGGCAACCACCAGTCTGTTCTTTGTATTTAAGAGCCTATTTGGGTTTTCTGTTTGTTCATTTGTTCTGTTTTCAGATTCCACATATAAGTGAAATCATATGGTATTTGTCCTTCTCTGTCTTACTTATTTTACTTAAAGCAGCTCATTTCTTGTTGGCCAGAACCCAAACACAAAGAAAACTTACTCCCTTTTTTAAAAAATATACACTGATTTCTTTTCCCCCTTTAAGATATCATGGTAATCTTTGTTAATAACATGGATTGCGAGCATGCTTTTTTTTTTAATCTAAGCTGCTAAAAATTATATTATGAAGCCTTCCAAGTATTTACAAAAGAAGAGAGAATAACACAATAATTTCCCATATACCTCTCCCTCATATTTAAAAATTGTCAAAATTTTGCCAAATTTGCTTCACTATTTCCCCTTTTATCCTTGCTGAAATAATTAGGCAAATACCAAGTATTCAAACTGTAAAAATGAGATGTTTTCCTCATAAACACAGTATCACTATCACATCTAACAAAATTAATATTTCTTTGTTTTTTGTTTGTTTGTTTGTTTTTAAAGATTTTATTTATTTACGTGACAGATGGAGGTCACAAGTAGGCAGAGAGGCAGGCAGAGAGAGAGGGAGAAGCAGGTTCCCTGCTGAGCAGAGAGCCCGATGTGGGGCTCAATTCCAGGAGGCTTTAACCCACTGAGCCACCCAGGTGCCCCTAATATTTCTTTGTTATTTGCTAATGCCCAATCCACATATTTCCCTAGTGGTCTAAAAAAAAGTATACAATTGGTTTGTTCTCATTAAAATCACAACAAGGATTTGACCCAATTAAATATATTTAAAATCCATGAGTTCATATACATCTAAAAAGAGAGAGAGAGAGTACTTCTGCCACTAGAAAGAGGGAAAGAAAAAAGGAGGGAGGGAGGGAAGAAGAAAGAGAGAAGGACGGTGGAATGAAGAAAATGACAGAAAGAAGAGGGAAGGAACCAACAATTTCTTATTAGACAACATTAAACTAACTAAGCCACAAACTCCTTACTCTGAAAATTGGCAACAAAAGGAAAGAATTAAATACATATCTGGCCTTTCATGAATGAACTGTATTTCGGGGTAAACAGAGCTCTATTTGATAAAGGACATTCATCTTTTCAGAAGAGCACCATCTAATAAGAGTAGAAGAAATGATAGAGTTGGAAAATCTTCATGGTACCATGAGATAGAAGTTGATGAGGAACTTTTGACCAAGGAGTGATCAGGTTGTCCTCACCTACTTCCACTCAGCAGAATGACTCTCACTAAAGGTTTGTCTATCTGGGTTCCTTCTTATGTTTATGGTCTGCTCATGGTCTTTTTCAGTCTTATACTTAGACCTCTATTTCTTATTTTACAATATTCTACAGTACCTATAAAACCCCACCACTATACATTATTCCTCTTCCTACTTCTTCTCCCCATTTCTACATCCTGATTTGGGTAATTATCATTTTCTTTCTTCTGAAGAACACCTCGATAACTTTAAGTGTCTGACATTTTTTGTAGGTAAGAGCAACTGAATTCAAATAAAACCAGGAAATTACCTTACTTCCATTGTCTTCCCAATGGGTGTAGGTTGTCTGCCACTTGGCCAGGGTTTTAAATTTTATAATAGAAGTTTTAAAATACAACCAAAAAGAAAGACTAGAATAATGAACCCCATATACCCATCAACCAACTTCAATTATTACTGACAAACATATGGCTGCACTTGTTTCATCTATGTCTCTCCACCTACTACCCACTTACCCCACCCCTCACAGCAAGACACTGGCTGAATCCCAGGTCTCAGACCATTTCATTTTTTGGCCAAGTTATTACTCACTGAGGGAAATTCTTCTGCTGTCCGGATAGCAGGGGCTTCAGCATGGTGAACTCCAGTGGTTATCCTCTCTGTAGGGGGTCATGGAGATGGTTAGAAGAGGTCCCATCTCTGAAATTTTCCGTTCCATTTCTAAGGTGCCTACACCTTCCTTTCTGCATTTTGTCAAGCTGAGGATTACAAGTGGGATTATCTAGAAATTTGTTCATCTTTCTCCCTCTGATGGTTCTAAGAAAGAGGAGTTGGGAGTTGTAAGGAAATTTGCTAATTCTCAGAAACCTTGGTCCTATTTTTTCACAGCCACCAGCCTGTTCCTCCTTTTGACCGCTATTGATTGGCAGGGTTGCCAGAAAAACACAGTTTAATAATTTACTGTAATTATATACAGAAATTTTTTTTTTACTCTCAATATTTGGGAAATAATTACACTAAAAAAATTTTATCCTTTACCTGACATTCAAATTTAACTGGGCATGCTATATTTTCCTTTGCTAAACCAAAAAATCTTAGCTATTAGAATGATTTGCTGGCTTCACCTTCATTGTGTTTACTTGGTTGGTGGGTTGTTAGATCTACATATTACTTCAGCTGCTGGGTTTGTTGGCAGGAAGTTTTCTGGGTCACTCTTTACTCTGCCATCTTAAACTGGAGACTTTAACATTTCATTAAACATTAAAATGATTCATTCAATTTGTACATATGTTTAATTTCCTGTCACATTTAATATATCAAATGCACTTAGGAAAAGCATACGCATGACTTTTGAGTTTGTTTTTCTCTTTGCTAGAAATGTAGTCAACATTTAGGTATATTAGAGGAAGCTAAATTAAAAATGTCCCATCTTGTGGCCAGTGTACCAGGCACATCATGAGTGATATTTTTTATGGATTCTGTTTTCATTTTAATTATTTTTTGACAAAAGTATTCCTAAAATCCTTCATCACTTATAGTTTCATGTGGTCGATATGTTACTTCCTGGGGCGCCTGTCTGTCACAGTCAGTTAGGTGACTGACACTTGGTTTCAACTCAGGTCATGACCTCAGGGTTGCGAGATCAAACCCTGCATCGCGCTCCACACTCGGCGAGGCATCTGCTGAAAATTTCCTCTCCTCTTCCTGTCCCTCCCACTCATGCTCTCCCCCTCTCTTTTTCTAAAATTTAAAAAAAAAAATTTTTTTTAAAGAAGTTACTTCCCTTCAGAAGCCCAAATCTGAACTCCAAAACTTTCCTGTCCCAGAGAGTGGGGTTTTGATTAATACCTAATCACAGAAAGAGTAGCAGCAAACTCTCATTTACAGTTGTTTGTCTAACTGTACAAGGACTACTAAGAAACAAACAAGTCCCTTTTTGGTGTTGTCTGTACTCTTTGTTGAATGATGAGTTGAACACAGACCGCAGAATCTAGTGCGTTTTCACATTCAAGAGATTCAATACAGTAAGTGGTCAACTGCCAGAATTTCTAAGAGGTTCAGGGAATTCGATTTGATGTCCTACAGCCAGAAGCAATGCAGTCAGTCGCACCCACATATGCAACCACCACAGCAGAAACCCCACCACCGCCTTGAGTTACCCACAACGCTCAGACAGGATACCTCCCTCTAAAGCTTCCACAAGTCCACAAAGGCTCCATGACAGTCTGTTGGAGGAGGTCATGGAGAGAACGTGACCTCCAGTTGACGTGCAAGAGGGACTCGACCAACAGGAAGCTCCTCATCACCCCATGCCTTGTTGTTGGGGAACGTGTCCTGTCCCCCACTTTCACAGTGGGAATCATTTTCAAGGACCTGGTCTTGAGAGAGCAATGTGTTGTGAAGACCATCTAGATGGTATAAGGCGACTGAAACTTATCAAGGGTTCTGTGCAAACTTTCAAGATTCTGGCAAGCAGGTGCAGAGATCTACTCTTCTTGTGACAGAGACAAGCTTCCCAAATAAGTGCCCTTGCTTATTAAAGCTGTCATCTACCATTCTAGGGTGCTCTGCCTCTTTCTTTGGTCTTTCCCTCCCCTCCATGCAAGGATGCCAGTTTCAGATTTTGCCTGGGGGGTTATAAAACAAAATACCCTTGCCAGAGAAGCAAACCCTCAGCTGTTCTTTCCAAACCTCACACAGATTTGACCTCTTTTCAAATCTCGAACAGGCGCAGGAGCATGGAGGAAGACCCGAAAGCCCACGCTAGAGCATGAACTGCGAGGACGCGTCATTTTTCCATTCTACCTTGCCAAGCAGAAATTTCAAGAAATGGAGAACAACCCAAACAGGAAGTGTATTCAAACAGTTTGAGACGGCGTGAATGGCTGACGTTTTACCACAGTTGTTCATTCCGCATTCATTCACCTCTTTGTCCTTTCTAACAGAACCACACTGTGGTCAAGCATACACGTCGCCCCACGCCAACCTCATAATTCAGGGACGGCAGAACCCATCTAGCTCCAAGGATGGATCTGGACCAATCTAATCCCATCATGGTAATGCTATCCCTTTTGCTAATTATTGACTCAAGAAATCAGATTTATGTCAAAAAGCCTATGGTATTTTCCTAGAAATTGTTAGAAGTCCTAGATGACCCAATCAGACAAACCAAAGAACTTTTATTCCGTGGGTGGTAATCATTGTTCTCTCCTTCCTGCTATGTGAACTGGAAAGTCTTAGTGTTAACAGATCTCTTACCATCAGAGGAACCTGAGGACAAAGCCAGAAGAGAAAGAACAGAGAAAACTGCCGTAAGAGGCAGTCAGAGGCCCGAACAGTCAGTATGTGGAGACTGCTTCCGAATGGTGTTGTGAGAAAGATCAAAAATGTCCTTAGTATTCAATCTTTGCTTTAGGGTTTCTATTACATTTACGCAAAGCGTCCTCCCTGATACAATTTCTCCTCCACTTCTGAGGGTAGCTCTGGGTAGCTTCCCCTTCAGGAGAGACTCCACTAGAACTTGGTGGGGGGTGGTGGTTGAGGCTGGGAAAGCTTGTCTAACGCTGCCCCCAGTTTCAGGAACCTGTACGCATCCCACCTAACCCCTCACCGTTTCTTACCTTCTGGACAAGAAATGTGGTTAAGTCCAGAGGCAGCCAGAGACTGCCTCCAGCCCATTGTTCTCTGTCTGGGCACTACTTCCTGGCTCTTTGGAACAATGACAACACCACTTTGTGAAGTTCTTTACCTGTAACTTCTGAATGGGAGAGGCCTGGGGAGACTCACTGTCCAGCTGGTCAAGGGGGACTCACAGCTAGGATGTCTCTGTTTATAATCAAATTAGGTCTATAGTTACATAAGTTTGTCTTTGTTTCTTACAGCCATACTACTTCTGCTACTACTACTACAACCATTACCATTAACAGTAATAACCACTGCGGGACACCAAGCCCGTGGTCTCCGGTGCAGATGACAAATGGGAGCTGAGAGAAGCAGAGTCGCATGGGTGGCTTGGAATGATGTCCCTCGGCCACATCAACACCGAAGATAAGTAATTTCAAAACTAGAGGAAAACAAGGGGGCTCTTGCCTTTCTTACCATGGAGTGATGATTTAACAATGCACCCCACTTGTCAAGACTTAGGTAGGTGTCCAACCCCGGTAAGCAAACTGGCAGAGAAACTTCTTGTCTAGCTGGAAGGTTAAACTCCCTTTCTATGGCCTTATAGAGTCTGGAGGAAGTTTCCAGAATAACTCTCTCATTCATCCACAAGCCAGAGCTGCCCAAAGCCTTCCTTGGATCTCCTTGTACTGCCAACCCAGTAGCAGACCTTCTTACCTTCTTATAACACCCTCTGACTCACCCACGCAAGAGGCCAGTCCCTGAACTGCTCTGACAATCACACTCCTCAGTCTTACTCACTTTCCCCGACCCTAAAGCCCTATTTCAGGTCACATGCCAAGGAGGTTTTGCTAATAATTCATTAATTCAGCAAAACAATTGAACGATTACTTTGTGCTTAGCGGTGTTCCAGGTGTCTGAGTTCCACTGTGACACAGCATAGAGCCTGATGAAGCACACACTCTAGAAAAAGCCTGTCACATCCCAGCCTGGCACAAAGTAGACAATTGATAAATACATCCTAAGTAAGTGAGTTAATGAATTAATGAAGGACAGCTGATTTCCAAGTTGGAGTCTGAAGAACAGGATTCAGAATAGTAACAAGAGGGTTTGGACATTCCTTCACTGTTGCACTGACTGAGCCGAATTTAAAAGAGGTAGTGTTCTTCAACCCAAACTTACAGAAGCCATCTGGGGGGAAAAATGTTAAAGTTTTCCTGTCACAGGACCCGACCAAGACATAATGACCAACAGCTGCGATGTCTGGGAGGACGAGGGAATGAATCTTTGCTGATATTTACAGCATTTCCCCCTTGTGCTAGTAGCAAGTCAGAACATGTCACAGCACTCCGCCGTGCTCAGCTCACATTTTGTAAAACACTGGCAGACACTTCTTCGAGTTTTATCTCCAGGCTCTTTGGGATCGTAATTTGGGTCCCAGACGGCGTCAGTGATGAATTTTGTGCGGCACGTCCTAGAATGGTTGTTTATGGAAAATGTTAGTAAAGACTCAAAAAAATAAGCATTTCATCCCTCAAGCAACCCGCCTCTCCTCCCAAGTAGAGGGAAGTAGATGCTCTCTCCCTCTGAAGAAGCATCCTACAAACACGGAGACATCCTGATCCACCCTGTCCTACTGCTAAACTTTGACATAGAGCCACCTTTCTGCCCAAGACCAACAGAAACACTGTCCATCCAACTGATAATAATTGCAAGAATGGATAAATTATTGTTTTAGGTCACAAAATTTGGAGGTGGTTGTTTATGCAGCAATAGATGACTGATACAATTTTTTTAATGTTTCAAATCTTATTACATTGGTTATAACCTTCTGAGCAATGGTGATAGCAAACAACTGTCAATGTGGCTCAAACTGTTTCATCTGCACACTCTTAGACACAGAAATTTGAAATATGCTTTCTAAAAAGGCTTGCACATGTGTATTAAGATATGACCACAGATAAATATTCTTTATTATCTGTAACATGAAGAAGTTGGAAACAACTTAAAGGTTAAGGGGCATGTTTAAGTTACATATATTAATACTGCACACTTCACACTTACGAAGTGTTGGAAGTAGATCAAGTCAGAGGGTATAACGTGCCTGCTCTCACAATGCAACATGGTTTTGAAGATTCTAACTAATATAAAAACATTTTATTTTTTTTATTCTAGTTAGTTGATGTACAGTTCAATATTGGTTTCAGGAGTAGAGTTCAGCGGTTCATTATTTACATATAACACCCCATGTTTTTCCTAACAAGTGCCCTCCTTAATACCCATCACTCTTATATCCCATCCCCCACACACATCCCTCCATTAACCCTCAGTTTGTCCTCTGTAATTAAGAGTCTCTCTTGATTTATTTACCTCTTTTCTCCTCATCCTGAATGTCCATTCATTTTGTTTCTTAAGTTTCATACATGAGTGAAGTTACATGGTATTTGTCTTTCTCTGATTGACTTATTTCACTTAGCATAATACACTCTATCTCCATCCACATCATTGCAAATGGCAAGATTTCATTATTTTTGATGACTAAGCAGTATTCCATTATGTAGATATAGATATAGATATGGATGATATAGATAGATGACATTTTCTTTATGCTGACATTTTTATTTTTATTTATTTATTTTATTTTTAAAGTTTTTTTTTTTTTAATTTATTTACTTGACAGACAGATCACAAGTAGTCAGAGAGGCAGGCAGAGAGAGAGGAGGAAGCAGGCTCCCTGCTGAGCAGAGAGCCAGATGTAGGGCTCGATCCCAGGACCCTGAGATCATGACCTGAGCCGAAGGCAGAGGCTTTAACCCACTGAGCCACCCAAGCGCCCCTATACTGACATTTTTAAATAATATTCACAAATGCTGAAAGGATGGGGCAAAACTGTCATCATTTGCAAATGATATGATTCTATATTTTAAAAACCCAATGCAATCAACTAAGAGACTATTGGAAATTGTAAGAGTTCAATAAAATGTCTAAATTTCAGAATATTTAAATTTGTATAATCAATAGCTTTCCCAATATAATAACTATCAGAAATATTTTAAAAGATTTATTCACAATATCAACAGAAAAGTCGAAAGTTTTTCCAACCTACTCATAATTGTTGCCACTGAGGAAAGGGTAGGGGTCTTCAGTAAGGAAGAGAATGAAGGAGCAATGTCCCTTGAAATGTAACGACCAGAATGGAGGACAATAAGCTATAATGAGCCAAACAGAAATGACTAAACTCTACAAATGTTAATTCCAGACTACAGTGACATTTTAGGCTGCCAGATCATACTACTGATGTATATTGAAGAGCTACCTAATACTCCTTTTTAAAAAACATATGCTATTATTTAAGTCATCCTAGCCTTATGTGGTTTGCTATTTAGATCTAAGTTTTAGACTTTACAGATGTCATGTTATATTTCTAGTTATTTGGATCAACCCACTCTGCAAACATGCTGAAATCGTTTCTTTGTTTTGTTTTGTTTTATTTATTTATTTATTTGACAGAGAGAGAGATCACAAGTAGGCAGAGAGGCAGGCAGAGAGAGCGGAATGGAAGCAGGCTCCCCGCTGAGCGGAGAGTCTGATGCAGGGCTGGTTCCCAGGACCATGAGATCATGACCTGAGCTGAAGGCAGAAGCTTAACCCACTGAATCACCCAGGCGCCCCATGCTGAAATAATTTTTAATTCTATCTTTCAATCCATTCTCTCTTCATGTCGTATGCAAATTTAATTACCACAATGACACTTTGAACAAAGTCCTTTTTAAATTGTGAATTGCAAAGAGGTCATATGAGGGAAGGTTAAAAAATCAAAAATTTCCCTCGAAATTTTTATCATTTTTAACATGATGCTTTCACTTCAAACAATGTAAATTTTCCTTCCCTTTTTTCTCAGACTCTCAGTGCTCCTACAAGCTCTTATCGACGTATTTTCAATGAGTTTTGTGAGCATCCTTCCATCTCTTAGGGAGTTGGGCTCCCTCTCTTCTCTTCCTCCTCCTTTGTCCAAATACACACTCTCTTGTTTTTCTAATTACTATATTTTTGCATTTTATACCAGGTTTTCATTTTCTGAGCATTGCATTTCCTACTTCAGTCATTTGTTTATTCCATAAAAATGTACTCAGCAATTACTATATGCTTGACAATGTAACAAGAAATGAGACATCAAAGATTAAAAGACACATTCTTCAAAATGTATTGTTAAATGGGAAAATAGACACACAAACAGCTAAAGCACAAAAAGCTTTGTTCAGTAAAAAGGAATATGTGAACTGTCAAGGAAGTAGAATTCGTATGTTGATGGCTCTCCAAATTTAGCCTAGGTAAGGGAGGAATGAGGTCCAGGGGACCCGGAGAGGTGACAGACATTGAGAACAGAACTGGATCTTTGGTAGTCATGGGTGGAACTGACTCACACAGGCTCAAGAGTCACATGTCTTTTCAACTCTGTCTTTAGCGACTTCAGGTTGGTATTTGAAACTGGCCATGCAAGAAGTATTTACATGACAAAAATTGGCAAATGATATAAATGCAGGCATTTTTATATTTATTAGAAAGCCAGTTGTTAAACATTTACCAGAATACCACAGAATCAACAGACTGGAGGAGCTGTTATAATTTAAAAAAAAAAAAAATTATTAGAGTCAGATGAGCTGCAAAGAAAGAAAAAGGTAGTTAGGCTCCGGAATGCTGGTGCCAAGATTTTAGCAACAGGTCCAGGGTTCCTGCTCTTTCCTCTTGGCGCTCTCTTTGTCACATTTCTCTGAGTCTAATTCACTATTTTCCACCCGCTCCAAATCCTTCATGTCCCAATTTCCTTCTATGATTATTTCTTGTAATCTAACTAAGAAGTCAGTTTAAGTCTAATAATCCTTATCATTTCTGATACACTGAAATTATTTTCTGCATTTAGACACAATTTCCCTAGCCACCTCTGCACAGAAATCTGAGAAAACTCATTTGTAAAATGGGCTTTCTTGAGAACCCCCTATTTGACAACCAACAGCTAACATGGTCTGAACACTACAGAGGGAGATGAGAGTACGTAGTGTTGTCTGAGTTACAATACCATGACCAGTAACATCCTTCCAGAGAGTGTACACACAGTCAACATGGGCATCTTACCTTTGCTGAAATCTAAGTGATCCCCTTATGTTCAGAGCACATCACTGATTAAAAATTACTGTGCAGTTACAAAATATACTGTGTATATAAGAGTAAGCATCCCAAAGAGAATGCCTGGCATTAGCTCTTGTCCTGGTATCTGGTATCACACTGATTTTCCGATGCTCATTTGTACCCTTGGGCATTCAGAAATATTTTCTTTCTGTTTATAAATATGTGAAGTATTCCCTTCTGTTGCTTTGATCATGTGCAGCTGTTAAGTTAGGGCTAGTTTCAGAAAATGGCACTACAGGGTGAAAAAGACTGCATTCGGACTTTATCAACCATCTGGAGTGCTGAATGGCTTTGATGGCCTAATATTTCTCTGACTTGATGTCTACAAAGTGAGAAAGTTTCTAGTAAAAAGTACATTACCGTAGATGTTACTGAGAGATGCTCCTGGCTTCGGAAGTTTTGTGCTTACTGAGGAAATCTCTGTCTTTGCTGCAACCTTATCTACAGTCGACCTCCTTCAGCCTGTTCATCAAGGAGGTACAAGAGCTCACAGAGACTTAACATTAGATCACAGTTGCTGTTGAGAGAGTCTTCTTGGCCCCAATATTTTTTATTATTATTGAAGTGTAGTTGACATACAGTATTATATTCATTTCAGGTGTATGGCATGGTGATTCAACATTTATATACGTTTCAAAGTAATCACCATGATAAAATCTAACTACAATCTGTTGTTACAATAGTTGTTACAATATTGGGGCACCTGGGTGGCTCAGTGGGTTAAGCCTCTGCCTTTGGTACAGGTCATGATCTCAGGGTCCTGGAATGGAGCCCCCGCATCGGGCTCTCTGCTCAGCGGGGAATCTGCTTCCCCCTCTCTCTCTGCCTGCCTCTCTGCCTATTTGTGATCTCTCTATGTGTCAAATAAATAAATAAAATCTTTAAACAAACAAAGTTGTTACAATATTATTAACTATGTGCCCAGTGATTTCCATTGTGTCCCCATGACCTATTACACCCCATTTGTTATTTCATACCATCTAGGAAACTTCTTTGGGAAGGTCCTGGATGTGCACTCTAGAGTCGTCTAAAACAAGATTGATGCTACCTACTCACCAAAAAAACCCTGATTCTATGTAACAGGAATGAAATCTATAGAATGGTACTTTTAACTCAAGCAGTGATTACACACACACACACATCCCAATCTTGAGAATACCTCATCAGAGGAACAAAACAAAAATTATAATGGTACATTGGTGAATGGTTTCATTCCTTTCCTTAATAATGCAAAGCCTTTCCCAGAAATTACCTCTTCTGTTAAGAAAAGCAGTTAATTTTATACATATAGATAATGTCATTAATTTAAAGTAAAATGCAGTTTAAAAATAACTTTATATTTGTAATTTTAAAGATGTAAAGTTGCCAAGTAGTATGCCTTGATTTATCTCTGGTCCTGATGTTTCACAGAATTATCTTACTTGCAAGATGTTTATCTATATTCTGAGCACTGTGTATTAGTACTAGAGATTTTTACAAACATAGCAAATATGTAATTGCCTAGAATTTATCACTTGGAATGTTTTCAACCTCATATAATAGAAATCCCAACTCAACTGGCTTATAGAAACAGGAAAATCAACTATTTCACATGACAAGTCCTGACTTTAGAAAGTTCCAAAATTTGTTGACCCAAGTGATGTCATAAACACCCAAATTCCTTTTATCTTTCTGTTCTGCATTGTTTAAATAATGTCAGCTGTGTCTCTGCTATCTCTCCTCATGGTCACAAGATGACTGCTACTGTTCCAGTCATTATATCCACAAAGACCAATAACTAGCAAAGATCTATCCTTTCCTCATGTTTCTTTATAAAAATGACAAAATATTTTCCAGAAGTTTCCATCATTACCTTTCATATCTCATTGACTCTACCCAGAAGCAGTCACTGGTACAAGGAATGGGACTACCAAGCTAAACTCAGATTGTCCCAGATTTACTCTTGGGTCACATGAGGGACACTGCCCTGCAACACAAACTCAGGATCTCCCAGCAAGGTAAAAGCTTACACTAACTCAGTAAGTCTCTTCAACGTTGGAGTTGTCCAAGATTCTGCCCTGTTTCCTTCTATTTTCATTATCTAGATTGTTTGATTTTACATATCTTCCTGCTACCCATTGACCAATGACTCTCAAATTTACATCTCTAGCCCCCAGCTGTGGCCTGAGATTTAGACTCAAAATTCAAACTGCCAACTACTACAGATTCTGCAAACTGAACATATAAATGGAACCAGTTATCTTTTCTCCTAAATGTGGTCTGCATCCAATATTCTTTATCACAACCAAAAAATTAGCTATGTAACCAGTTTGCCAAGCTAGAGAATTCAATGTCATTCTTCATTTCTCTCTTTCTTCTTATACATTCATTTGATTGCCAAGGAGTGTCTAGCTGGCTCAGTTAGTAAAAATGTGATACTTGATCTCAGGGTTGTGAGTTTGAGCCCCATGTTGAGCAAAAAGATTATTTTAAAAATGAATATTCATTTGGTTTCCCAATCCTGCTGATTCAATTTCCTAAACATTCCTCAAATAAATGTTCCTCAAATGTTCCTCTTCCACATAGCCTCCAATGTGTTCTTGCATGACTCAAGTTTCTCCCCCATTCATTTCTACCTCCGTTGTCACTGGAATCATCTTCCTCAAACCAAGAGGAACTGTCAGTGGCCTCCTTAAGTGCTCCATGAAATCTCAGTGGCGTAGAGGAAAACAAAACAAAACAAAAACCAGCATCATCTTAAGGCCCCTCACAATCCACTCCTATCCAGTGTAACTTCCTCTTCCAACTGTCTCAATAGGCACACCCTAAAATCCTAGACACTGAACTTCTTACCATTCCTTGGTTATGCCAAGCCTTTTATGAGATATGCTTTTGGAGAATATAGTTTTCACCACTTTGAATTCTCCTCCCCAGTATTCACTTGAGAATTTCTACATCATTCTTTAGTACTCAGGTCAAAGTATTATCTCCTCCAAACAAATGATTTAAAAATACATGAAGAAGAATTCAACTCCAAAAGTAATTAAAGAAATACACAGTAAAATAATATTGGCCCAAAAATATCACACAAAGTGAAAGAAACAGGTACACAAGGCTACATGCAATATGAGCCCACTTACTTGAAATATTAGAAATGGCAAAATGAGTGACAGAAAAGAGAACAAAGGTTGCCTAGGACAGGAGGAGGAGCCAGGCTGTCTGAGGGACACAGGGCACCTTATTGAGGGTAACAGAAATGTTTTCAGTCTCTGTTGGGGTGATTATAGGGCTGTATACATTTTTTAATTCATTAAGCCATACATTTAAAATTGGTGAATTTTTTACACAAAAATTAGACCTTAATAAAGATAAAAATACTCCTGTATCCAAATTTTAAAGAAATACTTTAAAAACAATATTGAACTAAAAGTTTCACCTATTAAATTGTCAGAGCTTAAAATTTAGATGACCCAGTGTTGGTAAAAAATCATTAAAACGTGCATTTTCCTACCTGACTGCCTGGGAATAATAACTGATAGGATACTTGTTTAAAGTAATTTATACACATCTATCAAGAAACTGGATGTTTTCTCATTTCCCTTTAATCTGGTAATTTTTACTTCTGGGAATATTGTCTAAAAAAAACAAATTATAATCCAAAATATCAAAAAACAGCTATGCATAAACAAGCTTAATGAAATACTTCTTTATTATATGAGAAACATATAAGAAACAACCTATGAGGCAATAGAAGAGATTAGTTAAGTAAATCATTAGAACATCATGGGCTTTTTGTTTTGTTTTGTTTTAAGATTTTATTTATTTATTTGAGAGAGAGTGGGAGAGAACACAAGCAGAGGGAGCTATAGAGGGAGAGGGAGAAGCAGGCTCCCTGCTGAACAGGGAGCCCAACGAGGGAACTTGATTGCAGGACCCTAGGA
Organism: Mustela nivalis; assembly: GCF_964662115.1. NCBI lineage: Eukaryota > Metazoa > Chordata > Mammalia > Carnivora > Mustelidae > Mustela > Mustela nivalis. The sequence continues at coordinate 31,015,124 of NC_139024.1, forward strand.
TCCTGACCCGAGCTAAAGGCAGACACTTAACAGACTGAGCCACCCAGACACCTCTAGAACTCATGTTTTTAATATTGTTCCCTCGTGGACTTCCCAAATGTCCCAGGCAGTCTTTCCAGTCTCCATGCCTCTGCAGTCCTATGTCTGAGGGATAGCACCATTCATCGTGTTTTGTACTGATTTTTATTAGTAGCTGCCCTCAAAAGACTGGCCTTCAGATAGCAAGAATATGTCATATTCATCTTCAGAGTACTGCTACCCAGCACATAATAGATCCTCAAGTCAAATAAATAAAAACCTTTTACTGGAAAACATTTGTCTGAGGTCCAGCAGAAGTCCTTCTGAGTGATGGTCACACTACAGTATGTGACTCTTCATAAGGGCACAGTGGCCACTTTATCATAATGTCCTCCCATTTTAGAAGCTTTGCATTGACCAACCAGACAGATGCCAAATTTAATATTATTTTCAGAGTCTTTATCTATTTTTACCAGCAAATGTGTGATCATTCTATAGTGGTATCTGGTGGCTCTGAGCAAAATCTTTTTACAAGGGGGATTTAAGGATTAGTGCCTGAATTGTAGCTTCAGTCAGACACCTAAGGGGTCTACCATGATCATCTTTGGGGTCTAACAAAATTTTAATTTCCATCCAGCCATCCCATCGCACAGGTAACCAAACTCAGTGAGCTTCCAGCTATTGTTTCGCAGCCGAATGTTTGGCTCTGGGTGTTAAAAGGATAGACAGTGCTCCCAGAACTCTATTTTGAGTAGATGTCTTCTCTGGTGACCATAATCAGGACGTAAATGATCTCAGCCCTCAATAGACAAAGATAATTTATGTTGATTACAAGTTTTTCTATTCTTCAATTCTACAGGCTCTTTAAGATCTCGTGCTAGGTCTCTTCCTTGGAACCCCCAACTACCTACTATCATGTTCTGTACTTAGAGAAAATTCAGCAAATACTTGTTAGTATATGACTGACTGCTAACTTGTAAATCTGGATAACATTTAAGGTAATTATAGACCATATTTGTATAGTACTTTACAGTTTACTGAGCACTTCCACAGAAGTACAAAGAGAATGAAATGAAAACATACACTCCAATGTTTCAGGCAAACAATCTGGTAGATATCAATGAAATGTTTTATACATTTGGGTTTACTCCTTAAGATTTACAGCTCTTTATATGAGAAAAAAAAAGAAAGTGAAAATACACATGACAAATTCCAAAATTTTCCCCCCAAAAAGAAAATCTAATTTCTTTCTCCTCTGCACAGAGGCACCAAATTACACAGAATTTTGAAAATTATATTTTTATATTTCCTTAGTGCAAAATAAAGTGAAAAGACCCTACCCAGTAATAGCACTAAACAAACTTCTTCATTACAAACCCTAATTCATTATACCATGAACCCAGCTCCTTCATCTCGCCCACCAGCTTCTGCTCAGCTTCCCTGCTCCAATGATGACACCCCCCCCCACTGTCACCCAATCCAGGACCTCTGGGTGTCTATGGGATGGCAGTTAGGTCTACGGCTGACATTTTAAACAGCGAATACTTTCAAAAAGCTGAAACATATGCAAAACATTCATTTGGTTAAATACATTTGATTAAGGCATTTGAAAAATCTGTGCATTATGATACATATGGGGTGTCTGGGTGATGGACATTGGGGAGGATATGTGCTATGGTGAGTGCTGGGACTGGTGTAAGACTGATGAATCACGGACTTGTACCCCTGAAGCAAATAATACATTATATGTTGATTTAAAAAAAAGTAAAGTAAAAAAAGCAATGGTCTGGAATTTTTTTAATGGAAATAAAACCACCTTATCTTTTATACAATCTTTGACATTCTTTCCCTGCCAATTGATCATTTGGTGAAATGTCATTTGATGAACTAATTTTTGAGCAACTAATTAACCAGACTTGCTTCCAGCTAATTAATTAAAATACAGGCCCACTCTGCACACCTGAACCTAAAAATTCACCTAATTCAGATTCTTTAATGAACTTAAAAATAGTGCTTTAACTTTGACATTGTATAAAGAAAACAGAGGAGTCTAAAAATCTGAACACTCTGGAAGAATTCAGTGCAGTAATGTACTAAAAAGTTAACTTTGGCACAAGTACACACAAAACAAAGCATACCAGAGGGATTAGCAAACTTATTTAGTCAAATAACTGAGAAAAATGTTTCCACTCGGGTCTTATCCAAATTTTCTCTTCCTTTGCCATCCTAATTCTGCATTTTCTGCTGATCTTCCGTGTTTGGAGGCATTCCACAATCTGCTCTGGTTTGCACAGCAATAGGTACTCCGTCATATGTGGATAGATCAGCAATTATTATGAAGAAGAATTTGTACAATATAAGAATTCCCATCTCATTAAGAATTCATACATTAAAAAATTCATATATGAAAATATGAATTTTCATTATTTGTTCAAAGTTCATCTTTAAGTCCAGAGGGGTTCTAGAGTTCCTCTTTCCTCTGGCAGGAATCTGTAAAATGTCTGCTGCCCCTTATGGTATTCCAGAATGCTGCCCCTGGGCTTGTGGTACTGGACTAAGTACATTATCTTATGAGTTCCCTGGTCTTCACTGTTTCAGGGAAAGTTCCACAAAACCTTAGGTTTTGGAAGGAAAGAGGAGTTTCCTGGCTGGATTCTCTCCAGACTACCAAACTTCTGTGTTGCCTTAGTACACCGCTGCCTCGCTAGAGCAACCCCAAGTGTGAGAGAGACCCTACTCATAGGCCACTAGACAGCAGAGGCTTCTGCATCACAACGTGAAATTTTGCAGGTAGTCTTCAAAGAGAATTAAGCTCTTCCCACCAAGAGTTACAAAGCAGATGGTATCAGGTAGTAGCACCACAGAGCACAACTGCACATGAGGAAGAAAGGAAAGAAAATGAATACACATTCTGCCTAGTCTTGGTCTTGCTCAAAAAGCAAGATAATTACAAATGTTATCTCCAGGGGCATCATCTGGAATGTTGTAAGTCCAAATGGCACTGTACTGGGAATGCCCTTGGGATTGCTCACCTGGAAAGGTGCTAAAAACCAGAGCTCATCTTAAGGTGATTTCTCATAACTTTACCATTTTGTTACAAGAGTGCTTGAAATAAGAATACTAGAGAAAATATTATAGGTAACAGCAAATACTCCTTTCAAAGTAACCTATGGACCACACCAGCACCTCAGCCAAAAGGAAAAATCCCAAGAGCCAGGCATTTGGAAGGTCCACAAAATTCCCACAGCATCCCTGGGTGAGTTGATACTTTGTAGTCTCAGGGTTTGCAGTGTGAAGGCTATCCCAAGCCACTGCCTTGATGTGTATCATTCCTGGCCCTGGATGCACTGGTCGGTGGGGGTCCTACCTTCCAATAGGAACCTCCTGGTTCAAAAAGGAGCATTGTGGAAGACTACCCTTTATAAGGCACTGTTCTAACGACGACCACTTGGAAAATGCAATGTTTTAAAAGTGTCAGTAAAAAAGAAAATCAGATTTTTCAAAGGTGAGTGCATAACACCATGAACCATGCAGACCTTCAGTAGAAACTAATCTCAAACACCCTGGAAGATTAATCCATTTTTAATGAAGCTCAAAGCAATGATGCTGGTACCATTGTATGAACTCTGCATGTGCACATTAATCCTAAATACACTTTTGGCTTTGTTTGGGAAGCAATTTCCACCTTCAAACTTTGAAAATGTATCAGGACCCAAGGAGATATTTGCATTTAAATTATAGTACATGCTTTTCATATCAGTTACTCTAGGGGGAAAAAAAGACAATCCTGATGAGACAGCCAAAATAAAATTGACACAGTATTATTTATACAGTTCACTTCCAACACTCATAAAGCAAAAAAGGAAAAAGAGCTGCCAAGATAGAAAGTTTACTTCAATCATGTAGAGAGAATGTGCCATGGAAACAGGATGTACGTTCAATCCATCTTCAGAACTTGATCACCTGTTAACAGAAGATCCCCATGGAATGAATAAGTTACAGTTCTCCCTCCTTTCCTCACTCCATTCCAAGGAGAGCAGCTCTACAACACAGCCTGGATCCCCCACCCCTGGGACAGCCACCTACCTCTGCAACTCTCTCTACCATCATCGCCCATGACAAGCTTGCTTTTATGTCAAGGTCCTTATACCTTTATATATTGCTCAACCCTCTATTTGGAATTTCTTCTGTCATAATTTGCATATCATGTCATTCAGGCCTCCGCTCAAATGCCAGCTCCTCAGAAAGGCCTTTCTCAACCACCCTACCTAAAATACCACCCTACCCCATCCCACCCCTTGAAGGCAAGCTGGTGCAGCCACTCTGGAAAACAGCATGAAGCCTCCTAAAAAAGTTGAAAATAGAGCTACCCTATGACCCAGCAATCACACTACTGGGTATTTACCCTAAAGATACAAATGTAATGATCTGAAGGGGCACGTGCACCCAAATGTTTATAACAGCAATGTCCACAATAGCCAAACTATGGAAAGAACCTAGATGTCCATCAACAGATGAATGGATAAAGATGTGGTAGAGATATACAATGGAATACTATGCAGCCATCAAAAGAAATGAAATCTTGCCATTTGCAATGATGTAGATGGAACTAGAGGGTATTAGGCTGAGGGAAATAAGTCAATCAGAGAAAGACAACTATCATATGATCTCCCTGATATGGAAATTTGAGAGGCAGAGTGGGGAGTTTGAGAGGTAGGAAAGGAAAAGATGAAATAAGATGGGATCGGGAGGAGGACAAACCATAAGAAACTCTTAATCTCACAAAACAAACGGAGAGGTGCTCAGGGGAGAGGGGAGTATGAAGAGCGTGGTTGGATTATGGACATTGGGGAGGGTATGTGCTATGGTGAGTGCTGTGAAGTGTGTAAGCCTGATGATTCACAGACCTGTAGACCTGGGGCAAATAATATATTATATGTTAATAAAAATAATTAATAAATTTTTAAAATAAATGAAATAAAATAAAGCTGAAAAAAAAATCCCACCCTGCCCTTCCTGTCATAAATTGACCCCTCCCCCAGTTTCATTGTCTTTTCAACCCTTGTTACTACCTACAATTGTCTCAGTTATTTGGTAACTTGTTTATCTTCCATCTTTCCAGCTGGAATTGAGCTCCAAGAGCAGTGTTTCCATCACTGTGCCCCTGCACCTTTTTCACACTCCTTAAATGCCCTGTGAAGAAGGAGGAAGTTTGAAAGCTGAGGTGGAGGGAATGAAAGATGGATGAATTGTCCATGAAGGAACAGACAGAAGAATGGATTTCCTCTTCCTGTGGTTCCTTCTCCATCAGTGTCTTCTCTCTCCCAATCCTTAAAAATATAAAACCACCAACTTCCCAGACTGTATATACTGTCCTATTTCTTTCTTTCTCTTTATAACTAAGCTCTCTTAGTAAGAGCCTCCATTCACTTAAAACTATTAACTCTTTTTTTTCCACATACTTTTACTTAGTAATATAATTATAAAAGTAATAAATGCTAACTACAACAATTGGGTGTGTAGCTTTCCAAAGTTTTTATTTGGTTTATACAAAAATAAATGCATAAGGTTATGTATTTTTTAATAAACAGGCTATTTTTTATTATACTGTACTTTTATTTTTTTCTTTAATAATATGTTGAGGTTATCTTTTGAGACAAAACATATAGATTTGCTCCTTTCTTTTTAATAGCTGCATAATATTCCATACCATGGATGTACTATATTTTATACAAACCCCCTGATGGACATTCGGGTTGCTTCCAGATTTTCACTATTGTAACCATATTGCAATAAACTCACTCATACATATGTCTTCACATATTCACGCTTTTATTTATGTTGCATAAAATCCCTGTTCAGCCTTAAACTCGCTATGATTAATCTTCTGCCCACTCTCCTAGCTCCAACCATGCTGCTACAGCAGATGTCACCACCCAAAACTCTACCAGTAACCCCTTCTTCCCCTTGAGTGCTTCAAGGGAAATGAGGAGGAATGATAGCTAAATAGGAACCAGAATCTATGTCAATAATTGGATAAGCCCTCAGTGAATTCATCTAGGGCCAGGAGGCTTAAAGGAGACAGTCAATAACTGTGACTCTGGGATTTTACCTAACCTGCAAGCTAATAATTTAACCTGTTAGAGCATCATGGATTCTGGCAGAATATATAAGACTCCATGTCAGAAGCAAAAGATCTATTACTCTACTGCTTAGCAAAAGCATGAATTCACCGTCACGCCAACTGCCCTTGTCCAGGTCCCCCAAGGACAACACAAAGCAGGTGGATGCTGTTCACACCGTGGGTTGCACCACAGCTGAGGAAACTCAAATTTAGAGGACCTCAACCTTTCATAATGGGCGGCAAGTAAAACCCACTTGAAGTTTGCCCCGACAGAGGATCTTTATTATGCTGGAGAATAAATAACCCTCCCCCTACTCCAGAGGAAGACTCTGTCCCTGTCTTCCAAGGCTTTTCTCTATACAAATATCTTTTATAATACAGTCAGTGCATCTTCTTGCAGACACACAAGAGACCCCTGTAGAGCTGTCTCCCAGTAGAGGCTACCTACTCCTCCCTCCCTCCAGTTTTAAGATGGTCAGTTTGGTGGTACAAAGCTGACCTGACAGCCAGAGAAAGACAAATGCTGTATAATATCACTCATATGTGAAGTCAAAGAAACAAAACAGATGAACAAGGGGAAGGGAAGAAAAATAAAACAAGATAAAAACAGACTCTTAATCATAGGAAACAAACTGAGGGTGGCTAGGAGGGGAGGTGGTGGGGGGATGGGGTAACTGGGTGATGGACATTAAGAAAGGCATGTGATGGGGGCGCCTGAGTGGCTCAGTGGGTTAAAGCCTCTCCCTTCAGCTTGGGTCATGATCCCAAGGTCCTGGGATCGAGCCCCGCATCGGGCTTTCTGCTCAGCGGGGAGCCTGCTTCCTCCTCTGTCTCTCTCTGCCTGCCTCTCTGCCTACTTGTGATCTCTCTCTGTCAAATAAATAAATAAATAAAAATCTTTAAAGAAAAAAGAAAGAAAAGAAAGGCACATGATGTAATGAACACTGGGTGTTACATACAACTGGTGAATCACTGAACTCTGCCTCTGGAACTAATAATACAGTATATGTTAACTGCACTGAATTTAAATAAAGATTTTTTTTTAAATATCTGACCTGACTTGTCACCCCCATGAAGACTCAAGAATAAATAAATAAAAACAAAGAGAGTAGAAAACAGCTAAATTTACTACAAGAAAGCAGCCCCTGATCAGGTGTGCTTACCACACTAAAGAAGGCGTTAACAACAAGAAAAAGCCTACAACGTAGATACGAGAAGCACAAACCTTCCTCAAGCCTATAGTAGGTTAAATGGTGGCCTCCAAAAGGAAATGTCCGTTTCCTAATCCCTAGAAACTGTGAATATTACTTTCTTTGGAAATATGGTCTTTCCAGATGTAATGAAGCTTAAGTTCTGGCCTCCAGAACTATGAGAAAAAGCTTCCATTGTGTTCAGCTACCCAGTTTGTGGTCATTTGTTATGGCGCCCACATGAAACAATTATGGCAGTTGACATATCTCTGACCAACAATGTAACTATCATGGCCTGGGTTTGTAAGCCCAGGAAAGTCCAGGAGGACTTCTTATCGTTTTTCGATATTCTGAGCCAAGAACACCTCACTCTCTTTCAATGGCTACATTTCTGCCACATCTTCCTTCTGGTGTCTCTTTTTCTTGTGTTCTCAGAGGCCTTTCAAGCACGTCTAGAAGAATTTAAAATATTTTTAAATCATCTGCTGGCAATTGTTCTTGATTTATGAAGATTATCATTGTTGGACCAGGATACCATTCTTGCTTCCTTCTCTGTGATCTTTGCTCTCTGACCCAGAATGTTTTCTTTCCTAATATCTATCTTTTTTTCAATTTCTTTTAGAGAGTTATATGAGATGAATGGTTGCACATGTGATAACAAATCCTATCTACCTTCCCTTCCTTGAAAAGGATAATTCTCACAGAGAAGTAAACCACCCATTAGTCCCACCCTGAATCCAGGCCTGAACTCAGTGTATCCGAATGCTATCTGACTCACATTAAATATACCTCATTGTCTTTTTCTAGGAGTCCTAGCACCATAAGTTTCCCAAGCATGTTCCCTCATAGCATGAGCCAAATTGCCCCACATACCTATACTAACCACAACACCATAAAACTCCCTAATTTATGACTAAAGTATTCTATGTTTGACCTTCCCAGCCCTCTAATATCAAACTTTCCAAGTCTTATATAACCTCCAGAGGCTGTTCCAGTCACCAATGGTAGGTTCTCCTGTTATTACCATTATTGATTCCCTGGCTTCAAGGGCACTTTTCAATAATTTCTTGGGTTCTGGCCTCTGTGTTGGAGGGTGTGGGGAGAAGTCTTCCTAGTTTGTTCTCTAAAATCTTGAATCTTCTTTCCTAGTTCTATTTATGAGCATTTTTAAAAATATTTATTTATTTATTTGAGGGGGAAGGGAGAAAGGGAGAGAGAGAATCCCCACAGACCCCCCACTGATCTCCCCACGCAATCTCAGACCCAGAGATCATGACCTGCGCCCAAACCAAGAGTCTGATGCTCAACAAACTGTGCCACTCAGTGGCACAATTAAGAGTGCATATTTAAGAGCATTTAAATATGCATACATTTTCTTTTCCTTTACCCTCTGTTGACTACCTTGGCTTCTAAAGTCACAATCCTTCTCAGAAGAAGGACCCCTTGATTCATTATTTCCCAATCAATGCACATTTCTCTTTCATCTTCCACTTTTTCTTGATGTAATATCCGTATCTTTTGTTTCTTTATAAGGATGCCATTACTCCTACTGTCTCTCACTAAACCTGACTCCTATAGATAATGTTTCAAGCACAGCCTTTTCAATTTCCTTTTAACTCTCAAGTTCGTAAAATTCTTTGCAATTTTTGTCTATCACAAGCCAAGAATATAACATCTGTGCTTTGTAATAAGGCTCCCCTTTCCTCTTTATCTCTTCATTAATAAGATTCTACCAAGCCTCGATGATTGAATCCACAGACTGAGTTCCTGAAATCTACAGCCCAGCTAATACCCACTTCACAGACAATCTGAGAACATACGGGATTGGAGGGCAGGTCAACTTTAGAAGTCACTGGACAGATCAGTACCCAAGTCCCTCTTTGGCCTGAAATTTGACAACGATAAAGAGGAGCATTTGGAAAAGTCAGTCTAGCGCTGCCTACCCATGCATCACTCTGCCGCCTAAACCCATGGCTAAAGGTGACCTATATCACACAGTGGGGCTTGCTCATGCACAAGGAATCTAGTTGTTATAGAGTTTAGAAGTCTGGTTTTTTCATCCTAGCTAAGAAAGAGAATAAAGGAGGAAATAAACTTTGGTATGAAAATTTGTTCCATTCCCAAGTGCTCATACACTACTTGTACAATTCCTTTTCCAATAATCTACACATCAGCAGCATTTACAATGCCAAATGCCTCTGCTGTCTCTTTGACTCTCTGATCCCAAATGCTCATTCTTATGTGTATGCCCATTTGGCCTCACCCACACTGAGCATCAGTATAATTTGCATTAATTAACAAACCTTTACCTATTATACCTTCCATGCCCTAGGATGAGATTTTATCTAATAAACAAGGCAAAAAACTAAAAACTGTACAATTGCAAATTGAAAAAAAAATACTACGAAAGCAATGAATAGAGTTGTGGCATAGAATAAAGGAGGAGACCTACTTCAGAGACTTAGGTAAAGCCTCAGAAGAAGGAAATGGTTGAGCTGAGAACTGAAGGACGAAATAGATCTATAGACTGAATCCATGTTTATCTCCTTTCTACCTTCATTTATATTTGCACAATATTTAAAATATATGTTTTAAATATATATATTTATATGTAATATATATTTATCTAAATATATATTTTAAATACATATTTTTAAATAATACATTTATTTTAAAAATACATTTTAAAATATATTGAAATAAATATAGTTAACTACATTTTAATAAATATATTGAAAATATCTTTTTTAAATATATTTTTAAATATATTTTGTTTTAAATATATATTTATTTTATATAAAAATAAATTTTAAATTTTTTATTATTAATTTAATTACATGTCACTTAAATTCAAATGCTATCTTAAAATCTCCAAATGTAATTGTTTTTAGTTAAAAGGCATATGCTAAACTATCTTGGCAGCCATTTGTTAAGTAGACATAATCCATCAAAGTATCATTCCCGTGTGAAATATAACCTAAGGCTGAGATTTAATTACTCAAGAGATTGAAGATATTTATTAAGTATGCATTAACAAAATTAATGTTAGAAATTCTGCAGGTCTTTGCCATGAAAAAGAAAAAAAACAGATTCGCAAATATGTAAAAATAATATGCCTAACATTTAGGTAGAGGGATTATGCCATTTCAAAATCCAAACATATTTCTTTAAAACTAAAAAAGATCACTTTGCATGTAAAAGGTTTTCCTGACAAAAGGTGATCTGGATAGCAATTATGTAAAAAGATTCATAAAGGAGAAAACATACATAAATTCTGTGCAAGAGAGTAGAAAATCAGTTTTCTCTGCCAGAAGCTGCATTCAGATTTTATAGGGTTGGCAGCTGGAGTTTGGCAGCTTCGTCTTTTTATCCCTATAAGTCTCTTTCTTAAGAATTAAACAGTACATTTCCATCAATTAACTAATTTCAACAACAGGATAAATTATAAGGGAGGTGATTCTTCTAAATGTATCCCTTTTGTTTAGAAGTAGAGTGGGGGGGCACCTGGGTGGCTCAGGTGTTTGAGCAACTGCCTTCAGCTCAGGTCATGATCCTGGACTCGTGAGATCGAGTCCCACATCGGGCTCCCAGCTCAGTGGGGAGTCTGCTTCTCCCTCTGACCTTCTCCTGTCTCATGTACTCTCTCTCCCTCTCAATAAATAAAATCTTAAAAAAAAAAAAAGAAGAAGAAGAAGAAGTAGAGTGGGAACCAAACGAAGGAAAGAAAAGGAGCAAATGTCCATCAAAAATTTTGTACACAAATGTAAAAGGCAGCTTTATTTGTAATTGCCAAAAATTAGAAACAACTCAAATGATTGGCAACAGGTGACTGGATAGACAAAGGGTAGTGTATCCGTACATTTAGAATACTGGTCAGCCATTAAAAGGGAATAATCTAATGATACAAGCAACACCATGAATGAATCTCAAAATAATTAGACTCGGGGGCGCCTGGGTGGCTCAGTGGGTTGAGCCTCTGCTTTCGGCTCAGGTCATGATCTCAGGATCCTGGGATCAAGCCCCGCATTGGGCTCTCTGCTCAGCAGGAAGCCTGCTTCCCCCTCTCTCTCTGCCTGCCTCTCTGCCTACCTGTGATCTTTCTGTCAAATAAATAAATAAAATCTTAAAAAAATAATAATAATAATTAGACTCAGTGTAAGAATTCAGATTTAAGAAAAGTACATACCCTACGGTTCTATTTTTATACAATCTAGAAAATGAAAACCAACCTATAATGACACAGAAAACAAATCGATGGCTGCTTAGCTTGTGGGGACAGATGAGGGGGCCAGGGAGTCCAGCACTGGGGAAGACATGGAGGACTGAGTATAAAGGCCTGAGGAATCTCTATGGGTGATGAACATGTTGATTATCTTGACTGTAGGGATGGTTTCGCTTATGTACACATATGTCAAAACTCATCAAACTGCACACTAAACATGGGTAGTATTTTGTATTTCAATTACTTTTCAATGAAGCTATAAAACAAGGAAAATCTGTGAGTAATGACCTCCAAGTAATATTGTGATGATTAAATTGGCATAGGCCGTGTAGTCAGAGAGATTCACTGAGAGGCTAATCTAAAAATTCAGACAATAAATTTTCTAGGACAGAACTCAAACCCTGTTAAGGGGAATTTTGATTAACTAAAAAAAAAAAAGACATGAAAAAAGTAAAAACTCTGAACTGGGCTTTTTAAGACCAATTTTGTAATTCAAAGTATTTACATTCATTTGTTAGTTTAAGAAAATACTGTACTGCAAGATATTCCCCAATAAATGTCTGTTAAGAACCTGTTTAATCAATGAGTCTTGGGATACTGAAAAAAAAATTAAATTAAATTAAGATGAAGGGGGAAAAAAGAACCTTTTTAATGAAAAGAAAAGATAAATGTGTAACTTCCATATTAACCATTAATTTCTGGTTTGTAGATGGTTTACTTCCAAAAAAGGAGGTAATAGAGGTATGTCAATTACTGGTATAAAATATAGGTATATAAACTTCAAAGTTAATTGATAATTTCTTCTCTTGTTATCTAAAACATGCCTACCACTCTAAAAACTATGAGATTATACCATTTTAGGTGACAATTTGCCCTTTGTCCAAATTATCCCTAATTCCATATTAGTAACCTCTTAAATATTTGAATGTTATGCATAAGTTTGACAATGTGGTCAGTGCAAAATTAAATAAGTGTTACAAGAGTATTTTTTAGAGTTTTATATCTTACAGTTTCATTGCTCAAATAACATAGGCTATATTCATTGGCACGGGACAAATCAAGTGTTCCTCCAACTAAATTCAAGGTTCCTGTGGACCTTGTGTTGCAGAGATGGATTTGTCTAGATGAGAATGAAGAGCTCTCTGTGGGATACACTCTTTCTGTCTGATCTTTTGGTGGAAAAAATATATGAGTCTCCTTCAAAAAGTAGGTACTTCAAAACACTAGTGCTCCAAGATCACCCTAGAAAGATGAACCTCTATAAATACCAGCTCCTGTTCAAAGACAGCAATATTTAAGGACAAGAATATAAAGGACCATTCCATCCATTTCTCCAAAGCTATATTCATACCAGATAGGTTACTGTTAAGCTCTATCCCCGAGAATTTCTAAAATTGTTCCCACAAAGAAAATATCTTCAATAAATTACATTTTAATGCTTTGCTTTCAGTTTTTGTCTGAGTAATACAAGAAATGTCCATGTAAAAAAGTTTATGAAGTTTTCTTTAACATTGTTATTTAAAAAGTTTTGTGTGTTCACTGTATTTTAAAAATATTGACTTCACTGTCCCTGTAAAAGAAACGATTTCTTTTAAAGTTTACTATCGGGAAAAAGTTTGTGTCAAGAAATATGTAATCTATCAGGGCATCCTTTCTTCCTTGCCTGATAGATCTCCTCAGGCTACTGGAATGTCCTCATACCTCAGGTTCCACCTTGATGAAACCCACCTGGCTAGGCCCTTTGAACTTGTTTTAGATCCTTCATGTTCACATACCTCCTAGGGACAGTTTTAAAGCCCCTTTTCCTTTGCCTCCTTTTCTTCCTCTGCTGCTCCGCATTAGTTACCACAGAGAACAGGCAGCACCAACAAACGTGGAAAAATAACTTAAATGCATATTTGAAATTACAAACAATAGCAGACTGTGCTGAATCAAACTACTGTTGGATAATTTTGTGGTACACTCAAAGAGACACGCTTTATTAAAAGTCGATATTCAGGTAAAAAAAAAAAATCCCAAGACAAATATTTCATATTGTAGTGCTACTTATCAAGAACAAGCAACCTTCACCTAATGTGAAATCCCTTTAATATGCTTCCCAAATAGTTGTCCCACTCAGAAAACTGCAAGAGAAAATGAGAGAGGAAAAAAAACAAACATCTGGCCAAATATTTTAACAATATGGACTCTGTTTTAGGTCTACGGCCATACCACCCTGAACGCGTCCGATCTCGTCTGATCTCGGAAGCTAAGCAGGGTTGGGCCTGGTTAGTACTTGGACGGGTGACTCTGTTTTAGTCAGTGGAAATAAATGAGTGAGAGAGTCTGCTACCAATATATTTTTATATAGAAAGTCTGTTTTTTCTTATTGCCACTAAATAAATATTGAATGACTTTTTTTTTTTTTTAACCTCAGTTGGAAGGGACAGCAAATGACTAGTCTGTCTAGAAGGCTCAAATGTCTTTCTCTCTAGCCTCACTTGACGCATATCCTGACACCTGCCCTTCAGAAGTGGAATGCTTAGACTGAGTAATCCTTACACTCCCATGAAGGTTAGAGTGCACTACTAGGGATATTTCATATTTAATCCAGGCCCCTCCCAAAAGGGATGGTCTTGGTAAGAGGTGACCACAGGTTGTTACTGGGCCTTATGATCTCACGGGGTTTTATAAACGACAAATGGATGCCCAGAAGGTCACTGCACTCCCAAGCACGTTGAGCAAATGAGTAGCACCAGCTCTTGCAATCTGTAGCTCCAGGAAACCAGCTGAAGGAGCATCTTTCAAAAACATGGTAGAACTGAGGAATTGGGTAACAGACTCAGCAGCCTAGGAAGAGCGTAAGGCCCTTTTCTAAGGTCTCCCTCCTCCACATCAACCCTTAGCCCAAAATATATCAAATGTACTTAATTATCTATTTGAGCTTTCTATCCAAAACAGACTCATCTGTTCACACACACATACATACACACACATCCATCATTTCATTTTTGAATGAAAAGAATAGAGAGAAACAAGGTTATAGAACAGACTCTGAAATAGGAGAAAATTGGTTCTACCACTAATGAAGCCACTGAAACTCTATGAACCCCAGTGTCCCCTCCTATATAACAAAAGGCTAAGATTAAATAATATCTAAGGTCTGATCAGTGTATAATGGCATGGCCTATGAAAAGGACAAAGAGAAGAGAAACTTGAAAAAAGCAAGACTGGGCACCTGGCCAGCAATAGCTGAGCTCCTAATTGACCGCTGGCCTTCAGCTGCTCACTATGGCTAAGCCTTGGATCATTAAGGAACCAGCAAGTCCCGTTAAGAGCAACCACCAGCTTCAGCAGTGGGTTCAAGCTTTCACTCTGAGAATTTCCCTTAATTCTTTACTATCTCAGCCATGCATTTAAATTACCTTCTTTATAGTTTAGTGTTTACAGTATTTTAAAGAATTTTACAGGCTGATTCAATATAATGTCAGAATTAGAAGTTGTTGTTCAGGTGTGCCTGGGTGGCTCAGTCGTTAAGTGTCTGCCTTCAACTCAGGTCATGATCCCAGGGTCCTGGGATCAAGCCCCGCATTGGGCTCCCTGCTCAGTGGGAAGCCTGCTTCTCCCTCTCCCACTCCCCCTGCTTGTGTTTCCTCCCTCCCTATGTCTCTCTGTAGCTCAAATAAATAAATAAAATCTTAAAAAATAAATAAATAAATAAATAAAATCTTAAAAAAAAAAGTTGTCCACTTTTTAAAAAAATATTTATCCCCTGATTATGGATAATAAACTCATCAGAAACGTTGCTATGAATAGCATCCAAGCCAATGCCTCTCTGTAGCACAATACCCAGACATTTGCAACACTGAGATGGAAAAAAATAATTGTCCAATGTGAAGGGATGAATCTGAGCACATCTACCCCAGTACTTAAGTACTTACCGATTTAATACTTAGTACTACTCAGTATTGATCTGACATGTATCATTTAAGATACAATGATAATCCACAAAAAAGAACCAATCAAGTGCTTCACCATAATTGGCACTTAGAATTTAATTTTAGCTGTATAACAAAATTAATTTGCTCATGTCAAAGCACCAGTGAAGCTTCTACAGGATTATAGCAAACTTCTACAGGATTCTACAGGCACCAAATCGTGCCTTGGACAGGTCACCCCTTCTCACCCAGATTCCTGAGAGCTACCACATAATGTCATGACTCATGGAAACCGAGCTGCCGTTGTCTTGTTCGCTGGCTGTGCAGGGCTCCCAGCATGGGGATTTGTGACAAATCTGGACTACAGTGCCTACCTTTGGCCTGGAGCCAAAACAGGGCCTCGCTGTCCCTATTAAATGTCAATATTATCATCCACCACAGCTTGTAAGAAACAGAATTCCCAAGCACTGCAGTGCTTTTGTGCAAGGGAGAAAAGCACAATAGGTAGGTCCAAAGGGGTGCATGGTTCATCTCGCATATTCTTGGACCTAGAGGAACCAGGAATAAAGGAAGGGCTGAACATGGAGGCATTCCCTTTCCATCTGGCATGACTGCCTTATCCCTATGTAAATGCAGCTAATCAGGTCCAAATTTCAAAATCTTTTTTTTTTCAAACAAAAACTTACTGTCTCAGCATTCAGATAAACATGCCATAGTGTTAACTACATACATAAGTTGTTTTAAATATATATGTAAATTATAGATGCATATATATGCACATGTATGAAAAGATTTATGACAAAAACATTTTGCTAAATGAATGCTTCCTAAAATGATAAGAATTAGTATGTACACTCTCATACAAGTTTCGGTGTAGAAACATTTTAGTCCTATACTCATATAAACAAATCATCATTGTAACTAAAAATACAGAAGAAGCCTTATTATACAGACTGGTAGTATTATAAGACTCACTAAAAGAGGATACTACTAGTTAAAACACTATGATTTCCTGTTAAAGAAATATAATACTGAAATAAACAATATCAAAAATAACAAGATAAAGAATAATTCAAAATTTGAAATGAGATTGCCAGATTTTCTTTGAGGTGAATTTTCATAATCTCATGTCTAGTTGTTAAAGTGAGTGCATTATATAGCAATTTGGGACATTTCTAACCAACTTAAGTTCTATTTTTAGGTAGTCAAGTTCATATATATGCATATACCTTAATATTTTAGAAAATACTGTTTTTTCTGGTAATACCAGAAATAAAAATACTGAAGTTACTCTATGAAACATGTGCCTTCTCTCAAAATTTACTGTTGTAACAAGCCACTAATTCATGTTGACACCTTCGTTTTATTTTTATAAAGATTTATGTTTATTTATTTGAGAAAGAGAGCACAGGAGGCAGAAGGAGAGGGAGAGGGAAACCCAAGCAGACTCTGCACTCTGTGTCAGCACGGAGCTGGCCACAGGGCTCCATCTCATGACTCTGAAGTCATAACCTGAGCTGAAACCGAGAGATGGACACTTAACCGACTGAGCCCCCCAGGGGCCCTGACACTTTCAATTGATTTTAAAAGAGGATAATACATAATAATTCCCACCTATTAAACACCTGACCTGCCTCAAGCACTTTGCACATTTTAAAAATAGCTCTACTAGCTGGGCAGTGTGGTCCATATTTTACAGGTGAGGAAATTGAAGCAAGTCACCAGCATCTGTGAATAAAGCTGGGCCTTGAGCCAGTCTTTGTCACCACACTCAAGTGACAATGACAACGTAGCCTCTGTGCCTGTCATTAGAAAAAGCATTTCCTGAAGCCCCAGAGGCTCTCCTGAGGTGCCTCAGAGGGGAAAATGACACCGTTGCTGAGCAGTCTGTGCTCCCTGCCCACTGCCCCCCAAGCATCAATCCATACAGCCCTCGAATACCATCGAAGCCAGCTTGTCAACACTCCCCATTCAGAGCCCAGCACTCCCAGACCCCAGGCCCAATCTGACAGTCAGAGATGGCCAGGCTCCTCCCCCCACACCCCATTTCATCCATTTGTTCACTGAGCAAACATTTGTGAGCTCATCGGTGTGCCAGGCCCTGCTATGGAAGGAAATGTTGTTAAAAAAAAAAAAATTAGGCCCTTCAAACATTTGTATGAACTTGGACCAGGAATCTCAAACTCCAATGCCTTTGAAATCCAGGTAGAGAATAAAAATGATTGAAGCAAGCCAAATGTAAGGAGTCGTGAGTGTCGAAACATGGGGTGGAGTAGCAACCCAGAAATTAAAATCTACAGAAAGCTGTTCCTGTAAGGGCCTATTTAGCCAGAGCGGCCCCACCCTGGTTGAACATCCATTTTGTTGTTTATGCAGTAAAACTTAAATTGATCCTGCCCCCCCCCAGGGGAACTTATTTAAAAGCAAGTCCGGGAAACCAGTCCCAGGTAACAAAGCCCAGATACAAGGGTCGGTCAGGTCAGGTGGAGACAACAGTCTGAAAGCAGGTGTGAGTCAGGTCAGGTGGAGACATCCAATCAGTAAAGTGCACATACTGTCTCCCTAGCTACCCAGGAGTGTGGGCCCCGCCTTTTGGGTGCCAATTCTCACCAAGGTGATAGGCTAGTTCAAATAGCTACTATGGGGTGAATTGTAATTCAGTTGGTCAATTGGTCACTTGTGTGTGACCTAACATGACTGTGCAGCTTCCTCTGTGTGTTACAATCTCATTCGCCAACTGTGTGTGGCCAGGCCCAACCACATGGCCTTTGCTCTATAAAAGTCTGTGAGGCAGGGAGAGGTGGTGCTCTCTGTAAGAGGTGTGGCCCTGGCTGGTCGGTTTGATTCTTGATGCCTGGAGTAAAATAAAGCTTTGCCTGACCTTCGCTTTGTATCAGTCTCGCTCCTTTAATCACAGACCCACTATTGGGGGACCCAACATTGAGGACCCAACAGTTCCCAACCCTCAGCTGAGAGCAAAGGAAGAAGGAGTTATCAGAACCCCAGAGTGTGGGAGCTGGACCTATCAAAGTTGGTGGGGGGACACCAGGAGAAGCTAAAACTACAAAGGAGACACAACCAGTGGTTTTTTTCTCCTCTCTTCCTCCAACCTCCCAACACTTCCTCCATGAGCCAAGCCTAACTAGAAGCCAATGAGTAAGGAAGTCTAAGACATGCAGTGTGAGGGGGCAGACCCTGTGACACCAAGCAGAGTTGGGAGAAAGGCGGGAATGGATTCAACAGCACCCACAGGCAAGTGACCTGTCCAAGCCAGGATTCTTGATTCCCAGGCCCCCACTCAAGTGCCCCTCCTGCCCTCCTGCTGTGGATCCATCTCCCTGCATCCTGACCCCCTGCCTTGTACTGCCTTTGTCTGCTGCTGGTGTCCTATCTCTTTGACTTCCTGTCCCCACCACGAACCCCTCCTTTGTTTGACTTATTTCACTCTGAGGAACTCCCAAGGCTCCAGACTCTGGTTCCACCTTGTCTTCCATTCCCAGGAGGCCCTCCCCAAGGCACCATGCCTCCAAGTATCTCAATCTAGATTTAAATTGTTGGCCACAGAGACAGTCACAGCTACATGGTAATTCTAAGCATGCCACCAGCACCCATCACTCAGAGGCTGACATTTTGAAAATATTCATAAGTAACTGAAATAAAAATTAATGCTTCCTCTCTCTCACCAGGGTGCAGTAGGGAAAAAAAAGTGGCAAAATATAACCATTTGCATTTAATGAATAATTTATTTACTTTCAAAACTAGATTAGAGTCTGGACTGTGATAAATCCACTAATTACACATTAAAATGAGGCCCATTCACTTCTTTAAAATTGTTCCAAACTGCTTAGCACAATTTCCAGCTGAACTTTGACTTTTGATCTTACACTGAATAGTGCTGATGGATCTTCCAAGCAAGAAAAGTCACATTAATTATTTTACATTAATGAAACACAGAACCATGAAGGAGAATGTAGGCATTATTTTTTTTCAAAGTGTATTGAGTCAGAAATCAAAAAGCTTATTAGCAAGTATTTTCAAATTTCATACATGAGAATGAAATCAACCAATATATTTTTTAAGAAAAAAAAATCACCTGCTTAGTGCTTTCTCGTACCTTAAAGAATATAGTAATCAGCTTTCTCCCAAACTGTTCTTCTCATGGAATGTTCACTTCCTAGCAACAGCACTCCAAGCAAAGACCACTTCTTCAAACTCCAATTTTATAGCTTTCCAGTTTTTAATTACTTTTCAGTTTATGGAAATAAAAACTCCTTCACAGGTGCACTGGAATTGTGCCTAGCCAAAAAAGATCTTGGACAGGAACCATCGGACTGCATATATCATCAATGAGATTCAAAAAGGACAACTCACTGACAATTGAAAAAAACTGAAACTGAGGCAGTTGTCGACAAATTTAAGAAATTAGTATCAAGTCACCCTTGCCCCTATAAGTCTTAGCTGATGTGTTTGGAAGCTCACTTTTGGAAGATAGTTATTCAGTGGCATTTAGATTCCTTAATCAAGGCATGATTATGGTGTCTGGAACTCCAATGAGATAGCTACAAATTAAATTTATGTTTCCTGTGCACCTGGGTGGCTCAGTTGGTTAAGTGACTGCCTTCGGCTTGGGTTATGATCCTGGAGTCCTGGGATCGAGTCCTGCATTGGGCTCTCTGCTCAGTGGGGAGTCTGTTTCTCCCTCTGACCCTCCCCTTCTCATGCTGTCTCTGTCTCTCTCTCTCATATAAATAAATAAAATCTTTAAAAATATATATAAGTTTCCTTGGTATGACACATATTTAGTACATAACAGTTCAATTAGATAACATAATAAAAATGCTTCTGTTGGTTCTAATAAAAGCAAACCCCCCAGGGTGTACCATGATTTCTCTCCAAGTCATGCAGCCCGTGTCAGGAATAGAAGTTTTCTCAGTGAGAAATTCATTATATCTCGTTGTATTTCCTACTTGTGGGGAAGACATTCACCCTACTCTCTGAATACCTCCAGAAGAACATTCCACAGAATTCTGGTGCTTCCAGGTATTAACAGGTCTCTTCCATATACCCACATACAGACACATAAACGAGTGTAGCCAAACAAGTCCAAGAAATGCTAGATTGAAGAATTAAATGGGATTATAATTTCCCTGCAAGACTTCTCAGAGATGTTAATACATTAATGTGTCCTATGAGTCTCCACAAGTGGAATATAATGAACCTCGTTTATTAAGATGACGACCTTTCTGTCACAAAGCATCTCTCAGGGCTAACGTGCTATGGAGACACTTTGGCAAATGATGTTCTAAGACCTTCTGCAGGGATATCCTGTTCTATAAGGTTAGGATAAAGCAGCTTGCAAGAAAATCATGGAAACCAGCCAGGAGGCACACCAAGTAAAGGGAAGAATGGAAAGACCATCAGGACTGGGAGTAAATAGGGACAAATTAGGATTATCAACAATAAGAACTACCGTTTATTTAGTCCTTCCTACATGCTCAATATTTTGTGTGTTATCCCAATCAATACTTCTAACAACACTTCACTGTAAATCCTTTCTCTATTTTAAAGATAAGAAAATTGGGGCTCAGAAAGATTAAGTGCATTGCCCCAAATCACATAGCTCGCACATGGCAGACCTGAAACTTAAAACTACATGTCTTGACTCCAATATGTCTTCTCTATGCAACACTGCCTTCTAGAAAAAAAAAAAAAAAATAGAAGGCAGAATAAAGTAGTAAGTGGTGGCAAAGAAGCAAAAGAAAAGACTGTTTCTCAAAAACAAAATATAAGTGGTATAATAACAAAAATAAAATACGACTGGGCTGTTTCTAAGCCTGCTCTCTACAGCTCTGCCTCTCCATGAATGCAGGGATTAGTACTGAGGCCATTCAGGCCTCTTGATCACCCACAGTCATGGTCAAACCCAACACATGTCAACCTCAGAGGATGCAACTGGCTGCAGTTGTCCATTGAGTGGTCCAGTAGTGCTGGAGTGGGTCCTATTTAACCCACAAAAGCCAATTTTGTATATCTCTCTCCAACTCCACATTCAGTGATGTCATGTCAGTAGCTTGTAATCTGCCTTGATGGAAGTATTTACACAATGGAAATTGGCAAACACTGCAAAGCAAGGAATTTGTGGGTTTTGTGACTTCTTTTTCCAGAAAGCCAGTATATCAACACACCACTGATTGAGTCTTCACCAAAAAGCAGAAGTAGAAGAGATCAAAAGGTGACAAGACTTTGAGCTAAACAGAATACCACAGTAATTATCCTCCTTAATGTCAAATTCAAATATGAATAAGCTGGATATGCCTGTGCTAATGAAGGGGACCAGTGTCATGTGAAATGACATTATTCTCTGCTGTCCTCTAATAAGTTGCACGAGGTAGCTGAAAGCAGAGAATGACCTGAACAGAGGCAGTCCCTGGCCCCATCTCATCCTGGTACCACACTGCCTGGGCCCTATAGGGTCAAGGTTACTTACTCCTCCAGCCCCAGCACAGTGCAGATGTGACTAGGTCTCACTTCCCTTTCCTACATCCATCAGCAGACCCCAAGCTGCAATCTCCATTCCCCAAAAGCTCACAGAAGCAGTGGATGCAAAGGCTATTTCCAATATTCAAAAAGTCTAACATAAATAATATATTAATTTCCAATAATATCACACAGACTAAATAAAGATTTGTTTTTATTGTTGTAGTTTTGCTCTTGCTTCTACCAATTCAGTCTTGGTCATTTTAGGTACCTCAAGATATTCCAGTTTTTCTCATTGAAAACCATTTTTGAGAAATTTTTTAAAATTGACCAATGAGCTACTTACATCACAAATTATCATTATAGGAGCACCTGGGTGGTTCAGTCTGTTGAACCTCCAACTCTTGGTTTTGGCTCAGGTCATGCTCTCAGGGTCACGGGATAGAGTTCTACGTGGCGCTCTGGCCTTGGAGCGAGCGGAGTCTGCTCCAGATTCTCTCTCCCTCCCCATCCCATCTGTCCTTCCCCGGTTCCTGTTCCCTTTCTCTCTCTCTCTCTCTCTTTCTCCTCCAAATATATAAAATCTTTTAAAAAACAAAAAAATGAACAAACAAATGATCGTTGTACGATAGATAAAGCCTCCTAATGGGAATGAAAAAGTGAAGAACCACTGAACACACATAAAGATATTTGAAAGAAAAAACTTTTTCTTTCAGCAAGTTAGACTCACCCAGAAGTAGAGATTCCCACCAGACATGGAAAGGCCAATGCTGTGTCCCATTTTCCTTAGGATAAGCCTCCTGAAAAGAGGCTTTACATTTGGAATCCACAGCACCCACCACAGCCCATGGCCTTTTCCAGGAAACTCCCCAGAGTAAGACAGAAATGCTACTCCTAACTTACAGACCTCTTCCCCTCACCCCACTGCCCCGATTCTCTGCAGTGAACCCTTTGATCTTCCCTGAGGAAGGCACAGGAAAAGCTGCAAACCATACTTAAGGAATGTTGCCTAAAAGGCAACCAGCGTGAACACTTACCCAGCTCTTGTGTACATAAACCATCAGCAGATGGAGCCCTTTGCTAATTCAACAGTCATTCTAGGTCTGGTTTCAATGGCCCGTAATAGTTGCATTCTCAGTTTTTATGGCTCATACTGAATCCCTATAATTGTTGGGATTAGTTCATGACTGTATTTTGTATGGAAGCATCCAGGAACTATATTTCTACAAGCGAATGCTAGAAAAATTAAGATGAGTTCTCAGTATTAGAGATAGTATCTGATGTATTGTCCTGCATTATCTTCAAAGGTGTGAAAATGGTGCTTTAATTCATTCTTTCCATAAGTATTAAGACCTGCATGTGTTGTCAGAAATATCACATATGTTTGTTCTCTTTAAATCAACCTAATACCAATTGGGGACCCCTTCTAACCAGGCTGTGGGGAAATTCTGTAATAAGTAGAGGCTTCTGAACTCCCAAATTCAGGATCCTATAAAGATTCCAGGGTTTCTCAGGGTTTCTCAAAGGAAAAGAAGGCATGGAGATAGGTGTGCCTGTGATCATTGGCCATCTCTTTGGTTTCTTACTGGGTCATTCTCTGCTCCTCCTAAACCAAATGTGGAATATAGGAGTCATCTGTGAAGCTGGAAACTTTTCAAGGACCATCTGATCTTACATCCCCAAAGGAGGCAGTATGCAGCCATCCTTCTCTTGGGTGTTTCCAGAAGCACAGCCAAATTACCTATTTCTCTGGGAAGCATAAGCTTCTCCATTCTCAGCTCTCAAAAAAATCTCATTTTCAGTCAGATGAAAATGTTTTGAGGCACCTGGGTAACTCTGTTGGTTAAACGTCTGCCTTCAGCTCAAGTCATGATCCCCAGGTCCCCGGATCAGCCCAGAAGTCTTCCCTGCTCAGTGGTGAGCCTGCTTCTCCCTCTCCCTCTGCCCTTCCCCTGCCCTGCTCATGCTCACTCTCTCTGGAGCTCTGTGTGTGTGTGTGTGTCTCTCTCAAATAAGTAAATAAAATCTTTTTTTTTTTTTAATGCATCTCCTGTCCTATTTCCCTTAGAGCAATAGTCATCAACCTTACCTATACATTAAATCACCTGGAGAACTATTA
Organism: Mustela nivalis; assembly: GCF_964662115.1. Classification (NCBI taxonomy): domain Eukaryota; kingdom Metazoa; phylum Chordata; class Mammalia; order Carnivora; family Mustelidae; genus Mustela; species Mustela nivalis. The sequence continues at coordinate 31,039,191 of NC_139024.1, forward strand.
AAAAGAAAATACTGATTCCTGGTTCCTACCTCCAGCGATACTGACCTAATTGGTATTCAATGTGGCTGCGACAATGAGGTATTTCAAGGTCGAAAACTGTCAATAATTGTGAAAAATATATGACTATAACACGTAAATAATTAGGGTAACTGGGAATGAGATATGTAAAAACTTTGTGTACTAACTGTGCAATTCTTCTCTAAATCTAAAAATTAAATTTAAATCTAAAATTAAAAATTGGCCAAAGGCAATAACAAAATATCAAAGGGCTCAATACCTCCATGTATGTGTGTGTGTGTGTATGTATATATATATACATATACATATATATATATACATATACATATATATATATACATATACATATATATATATATACATACACACACACACATACATACACATAATTACATGTGAGATGGAGGGTAATATTTCTCAGTTTTTTTAAAAAACATTATGCACATAATAAAATTTTTTTCAAATATTACCAAAAGCTAAAACTAAAAGTGAAAATAAACAAAAATTCTTCAGTCATAGAATGAGACACAAAAATTATGTTTCTAAAAAAAGATTTTTACCCATAGAAAGTACTTTATGCTATTTTAGAAAATTTGTGAAATGCAGTAGTATATAAAAGTCACCTGTGTTTTGTATTTTTGTACAAAACATATAATCAAATGTTAGGTAATGAAAGCACAATCCAATAATGTATTTACAATCATAATCCCAGCTATATCACGAGGTTATATATCTTGAAATTTTATACTGTTTGTACTATGCTCAATTCACTTAATTTTAAATGTTTCCATTTACCCCTCAAATATTCATCGCTGTAAAAAATCATGAAGTGTGGAAGGTTGGAAATGAAGTAGCACCCCTTACCTCCCTCTCACTTCCAATCTTTGGAAGGACAGGACAGGACAGGACAACCTCAGATCCCAGGCATCTCTCTCCTCAGCTAAGAAAAGGCTGGGGGTTGGGCTGAACCCCAAGACACCAACTTCCACAGCAGTCTCCCCCTGTAAGAGAACTCAGTCCTTTTCCACAGTTCCATATGCCTTCCCCCCAACTCTCTACAGGCACCCCTCTCCAAGCTCCATGTTAAAATGAATGGAAGCTGACTTTTTTTGGTACTTGGACTTCTAAGACTCAAAAAAAAAAAAAAAAACCCCAAAAAACAAAAAACAGGGGCTTGATTAATATTAACTGCTTTGTTTTACATAGGGAAGCAAAGTTAAAATAATTCTAGGAATCAAAATATTTTATGTGACCAGGTTATGATAACCAGTACAAAATTATCTGTAATTCATTTTTCAAAAACAGCACACCCTAAGCTGAGTAAATTCTCTGTGGCTTTTAGTATTTATCCTTTAAAATCAAATCATCTTTTTCAGAAAACTCCTCCTCTATTACTATCACAGTTTTCCAGGAATCCCTTCCTTTGCTTATGTTATATCACGAATATCTTAGTTATGAATGGATTGTCTTTCATGTCCTGAAAATTTCTGCTTTCTCTTTTTTTGTCTTCTGATATTTCTTCTCCTGTGGACATGACTGTGATGAATTTGTTTTGACTGTATCTTCCTACCATTGTTTCAAAGGTAAATGATGAGAGAGAAGAGGTAAGTGCAGACTTTGCCCACTGCACTGGGCAGTGGCAGTGGCACTGCATTTGGGCTGACGGTCACGGAGAGCGCCCGGGCTGCAGTGAGAATGAAGGGTGGGAATGTAAGGCTGGACATCCGGGAAGCAGGATGGACCACTGCGATAATCCGGATGAGAAATGGCGAAAGCCAGAATTAGAGATAGATCAGTGGGATAGATATGTGGGAACACATTATTCCCTGAGTTTTGTTTGTTTGTTTAAATATTTTATTTATTTATTTGACAGAGAGAGCCAGCAAGAGAGGGAACATGAGCAGGAGTGGGAGAGGGACAAGCCGACTCCCCACTGAGCAGGGAGTCCAACATGGGCTGAATCCCAGGACTCTGGGATCATGAACAATGAAGGCAGATGCTTAACAACTGAGCCAGTTTTAAGGACATTTACCGTGTTGGTGGAAAGACAAAACACATCCTGAGTGTCTCAGGCTTTACTGCTTGTCGGTCATATAAAGATACACAAAGAGAAATATCACCAATGTCACTGGTTTCCCCACCTGTTCAAATAAGAGCTCAGCCCCGAGCAAGGGTTCCCTTTGTGATTCGTGGAGTTGCCCAGGGGTGGCTCACGCATGCTCACAATGGGTCTATCCCTGCTGGACTCTTGCTCTCCTGAACACTCCAGAGATGAACTGAAGTCCTCCTATAAACCCACAGTGGCTTGAAGCGATGCCTAAGCTGTGATCAAGCTGAAACCCTTGACAAGTCCAGCTCTCTTACTAGGTCTCCTTAGAGTGAGTTCTTTCCCAAGAGGAACTTCAGTTCTCCTGTAAATAGACCTCTGGTATGATCACATGCACCCCCAGACCCCACCAGGATTCTGTTCTGAATCCCATTCAATGCAAACTGTAACCACTCTGCTCCCGGGTCCCATTATATCCTAAATAAGCATTTAAAGTCATACGAAGAGGGATGGCAGGAAAGAGATGAGTCTTAGTGAACATATATATTACATGTGTACATGTAAGAAAGTGATTATTAAAAAAAAATAGCCTCAACCTTGAATTGGAATAGAAAGGAAAGAATCAGAAATAAATAAGTGGAAACAAAATGGCGAAAGACAACGTAGGCCCTTCCACTAAAGACATCAATCTGGTGACCACATTCAGTTCTACCAACTTCATTTTAGAGAGGACAATAATAACAGTCCGAAGCTACGGAAAGGGCTCAAAGGCACACTTTTAAAAATTCCATATCTTAAAGACTTGAAGGAAGTTCACCTCATCTGAAAGCCTTGCCTCTCTGTAAACAGAAGTGTCCCAGGGCAACCCTGTGAATTACACACATTTCCCTCAAGTTAGGCTTAGCCTATCAAGACGAGCTGAAGAGGGGATGGTTCAAAATAACCAAAAGACAAGTTGAAAATACTCACATGTGTCCCTAACTTCTTTGCCTTATTTTCCTACCCAGCACACATCTCTCGTCCTCTCCCTGCAAAGTCCATCCCAGGACAACTGTTCATGCCCTCTGACACTCCACAGCTTCAGCTCCAACCCAGCTGTCAGGAAACAACAACCTGGTTTACCTGGCCCCGGAAAGATAGCACACTTCAGAAATCCCTGGAGAAGGTGAGAAAAAGGCACAGGAATCATCTCAAGCTGTTGCAGTCCCAGCCCACCTTTACCAACAGAACTGCTACTGAGTGGAAGTCAGACTCACTTTGTTCTGTCCATGGCTTCTTTTTAACTCTGTCTGCTTTAGAATCAAGCAGTGAGGAGAGAGAAAGACAGAAGGACTCAGAGAAAGACTCAGAGAGAGTATTGGGGAAAAGAGGGAAGAACTGCTTTTGTTTTCCTGTGGCCGACAGAAGAAGAGGAAGCATTCTCATCCAATTTGTTGATCTTTAGCTCTTCAGAGATTCCTTCAGAAGTAATTAGAGCTTTTCTCCTCTCTGTACTCAAGGGCTGTTTCCTAGGAAAAAGGAATTGATCACTTTGAAGGAGCCCATTTAGCATTTTTAGCTAAGTTTAGGTCAAAGAAACCAAACCGACAAGATGTTCTATTTAAATCACATGAGAAAACACAGCTTCTTGTTTTAGGCTAGTTTATTGCTTTCCATATGAAAATGCAGCAAGCGATTCTTCAAATTGTCTTTACAGAAATATAAATAAACCATGAATCAAACCAAGTATATCATTATGTGGAGTTATACTGGAAAAGAAACATCTGCTATTCCTAAGACACTTCCGTTCACAGGTATTGTATTATTATGAATGATACACAATACACAAGTTTGCATACATAGAAAGACCTCACAGGAATACAAATTGCCAGAGTATTATTGAAAGTAAATTATATTTTAAATTTTTCATCAATGTTATGCTAATCTAGCAACCCACCATCCCCTGAGAAGCCCTGGAGAAACTTATAGCCACTGGAATAAGAGTGTGAATGAAATCACAAAGACAGCCTGCTGTTGGTTCTTGTCCTAGCCAGGGTCCAGTCAGGAGACAGAAATACACCAGATGTTTTAGCAGAGAGACTGCAACCTAAGGAATAGTTAACCAGGGATTGGAGAGCTGGAAAGGCAATGGGGTCCAGCCTGAGGCAACACAGAGATGCAACTTCGAGGAGCAGCCCCTACCCCTGGGGCAAGGGTAACAAAGGGAAGAGTTCAAAAGTATTAAAACTCAGAAGCCTGCAGGAGGGACCCCACAGAACTGGCACCCAGATCTCTGAGGAAGGGTGTTGCCTGGCTGGACTGTCTACTCTAAGGGAGTGCATGGAGGCTGGTTCTGAAAGACCTGCTTACTGCTGGAATCAATGGTCACTGCCAGGGTGAACCCCTGCTATGGAGATGCCAAAAGGAACAACAAGAAGCAAATCCCCACTCAGTCTCCTTGAGTGGCCCTTTCAGATGAGTGTAACAGATTTAACTGGCAAAGGAGAAGTTTGCAGGTACTGAGCCCTAGCATCACAAAGCAAAGCACGGAAGAGTGGGATTAAAAGCCAGTGACAATGCACCAGCCCAGGCTTGTCCCACATTTTTAAGGGATTCGAATACACTTAACCTTATTTCTCCTGCTTGTAGAAAGTTCCCAATGTGATTATATTATTGCAATAAAACATGTGCATCCTCCTATGCAAAACAGCTCAAGGGAGGGATAAAGGAAGGTGATATGTTGCCTTATCATAAACAGAAGCACTATCCTGAGATGGGATTTCTGTGAAACGGTGTTTCCATCTTTAACATTTGCCTTAGATTTTTCCACTTAACTCTGTATCTGGTTTAAGGAGAACCCAATACCTTAAATTTTCATTAGCCTTTGTTTATTAATAAAAATTGGCTTCCAGGCCACTGAAAAGAAAAGTGTTCTTGGTTCTCAAGAATCATTCCTCCCCCATCATTTTTATAAATGTTTCTTGAAGATAGAAAAGGATGCTGTTGACAAGGCTGCAGCCAGTAGTGGCAGCCCCTATCTAATTAGTCCTACATGTAGAAATGTTTGTCAACCAAAAGGATGGACTTGCTAAAACCCTGACTAGTTATCACAAACTCATCTGATGAAAATGCAATGAGCACAGTCTTTTTTAAAACTTCTTCTAATGTATAACATTAAAAGATATTGCCAATATTTTGTTAAGTGAGAGAAAAAAGCAACGGGTATAACACAAACTCATCTTTTGTGTAAATATGTACATAAAATACCAGAAAAAATATACCAATATTAAGAGATTATGTTAACTTTTACTCTTTTATCTTTTCTTATTTATATATTGTAAACAACAAAGTAATAATAATATAGCTCTCTGTGGAGTGCGTTGTATAGGCCAGATCTCATCTACTATTGAGACCTCTGAGGTCTCAGTAGTACCATTTTACTTGAGAAAAAATGAAAACTTGTACCAGTAAATTGCCCTGACTCTTCAGCTGGTGAAGACAGAGAGAGATCCCAATGTCAATCTCTCAGCCTCACAAGCCCCCACACTTAATTACATGTATTACTTTTGAAATGAGAAAGAAAGTGCAATTTTTTTAAAGGACATGCTGAATAAATACAAACCTTGAGTTAAATAAAATAGACCATTTTCTTTGTTAACTTGTTTAGTGAATAGTTACTGATCCAAAATTATTAGATGTCCAGGCCACAGCCAGAAATCTAAGTGAAATGATATAAACAATATGTCTGATAAGGAACTCAAAGTAATGATCATAAAGATAGCCATTGGATTTGAGAAAGGGGTGGAAGGCATCAGGGAGACCCTTAACAAGACAAGGAATAACATAGCAGAGATAAAGTGTCCAATAAATGAAGTGAGAAACAGGTTTCATGGAGAGAATAGCAGGCTGGAAGAAGCAGAGTTATGAATTACTGAACTAGAAGACAGAGTAATGGAAAGTAATCAAGCCAAACAAAAGAGAGAAAAAAGAATTATGCAAAATGAGAAATGACTTACAGAATTCAGTGGCTCATCAAACATAACATTTGTATTATAAGAGTCCCAGAAGAAGAGAGAGAAGAGGAGAAAACTTATTTGGAGAAATGATAGCTGAAAATTTCCCTAATCTAGGAAAGGAAAGAGTTACCCAGATCCAGGATATCTGCAACAAAGTCAACAAAAGTGAATCTACACCAAGACATATTGTAACTAAATTGGTAAAGTACAGTGATTTAAAAAAATTTTAAAGCAGCAAGACAAAAGAAGACAGTTACATATAAGGGAAACCCCATAGGCTCTCAGTGGATTTTTTCCAGCAGAAACATGGCAAGCCATAAATACTTTGAATGTAAATGGACTAAACACTCCAATCAAAAGAAAGACATAGGGTAAAGGCACCTGGGTGGCTCAGCTAGTTGGGAGGATGACCCTGGGTTTCAGCTTAGGTCATGATTTCGGGGTCCTGGGATCAAGTCCCATGTTGGGTTCCCTGCTCAGCAGGTATTCTGCTCAAGGATCATCCCTCTCCCCCTGCCCCTCCCCTCACTCACTTGGTCTTGCTCTCTTTCTGTCTCTAAAATAAATGAATGCTAAAAAAAACAAGGTGACAGAATAGATTTAAAAAACAAGTCCCATCTATATGCTGCTCACAGGAGACTCATTTCAGACCTAAGGACATTTGCAGACTGAAAGTGAGAGGACGGAGAACATTTATCACGCAAATGGATATCAAAGGAAAGCCAGAGTATTTATATTAGACAAGACCCATTTTAAAACAAAGACTATACCGGGGTGCCTGGGTGGCTCAGTGGGTTAAAGCCTCTGCCTTCGGCTCAGGTCATGATCCCAGGGTCCTGGGATCGAGCCCTGCATCGGGCTCTCTAATCAGCGAGGAGCCTACTTCCTGCTCTTTCTCTGCCTGCTTCTCTGCCTACTTGTGGTCTCTGCCTGTGAAATGAATAAATAAAATCTTTAAAAGAAAAAAAAAAGACTATACCAAGAGACCAAGAAGGACACTATATAATAATAAAGGGGACAATCCAATTAGAAGATACAACGATCATAAATATTTACGCACCCCACATAGGAGCATCCAAATACATAAAGCAGTTAATAACAAATATAATGACTAATAAAAAACAACGCAATAATGGGTAAGAGACTTTAACACCCCACTCACATCAATGGACAGATCACCCAATCAGAAAAACAAGGTAGCAATGGCTTTGAATAACACTTTGAACCAAGTGGATTTAACAGTATATTTAGAGCATTTCATCCTGAAACAGGAGAATTCACATTCTTTTCAAATGAGACATTCTCCAAAATAGATCACATACTAGGCCACAAAACAAGTTTCAACAAATTCAAAAGTATCAAACTCATACAGCGCATCTTTTCAGACAATGCTATGAAATCAGAAATCAAGCACGAGGAAAAAATCTGGAAACAGTACAAATATATGGAGGTTAAAAAACATGCTACTGGGGTGCCTGCATCACTCAATTGTAAGCACCTGCATTCAGCTCAGGTCATGATCCCAGGGTCCTGGGATGGAGCTCTGCATCGGGCTCTCTGCTCAGCAGGAAGCCTGCTTGTCTCTCTCCCATTCTCCCTGCTTGTGTTCCCTCTCTTGCTGTGTGTGTCTCTCTCTCAAATAAATAAAATCTTAAAAACAAGCAAAAAATGCTACTAAACAATGAAGGGGATAACCAAAAAATAAAAGAAGATATCCAAAAGTACATGAAAACAAATGAAAATGGAAACAAAATAATCCAAAACCTTTGGGATGCAGCAAAAGTGGTTCCAAGAGGGATGTTTATAGCAACACGAGCCTACCTCAAGAAGCAAGAAACATCTCAAATAAACAACCTAACCTTACACCTAGCGGAGCTAGAAAAAGAACAACAAACAAAATCCCAAAACAACAGAAGGAAGGGGATAATAAAGATTAGTGCAGAGATAAGTGATAAAGAAACTAAAGCAAAACCACAGCGGAACAGATAAATGAAACCAGGAGCTTGTTCTTTGAAAAGATCAACAAAATTCATAAACCTCTAGCCAGACTCATCAAAAAACAAAGAGAAAGGGCTCCAATAAATATAATTGCATATGAAAGAGGAGTAATAACAACCAACACCACCAAAATACAAACAATTATAAAAGAATACTATGAAAAATTATATGCCAACAAATTGGACAACCTAGAAGAGATGTATAAATTCCTAGAAACATAGAATCCCACCAAAACTGAAGCAGGAAGAAATAGAAAATTTGAATAGACTAATTACCAGCAAGGAGAGAGACCCGTAATCAAAAAACTCCCAACAAACAAAAGTCTAGGGGCAGATGACTTCATAGACAAATTTTACCAAACATCTAAAGAAAAATACCTTTTCTTGTCAAACTATTCCAAAAAGTAAAAGAGGAAGGAAGTCTTCCAAATTCATTTTATGAGGCCAACATTACTCTGATACCAAAACCAGATAAAGACACTACACACACACAAAAAAAAAGAACTACAGGCCACATCTTTGATGAATATAAATGCAAAACTCCTCACCAAAATACTAGCAAATTGGATTCAGTAACACATTAAAAAAAAATCATTTACCACATTCAAGTGGGATTTATTTCTGGTATGCAAGAGTGGTTCAATATTCCCAAAAATCAAACAATGTGATGCATTACATCAATAAGAGAAAAGATAAAAACCATACGATTATTTCAATAGATGCAGCAAAACATATGACAAAGTACAACATCCACTTATGATTTAAAAAAAACAACAAAGTAGGATTAGAAGGAACATACCTCAATAATAATAAACGCCTTATATGAAAAACACACAATGAACATCATACTGTATGGGGGGAAAACTGAGAGCTTTCCTCCTAAGGTCAGGAACAGCACAAGGATGTCCAGTCTCACCACTTTTATTCAACATAGTACTAGAATTCCTAGGCACAGCAACCAGACAACAAAAAGAAATAAGACATTCAAATTGGAAAGGAAGAAGTCAAACTAACTATTTGCAGATGACATGATACTATATATGAAAAACCTGAAAGAGTCCACCAAAAACTACAAGAAAGGATACATGAATTCAGGATACAAAATCAATGTGCAGAAATCTGCATTTCCATACACTAATAATGAAGTAGCAGAAAGAGAAATTAAGAAAGCAATTCCATTGATAATTGCACCAAAAATAATAAATACCTAGAAATATGCTTGTAACCAAAGAGGTGAAAGATCTGTACTCTGGAAACTATAAAACATTGATGAAAGAAATTGAAGATGACACAAAGAAACAGAAAAGACACTCCATGCTCATGGATTAGAAGAACAAATATCGTTACAATGTCCATACTACCCAAGGCAATCTACAGATTTAATGCAATCTCTACAAAATATCAACAGCATTTTTCACAAGACTACAATGAAATACTCTAAACTTTGTATAGAACTACAAAAGACCCCAAACAGCCAAAGCAGTTTTGAAAAAGAAAAGACATCACAATTCTGGATTTCCAGCTATATTACAAAGCTGCAGGAAGCAAAACAGTATGGTACTGCCCAAAAATAGACACATAAATCAATAGAACAGAATAGAACACCCAGAAATAAGCCCATAATTATGTGGTCAACTGATCTTTGATGAAGCAGGAAAGAATATAATGAGAAAAATTCTCTTCAGCAAACATTGTTGGGGAAACTGGACAGCTACATGCAAAAGAATGAAACTGGACCACTTTCTTACACCATACATAAAAATAAATTCAAAATGGATTAAAGACATAAATGTGAGACTTGAAACCATAAAAATCCTGGAAGAGAACATAGGCAATAAGGTTTCTGACATCAACTGAACCAACATTTTTCTGAATATATCTCCTGAGGCAAGGGAAACAAAACCAAAAGTAAACTATTGGGACTACATTAAAATGAAAAGCTTCCGGGGCGCCTGGGTGGCTCAGTGGGTTAAAGCCTCTGCCTTCAGCTCAGGTCATGATCCCAGGATCATGGGATCATGGGATTATGGGATCATGGGATCCCTGGGATCAAGCCCCGCATCGGGCTCTCTGCTCAGCGGGGAGCCTGCTTCCTCATCTCTCTCTCTGCCTGCTTCTCTACTTGTGATCTCTGTCAAATAAATAAATAAAGTCTTTTTTTAAAAAACGAAAGTCTTCTGCACAGCAAAGGAAACAATCAACAAAATTAACTTACTGAATGGAGGAGAAATCTGCAAATGACATGTCCAATAAAGGGTTAATATCCAAAATGTGTAAAGAATACAACTCAACACCCAAAAAATAAATAAACCAATTACAAAATGGGCAGAAGACATGAAAGACATTTTTCCAAAGAAGACATGCAGATGGCTGACAGAGCAAGGATACTCAACATCACTCATCCTCAGGGAAATGCAAATCAACACCATAATGAGATTATCACCTCAGACCCATCAGAAGGCTAAAATCAACAACAGAAGACACAATGTTGGTGTGGGTGAGGATGTAGAAAAAAAGGAGCCCTCCTGCACTTTGGTGGGAATGCAAACTGGTGCAGTCATTCTGGAAAACAGGAGGGAGCTTCCTCAAAAAATAAAAAATAAGACTATCCTATGATATAACAATTGCACTAATGGGTATTTACCCAAAGAATACAAAAATACTAATTCAGAGGGATACATACACCCCAATGTTTATAGTAGCATTGGTTATAGCAGCAAAATTATGGAAGCAGCCCAGCATCCATCAATAGATGAATGGATAAAGAAATGCTGTATTGGGACACCCAGGTGGCTCAGTCAGTTAAGTGCCTGACTCTTGCTTCTGGCTCAGGTCATGACCCCAGGGTCTTGGGATTCAGTCCCTTGTCAACCACCAAGCTGGAGAGGAGGAGGGGTGGGGGAATCACACTCCATAGGGAGTCTGCTTGAGGATTTTCTTTCTCTGTCTCCCTCTGCCCCTCCCCCACCACTCCCTCTCTCTCTCTCTCTCTCTCTCTCAAATAAATAAATCTTAAAAAAAATGTGGAGTGTGTGTGTGTACATATATATACATATATGTGTGTGTGTGTATGTATGTATGTATGTATCTGCAATGGAATATTATTCAGCCATGAAAAAGGATTAAAACCTGCCATTTGCAATGACATGGATGGAGCTTGAGAGTACATTCCCAGCCAAAATAAGTCAGAGAAAGACAAATGTGACATGATTTCACACATAGGTAGAACTTAACAAACCAAACAAACAAAAGAAAAGAAAAAGAGAAAGAGGGAGACAACCAAGAAACAAACTCTTAAGAACAAACTGATGGCTACCAAAGGGGAAGTGGCTAGGGGGATGGTGAAATAGGTGATAGGGATGAAGGAGGGCACTGGTGATGAGCACTCAGTGTTCTAGGGAAGTACTGAATCACTACATTTTACACATGAAACAATATTACACTCTGTTAACTATATTGGAATTCTTTTTAAATCTTATTTTTTTTTAAAGATTTTATTTATTTATTTGACAGAGAGAAATCACAAGTAGATGGAGAGGCAGGCAGAGAGAGAGAGAGGGAAGCAGGCTCCCTGCTGAGCAGAGAGGCCCACGCGGGACTCAATCCCAGGACCCTGAGATCATGACCTGAGCCGAAGGCAGCGGCTTAACCCACTGAGCCACCCAGGCGCCCTTAAATCTTATTTTTAAAAGTATCAGATGTTCTACTGATTTATTATGTCTGACTCCTGTAATTTACCACTCTCCAAAAAGTTTGGCTACATTAGATACATTTAATTTTTGTTGAATGTATGATTGTGAGCCAATTCCAAAGCCAGCTATCGCTACCAATTAAGCTGATAGCTGGGGAGCCCTTTGTTCTCCCAGGAATGTCCTTGTTCCCACTGAGATGCTGAGCAGAAGACAGCTAAGGATCAAAAGATAAATCTTTACAAGCTAATTAATAATAATTGACTTGTTCACAAATTACTTCTCAACCCAGGATATTAAATTGATTATAACAAACATCTGCAACTTTCCTGCCATCTCTCCCACCCATTCATCCATCTGAATTCTGTTGGATTCATGAATTTTTATTTTAATCAGACATGTGCTAAGGACTTTTACCTTAATCAGAAGCACATACATTAACACGAATTTATTTAAAACAAAAACATTGCCCTTTTTTCAGCTTTCTTCATTAATTCCTGACTGGTTCAGGTTAATAACATTAATGCAAAATACATCTTTAGTTCTTTGCAGACATCAAATAGACTGAGGGAAAAAGCATTAAATTAGCATGCCTAAAGCATTCCATATCCAGCCATACAGAAATGAATAGAAGCAGTTTGAAAATGAGAAGAAAGCAGTAAGTGGGAAATGTAACTCTGAACATTCTCTGTGCTCATTCTCAATCAGAGTTGATGGAAATGAATACTGCACCATACTTAGCCCCAGATAATGGATGAACCTGCTTTCATCTCACTGTTAGAGAGACAGTGACTTCTTTTTTCTGATTCACTAGTGGCAAGAAAACATCTAACTGCATTTTACCTCTTTACCTTCTCAAGAGCTTAAATAAAATGCTCCATCAGCTTGGGCCTCTTTGTGATGTAAGGTATACTCTTTAAGAAACTGTTTAATAAACTCTTTGAAAATCTTGATTTACATTTGACGAAAGGAACTAAGCCATAGCAGAGTCTCTTAGTGTAACTGCTGGCCAGCTACTGGTGAATGAGATGTGGTCTAAAGGTCATCTGGTACTAATTTATACTAGTTCTAAAGATCCACTCCAGCTGTCCTCTAGCTCACAGACTGAGCCCTTACCTTTCCTGTGGATAGAAATGCACTTCCATGTTATGCTGACTCAGGGTGTTCATGAAATTTAGCTTAAGGCTTTATTCACATTGTAAAACTTCAATTCTGCCATTGAAAATAGGTGCAAAAAAGTTTCACTCAACAATTATTATTGAGTATCTATTTTGTACAGTGACTTCCAAGGATGCCATAGGGTCTTATAAAGAGGAATAATATCTGTTCCCTAATTTTCTTAAGCTTTTCTTAAGGGTTGAAGGAAGCAGTGTATGTGAAAGCACTTTGTAGCACTTTTATAAGATGTAGTCTAAGACTACAGTTAATCTACAGAGAACTTAAAAGTATATATGACAGAGATTGCAAATTGATGGCCCACTAAATTTCTTATTACTGGCATCCGGATGATTTTAATAGGACATTTCAAGGGTTCCTGGGAGGCTCATTTGGTTAAGCATCCTACTCTTGATCAGGTCATGATCTCAGGGTTCTGGGATCAAGCCCATGACCAACTCCAACTCAAGCAGGCAGTCTGCTTGAGAATTCACTCTCTCCCTCTCCCTTTGACCCTCCCCCAATGCTCTTTCCCTCTTTCTTTGTCTCTCAAATAGATTAATAAATCTTTAAAAACTAATAATAATAATATAATAAAAAATAAGAATATTTCAAATGAAAATCCATGTTTCAGCTTCTCTTGAACGATAAGATCTTATTTGTTGGCCCCACAAACACACATAGCAATGATGGGCTCAGCTAAGTAGCAGCTGGTCCTTAGAGAGAGATCATGGACTCTCCAGTTTGCAACACAATATCTGCTGCCTATTGTCTTAACCCAGACTACTTCATGCACATCACTGTTCCATTATGGAGTTTGGTGACCCCTGTATTAAATGGTCACCAACTTAACAATGGTCTTATCTGCCCAGCTCATCAAACATCATGGCAACCCCAGCCAGACCCTAAGCCCGAGGTAACAAACCTAGTAGTACATTGGGAACTCCCTTCTGACTTGTGATTGGAGTTTGGTGAGTCTGTGATTTGCCTAAACCAGAGTAGCCAAATCTCTGTTGGATATTCACACAATCATGCTAAATGGACGCACTTCAGATTTCTGACCACGAATGCCAAACAAGCTTAAAACTGCCAGAAAATTCTTCTGTAATTTCCTGGTAATTTACTCTTCCGCACTCTAAGATCTTTACATTAATCCTCAACTTCCATTAAATTTCCAACCCTCCCCTAACCATACCTCATAATCATTCTCACCAATTCCACCAGTCTTTCTATAGGTGAACCCATGCACTGATGCTCCCTTCTGAGACAGGAGAAGTATCTGTTCCTAAATCCGAGCTCCGCCCATCTAAAGGCACAATCCCATCCCCTCCAGTCTGCTCAAAGACAGTACTTAAATCATTCCCTCTCTTCCCTGGATCATCAGTTTCTCCCTGCAAATCAATCATATTGATATGATGCCTCTTTTAAAAAAAAAATAAGTAAATAAATAAATTAAAAACCATCTCACTTGGTCCATTTATTCCTCCAGCTACCTTCCCATTTCTGTGGTCTATTCAAAACAAAACTCCTCCAAAAACGTTTCCTCAATCCATTCCAATCAGGAAATACAGTCTTTGACTCCATCAACCCAATGAAATGGTTTCAATTAACAACTACCCTGATGACCTCATCTTGTCAAAATTAATGTCAAAATCTTAGTATTCGGCTGACCTGACTTTTCAGTAAGAGTTAACAGAGCTGAGCACTTCTTCTCTAGACTTCTTTGATACGTCGTTGATCTGATACCCCTCTCACTCATTACATAGTATTTCTCCTTCTCTCTCTCTTTTTTTTTATTTGCTTTTTTAAAAATTATTTATTTATTTATTTATTTAGCTCAACTATAGGACCTCTAAATGGTGGAAAGCCCAAAGCTCAGGTCTCAGGCTACTTCTCTAGATAGACTTTCCATTTAGTTTTATGGATTCAGGTATCATTTTTGTGCTAATGATCCTCATACTTATATCACCCTCCTCAGCTAGCTCTCCTGACCTCCAGACTTATACATTCAACTGCCTACTCCCCATATCACTTCTGATGCCTAGTAGGAACCTAAAACTTACTATGGATAAAACCGAAAAGTTGATTCTCCCACATCAAAATATGGACACAGAAGCAGATCTAGATTAAAATACAAATAAAGATATGATAGAAGTAAAGAAATAGACATAGATAAAGCTGTATCAATATACATATTCCCACCAGCAAGCCTTCCCCATTCCTTCATTAAACAAGTTTTTATTAAGCAGCCACCACTTTTTAGGCCTGTTGTAGGTACTTGAGGTACAAAATGAGGAAAGTTTACACTCTAGTAAATTGTACCAACATTCATCCAATTGCTTAGGCCAAAAGCCAGGATGCATCCTTGATTTCTCTTCCTCTCACATGTTCTGTACACTTGTCAGTTCTAATTCCCAGAAGGCCAACTCCAGGTACATCCCAGCAACAACCTTGTCACAACCTAAATCTAAGCCACCACACCCTGCCATCTGGATTTCTGTCCTAACTGGTCTTCCTGACTGCATGTTTCCCCTTACTCTCTGTTGGGCTCCCCGCCGAGGGGAGGAGGCGCCCGGGCCAGCCGAGGCCTCTCCTTGGGGCTGAGCGGGATGGCGAGTGTCGCGAACCCAGAACGCACCCACAGAAGACACCGGGCTCGGGGGATCTGTCGAAGCAGGATCTCACTTTATTGTGCGGGGGCACACCTTATATAGAGCAGCAGAAGGGAAGTGAGAACAGAGGGGGAAGAGCCAATAAGATTATGCCATCCCGCTCAGCCCCAAGGAGAGGCCTCCGGCTGGCCCGGGCGCCTCCTCCCCTCGGCGGGGAGCCCAACTACTGGTGCCCCGTGTGAGGAACCTCGCTCTTCTCGCTGACGGGCCAATCGGTCTACGGGTGAGTGTACCCCCATAAGCTATGGGGCAGTCCTCTTCTAAAAATGACCCTTCCTTAGAATCCCTACACTTCCTTCTGAAGAGCCGCGGTCTTTCCCTCACCGACTCCCAGGCTCTCAAAACATGGGAAACCCTTATTAAAGCTGCCCCTTGGCTGCCTGAAAGTAATCTCTTTGACTGGGACACCTGGGACCATATCGAACAATTAGTTCGCAAAGCCCATGTCAACAGGGGTGAAGTCCCCCCCCTGGGTACATACCCTACCCTTGCAGCATTAAAAAGTTGCTTTCCTCCCCGACCTCCCAAGGGGTCAAAGGAGACATCCTGCCCCCCTAGATCCCAAACTCCTCTCCCCACACAACCTGAGGTCACTAAGGACCCTCCCGAAGCAGCTGCCCCAAGCTAACTCAATTCATATAAAAGAGGATGGAAGCCATTCAGCTTATGAGCGTTCAAGTACATTACCAAAGGCCGGCCACCCACGATGAAGAGATATATCACTAATCTCTTTTGGCCAATGACGGGTAAGACTCCATACCGGTTGGAGCGACCTAAGACAGGCCTTAAAAGAGATGCCCCTCGTAGCAGCGTGATATTCAGTGACGGGTAAGACCAATGAAAGACACAGAGCAACCTAAGACAGAGGACATACCTACGCTGTATGACCCTCAATGACGGGTAAGCCTGTTGTCTTGTCACTGGCAACCTAAGACAGAAGTCATGCCTACAAAAACAAAAGGGGGAAATGTAAGGCACATAACTAGAGGTGCCTCCACAGGGTGCGGCCCAGAATAAAGATGGTGCCAGCTTGCCATCTCTTCCGGCCAACAAGGCGCCAATTTCACAGTTTCGGTTCCTGAAACCTATGGCACTTCCTCCTCTCACCCGACACGCCTTACCCAGCAACTGCTACTTGGCATAATCTTATTGTCTCTTCCCCCTCTGTCCTCACTTCCCTTCTGCTGCTCTATATAAGGTGTGCCCCCGCACAATAAAGTGAGATCCTGCTTCGACAGATCCCCCGAGCCCGGTGTCTTCTGTGGGTGCGTTCCGGGTTCGCGACACTCGCCATCCCGCTCAGCCCCAAAGAGAGGCCTCCGGCTGGCCCGGGCGCCTCCTCCCCTCGGTGGGGAGCCCAACAACTCTCCATCACTACACAGAAGCCCCAAGGACTTTTCTTTATTTTTTTTTCATTTATTTATTTTCAGCATAACAGTATCATTATTTTTTCACCACACCCAGTGCTCCATGCAATCCGTGCCCTCTATAATACCCACCACCTGGTACCCCGACCTCCCACCCCCACCTCGCCACTTCAAACCCTTCAGATTGTTTTTCAGAGTCCATAGTCTCTCATGATTCACCTCCCCTTCCAATTTACCCCAACCCCCTTCTCTCTAACTCCCCATGTCCTCCATGCTTTTTGTTATGCTCCACAAATAAGTGAGACCATATGATAATTGACTCTCTATGCTTGACTTATTTCACTCAGCATAATCTCTTCCAGTCCCGTCCATGTTGCTACAAAAGTTGGGTATTCGTCCTTTCTGATGGAGGCATAATACTCCATAGTGTATATGGACCACATCTTCTTTATCCATTCATCCGTTGAAGGGCATCTTGGTTCTTTCCACAGTTTGGCGACCATGGCCATTGCTGCTATAAACCTTGGGGTACAGATGGCCCTTCTTTTCACGACATTTGTATATTTGGGGTAAATACCCAGGAGTGCAATGGCAGGGTCATAGGGAAGTTCTATTTTTAATTTCTTGAGAAATCTCCACACTGTTCTCCAAAGAGGCTGCACCAACTTGCATTCCCACCAACAGTGTAAGAGGGTTCCCCTTTCTCCACATCCTTTCCAACACATGTTTCCTGTCTTGCTAATTTTGGCCATTCTAACTGGTGTAAGGTGATATCTCAATGTGGTTTTAATTTGAATCTCCCTGATAGCTAGTGATGATGAACATTTTTTCATGTGTCTGATAGCCATTTGTATGTCTTTATTGGAGAAGTGTCTGTCCATATCTTCTGCCCATTTTTTGATATGATTGTCTGTTTTGTGTGTGTTGAGTTTGAGGAGTTCATTATAGATCCTGGATATCAACCTTTTGTCTGTACTGTCATTTGCAAATATCTTCTCCCATTCTGTGGGTTGCCTCTTTGTTTTTTTGACTGTTTGCTTTGCTGTGCAGAAGCTTTTGATTTTGATGAAGTCCCAAAAGTTCATCTTCGCTTTTGTTTCCTTTGCCTTTGGAGACATATCTTGAAAGAAGTTGCTGTGGCTGATATCGAAGAGATTACTGCCTATGTTCTCCTCTAGGATTCTGATGGATTCCTGTCTCACATTGAGGTCTTTTATCCATTTTGAGTTTATCTTTGTGTACGGTGTAAGAGAATGGTCGAGTTTCATTCTTCTACATATAGCTGTCCAGTTTTCCCAGCACCATTTATTGAAGAGACTGTCTTTTTTCCACTGTATATTTTTTTCTGTTTTGTCGAAGATTATTTGACCATAGAGTTGAGGGTCCATATCTGGGCTCTCTACTCTGTTCCACTGGTCTATGTGTCTGTTTTTATGCCAGTACCATGCTGTCTTGGTGATCACAGCTTTGTAATAAAGCTTGAAATCAGGTAACATGATGCCCCCAGTTTTATTCTTGTTTTTCAACATTTCCTTAGTGATTCAGGGTCTCTTTTGATTCCATATAAATTGAAGTGGTGATCAAAAACCTCCCAAAAAACAAGAGCCCAGGACCTGATGGATTCCCCGGAGAATTCTACCAAACTTTCAAAGAAGAAATAACACCTATTCTCCTGAAGCTGTTTCAAAAAATTGAAGCAGAAGACAAACTTCCAGACTCTTTCTATGAAGCCAGCATTACCCTGATCCTCAAACCAGGCAAAGACCCTATCAAAAAGGAGAATTTCAGACCAATATCACCGATGAATATGGATGCTAAGATTCTCAACAAGATCCTAGCAAACAGGATCCAACAGCACATTAAAAAGATTATCCACCATGACCAGGTGGGATTCATCCCTGGGCTACAAGGATGGTTCAACATTTGCAAATCAATCAATGTGATACAACAAATTAATAAGAGAAAAGAGAAGAACCACATGGTTCTCTCAATTGATGCAGAAAAAGCATTTGACAGAACCCAGCATCCATTCCTGATTAAAATGCTTCAAAGTATAGGGATAGAGGGAACATTCCTGAACTTCATCAGATCTATCTATGAAAGACCCACAGCAAATATCATCCTCAATGGGAAAAGGCTTGCGTCCTTCCGGTTGAGATCAGGAACAAGACAAGGATGCCCACTCTCACCACTCTTGTTCAACATAGTATTAGAAGTCCTAGCAACAGCAATCAGACAACAAAGGGAAATAAAAGGTATCCAAATTGATAATGAAGAAGTCAAACTCTCTCTCTTTGCAGATGACATGATTCTTTATATGGAAAACCCAAAAGATTCCACCCCCAAACTACTAGAACTCATACAGCAATTCAGCAACGTGGCAGGATACGAAGTCAATGTACAGAAATTAGTGGCTTTCTTATACACTAACAATAAAAATATAGAAAGGGAAATTAGAGAATCGATTCCATTTACTATAGCACCAAGAACCATAAGATACCTGGGAATAAACCTAACGAAAGAGGTAAAGGATCTGTACTCAAGGAACTACAGAACACTCATGAAAGAAATTGAAGAAGACACAAAAAGATGGAAGACAATTGCATGCTCTTGGATCGGAATAATAAACATTGATAAAATGTCTATACTGCCTAGAGCAATCTATACTTTTAATGCTATTCCGATCAAAATTCCACCGGGATTCTTCAAAGAGCTGAAGCAAATAATCCCAAGAACTTTTCTAAAGCATTGGTGAGAACCACAATGCTCCCCTGCCTACCTCCTACCTACCCACCTACCTACCTACCTGCCTACCTCCTCCTGGAGGTCTTGCATTACTTCTAAGGAAAAGTGCAAACTCCTCACCATGTCCACCAAGTTCTGTATGATCTAGACCCCACTTGCTCAGATAAGGAAATGAAGATCTCATTACTAGTAAGTTGGAGAGCCAGATAGTTTGGCTCTTTGTTGCCATACTGTACTGTCTCCCTAGATACTTTTCCTTTTTGGATAGCACCTGCCCTACATAAAAACTGCACTGTGTGTGGACCATTTGTCTTAAAGGGCCTTTTATTGCGGTGTCTTGTTCTCTCACACCTTGAACTACATTCTTTTAGAACAAAGCCATCATCCCTGTCTCAGTTTTACCCAGCTCTTTTTCCAAGTCTGCATCTTGGTCTGGTACCTTTCACAGCTAACTCAGATAGACCCCAATCTCAGACTGAGAGACTCAGATACCAACCCACCTGGCACTAATACTCACTTATTTCTAGAAAGTTCAGCTTTTAATGTCCATGACTGATTCTGTATTTTCCATTTAGATCCCAAAGAGTAAGAATCTGATAGACCCAGTTCACCTTTTTCCACAAAGTTCAAAACAGAGGTTGTTGACCAGTTATAGATTATCTCTTAGATAGGATGTCTTAGAGTCTTCTGCACCCAGCCAGCAGAAGGAGAAAAAAGAGAGTGTGGAGAAGTGACATCCATTTCAGAGTTTTGGCCCAGAAGTAACACACATCAGTTCCGTTCATATAGCATTGGCAAGAACTGGTCATGTGGAAATAGATGAATGCAGGAATATATAGCCCCTGGATAGAGTCAATGCTATACTATGAATGAGTAGGATAACCTCTGGGTGAAGAGCTAGCCATATCTGCCACATCCTATTGTTGGGCATTTGGAGGTTTTCCCAATTTCTAGGTTCATAGACAGAAATGAATTAAAATTCTATCAATGTAACATGCCTCTACTATATTTATTCAAGGTGGCTTGTTTATGCGAAAATGATTTGAGGAATAAGAACACAGTTATTACATCCATTTATGATCTCACCATAGCAATCATTAAAAATTTGAACAATTCCTTTAATTATTTTTATTTCATGACTTAACAATTTCAATCAAAATTTGTTTTCCATCAGGTTAATCCTCATTTAATCTTCCAGATGTTGCCCTTAAATAAGTTCCTTTTATTACTAGCTAAAAGGTAAAGGGAGTTGCCATTTTATGGACCTTTAGATAACAAAACAGTAGTTTCAAAGACCATTTGACCTACTTATTCTTGTTAGATTTATCAATTCAACAATTTATCAATTTAACAATTTGTATTTGTTAAAAACCTACCAGAGACCTGTTGCATAAAAAATGTTTACTTTTAACTTGTTTAATTATGTATTATAATACCTATAGCACTAGCCACACTTAAAAAGCACAAAACTAAAAATGACTTTATGTTATTTGTTATTGTTCCTTTTGTCATTTTGTACCCATATGCTGATTGTAATGGCAGTAGAAGAATCTTAGTTATATCACACTTCAATAAATAATTTTAAGACTTTGTGATAGTGAGATTTCTTATTAAGGTAAATATTTGTGTACTTGATGCAATATTCTGAACAATAAGGAGACCATATATCTAACTGTAGTAAGTCTAATTTAAAACGACATGAAGTTTTCTAACTAAAAGTTGTTTTTACGTTTAATGTTGTAGAAGGGATAATATTAGTCCTTAAAAATCACTGTGCATTTAATTATGCATAATTGTCAGAGGAATGAGGTAAGAGCATCCAAACTTCAAACTTGATACTGTGCTTAAACTCATGTAATATTGCACCCAGAAACTATTGCCAAAGTTTCCTCTGGGGAGTAAGTTGTTTTATCTTTTTATTGTAAAGCAATTGAAAATTATTTATGGCTTTTTTAACAAATGTAATCAGAGTATTTCATGTTGTAATACTTGATTCGGATATATGATTTGTAATCTATGTAGCGATATAGTAAATATCCTTGATATTTAGCCAAAACTCTGTTTTTTGGCTTCAGGCTTTGGAAGTTTGAAGAGCCAAATGCTCATTTGAGCATCACTTCAGTTATCCCTGAATTTGTGCCTGGTCAATGATCACAGGATGACATAGGTTAAAATATCTAGCCATTATGACAACATCAGCAATAGCTATGAGGCATGTCATTCTGATTTATCATTATTATCTGTATGCTTACTTCCAAATATAGATAAGGCTTGTAGATATAAATTAAAGTGAAAATCTCTTTATGTGCTTTTATGTTGAAATTCTACCTAATTGATTCAAAAATATATGCAACTGCAAAAATAAAATTCTACATAATTAATGATCATTGAATAGGCTGTAATATTACCTATAAAAATAATTAAGGACAGTCCAATATCAAAATTGATAGTTAATGTAAAGATTAGAAGTGTGAGAACTAAATAATTTATTAAGAATACTATGTCTTTTTTGAACCAACAAATATTCAAAAACTTAAATAGTAAAAAATGACTAAAGAGTAGATATAAGATATAATCTAATTGTTTGGTATATAAGCATGAATAATGTGGGACATAAATGTTAGAAAGATATTTAATTTATAGTTCTAAATATGTCACTCAGGTCTTGAGCCTTTTAACAAAAAGTGCCTTTTAGAATTCTGTACATCTTGTGAGAATGAACTAAGAAAAGCTGACAACTTTGTTACCTCAAATTTCCATGAAGAGGAAAACTAGCAAAATCATATATGACAACATCCATGACAAATCACCTTTGGTCCAGACATTATAAAGAATATAAAGAGCATGAAGGAAAAAAATGAAACTGTTAGAGAAAAATGAGATTGCACAATTATTTTTTTCTCCTTTATCACCCTTACTCGGAGGTGAGAGTCCTATTTAGTATTACAAAAAAAGAAATATGCAGGAGCACTCTCTCCTACATGTTAATGCCAAAGGTTTTCATTTTCATTACTAAAAATTTAATAATAAAATTTTAACAGTAAGTATATTTATTATAAAATTCCAGAATTAGGGGCACCTGGTGGCTCAGTGGATTAAGCCTCTGACTTCGGTTCAGGTCTGTGATTGCAGGGTCCTGGGTTCGAGCCCCTCATCGGGCTCTCTGCTCAGCAGGGAGCCTGCTTCTCCTTCTCTCTCTGCCTGCCTCTCTGCCTACTTGTGATCTCTCTTCTCTTTCAAATATATAAATAAAATCTTTTTTAAATATTCCAGAATTATCTTTGAATCCCATAAGTTCATTCTGTCTGGCTTCAACCAAATATTACTTTCACTCTCGGCTATTAGACATTGTAAATCTCTGTAATTACTACCAGAGAAATAAATAAGTCCTAAAGAGGAAAGCCGCAGGAGAAATATTCTTTCTTTTTATATGCATTTGTCTCCTAGCACCTGCTGAGGAGTACCTTAGGATAGCCGAGCAAGAAAGCAACTACATTACAAAGAAAGCTCCAGAAGAGTATATTTCCTTCCCTTTGCAAGTCATTACGCAAAGTAGTAGAAATTTGTCAACTCCAGGTTCCTTCAGGGATGGCAAGTACTTTATCATTGATTAGTCACTGGATAAAGACTCCTTCAGGGAAAGCTTCCTCAGAATGACATGAGCAAGATGGCAGAAGGGGAGATGCCTGTGCTCTTTCCCGAACAAAAACATCAGTCTAAACAATCACCCATGCTCAAAAATCCCTTCACAAGAAGGAGGCATCCAGGTGAGAAATTACAGCACCTGCTGAAACACAAAACTACAATACCTTGATGATGGGGGAAAGGTCAGTCTCACATCACCCATACCACCTCTCCTCCAAGCCTGCAAAGAGCAGCTCAGGGAGAGATAGTCTCCACGTGGCAAAGGAGAGTGAAGTAAGTACCAGACTTTGTTGCAGACTAGTTCCAGGCCTTCCTCAGTGAACCCCAGCTCTCACAGCCCCAGGCTTCAGGCCAGTCCCTAGGGTCCCAGAATCCAGGTCCACCCTAGCTCTGAGCCATCCCCTGGAGACCCAGACTCCACAATTGCCCTAGCAACAGGCCAGACTTCATGGGTTAGGCTTCAGTGGATCCAAACTCCAGGCTTACACCAGTAGTGGCTCTGAGTCCACCAGTAGACCACCCCCCTACAGGTTCCAAGCACACCCCCACAGGCCCAGGCATAAATCCTAAACCTGCAGACCCCGACATGAGGTTAACCCCAGTGTACCTCTGTATCAGGATGGCCCCCACAGGCCCATCTCTTTGCACCCAGGCTTCCAGCAGCCCCAATTGCAAATGACCCATCACAGAAACATAAAGTGTACAAAGTTTCATTTATACAGGATAACTAAATCCTGCAGACCTAAAGTACAGCATGTTGACTATAGTTAATAATACTGTATTGCATACTCAGAATTTGCTAAGAGAGTAGATCTTAAATGTTCTCACCATGTACAAACTACATAACCATGAGGTGACAGATGTGTTAATTAGCTTGATTGTGGTATTCATTTCACAATGTATACATATATCAAAATGTCACATTGTACACCTTAGATATACACAATTTTTATTTATCAATTATACCTCAATAAAGCTGAAAAAATTAAAATTAAAAAGAATATTTTAGTTTCCATCAGCAGATAAATGGTACTGTTAAAAAAAATAGAAGGGGAAAGAAGAAAACCTACATTTGTAAATGCAATAAAGAATAAGTTCAGTATAAATTTTTTTAAAGATTGTATTTATTTATTTGAGAGAGAAAGAGAGCGCAAGCAGAGAGGAGGGACCTACAGAAGAAGAGAGAGAAGCAGACCCCCCACTGAGCAGGGAGCCCAACACAGCTCGATCCCAGGATCCAGAGATCATAACCTGAACCAAAGGCAGACACTTAATAGACTGAGCCACCCAGGCACCCCGAGCAACAATTTTTGAAGGGAATAAATGCAGTGGTCTCTGAAAGGATCAGAAAACAAGTAAAGAATGAGGTCAAGCAAAGACAGTACTAGAGTCTGGAAGGAATTTGAGTTTCCACAGATAATCTGAATGGCCAAGAAGGTAAAGTAACAAGTTGATTAAGAAAGTTTAAATGGGAATTCTAGAAAAGGATCAGATCAGAACCTTAAAACCAGAACTACACTGAGAAATTTAACTGATCTACTGTTGCTCTTAATTTCCAAAATCCTTAATCTGGAATTATTTTCATAATAAATGAAAGCCAGCCAGACTGTGAGGCTGTGCAGCATGACTCTGTGGGGAAAACGTGGGGGCGGAAAATGACCAGAAATGAAGGACGAAGATGAGCAGCTGCCACCACGTCCAAACTTGGCCCTTCTTCCCTAAGAGATGGTAACCTGAAGTAGGGATCCTGAGGTGCTCCGGAAGCAGGCAAATGGGTGGAGATTCCTGTTTGTAATAGAGCAACCTTGTGCACAGTAGGAAAATAAAACCATAGATAAACCAGGGGGACTGTTTCTGAGTCAGTCAATGAGAATAAGGATCAGACTTTCTGGGTAAAGAAAACAAAGATTGAGAAAACATAATGCACAAAACAGAAAACGAATGAGAGAGATACCAATTGTACGTACGTGAGGAGTTTTTCCTTAAATGATGCTATCCACTTGTAATATTAACTATACTTTTGAGTTCACCATACAAAATTATTATGTTTCCTTTTGGCTAAAAGTTCTATCACTAAAATAAAACAAAACAAATAAGCAAAAAAACAAACAAACAACAACAACAAGCAGGATATCTTCACCTCCCTGACACCATAAGCCCACCAGTCAGCCACTTACTCAACTCTGAGGAACTAAAGCTACCTCTTAGCACATTCCCAAGTCTCAGCTTCAGTTCTTGGGAATTGGAACAGCCAGTTAGACTGAGGCAGCCTCTCCAAAGACACGAGGACACGATGAAGCCTTCACATCAGTGACAGTGAGCATAGAATAGGCCAAGGGAGACAGAAGCAAGCTCTTGATTTTCAAGGATGAGTGTGGTGACCATGTGCTGGATGGCCTCAGAAGCAACACACAAGGAACAGACCTGAGTCTGAACTTGACTGAAAGTCTCAAGTCCAGCTTGGCCCAGCCTAGATCAGCCAACCCATGGCCAAGCTGCAGACACATGATCATGGAAACAAAGATCTATTATTATAAGCTGCTGACCTCAGAGTTGATTGTGACATAGCAAAAACTAAATGTGATCTTTCTCATGTTCATATAAATCATGACCCAATATGACAGGTTTCATAATAATGGATTATCTCACTGGAATTTTTGTAAAGCAAAGAATTATCTTTATCCAATTATTATAATTCATAATGACTGGTTTTATGGACTTCCATAAGGTACAAAATAGTCTTTTAAAGTTTTTTTTCTCAATAAATAAGAGATTTGACTTGGGAAATACTATAAGCTATTTATTAACAAATATTCCAGAATTTATGTTTCTAAATAATTATTAGTTTTCAAAGATCTGAGAGAGTTACATTCTTAATCTGGTAAGGCTGCCATGACTGAAAATCTTTTCAATTTCTCATCATTACCATTACTTTTAGGGTTTATGGCATATTCATTACCTCCATTTTCAGATGAGGGGACTGAGGCAAAGAGAGATTATGTAATTTGCCCTATGCCACTCACAAGCATCAGGATTTGAATTTAAGCAGTCTGATGACAGATCTGGTGTTCTTGACCATGATGCCACCCTCTGCCAACCTGAACTCCAAATCTAAAATTTTCCACTTGAATAAGTTCCACTATAGGCCATGATTAATGACTAATTAGAACTGGATTTACCCTCACACCCTAAACAACTATGACAAAGACAATGTATGTGAAATAATGGCATTCAGACACTGGACAAGAGGCAGCACAGAACAGTGATTCCCAGAAGGAGGAAATGTGAGGTAAGCCAAATAGCTGCCACAGCTCACAGCCTGGGGAAGTTATCCAAACTGCAGCTCGGGGATGAGACCCTCAAGCAGAGCCCAGCAGTCTCCCCGAGCTGAGGAGACAGGGTTCAGAGTTCAGGGACTTGAAGATGTCTAGAATTCATACAGTAGTGTAGCAGAGAGGAGAGAGCCCAGAGGTCTGCAAGGGATCCTCCTCTTTGGCTGAGCACTGATCAGAGCATGATCCCAGGGTCCTGGGATCCAGGCCTGCATTGGCTCCCTCTTCAGCAGGAAGCCTGCTTCTCTCTCTCCTACTCCCCCTGCTTCTGTTGCCTCCCTCGCTATGTCTCTCTGTGTCAAATAAATAAATAAAATCTCTTAAAAGAAAAGAAATGTCAGTGAACTTTGTTGGGAAAACTGACTTCTTTGAGGGACGGGAAGTTAAAATCAGGAGCAGTGTCTCTACTGGTGCAATCTACCAGGTCCCCTCAGCAATTAGTCAGTTTCTTGGTTCTGCCCCCTTTTCCTGGGTTTACTAACAATCTCCAGGGGAGGGAGCTCAGGGGTCTCTGTTCCAGGCAGAGACTTCCAGTAGCTAATTGACAGAAGAGCCTTCAAAAAAGGAGTTAATGTGATAGGAGCAGAGGAGTCAGGATATAACAGATGTTCCATTCTCATTACAATTTTTGTCTTACAAATATAGAAACTTCCAGACTCAGAAGAGAGGACTCTTCGGTACATCAACAAGTCAATAATGCCTTCATGGACTCCCTGAATAGAATCCTCTTATGTGTGGGTAGAAATTTTCAACCACTCACAGCACCTCTGTGACTGACTCCTAGGAATATAAAATATTTAGCTTTGCTCCCTGCCTTTTTCACTTCATTTAAAAAAAAAAAAAAAAAGTCTTCTAAAGGAAATAGCTTAAGCTGTCTGTAAGACATCGATGAGGAGGCCTTTCCACTCTCTGGCACTTCGTTCATTTACTACCTGTGCCAGAGGGGTGGGCACTATTAAATCTATTAAATCAACTATTAAATAACTATTAAATCTGTGAACTATTAGAAAAGGAATCCACTCCACCTCCAGGATATTTAGTACAAATAAACAAGTAACAAGTGAGGTAGGTGGAAAGACAGGGCAGATTCATTTGAGACAGTAACATTTTGTATCTCATTAGTCTTAAAGTGTTTATTTAAAGATCCTCTTCAGACATGGATTACAGGGATAGATAAAAAGATCAATACGGGGTGCCTGGGAGGCTCAGTGGGTTAAGCCGCTGCCTTTGGCTCAGGTCATGATTCTAGGGTCCTGGGATCAAGCCCCGCATCAGGCTCCTTGCTCAGTAGGGAGCCTGTTTGTCTCTCTGCCCCACCCCCTGCCACCGCCACTCTGCCTGCTTGTACGTGCTCTCTCTCTCTCTGACATACAAATAAATAAAATCTTAAAAAAAAATAAAAACAAATAAAAGGTCAATACACTCCAGTGGTGCACTTTAATGGGGAATTCTGTCAAACAATTGGGCCAAAAGTCATTGACTCACAGTCTGAAATACTGTATCACCCCCTGTGAGTTTCTGAGGACAGAAAATTGGCTGGCTGGTTTCATCTAGCCCTGCTTCCTATTTATCTTATATTAGTATCTAAAACTTCAATTTCTGTTCCTCTTATTTTACATCATCTGCAATGGTAGAATGAAAGTAATTATTGTTCCCCAGGGCTTAGTTATTTGTTAACATTTCACAGTAGTTTTGTATAGTTCAATAATAAATCCTTCACTGCAATGATCAAGCCCCGTCTCTCCAGCTATTTGAAGTGATTTCTCCTCAACTGCATAATCTTTAGCTATGACAGCACCCATAAAATGAAACAAGAAGGGGCAGGTTGCCCTGTCTGCAACACGCAGAGAAGCTGATTGGAGAGTGTGGATTAGTCTGTGATTTTGCTATTTGTTCTTATACCAACAGTGATAGGGCTATAGAGAAAATGGTTTTGCTCTTATGGGGGAATAAGCAGCACTCCCTACATCATATAAGGGACAAACCATGGAACTGTTATTTTATGGGGCTGGATGTTCAATTCAATTTCATAATTCTTGAACACCTACAAAACGCCAAACACTGTGCCAGGTCCTGGGGAAGAGGAAGGTTGGATGAACTCAGTGCCTGCCCGCAAAAGGGAGTCAGCCTTGTAATGCAGACCCTGAATGAAGAAATAATTACAATACACTACGTGTAAAATTATAAAATTATGTGCAAGATCAAAGCCAGGAGAGATGAGAGGTATATGACTCCACCTGAGAGAAGGGAAGCATCTCAGACATTAAATTGAACTCTGAAATTTTGCAAAAAAAATTATAAAATGGTTAGGTGTGTTTGGTGGGGGACTGCTCGAATTCTGGACAAAGGAACAAGATATATAAAAGTGCAAGGATGTGGAAGAACTCAACCCGTTCAGGAATCTAGAAATGCTCAACACGGGTAAAACTAAGAAGGATGCTGCTCAGGAGAGACAGGGTGGGAAGAGAACGAAAGGATGTGTGGCTGGAAGAGGGCTGGAGGGGCCAATCATGAAAGACCTTCACTGTCTGCCTCAAAAAGTCCTGGGTCACCATTAAGTATTTTCTGCAGAGAAGTAAGCTGACTAGAATTGCATTTTAGAGACAATTCCGGCAACACTGTGGATTGAGAATGGGAGGCAGGGCAAGATGAAAGTCAGAAAGCCACCAGGGGGCTGAATTCAACAACTCAGGAGAGATGCTAAGGGCCTGAACTAAAGGGCAATAGAAGATAAGGGAAGGAGTGGATGGAGAGATCTTTAGGGGTCAGGATCTAAACAACTCGGTTGGACCCTAGGGGCTAGAGAAGAAATTCAATGGTAATGTGCACATTTCCAGCTTGGGCTGCTGCAGAGGGTTTGGTGATACCCCCACAACTTGAGACAAACCAGAATATAGTCCACCAGCCTTCACAGCAGGACACCCAGGTGGAAATGTTTGTTTGGCAGCAGGTGGAAGACGTCAGGATGGGATGTGCATATCTGGAAGTCTACATTATGGGAGAGAGTGGAAAGCATTGAGAGTGTATAAAGACACATAGGTAGAGGGTCTAGAATAAAAATAATCAGTCAGATGGACGTTGGGGAGGGGATGTGCTATGGTGAGCACTGTGAATTGTTTAAGACTGATGAATCACAGACCTGTACCCCTGAAGCAAATAATACATTATATGTTAATTTTTTTTAATTGCAGAAAAAAAAAGTCAATGACAACTCCCTGGGAACCTCAAGATTGAAAGATATAAATGAAGGAAGAGAAACTAAGACCGAGTCTCACACCCTTAGCTACCAAGGATGTATTTTATTAGGCAGTTAAAATAAAAACATATGCATAAATATGTATATTTATGTGCATATATATATATTTCTGTGAATTCATAGATGTAACCAAATTCTCAAAATAGGATACTTCACCTAACAAAAAATTAAGAGCTATTCATCCAAAAAGATTGAGTCATAGGAAAAGAATAAGGAGAGAGTAGTAAAGGTCACAGTAGTCAAAGAAATTCAACTTTTTTCTCCCAAAAAATAATTTCAGGAGATAATTAAACTATGACCCTCTAGTGGAAAAACTTTAGAACAAGATAATAACAAGGGATATGAATAAAAGCACAGAAGCTGCCTACCATTGTGACATTTTCTTTCTACTCTACTTCAAGTTCACATATAATTAGAAAGGGAAAATGTGATTGCCCAAGACTCACCTGGACTGAGTCTGAGCAAAATAAAAAAATGCATGAACACAGGCTGTGTTGCCTTTGAAAATGAAGAGCCTGACATCATATTTAAAAAAAATAGATAAAACTAGAAATCTTTGCAGATGCTACAAAAGTGACTATATTGCACTT
The DNA here is from genome assembly GCF_964662115.1 of Mustela nivalis. Lineage (NCBI taxonomy): Eukaryota > Metazoa > Chordata > Mammalia > Carnivora > Mustelidae > Mustela > Mustela nivalis. The sequence goes on from NC_139024.1 coordinate 31,069,699, forward strand.
GCTACGCCCCCAATTCTATTCAATCTCTAAACTGCTTGAATAGTTGTTAATTTTTTTCCTTCTTTTGGTCCATCTTGGAGGTCCTTAGCCATCTTTAAATAAAATGAACCATGTCCTTTCCTGGCTTTCGTTCCTGCCAGCTTGCTCTTGCTAATAGAGAGATCAAGATGCAAAGCACAATTTTTCCTTACATTTCTTTTCATTTTCACTATATTTATGTAGTTGAATAAAAAAGATAAAATGATTGATATTCGATATTTCAGATGGAGGGGGAGCTGGAGCAGGACAGGATTCAGGGTTTAGGGGCTATGAATCTCTCTCCGCCATCTGTCTGTTCCTCTATAATTCTCTAACCTCCTACTCAGATTATTCCAGAAATATTCCTTCCCTTATGACCTCCCACTAGAATATAAACTCCATGAAGAGAAGAGTTTTGTGTGTTCTGTTCACTGTTTATTCCTAACCACTAGACCAGTACTTGGTACATAGTAGATGGTCAATAATATATGTTGAAGGGACGCCTGGGTGGCTCAGTTGGTTAAGCAGCTGCCTTCGGCTCAGGTCATGGTCCCGGTGTCCTGGGATCGAGTCCCGCATCGGGCTCCTTGCTCCGCAGGGAGCCTGCTTCTCCCTCTGACTCTGCCTTCCACTCTGTCTGCCTGTGCTCGCTCTTGCTCGCTCTCTCTTTGACAAATAAATAAATAAAATCTTTAAAAAAAAATAATATATGTTGAATAAGTAAATGATTAATCTTGGGCTCCCATCTGAAAGAAATTTATCCCCAAGAAAAAATCCTGCCATGATAATGTCTTATAACCATGGATTTCTTTGCATGCTTTGAAATTTTGCTTCTTGCTCTTGTTTGGCATGAGAGTTTTTACCCCATTCAGATCTTTCTCATGGATTTGAGGTTGGCTCAGCCTGCCCACTGGACTTCCCAGACACAGATCCTATTAGAGGGCTGGGGCTGTGGCCCACTATAGTCAAAGCAATCTCAAAGGTTCTGTCCTCACACAGCACAGGCATCCTCCCCATATTGACTCAGGTGCATGTCTTGTCTACTGGAACTAGGGACAGATGTCCACTTCTAGCTGCAACCCAGGTCATGGGGCATAATTAGGTCAGCTCCAATTTCCCAGCAATGTTAGCCTGACAGGGTTTGGATGTGTTCTTGACTAGGCTTGGAAGCCCTTGTCCAGTGCCAAGGTCAGAGGGCTGCACGGTTTGTCCCCACTCATCACTGTCCATTCCTCGTCCTCTGAGCCTTCTCTTGTTCTTCAGCTTGTACATGTAATTTATAATTTTAAAAGCATGTTTTTAAGTATTTCTGTCTGTGGAATAGAGTGGAGAGGAATACCCAATACACCATCTTGAATGACTTTCCAAAGCTCAAAAAAAGGGTGGGGAGAGTAGTCAATTTCCTTTTCTCTTTGAAATTTCTTAGTGAAAGATACCTATCTGCATTACCTACATTGGCCTCCGTTCTGAGAGGCAGGTTTTATATGTTTGTTTGTTTGTTTCCAGAAAATTGTAATAAGTGGATTGTTTTAATGGTAAACTCTCTTTACATTCCTGGAATCAAATGGATTGATTAGTGGTTTTTTTGTTTTTTTGTGTTTTTTTTTTTGACAAATACTTTTTTTTTTTTAAAGATTTTATTTATTTATCAGAGAGAGAGGGGGAGAGAGCGAGCACAGGCAGACAGAATGGCAGGCAGAGGGAGAAGCAGGCTCCCCGCTGAGCAAGGAGCCCAATGTGGGACTCGATCCCAGGACGCTGGGATCATGACCTGAGCCGAAGGCAGCTGCTTAACCAACTGAGCCACCCAGGCGTCCCGACAAATACTTCTATAACACTGGCTTTACAAAGGTTAACTCATTTAACGATTAGGGTAGAGTGCTTTCAAAGATGACTACAACAATTCTTCCCATCTCTGTATGTACATCCCTTTACAATGTGGTACTGCCATCCTCTCTAATGAGAGGTAGTGTCTTTCTCTGTCCCTTAAAACTTGGCCACCTTGTGACTTGCTTTGACCAACAAAATGCCACAGGACATCACATGACTTCCAAATCTAGGCCTCCAAAGTCTTGCAGTTTCTGCTCTTACTTTCTTTCTGTGCTTAAGGATGAGAAACCACAGGAGAGACCGACCCAGCCAACACCCAGCACCAACTGCCAGACATATGACAGAGAACATCTTGGGCCTCCTAACCCCAGGTGAGCCACCAGCAGCCTGCAGCTACATGAATGACTATAGCCAGACTCGCAAGAGAGCTGTCCAGTCGATGCTGGCACAAACTGCCAACCCATTTAATCAGCAGCTTATAAGTGATTATTGACTTAAGACTCAAAAATTTGGGTGGTATGGTATAAATGAAATATCAGATTAATGATATAATTATTATTCAAATACTACTGCATTCAATATGTTGATATTTTTATTTAATATTTTTAGACTATGCTCCTAAATGAGATTGGTCCAGAGTTTTCCTTGTTGTAGTATATCCTTCCTTAGTTTGAGATTACAATTTATTACTCATGAAATCAAGGAAGTAATTTCCAACAGCTATGCTCTGAAATAGTTTAAATAGCATAGAATTATCTATTCCTTAAAAAGTTGTTAGAACTTACCCATAAAATTATCTGGGTCTGGTGGCTTGATTCACCATATATATTTTACTAACTTTTCAAATTATTTTCAATTTTTCTTTACCTGTGCATCTATTTACTTACTTAATATATATGAAAACAATGAGGTTTTCCATTTCTTAGACTATTAAAATATAGAAAATACTGATATTTTTATTTACATAAAAAACTAAAAAAGAAAAGCTGAAGTTATGACATTTTTCTTGCAATCAATTGTCTTAATGCTCATTAAAAGAATTTAAGCAAGTCATATTTCAAATAATGAGAGTTAAGTGTTATTTTTAAATCCACCAGTAGGTAGTGCTCTAATATTAAATCATATAATCATACCTCTTTTTGTTCTTTGAACTAATCTCAATTTGTATGTTCAAAATAACAAACTATATGCATTCTAAAATCAAAACTGAAACCAAGATAACATTTTTAAATGCTTTATGAAGGTGTACCATCCAGGTAGACATTAAAATAAAGTATTATAAAAATAAATACCTATCAAAAGTACACGAATAAAAAACAACTCACCAAAAACTATTAATATATTATGCATTTTAAAGAAAACAATTTAAATATATAAAGGTATAAAAATGATTAAATGAATTACAATACATTCATACAATAAAATAATAGGAAGTCACTAAAATTTATGTATTTGCAGATTTTTCTAATGATATGGAGAAATGCTGAGGGAAAAACATGCAATAAAACTAATTTTGAATAATTTTTATAAAAATTACACACACAGAATAAAAACCTAGAAATATATCAACATGTTGATATTGTTTGCATCTGGGTGGTGAGGTTACAGGTGGGTTTTTTTTTTTTTTTGCACCTTTTTCAAGTTAAATTCTCTGCAAGAAGACTGATTTGTGATAATCAAAGGAAAATTTTTATGTAGAATATGATTGGCATTCTTGTTAGAGTTGTATTAATAGTAAACATATACAAAAATAATGAATGATATAGGCAATGATCTTATGTAAAGTCCTGCCCTGGGATCTGTTTTTTCATGGTACTATAAAAATTCAAGCTTCAACATTTCCTCTTTCCCCCTCAGTTTCAGTTATATGATACGAGTAAATTCTGGAGACCTACAGTGACTACAGTTTAATGGTATTGTATTATATATTCGAAAGCTGTAGTGATAGTAGATCTTAAAACTTCTCAACACACACAAAACAAGGGTAACTATGTGAAGTGACAAATGTGTTAACTAACCTCATTGTAGTAGCCATTAGGCAATATACACATATATCACAATCATAATGTTATACAGATTCAATTTGCAAAATGTTATATGTCATTTAATCTGAATAAAGCTGAAAAATAATTTTGAAAAGGGGCCTTCTTTGCTACAATCCATGTTCACTAATAGATGTTAAGGAATCCCTTCTTTCCACCTTAAGGGTGGCTCCCTTGTCCCTCAGAACGCATGAATGGATTGGTTTGCACACAAAGCATTCATGTTGGGAGACACCTCTAGGTTTCCTTCTAAATGGGAAGAAAGAAGTCTCTGTGACCTGAGTTGCGAGGGTCATGGTTGGCAATGGAGAAGGACCCTGGCACCTTCAGGCCAGGCTACAAAATCTGACTGTGGCCTGCCGCAGTGTTTCAGCAGCTGGTCAAGCTGAACTGAGCAGATCAAGATTCCTGAGGTTCCTTTTATCATTTTGTCTTACACTTTTTTTTAAAAGATATGTTATTATTTACAAGGCCTTAGTGAGAAACCACTGCATTTGTGTTTTATCCTTTGTCACTTTGATGCATACACTGCAGTTTCTTTTGAGAGCAGAGATGGTAGATGCTCTAGGCCCTGCTCTCTGGGACCGCGGCTGGGGGAGGGGAATAACAAGGACACCACAGGTCATGCTCTGGTCCTCAGGAAAGATGAAATGCAGTGGTCCTCAGAAAAGATGAAACGCTTCAAAGAGATGAGAATGTGTAAGGCACAATCACACCACATGACAGCTTAAGTGGGAAAGTGGCCATCGTCAAAAACACGTGCTTACTTTCCTCATCACTTCTTTCGAAGTGTAATTGACATGGAATAAAATCTGTCAAATTTAAATGTACATTTGATGAGTTTCGGCAGCTGTATACAGTTGTATAACCAACACCACGATCAGGCTGTAGAACATTTCCGTCATTCATAGTTTCCTCCTGGCACTTTAAAGTCAACCCCTTTCTCCCGTATTTCACATTTCAGATGAATACACTAACAATATATCCAAGCCCAAGAAAAACGTTGTGACTCATGGGTGACAGATACAAAGGCACTCCATGCGAATAATGTGGTGTTTGAACCTAAGAGTGTTCCAAAGCCACCAGGTTACCATACATATGGAGACTAGATTGTTTCAAGTTTTCCAACAGCAGAGAAAAAGGAGACCACAGAAGAAAATAAAAAACTGAACAACACAGAGGAGATGGGAGCACAGTGGAAAACTGAATACAAAAGAGAGGAGAGGTTAGAATAAGAAAAGAGTAAAGCAGAACACAAGTACATATTTTTCATTTTTTGTTTCTACATTTTCTAAAATAATCCAAATCATGAGATTGGTGGGGACGGGGGAGAGAACCATTAAAAACAGAGTGAAGGGGCGCCTGGGTGGCTCAGTGGGTTAAGCTGCTGCCTTCGGCTCGGGTCATGATCTCAGGGTCCTGGGATCGAGTCCCACATCGGGCTCTCTGCTCCGCAGAGAGCCTGCTTCCTCCTCTCTCTCTGCCTGCCTCTCTGCCTACTTGTGATCTCTGTCTGTCAAATAAATAAATAAAATCTTAAAAAAAAAAAAGAAAAACAGAGTTTAAACTAGAATAGGGGTTAGAATGAAGAGAAATGAAGGGAAATCCAGAATTTTTCAGTTGTTCTCATTTAAACTGTAAGCCAGTCTATTTCCCATGCACAACTAGCTGGGCCATGTTTTGAAATAGTCAACGTTTGCTTTGGAGCCCCTATTCCTGGGGCTCCCATTCTTTATTGAGTTTGTGTGTGTCCCTGGAAAACTTTCAAATACCCTGGTTTTAATCAGCAGACTCGAAAAGACAAATCTGCCCCCAGGGTGTTCCTGCAGGCTCAGGCGACCTGCAGCAGGAGGGAATTATTGGAGGGTGAAAGTTAGCTGCCCGACACCACCTGGGCCCGGGTTCCTTACATCCTCCAGAGGTAAAGAAGTCCTTGACAACACACATTCTTTCTTTTGCACCTGCATGACTCAAAGGCCTCCTGTCTCTCACTTAGAGGGAACCACAGGCTGCCCCACCCACTCAGCTGTTTCTGGCTGACAGACATCATCATAAACATGTCTGCTTGATTACAGCAAAAACATAATTTTAAAATTGACCAACCTTCTCTTCTCTATGAAGGCCTTACAGTACCTGAGGGCCCCATGGCATGTTGAATGACTCCTTCCTTCTTTCCAAGCCATTCTCCTCACTGTTGCCATCATACTTCTCGCACTTTGGAACCTCATGAAATGTCTAGGCTGCACGGATCCCTGACGCAGTAGTCCACCGCCATACTTTCCTCACCTTCAGCATTTCTCCCATCCCCAAGACTCTCCTGTTCCCATTCATTGGCTTGACTTCTATCCCATCACCAGCCCTGCTCCCATGCCAGAAAATCAGGCAGCTAATGAAGTCTAAGGTGTTCTTGCTTGGAATGGTGGATATTCCTACCAGGTAACACCTGCATTTTAACAGGGACTGGTCAGAGTGCCTGAGATTCTCATAAAGCTGTTTGTCAAGGAGGATGATTTTGCTCCCAGGGGACATTTAACAATGTCTGGAGACTTGGTTGTTCACATTTGGGAGATGGCTACTGGTATATCAGTAGAGGCCAAGAATGCTGTCAAACACTCTACAGTGGACAGCACAGTCCCCACAACAAAGGATCTGGCTCAGACTGCCAACAGTTACAAGACTGAGGCACCAGGCCTTGAAGGAATAACTCGGCCATTGGAGATTAGAAGACTGTGTCGAGCAGACAAAAGGAAATATTTTAAGGCAGTTGAGGTTCATGGCATTCTTAAATTAACACAGAACTGGAACACCTGGAACTCCTTTCAATAATGGCACAGCCCAGAATCTGCCATTGTCACTTTTCAGTATGAAAAAATAGCCTTTGAGTCACCTGAGCACACCTCACAATCCCCCCGGCCACCTGAATCCAGGAGTCATCCCAGATATTAACAATACCATAACACAACTGTTTCTAAAAGTGTTTTTTCTCAGAAACATACTGACACAAACCCATTTGTAGCATCTCGAGTTCGAACACAGGACCAACACCAGCCTCTTTCTCCTGCCTATTTATTATCAGCCTATTTGTCTGAGTTGCTATTTTTCTGAGCATGTGATTCATTTCACACTAAAACTCTCTGTTTTGCAAGGGATAGGATAATGCATTTCTATTCTACAAACTGAAAAGACATAATACCAATCTCCCTAACAAATGTTTGTCCTAAGCCGGAAAATCACATATTTTGCAAATACGTTTACACTAAAACTGAGGACCATAAGTCATTTCTTGACCCGAAGCTGACGATGCGCATTTACACTTCAAACCTGTGTCGAAAAACCTGACAGCATCATTTGATGTTTACATGAAAATGGACTTCAAAGACTACACTATGTTCCTGTTCATTTTGTGGGCACAGACTTCCAGCAGAACATGATTATACCTCTGATTACCTATGCCTATTGTCATGGCAGTTCCATCTAAAGCTTTTTTAGAATTTAATAATTGCCTTTTGTTGACCAGGATAATAGTGCGGAGGGTCTACAGCGCACGTGAAGCAACCACACACAATACCCACAAGTAAGTGGCCAGGGTAATTGAAAAATAGACTAAATCCACTGGACTTTTGTAATGGAATAAACTATGAATAGAAGAACAAAATGTCATCAATGGCTGGATGTGTATTGTTACTTTGAAGCTTTTCCCAGCAACCACCATCATCAGATCACAGCGGAAGCTAACACCCACTACTTTAAATAATTATTGGATTATTTTTTCTCATTATTTATCATTCAGACTGTTCTGAACACCACCCCACTTGATGTTATAATTAGTTCTCTGATAAACCTTTGCAAAATAAATGGTTCCGCTTTTGAGGTAATAGAGGTATGAAAAGGGGATACATAAGGCAGGGGAGACAATTTCATGGTCTTCATTTCATGGGCCAGGAAATGAACCTGGACAATGACCATGGATCCAATAAATCAAGTTTCTCAAATTTGCTTGGAAATTATGAAATTAATAATATACACATGTATGGAATATTATCACCAAACATGTTTACTAATATTTTAGATTTGGATTCCCATGAAGATGAAGGAGTCAATTAATAAAATATCACATATGTTAACTGAGATGAGCACATACAAGTAAATAAACTTACCTCCTTTTGGTCATAATGAGTAGATTTATTCTTAAAAGCACTATTTCTGAAAGAGAGATAAGGAAGAAAATGAAGTCACCAGGTATCAGAGTTACTGGATAAAATATTAACACTGGGAGAAGCTTTAGAGATAATACATTTACCAGCGCAGATGAGAAACCTAAGCCCCAGAGATACTAATCAATTTTCTTAAGTTCACATAGCTAGAAAGGGGAAGAATTTTGTTTCCAAATACGTAAGAGGCATATGTTAAATCCATAAGACCATAAGAAAATGAAAGTTAAAATTGCCAAGCTGCACTCTACTAAAAATAAATGCCATGGATTTGTACTGACTGTAAAGTTAGCTCCTCCTGAGGTCAGAAATACAAGCAGTCAAGTCAGAATTCTAAGCCAAAGAAAAAACCAAAAGACACCAGTTCTAAGCCAAATAGAACCAAATAGAGAACATACTTCTGAACCAAAGTACATAGAAAGCTCTATATATCTGACCACTTCAAGATGCTTCCTTCTTCCTGGGATCTAGACAGAAAATTAACCCAGGAGGCCCAGCAACCCACCAGAAACAGGCAGTCCACCAAACAAATTGTCTGGCTCCATGAAGTTCACACCAGTAGGCTTGGCCTTTGCTGTGTTCCCTGCCCCCCCATGAAGAAGCACTTGAGTTGGGATTCCCAGGATCATACGATGAAATGTGAAAACATGAAGATTGACAAACACATTTTTAAACAACTGAACAGCAATGGACATGGCTGAGATCTTCCCTCAACAAAGGCAGAGTTTAGTTCCATGTTGGGGAAGATCCAACCTAAAGCAAGTTCAATTCAGTACAACAAATGTATGATAAACAACTGTGTGGGACACTTAACATAGGAAGAGGAAGGTAACTTCCTCTTTGTCCTCAAAAATGGACATTCCCTCAAGAAATCTTCATTTTAGGGTACCTGGGTGGCTCAGATGGTTAGGTGTCTGCTTTCGGCTCAGGTCATGATCCTGGAGTCCTGGGATCGAGTCCCTCATCAGGCTCCCGGCTCCTTGGGGAAGTCTGCTTTCCTGCCTCTCTCTCTCTTTCTCTGTCCCTCGTGAATAAATAAATAAAATCTTTAAAAAGAGAGAGAGAGAGAGAAATCTCCATTTCAAGGAAGAGTTTCATGAAGAATAACTTTTTTTAAGATTGTATGTATGTATTTATTTATTTATTTATTTGACAGAGAGAAAGCACAAGCAGGGGGAGTGGCAGAGGGAGGGAGAGAAGCAGACTCCCTGCTGAGCCGGAAGCCTGATGCGGGGCCCAATTTCAGGATGCTAGGATCATGACCTGAGCCAAAGGCAGATGCTTAATCTACTGAGCTACCCAGGTGCCCCATGAAGAATAACTTATGGTTCCAACTAAATGTCTGTATCTTACAAGATTGCTTCTAGGTTGTGGAGGCTCCTGGCCAAGTATTTTTTATAATCCCCTATATATATAATCAATTTGATTTTTTAAAGTATGACTAAGTTGATGGGCTCCTATGAAGCATGTGATTTACAAATGAAGATCTAGAATAGAGCTGAGAAAGTGTACTTATGTATTTTCTTATTATCCATTCAGTACAAGAAGTGTCTTCATAATGTCTATTCAGCATCTCTTCTTATTCAGGCCCAGGAACTCTCTCTCTGTTCTTTATTGTCAAATCCACCATGGCTGACTAATTTTATGTATCCCACTGAGAAAAAATTAACACCACTGTTATTACTCGCAGTAACACGGCTTTTCAGAACATACTTGCATTGAAACAATATAGATCCTGTCCCTGCAGTTTCCTAATACCGCTAACCAATGCTGGTTACACCCCCCACACATGATGGAGCTTCATTTACCCTGCCACCTGTGACTGCTGGCTTCTAATGACTCTCTTAAAATTGTTACTATGCCTTATCAACAACAACCACAAATGCAAGCCTTACTCAGAATATACAAAAAAAAAAAAATTCATCATCTGGCCATGAAAAATTTACTGTTCAGAATTTTAAAACAACATATCCTCTAATCCCATCTTCTCCTAGCTTTTTAGGTCATGATCACTACATTCTAAGAGTGTGGCCTCTTTCAAACTGTACTCCTGCCTTCCGTATATGCCACCTGTGAGAAGGATAAAGCAAAGGACACTTGGAAAAAGTGTAAAGAATGGCTCCACTTGCTTAAAGAAATCTGTCCCTCATTTGGCATAGTTTACAGTAAACTTGGAAGAGCAACATCATGGAATCAACCTTAGAGGCAAGAGAGGATGTTGGCTGAAAACCTGCTAGTATTGCAGAGTTACAGTCTTGAAAAGGCATAGGCAAGGTCACCCCAAAAGGACCACATGACAGGCAGCACAAAGCCTACCGAGGAAGCAGGGCCAAAACCTGGGTGCCAGGTTCAGGGAATAGATAGGATACAGGATACATTGCCACCCCTCCACCACCCTCACCTTCAGGTGATGCAGCCAGAAGGCAGCCCTACAACCAGAACACAGACTGGGGCTGACACATGGACCCATACATGCCTAAAGGTTGGCAGTGGGTTATCAGTAGTCTAGAATCTTGAACTCATCCTGTGTCCACATGGCACTACCCTGCAAAGAAATACCAGACCAGCTAAAGGGAAAAGGCAAGTGAATTTCTTCCCAGCTGAGACAGAGTCCCCCCCACCCCACCCCACCCCAAAATAGGACCTGGGGTGACCTAGTAGGCTCAAGTCCTAGAGCCCCTCTGGACATCTAGACAACCTCATACATGGATGGTACAGGGAGAGGGAGTAGAGAGTTACAGAGTGTCCTGAAGTGATAAATGGGACAGGGCCACGCATCAGTCTGGGCAAGGACACCCTACCCAGATGGAACTAAAGGAAAACTTAGGAAAATTCCAGAAAGACAGTGCTCCAGAGATCCATAGTCCAGGGTAGGAACACCATTTGCCCAGTCTAAATGTGGGTTTTCATACTAGGTATTATACTAGGACTTCTCACAGAAAAACTTGAGACTGTCTGATGAATATGAAGCTTTTCTTAAAGAGCTGTGATTTATTCTCATGATATCCCATCTAGGGATTGGGGATAATGTCATCCACTAATATCCAGGTCTTTTAAAAAAAGTATTTTCTCTTCTATGAAAATCCCTTCTTTTTTTAAATTTTAGAGTAGAATTAAAACTAAAATTGAAAAAAAAAATTTACTGACGTTACCTTGAAGTCAAATTAATGGAATGAAATCTTAGCTATTTCATACAGGTTACAGTTTGGGGGAGTTTTATTCACTTCACTGAATCTTTTTTCTTATCTGTAAAATGGGGATAATATTTTGCCTTTACAGATTCATGAGAATTAAATAAATGTCCATGAATACACCTTACCCAGTCCCTACCACACAAAGATCAATAACTGTCTAGTTCTATTTTCTCTTCTTTTATAGAAGAGGGATTTTAATGAATAAAACAATATAAAGCAAAATTAGTATTCATGTCACATTCAATTTTGTCCCTAGCATGTGTCCCATTTGTTTTTCCATGTGTTGGTTCCTCACAATACTAATTAGGTCACATCAAATGTGCCGTAATTGACCATGGCACTTGTGCAGGTTTACATTTTCACACACAAAAACTGAAAATAAATTAATAACCAGCAATTTTGACGATTATGGTCAATTAATTTGTCAACATAACATTTGACATATATACTTTCTGTTTAAAAATAAAAACTGTCTATTAAGATGCAGATTAGCAATGAAATATGAAGTTCTCATACCTTTCATATGCAAAAGAAACTAGAGATAAAAAGCATAAATATCACAGTGGTATAATCTAAACTTTTATGCTTCATTCCCCCCCACAAAAAAACCCTGTCACTTCTCAATAAGAAATCAAGTAGTTATTGTGTATTTTAATTGAAATTATTTGTAATACAAATACATTTGTAATAGAAATGAAATATAAGAAAATACATAAGAGACGGGTATTGAGAGGAAATATGACAAAATGACAAATATTAAAAATCCAAGAGAGGAAAAAATGAACAAAAGACACAGATAACTAACATCAGCAAATACAAAGCTTGCTTAAAAACATACTATGCTAGTCAATTCAGTTATCAAAGAATTATAGTTGAAAACTAAAGATACTATTTCTAAACTATTAAATTAATTTTATCTTAAAAATTTTGAGGGTATGGTATAAGTGGCTATCTCATAATCAATTTGGAAATTAACAATATTTGAAACCTCCTCAAGGGTATATAGCTTTTGATATAATGATTCTACTTCTAAGAATGTATCTTACAAAATAATCCAAAACATGGAAAAGGCTGTTTACATAAAATTAGGTGCCCACTTTATTTTATAAAAAATAAATTAGAAAGAACCTAAGTATTAAGTAGTAGGAATATATTTATGCATATTATAGTAAAACCATTCTTTGCATTACTAACATTAATGATGTTTTGCAAAAAGTAGAAAATAACCTAGAAAGTTGGTCACCCAGAGATGTTTGATTGAAAAAAGCAAAATACAGAAGTGTATATTTGCCTTCATTTCCATTAAATTCATAAAATATATATGACACAGTGGAGATAGGACCTATGAAGTAAAAAGATTAGGTTATAAATTGGTATATTCAGTGACCTTAATTTATATTATGTTTAATATGCATATTGTTTTATTTGAATTTTTATTTTCTAACTTTTCTACAATGCATTGACATTATTTTGAAATCAAAAAAATAAATATGAATAGAAAAAATTAAAAATAGCCCCAAAATACCAGTGTTGGTTTTAGCGAGATGGGGTTCAATTTTTTTTTAATATATATCAGTACTTCATGATGATGTTGAATCTCAACAATGGATATATGTCCCTCTGAAGCCCAGCAGTCTCCTGAGAGAAGCAGAGCATCCCTGCAGTTCTGACCTCCCAAGCCACAGCGGACTTTCTACATACTGCACCCAGTGAGATGGCCTGTCTCTAAGGCCCAGAGGAAGGGAATCAAATGTCTTTTTCCATCACCATCCACAGGGCCAGATGGAGACAAGGCTGAGTATGTCTTTGAGAGATTTTAAGCAAGTTAATAAATATACCAGATATAAGAAACTATTTTGAAATATAATGGCAATAAAATATAAGAAAAGGTTAATTAAGTACAAGGTAAAATAACCCAAAGACAATTACCATGTACACTAGCTTCTACATATTTGGCTTAAACATACCCACTTTTAAATTGTGTGATTTAATGATGTTAAAAATAAGCCCAGTTAATGAATCTCCATAATAACTAATTCTTGATAATAAAAAATAAAATTAAAATAACAGATGCTCTTATGACCTTTTCCACTGATCTCCACCAATACTTCAACAGAGCACCAGTAGCCATGCTAAACTTGGCCATGAGTTACTATCAGGTCCCAGGAAGAAACCCAACACTCTTACCACAGGTATTTTGAAAAGCATGAGCTTAATACTGTGTAGCTGACACCATGAATCTGAGGCAGAACTGTCATTAGTGCTACCACATACCTGTTACACAGAATATTTGGTGCACATTTGTGGAAAGTCTACTTGTATGGTTATTTACTCTGTACCAGGTTCTTCAATTGCATTATTTCACTTCATATTCCAAAACCCCTGAGTGTTAATGCATGATACCCATTTTGCAAGCAAGAAAAGTGAGGTTTAGATAGGACAAATTAACCAGAATTCAGTCTAAGAGTATGGAGCTAACATTTGAATTCAACCAAGGACACCCAGCTCCATAGCTCTTACTCTCAGCCATAATGACAAAATACCTTAATTATTTTTTTACCAGAAATTAGCCTTTATTAAAGGATAAAGCAGATATCTAGTCTCAGTACTCATTGAAAGATATGCTGATAAACATCAGAATCTTTATTCCCTAATACTTATGAATATACATACTCTAGCCATATTACACTAAGTACTATTTCTCAAAAATTTACATTTTCCAAAAACATACTATTTCCCAAAAAGGTGTCCACTTATAATGTTTCCTCCATCCAGAACACTTTACCTTTCACAACATCTAACTAAACCCTGATCATCTTTTAAAGCAATTCTCAAATATCCTCTCTTTATTAGTGAGCTATAGTATTCTATTTGTACCATTTGACAGTTCATATTTTGTTTGTACCATTTGTTATATTCTGCTTTGTATTTTAATTATGCTTCTTATTCGAACAATAGCTATGTCTTCTTCATGTTTGTATCCTCAGAGCACCTAACTTTTGTTACCACTCCTCCACTGACAAGCAAGACCCATATTCCCACCAAACAAATCTTAATGGCAAGGTGAAAAAAATATCAAATGTTTTCAAGTAAATTAACTGTATCAAAGAGAAAACTCAAGAATATTTGTAGGAAATAAAAAATGTTCAGCATAATAAGGTAATATCTACAGTGTCAAGCACTCAGTCAAAAATTGCCATGCTTTTTTTCCTTCTACTTTTTTATTGTGTTACATTAGTCACCATATAATACACCATTATAAAAATTGCCATATATACAAATGAAGAGAAAAATGAATTAATTAAAACCAACCCAAAATTGGCACAGATACCACAATTAGCAGACAAGGACATTAAACCAGTTATTGTGATTTTATTCCAAACAGGGCAAACTTCATGAGCATGAGACCTGTGCAGTCACACAGAACTCCATCTTTAGAAGTACTTCATCCTGGGTTTAATGCTCTTATGTCATCATCTTGAAACTTTTTATAATTTTTTAACAAGAGGCCTCAAATTTTCATTTTGGACTGGGACCCACAATTTATGTAGCTTACCCTGATTCTGTATACTCAAAAAGATTTTGAGACATGGAAGATATTGTCAAAGGCCCAAATGGAACTTCTAGAAATAAAAACTACAATGTGGGAGATGAAAAATACATTGGATGGGAATGATGGTGAATTAGACATTATAGAAGAAAAGATTAGAGAAACTAAAGACATAGAAATAAAAACAACAAAAAATGAAACACAAAAAAGAGAATGTTTAAATGAACAGAACATCAATGAGTTGTGGAACAATCACAATAAGCCTCAAATGTGTGTAACTTAAGCTTCCAAAGTAGAAGGCATAAAAAATATTTGAAGAATGAAAAAACAATAAGCTCACAGATACAAGAATGTCAAAAACTCCAACCATAAAAAAAAACAAGGAAAACTCCATGATGGCACATCATGATTAAATTGCTCAAAACCAGCAATAAAGAGAAAATCAGAGAAAAGGCAGAGATAAAAGACACCTTACACAGAGAGAAATGAAATAAGAATGACAGTGGATTTCTCATCAGAAACATAAAGGCAAGAAGTAGTGGAAAAGCATCTTTAAAGAACTGAAAGAGAAAAGCTGTCAACTTGGAATTCATACCAGTAAAAATATCTTTCAAAAATAATTTTTTAGGGCGCCTGGGTGACTCAGTGGGTTAAGCCGCTGCCTTCGGCTCAGGTCATGATCTCGGGGTCCTGGGATCGAGTCCCGCATCGGGCTCTCTGCTCAGCGGGGAGCCTGCTTCCTCCTCTCTCTCTCTCTGCCTGCCTCTCGGCCTACTTGTGATCTCTGTCTGTCAAATAAATAAATAAAATCTTAAAAAAAAAAAGTCTTAAAAAAATTTTTTTTTAAAAAAAGGCGGCACCTGGGTGGCTCAGTGGGTTCAAGCCTCTGCCTTCGGCTCAGGTCATGATCCCAGGGTCCTGGGATTGAGTCCCGCATCCAGCTCTCTGCTCAGCGGGGAGCCTGCTTCCCCCTCTCTCTCTGCCTGCCTCTCTGCCTACTTGTGACCACTGTCTGACAAATAAATATATAAAATCTTCAAAAAATTTTTTTTGAAAAATAAAAGACTTTTTGAGGCATTCTAAAACTGATAGATTTCACCAACAACAAACCCACATTACAAACAATATTAAGTTCTTCAGGAAGAAGGAAAATGATATCAGAAGGAAATAGGGGTTTATACAAAGTAGTGAAGAGTAGCAGAAATAGCACCTACATGATGAATATATAAGTTTTTTTCTTATTATTCAAATCTCCCTAAGAGATAATTGACTATTCATAAGACACTCTTAATCATAGGGAAAAAATGAGGTTGCTGGAAGGGAGTGGGGTAGAGGGATGGGGCAACTGGGTGATGGGCATTAAAGAGGGCTGTGACAGGCGCCTGGGTGGCTCAGTGGGTTAAGCCGCTGCCTTCGGCTCAGGTCATGATCTCAGGGTCCTGGGATCGAGTCCCACATCGGGCTCTCTGCTCAGCAGAGAGCCTGCTTCCCTTCCTCTCTCTCTCTGCCTGCCTCTCTGCCTACTTGTGATCTCTCCCTCTCTCTCTCTCTCTCTGTCAAATAAATAAATAAATAAATAAATCTTTTAAAAAAAAAGAGGGCTGTGACGTGATGAGCACTGGGTGTTATATACAACTGATGAATCACTTATCTCTACCTCTGAAACTAATAATACATTGTATGTTAATTAACTGATATTAAACAATTTTTTTAATGTTTAAACAAAATAACAATATAGTATAGGACATATAAGATTTGTAGAAGCAAAATATATGACAACAAAAGCACAAATACTGGAAAGGAAGAAATGGAAGTATACTATGGTAACATTCTTATATTATTTGTAAAGTGGCATAATTATCACTTTGAGGTAGACTATGATAAGTAAAAAAAAGTGTACTATAAATTCTAAAGTAATCACTAAAATAAGAAAACAAAAAGCAATAGCTAATAAACCAACAAAAAAAGATAAAATTGAATCACAAAAAATATTTATGTAACCCAAAAGAAGGCAGCAAGAAAGGGAAAAGGGAATAGAAAACACATGGGGCAAATAGAAAACAAACACCAAAAGATAGATTTAAACATAACCATACCAATAATCACATTACATTTAAACAGTCTAAACCCCAATTAAAAGCAGAGCTTGTCAAATTACCTGAAACCATAAAACTCAACTATATGCTGCCTACAAAAAAAAATTCAAATACAAAGACACAAATAAAAGTAAAAGCATGCAAAATTATATATCATGATAACCCTAATTAAAATAAAGCCAGTGTGGCTATTTTAATATTAGATAAATTTTAGGACAAAAAAATAGATTGCCAAAGATATGGAAGGTCATTCCATTACAATAAATTGGCCAACTGATCCAAGTTGATATATCAAGTTGATATATCCCACTAATATAAAAATTTTTATATTTATGCATCTAACCACAGTTTCAACAAACATGAAGAAAAAAACTATTAAAACTATAAGAAGAAATAAATAAACCCACAATTACTGTTAGAGATTTCAAAACTCTTTTCAGTAACTGACAGAATAAGTAGGTGAAAAAAATCAGTAAGGTTTAGATTTAAGCAACACTATTAAATAATTTGACCTAATTGTCAACCATAAAATACTCCCCACCCAAAAACAGCAGAATACATATTCATTTCAAGTATACTAAGAATCTTAACCAAGATAAACCATATTCAGGACAGTGATACAAGTATTACAAAATAGAAAAGGATTCGAGTCAAATAAAGTATGTTCTCTAACAGCAATGGAATTAAATTATAAATCAATAACCAGAAAAAGTCTAAAAAAATTCCCCAAAGCTAGGATGCCTGGGTGGCTCAGTCAGTTAAGTATCCAACTCCTAGTATCAGCTCAGGTTATGATCTCAGGGTTGTGAGATCAAGTCCCCCTGTCGTGCTCTGTGCTCAGCACAGTCTGCTAGAGATTCTTTCCCCTCTTTCCTTACCCCCTTCTCTGCTCCTCTCCCTGTTTGTGTGCTCTCTCTCATAAATAAATACATAAATAAATAAATATCTTTTTTTTAAGTAAATGATACACTCCTAAAGAACCCTTAGGTCCAATAAATCAAAAGGGAAATTAGAAAAGAATTTGAAATATCAGGTGCCTGGCTGGCTCAGTCTGTGGAGCATGCAACTCTTGATTTAGGATTGTAAATTCAAGTCCCACATTGGGTGTAAAGATTACTTAAAAGTAAAAAAAATCTTTTTTAAAAAAAGAAACTATTTTAAATTAAATATAAATTAAAACACAACTTATCTAAATTTGTGGATGCTGCTACCACAGCACTTTGGGAATATTTTTAAAGCAATAATCACCTATATTAGAAAGAAGAAAAGTCTCATATTCTGCCTTAAGAAACTAGAAGAAGAAGATCAAATTAAGCCCAAATTAAGTGGAAAGAAATAATAAAAATCAAGGCATAGATCAATGAAATGTAAAACTAAATTGTAACAGTAAAAATCAGTGAACCCAAAGGATACATTTTAAGAACATATTTTTAATTGGCAAACCTCTAGCCAGATTAATAACAAAAAGAGAATAGACAGGAATGAGAGGGGTGAAATGACTACCAACCGTATGGATAGTTAAAGGATAATGAGTGAATATTATTCCTTATAAGACAACAAACAAAAGCTATTTTATGCACCCAATCATAAAAGAACCCAAATACATGAAACAGGTAATTACAAACATAAAGGAACTGATCAATAATAATACAATAATAGTAGTAGACTTTAACACCACACTTACATCAATGGACAGATTATCTAACAGAATATCAAAAAGGAAACAATGACTTTGACTGGATCAGACGGATTTAACAGATACATTAGGAACATTCTGTCCTAAAACAGTGAAATACACATTTTTTTTCAAGTTCACATGAACCGTGCATGGAACAGATCACATATTAGGCCACCAAACAACTCAACATTCAAAAGGACTGAAGTTATACCATGCATCTTTCCTGACCACAATGCTATGAAACTAGAAATCAACCACAAGAAAAAATATGGAAGGAGAAAAAAATACATAGAACTTAAAAAACATGTTACTACACAATGAATGGGTCAACCAAGAAATCAAAAAAGAAATAAAAATTACATGGAAATAAATGAAATGAAAACACAACAGCCCAGAATCTTTGGGATGCAGCAAAAGCAGTTCCAAGAGGGAAGTTTATAGCAATACATATCTACTTCAAGAACTCAGAAAAATCTCAATTGAACAACCTAAACTTACATCTAAAGGATCTAGAAAAAGAACAACAAACAAAGCAGAAGGAAGAAAATAATAAAGATTAGAGAAGAAATAAATTACATATAACCTAAAAGAACAATAGATCAATGATACCTGGAGCTGGCTCTTTAAAAAGTCCACAAAATTGATAAGCCTTTAGCCAAACTCATCAAGAAAAAGAGAGAAAGGACTCAAATAAACAAAATTGCAAATGAGAGAGAGGAGAAAAAAAAACACTACCACCACAGAAATACAAACAATTGTAAGAGAATATTATGAAAAATTATATACCAACAAACCAGACAATGTAGAAGAAATGGATAAGTTCCTAGAAATGTATAACCTACCAAAAATAAAGCAGGAAAAAAATAGAAAATTTGAACAGACCAATTTTCAGCAATGATACTGAATTACTAACCAAAAAACTCCCAACAAACAAAAGTCCAGGACCATATGGCTTCAGAGGCAAATTGTACCAAACATTTAGAGAAGAGTTAATACCTGTTCCTCTCAAACTTTTCTAAAAAACAAAAGAAGGAAAGCTTCCAAACTCATTCTACAAGGCCAGAATTACACTAATACCAAAAACCAGATAAAGACACCACAAAAAAAAGAGAGCTATGTGCCAATATCCCTCATGAACACACATGCAAAATTCTTCAACAAAATATTGTCAAACATAATCCAGCAACACATTAAGAAAAAAATCATTCACCACAATCAAGTGGAATTTATGCCTGGAATACAGGCATGGTTCAGTATTCAAAAATCAGTCAATGTGATATATCACATCAATAAGAGAAAGGATAAAAATCATATGATCATTTCAACAGATGCAGTAAAAGCATTTGACAAAGTACTACATACATTCATGATAAAAAAAAAATCCTCAACAAACAATATTTAGAGGGATATCTCAACATCATAAAGTCCTTATATGAAAAACCCACAGCTAACATCATATTCAATAGGAAATAACTAAAAGTTTCTCCCCTAAGGTCAGGAACAAGACGAGGATGTCCACTCTCACCACTTTTATTCAATCAACATAGTACTGGAAGGTGTAACCACAGCAGTCAGGAAACAAAAAGAAATAAAAGGCATCCAAATTGGTAAGGAAGAGGTCAAACTTTCACTATTTGCAGATGACTTGAAACTATATATAGAAAACCCTACAGACTTCACCAAAAAACAACTAAACTGATAAATGAATTCAATAAGTTTGCAGGATAAAAAAATCAACATATAAAAATCTGTTGCATTTTTATATACTAATAATGAAGTAGCAGAAAGAGAAATTAAGACAATAATCCCATTTATAATTGCACCAAAAATAATAAATACCTAGGAACAAACTTAACCAAAGAGGAGAACCTATACTCTGAAATCTATAAAACACTGATTAAAGAAATTGAAGATCACACAAAGAAATGGAAAGACATTTCATGATCATGGACTGGAGAATGAAATTGTTAAAATGTCCATACTACCCAAATAAATCTACAGATTTAATGCAATCTCTAACAAAATACCAACAGTATATTCCATAGAACTGAACAAACAATCCTAAAATTTGTATGTATGGAAACACAAAAGACCCCAAATGGCCAAAGCAATCTTAAAAAAGAAAAACAAAACTGGAGTATCACAATACCAGAATTCAAGTTTTATTACAAAGCTGTAGGAATCAAAACAACACACAGTATGTACTGACAGAAAAACAGACACATAGATCAATGGAATGGAATAGAAAACCCAGAAATAAACCTACAGTTACATGGTCAATTAATCTTCAAAAAGTAGGAAAGAATATCCAATGGGAAAAAGACAGTCTCTTCAGCAAATGGAGTTGGGAAAAATGGACAACTACATGAAAAAAATGAAACTGGACCATTTTCTTATGCTATACACAAAAATAAATTCAAAATGGATTAAAGGCTTAAATGTGAGACCTGAAACCATAAAAATCCTAGATGAGAAGATAGGCAGTGATTTCTCTTGACATAGGCCCTAGGAATATTTTTCTAGATATGCCTCCTTAGGCAAGGGGAAAAAAAGCAAAAATAAACTATTGGGACTACAGCAAAATCAAATGCTTCTGCACAGCAAAGGAAACAGCCAACAAAACTAAAAAAAATACCTACTGATAAGGAAAACATATTTGCAAATGACATCCATATTTGGTTAATATCCAAAATATATAAATAACTGATAGAACTCAACACTCCCCCAAAAAATTAATTCAATTACAAAATGGACAGAAGACATGAGCACACATTGCTCCAAAGAAGACATCCAGAGAGCCAACAGACACAGGAAGAGATGCTCAATATCACTCAACAGGAATATGCAAATCAATACTACAGTGAAATATAATCTCACACCTGTCAGAAAGGCTAAAATCAAAAAACACAAGAAACAACAAGTGATGGAGAGGAAGTGGAGAAAAAGGAACCCTAGTATACTACTGGTGAGAATGCAAACTCATACAGCGTCTCTGAAAAACAATATGGAGCTTCCTCAAAAAATTAAAAATAGAACTACCCTATGATCCAGAAACCTCACTACTGGGTACTTACCCAAAGAGTAGAAAAACATGAATTCAAAAGGATACATTCACTCCAATGTTTATAGCAGCATTATTTATGATAGCCAAATTACAGAAGCAGCCCAAGTGTCCTTCAATAGATGAATGGACAAAGAAGAAGTGGGGTGTGTGTGTGTGTGTGTGTGTGGTAAATGGAATATTACTCAGCCATAAAAAAGAATGCAATCTTGCCATTTACATTGAGATGGATGGAGATAGAGAGTATAACATTAAGCAAAATAAGTCAGCTGGAGAAAGACAAACACCATATGATTTCACCCATATGTGGAATTTAAGAAACAAAACAAGCAAAGGAAAAGAAAGAGAAACCAAGAAACAGATTCTGAACTATAGAGAACAAACTGATGGTTACCAGAGGGAGGTGGGTGAGGGATGGGTGAAATAGGCAACTAAGGAGGGCACTTGTAATGAGCACAATTATATATGGAATTTTTGAATCACTATACAATACACCTGAAACTCATACAGCACCATATGGTAACTATACTGGAATTAAAACAAAAACTTAATTTTAAAAAAAACTATAAAAGCTCACTCAAAAGAAATAAATAGGGAATCAATGGGAATGGATGAATGTGAACCTCCAAAAAACCCTCTCCTCTGAAAAAGCAACAAGAATATTGGCAAAAATCATTTCAGTGCTATAGAAATAACAAAAGGCTTGTCATAATCTGCAGAACACTTATTCAAGACAAAAGACTGAATACCGATAGGAACAGTGAGCTTTGTGGTATTTTAACTTGCTCTATTTCCCCTGCCCCCCACCATTCCACAGTTCTGCAGTAGCCTTGTAAATTTAACAGCCCACAATTACACCTGAAAGTCACTAGAGAGGACAGAATAGGTTTGGAGCTCCGCCAAAGTTCCACTCCAAGAAACCTGTCATTATTTTACCTGTTTTGTGGTTCCCTGGAGGACCCCACTCATAAGGTTTGTCTTTATTTGACCTGACTCAGAGCTTACCTACTGCAGACAGTCTTTCTCCAAGGGCATTTGTCAAAAAAAAATCAGCAGCATTTGTTTGACGTCATGGCTGCCTGATCTAGTAGATTACAGTTGGGCAAAAAAAAAATATTCTAATCAAAAATCTTAAAAGGAAAGCTGGGGAATGATGTCCATAGGGGACATTATGGACTAAAATGTATCTCCCCAAAATTCATATGCTGAAGTCCTAACCCTAATACCTCAGACTGTGACTGTATTTGGAGACAAGGTCTTTAAAGAGGTAATTAAGGTTAAATGAGGTCATAAGGTTGGGACCATAATCCAATATGACTGGTGTCTTTATAATGAAAGCAAGAGACACCAGGAACATGCACACACAGAGAAAAAGTCCATGAAGATACAATGAGAAGGCAATCTGCAAGACAAGGAGAGAGACCTCAAGAGAAATCAAACTTGCCAACAACTTGATCTTGTACTTCTAGCCTCCACAACTATGAAAAAATAAACTTCCGTTGTTTAAGCAACTCAGTCTGTGGTGTTTCATATTTGCAGCCCTAGCAACTAATATAGGGAGCTCTGAAAATTTCTTACATACCAGGATATCTAGAAGGCCATGCACATGTGTAAAGTGTTCCCATGCCCAGAGCCAGATGCATGCTCAGAAAAGCCCTGAGAAGTCTATAAGCTTTCATCCCTAGCGGACTTTGAGACTCTGCGTAAGAAGTAAAGGCTAGGGCAAATTGAAAATTGTCTGAGTGTTGAAGGCATGCCTCAACATGCACACAGGATTCCCCAGGAAAGACAGATTTATTGGTTCCAGACATTTAAGAAAATCACCATTCCAAAACTAACTGAGCACTAGACACAGCAGAAATTTCAGTGGCCACATATGACAAAGAATAAAGACTTACAGAATTAGTTCATAAAAACTATTCAACAAGCAGCAATAATGACAAAACTTGAGGTAGGGTGAGGAGGAAGGAAGAAATTTTTATTTCCAAAGCTGTGACATTATATTATTTAAAATGTACAGTTTTCAATAAAAAATTATAAGACATCCATATAAACTAGAAAGTTTTCACACAGGGGACTAAAAGTAGGTGACACCAAATGTTGGCAAGATTGTGAAAACTCTCACACACTCCTGGCAAAAATGTAAAATGCCATAACGACTTTGGAAACCAGATTAATAGTTTCTCAAAAAGTTAATCACCTACTATACAACCCAGAAATTTTACTCCAAGAGAAATGGAGCATATCCAAAGACTTGTCCATGGCTATTCATAAAAGATTTACTGGTAACAGATCACAACTGGAAACAACCCAAATGTCCATCAACAGGTGAATGGATAAACAAATTATGATAGTCTACATAATAGAACACTACTCAGCAATAAATGACTCTTGATACATGCAACAATTTGGATGAATCTCAATATAATTATGCTGAAAGAAAGATGTCAGAGAAAAACATATCGAATGATTCCATTTATGTAAATTCTAGAAAATTTAAGCAAATCTATAGTGACAAAAAGTAAATCCATGGTTGCCTGGGCATGGAGAGGAGGTGGGTAGGGATGGAATGGATGGATAACAAAAGGGCATGAGGAAACCTTTGAGGTGATGGATATATTAACACACTGAGTTGTGATGTTTCACACATGATATACATGTGGAAATTTAATAACTGCAGTTATTATGTATAATTAATTTTATGCCAATTATACCTCAAATAAAACTATAAAACATATTTTAGCTAATATCTTCAGGAACTCTCTACACTTGGATCAAGATTCTTTTAGCAAATATAAATCCATATTTCAGAGTTTTTTATAAGTATACATTTATATGGTTTTCTTATGGATTGTATCATAAAAATATTACAGAGTTTATTATCATAATTTTTACATTATAATAAAGCTGACAAAGAGCTCCAAGTCTGAGTAGAAATGTCACTTCCTCCACTTGGGCTCTGGTTTGCACCACATGTACATATTCAGGAACCTAGGATAAAGGTGCAGCAAAATTATTCCCTAGGATAAAGTGTCCAAGGGAAACTCTCCTCATCACAACAGCAGAGACACGGGGTGGGGGGCATTTAAAATCCTTTTTTTGTGGGGTGCCTGGATGGCTCGGTCAGTTGAGCATCCGACTCTTGATTTTGGCCCAGGTCATGATCTCAGGGTTCTCGGATTGGGCCTTGCATTGGACCCCCCCACTCAGTGGGGGGTCTGCTTGGGGATTCTGTCTCTCCCCCCTTGTGCTCTTTATCTCTCTCTCTCTAAAATAAACAAATTTTTTAAATCTTTTCTTGTTTCGCATCTACTAACATCTCTTTGTCCAAAGCAAAGCTGAGCCCAAAGTCAAGAGATGAGAAGGACACTTCTCCCACAGCAGTGACAGAAATGAAGTGGGCATTTTCTTTTAATGTTTATATTGGGAATCCACCACAGTTCACACTCTTTTTTATAAAACCTATGACCTTCCACATACAAAATATATTCCCCCATATCCAGCCCCCCAGAGTTTTATCCAAATTATGACATCAGACTCAAGAATCAAGATTTGCATGATTGACCCAGGTTCAGTTGCACTTCCTCTTTCTCTGGAAAACTATGAGTTACAAAGACAAATCTTCTTTTTCACATACTCCACATACAACAGAGGAACAACATATCTACCTGAATACTCCTCCCTTTTAAGCAAAAGGAATACAAAGCATATAGCAATCACTGGCAATAAAAATCCTGAAATCCCACTCAGCAAATGTTGTCAGTTTCCTTTATCTTGATGATTGAGAGTATCCCTTGAGTAGGCTCTATTCTGGCCTGGGAGAGCCTTCTTTATTCATTGCTTTCCAGGGTTCTCAACTTGACCTTCGAAAACACACCCTCTTCTACATTTTCCTTGGCAAATTTGAGGAGGACACTGGAGGATGTGTCCCTTGGAGCAGCTGAACACCTTGTCTATAGAATGTTAGAGGCTCATTTCTGACAATCTTAGTCTCTTTTGGTCCAGAGACTATCAGTATGACTTTGTCAATACAAATTTCTCAGACATTTTGTGAGTTTTCTATATATTTGATTCCAGTCAATTCCATGTGCCAAAACCACACTCATTTCCAAGATAGGTCCTTCTCTCTCTTCACTTAACCACAAGTGCTTTGGGCCTATCACGCTGATGTGCAATCATGCTTTTATGCTTTTTAGAAGACCTTATGTCTTAATGAAAACTTCAAGCAAAATATTTGTAATAAAAGACCAGGGTTTTTCTCACAATTCACAATTATAGATGGATACTTGTGTAAATTACAACAAAAAATCACAGCAATATCAAAATTTCTATAAAATTCTCTAATATTATATCTTCTTAGCTTGATCTAGCCCCTCCCTCCCTCTATAACCTCACTTCCATCTTTTTCCAGCTCATATCTTTGCTCCAGCAATAGTAAACTTCTGTTCTGCTCTTTAAACACACCAAGTCATTCTACCTCAAAGGTTTTACATTAACTGTCCCCTAAAATCGGACATTTTCCCCTCTAATCTTTGCCCATCTAGTTCCTTCTTGCAATTCAAGTTTCAACTGAAATATCTCCTCAGAGAGACCCTTTCTAATTCCAATTAAGAAATATCAGAACATTAAAAAAGAAAAAAAAATGAATGGTTGTGTTCCAGAAACCAAAGAGAGTTTTAAAAATCAAAAATGTCAAATAATGTGGAAAAATAGGCTAGTGCATGAGCAGAGACCATCAGATCTGGCAATTAGATGTTGAAAAACTAGTGGGTTCTGGAGCAGAAGTTTTAGTGTGGTCCAGGAAAGGGATGGAGGTAAGAAAATAGGAGGAAAAGGTACTCTTAAAATATTGGGCTGTTGGATGAGGCTGTAAGATATAGGCACTGGTCCAGCTAGAAAACCATCCAAATGTTTGACAGTCTGAGTGGTGGTCTGGATGCTTAGGAAAGATGGGTCTTTGGCAAATGAAGAGAAGAAAAAAAAATCCAAGAATTAGCTAAAGCAGGTTTCTAGTGATTGGGGGAAAGAAAACATCAAAAATAGGTTTTTAGTTGTTTTCATTTTTGTCCTACATGATTTCAAGTTATCGATTTTCTCCTATAATCATTCAGGGCTTACAGTAATCATGACCTCACAACAGCAGACAATCTGGTGAGCTCATGCATAATCAGTTGACAAACACAAAGCAGCTTTGTTAACCACTCATTTTGACTCTCTACTGGGCCATTTCAAGAGTCCAAAGAGATCATGTACATGAAAGTACATTACCAGCTATAAAGGAAATACAGGGAGAACGTATTACTTGGGCTCTACTTGGATCAATGATTGGTCTGGAGAATTAGAAGCATGGGTCCCTAACCATCTTTGTTAAATAAAGGGTCACTTGGCTACCAGAGGTCTGGCGTATAATGAATGCAGAAAGAACATTGCATTTCTTGCTGTCAGTGCCCTAAAAATAAGTCACGATTTCTGGTGAAGAACCCAAGCAGTGCCTGCCAGGCCTGTCTCCACCACTATCTCTCTTGAGATTTGGAGACAGAGTTGCTTTACTGGCCACAGGTCATAGTAAGGCAATCAGAAAAATAAGCCCAGGGAAAATTCATCCATCAGTTAATCTCATCAGTTTTTCCGAGCACCAGTGATAGGTAAGGCCCTGATCTAGGCAAATTTTTGTGACTGAAAGAATGTGAAATTTGGTCAGATCAAACAGATCTGAGCTCAAATTATCTGCACCATTGATCAGCTATACGATCTTCAATAGATCACTTCATCGCTCTATTTCTCGGTTTCTTCAGCTATAAAGTGGGATAATAGTGCCTATCAAGCAGTACTGTTGTCAGAATTAAATGAGGTGATGTATACAAGCCCCCAACACAGTGCTAGCTCAGAGCAGGTGATCAGCGAATTCATTCTTTCACTAGGTGATGTGGGACAGAAGAGCGGGAAACAGCATGGTAGAGTCTATGTACATAACTGGAAGTGGATGTGACAGGGCTCGAACAAAAATAAAGATCAAGCACTATGCAAGTTCACAGAAAGGTAAGATCACACCATACCTATGCTTGTAAAAGAAGAAATAGACAAGACAGGCACTGAAAGGTGAAAATGACCTTGAAAGGTGAAAATGGCTTTCTCATGAAGGGAATTCACACTTTTGCACTAATGTGTCCTCAAGACCATCATGATAGGGAGTGGACGTGTGGAAGTAATAGGGTGCCAAAAACACTACGAACCCTAGGAAAGTGAAAGGTCCTTTTGTGGTATCTCTGGAAGAACGGGACCTAGACACTGTGGCAAAATCAATTACAAAATAAATGCAATTTCAGCCTAATGGTTAACAGTTTCTTTTCTGCATGTATTTAGTGGAAGTAGAAACATTATTTGGAAAAGTATGAAATCATTGTACCTGATTCTTTGAACTGAAGTCAAAATGAGAGCTACCATAATATTAGCATGATTTTTAAATTCTACATGGAATTGGATGCATCGTGCTCCAATGGAATTCTGAAATGAGGTCAACTTCTGGCAGGTCACACGACTAACTCTATTAAGCCACTGTTCTGTGATCAGCTCCATATGCGTCACCCTTCTGCTGGGTAGTTTTGTGCTCAGTCTAAAGATGTTACGAAAAACAGCAAAATTTTGGTATATTGTCAAAGGTCAGAAAGTATTTAAAAATCAAGATACAAATGTATAATTGTTTTAAAAACTGAAAACAAAAATCACCTATGAGTTTATCGTAAAATTATTTTAGTCCTCCCAATGAAAATCACCTAGGAAAAAGAAATCTATCGTTGCAGTGCCTGAGCCTTGATTGCATATTGGATTAGAACAAAATTAGATACTGGAGCTAAATGGGAAAAATTTCAAATATGGAATAGTTATTTTATGGAATTACTGTTCATTTAAGTATGATAATGGTTTTCAAGTTATTCAGGAGAATTTCCTTACTCTGAAAATATTCAAATGTCCTGACATCTACAACTAACAACTTTAAAAGGCTCAGAAAAAAATTTATATATATATATATATATATAAAATTACAAATAATATCTTTGTATATACAAAGATATTTATATTGTATATATGTATAAATATATATGTGTGAATATATATAAAGATATATATGTGTAAAGATACATATATATATATATATATATATATATATATATGCACACACATACAGAGAGACAAAGACAAGGAGACAGAGTACCCAAATGTAGCAAAATGATAACAATTGTTGAATGTAGGTGAGTATAAATTTTCATTCTACTATTCTTTCAACTATTCCTTATATTTGAAAATTTTCAAACTAAAAAATTGGTAAAATAAAAATATTCTATTCTTTATCCTAATTTTAATTAAAAAATGGCAAAGATTACAAGAAATCTAATCAAATGACAAATAAAAGAGGTTCATAAACATTCATTACATGCTTTCTAGAAAAGTACTAGATATACCAGGTGAAAAAAATCTCAATTTGAGGGACACCTGGGTGGCTCAGTTGATTGGGTGACTCACTCTTGATTTCAGCTCAGGTCATGATCTCAGGGTTGGGGGCTCAAGCCTTACGTTATGCTCTGTGCCCAGTGGGGAATCCGCTGGAGATTCTCTCTCCCTCTGCCCCTCCCCCACCCACTCATATAGGCTCTCTCTCTCTCTCAAAAAATAAATAAATCTTTTTAAAAATCTGAAGTTGAAAATTTTGTGCCCTTTGTCTCCCTTGCACTTCCTGATACTATACTGTTAGGCACGCATTCATTGATGGAGCTTGATAATGAAACCCAAGTTTGATGTGACCATGTATCTCTGTGTCATGTGAACAATTTTTATATTGATAATTTAGTTTTAGTGTTGCTATGAAAGCATTATATACTAAAGTTTACTACTAATTCAACAGAGAGCAAACTTTCTAAGAGAAACCAATATTCTCCACTTATAGATATTCTTCAGTAAAGAACCTAAAAATTAGGATTAAATCAAACTATGAAACAAAGAGGTTTATACAACAAATGTGCAAGAGAGAGGAGAGACAAAAGCACAGTGTTCCACATCATACACCTTTGTTATGACACAATGCAATTGCAGCTATGTGGCAGGACAAGAGCCAATATAGAGATAAAGATTCATTAGTGCTTGCAAATAGTCCTCAAGGTACCTATTGCTTTTCTGCACAGTAACAAGTGCTTCTGATAAATAGTACATACAGATATAGTTGTTTCATATATACAGTTTTACCCAAAATATAGTGTTTCAAGCTCTTCCAGTTTATCTAAAAAGGAAGGGATCAAGTTTCTGAATTCTTTTTTACTGTGGAAAATAAATTTCAATTAAGGAAGTAGACATACATTAGAATAAAATAGTCTTTGGGGCAAGGACATAAAAGTCGGAAGAGTAATGTCTTATGATGGTATTCCAAAATTCTCTACATTCACTGTGAAATGTAT
This sequence comes from Mustela nivalis, assembly GCF_964662115.1. Classification (NCBI taxonomy): domain Eukaryota; kingdom Metazoa; phylum Chordata; class Mammalia; order Carnivora; family Mustelidae; genus Mustela; species Mustela nivalis. The sequence continues at coordinate 31,099,826 of NC_139024.1, forward strand.
AAATATAAAAATCGTACAATAGTTCACATAAATTATCAGGCTAAGATGCAGTGAATTTGAATTTTGTTTAAAATATCTAAATTTACAATGAGTGAGCAAATGTATCATGCTGTGTTTATATATAAATTATTAAAAATAAGACGATGTGATTCTCCTTAAATTAATGTTCATATCCTTTTTATTAAATTATCAAAGATAATTCTCACATGTAAGAGCAGAACAGGGGAGTACACAAAAATTTTATGCCATTTCTATAATTTTGTTCAGAAAAATAACTCAGTCTAGATAGAAATCCTTCATGGAGGTCCTGGAAATGGAAATTGTAATTAGCAGCCTGATTGCCTGCTGTTTGCATATGTTAAACATACATCACATTCCCTTGTTCAGCACCTCCTTTGTCTAGAAATGTCAGTGTCTTGAGAGTGATACTTAACATTTCAATAATATGATTTAGTCAGAAAAATCATACTGATAAGAAGCATCCCAAAATAAAATGATCTGCACCAGGAATTTGCACCTCTTAATTACAGGGTTGTGGTGGGGATGTAAGCACCAGAAGGGGGTGGTTGGATCAGGTCCCTTAAAACTCTGTAATCTGTTGCTTTATGACTCTTACAGGCTTAAAGATATAAAGAGGTATATTTTTTGTGGTTTTGAAAGTCTAGATATTTTTCTTTTTTAGGGGATGTAAAAATTACTTCGATTTTCTAACTTATTTTTCTTTTCCTGAAAGAAGATAAATCTTCAAATGGTCTTCTCTTGTAAGCCTTGATATTCATTGCACCCATTAGGGGAAAAATAAATATGATAGTTTATTTCACAATGATAGCATATTATGATGGTGTTAGAAATACATTAACACATGGTAAGAGCAGACCTCTGATACTGATCGACATGGTTTTACAGGAGAGTGAGATAAATGGTTTGCTATCAGAGAGAAATAAGTGAAGCCTACTTCCTCTACTGATTTTGGGAAGTGACTATTATTGAACCAATGGATCTTGAACAGGAGAGCTGGAATTAATGTACCGTTTCCTTACAAACCCTTAAAATCAACTTGCAACCTACCATATTAGTAGTTACTTCCAATATTGCTTTGACTATCCAGCATCAATGTTTCCATGATTCCACAAATACCTCTCACATTTGCCAAATTCAAGGGTTTACAAAGAAAATAAGTTCTGATGGAGAGTAAAAATAGAGGATATTTGTCCCTACACTAGAAGAAAAGTATGTTGATATAAAGTGAAAAATATGCTCACCCTGGATTCTGACCCCCATGCTCTCAGTTGCTTGAAAATAATTATGATGGAGGTTTTCACCTTTCATCTTACTTATCTACAACCAGGGAAAGGATAAACCATTCAGCCAGACAGGTTATTGGCACACAAGAGAATGATTCAACTGACCATCCACAGATTTAATTCTGTTTCTAGCTGGCCTTTGAATATAGGTAACTTCTCCAGCAATTTTCTCTCCATGTGCATAAAGATTGGGGAATTTTGTTTTTAGCATTTCATTTTGTGACTGTTGTCAGTTTTCTCTCTATCATTCCTTCCTCTCAATTTTTTTTTTCCAGAATCATCTCACACATCAAAGTCAAAACTGCTAAATTAATTCTAATTTGCCATATTTTAGAACTGACATTTCCATGGAAAACGTAAAACTATTGGAAATTTTAAGAAAATGTGTCAAAAATCTACTTAGTTTGGCTTTCTATCAACATAGGTTGTTTCATTTTCCACTCATCAATTCATCAATATTTTTATCTCAGACTATTTTCATGAAAATTGTTATTAAATATCACTTTTATATTTCAAAATAAGAATGCTATGAAATGCAAACAACCTATATATCTCTATAAATAAGTTTTTATCAAATGCAAATATACATTAGTATTTTAACTTCATGAAATGTTCATTGCACTTATTTCTATGGAAACAAAAAAAAATAAACGTTTTTCATGTCTCTTTCATACTTATTATTTCTCTGTTAATAAGCCTCCATATACAGATGTGGTACCATCTAAAAGCTATATTTTGGGGTGCCTGGGGGTTCAGTTAGTTAAGTGTCTGCCTTCGGCTCAGGTCATGATCTCAGGGTCCTGAGATGGAGTTCCAGATTGGGCTCTCTGCTCAGCAGGGAGCCTAATTCTCCCTCTCCCTCTGCCTGTCTCTGCCTGCTTGTGTTATCTCTCTCTCTCTCTCTTCCCCCCTCAGTCAAATAAATAAATAAAATATTTTAAAATGTAGATAAGTAAATAAATGTTATATATTTAGATAATCCTAGATGCATTTTATTGGACACTAAACAAACCTAAAATCACTTCACTGTCTTTTTAAATTTTAGCTGTAAAACCAAGAGGGTGATGATAAAATGTTAACATTCATGTTTAGGACCAACATATGCATGAATACAATATATTCAGACACTGAACTTATGTTATTCAAAAATGATTCCATTCCCTACTAACATTATAATAGAATTTTTTTCTTTTAGAAGGTTGTCAAGATACTCAGTCACTATTATTCAAAGCCAGAGCTTAATAATGAAAAGTGGAAAATTTAGTCACATTCAGATACCAAAAGATATTGACCATCATGTGAAAATTTGAATCCTCCTTCTACTTATTCTCAAGTCAAAAATCTATATCCTGGTTTATAAGGCAGAAGACTCAGAATTTTTTTATTTCCTTCTTTGGATATTTAAACATCAATCATATGCAATCATAACTTGATAATTTTAGAAAAATAATAAAATTTTAAAACAATTTTATATGTTTATATTATTCAAGTTACCAATAAGGACATAAATCATATTAATTTAAAAATATTTGTTATTTGTATCTACATTTCTTAAATATCCCATAAGAAATTACTTTTTTTGAATATATGTCTTAATATACTATTTAAGGATTAGAATAATGAAACTCAAAAGTAAGATTATCACTATGAAAAAAGTTCTATATGATTATGAGATTCTTTGAAAGCCTCACAATTAAATTTTTATTTCAGAAATCATTACACATGTTAGGTTCATACACAGTTTGCAGCTTTTTTAAAATAACTTATTTATGAATTGTAGGTTTTAAGTAACACTAAATTTGTTAGCATAAAATGGAATATAAGCAGAAATACATATAGCTTTATAGATTCATATAAAAAATCTGTCCATATAAAAAGTGCAAAATTACATTAGTCTTCTTAAAACAAAACATATTCAGAACTTATGTAATCAAAGTTCTGCTATCATTACAGAGTTTTCTGAGAATGTTGCACTTACTGCAATGATTTACCATTGCACAAAATATTTTGGAACACCTTGGAGCATTCTTTCCTCTCCTCAATAGTGGCAGATCTTAGTCTTTGAATGAAAATCTGATTTAGAAAAAGTCACACATCTATGACAACCAAAGTTGTCAAATAGATACCAATTTTTAAATACTTAAATAAGATAGAATTGATTTTTGTGTGCTTTCTAAAAATGTTTTAAGGCATTTTTAGAAATATTTTGAGATATTTGCTTCATTGGCATAAGTACTTAGCTCCCTAAAGTCACCCTGAAAGAAACATCTATATGGAATCTTCATTTACAACTTACTTTGCAAATGCATAACATTTTATTTATACATTAAGAAAGGAAAAGAATGGGATAAACATTCCCTGGTGTTTTCTCTAACTTTTTTTGTTTGATTTTCTAAATACTGAAATGTATTGTTTCACAGTAGGAATGAGCTACTTCAAAGATAAGTAGCTGAACTAGGTCAGAGATTTTCAATCTTGATACAAAATAATTATTGTGGGGGCCATCCTGAGGATTACAGGTTATTTAGCAGCAAACTTGGCCTTCTCCTAGAAGATGTCAATAATACCCCCTCAGACATGACCATCAACAATCTCTCCAGACATTACCAAATATCCTCTGGAGACAAAAATGACCTCTTCTTGAATATCCCTAGATTAAGGGATTAGAAATTCCTTCCAAATCCAAGAGTTTATAATTCATAAAAAAATAAAATATATGAAAAAATTGTTACACATTCTAAAGATTCAGCTTAAATAAGTATAAAAAATTAATGTCATAATTTTTCCAGTTGTACACATCTTCAAAAACAACTTTGTAATAAGATGATATGGTGACCATGTTTAAACTTTGCTGTCATAGGGCACAGCCTAGTAATATACTAAAAATATTAAGGTGCATATTAACACACACATACATACATATATACAGAGATATAGCTATAAACAATATTTGTATAAATCCATGCATACTCTTAGCAACAAATGCCTTAAGACATGACCATTCAATTCTTGTCTAACAGTCTCTAGTATAGTGTACACTTTGTTATGATCAATACATAAGTTTCAAAATGACCTTTAACAAGGAAAAGCTAGATAAAACAGATGTGGTCTCCGTTTATATAGAATCCTCCCCGACTTCTAACTCAACAAATAATGTCTTGTGCTACTTACTTTCTCTGTAACACCCAAATTTCTGAAGAAGTTCTGTCTTTTGTTTAACCTACCATCACAGTTACTCTGTTAGGAACTAGATTTCAATCAAGTAAACAAAACATTTCCTAAGATTTAGAATTTCTTTTCAGTTACTAATTTTTTCTAAACATACACTTAGCATAAAAATCACTCATCACAAACTAACATTAAAAGACTATTAAAAACGCAATTGCAATTATATTTCAATGAAATAAACAGAATTACTATGAATAATAAGAGCCCAACATTTTGTTTTCTTCAAATAAACTTACCTCATTCCTGGTTAAGCTGATATAATAATAGATTACCTTGCCAGACGTTTCTACTGATGAAAACCAACCACAAGTTTCCATTTAGATCTACTGATTATTGGGAAAATATTACTACTAAAAATCTGTATCATAGATGAATTCATCATAGATGAATAAAAGATTCCCAGTGGTTAGAATTCCCTGTATACTGGAAAATACCATAAAATATAAGTTATTAAGAGTATAATATTATAGATTGTGACTGTGCCTAAATAAACCTGAAAGCTTGTCATAAACTTGAAATGATATTCTGGTAAATTGACAAAATTAATATACAATTTTAAGTCACAATTGTTTAACCATAAAGAGGCTTCATGGGTGTGCTGCTTTTCTTTTAATTAAATTAAAAAGTCTCCTCTGTAGTTATTGATGTGTGAACATATTTCCATAGAGAATTATTTAAATGAAAAGCAAAGCATTCAAATACAGTCAAATATAATTGTTTAAAGATACCATATATTCATTCATTAGCAGAGCATTCTAATATAAAATCAAAAGTAAAGCATGCCATAGGTAATTATTACTGACTTAGCTGTCAGGTACTCAAATCAACTAAAAGGCCAATTATTCTGAAGATACCCAGAATGAAAAGCTCATTGCTGGCATTTGGTCATTTTGAGATAGTTACGGTTCCTTTTTATAGTAAATTAATTTCACAGTGAGAACATTTGTCATATAATTTCATATACTATTACTTATCCCTAAACTTTAAATCATTAACATTTGAAGAGATACACATTACCTTTAGGATGCAAATAAAATATTAAAAGAAAAATAGAGAAGAAAACAATAAGTTAGAGTATTTGCTCTTTTTTTCCAGTTTCATCACCAGTATAATGCAAGAAACTCAGTATTGAAGAATAAGCCTTCTTTCAACTTAATAATCATAGCTGTGGTTGATTTCTCAACAGGGAATTGCACTTATGGGTGTAAGATATGTTAGAATGACCCAGTAAGAATACTAAAAACATTTTAGGAATTGTTTTCAAATTTTAACAAGCACTAAACAACCACCTGCAGAAAGCCTAAGTGCCAGGAAGAGAAAATGCGGTGTCTAAAACTGAGATCATACATTTGCAAATACAGTCTTCTCTCAACTCAGAGATAAAACTGCACAGTGACCCTAGTATATTAAATTCCTTCCCTAGGTTCTGCCTGTCTTCGGCATCAAATTATTTAAAATATCAGCTCAAGGAGAAAGTGTTTCAGACTGTTCACTCCCATGAGACTATTCACTGCTCCATGAGACTGTTGCCAGTTACCTTCCTGTCCATCTCCCAGTGGACTGGATCCCACACAGCAATGACTGTAGCTTATTTGTTGAGCAAGAGAGAGTGTGCACAAGCCAGGGAAGAGGCAGAGGGGGGAGAAGCAGACTCTCCACTGAGCAGGGAGCCTGTTGCAGGGCTTGATCCCAGAACTCTGGGATCATGTCCTGAGCCAAAGACAGATGCTTAACTGAATGAGCCACTCAGGTGTCCCTACCAGTAGAGCTTTTAAAATACTTATGTCCACACCACTTAAATCAGAATCTCTGGGATGGGAGGCTCTGAGATCTGTTTTGTTTTTAAATCTTCCCAGATACGAGGGGCTGAGGACAAGGGAAAAGGAAGGTCTGTTTAATGTTTCAGTTCTGCAAAATGAGAAAGTTCTGGAGATCCATTTCACCACAGGGTATTTATATTTAACACTGCTGAACTATACCCTAAAAAATGGTTAAGATGGTAAAATTTGGAGTATGTGATTTTTACCACAACAAAAAAAAATTTTTTTGAATCTCCCCAGGTGATTTCACAGTACAGTCAGAGTTGAGATCCACTTGTAAGTACATGGAGAATGTTAAGGTTTCCCACACCACCAATTCTGTTTCTGAACTGGGAGCGAGGAAGGGGAAAAGAAAGACTTCACAGTCATTTCTGACCCATTTCCCAAACTGTGCCAAAAACTACTAGTCCCTAAAAGAAGGTGTCTAGGGCTAAATAAACTTCAGAAAATCTAATATGTTGCCAGAATCAAAACGCATATTAGAATATTATAAAACTTAAAGAAACTGTGCAATGAAGAAGCATGTTTAACTTATTTGTTCCCAAGACTCATTTGACTACATTATTATGAAAGAACGCTTCCACTCAAAATGTCTTTAATACTTGAAAATGAAACGCAGCACAGAGCAATGCCCCTCAAACTTCGGCCACTTTTGAGTACTAAAATCCCAACAGCAGGCCTGAAGAATTCAAATGACTCAAAGAGCAGTGAACAAGTCACCAATGATTACAAACCATCACTAACGCAATATAATATCTGTAGTGTCTAGATATACATTCACAACTATTGCATTCTATTATAGGCTGCTGTTTTGTGATGGAGAAACCTACTTCTCTTACCTGTCTCTCAGATGTTCAGGAGGTGAAATCCTCACATGTCCCAGTAGCACAAATGGGCCTGGCCCTACATCTTGCCTCTTCTCCTCACTCCCAGCAAGTTGCCTACCATGCTATATCCTGTTTCAGGTCAGTGGTTCTTCCCATGTACATCACAGGACAACATCTTACGTGTACTCATTTGTTAAACAATACATTCCACCTGCTGATCAAAATTCGGTTTTGCAGTACAAGAATGTGCAGTGAGACACAGTGTGAGAGCCACAGCCAAAGCGGGCTAGACCTGCTTTACATACGGCGGTATTCACTCCCATGTGTCTGTCTACAATACACATAGGGAGTAGTCTGCAGAAATACAGGCCTTGGATCCATCCTTGCCCGTGCTTAAACCAGCACTTTCCTGAAGAGCGATTTTGCAATAACTTGCTTGCTTCTATGTCATCTATTTCAGTAAAACAAAAAGCATTAGTATTCTATTTTTTTTTAAGCATTACCATTCTAAAACCAGAAACAACGTAGGTGTGAAAAGGAACCTATTTTAATGTTTTCAATAGATATTTTATTCCCTTTGAGGGAAAAAGGATACATTTTTCAAATTTCATGCGGTCAAGGCATAAATCTGAACAAAACTACAGGCTGAATGATACTATTATAAAATCGGTGCACTGCTAAATTCTGTGGTGTATTTGAGAGGCACATAATTGGGTCCCTTTAATCCAGGCTGCAAGCCATTGTGTTCTTTCTCTCACAGTGAATTGCATGTCAGAATAGCCACCAAAAAAAAAAAAAAAAAAAAAAAAGCATCACGATAACCCTGTTTTTCTCTAACTGTTATTTTGAAATGTGCTTGATGGTACAGTCAACTTTACAGTGTGGTTACTTAGCAGGAGTGAAATTATAACATTACAACATAAAAGAGTATTTACTTATACTCCCATTGAATAGCATTAGGAAAATCAAGCCCAAAACACAATTCACTTAAAATTTGTAACTCTCCCTGACCCCATTATAAGTAATGATGACAATCATAACATAATATTAAATACTGAACATTTATCTTAGGTAATTTTAATGATAAATGATATTGTGATGCCTGAGAACAAAATTCAGCTATAGATCTCTTTTGTTAATTAATCCCAATTAAATTAATCTTTTAGATTAATAAATGGCTTTTATTGTTTTTTATTGGGTTGACCAGTGAAATTAGCAAAAAAAAAAAAAAAAGAGTAATTATTTATCTAATCTGACTATTGGATAGGAAATTTTTTCAGTTATTTGAAACACACCAGCTGAGGTTAGTATAGTTTTAACATTTTAGTACTTTATATGTTTATAATACTAACACCTTTCTTTTATAGGATGTTATGTAAATCATAGATAATCAATTAAAGTATGATTTTTTGATTGAGAAAAGGCAGTATTAGAAAATGCAATCAGAGGCGCCTGGTGGCTCAGTCAGTTTAGCATCCGGTTCTTGATTTTGGCTCAAGTCATGATCTCAGGGTCCTGAGACTGAGCCCGTTATCTAGCTCCCTGCTAGGTGGGAAGTCCGCTCCCTTCTTTCTCCCTCTGTCCCTACCCTGGCTGGTGCTCACTCGCTTTCTCTCTCTCTTTCTCTAAAATAAATAAATCTTTAAAAAAAGAAAACACAATCATAGTTCATTTCATTGCTATTAAAGAGCTAAATCCAGTCTCTTTACACTATGAGCTTGAGTCTTGTTATAAATTATGTATATATTCTCTCATTTAAAAAATATACAATATCAAAAATTCGACTAAATGAAGGCTTAGGGGCTCATGTATCTTCACATGAAATGCAATGCCTACTTGAGGCCTTTGAATACGTTGTATCTTAACTACTGAGATCTGACTTAGGACCCGAAGCTGTTATTCTTAACTGTTAAAAAAAAAAAAAAATAGAAAAGCAAACCAAGGATCTGTCCTTTTAAAAAATGAGTTTGGTCTTCTTAAGCTATGCTGCTATAGTAAGCTACATTGTCTCTGCATGCAAGTGGAAAGCAGGAGCAAAGAGTATTTTATATTTCTCATATTTTATACCATAATATTTTATACCCCCCCAAAAACTAGTGAGTAGAAATTTTTAAAAGAAGAGAATAGTAATAGATTCTTTAACTAAATATTCCCTCAAAACTTAATTTACTTGCATTATAAATGTTACTCCGGTAAAGTAGATCTAACTAACTTATGTCAGTGTAAGAGGTATCCTTCATTACTACTATATTCAAGGGCATTTTTGTTGTAGCAAAGCACAAATTAAAGTTTTTGTACAATAACCTGAACAAATCTTACATACATAGTTCCAAAACCCATCATCCAATAAAAGAAAAATATTGTTCTTTCAAGGTAGCACACATTTTGCTCTGGGAGGGGTCAACAATTTCTGGCTCCAGATACTAAGGCACACTCTGGCTTGCTCCCCAAAAGGCCATGTCATTCTTATACAACTTAATCAGCAGCTACACAGAAGAAAGCAACACTGCAATCTTTCTGATCATTTTAATGAGGACCCCTGGCTATTCAGTCACTGAAATATAATTGACTTGCTCTCCTCTTATTTTCATAATAGACACTCCAACCTAGACCACGTTTATTTGGCTATAAGAAATGTCAGGAAGAATTGGAACTTTTCTGAGTGTCCCCATTAAAACTGAAAACATGCCACCCTGTCTTTTACATGAGCTGCAATCATTTTGCGTTGGTCTCATTACACAATACAAGATGCAAATGTTTCAGTCACCCCTCTTACCAAACTGCAAGACCAAGAAAATAAGCACACCAAGAATGTCTTGTTTTATCGGTACCTTTTTCTTACACTTTACTATCATTTATCCAATGTTTTAGAAAACAGGCAATAGGAATAATACGTACAAATGTTATTTACGTTACGGATTTTTAGCAAGATTGCAAAGTAGAACTGATGACTTTCTTCTTAGTAATTAGTCCATTTTTATAAAATGCCAATTTTTCCTCCAAGAAATTGTATAGTCGGTTTAAGGTTTCAGTAAATGGCGTTTGCAAAATAACATTTAGGCTGAGAGGTTTGACTCTGCAAAACTGATGTGCAAAATTAATTACTGTAGTCTTTGAAATAATGTGAGCCCAGCAAATTATTATTTTACATTTTGAGATTTAAAGTTTGCATTAGCTAAAACTAAACAATCAAGAACTACTTGGTAACATGGAACTTCAAATACAATATAAAATTTAAAGTTAATCTACCATGAAAATGCTGGTAATTTCATAAACCTTCATATAGGAAACTAAGCAAATTGCTGTGAGAAATTTTTTTCTTAAGATAAAATATTCAGAGTTAAAATATCACTCCAGATTAAGTAATAATAATTCCATTCATTTCTATTTCAGTTAAGACAAATTTCTACTAATTTTTTGGCAAAAGTATTGAGAAAAAGGAATTCCTATATTGTTAAATAATTATGGAGGGAAGTTTAGCAATAACGGTTATTTTAATGGTCATTTTTTTAAACTCAACAATTCCACTTCCATGATTATATCCTCTAGGTGAACAATGCCACACACACACATGTCCACAGAGAATTTTGTATACACAGATGTTTGTGCATCATATTCAATATTTGCAAACAAAAAAAAAATACTAGTAACAAGTCAAATGTCCTAATAGAAAGTTGACTAAAGTGATGATTTATTTGTATAATTAAAAACTATATATCCATTAGAAAGAAAAAGGCAGGACTGATATATATACCGGTCCAGATATATATATTTTAGTGGAAGATAAAGCTGCACAAAGTATATGGAGAATAGTCTCTTTTCAGAAATTAGTATACAAGTAAATGTATGTATAAACAATTCAGAGCCATAAGAGTAAATTACTAACAGTGATTTTCTCTGACTAAATTTAAGAGTTCTACCCTATATTGTTTGAACATTTATGATTCATTCATTCATTCAATCAATGTTAATTAAAGTACACAGTGTGTCAAGTAATTTTCTAGGGACCAGGGATATAGCAGTGAACAAAACAAAGCCATGAATTTGTGTTACTTTCAACATCAACAGAATAACTTTAACAACCCACTCATAGCAATGGACAGATCATCTAAGCAGAAGAATAACAAGGAAACAAGGGCTTTGAATGACACACTGGACTAGATGGACTTAATAGATGTATTCACAGCATTTCATCCTAAAGTCGCAGAATACATATTCTTCCCAAGTGCACATGGAACATTCTCCAGAATAGATCACATACTGTGTCACAAACCAGGTCTCAACAGGTACAAAAAAATCAAGAACATACCATGCATACTTTCAGACCACAACTCTATGAAACTTGAAGTCACCACAAGAAGAAATTTGGAAGAACTACAAATACATGGAGGTTAAAGAACATCCTACTGAAGAATAAATATGTCAAGTAGGAAATTAAAGAGGAATCTTTTTAAATACATGGAATGAAATGAAAATGAAAACAGGATGTTCAAAACCTTTGGGATGCAACAAAGATGACCCTAAGAAGGAAGTAGATAGAAATACAGGCCTTCCTCAGGAAACAAATAGTCTCAAATACACAACGTAACCTTACACCTAAAGGAGCTGGCAAAAAAAACAGCAAATAAAGCCTAAAGCCAGCAGGAGAAGAGAATAAATAAAAATTAGAGCAAAAATTAATGGTATAAAAATTAAAAAAAAAATAGTAGAACATCAACAAAGCTACGAGCTGGTTCCTTGAAAGAGTTAACAAGATTGATAAACCCCGAGCCACAGTTAATAAAAAGAAAAGAGAAAGGACCCAAATAAATAAAATTATGAATGAAAGAGGAACAATCACAAATAGCACCAAAGAAATACAATTATAAGAGATAATGAGGGATTATATGCCAAAGAATTGGGCAATCTGGAAGAAAACGGATAAATTCCTAGAAATCTATAAACCACCAAAGCTGAAACAGGAAGAAACAGAAAACCTGAACAGACCTGTAACCAGCAAAGTAATTGAATCAGTAATCAAAAATCTCCCAACAAACAAAAGCTCCAGGTTGGATGGCATCCCAGGGAAATTTTATCAGGCATTTAAAGAAGAGCTAATAATTTTTTTTCTGAAACTATTCCAAAAAATAGAAATGGAAGGAAAACTTCCAAACTTTTTTTATGAGGCCAGCCTTACCTTGATCTCAAAACCAAAGACCCCACTAAAAGGAGAATTACAAACCAATATCCCTGATGAACATGGATGCAAAAAAATCTCACCAAAATACTAATAGAATCCAAGAGTACATTAAAAGGATTAATCACCATGACCAAGTGAGATTTATTTCTGGGCTGCAGGGACAGTTCAACATCGGCAAATCATAGAATGTCTATTCTATGCAAAGCAATCAACACATTTTATGCAATCCCTATCAAAATACCACCAGTTATTTTTCACAGAGTTGAAACAAACAATTCTAAAATTTGTCTGAAACAGGAAAGACCCTGAATATCCAAAGGAAGGTTGAAAAAGAAAACCAAAGCAGGAGGCATCACAATTCCAGACCTCAAGCTGTATTACAAAGCTGTAATCGTCAAGACAGTATGGTACTAGAACAAAAACAGGATAGAGAATCCAGAAATGGACTCAAACTATACGGTTGACTAATCGTTAACAAAGCAGGAAAGAATATCCAATGGAATAAAGACAGTCTCTTCAACAAATGCTATTGGGAAAATTGGACAGCCACAGGCAGAAGAATAAAACTGAACCACCTGGTTACACCGTATACAAAAATAAACTCAAAATGGATGAAAGACCTAAATGTGAGACAAGTATCCATCAAAATCCTAGAGGAGAACATAGGCAGCAACCTCTTTGGCCCTGGGCACAGCAACTTGTTGCTAGACATGTCTCCATAGGCAAGGGAACAAAAGCAAAAATGAATTACTGGGACTTCATTAAGATAAAAAGCTTTTTCACAGCAAAGGAAACAATCAACAAAACCAAAAAGCAACCTATAGAATGGGAGAAGATATCTGCAAATGTCTTATCAGATACAGAACTAGTATTTAAGATCTATTAAGAACTTATCAAACTCAATACCCAAACAACAAAAAATCCAGTCAAAAAATGGGAAGAAGACATGAACACTTCTCCAAAGAAGACAGAAATGGCCAATAGACACATGAAAAAAATGTCAGTATCACTCAGCATCAGGGAAATACAAATCAAAACCATGATGAGATACCTCCTTACACCAGTCAGAATGCCTAAAACGAACAATTCAGGAAACAACAGGTGTTGGCAAAGATACAGAGAAAGGGGAACTCTCACACTGTTGGTGGGAATGCAAGCAGGTACAACCACTCTGGAAAACAGTATGGAGATTCCTCAAAAAGTTAAAAATAGAACTACCTTATAACCCAGCAATTACACTACTAGGTATCTGTCTAAAAGATACTGACATAGTGATTCAAAGGGGCACATGCACCCCAATTTTATAGCAGCAACATCCATAATAGCCAATAGCAAAGAGTCCAGATGTCCATCAACAATGAATGGATAAAGAAGATATGCTATATATACACATATATGTATGTACATATACATACAATGGAATATTACTCAGCCTTCAAGAAGAGTGAAATTTTGCCATTTGCAACGACATGGATGGAACTAGAGGGTATTATGCTAAGTGAAAATGTCAGTCGGAGAAAAACAAATACCATATAATTTCACTTATATGTAGAATTTAAGAAACAAAACAGATGAACAAGGGGAAGGGAAAAAAATAAAATAAGATAAAAACAAAGAAGGGGCAAATCATAGGTGACTCTTAACTCTAGGAAACAAACCAAGGGTTGCTGGAGGGAAATTGGGTGGGGGATGGTGTAACTGGGTGATGGGCATTAAGGAGGGCATTTGATGTAATGCGTACTGGGTGTTACAAGCAACTGATGGAATAATATAGTATATATTAACTATATAACTATATATTAACTAAATTGAATTCAAATAAAAATTAATAAATAAAATAAAAGCAATAAAAATAAAATTGAAATTTTCTGGAATTTCAAATATTACAAGAAAATTAGGAAGAACCACTCATCTCATTATCCTTGTTGAAATTCTTTATCCTTGTCTTTTTGTTGCTCAAAGCATTTTTCTAAAATTAGACTAATCATAGCCAGATCTTATTAATAGAAGCCATCATTAAGACAATCTCTACTAAGTCCAACTTTTATAAAGAAGATTGCATATTTTATCATCCAAAGCTTAAAAATAGTTGTTTTTTTATTTTTTTTTTATTTTAAAAGATTTTATTTATTTATTTTTATTTATTTATTTATTTGACAAGTAGGCAGAGAGGCAGGCAGAGAGAGAGAGAGAGAAAGAGGGAAGCAGGCTTCCTGCGGAGCAGAGAGCCCGATGCGGGGCTCGATCCCAGGACCCTGAGATCATGACCCGAGCCGAAGGCAGCAGCCCAAACCACTGAGCCACCTAGGTGCCCCTAAAAATAGTTTTGTTAGTAAATATCTGTACATACATTATATAAGAGTAATGAAATGCACTTGAGATTTCACTAGAAATCCTTTGTACGAAAATAAGACGACAATATACATAAATATGACTAGGCAATGATATGAATTTTTTTCACACATCTTAAATAATAATTAACCATAGTTAGTCTTACCTACATAGCCACAAGGTAATATTAAGTTTCTGAGTCTGTAATATAATAACACCTTCTCAATTTACCACTAATATGTATTAGAAGCTTTAAGATTGATATTAATATTGCTAGAGTATACTGAATTTTATAAAAACTATTCTGTTTATTATGAAATGTGTAAAACTTAATATTAACTCATATAATTCTAATTTTATTAAAATCTAGTGTGTATTCCCTCAAATTTTTCAACATATTTTTCTCCCTTAAATTAATAAAAAGCTTCTAAAAATTTTTTAATAGAACTTATTTGACTTAAATAAAAACTCACTGTACACATGAAAAGTAATAATTTTTAGAATGTACCTAAGGTTCATATTTGGGATGTTCTGAGCAATCTGACAGATGTAAAATACATAAGAGAAAAAAACCAAAAAAGTCTAAATATCTACCAAGAAACCTTTTAATATAATGCCATGGTCTACTGGTAGTAAGACTAATCAATGTGAATGAAAAGGATCTGATATTTTAAACAGCCTCTAGTTGGAACATGAATTCGTTTAAATCAGAAATGAACTGCCTTGCCATGAACACCCTAAGGTTCAAGAATTTGTGCTTCGGCTAGCTGTAATTGAACGAACTATCACTAGATGGCAGTGTGGGTCGACTAGCCAAATGTTCACAAGTTCCCGGTCAGATTTGGTACAGACTCAGGACATTACCTCGCTGGATAACTTGTTATCATCAAAAATGTATCTCTTTGTGAATAAAAAAAAAAAGTACCAAAACATAGGAAAAATATTATGTAAATGTGCAAGATTTTAAACAAAACACACTCTAAGCAATTTTGCTGTGTTTTTACCTTTCTTGGTGTCTTAAACTTGAGAGGGCTGATGTGTGACACCCCTGGGAAACTTGTCTAAAAATCCCATTTCCAGCCCCTGCCTCCACCCTTAAGGTTCTTAATCATACGTCTGAAATAAAAAAACATGTCCCATGTTTAAGAAATATCTAAGGTGATCCCAATATGAACACTGCTCTAACATGAATCCCGAAAGAAATGGCACCTTAGGAATCATGAGCTCCAGTCTACTCACTTATGAGGCCACAGTCTCCAGCCCCAACCCCTTTTGCACTGTCTGCACATTTCAAATATTGTCATCAAATGTCAGTACACTGAAGAAATACTAACAAGGGTAGAAACTGTTCCTGATGTTGGTTACAAGCTTATTCAAAGGCTGATCCCTTTCAAAACTAGCTGGCCAAGCAGAAACCCAACACTGTCAACTACAATGAACTGTTCGTGAAGGAGCTGATCACACAATTCATTCCTAAAAGCAAGGAGAGCTATACCAACCACCTCTTTCCATCTACTCACCATTCAGACTCTTTAAAAAAATTCTTCTACATAACTATTCTACCTCTAAAAATTTCACCTACATATTTCTAACCAGCGTTGACACAGAACCATTTCTGCCCACCTGCCTCCTCCCATATAGTTCTGCCTGAATCTGCCCCGCATTCACCTGCCCTGTTTCTGTTCACTATCTGCTACAGCTCACCTCAATCTGTCTCCTATAAAGTGGAATACATGAGAAGTAACTTCTCGTATTTCCCAGTTAGAAACTGCCTTGATCCAACTACGGGCATTAGTGGCTGTCATCTGGGATTTTCACCAGTTTATATCTAGTATTGAGAAAATAGAATGAATGGCAGTTTTGAAGAGTAAAGGATCTTTAAGCCAATGATAATAGTGAATGTTTAAGCAAGAGCAGAGCAAGGTAGATATCACAGGGGTGGGGGAGGGTCTCGGGCAGCCAACCTAGGGAGCCAGAACACAAGCAGGATTGGAGGAGCATCCCTCGCAAAGGAGAGCCTGGCCTGTGGTCTCAGAACCAACTCCGGTAAGAAAAACAAACACGTGGGGGGGGGGGTGATCTGGTGCTGGGAGTTAGATCCCAAACAGAGTACAGGGACAGAAAACTGGTTACATGGAGGACAGTGTGTGTATATGTGAATGTATGCATGCACACACACAAATACATATACACACACATTCCCTAGACAGTGTGTGTATATGTGAATGTATGCATGCACACACACAAATACATATACACACACATTCCCTAGCTCTTTCTACTGGAACAGCAACACCTCAATGCCAGTAAACAAACTTATTGCTCAGATATTAGTTTCTAAATACCATTTCGCACTAAAAAGAACCAAAGATCCTTTGAAGAATGGGGTTCCAGGACTGAGGCAGTCAAAGTACAAGATAAGCCTGAAATATTTTGTTGTCAGAAAGTATGGAAGTTTTCAGAGCATGATGGGACCATCTCAAAAGACTAGAGAAACCAGCTTGAAGAGGTTCTCATCAGCCAAATCTGGGATAATTGGAACATTTAATTATGATAGAGTACAAGATTTTTGTCTTCTAAATAATAAGACATCACAAATTCCTACAGGAAGGGAGGAAGGAAGGAAGTCTGAAGAAGACCCAGATATTTACCTTGTTTGAAAGTACCTCCATACAAATACTTATTAACCACAGAGGGGGAGAGAGTAACTTTACAATGGTTAAGCCTGGCAAACAACATTTTAATCAGGTGAACAAAGGGAACATCACCAGTGATGGGACAATCAAAATTGTGTCACCCTATAATATACAGTGAAAAGAACAGTGTCACATCTTTGATATTCCTGCCAAAGGTGCACAACATGAATCTACTCATGAAGAAAAAACATCAGACAAATCCAAATGCAGGAACATTCTGCAAAATAACTGTCCTGTAATCCTCAAGTTTCAGGTCAAGGAAGACGGAAACTGTTACAAACTGAGGAGACTAAAGATAGATGACTCTAAATGCAGCATGTGATTCTGGGCTACGACATTTGCTATAAAAAACATTACTGGGGGGCACCTGGGTGGCTCAGTGGGTTAAGGCCTCTGCCTTCAGCTCAGGTCGTGATCTCAGGGTCCTGGGATCGAGCCCCGCATTGGGCTCTCTGCTCAGGGGGGAGCCTGCTTCCTCCTCTCTCTCTCTGCCTGCCTCTCTGCCTACTTGTGATCTTTGTCTGTCAAATAAACAAATAAAAATCTTTAAAAAAAAAAATTACTAGGACAGTTGGTAAAACTTGAATGGGGTATAAGCCTTCAATGTAGCAACCTACCAATGTTAATTTTCTGATTTTGATAGTTGTATTGTGGTCATCGGGAAATTGTCCTTATTTATAGGAACTATACACTAAGGTACTCAAGACTGATGGGTCATGAGTTTGGCAATTTATTCTCAAATAATTCAGGGCTTTAAAAAGTTCTTTTTACTCAATTTTAACTTGTTATAACTTTATGATTGTTTATAAAAATTAATAAAAGGGGTGCCTGGGTGGCACAGTTGGCTAAGTGTCCAACTCTCGATTTCGGCTCAGATCTGATCTCAGGGTCCTAAGATGGAGCCCAACGTCCAGCTCCAGACTCAGTGAAGAGCCTGCTTAGGTTTCTCCCTCTTCCTCTGTCCCTCACCCCATGCTCTCTATCACTAAAATAAATAAATAAGTCTTTAAAAAAATAATAAAAAATAAATTCATCAATCCTTTCTTTTTTCCCAAAAGAAAATTAAAACACATTCATTGCAAATACTGAAAGCAAAGATGTACAAAGAAAACCTTAATCATCTTTCTCCTTTCTTGCTCTGTCCCTATATACCATAGAAACAATGTTACCATCCTGGTATTTACACAAACATATATAAACACACAGAGGGAATTTGCTATTAATGATCCTCTTGAAGAATGAATCTCTAGATCCCTGGAAGTAGCAGGAGTAAAAAGATGCAAAACAATCATCATGTACATATCCAATTTAACAAATAAAATGGTCCCCTTGGACCTTGGAATGCATAACAAAATTCTAAGTCTAGCTACAATTTCCCTTGACTTTTCCCATTAAGGGCACTGAATTATGTGCCCAAATAGACTGACCGAGTACATGGAAGCTTCTGAAATTTAAAAAGGAGGGGGGCTCACACTCTTCTGAAAATGTGAAAACCAACACATAAGATTAACCCAAAGTGAGATCTGGCCAGGGCAATATGGGCTGCTGCCCTGTCCTCCCAGTTTCTAGAAGTAACTGTATTCTTATTTCTATGAATGCTGTCTTCTGCTAGTTTCCCTTTCTTCCCAGCTATATCACTCTGCAGATTCAAAACATATTGATTTCACTAAAATATCCACTTTTTCTAATATATCCTCCTACCACACCACAATACTCAAGTCCCATCCTCCAAGTGGGATTGGTGTTAAGGACTTTTATTTTGGATTCTGATTTTATTATGCCAGTTTTACATCATCTCTGACCTGAATCATCATGACTTCCTCCATGGCATTGATATAACTACTGAGGACATGGATCCAAGGATTGAGCCCTGAAGTTTGTCCCTGAAGACCTCCCTTTAGTGCACAGAAACAGTCCAACCAGGTAGAAGTCCGATAAGTGAAAATGTCCTTCATTTTTTGATGGCAGGAAATTGTTTAAAGGTATATTAGTGTCAAATACCAGTCTAGAAAACAGTTATACTACATCTGCCATATTATTTTGACCCATTTGTCTATTAACTCTAATAAAAAGTTAAATGAAATTGTCTTCCCCAACTTATTATTAATGCTTTATTCTTACTGATGCCTAGTGAGCCTTGAATCTGCTTCTAAGTACAACTATGTCAGTTTTACATAATCTATTGTAACTTTATCCAATCTTCATAGTAATCAAAGAAATGTAAATCAGAAAAGCAGTGATAATATGTCTTTTACCTATCAAATGTTTAGAGTTTGTAGTAATTTGTTGAATATTGTAAAATGCTGTTAAAACTGCAGGGATCTCACACAAGTGAAGGACATCTTGACGGCAAACTGGCAGTATTTAAAGCCTTGAAAATGTAGATTTGCTTTGTCCCAATATTTCTTCTTCTGGGAATTTATCCTAAGGCCATCATCGACACACACAAAGATATAACTACTAGAATGTTTATTCTGCATGTTTATTGGGGGGGGGGGGGTTACATGCTAAAAGCCCAAAATAGAAGTTTCATTTAGATGTATATCTATACAATGGAATACTATGCAACCACTTAAAATAATGTTATAAAATGTTTCATATCCTTGAAAGATGGTCACAATTGGGCAAAAAAGTCAGGTTACTAAACAAAATATCTAGTATGATCCTATTTTGTATGTGTGTGTGGTGTGCACACACAAATGACTAAAATGTGTATATCAAAACAGGCAGAGTGGTTGTCTATAGACGATGAAATTAAATGAAATTTTTATTTCATTCTATTTTATTACTTCTAATACTCATGTATTTTCTAAGAAGAAATAGCAGTAAGAGCCACATCTGTTATAAACACTGTCTATGCCTACAGGCATGGCTGAAGTGTATAAGGGACACATTCCACTTTTTCTCCCTTACTCTCTATAGTATTTTATTCTAACTCTCTTACAGTCTCTAACATCCTGCTTCATATTTACCTCTATGTAATTTTACTTACTTATGAAATAGAAGAGCCTTTGAATTCTGAAGCTGGAATTTAAATCTCTGTATGTCCACCACTGTGAGGCATATTTTCTTACAATATGAGAGAAAATTATAATTTCTGAAAAGAAATGAATACATAAACATCTACTGAAGATTAAATGGGGATAAACATTTTTTAAAAAGGAAAATCCATTGGTAGTGTCTACAGTATCATGAGTGTTAGACAACTAAAAATGTTGCATGGGGCTCAGTCTTTCTGGAAAGAAGAGGATGAGGTAGATGAGAACAAGGGGGCTTCTAGACTGATAGAGGACAGAGAAAAGGAATGGAGACTCTGATGATGAGGCTCAGTGAACCTCCCAGTCTAACTTCCTGCTAATCTGCAGCAACTCCTATTTCCAGACAGGTAAGTCATAGACACTGACCCCCTCTTGCTTCAGATGTTTCCATAATCATCCCATTGGTAAAGCTGTGGGTCTTGGATACACCTTCTGTGCAGGCACAGTGAAAATCAACAGTCTCTTATTTCATAGTGAGCTATCGTTAACCCGGGAATAAAAGCTGCACAGTGAGTACCTTATGACCAAGCACTTCAACTCCTAAAAGATCTCTCCTACCACAGCTCAGTTCTCTTCTAAGTTTCCAGCTCAACAAAAAAAATAAAAAATAAAAAATAAGTTTTTGTTCAGCTTTTTCCAGGCTTTTTTTTTTTTTCTATTTTAGGCATCCTTATAAAAATAAAACTCCATTTCTAAGGGCAGGCATTTGGACCTTTCTGGCAGGGACTCCCATCCTGGGCAAACACACTTGATGATCACACGGTACATGGTCCCGTCTCTCATGACCATCTGCTAGACTGGCTCTCAGCCCACTCACAAGCGCACTGAATTGTTTCACTAGGACACAGGTGCCAGGCTACCATGGGCTTAAATGAGCAGCCCACATAATACAGCAAAATGTTCCTCTTCCCTTCAGGAAGATCCTTCCCCATGACAGCCTTAAACTAGTGTTGCTACATGGCTTCTGAAACTTGATTAAAGCCAGAGACATGGGTGAGCCAAAGAAAACGTTGTAAGCATCAATCCCTGAGAGATGAGTGGCCACACAGCAGAGCAGCAGTGGTCGTGTTAGCTATGGTGCAGGAGGGGTGGAGGTGGGGGTGGTGGGCAGTGAACAAAAATTCAGGAATTGAGAAGGAAAGAAGTCACCGCCCCCTAGATTTATGTAAAATCGAAGAAGAAAATACATGTTGTATGTGTGACTGTGCCTTAACCTATAGCAGAGAGAAGAATAAGTAATGTGGAAATCAGAGCTAATGATATGAGGGCATGTCCCAATTGTCAGTCATTGAGACAGCTCTTCAGCTGGACACTGGTCTCAATATTCTTAACAGTTAAATAGGTATTATAATAATAATAATACCATTTGTTACCATCACTATGATTATAGAACAATCATTCCAAAACTTTGTGGCTTTAAACAACATTAGTTATTATCTTTCTAGGAGTCAAAAATCTGGGAGCAATTCAACTGGGGTGGTTCTAATTGGAGGGTCCCTTATGAGGTTGCAGTCAGGACATGACTGTGCCTGGTGCATCGTAAAGGCTTTATCACCCATATATTCTCCACTCATACATCATGTGGCCTGGAAAGACAGGAACAGCAAGGAGCCAGAGTCACTACATGCTTCAGGCATTTCTTCGTGTTTCTGCACACTCTGTCTACGTGGTCTCTCCACCCTGGCCTCAGATTTCTTACATGGTGCCTCAAAAGGAACCTGTCTTGAGAGAGAGATCCAGGAGAAAGCTGTGCTGCATTTTATGAGTCAGGCTTGGAAGTCACATAGTGTCATGTCCACATATTCTATTGGTAGAGGTAGTAGCAAAAGTCTACTCCACCCCACTCATGGAGAAACATCAACATTGGATCATAAGAGCATGAGAGATATAAATTTTCTGTCTTTGGAAAATGTCATACAAAGTTGTTATAAAGATTCAATAAAATCAGTCACATTCACTTTATAAGTTGTGAAGCACTATACAAGTATGAGTTATTTTTTATTATAATAGCAATAATAAAATGTTGTATCTTTTTATCTTAGTCTATTATAGGAGGTAATGTCTACAGGTGAGGCTACAGGGGCATAGTGAACTAAATTTAATTAATATGGAGCTAAGGCAGTAGTAAAAACACAAAAGGCATCTACTCAAAAACCTGTGGGACGCTACTGATCCCAAAAACTGTAAATAAAGGGATTATACAATTTCTTTAGTCCTGCTTCCGAAGAAGAATCCCCTGACCTTAACAGCATCTTTTCCTTATGCAATTTAGTAGAACGCAAATGCAATTCTTAGATCTGCCAGTAACGCAATGGAGCACAAATGAGGGAATTGCCTTACTGGAGGTTCCAAATGATCTTTAAAATTTCTCTAAGTTCTAAGAAGTTGAGAGTCTAGGAGTCAGTTGGATTCTCCTTGCTAATCCAATGGATTAAACTTTTAAGTCACTTATTTATACAGATTCTAAATTCCAGCTTTCAACATACAAACGCCCTTACCTTCAAAGGAGTGACACAGATTAATGAGGATGAAAGACAGGAGAGAGAAATATTGCCTGCGCCAAAGAGGAGGTTTTCCAGGGTGCAGGGCTCAGGGCGCATCTCAGGTAAATCTTAGAGAACAGACGGAAGAGGGAACTAAGGGTCCCGGGAAGTACACCTGATGAAAGGAAATTGGGATCTAATCCCTACCTGAGACCCGCTGCCCTTAAATCATTCCCCTGATTTCCTGATAGTCTCCCTTCCCATCTCAGCCCCCTTGGCAAGATAAGTGGGTTGAAAAGGCACAGGTTCCCTGATGGCTATAATTATTTTAAGCTGCTGTCACTGTTAGTATCAGAGAATTCTGCTTATTCGCTATTAATCAAAATTACTCAGGTGGGCCTTTTTCAGTGGGAAAAAAGTAAGCTGCGGGATAGAGCATGCAACCATTTCTGTAAAAAGAAAATAATATGTATTCATATAGAGATGTACATATTTATTTAATCAATAAATACATGTCCGGTGAATGTATATGTTTTTGTGTGCAGAGAAAACCTCTCTGAGGGGGCACATAACAAACTGAAGGCAGTTGTTGCCTCTGGCAAGCAGACCCGGAGGCTGAGAGAAGGGATGAAAGACTGTTTTCACTAAATTTGCTTTTGTCCTTTTAGACTTTGCACCCCGTACATATATTACCCATTCAAAAAGTTATTTAAAGTCACTCTGGGAACACGTGTGATCAGTGAGCTTGCAGAGGCACTAGCAGAAGTTTCCCTGATAGGAGAAAAGAACCCATGGTTCTCTCTCACACGAGGACTGCACTGGTTTCTATTTAAAATACATTACTAAAAGTAACATGATAAAGAACTTTTAGTCTTTGCCTGGCTTCCTCCAAAAGCAGAGCCTGAAACAAAGGACTGAGTGTGAGAGGCTGATTTGGGAAGGGATCCTGTGACATAATGCAGGCGAGAGCTGCTAAACACAGCAAGAGAAGCCTCTGCAAGGACCGGCTCTGAGCTGGCCATGATGGGCCACAGATCCTGCAGAAATGTCTGAGAAACCTTGGGAAATACACGTCAAAACCCAGCTGGGAGAAGAGACAAGGACGCAATTAACCATCAGCTCCCTTTCCCACTAGACAAAGTAGCTTCTGAAAGGGTTTCACTTCCCTGCACTTGTGAGTGGACACTTGTGAGTACACACAGGATGTCCTAAGATTTTCTGCCTGCATGTGTTAGAGAAATCCCAGGCAGGAAGCAAGAGGTGCTCATAGTGCAGGCCTGACGTAAACTGAGGCACTGCTGGAACACACCCACTTATGAGAACTTCCTTCTTTTGCAAAGTTTGTATTGTTTTTCTGTCCCTGGCAAAAAAAAAAAAAGAAAAAAAAAGTAATTTTGTACTTTTGAAGAAGAATTTAATACATAAAATACAGCCAATTGTTTATATACAAAAAGAATGTTTCTGGAAGGATGTTCAAGAATAATTTTGTCAGAAGTATTGTCAGAAATTTTGTAAAATATTGAAAGAAATAAATACAAGCTGTTGAATAAAGATGGACCCTGGAATATATATGCTTACCTCCACTCTATCTAAAGCCCTATAAAATGAGAGTGAAGAGACATTTTTAAGCATTAACCAACAAAACAAAGGCAACAAAAGAAAATGAAACAACAACAAAATTATGTAACTGGATGAATGATAATTAACCTAATGAGTTAGAGAAAGTTAGAGCAGTCAGTAGTCACAGGAAATAAATGTACAGATTTACATTATTGAACCTCAGGAAAGTTCAAGAGTTAGAGGGGCAGATATCAATGGAAGAGGAGTGAAGAGGAGCTAAAACAGGGATAGCTGGTTCGAGCTCAGATTCCAGTCCCTCCCAGGCAGCTGGGGGAGCTGCCCTCTCCCACCCTAGTGGAAGAATGGATAAAATGAACTAGAAAGATTCTGTTTGCTCTAAGGGACACAAGCAGAGTTGGGGAGAGAAGTATCTATTGAAAACAGGGGATTAAGTTAAAGTCTATATATGGAAAGGTGAAACCTCCAACCCCCCCATTCTCTGTTCATTTCCCAGAACACTGACAACTAGGTTTATATTCTTTGGATTAGAGACAAAGTGTCTTCTCCAGATAATCTGACCATCCCAACACAAGAGAGCTAAAGATCCTCTCAGCCAAAAAAATTCCTCCCAAAAAAGAGCTGAACTAGATCACTCAGGCAAGTCCACAAGCCAGTCTTCCTCCACACCCAGAGCTTCTAGAAACTTTGTGGTGTCTCTGTCTTAAATATGAGAGAACTGCTAAAGATCCTCTAACATTGAGGAAAGCCAGAAACCAAACAAACTTAGAAGGAACAGAGTTTTCTCTAAAGGATTCTTTCCAAAAAATAAGTAAGGCAAAAATAAAATAAACCTCTAATTCAGTATCCTTAGAAAAATAAGAGAACAGGGATGTCTGAGTGGCTCAGTGGGTTAAGCCGCTGCCTTTGGCTCAGGTCATGATCCTGGGTTCTGGAATCGAGTCCTGAATGGAGCTCCTTACTCAGTGAGGACCCTGCTTCTCTCTCTGCCTCTGCCTGCCACTCTGCCTGCTTGTGTGTGCTCTCTCTCTCTCTGGCAAATAAATAAATAAAACCTTTAAAAAGAAAGAAAGAAACAAAGAAAGAAAGAAAGAAAGAAAGAAAATAATATTGCATTCATACAACAAACACGATGTTATAAAAAATTTCAGAGAAATTTCAAGAAAAGTGTTCTTGAAATTTAATATTATAATGGCAGAAATGAAATTTCAATAGAAGAGCTGAGATTCAAAAGCAAGACAATCTCCCAGAAAGTAGAATGAAAAGTCAATGCAATATAAAAATATTAAAACATTAAATTAGTCCAAGAGACCCAGAATCCAAATAATGGAAATTTCAGAATAAGTAAATTTGGAAAATGGAGGAGAAGAAAAGTATCAAAGAAATAATTCAAGAGTTTCCAAACTGAAGAGTTTCCAAACTGAAAGTACCCAGTAAGTGCTCAACACAATGGAATGAAACAAAACAAAACAAACTTCAAGGCCTATCTTTAAGAAATTTCAGAAAATTAGGAATGAGTAAAAGATTTAAAAAGCATGAAGAAGGATTTAAGAGAAGATTATGAAAAATTATAGCCAAAAAATCAATCTAGAAGAAATGGGTAAATTCCTAGAAATATATAACCTACCAAAAATGAAGCATGAAGAAATAAAAATTTTGAACAGACCACTGACAGGCAATAAAATTGAGTCAGTAATCAAAAAACTCCCAATAAACTGAAGTTCAGGACCAGAAGGCTTCACAGGTGAATTGCACCAAACATTCAAAGAAGAGTTAATACCTATTCCTCTCAAACTTTTCCAAAAAATAAAAGAGGAAAAGAAAAGCTTCCAAATTCATTCTACAAGGCTAGGCTTACCCTGATACCAAAACCAGATAAAGACACCACAAAAAAAAGAGAGCTCCAAGCCAATAACCCTCATGAACACACACACAAAATTCCTCAACAAGATGTTGTCAAACAGAATCCAACAATACATTAAAAAATCATTCACCGGGGCACCTGGGTGGCTCAGTGGTTAAAGCCTCTGCCTTCGGCTCAGGTCATGATCCCAGGGTCCTAGGATCAAGCCTCACATCGGGCTCTCTGCTCAGCAGGGAGCCTGCCCCCTCCTCCTCTCTCTCTCTCTGCCTGCCTCTCTGCCTACTTCTGATCTGTCTGTCAAATAAATAAAAATCTTTAAAAAAAAAAAATCATTCACCACAATCAAGTGGGATTTATGCCTGGGATACAAGAGTAGTTCAGTATTCAAAAATCAATCAGTGTGATACATCACATCAATAAGAAAAAGAATAGAAATTATATGATCATTTCAATAAATGTAGAAAAAGCATTTGACAAAGTACTACATCCATTTATGATTTTTTTTTAAAGATTTTATTTATTTATTTGACAGAGAGAAATCACAAGTAGTCAGAGAGGCAGGCAGAGAGAGAGAGAGGGAAGCAGGCTCCCTGCTGAGCAGAGAGCCCGATGCGGGACTCGATCCCAGGACACTGAGATCATGACCTGAGCCGAAGGCAGCGGCTTAACCCACTGAGCCACCCAGGCGCCCCCATTTATGATTTTTAAAAAACTCTCAACAAACAAGGTTTAAAGGGATTGTATCTCAACATCATAAAGGCCTTATATGAAAAACCCACAGCTAACATCATACTCAATGGAGAATAACAGAGTTTTTCCCCTAAGGTCAGAAACAGGACAAAGACATCCACTCTCACCACTTATATTCAACACAGCACTGAAAGGCCTAGCCACAGCAATCAGAAAACAAAAAGAAATAAAAGGCATGCAAATTGGTAAGGAAAAAGTCAAACCTTTATTGTTTGCAGATGACAGATGATATGATACTATATATAGAAAACCCTAAAGACTCCACCAAAAAACTATTAGAACTGACAAATGAGTTCAGCAAGACTACAAAAATACAAAATCAATACAGAAACCTGTTGCAGTTCAGAGGCACCTGAGTGAAACAGTCATTTGGGCATCTGATTCTTGATTTGTTCTCAGGTTGGGATCACAGGGTTGTGAGATCTATCTCCAAGTTCAGCATAAAGATTGCTTGGGACTCTGTTGCCCTCTCCTTCTGTCCCTCCCCAGCACTCATTCTCTCCCTCTCTCAAATAAATAAATAAATCTTTTTTAAAAAGAAACCTGTTGCATTTCTATATTTATTGCAGCACTGTTACAATAGTGAATTTATGGAAGTAGCCCAGAAATGAATGGATTAAGAAAAATTGGTGTATATGTGTACACACACACACACACACACACACATAAACATATAATGGAATATTACTCAGTCATAAAAAAGAACAAAATCTTGCCATTTACAACAATATGGATGGAGCTAGAGAGCATAATGCTAAGTGAAATAAGTCAATCAGAGAAAGAAAAATACAATATGATTTCACTCATATGTGGAATTTAAGAAACACACAAAGGAAGAAGAAAAAAGACACAAATGAAAAAATAGACTCTTTTTTTTTTTTAACAGAGAGAGAGAGAGAGAGATCACAAGTGGGCAGAGAGGCAGGCAGAGAGAGGGGGAAGCAGGCTCACCCTGAGCAGAGAGCCCAATGCGGGGCTCGATCCCAGGACCCTGAGATCCATGACCTAAGCTGAAGGCAGAGGCTTAACCCACTGAGCCACCCAGGTGCCCCAAGAAATAGACTCTTAATGATAGAGATTAAACTGGTCTATGGCCATACCACCCAGAATGTGCCTGATCTGGTCTAATCTAAGAAGCTATGCAGATTGGGCCTGGTTAGTACCTGGATGGGGGAACAAACTGCTGATTACCAGAAGGAAGATGGTTGGGGCGGGGGTGAGTGAAATAGGTGAAGAAGATTAAGAGTACACTTACCTTGATGAGCCCTGAGTAATATGTGGAACTGTTGAATCACTATATTGTACACCTGAAACTAATAGAACACTAAGCGTTAACCCCACTGGAATTAAAATTAAAAATAAATAAAAAGCATGAAGAGGAAAATAAGGAAGATTAGATGAGCATTAGATATTTTAACAGTAACATTGGAGAGTACAAAGTAATAGAAAAATTCCTTTGAGCTTCTAAGAGGAAAACAGTCCCTAGTAGGTTCTCCTAGCCAAATTATCAATAAAGTATGATAGTCAAAAACAACAACAACAACAACAACACTCACAGATAAACAAGCTTTCAAAAACTATACCTCCCGTGCACTTTCTCAGAAAGCTACTAAAAGATGCGCTCCTCCAAAACGAAGGAGTGAGCCAAGAAACAGGAAGACATCCACTCCCAGAAATAGAAATCCCATTGAAGAAAAAACAGACACAATCCCACAGACGGTGGTAAAAGGACATCTCTGCAGTGTGGGTGTGAGGTCCAGACTGAAGCAGTGCCTAGATCCTAGGAGAAATGTCTTCAAGAAGATATAAAACAGAGGAAACACATGATATGTTTAGATTAAGAGAAATTATAAATGTTTTATTTATTTATTTATTTATTTATTTATCTATTTCTGAGAGACAGAGAGCATGAGTGTGAGCATGGGGAGGAGGAGAGAGAGGGGGACAAGCAGACTCCGTGCTAAGCATGGAGCCAGACACGGGCCTGTATCCCTCAGCCCTGAGATGGTGGCCTGAATGGAAATCAAGAGTCAGTCACTCAACCAACTGAGCCACCCAGGTGTCCCAAGAGAAAAACTTTAAACCTATGATGAAGGAATTACAGAGAAATTCATGAAAAGTCCATAGAGAGTAAAGTGAATAAAAAGAGAACAATGATTAACTCCCAGAAAAACAGAGTACTACAAAAAAGGAAATACAACCATGGTATATACATCATGGCACAACGGTGAATAGTATTTGTTTAGACAGTCATGATAACAGAAACAGTGAATGCTGACCTAACCAAAATGACTATGTTGAGAGGATGGAGCAAAATGATAAGTAATTGAGAGGTGGTTATTTGTAAAATTTAATTAATTTTTACAAAATAAAATAAGCATGATATTCATAGATACAGAGGTAAATATCAAAAGAAAAATAATGGGAGTTGTTATTCCAGAGAACAGGGAAATGAAGGGGAAGGGGGAGACTGAAGGGCTATTCTATTTAATAAACCTTGCAGCACTTTCTGAATGTTTCGTCTAATCGTATATCAAACTTGGATATACATTTTGTAAAAATTAACAGAAAAGTAAAATCTATGCATATAATTACTTAACTTGAACAGAACTATGGCTGCACTTATACACATCTTTCAAGCCCTTTTTAATGTATTCTCCTACTTTTCCCATACTTCACATGCAAGTGAGTTTTGTATCACATCTTTTAAAACACTTTCAAAAGGTTTTGTTTCCACATTCTTCCCATTATTTTAATAATAATTGCATCAAGTAATAATACAAATCAAGCAATAATCAAGCGATAATTACAAAATTAATTTGATTGGGGTAGTGCTATGAACTGAATGTGTTCTCCCAAAATTCATATGTTGAATACCAACCCACAGGGAGATGGTTTGAGGAAGTGACTAGGTCATGGGGTCCCTGCCATCATGAATGAAAAGAGTGTCCTCATAAGAGGCTGAGAAACTCCCATTGTCTCTTCCTCCAGGGGAGGTTACAGTGGGAAGATGGTGGTCTATGGCTTCACCAGATACCAAAATTGCCAGTGTGGACTTCCCAGCCTTTGGAACCATAAGACATAAATTTCTGTTGTTCACAAGCCATCTAGTTTCTGTTATTTTGCTATAGCAGCCCAAGGGACTAAGACAGATATATGGATTTGAGACTTACTGAGTCAAAAGAATTTAACATTTTTATGATTGTTGCACAATGTTTTGCAACAAATTTTTGGAAGTAGACAATTTAATATCTAGATTGATACTATACTTTTTTGCAGCTCATGGAAAATCACATCTATCCAAGTTTCAATCATTTACTTAGTTAAGCATGCCCACAACACAACCACAAAATGATTTCAAGAAAGTACACCACAATAATCAAAGAAATGTAATAAAATTAATGTATGTTCTAGTTGTTGCAGAACTAATATTTTCTGCAAAGGAATGAGTTTTTTCAAAGGTATCAAAATCAGTTCATTTTCACTTATTTGAAACCCATTAATTTCCTCAAAGAGCCACAAAGGAGATTCATCATTCTCCTTCAATAGTTCTCCAGCTCTTACCAAAGATTCCCTATAACCATTATCCTGACCCAGGTCAGTGTGTTGTACTGCTTTCTGTATGGGAAGAAAGGAAGCTGTCCTCTACCTGAGCAGATGGAGAGATGGTGACGTTTGAAGAATACCACTGTCTCTACAGACTCACCCTTAACACTGTGGGGCTCCAAGTTAAGTACAAAAATAGTAGAAGCAGTACAAATAGAGGTTAACATACTACACGTCCAAATATTTAAAACCTTTAATTCAAAATAAAACACTTATACGAAATATGTTCTATAGTCCCACCTAGTTAAATGTAATGTCAAAACAAGCTAGAAGGTCAGATTCAAATCCAGAATCCACAGGCTTCTCAGAGCTCTGCACCCAAATACAGCACAGAAAAGAGAGCTGACCTCCAGCCTTGGCCCACCTTCCTCTCTCCATTTCTGCTCCTTTTCCTACCCAGGCAGGTCTTACACATATATTGTTAACTCCAACCAGCAAATCCAGGCACTGCCCTCCACCACCCCAAACAGCAGCCCAGCTGCCCTGTGCACCAAGTACCAGCAGGGTCCATCTACCCTTGGGAAGATGAATCCAGAATGAAGGGCTGCACATGCCCTAAAATAAGGACCAAGCTATTTAGCCAGGGAATTCCTGGAAGAACCATGCTCTGGATGGGCACCTCCCCCAGCCCCCCAAAACTTCTTGTTCTGTCAGGAGGGACTAGGTCAGGGGACTAGGGCAGCTCTCTCTAAAGCATGGGCCCAGAGTAGAGAATCCACTTATAATGGTGTAAGGAGAAAATTGCTTTAGATATGCAGTTCCTACCTTTGAAGACTTTTCTCTGAATTAAAATATCATTCTCAGAGAGAATGTGTCAGAAATCTTTGCCCTGTGTCCTTAGCATTTCAGAACTATGAGCACATTCTTTAGGATCGGTAGGGCAGCAAGAGGCAGCCTGGGCTGTCCACACTGCAAGAAACAAAAAGAGGCTTTGACTGGCTCTGTCTCATTAGTCTCCTCCTGACTGTCCTGGACAGTTTAAGCCAATGAAGAAAGAGGAAGAGAAAAATAAAATTGTAAAGTGGGGAAGACCTCCATGCCTGTCTCCAGATTTTCCTCTTGGCATCAGCTTGCAGAGCAGAACCACCTTAAACTACATGGGTAAAATGAATGGCCAAATACAGCTGCGCTTCCCAACTGGCGTTGTTCAAGCTCCTTATGTCTAAAGACAATAATAGCATCCGTTGTTTTTATTCATCAAATAGCAATACATGCAATATAAATCTACATCTTTTTTCCAATGAAAAAGAATGGTCTGAAAGCCTGGGAGTATGCATCAAATGAGCAGGATTGATAGCGGATACTTTTGCTAAAGCCCTGGCTACACAGTCATTTATCATTTAGCTAAATACTAATCATTACCTTGAGGTTTTAACTATTACACCATTTTAGATGTTTTTATTCTTCATGACATATTATTTAATTTACAAATAAAGACCAGTCATTAAAAACAAGAAGCATAAAGTATATCGCCATTGAAAACAAGTTAATGTAAGAAGCATAAAAATGTACTGAAATTCTAAGAAGATGATTTTTACCCAATACATTGCACTTATCTGTTTATAATCCCCCAAAAAGCTTATCAGGATGGCTCTAAATTTTTTAAAAAATTATGTCAAAAGTATGTAACATAGTAACTATCAAATTCTCTTTGTTTTTGTTGGAAATAAAGACTAATCACATTATAAATGTGCTCTTTGACTTGCAAAGCTTGCAGGAAGTAACCGAAAACATTCTCTTATTTTGTCTGTTAGAAATAAAATGCAAATTGTGAAAAATAAGTTAATGATTTTAAGTCTAAAATATAAGAATTATAACCATCACAAAGTAATTATAACTATCTTGATGCTTTAAAAGAGAATTAGATTTTTAAATCCAAGTAAATTCATTTAAGTACCTTAAGCCAAAAATAGTATGTCATTGACTATTCTGTCAATAAATAATCTTTTGCCACTAATTAATTTAAAGTAAATTTATCTGCTTGTATCACATATAACAAAGAAAGATGTCAAAATTTTCCTTACCATAAATAAAATCATCCGGACTGGATTTTAAATAAACCTTATACTCTAATATTAAATAAAACACTTTTCTAAATTAAAACATTTTACTAAAAGTCTTTTCTGCAGAACAGCCATGTAAAAATAACAAAATAATTTGTAGGTTTGTAAGGGGATTTGACACTTTGTAAGTGACTGTGAAAGGGATTTGTAAACCAAAAGTATTTCCAAGACAGTGGTTAATAGGGTCATATCAGGTATTCCACAGTGCCTGCACTGTCTGCTGCCTATAGTGTAGAAGCCCATTAACAGTGACGAAGTCTTTCTGTCCATCATTAAAGTCAGGTGCAGTCAGACAGAATTAAGCTCTGATTAAACTCTCTGCACTTCAGTTCCTACATTTATAAAATGAAGATAATAGTACCTCCTTCCCAAGACCGTTACTCCCATTAAGCAAGATAACAAATGCAAGTGGCCAGCACACTGTGTAGGCATATGGCCAGCATTCGATAAATTGCAGATGTACATATATGACATTTATACATGTAGATACGTATTTCCAGGAGAAGAAACACACCAACTGAAATTCTCACTAAATAATTACCCATCTAATTAATTGATATCAGCTACTTTCCTGAAAAGGGGGGAAAGCAGAAAGTAAAAAGAGGAAGATATTACTGATAGGCAGAAAAAGTCACCAAAAGTGAAGACAAAATACGACAAAAACATATTTTTGCCTAAAATATGTTAAGGATAAAAATTCTGCAAATAACGTAAATGCACCTCTCTCCCTCTGAGCCATCATGTACCTGGGGACCTGGCACCCAGGAAGTGTTTGAACATAATTAGACATCAGGAGGAAAGACTGAGTTAGCACCAATTTCCAGAAAGTTGGTGCCATGTAACTAAGTACAATCACTAACCGAAGTACAACTAACTAAATACAATCACAGGGTTACAGGACAGTGCACTAAAAGGGACCCAAGAGACCACCTAACTAGCTCCAACCTGTAGCGAAAGGCAAGATGAAGTGCTGAGGTGACCTGCCAAAGGACACACCCAATTAGAGGCAGAGGCCAAACTTGAATTAGGATTTCCAGTAAAGTGTTCTTTCTTGTTTGGAAAAACAAAAAACAAAAAAAAAAAAAACATTTGTGTGTATATGTTAGGGACATGGGAGAAAATGGGACAGACTCTGGAATATATAAGGCAAAAATTTCTAATACTACCAACATATACCTTGGCTGGCAATAAGATCCAAGGTTGACAAGGTGACAAGACTTCCCCCTAAGGACAGAAAATATGTTGCATTATTCCTCCTGCAGAAGGCAGTTAGACTAATACATCCCTGCTGTCAAAAATAACTGCTGCTTTCAGATATGTTTTCCACCTACCCTTCCGATGGAAATGAGCCCAGCTCTCTTTCTCGGAAGAGTCCAGCACAGAATCATCACTCAAAGGAGCAAGCAGCTTGCAGAATGGCTGCAATGAGTTGGTTCCCTAGTAAATAGATTGAGCATTATTGCTCTACTTCATACCCTCAATGGAACGACATCCCATGAATGGAGTGGTATATTATAACTGGCATAAAATAAGCCACCACTTTAGTTACAACACGGGATTGTCCAAATAAACAAGCATTAATCATGCACATTATGTAGAGCATAATGCTTCAGAGAGCTTCTGCAAGCAGCTCCAAATGAACTCGACCAAATTATACCATCTGACAGCTGTTCTGTGACCTGTGGGAAATGAGTTGGTGGTCTCAGTCCAGTTCCTAGTGGACAGGTGTCCAAAGCACAAAAACTACCCTCACAATTGGGCCTAATTAGCAACCTGGTTGTTGCAGCCCCAGTAAAACCTGGAGTCCGTGTCACCGTCATGCTGTTGGAGGCTTGTCTCGACATCAGGTGGCACGCACTAAAGGCTTAGTGCAGAAACGCTCACAAAGGCGCCTGCACAAAATGTCGTTGCTTCAGGAGAAACAGAACTGCGTCCAGGACTGGCTCCCCGCCTCTTGCCCGACTCCCCCAAGCCAAAGATGTCAGAGACAGGGATGGAGTTTGGGGCACTGTTTTACTCCATGGGATGAACGTGTCTGTAATGCTTGGAGTGTTATGTGCTCCCATGCACCCCTAGGAGTTACAGACTCAATATTACACAAAAACAGATTTCCCTGGATCCCCAACCATTTCTCAAAATCTTTCCCTTCATCTCTTTGCCTTAATTGAAACCTGCCTGATTCTGTGGATAATGCCTCCCTTTAAGCCCTCCCAAGTGTACAGTTGTTGTTCTCCAAACTTCTACATACCTCAGCACCAGATATTTGGCAAGATAATGTTCCTAAATCTCACTTCCAGGTCATTTCTTCTCTGCCCTTGCAAACTTTCCTTTCTCTCTGCCACCCAGAGCACTCAGCTCTGCCCCTATTCATTGACCTTCCATTCAATCCTTTTATTCTGAAAAGATGTTAACTCCTGGCGTACAGTCTTTCTCTTTTATCCTCTCTTCAGATGCATCAATAGCATTTCAACATCCATTTTGGTGAAGTATAAACACTCTGGCTTCAAAGTGTCTTATTTTCCTCACCCTAATGATCTTTCTGTCCTCCAGGGCCTCCCACTCCCATGGCTGCTCTCCAGACCTTGTCATTACCAGAAACCACACCATCTCCAAAAATCTCAATTCAAAATTACTTCCTCAGGTTACAACCAGTCATCTCTAGCTCATTTTGTTATAGCATCCTTCTTTATGATTTTCTCACCATGTGCAGACCAATCCATTGGCCCAGTTTTCTTGTTATTTATTGACTTCCCATCCTTCCCTTCTCTCAGGTCATCACTGCCGCCTCACTTTCCCTCACCCTTTCCAATCTAACATCAAGTCTTGTCAACTTTATCTCCAAATTATATTCATTTATTTCTTAAGCATCATTGTATTCCCAGGCTCTGGCTCAAAATATAGACTCAATAGTATCTCTCCAATGAGTGAAACATTAAAAATACATGTTGGAGAGTTTCACTTCTACTTGGACACAGAAGCAGAAGAGAATGTCACTTACACACTGACATCAGAAAAAAAAAAAAATGGATCTGAAAAAGAATGACTTTTATCCATCCCAACAGAGAGATAAGGTTATAAGAAAGAAAAACAAGCTGAATTCCAAAAAGGGACAAACCTCAATGAAGAGAAATAGGACACATGTACTTTTCCACCTTTGGCAGAACACAGGAGAGAGAAATGGCTGCTACATAAGCAAACAGGAACCCAACTAAAAATTGTATTCATGAAGGCCAGGTGCGGGCTAGTATGACAATGCAGTACATGTAGCAGGTCCATATACAAGGGGAATTTGCCTTTATTCATGACATTTTTCCACAGGCCTCCATTGGGTGCTTATAAATAAAGCTTAAGGACAGGATAGGAAAATGGAGAGAGCCCCGCTGACAGGGAAGGGTACAGTGGAGTGGGCATACAAAGATAATCATCAGGAAACCACCTCCCTCCCACTACCAACCAGACATACGAGGCAGAGCTTGGACGCCATAGCAGGAAGGGCAGGAATGTGAGAAAACACTAAACAACGTCCCAAACACTGAGCCTGCTAAGAGCAAGACCAGGCTAGGAGAACACAGAACACTCCAGGGACCCCAGCACAAGTATAACAACACTACCTAATAACCAACATAGTCTACAATCCGGAAAGGAGCCAGAGTTTGTAAAAGGTCCCCTTGATGGTGCAGAGTGGCTGAAAGCTAAGGGTGGAGAAGAACACTGATTATTGTTTTCAACCCACCGAGTTTCCACTCTATAACAGCTTCCAACATTTGGAGGAATTTAAGTTTATGGTACACTGAAGGTAATGACAGCAACAACAAAACCCAAACCCATCTCCGTTCCTATCTAGGGTATAACTCAACACCATAATAACAGCTTGACAAGATGCAAAAATGTTATTTACTTTATTCTTCTATCTATGTCTATAAATAATATTTAAGAATCATATAAAACACCAAAACCAACATAAAATCAAGGGGGGAAAGGGGGCCTATTGCAAAAAATAGAGCAATCAACAGAACTAGACTGAGATGATCCAGATGTTGAAATATTTTCAAATAATCATGATTAATATGTTGAAAGCACTAGTGAAAAAAGCAAGCATGTGCACAGATAGAAATTTTAGCAGAGACGTGAGAACTATAAGAACAGGTTAATGGGGACATCTGCATGGCTCAGTTAAGCATCTGACTCTTGATTTTGGCTGAGGTCGTGCTTTCAGGGTCCTCAGATCGTGGAGCCTGCTTAAGATTCTCTTTCTCTCCCTCTTCTCTCTCCCTCTGTGCTGCTACCCCCACCCCATCCCAGCTCACACATGCAGTGAAAGACATGGGAAGAGAGATAGAGAAAAGAGAAGAGAAGAGAAGAGAAAAAGAAACAGAAAGGAAGAAAGAGAGAAAGCGTTAAAATGGAAAGGATAGAAATTTAAAACATGAAATCCAAGACAAAGAATATATTCAATAAATTAATCAGCAGAAGAGAAAGATCTGGGGGCGGGGTGGCGGGAAGAATTGGTGAGCTTAAATATAGATTAGTCAAAATTATTCAAACTGCAGAGAGGGAAAAATAAAGCAACCAAGAACCATGGAACAATATCAAATGTTCCACATTTATTGAGAATCCCAAAAGAGCAGAAGAGAATAGAGAAGAAAAAATATATGAAGAAACAATGGCTGAAAGGGTAACCTGAAGTTTATTTTTGCTGAAGAAAGAGTTCTGTATCCAGATTGCCAGGTCAGTTACACAAATCTATATGTGTCATAAAATGCCATAGAAATATATACCAAAAAAGTATAAAATTGGCAGAACCCAAATAATATCTGTAGCTTAGTTAAGAATATTGTAACAGTGTCAATTTCCAGATTTTTATAAACACTAGGATTACATAAGATGTTATCATTGGCAAAAGCTGTGTGTGAAGGATACATGGGCACTCACTACATTTTACAACCACTTGTGAGTCTAGTCATTTCAAAAAAAAAAAAAGTTCTTTAAAAGATAATGACCAAACAGATACATGAAAAACTGTTTCACATCACTCGGCATCAGGGAAATACAAATCAAAACCACAATGAGATACCACCTCACACCAGTCAGAATGGCCAAAACTAACAAGTCAGGAAACAACAGATGTTGACAAGGATGTGGAGAAAGGGGAACCCTCCTACACTGTCAGTGGGAATACAAGCTGGTGCAGCTACTCTGGAAAACAGTATGGAGTTTCCTCAAGAAGTTAAAAATGGAGTTACCCTATGATCCAGCGATTGCACTACTGGGTATTTACCCCAACGATACAGATGTAGTGACAAGAAGGGGCTCATATGCCTCAATGTTCATAGCGGCAATGGCCACAAGAGCCAAACTGTGGAAAGAGCTGAGATGTCCTTCAACAGATGAATGGATAAAGAAGATGTGGTTCATAGATACAACGGAATATTACTCAGCCATAAGAAAGGATGGATAGCTACCATTTACATCAACATGGATGGAACTAAAGGATATTATGCTACATGAAATAAGTCAATCAGAAAGACAATTATCTTATGGTTTTACTCATATGTGGAATATAAGAAATAGTGCAGAGGATCATAGGGGAAAGGAGGGAAAACTGAATGGGAAGAAATCAGAGAGGGAGACAAACCATGAGAGATTCTTGACTCTGGGAATAAAACTGAGGGCTGCAGAAGGGGAGGTGGGTGGAGGAATGGGGTAACTGAGTGATGGGTATTAAGAAGGGCACGTGATGCGATGACCACTGGATGTTATGCAACTAATGAATAAATGAACACTACATCAAAAACTAATGATGTACTATATGTTGGCTAATTGAATTTAATTTTTGAAAAAGGACAATGGTCAAAATTTTTCCAAAAATACTGAAGGAAAACAAATGACTGATATGATAAACCCAGAGAACTTCAAGCAGGATGAACAATACTATAATAACACTATACACAACTAGACCTATAATAGTCAAACTGTGAAAAATAAAAAACAAACAGGAACATAATTTTCTTATAACATTTGTAGAAGTAAAATGCATTACATTAAGAGCACACAATAGGGAAGAGAAGAAATAAAGTTAATGTTAAAAGTTTCTTACACTATAAACTATACCAAATTTGGTGGTTGATTGTGATAAGTTTATTGACTGTTTATAAATTTATAAGTTTATAGACTATTACATGCATATCGTAAATCATAGGGAACCCACTATTTTAAAAAAGAGATAATTACGAGTGCTTGGGTAGCTCAGTGGGTTAAAGCCTCTGCCTTCGACTCAGGTCATGATACCAGGGTCCTGGGATCGAGCCCCACATCAGGCTCTCTGCTCAGTGGGGAGCCTGCCTCCTCCTCTCTCTCAGCCTGTCTCTCTACCTACTTGTGATCTCTGTCAAATAAATAAATAAAATCTTTTTTTAAAAAAAAGATAATTAGTAAACCAATAGTGGATATAAAATGGAATCATAAGAGAAGGCAGGAAAAGAAAAAAAAAAAAAAAACGGAAAAAGAAAGATGGAGAAATTAGAAAGCAACTACCAAAAGGACCTCCTGTGGGCCTGCCACCTCCAATACACCCTCAGCCAAAGCCCATCTGAAACAGTGCTACAAGCCTGGCAGTGTGCAAGGAGCCCTGACAGGGGCCAGCACCACTCCAAAGGGACTCCAGCACTGAGGAGAGAGGAAGATAACCACACACCAGTACAAGCGAGGCACCAGCAATGAGCTGGTGGCAGAGATCTAATATGACGGCAGTATGGATGGGGGAATGGGTGAAATAGGTAAAGGAGATTAAGAATGCAATTATCTTGCTAAGTACTGAGTAATATATGGAACTGTTGAATCCCTAGAGTGTACACCTGAATCTTATAGAACACTGGAGGTTAATTACACTGGATTTTTTTAAAAAGATACCAGAAAAAAAATCAAAATTTTTTTTAAATATGGTACTGACACAAAAATAGACACATGGATCAACATAATAGAACAGAATAGAAAGTCCAGAAATAACTCACAACTGTATGGGCAATTAATCTTTGGCAAAGGAGGCAAGAATATACAATGGGAAAAACATAGTCTCTTCAGCAAATGGTATTGGGGAAAATGGACAGCTACATGTGAAAGAATGAAACTGGACCACTTTCTTACACCATACACAAAAGTAAACTTAAAATGGATTAAAGATGTAAAGTGAGACCTGAAACCATAAAAATCCTAGAAGAGAACACAGGCAGTAATTTCTCTAACATTGACCATAGCAACATTTTTCTAGAGATATCTACCAAGACAAGGGAAACAAAAGCAAAAATAAACTCTTTGGACTATATCAAAATTAAAAGCTTCTGTGCAACAAAACAGACAACCAACAAAACTAAAATACAATCTACTGAATGGGAGAAGATTTTTTCAAATGACATATCTGATAAAGGCTTAATATCCCTTTCAGAACTCATACAACTCAACACACACACACACAAATAATAATAATAATCCAATTAAAAGTGGGCAAAAGAGATGAAGAGACATTACTCCAAATAAAGACAACCAGATGGCCAACAGACAGAGGAAAAGATACTCAACATCACTCATCATCAGGGAAATGCAAATCAAAACCACAAAGAAGTATCACCTCACACTAGAGAGATTTAGAATGGCTCAACTCAAAAACTCAAGAAACAAGTGATGGAGAGGATGTGGAGAAAAAGGAGCCGTCGAGTACTGCTCTTGGGAATGCAAAATGGTACAGACACTGTGGAAAACAGGATGGAGCTTCCCCAAAAACTTAAAAACAGAACTACCATATGAACCAGTAATTCCACTACTTTGGACTCATCCAAAGAATACAAAAACATTATTTCAAAAAGATATATGCACCCTTGTGCTTATTTCAGCATTATTTACACTAGCCAAATTATGGAAGCAGCCCAAGTGTCCATTCATAGATGAATGGATAAAGAAGCTTCATATATATATATACATATATATATATGTATATATATATATACACACACACATACATATATATACACATATACATAAAATATGTATATGTATATATATGCATACATATTACTCAGCCATAAAAAATAACAAAATCTTGCCATTTGCAACAACATGGCTATAGTTCTAGAGTAAAATGCTAAGTGAAATAAGACAAAAAAAGACAAATACCATGATTTCATTCATATGTGGAATTTAAGAAACAAAAAGAACAAATAAAGAAAAAAAGAGAGACAAACCAAGAAACAGATGCTTAACTATATAGAACAAATGATGGTTGCCAGAGGGGAGGTGAGCTGGGGGATGGGTAAAATAGATAAAGAGAACTAATAGTACACTTATCATGATGAGCACTCAGTAATGTATAGAATTTTTGAATCACTATGCTGTACACCCGAAACTAACATAACACTGTATGTTTATACTAAAATTAAAGAAATCAAAAATTAAAAAAATAAAATAAAGTCTTATCGACATATGTCTGTACCAAAAGGTGCCCACTTTCTTGAAGACCTATGTGATATCAGAATTTTATCTCAGTGTAAAAAAATCACATAACGTCAGTGTATATAAAATCATACCCATGTATAATCTTCTCTAACTGTGCGCAGGGTTACCAAGGCCATCGCATACAGCTGTCTCGCTGTGTCCTGTGCTGCCGCATCATCAACAAAAACATGCAGCCCAGGGGGTACGGATGTGCTTTGAAATCTAACCCTTACTCTGTAAAGCCGTGTGTCATTAGCACCTTTTTTCTAATGATCCTCCTAATAGGGACCTTTATATAATTTCTGAGCTCAGAATGTGCACCTTTTTAACACACGTGGAAATAGTGTGAATGCTAAAAAGTGGCCTGAGGACCATTAACCACTCTGAAAAAAACAATCTCAGAATAAGCATCCCTACTAGGAATTAAACACTCAGCAAGTTTTTCTCCATTCTTTCAATTTACTATATAAAGAATATCTCTGAAAGGTAGAAGAGAACAATTTTGTATAAGAAATGACTGACTTGATCTTTAAATTTCCACATAATATATATGATCACAGTCACTAGCTAACAAACAGAAATCCCCCTACATACATACAAAATTCACTCCATTAGGGAAGCCTGATATAAGGTTTTCCCATTGTCTCTTAAGAACGGCCAAATTCTCATTGCTGTGTATATCCTGTATATACAGCAAAGAAATGTCTGAAAATTGTAGCAAAACAAGATTGTATAGAAAATTTGCAGTCAGTTGTGATTGACAGTACACTTAGCTTAGGGATAGCAGATAAAAGTATTATCGGTGTATGCCACCACTCTCATCCTGCCTTCAGCAACCATAACAATAACTTCTAAAATCTTTTCTTCCTGATGCAACCATAAACAATTAGCATCTCTTTGTTAAATTCTAATTGCTCTTCTTACACAGCTGTGCCACTGTACAGCTCAAGAAAGAGAGCTCAAGTGTTAAGACAGTTATTAACAAAATAATGCCATAACAAACTGAAAGGCCCTGGGGGGTTCAAGACAAACAGGTCTCCCCCACATCTTTTCAGATCATGGACTGTATTTTAAATGATGAGTTTCCCCATCCTTTTCTCTTAAACATAAACCTTTTTCTCTTTAATGTAAATCAGGATACTCTGGACATTATATGGCTTAACACCTACAAAGAACTCAGAAAAGTGCCTTGCATATATTAGATACACTATTAGAGGAACAATGTGTATTTGTTTTACTTATTGCTGTACACTTTCCCTTTACCGGTTTGTTGGGTTGCTTTGGTTTGGTTTGGTTCTCAAATTTTTTACTTGCAATCTACCCACATTCTCGGTGACTAGCAAAGCTGATGAGTAGTATTCAAGTCCACACAAACTACCCATTAGTACTTCAACATTACAATGGCTAAGGCAAAAGGAAAGCGGTTTTTATTATTATTATTATTTTTTTTTTCTGGGAAATAGTTGCAAAGTGCTGCAATATTCACTGAAAACCTTAAGTCAGCTCTAAACTTGAGAGTTTTCTCACCCTTCAAAGTGATTCAATATAGGATGACAACATTCCTATCCCTTTCTACTTGAGAAACTCCAAAAACTGTTTGTCCCAGAAATATCTTGACATATTAGAAGTTTCCAGCTTCAGGAAATGAAATGTTGTATAGTAGAGGGTTGAGATATCTACAAATTTGACATGAAATCACTTGACTTAGTGTAGAAGAGAAACATTCTTCAAGGAGAAAAGCCTGAGATGAAATAGCCCCTATATATTTTAAGTCTCCATCTGTAATGCCCCACAATTATACAACCTATTTGACAAATCCAGTAACCAACAAAATAGCTTCTACGCTGAATCAGTTAGGCTACCTCTGTGCACTAGTAAGTGAATCCCTGACCAAACAGTGAGTTAACAATAAACACATTTCATTTTTCACAAAAAAGCTGTATATTGGTGGATTACTCTTTCCTCAGTTAGTGCCACATCCTCAGGGGGCATTTCCACCCTCAGCCTTGTAGCCTCATGGCCACAAGACAGCTGCCTCAGCTCCATATTGTGAACTCATGTAGCATATTCCAAAGAAGGGAAGGGAAAGAGCCTCTCCTTGGGCATTCCTCCATCTATCTTTTCCAGAAGCACTACTCACCTTAACCTAGCAGATTTGATCTTACATCTCATTGGCCAGAACTGGATCACATGGCCACTCTTAGCTGCAAGGAAATATGGGAAGGTAAGTACCTGATGTCCTAGCCTTTTTGGGGGGTTGGGGGGGGAGAAAAGGGAATGGTTACTGAGAAGGCTTATAACATCCTTTCCCTGATTTTCCTTCTGGAAAACTTTCAGTCATCCTTTAAGACACAAAGTATCAGTTACTCCCTTGACAAATCTCCCTTGACCCAGCCCTAGGCAGTGTTTGGTGTTCATTCCTTAGTGATCTGACGATTTTATGTACCTGTATACATCAATGTATCCATTTTGCATTGTAAATTGTCATTAGTATTTGTTTCCCCATTTACAGAGTGAACTTCTGGAATGGGAAAATTTTCTCTTAACCACTATATCTCAAATATCTATGAAAGTATGGTTGAAAATAATTAGACCCAATTATTTAAGCTATGATGATGAAGTTACTCCCAATAACCACACATATATTGTGCTAGATTAGGCAACATACAAAATAACCCAATAATTACCTAAAAGAAATGAAAAAACTAAACATAAGG
The DNA here is from genome assembly GCF_964662115.1 of Mustela nivalis. Classification (NCBI taxonomy): domain Eukaryota; kingdom Metazoa; phylum Chordata; class Mammalia; order Carnivora; family Mustelidae; genus Mustela; species Mustela nivalis. The sequence continues at coordinate 31,143,794 of NC_139024.1, forward strand.
ACAAACTGGTTATGTTAATCATCATCCAGGTAACTAGAATCACTTTTTCAACGGGATTTTGTCTGGAACAACAGACAAAAAAGGAGAGATCATCCATCAGCCCAAGCTTTACCCAAAGAGCAGGGTTTTCAGAGCTTCAGAATGTGGATGCATGACCCTCATAATGCCTGAGTTCAAATACAGCTTCTATTTCTGATGTCTTGCAAATTAAACATTTTTAGAACCCTAAAAATGATGACTGTCCCAGCAGCACAAAGAATCCAGAACTCCTTCCAGATCTAAGGCAGGAAATAAGATAAGCCTGGAAGCTCTTGTCCTCCCAGACAGAAGTTGGGTTAGACGAATGGATAAAGAAGCTGTGTTATGGGGCGCCTGGGTGGCTCAGTGGATTAAACCCTCTGCCTTCAGCTCAGGTCATGATCCCAGGGTTCTGGGATTGAGCCCGCATCACATTGGGCTCTCTGCTCAGCAGGGAGTCTGGCTTCCCCCTTCTCTCTCTGCCTGCCTCTCTGTCTACTTGTGATCTCTGTCTGTCAAATAAATAAATAAAATCTTGGGGAAAAAAAAAAAAGAAAATGTGTTATATATATGCAATAGAACATTACTCAATCACCTAAAAGAATGAAATCTTGCCATTTGCAACAACATAGATGGAACCAGAGGGTTTTATGCTAAGCTAAATAAGTCAGAGAAAGACAAATACCCTGCTTTCACTCATATGTGGAATTTAAGAAACAAAATAGATGAACATAGGAGAAGGGGAGGAAAAATAAAATAAGATGAAAACAGAAAGAGAGGCAAACCATAAGAGACTCTTGACTACAAGAAACAAACAGGGTTGCTGCAGGGGAGGTGGGTGGGGTGATGGGGTCATTGGGTGATGAACATTAAGGAGGGCACTTGATACAATACACACTGGGTGTTATATGCAACTGATGAATCACTAAATTCTACCCCTGAAACTAATAATACAACATATGTTACTAAATTTAATTTAAATTTTTACAAAAATTTTTAAAGACAAATAGGGTCATCTCAAGAGAATTCGGAATCCAACCTGAAATGACTCACTGGCCAAAGATGGGACAATGTGTACACCAATAAGAAAAATAATTGTAATGGATTAAAACATATCTAATGTGTTTAGAATCACAAATTCCTAATGATACTTTAAGTCAGTCATCTTTAGAAGATACTGGGATATTACTTTATGACTGTGAAAATTGATTGGAAAAGAATCAAACGTTTCTCCTGCCTTTCTCACACTAACTCCTTTACCACTAAATATCAAATATTCAATGAGAGGAAGTTTCTCTTTATAGAAACTTTCCAGTTAATTTACTGTGCAAACCCAAATAAATTAATGATCTAGGCATTAATCCTCCACAACTGCTAACATTAAAAAAAAAGAAAGATAACCAGGGGCGCCTGGGTGGCTCAGTTGGTTAAGCAACTGTCTTCGGCTCAGGTCAGGATCCTGGAGTCTCAGGATCGAGTCCCGCATCAGGCTCCCATCTCCATGGGGAGTCTGCTTCTCCCTCTGACCTTCTCACCTCTCGTGTTCTCTCTCACTGTCCTTCTCTCAGATAAATAAATAAAATCTTTAAAAAAAAAAAAAAAAAGGAAAGATAACCAAACATCATGTACATCCTAACAGAGGACCACTTCTATGAAATAATCTTCGTCAAAAAGGAAAAAAATTGAAATGAAATCTGATCAAGCTACTAGGTTTAACTACAAAATTTACGAGAAATATGAAGGAAAAAGAACATCCTATTACACCTTAGAGACACAGTCAGCAAAATATAGACCATGGGAAACCGCGCAGGACAACCAATAAATTACAGGAAGGAAACATGTAGATTAAAAATGACTTAAAAGGGGGCGCCTAGGTGGCTCAGTGGGTTAAGCCTCTCCCTTCGGCTCAGCTTGTGATCTTGGGGTCCAGGGATCAAGCCCCGAGTCAGGCTCTCTGCCTAGTGGAGAGCCTTCTTCACACCCACCACCACCACCTGCCTTTCTGCCTACTTGTGATCTCTTTCTTTCAAATAAATAAATAAAATATTTCCAAAAAAATGACTTAGAGATATATCCACAAATTGCAATGTGCAGATCTCATTTGTATCCTGATTTAAAAAACAAACATTTAGAAAAATGGTTATATTCTTGAGACAATTGGAGTATATTTTAAATGCTAATTAGATGTTTATAATATTAACTAATCATTGTTTTAAAACACTAGATGTTGATAATGATATCAGAGTTCTTTTTTTTTTTAAGTTCTTATTTTTTGCAGATATATACTGAGATATCTGAGAAGAAGAGGTACCATGTTTGGGATTTGTTTTAGGGTAGATTTGAGAAGGAAGAATGTGGAGGTGGATGGAACAGATTGACTGTGATTTGTGGGTTGTTGGGTCTGCGTAGAGAGTATATGGGGATGAATTATAATGTTCTATCTACTTTTGTATATGGAATTTTCTATGATAAAACATCTTTAAATGCTTTCCTGATTCAAAATATCAGTAAACTTAAAAACAGGTTAGCTGTCCTAGTTCATTAAAGTAATAGAAACATGACAAGATTGGGTAAGACAAGGTGTTAAATGGAATTTGGCCAGCAGCCTATAAGGATATGACTCCTTTTCAAAGGAGGGTAAAAATCAACATAAGCTGTTGTATTCATTTGCTAGGGCTCCCATAACAAAGTACCACGGACTGGATGGCTTAAACCACAGAAACTTATTTCATTACCGCTCTAGAGGCAAGAAGACCAAAGATCAAGCATTCATTGGTCAGTTTGGTTTTCCCTTAGGCCTCTCTCCCTGGCTTGCAGATGACTGATTTCTTGCTCTGTCTTCTCCCAGTCTTACCTCCATGCATGGTGTAACCTGCTATGTCTCCATGCATCCAAATTTCTTCTTAGGACACCAGTCAGACTGGATTAGAGCTCACCCCAATGACCTCATTTTAAGTGAATCACTTCTTTTTATCTCCAAATATTGTCACATTCTGGGATACTGGGGGTTAGGACTTCAATATATGTATTTGAAGGAGATACAATTCAACTCATAAGAGCTGCCACACTTAGCAATCCTACATTATGAGCTAACATTCTGAAAATTTGTCTGACAAGTCAAGCTTCCTCCACAGGCCTGAAGAAAAGCCAAGAGTTAGGTCAAGGTTGGTGGGGTGCTTCATTTCATTAGCTCCCAACTAAGTCTAGGACTCCACGAAGTCAAACCAAGCCTAAAAGATATTTATGCCTAGAAGAAAATAAGGATTTTCTATGGAGAAGGATTAAAAAGTCTCAAATTAGGGCATCCAGTCTCCCATCCAAACCCAATGAACCTGTCAAAGCTTGGATAACCAATGTGTTCCTGACTTTGCTTGAGGCACCTTAACCCATGCAGAGAAGGGATGTGTGCAGAGACAATGTGTCTTTGCCTGCATACAAGGCTGCAAATAGACAACACGAACCCTTCTGTGTACCATCTGCATTAACAGAGAGAAAGACAAGAAACTTCCTGCCATAAGCAACAACAGAGCTTACCCTCTGGCGTCCCACAACCCCCAAATAGCCTCCACACATGTTCTCTCTACCTGGATTCCCTGCCAACATCTTGTTCAAGCGTTTGGCCGGAACGAGCAGGGCATTCTGTTCACAGGTGGTTTGGTTTATCCTGTTCCAAATAGTCTAGGCACCTGAACAAATCACAGCACTCTTGCCTCTCTTTCTCTCTTCCATCAGTTTGCCAAATAGATACAAAATTGTGGTGGTTTAAGTGGGCATTGTTTTGCCACCTTAAATGAGGTTACATTTCCAGGGATATACACACGCTCCCCCACACCTCCCCTCTTCCTTATCCTTTATGAGAGCTTACTTTACACCAAGGTCTTATCTAATCAAATATATTGGCTAAGCTGGCATCATCATCAGTTCTAAACCAACCCCTGAAGTCTGTCAGGCCCACCTGCACTGTCCTTTACCTTCTCATATCAGCTGAAATACAGTTTTTTCTAAAATAGTTCTGCACAAGTTTGTTCATTTATATAAAGACGTGTGCAAGCTTGTGCTGCCCCTGCTTTCAGATACACAAATTCCTTGATTTCTCCTTAGTATAACTTCCTAATACAAAACAGTCCTTGGTCTTCAATTCATCAGAATGATATAAATTACAGAAGTTACATACCCTTTCATAAGACCACTGGCATTCCTACAGCCAATAACCTCCAGTCATTCTGTAGTCACCAAGTGCCCCCAAACTCCTAGTCCAAAACAATATCACTAAGTAATATCTTGGGAAAGCCTATATGTCATGGAAATATGCAAAATGCCCTGGAAAAGGGACAGGGCAAGGCATAGCTGACAAAGCCATGGGGAAAGGGAAAAGATGCCAAGATTGCAGTGTTGGAGAGAGCTATAGCCCAGTAGCATCAATGAAAGAAGCAGAAAAATGGTTGTGCAGGAGAGAACTAGATGTGATGATCCTGAAGACCCCCCACCCAGCAGAGGTGTGGCAGCAAGTGTCCTTGTCCCCAGTTTCCCCAACCACAATCTGCTGGAGACTTTTTCTCCTTGTAGTGTCCAGATTGTGAGCCCACAGTCTTGGAAATCAGGAATCTGGGCTTTGACTGGGGGCACCCACCAACTGGAGCAAAGGATCCCATGGGTAACTGTTAAAAACCTGCCTGCCGGGTCAACAGAAGCATAGAAAGAACCTACATTTTGGAGTCAGACAAGCTTGGTTTCCAATCCAGACTCTTCTACAAGCTCTCTTTCTAGATTTGGGCAAATTACTTAACTTCCCTGAACCTCCATGTTCTTATATATCAAATGGGAACAAGGCAATCAAAAGGTTATTGAGAGGATTAAATAAAATCTATAGGTAGAGTGCCTACTGTGTGAAATGTAGATGTTTTCCCTTCCAGAAAAATTTCTAAGAGCCAAAACAAATAGGGAATCATAATCATGACATCACTTTCACTCTCTAGTTAGAGGAACAGAAAAAGAAAAACTTTTCCTTAGTATTAAAGTAATGTGATTTGAAAGTTGCTAAAAGAACAGATCTTAAAAGTTCTCATCACAAGAAAGGGTTGGGGGATAAAGAGCCATTTATCTTTTGCAGGCTTCATTAGGTTCTAAGTACCAACACTATCAAGGTCATGTAATGAGCTAAGAAATAGCCAACTGGTCAATTTCTTGCAGTAAGACCTTGTGTGATTCTCCCAATAATCACCCATGGTTCTGAACCATGGCTGCATGGGCCACACCCCAGATCAAATAAATCAGAATCTCCAGGGGTGGGACCCAGGCATCAGTCTATTTTAAATCTCCCTAGATAATTCTAATGTGCTGGCAGATTTGAGAACCTCTGGTCTACAATACCAGCAAGAAGGTGATCATGGAGGTCTCTGGGAGGCAAAGAAGGATGTGCTGCCATCTGACACTGGAACTGCCAATTAAATGGTTTCTAAAACTGAAAGCAAGTTCACAGCAGAAAAAGTCGCAGAGGGACTTGAACAAAAAAGAGAGCTTTACTGAGTAGTTAACTAACTGATCTGCAAGAACACCTTTCTAATTTAATAACACTCTGCTTAATGATAAAAGGCAAGATAATGTAGCTAATGAAAAAATGGAAACAACCTCAATATCTTTCAATTAAAAATGGATAAATAAATTACAGTACTTTATAGCAGTTAAAAATGAATGAATTAGACCTGGATGTGTTAACACCAATAGATCTTGAAAACATATGTTGAATTAAAAGAAAACTGTTGAAATAAATGGATAAAAAAGATGCAGTATATATATATATAATGGAATACTATGCAGCCATCAAAAGAAATGAAATCTTGCCATTTGCAACGATGTGGATAGAACTAGATGGTATTATGCTGAGCAAAATAAGTCAATCAGAGAAAGACAATTATCATATGATCTCTCTGATATGAGGAATTTGAGAGGCAGGGAGAGGGCTCTGGGGGGTAGGGAAGGAAAAAAATGAAACAAGATGGGATGAGAGGAAAACAAACCATAAGAGACTCTTTATCTCAGGAAACAAACTGAGGGTTGCTGCGGGTAGAGGGGGTAGTGAGAGGGTAGATGGGTTATGGACATTGGGGAGGGTATTGCTATGATGAGTGCTGCAAAATGTGTAAGCCTGATGAATCACAGACATGTACCCCTGGGGCAAATAATACATTATATGTTAATAAAAATAATTAAAAAATTTAAAAAAAAAGAAAACAGTTGAATGATACATTCAGGACAATACTTCTTTTTTTTAAGATTTTATATTTATTTATTTGCTAGAGATAGAGTGAGAAAGAGAAAGAGCAAGTGCACAAGCAGGGGGAGAAGCAGGTTCCCTGCTGAGCAAGAAGCCCGATGCAGAACTCAACCCAGGACCTTGGGATCATGACCTAAGCTGAAGGCAGACTCTTAACCAGCTGAGCCACTCAGGCATCCCAGGACAATACCTCCTAAGTAAAATTGCAAACACAAAGTAATATATTTTATTTTAGATATATAATGCACATAGCAAAAGTATAAAAATACAGACCTGACAAGTTAAAAAAATAGAATAATGCTTACTTCTGGGGTGGAAGGGGACTGGAAAGCTATAACAATTCATTATAATGCATAAACTTTATTTGAATCCTTGTTCAGAGAGAAAAATAACCATAAAAGTCATTCTTGGAGTAACTGGGGTCATTTTAACATGGACTCAACACTATAATTTTATCAAGTTACTGTTATTTTTTCTAGAGAAAATGTTATTATGATTTATGTAGAAAGTAAACCTTATTATTAGGAGATACATACCAAAGTCTAATAGTATCTGCAACTTACTTTCAAATGATATAGCAAAATGCATGTTGTACACACACACACACACACACACACACACCCTAAACAGATAAAATCACCATAGGGCTTGGTAAAGAACAGAGTCCCTAACTGACCCCCTGAGATACTAACACAAGGGTTGTTTCTAAGAGAATTACAGATGAAGGTTGATGTTTTCAGGCCCAAAATCCCCAGTAGGAGAGTGAAGGCCAGAAACCACAGGCTTGTTTCTCTAGTCTAGCCTACGCTTGGATGATTTCTACTACCTGCAGGACCAATCTGTCCTCTCAGCACACTCTGCTCTCTGCCATCATAGCTCCAATTAACACACAGAGCAATTTTCCTTTTATTTGTTTCTATCCCCCACCAGTCCATGAGGTTCATGAGGACAGGGACGGCGTCTGTCCTTTTGCTCTTGTCCTTCCAGCACCTGATACAATGCCAGGTACATACTAAGCACTTAATAAATATTTCTTTAATTAGTAATTATGGTCATCTTCCAGGAAGAGGATGACCCATTTCCTCTCCCCATCTACCCATCCATGCCACAAGACACAACAGACCTCCTAAACTTGCCCCTTGGAATTGATTTCTGATCCACAAACATTTGTTAAAGCACTGTTTGTACTGGAGTCACCACTGAAGCTGTCATAATCCCTGTGCCCATCCAACAGTTACTTTAAAAAGTGTTTATTTGCACCCACAGAAAATGTTTGCATGGTAGGATTTGATGAACCTAAATATTCTTTACTTTCCTTCTCATCCAAAAGCATTTACAGTGTCTCTGAAGCCCTAGAAACAGTGCTAGGCAGATAAAAATCCTCTGCTCACTTATACATGCAAATTAACTAGAGTCAGAAACTCTTCATTCCCTAAATCCATTACAGATTCAGTAACCAGAAATCTCCCCCATGTTCTGACATAATGCTTAGTGCTTGCATCCTCATTAAGTTTTCATAGGCGGATAGACTTACTATATATACCCACAACTCAAATACACATATTTCACTCAAAACATTACCTGGAATATTCAGTCGGGTAGCCAGGGGCAGTCTCATTCCCTTGTAGTGGCTGAGAGAGTGTCCAGAAAGATCAGTCTGGCTGACCAGGAAGGTGTTGCCAGAGAAGAAAGGATAGCATGAGGTGAAATTTGAAAGAAGAGGTTGATGAACTAGGTCAATAATGAAATTACTCCAACAGTAACAGGTAAGGAAATATAAGAGGTATTGCAACAAGTGAATATGATTCTCAAGAAATATGGAAAGCAAAGGACAAAGAGAAAAAACCAGAGAAAGAAGTAAAGAATGAAGAAAGCAAGAATAAGAAATTCTCTGGGGGGTCCTGGGTGCCTCAGTGAGTTAAAGCCTCTGCCTTCAGCTCTGGTCATGATCCCAGGGTCCAGGGATTGAGCCCCGCATCGGGCTCTCTGCTCAGCAGGAAGCCTGCTTCCTCCTCTCTCTCTGCCTGCCTCTCTGCCTACTTGTGATCTCTCTCTGTCAAATAAATAAATAAAATCTTAAAAAAAAAAAAAAAGAAAGAAAGAAAAGAAAAAAGAAAAAGAAAAAGAAAGAAATTCTGTGAAAGATATGTAAGCAGTTCCAGACGGTTGATAAGCCACATCTTCCTACCTAACTCAGACCTTCCTACTTAATGCAACTGATGTGCAAATACAATTTCCACTATTGAATTATTTTTGAATGTACGAGAGGGGTTTGCCACTTAAAGTAGTCCTTTTGGTAAACTGTAGCTTTTTAAATGAAGAATCACTCGGTAATTTACCTTTTATGCTGACACAGATTATCATCAATTCATTTTGTTGGAAATCTGGATCACCTGTAATTTTACTATTCTTTCTGAATTTGTAGCCAAAATTTCAAAAATTTCCCAGAAATCCTAAAATTTCCTGAAATTTTATTTCGATCATTTAGCATGAGGAAACTGACACTATCTAATCCATTTCTTAAACCACTAAATTGCAAACAAATCTTAAAAGTTAGAAGGATGTGATGTTCTCATTTAAAAATATTCTGTCTAATTAATATAATACTGGACACAACCAATGATTTCTATTAAATCTTCATGGAAACACTTTTCCAGAATATTTACTAGCCCCTACCTCTGATAACACTTTAAATCTTTCATGTCAAATGTTTTTAATTAATATGGTGTTCTAGTTCCCTTAGGAAATAACTTTTGAAATATAAAATTAATTATATTGCCTAGATTAAAGCAAGAGGCATTTTTGTTTTATTTTTAAAACGGGATTTTCAATCTAAGCTACAGCTGCAATAATCTTTTGCTCCCTCCCCCAAAAAAAATCCTCGTAGATACCAGCCTTCAGGAAAGTTCCTCTATAGCAACCAGTGGCCTGCCCACAAACCTTAATTAGTTTGAGAGATCATGACATAGACCCTCTTCAAACTGGATAGGAGTGGTAGCTCTCTGTGGAGAAATAGAGCTAGCTTTTGTACCAGGTAATTTAAGGAGCAGCAACAGGCTAATATGTAGACAAGAGAGGGTAGAGCATGTGGTGTGGTTCTCAGCAGAGCGGCAGGCCTCTAATGAGGCCCAGTAGTGGATAGCAGCTGGTAAACTTGGGGCTCAAAATAGGAGGCTCTGAGGGCCTTTATTTGCTAACAAAAGACTGCAAATTGCTCAAAGGCCTGAGTAGGCAATGAGAACATGTTCATATGGTGAGCCAGTATATAAAATTTTCAAAACAAATATTACAATATATGAATTTACATTGCAATAAGAATCAGAAGGGTTCCGTGATTGTAGACATTTTGGTAAGAATAGGTACAAAAGTTCGCTATTAAATTTTGCGTAAGAAAATCACCACCTGCTCTCTGTCTGTTCTGGAATACCCAGACTGAAATGCATGCAGGCTGTGTTATAACCATTTGTATAGCCATGCCATGCGCTCTGTCTGCACGCCCAGCAAATGGCAGTGAAAGCATGATGTACCTTACAGAGTATTACAAAATTATGGAATTCATGCATAATGGAATTAATTCCTAGATACCTAATAAAAATAATATAACAATTGTATGAACCAGAAGAAAAAGCTCGAATCTCCTGAGATAGGAGCTAGAGACCAAGACTGACCCAGATCTTCAGGACTGATTCTAAATAAGTTCTTGAAGATCCTTTGTACAGTTTGTTTTTGAATAGCAAGCATTAATTTCAGTAATTTGACTGGCAAGGAGGCACAAACAGGGACTCCCAGAGGACAACCCTCCATAGGAATACTAAATATATGATTTGGTTAAACACTAAATTTGATCATTTGCCATTTCCTAGCACTGCTCTGAGAAATCTCAGAAGACTGTTTCTACAATTCAGTATCCCTTGAGAAAAAATTTTTTCAATCATTAAAAAAAAGTACCAGTATAAGTAGTAATTATTCTGTGTGTGCTCTTTTAAGTAAAAGGAGGTTCTCCTTGCATCCATTACAGATCCAAAGTCAAAAAAGGACTCAAACTTGAAACACTGGATCACAGGCGATGCTCCTTCCATTCTCTTCTGATACCCTGAATCACTCGTTAACTGCAGAGAAACCCCCTTAGAAATTCCTAACATATGTCATAATCCCAGGGCTTTATTACTCTGTTGATGTTTCTGGACCATTCTAATTGTGACTCCCACAGTTGCTAACTGGAGGATATTTTTGACTCACATTTTCCTCCACATCTTCATCACCACGTTTTCCCAATCTTTCATCTAGAACATGTCTCACTCTGCAGCCACACTCCAGCTCAGGCCACAGCGTCTCCACTCTGGATCAGTGCTGAGAGGACACACTGCTACCTGCTGGAGTCCCCATCTTGTCAATGCTGTTTAGCCCTCAAGCTCTAACTCAAGCTCTAACTCTCTTAACCAAGAGCCTACAGTAGCTCCTAATTTCCTGAAGATTTGTCTAATGTTGAAGCCTTCCACCAACCATTCTCAAGTCCATACTTGGTATTTCCTGGAAAGCTTTACTCCGCCAGCAGCCCTCCACTCCCTCGTGCCTCAACCCTGTTCCATCTATCTCCCTACTTTGCCCTTCCCATCTCCCATGCGATTCTTTTCTCACTGTTGCACATGCATCTTGGTACTCAAGCTAGACTTGAAGGCAGGAAATTAATTTTCTGCTGGCACTCAAGTATTTAAAAAACATGTATTGAGGGTACAGAATGACTCAAATATGGTGCTTTTTAATTTCTGGTACTCCAGATATGCACACTGAAAATGCAGGTTACAACCCACGTCACATATCACATATAATTTTTAAAGTTTCTTCCTCCATTTGGGATGATTCATGCTACAGCCTCTGTCCATCAGAGAAGACAAACTACATTATCCAAACAATGACCTGTTCTTCCACATCACCGAATACATACACATTCATTCAACCACTGTCTCCCTTCCCCATCGACTATGCAATTCATTAAACCGTATTCATTGTTCACAATGTTGTCTGTAACAGCCTCACTAGAAATTATCTCATCGGCCATTGGTGAATAGGCTAAGTATTCAATCAGCAGAAAATGTGAGCAATAATTAACATAAGGGAAGAGGACAGAGACATGTAGGTTCACTTTTGCCTGTTCACACCATGTACACCTTATCCAGGCAGAGACTTGACTTCATTCCCGTTAAATCTTAGTGTCCATGACAGACAAGGAATGAGGAAGAATCCTGAGATCTAAAGAGAGTTTACCTCCATAAAGGGTGTCCACAGCAAGCTGATCTTCCCAACTAGAATTTTTTTTTCCTGTTTTCGTTCCTCATTATTACTACAAACACAGATTTTTATTTATAATTCATGCCACAATAAACTGATAAGACCCTTTATTTCTGATTCGCTTCAGCAAATGGCGGCAGAAGCAGAGCATACAAGCCAGCAAGTGTGTCCCTTGGCTGCCATTTCAAACCCAGCCCCCCACCACCCACTCTCCCTCAACACAGCCCTCTTCAAACCCTGATGAGCTGAGCCCATCAAAAGTCTCCAGTGTACGATGCTCATTCAATTACAAAGTCCATTCGATGTTATTATGGATCATAATGAAAATACCCGCCTCAGGCTAAAGGAGTGGTCTGGTCAGAAGTGAGAGAATAGGAGCCACTCGGCAGGGGCCAACCAGAGCACCAGGCAGCCAGGGTTGGTGGCCCTAGGGGTCAGTCATTTGTCACAACCTGCAGTCACTGAGCTTCTGGCCACATTACCTAACCACCTCCCTGCCACACTACAGTTCCCCCACTGACAGATGGAGCCCTTGGTTGAAATATTCCTGGGCCTTTGGTGAAAAGAGTTATGCTTGATTTTCATATCAGCAACTTTCTTTAACCCATAAAGTGATCATTTCTAAGACTGAGTTTGCGCAGTGACCATCTTCCTTCCAAATTTTACTAGGAAATCCCAAAACTGAGAGTGACCACAGAACTATTAGCTTTTACTCCAGTGGTAAGGATAACACTCTTTGCAGACATCTTCTCTTGTGTGTATGAGTGCTTGGACAACCATTTATATTTAGAAATATGATTACTAAGCATACTCTTTTTTTTTTAAGATGTATTTATTTATTTGGGGGAGGGGCGGTCAGAGGGAGAGGCAGAGAGAGACTCTCAAGCAAACTCTGCTGAGTGTGGGGCCCATCATGGGGCCTATCTCACAACCCTGAGACCATGACCTGAACCAAAATTGAGAGTCAGATGCTGGAACGAGTGAACCACCCAGGCACCCGTGTTAAGCATATTAGCCTTCTTACTCATATGCTAGTTGGAATCCCCCATTGTGTACAACACAATTTTAATTAATTTTTCAATTTCTTTCTTCCCAACTGGATTCAGAACACTGAGGAAGGAGACAGAAATCACTTCTCTTTTGTTCATTAGCATATGCCCAGCCCCTAAGACAATGTCTGCCCATGAAAAAACAAACAAACAAAAAAAAAACTTTGTTGAATAAATAGTTAAACTGTGAAAGTGACATATTCATTTTGATTCTCATTGCTTATCATCAGGACATCTATGTCCAGCATTTAGATATAAGACAATGGCTTCCAGCTGTTGCTTATCTCAGTATCTAATAGGAATGATCATCACCAAAAACTATACCTTCTTCAAATACAGAGTAGATAAAAATCAGGAAAATCCCGATAATAAAATCCTAAGAGAATAAATCCCAAGAGAATCATCAATACCATCTTAGCCTTTTTGTATTGTGATCTTTTTAAAGGATAGGGTTGTTCTCCTCCATGCTACCTTTGGGTCTTAGCAAAGATAAATTGTTCCTGCCATCCTTCAGGAAGCTATCCAGCCTGAGTTGAGTCTATATACAAACAGGATACAGAGATGTTATCCCTGGCCTTCTTTGGCTTCAAAATTTACACTGCAGCAATACCAAAGTATTTGCAGTTTATACCTCCATGCCTTTGTCCATAATCTTCCCTCTGCCTGGAAAACCCAGCCTTAACACCATGCCCCTCTTCATTTGTTATCACACTCTTGTCCTTCAAGTCTTAGTTCAAATCACTTCCTCCAGGAAACCTTCCCTGACTTCCCTACTCTGGGCATGACAACGCTCCTTGTACCTCTCATAGAACACCGTGCTACCTTTCTCACCACATACTACATTATATTGAAATTATCTGTTTACTCATCTGCATCTCCCTAGATTATTAACTCGGAAAGTGCAGAGATTGTGTCTTACTCTTCTAATTTCCTTGCTCCTAACACAATGCTGGACAAAGAGTAAGCTCTTGCTAAATGTGAAATAACTGATCAGACCAACAGTCCTTGCTTAGGAAGAACAAAGATAGAAAGGCCTGGGCACATCCACCTGGAGAAGCAGCAGGGCCTGAGTTTTACAAACTGTGGTAAATCAGGGCAAGGCCAAAATGGTTCTGAAGGCCCCATATGGGCCGTGAGATTCTGAAGGGAGCAAGGAAGAGTGACAGAGGACAATGGTCCTGACCCTTTTATCCACTGAAGTTTTTTTTTCAGCCCAACATGTTAAGAAATTAAACAGACCAAAAATACAACCAATTCAGAAAAATGAATGAATAATAATAGTGAATAACAATAAAAGGTTAGTATGAGACAAAATGGTAACTAAGATTACATAAGTAACTTGTCAGAAAGAACACATGTTCTTGCCAAGGAAGACCCCTGTGCTGGATGGACCACAATAAAACACTGTGGGACCTGAATCTGGAGGCACATTTTGCTGGCAACAACACTTTCTGTTACTAACTGGGTACCTTTACAATTGAAAGGTTTGGTTTGTCAGGAGAGGTAAATCATATCTCATTTTCAGCTTATCTACTGCTACCTTTACTCACTGCCATAGTCACTTTCTTGCTTCTGTGTAACAAGGGCACAATAAAGTTTCAAAAGGGCTCAATGAATTGAGTATGAAGATCTCCATTAAGACAACCTAAATCAGATATAACATATTATTTACATTTCCCTAAAATTCCATGGTGACGAACAGCTTTTGATGACTAATTAGTACCCAGTGCATGAGTCTCATCATAAAATAGAAAATCTGCTTTGCAAAGTATATTTTAGATAGTTGTTTTTATTTTTTAAAGATTTTATTGATTTATTGATTTATTTATCTGGGGGGATAAGGAGGCAAGGGGCAGATGCTCCTAAAGTCATTTTTAAATGTCATGAAAAGAAATAGCTTAAGCCAGAATTCCCCCCAAAATAATTCTTTTAAATACAAATCCCAGAAAATGTTAATAAATAAGGTGACCTGTAGGGTTCTAAGGCGAAATAACTTTCAGAAACACTGAATTAAACACAAACAGCCTTCTTTACTACAGGACTTCTTGGGGTCGGTAAGTTAATATGTGTTGTAAATCTCTGAGACAATGATGCCTTATGAAGCATTTTAACAGAGTATCTGAAAACCCTTGTTCATAGCATCCTTTGGGATGCCTACACTAAATATCTTGGGAGGTGACTGGATAGTCTTGAACCAGTTGGTCAATAGCCACTGATCCATGGTAGAAGCAGATACCAGTTCCTAAAATTATAAGCCAGCTTCCAAGCTATCCATCCCCATACAATACATGATAACCCTGGGAGACATCTGCTCCCAGGTCCTCCCAGCTTCCTAGAAACCTCACAAAGACGTAGCAGATGCCAGGATGAATCAGCTGTACCAAGCAACCTGCATCCTTGGGCAACAGGATTGGGAAATTAAGTAATGCAAGTCAAATACACTGGCATGTCAAAAAAAAAAAAAAAATCCCAGGGATCTACTATCTAATAAAAGATACTAGATATTAGATCTTTTGACCAGATTGAAATATCAAAGGAAAGCAAGACTGTACCAGAATTTTAAACAGTTCACCTAGTTTTATTCCACGTGGAATTAAATTGGCATTATGGGTCAAAAGTGCCCTTTGGAAAACTGAAAATTACAGGCATATAAATCAAGTTATAATGAAAAGAAGAAATAAGGAAAAGCAGCAGCTCCAGAAAAATCACAGCCAAGTTGCAGTGCAGGCTGGAAAGTGGGCCCCCAAGAGCTGGAGGTAAAACTGGGAAAGACGAATTGCAGTGGACTGTCCTTGGTTTTCTGCTTCTTGCCTCACAATGAACCCCCTCACAATGATCCCTCACAATGAACCCCCTGGTAAGATAAGCAGCCACTGGTGACAGCATACCAACGGCCTCCCACTACAGGGCAAGCGACACTATGCAGCGTCAAGAGCAAAGACACTGAGATGGAGCTCTACAGGCCAGACACAGAGGAGAGAGTAAGGGAGGAAAGGCCTCCTCTCCTTTGCTTTCTCATCTTCCAGATGGGAAATCCTGTCTTCTTATGTCTTCTTATGTCTTCTTATGTCTTCTTCTGAGAAACTACAGAGCTGAAGGAGAGAAACTATAGAAGCAAATGCGGAGATTTACCTAATTGTTCCATTCTACTCTATCCTATTTCTCTTCAAAGTATAGAAATTCTCAATCACATTGATTTATTTCCTCCATTCAAAATGTTGGTAAAATTCAGCTATTGCTGTTTTCATAACTAAATTCCCAGCTTTCTCATTTTCCCTAATACGGGGTTGGTTTCTTAAAAATGGGGGTTCTGTGGAATGAGATCTATTTAACAACTAGTATCCATGGGGGTGGAGGACATTCTTGCTTCAGATGGTTTCTCATTTATTCTAAAACCACATAAAATTTTTAAACTCAGTTTCCCAAAAGTTTCAGATCTAACCACTGATTTCAATTGTCTATTCTTGAAAATAGAAAGGTGCTCTGCCCATTCTATGTTCAAGAGGGAGATGAATAGCCAAAAGAAACAAATCATGGATAACTGAATGCCATATATATATATATACACACACACACACGCACACACATACATACACACACACACATATATATACATATATATGTATATATGTTAAATATATTATATTAAATAATATATAATAAATATATATACTATACATATATAAATTTTTTTTCCATTTTTCCTAAAACTTCTGTTGTCATAAAGTCATTCCCCAGGGCCAATCTGGTCATTGATATACAACATAAGAGCATTGTAACCCTACCTCCTTGGAAGCCAAAACTCGATTCGGTGAAACTTAAAATAAAATGTTGTTTGTAAGACAATCTATATTTTTTCATATTCTATAAGGATCATGATAATATGCAGCCTAATATTCACCTTCCTCCAAATTTATTAGAACTATTCACCAATTTTCAAATCACATTACATTTTTAGACAGGCTTGTATTAAAAAAATCAGTCACTTTCTCCAATGAGTGTCTTTTTCAATGCTAATTTATTTCAAAAGATTACATAAAAATACCTATATTACTCAAAAAGTGACAAAATGTTGCCAATCTGCAGAGGAGTGGAAGCACACGCTTGCAGTCCTCATGCGCCTTCTATTCTGGCCGTGAACCAGTTTCTACTATTGGAAGTCAGCTCCAAGCAGCCTTTTGTTTGTTTGTTTGTATCTGCCAGAGGCAAGGCCAGAGGGCCCGGATGTATAAAAGTAACTCACATTCAGCAGGAAGGCCTCAGGCCTTTGTGCCAGTAGATGTGCAAAGAAGCTTAAGTAAGTGTGGGAAAACAGCAACTGTGGATCAGAATTTGCCATAAGGCAAGACCTAACACGGTTTTTTTCTGGTTTGCCACAGACAGATGGAATAACAGCATAATAGACTTGGGCAAAGGGTCTCCGGAGCTATTCTCTCCATTGTGCACATACAACTGAGACAGTCAAGACACAAAGGGACGGTGCTTAGGAAGGAAGTGTCGCCTTCAGAGCAAAGCCCTCTCTCGTTCATTATTTTCATCAAAAATCTGAAAAAAGGATTGATGCAAAATGTTCCTACGCTTCATGTTTGAAGGTCAGTACATTTGTTTTCTGAGGGTCAGATGTGCCAGGTAGGTACCAGTCTTCACTCTCCATGCGGCAGGCAGCTAAGGAAAGGACAGCCAAGATTTTCATAAGGCTGTGTCTTAGCTCAACACTACCTTAAAACCTAAATCTGTCCCTTAAAAAACTAGCAGGATTTTAGCCCCTGGATATCACCAGGGCAAAGGACAACCAAAAGAGCCTCGGGAACTGAGGCAGCCACACCCATCCAGCTGAACCAAATCTCCAGGAGGCATAAAATTGAACTGTCACTCGAAATGAATGGGAACAAAAAGGGCAGAAAAAATTCCTAAATAATTTCTATCATTGTCTCACCAAGGACTTTTATAGTCAGTTAAATTGTGACTGTTGAACAACTGATGACAGAAAGGATAGCAGAAAAGAGACACTTCTCTCAAAACCACTTACACAGATGGAATAAGTTTGGCCATGAATTTATCATTGTTGAAGCTAAGAGAGGTTATCTGGGGCTTCATTATACAATTTTGTCTATTTCTTGCATAAGTTTGAAATTTTCTATAATACGTTTTTAATTATATTTGTATAATTTTTCAGTTTTTCAAACAAAATCTGCAGTTATAAAAAGTGTGATGCTCGTTTTAAAGATTTTTAAAAATCTGATGTTAGAAAACAGCCTGATGAAAACAAGAATCTGATTCCAAATGCAATTATTCCCATAAAATAAGTTGCTTTCAGACACCAAGAAGGAATAACTTAACTACATAATCCTTTTAGAGAGGTTTGAAAGTGATTTGGGGAGTTTCCCCCAAATTTTCTAAGCTTTTCTAAGGAATATGATCCTGAGTCAAAATTTACAATATGGAAAGAAATTAAAAATCACTGTATTCCTAAGCACAATCTCTGCTCAAAACCAAATGTCTCTAAGAAAGTGACCCTGCTCTCTAGTGTCCACTAATATAGATTAATACATACCAAACACATCTCAACATAATTTCAGTCTGTTCTCAGCATATGTTTAAATTGAAAAAGCAGAGCCTTCTCTTTTCCTTTTTTGCCAGCTTAACTCTTTATGTACACACTGTGAGTATATCATATCTGACCCTTTTTTTAAATTGGGGTCTTCTGGGGCACCTGTGTGGCTCAGTCTGTTAAGCATCCAACTCTAGGCTTTGGCTCAGGTCAGGATCTCAGGGTCCTGAGATGGAGCCCCTGCTAGGACTCCTCACCAGCAGGGAGTCTGCTTGGGATTCTCCCTCGCCTTCTGCCCCTCACCCATTCACGTATGCATACTCTCTCTCTAAATAAAATCTTAATAAATAAATAAATTGGGCTTTTTCCCCCATCTTTATTGGGTAAAATTGACAAAATTGCAGATATTTAAGGGGTACAACTTGATGTTTCAGGATATGTGCACACTGTAAAATAATCACCGCATTCAAAAGTAATTTTGAAGGTTATCCTGCAGTAATATTCATGCACAAAGACTTATTTTAAAGCCTTTGAATATTTTTTCAAGTAAGTCCCATTTATTTTATTCAACGAAGAAAACTTCTACAATTTAATGTTACCAACATACAGTAACATCTTCGGGACAAGAATCAAAATAACATGCCTTTAAATAAGACTATTAACACAAGATTTCCAGTTAAGCCTAAAAGTGATATTTGGAGAGAAGTACATTATAGTTTAGAGAAATTGCTGGATTGGTTTGGCCTATGTAATTGAAAGTAATGAAATAAATAAAATCTTCAAGAACAAGCTGTGGCAATTTCAATACATCAACTTAAAACATGGTGAAGAGAATACAACCTAGCCTTACACCTAAAGGAGCTGGCAAAAGAATAGAAAAAAAAAAAAAAAAAAGTAAATCCAGCAGGAGAAGAGAAATAATAAAGATTAGAGTAGAAATCAATGATATAGAAATCAAAAAACGAAAACAAAAATAAAAACAGAACAGTTCAACAAAACTAGGAGTTGATTCCTTGAAGGAATTAACAACATTGATAAACACCTAGCCAGACTTATCAAAAAGAAAAGATAAAGGACACAAATAAATAAAATCATGAATGAAAGAGAAGAGATTACAAATAACACCAAAGAAATACAAACAATTATAAAAGAACATTACGAGCAATTACATACCAACAACTTAGAAGCAATCTAGAAGAAATGGAAAAATTCTTAGAAATATATAAACTATATATACAAGAAACAAGAAAAAATAGAAAACCTGAACAGACCCATAACCAGCAAAGAAATAGAATCAGTAATCAAAAATCTCCCAACAGGGGCACCTGGGTGGCTCAGTGGGTTAAAGCCTCTGCCTTCAGCGCAGGTCATGGTCCCAGGGTCCTGGGGTCGAGCCCCACATTGGGCTCTCTGCTCGGCAGGGAGCCTGCTTCCTCCTCTCTCTGCCTGCCTCTGCCTACTTGTGATCTCTGTCAAATAAATAAATAAAATCTTTAAAAAAAAAAAAAAAACCTCCCAACAAACAAGAATTCAGGGCTGGATGGCTTCCCAGGGGAATTCTACCAAACATTTAAAAAGAGTTTATATTATTCTTCTGAAACATTTTCCAAAAAATAGAAGGAAAACTTCCAAAATCATTCTATGAAGCCAGCATTACCTTGATCCCAAAACCAGACAAAGACCCCACTAAAAGGAGAATTACAGACCAATATCCCTGATGAACATGAAGGCAATAATTTCAGCAAGAGGTGCCTGGATGCACCTCTTGCTTAGTTGGTTGAGTGTCTTAGCTGGTTGAATGTCAACCAACCTTAGTTGGTTGAGTGTCTGCTTTTGGCTCAGGTCATGATCCCAGAGTCCTGGGATTGAGCCTGGAGTCAGGCTCTCTGCTCAGTGGGAGGTCTGTTTCTCTTTCTGCCCCTCACCCTGTTCATGCTCGCTCTCTCTCTCTCTCTCTCTTTCTCTCTCTCCCTCAAATAAATTTTTAAAACTTAAAAAAAAAAATAAATAAAAGAACTTACCAAACTCAACACCCAAAAAAACAAACAAAAAATCTGTCAAGAAATGTGCAGAAGAGGGGCACCTGGGTGGCTCAGTGGGTTAAAGCCTTTGCCTTCACTCAGGTCATGATCCCAGGGTCCTGAGATCAAGCCCCACATCAGGCTCTCTGCTCAGCGGGGAGCCTGTTTCCCTTCCTCTCTCTGTCTGCCTCTCTGCCTACTTGTGTTCTCTCTATCTCTCAAATAAATAAATAAATAAAATCTTTATTAAAAAATAAAATTTAAAAATAAAAATAAAATAATAAATAATAAATAATTAAATAAAAATAAAAATTTAAAAATACTAAAAAAAAAAAAAATCTAGACAAACCATAAGAGACTCTAAATCTCAAGAAACAAACTGAGGGTTGCTGGAGGGCAGGGGGTGGGAAGGATGGGGTGGCTGTGTGATGGACATTGGGAGGGTATGTGCTATGGTGAGTGCTGTGAATTGTGTAAGACTGATGAATCACAGATAAGTACCTATGGAACAAATAATACATTATATGTTAATAAATAAATAAATAAATAAATAAAAAGGAGAGTATTGGAATGTTGTTACAAATGGCTAACAGACACATGAAAAAATGTTCATCATCACCAGCTATCAGGGAGATTCCAATCAAAGCCACATTGAGATACAAGCTTACACCAGTTAAAATGGCCAAAATTAAGAAGACAGTAAAAGCATGTGTTGGAGAGGATGTGGAGAAAGGGGAACCCTCTTACACTGTTGGTGGGAACGCAAGTTGGTGCAGCCAGTTTGGAAAACAGTGTGGAGATTCATTAAGAAATTAAAAATAGAGCTTCCCTATGACCCTGTAATTGCACTGCTGGATATTTACCTTAAAGATACAGATGTAGTGAAAAGAAGGGCTATCTGTACCCCAATGTTCATAGCAGCAATGGCCACAGTCACCAAACTGTGGAAAAAACCAAGATGCCCTTCAACAGTTAAGCAGCTTAACTTACACTCAGGGTTTTTTTTGGTGCTCATGTCTATTAAATCATATCATTTCAACAGACAAATAGGTAAGGAAGATGTGGTCCATATATACTATGGAATATTATGCCTCCATCAGAAAGGATGAATACCCAACTTTTGTATCAACATGGACAGGACTGGAAGAGATTATGTTGGGTGAAATAAGTCAAGCAGAGAGAGTCAATTATCATATAATTTCGCTTATTTGTGGAGCCTAAGGAATAACACGAAGACATGGGGAGATGGAGAGGAGAAGGGAGTTGGGGGAAATTGGAGGGGGAGATGGACCATGAGAGACTGTGGACTCTGAGGAACTAACTAAGGGTTTTGGAGGGGAGGGGTTTGGGAGGTTGTGTGAGCTTGATGGTGGGTATTGTGGAGGCATGTATTGCATGGAGCACTGGGTGTGGTGCATAAACAGTGAATTCTGAAACACTGAAAAGAAATTTTAAAAATAAAAATTTTTTAAAAAGAAAGAAGAGAAAAGACTGGAATGTCATTTCCTTGACAAGCTCCTCATTCATTAATACGAAAATTAATATTTTAAAGTTCATATGCCAGTGTTCTATGATTAATATCTAAATTCTAAAAGTTAATAAAATTTTTTAATAAGTAATAGCATTTCTTATCTACTAACAATTCAAAATATATCATCTATTTGACTTCTTGATGTAAAAACAAAACTGAAAAGTATGTGCATCTGTTTTCATTATAATTGACAACCCTTATTCATTTTATACTGAAAACATCTACACCTGAGTATCTTTCTCCTTCTTCTTACATCTTGCAAGAAGAAAGGAATAAGAAGTGGTCAGTCTAGTAGCTCCCTGCAAACAACAATAACTCCCCTTGGATCCAGGAGGAGTTTAAGGGAAACTGTAATAGATGTACCACTTAGCCACACAGCATCACAAAAGTAGTAATTACCTACAAAACCTGCTGCTTCCCTCCCATTTCTCTGTTTTCCTCTCCTGACATTACAAGTGGTGTGGACAGTAAAATAAATAAGCTTCATGTGAGCCCCAGGAGAACTGAAACAGAGTTGTGTACTAACATTTTTAAAAGAACAGAAAAAATAACCTGAGAGGAAGTATTTCTATTATTGTTACAGGAAATACAAAAATAGATATAAATAAATACATGTGATTATTTAAGTTGAATATTAACTTCCATTGGTATATAGGGTGTGCCTCACCATGTTGGTCACGCTTACCAGGTTACCTGGGTCCACAGCCCCTCATTAAATGTCGTCCTGTATTGCCTAAGTACCCTGACACCAGCACTCTAAAAGACTCAAATGGAGAATCAAAGCAAATGTACAGCTCCAGAAAATTTAGAGTTTAATTAAAGAGGTGAACATTTATGAAAGACAATTTATAACAAGGGATAAACAGCCTCATCACCATAAATTACAAAGAGGTGAAAAATTCATACATAAGAAGTAAACATAAAAACCATAGGACTTACCATAGAAATCCACTTATCTTCTGCTGGTACATCTAGTTTTATGAAAAAATTAAGATGTTTCTCCATATTCTATAACCCAGATTACAAGTATAGGGGAAATAAGAAAAGGGAACCGCAGTTTCTTTTAGTTAAGACTACAACAGTAGCAAAGAGCTTTATGAAGGGTAAGACGTGAGCTAAGACTTAAAGGAAGTACAGAAGACATTCCAGGAGTAGGACACTGACAGAGCATGGCACTTGCACAGGACAGAGAAGATATTCACTGAGGTTCCATTTGGAAGATTATGGAGACAACAATAACTGAGGTGAAATTAGGAACAAGTGTACATAGAGGAGTGGGGAGTTAGGAATTGAGAGGCTGCACAATTATAAATTCTTAATGATAAACTCACAAAATCATTCAATCAGAGAACCACAGGGTTATAAAGGATCTCAGAAATCACCTAACAGAATTTCCAACTGCGTGCAATATGAATATCCCATGTGTACATACAGTTCTAGAAAAGCTGCAGCAAGGGAAAGAAAATTCACCACCTCTCAAGAGATAGAGCTAAAATCATTAGCAATGTCCCCTTTATGAAGCTACCATTGTTTGCTGAAACTGATCTAGGGAAATATATAAATATTTTTAAATATGTCATCCCATTTTCACATGCCAGGCTGTAAGTGCCAATAATAAGTTTATGTTTGTGGCACTGCTCAGAAGAATATATGGCTCAGTGGGTTAAAGCCTCTGCCTTCAGCTCAGGTCATGATCCCAGAGTCCTGGGATTGAGCCCCGCATCAGGCTCTCTGCTCAGCAGGGAGCTTGCTTCCCCCCCTCTCTCTGCCTGCTGCTCTGTCTACTTCTGATCTCTGTCAAATAAATAAATTTTAAAATAAATAAATAAATAAATAAATAAAGTGTGTCGGTTTAGCACATTGCCTCCATTACCTTTCTGCAAAAGTAGAAATTAAACAAATTTCTACTTTAATTATGAGAGAGTGGGTTTTTTTTTTTTTCATTTTTATTCCATAAAGAGTCCCCATAGCAGGCCATGGGAAATTCGTGCTTTTGCAATTCCAATTTTTCTACTGAATGACCTATTCCCCAACCCATATAAATAATTTGCTGTTGAGAAGGGAGAGGATCAAATATGCCATGGTGGTCCCTTCGTAATCATACGAGGCAGGGTTTCTCAACCCTAACACTACTGACATTTTGGGCCAGACAATTCTTTATTGTGGAAGACTGTCTTATCCATTGTACGATGTTAAGCAGCATCCCTGACCTCTGCCTGCTAGATGCCAGCAGCATCTTCCTTCTCCAATCCCAAAATCACAAATGTCAGATATTGCCAAATATCCCCTAGAAGTCAAAACTGTCCCTTGTTAAGAACCGCTAATATAAAGATATGGTCTTGGTTAAAATCTACTCTGGGCTCTGCATTCCAGGCACATTTCTAAAGTGGTGGAGACTGCCATTTCTGGCTTACATCCACATAAAATCTGCTGTTTACTCCAGTCTCTTCAGAGAAAAGTGTGAACACCCCATTCCTTGACAAATGACTTTGATTATTAGATTGTACCACAATGTGCATCAAAGTACAAGGACAGAGCTTTAGCTCTGCTGTCAAGACAACCGCTGCCTCTTCAAGCAAAAGGAAAATCAAAGACTTGTAGGATGCCAGTTGAGTCGGAACCTGAAGCCAAAGGCAAAGGCTGTGGCCATGGCTGAGCACCTGGCACTTCCCTACGCGAGCTGAACACTCAAGAGAATGGAGACTTCAAATGAGCTTCTACCTAACAAGCTGCAATTTTGTTTCATTGGGGGGAGAGTAGGGGATGAGTTATGGGAAGAAACCAGAGGAAAATTCAACATGACAGTCCATTTGCTAATTCAGCGAGGAGGATTTCAAGACAATCTTCAGAATGCGGCAAGACAAAAGCATCATTATCCATAATTACTGCTTACCAGTAGCACGGATTGATAACAACCTTCCTCCGCTAATCTTACCCCGTCATTATGAGAAGAGGCGATTAAACTAATTAACAAATCAACTTTTCTGTGCAACACTGAGTTCAGTAGCAAAAAATAATGAGCGAAAGCTAGTTATTCGATGAAATAACTAGGAACGAAATAAGAGAGAAATCTGAAGTTAACAACAATATGAAACAGAAGCTTGAATCGTTGACAAATGCATACATTTTGGCATTAGAAAATCGGACAGTGCACTGGCAAATATTGGGCTATTTGTTTAAAGCCCCAGTTTAAATGGAAAGTGCTTTACTAGATCACGAAAAGCATATATAATTTTAACAATCATACATAGTCCTGTATGTGTGACATATACAAACACAGAATAATGCTCACTATTGAGAAGTCAGACTGCCAGGGAACCTCAGTCATCTGGGTCATGGATACTGACTCAAAAGGAACTTTTGAAAAGTCCTTGCAGCCAGGATGCCTGGGTGGCTCAGTCAGTTAAGCGTCTGACTTTGGCTCAGGTCATGATCCTGAGGTCCTGGGACAGAGCCTCATGTCAGGCTCTCAGCTTAGCCGGGAGTCTGCTTCTCCTTCTCCCTCTCCCTCTGCCCCTCCCCTTTGCCAACCCCTAACCCACTCTCTCTTGTGTACTCTCAAATAAATAAAATCTTCACCAAAAAAACAGTCCTTTCAGCCATAAAATCATATTACTCTATAGGAAGAAACAAAGAACTACTCTCAGAACATTACTGTATTTTGTACTTCTCTCAACTTTCCTACTCTTTTTTTTTTAATTTAATTTATTTATTTGACAGAGAGAGAGATCACAAGTAGGCAGAGCAGCAGGCAGAGATAGAGGGGGAAGCAGGCTCCCCACTGAGCAGAGAGCCCAATGAGGGGCTCGATCCCAGGACCCTGGGACCATGACCTGAGCCGAAGGCAGAAGCTTAACCCACTGAGCCACCCAGGTGCCCCTCAACTTCCCTACTCTTGAGGAAAGGAAAGGGAACCATGTCTTGTAATCTATCTCTAGCCTAATGCCTTCATATACATCATAGGTGCTCAGTAAGCATCCTCAGCAACATTGACCAATGTGGTAGTCACAGCCACAAGTGGCTACTAAGCACCAGAAATGTGACCAGTGTGACTGAGGAACTGATTTTTTAATATTATTTAATTTTAATATATTTTAATTTAAAATATATACTCAATTTGTTTAATGGGAAATTTAAAATATTTGAAACAACTTGGATATGTGCATCTACACTTTCAACTGCAAACTTTATGAAATCTAAGTAAAGAACAAGTATGTAATAAAAATTTAGCATTAGAATTGAGATGTGTTGTAAGAGTAAGATATACACACCAGATTCAAAGATTTAGTATGACAAAATGAGTGTAAAATATGTCATAATATTTGTATACTGATTACATGTTGACATGATATTTTTATATATTGGGTTAAATAAAAGAAACCCCTAAAGATCATTACATCTGACTCTTTTTATCTTGCTTGATATGGCTATTAGAAAACTTTAAGTTACGTGTTTTGGCTATTAGATAGGACTGGTCTTTAGAGTGAATGAATGATATGCAACATACAACAGCAGATTGGAATCAGCAAGAGAAAACTAACTGATGACAGCCAAAAATGATGTCTACAACTAGAGGGAGACTAAAAAAATCAACAATGCATAGTTACCCAAAGCCATTTAAAGTATGGGTATACATTCGTACCTATTTCAGAGGTGACTAAGAGCATTAGAGTTATTTATTCCTTATAATTGTTAACCACAAAAAAAAGGGAAAAAAATCTTTTCTGCCTACCATGTTTGAAAAGATATGATAATGAATCTTGTATTTTAATATTTAGTAATAACTTCCATTTGTCTCAAAATGTCACTAATAACTAGCAACTCATTAATTCCCACAAAACTTTGAAGATAGATATTATTGTCACCTCTCCCATTTTGTAGGTAAGGAGACAGGCTGAGAGAAGTTCAGTAATTTGTCAAGGTTATGCGTTTTTACTAGAGTACTCTAGTATCTCTCTCAAAATTATTTTCTAATATTCACATATATATATGCTTGACCAAAGCATTGTTTTCCTCTGTCTTTAAATACTATCCTCTTTAATAGAGCCCTTGACCTGGAGAAGTTTGGTCAAATCCACCCTGGGGATGATATCCTGCTGTATGTCACATGTAGACCTCCATAATTTTCTCAAACATTAGCAAATAAAACCCAGCTGCTGATGAGGCTCCAGGAGGAGATCAGCTGATAAAGTCTTCTTCTTCATTTCTGATTAGGAATAGCTATAATTTCTAAAATTCTCTATGGTTCTTCTACATGGTGAACAATATCCTAGCAAGGACTTAACAATAATACAGGAAAACGTGAATGTGACAATATTTGTATATCATTCCCCATGATGATATACGAAAAGGAAATATAAATATTGTGATTTTTTATTTTTAGGTAAGTAGAAATTATCCTTAATCTCTGTGACTTCTTTCAATGTAAAGAGGTTTCATGAGATAAAAGGTTAGAGAGAAGAGTAAGATGTTCTAGGACATCTAAAAAGATGAAAGGTTGACCGAGAGTAGAGGAAAAGGGTGAGAATTAAGAAGATTAAATAATTAAGCAAACAGATTGAATGAAGAGAATCAAGGGATCAAAAGGCAAAATGCGACTGAAAGATCAAAAGATCTAAACCCCATGTGAAATACAAGGGAAGTGAAACTGAGCAGCTTAATAAGGCTTTCCTTTAGAGGGGGAATAGCAGCTACATTTGAGAAAATGGAGCACTTTTTAAGCGTAAGCATTAACTAACATAATAGCACAGAATGCTGATATGCTATGTACTCAGCAGCTTAGTTTCTCCATTTTCCATCCATTGCCTTGTTTTTTCCTCACTGATGGTTGTTTACTTTTTCCAAACAAAAACAAATTATTACACTCTAAGTCCAGGTATTACAATTACAAGACATGGAAAAGTAAGCTTATAGAATGAGATTCTTAGTTTCCTTAAATGGAAAATCAGAGCATCATCTCTTAGTAAGCCATTATCTGCTTTTAACCTATATGGTTAATATGAGGAGTGAGAACAGCTATTTAAAAGGCTCGTGGACTATAGAATGTCCAGGAGTCTGTAAATGGTGACCACTGTTCTGCCTTTTCCTGTGAGTGCCTTGAAAAAACTTCAACCTACAGACCTTTCATTTTCTTCTGGTAGCTTCAGGATCACTTGTTCCTTGTTATGATCCAGGAATCAAGTTTTTCTTTAATCTCATTAGGTCCCCACAGCAAGGAGACTTTCCCAGAAGCTGCTGTGTGATTTGTATTTGCTGCATTTTTCCAAGCAGGAAATGCAAAGGGAAGGAGCACGGGTGGCCAGTCAATTCTGGACACTTTGCCAAAAGGTCTGGCTGTCATCACAAGGATTTACCCAGCTTGCTTTGCAGGGCACCTAACCTGACCAGAGTCAGCACAGAACCCATCGATACCTGAGAGCCTACCAAACATGGTGGAGCAAGACTGAATATGACCAACAGTGTGTGCTGTCACCAGAGACTTTAACACAAAAGGATGGGGGTCAGAAAGAATTACTTTATGAAAAATTTAATGTAGAGTCTTCTTATCTTGAAATGATACCTTTCTCCAGATTCTTCTTATTACATAACTTTTACAGATTTCCTTATGCTTTTGTCCCTTAGAAAACATGTATCTTTAATATGACATTATTTTTTTAAATCCATTATGTTTAAATCCCTTCAAATTATTAAAGAGTCATGAAAGCAATCGCAATTCCAAACAAACTCAACAAACAAAATCCACATACAGAGATGTGTTTGCATATGACTTATTTTTTTGTGCTTATAAATATTCTCCTTTTCATCTTGCTTCTTTTAAATAAGCTTTTGGACCTTCAAAAAGAATATACTTTTTTTTGCATTCATTGGAACATCTTTTCCGGTTTAGAACTTGTCTCAAGAGGAAACCTTGAAGGAAAATTAAAACTTCTTTTTTAAAGCCCACAGCAATTTATTAATATTTTACAGCTTTTCAATATAGTTGTATTCACAAATTGGATTTGCACTGTTTGATATAAAACAATTGTTTTATTCCCACTTCAAGTGCTCCACTGTTTTCAAGCTTGTTAATTAAATGTTTTATTTTTTTTAAATACTGCACAAGTTTCTCAAAACTTCATCTGCACCTGCTCCATACATGAAAAGATGTCCTTGGAACAACTCCAGTTTATTAAGTAGGAAGCCATTATTTTCACACAAGAATTCAGTCTTTTACCTGTAAGCTTTAACAGGAGTTACCACGCATTGTATTCTTTCACCTTTTATCTGCCGTCAATTAATACAAGCATTTTTAGTGCATGGGGGTGGGAAAAGACGTGTCATTTGGAATGTCACTTCCATTGCCTGATATTCCCACGTGTGTGCTCAACTGTCACCTTTGTAAAGCTATTTGGTGGTCCTATCTTGCAGCCTGGCCCTTTTGGTCTTTGCCCATCATCCTTTTCCCTGACAAGACTGTGTAGTATGATCTGATGAGATATAGAGACTGTATGGAGCAGTAAAACAGCTACAACTTCTCCAAATGTCCATACCAGAGTCCAAATTAGTAAAATGCTTCCTAGCATAGAAAAGAAATGAAAACACTGAATTCATTCAATCCTGCCAGAAACGTCTGAAATTGGAAGACTAAACACCATGATAAACAAGACTTTAGTGAATGCATTTTGATCACACATCAATTTAAGATGTCTGAATGTCATAATGATGGGACCCCTCTAGCCTTGCTTAGGAAAGAAAGCTCATAGTTCCCGCTAAAAGAATGACCAGGATTCAAAAATATCAATGATATTTTGTCAAGTGAGAAAAAAGTGGTAGATTACAAAACCATGTAAGGTAAAATTTCATTTATATGAAAACCACATATGTCCACGTACATGATAGGGCAGAGTCTGGGAGGTAATAGACCAAAGCACTGATACTGTTTTTAACCAGGTAAGTAATATTATGGGCACTTTTAAAGTGTCTTCTTTTTGCTAATTTGAAGTTTCTGATTTTTCTGCAATAAGTAAGTACTTCTTTTCTTACTTAGAAGCATAAGCTTTTAAAAATATTTTTAGGGGCGCCTAGGTGGCTTAGTGGGTTAAGCCTCTGCCTTTGGCTTGGGTCATGATCTCAGGGTTCTGGAATCGAGCCCTGCCTGGGGCTCTCTGCTCAGCAGGGAGCCTTCTTCTACACCCCACCACACCACCACCACCAGCACCACCCCCCGCCTACCTTTCTGCCTACTTGTGATCTCTCTCTGTGTCAAATAAATAAATAAGAAATCTTTGAAAAAGGTATATTTTTAAAAGACATGTTGATGGGGTAAAACAG
Organism: Mustela nivalis; assembly: GCF_964662115.1. Taxonomy (NCBI): domain Eukaryota; kingdom Metazoa; phylum Chordata; class Mammalia; order Carnivora; family Mustelidae; genus Mustela; species Mustela nivalis. The sequence goes on from NC_139024.1 coordinate 31,173,837, forward strand.
CTCTTTAATCATCAACTGAATCAGTAAAATAAATCAAGAAAATTCATTTTTGGAAGATATGCAAATTATTTAATAAATAGTTTTAAAGCTATTTTGACAATCATAAGAAAATTGTGTTACAAAGTTTTTAAGAGTATGGGGTACCTGGGTGGCTCAGTGGGTTAAGCATCTGACTTCAGCTCTAGTCATGATCCACAGTCCTGGGATCAGAGCCCCCGCAGAGTCTCAAGGAGGGTATCCTGTTCAGCAGGGAATCTGCTTCTCCCTGTCCCTCTACACCCACCTGGTGTTCATGCTCTCTCTCTCTTAAATAAATAAAATCTTTAGAAAAAAATAAAGTTTGTTGAACACTACATCACAAACTAATGATGTAACAATGAATCTTGGAACACTGAAGAAATAAAGTTTAAAAAAAGGAAAAAACTAATGATGTAAGTTGGCTAAATGAATATAAAATAATAAATGATAAATAAAAATAAATAAAATTTTAAAAATAAATTTTTAAGAGTATGAAAATATCTATGCCTCAAATATTTTTTCTCTTTCTTGATGTCGTAAGCAACTAACATTGCTTTACAACAGGCTTTTTTTTTTTTTTAACCTGGTAATCCAGACATCTGAACCCAGACTGGACTCCACAATATTTCATTTCCTCTACCTCCATATAATCTGAAGATAATTGGGTCCTACTTCTTTGTCAGTATTCTATCTCAAAGATAGATGCACCTTAAAAAAAAAAAAAAAAAAAAAAAAAGACAGATGCATCTGTCCCCTCAATAAAGGTAGAGATCTTTTAAGGAAAAGAGAAGAAAAACTACATGTGGTTCCCCTGGAGTACAGTTGACAATCGGGTACTCTAGGTGGTACTACTTAGTGTAAGTGGGTTCTTGTCGCAAGAACATACTGGCAACAGAGATACAGAGGTTTGTTCAGTTTTGTTTTTACATTGTTTAGATTTTTTATTGTTGTGTATATATACCATATTTTGTTTATCCATTCATCTGAAGATCAATACTTGTTTTGCTTCTACCTCTTTGCTATTATGCATAATACCGCTATGAACGTGAGATCGCAAATATCTCTTCAAGACACTACTTTCGGGGCGCCTGGGTGGCTCAGTGGTTTAGGCCTCTGCCTTCGGCTCAGGTCATGATCTCAGGGTCCTGGGATCAAGCCCCACATCGGGCTCTCTGCTCAGCGGGGAGCCTGCTTCCCCCTCTCTCTCTGCCTGCCTCTCTGCCTACTTGTGATTTCTCTCTATCAAATAAATAGATAAAAATCTTTAAAAAAAAAAAAAGACACTACTTTCTATTACTTTGTCTATGTACTTAGAATTTAAATTACTGGTTAAATGGTAATTTTGTTTTCAATTTTTTGAAGAATGGTCATACTGATCCCGTAATGGTGAAGAAATCTTTCACTTCTTTGGTTGGGCTTAATTCTTAATATTTGTGGGGTTTGATGATGTTGTAAATGGAATTATTTTCTTAATTCCCTTTACAGCTTATTCATTTAACCTACATTTTTGCTTATCTTTAAAAAGCTTCATTCTTGGGCCCCTGGGTGGCTCAGTTGTTTAAGCAACTGCCTTTGGCTCAGGTCATGATCCCAGAGTTCCGGGCTTGAGTCCTGCATCGGGCTCCCAGCTCCACAGGGAATCTGTGCCTCCTGATCTTCTCCCCTACCATCTCTCTCTCACTGTCTCTCTCTCAAATATGTAAATAAAATCTTTTAAAAAAAAGAAAAAAAAAAAGCTTCATTCTTAGTCCTGATCTCAGCACATGCCCCGAGCTCTCCACCTCCCCCTGCCCTCCAGCCCAAGGCCCCTGGAACCCAGGGCACAGTCCCAGCAGCAGCACAGAAAGTGGCCAGTAGCAAGTAGCACCATACAACCACTACATCAACAACCTCATGGGGCCTGTCAGGATGACTACCATGTGCTATAAGGACTCCCCCTCCATCTGGGCCACCAATCTGGGGAAATCTTTGTCAACATCATGACAGCTGAGGTTGGTGTCCTGGTTGGCAAAAACAGGTCAAGATCTCTCACAAGTGGGCTGACACCTGGAGACCAGAAATGTTCTGTTCTCCTCGACTCACTGGTACGGGACAGAAAATTTACCATGGATCTTCCTACCAAGAGCACCAGCAGAGCTCCCACTTTCAATGCACTGCCACGATGCTAGTCCTGTTGATGGACAAACAAGGTGTTCACGGTGGTATGATCAACAGGAAATGTTGTGAAATGGCCACCCACCTGTGGCGTTGCCAGTACTGACCTTGTCTGTCCCTTTCCTCCACCACTCCCACTGCTTTTGCCCCCGCCTCCTTCCCATACACTCACATACACCATTTTAATTTGAGGAGGCACATGACCCCACATCCCTTATAGCTGCCAAAACTATGTGGCTGGGGGCTGGGGCTAGATGGACAGACACCTCGCCCTACACATACCCATCCTGTGTGTGGCTGGAAAAGTTTTTTGAGTTTTTTTTTTAAGATTTTATTTCTTATTTGACAGAGAGGGACACAGAGAAAGAGGGAACACAAGCAGGGGCAGAAAGAGAGAGAGAAGCAAGAATCCCACTGAGCAGGGAGCCCGATGGGGGGCTCGATTCCAGGACCCTGGGATTATGACCCCCACCGAAGGCAGATGCTTAATGACTGAGCCACCCAGGCACCCCAAGGTTTTGTTTTGTTTTTTTAATAAAAGGGATTCTACTAACAAAAAAATAAAGTAAAATAAAAAATAATAAAGAGCTTCATTGTTTCATTAATTTATAAAATGCATCCACATGTCAGGTCCTCTTATTTCATAGATAGTTCTGGAGGTTGGGAAGTCCTCGATTATGGCACCAGCACATTTGGTGTTTGAAAGGGCTCACTTCCTCATTCCTAGACGGCACCATCTCACACCTTCATATGGTTGAAGGAGAGAGAGAGGTGTTGAGACACGTGTTTATACCTCTCCCACCTCCACTTTCTCCTCAGCCACAACTTAGAGCAGCTGCCTCTGGAACCTTTTCTCCTCTTAAGAGCAGAAACAAAGCATACATTTTGCAAATTAGTGGCTGTCCCACTTTACAAGGCTGGCAGAAAGTCAGGAGCCAGAATAATGCGTTCTATGGCCTTAATCACATTGCCTATGGACTCCAACTTCAGAAATACCATGAATGATAGAGATGTATGAAAGGAATGAAAAAAATCCATCTAAAGAAGTTCCCTTTTTCCTCCTAAATGAAGGAAGTATTTTAGCATGCACAGTTGATACTGACTTGAATAAATAATAAAGTAAATGCATCTCTATCTGTCCAACAGAGGTTATTTGGATAACTTCTAAGATGTAAAATAAGGCACGTTGTGTTATTAAGTTCATCATGATGATTGGTTATTGATCTGGCAAGGAACTGGCAATATCATTAACTGATACCGCTCTGTGATTGATTTTAATATAATTTTTAAAATAGTTTTTATTTAAATGTCAATTGATAATTTAATAATTCTTTTTGCTTAATCAATGTTGAAATATTTTTCTCTTTGATCACATCTTAAAATCCAGTCTAAAAATTTAAGGCATTTGCTTTATCTCTCAATTTAGAAATTTATTTTCTCTCTCATGAAATATAAAGAGACAGATTTTATTTTATTTTTTTAAAGATTTTATTATTTATTCGACATAGAGAGAGAGCACAAGCAGGGAGAGTGGAAGAAGGAGAGGCAGGCTCCCCGCTGAGCAGGGACCTGATGTGGGACCTGATCCCAGGATCCCAAGATCGTGACCTGAGCCAAAGGCGGTTGCTTAACCAACCGAGTCACTCGGGCACCCAAGAGACAGATTTTAATATAGAGATAAAAATATACAGGTATTATAAATATATAGATATTGCTAAATCATTTGAGAGTCAGGTGCATATATTACAACACTTTACCCCTAAATACTTCAACATGCATCTCCTAAGGAAAAGGACATTCTCCTTTATAACCTTAATACAATTACCACATTCAGATAAATATTAATTCAATGCTATTGTCTTATATATAATCCATATTCAGATTTTCCTTGTCCTTTCAAAGTGGGTTTTGGGGATGTCTGTGGTATGTATGTTTATTTCCAACCCAAGATCCAATCAAGGATCACCCATGGCATTTAACTGTTATCTCTTTAATGCCCTTTAATCTAAAACAGTTATTCAGCTTCTTAGTCCTTTTTAGCCTTTCATGATATGGACAGTGAGAAGAATCTAAGCCAATTATTTTGAAAAATACCCCTCAGTTTGGGGCTCCTGGGTGGCTCAGTCTTTAAGCATCTGCCTGTAGCTCAGGTCAGGATCCCAGAGTCCTGTGGATCAAGCCCTGCATCAGGTTCCCCGCTCAGCGGGGAGTCTACTTCTCCCATGCCCACTCCCCCTGCTTGTGTTCTCTCTCTCACTATCTCTTAATAAATAAAATCTTTTTAAGAAGAAAATTAAAAAGAATACCCCTCAATTTAAATTGACCTGTTCAGGGCACCTGAGTGGCTCAGTTAGTTAAATGTCTGCCTTCAGCTCAGGTCATGATCCCAGGGTCCTTGGATTGAATCCTTGGTTGGGCTCCCTGCTCAGTGGGGAGCCTGCTCCTATTCCTCATGATCAGGTTTAGATTGAATATTTTGGGCAGGAGTACTGTGTGGTTGCCGCTGGGTCATTCCAAGTGCATTTCATCAAGGAACACGAGTCAGTTTGTCCAATTACTGGTATATTAAATTGGATATATTAGTTACAATGCCCTTGACAGGTTGAAAAGTTACCTAACAAGTTATCTGTGGTGTGGAATTAAGATTTTAAACATTTTTTTTAAAGATTTTATTTATTTCTTTGTCAGAGAGAGAGAGAGAGTGAGAGCGAGCAGAGGCAGACAGAGTGGCAGGCAGAGTCAGAGGGAAAAGCAGGCTCCCTGCGGAGCAAGGATCCCGATATGGGACTCGATCCCAGGACGCTGGGATCACGACCCAAGCCGAAGGCAGCTGCTCAACCAACTGAGCCACCCAGGCGTTAAGATTTTAACACCAAGTTGTAACAAACAAATTTGTCCCAAAGCTTTATAGTTGAATGCAGAAATTATATAACTCTTCTTTTGTGTGTGTGTTGAGTTTGAGGAGTTCATTACAGATCCTGGATATCAACCTTTTGTCTGTACTATCATTTGCAAAGATCTTCTCCCATTCCGTGGGTTGCCTCTTTGATTTTTTGACTGTTTCCTTTGCTGTGCAGAAGCTTTTGATTTTGATGAAGTCCCAAAAGTTTATTTTCATTTTTGTTTCCTTTGCCTTTGGAGGCATATCTTGAAAGAAGTTGCTGTGGTTGATATCGAAGAGATTACTGCCTATGTTCTCCTCTAGGATTCTGATGGATTCCTGTCTCACGTTGAGGTCTTTTATCCATTTTGAGTTTATCTTTGTGTACGGTGTAAGAGAATGGTCGAGTTTCATTCTTCTACATATAGCTGCCCAGTTTTCCCAGCACCACTTATTGAAGAAACTGTCTTTTTTCCACTGTTATTTTTTTCTGTTTTGTCGAAGATTAATTGACCATAGAGTTGAGGGTCCATATCTGGGCTCTCTACTCTGTTCCACTGGTCTATGTGTCTGTTTTTATGCCAGTACCATGCTGTCTTGGTGATCACAGATTTGTAGTAAAGCTTGAAATCAGGTAACGTGATGTCCCCAGTTTTATTTTTGTTTTTCAACATTTCCTTAGCAATTCGGGGTCTCTTCTGATTCCATATAAATTTTTGGATTATTTGCTCCAGCTCTTTGAAAAATACCGGTGGAATTTTGATCGAAATGGCATTAAAAGTATAGATTGCTCTAGGCAGTATAGACATTTTAACAATGTTTATTCTTCCAATCCAAGAGCATGGAATGGTCTTCCATCTTTTTGTGTCTTCTGAAATTTCTTTCATGAGTGTTCTGTAGTTCCTCAAGTACAGATCCTTCACCTCTTTGGTTAGGTTTATTCCCAGGTATCTTATGGTTCTTGGCGCTATCGTAAATGCAGTCGATTCTCTAATTTCCCTTTCTGTATTTTCATTGTTAGTGTATAAGAAAGCCACTGATTTCTGCACATTGACTTTGTATCCTGCCATGTTGCTGAATTGCTGTATGAGTTCTAGTAGTTTGGGGGTGGAGTCTTTTGGGTTTTCCATATGAAGAATCATGTCATCTGCGAATAGAGAGAGTTTGATGTCTTCATTGCCAATTTGGATACCTTTTATATCTCTTTGTTGTCTGATTGCTGTTGCTAGGACTTCTAATACTATGTTGAACAAGAGTGGTGAAAGTGGACATCCTTGTCTTGTTCCTGATCTCAACGGGAAGGCTGCAAGCTTTTTCCCGTTGAGGATGATATTTGCTGTGGGTCTTTCATAGATAGATTGGATGAGGTTCAGGAATGTTCCCTCTATCCCTAAACTTTAAAGCGTTTTAATCAGGAACGGATGCTGGAACTCTTATTACTACCCAAATTCCAAGTCTAATAGTTTATCTTCTCCCCAGCTAGTTCTGAGCCCTCCCTCCAGTCCTCCTCCCACTCCTCCAACCTTTAACCCACAGCTTGTTATGCTATCTTTCCTCATCTCAGTCTTTTCTATTTTTCACTTTGAGCCCGCATTCCTTCATCAGCAAGTCCTCCCATACTCTGGGAGTTCTACCTTTCCACGAGTTCCCCCTATACCTCCAGAGTTAACTGAAACCTACACTTCCCACCATCCTAGGGCTCAGCACCCCTGTGGGCTCTTTCTAGTGAAGAACTATCCCTTCCCTTTTTTCAAGAGATTCAGGGACAACATTCTCCCATCTTCTTTTCCTTCAGACAACTCTGCTTCCACACCAGTCTTTGAAAGCCGTGCTGTGCTTCTGCACCACCTTCCACAGCTCCTCATAAGTGTCATCTGCCAATCTCCAGAGCTCTCCTCCCATGATCACTGCAACTGGTTATTTTTTTTTTTTTTCCTCTGTCTTGGCTACTTTCATCCTTCTTTGGGACCCAATATCCTTTTTTTTTTTAATGTTTTCCAACAGTATCACATTTCTTTAACATTTTAAACCCTAGAGATTTTACCTCCATTCTTCAGCTGTCCACAGCTTGGATCTTAAAATCACCCAGAAAAATCTCACATCTAAAATCTCAAACTCTAATATCCCCTCATCCTTCAAGCTTCACCCCACCTGACTCTACTCTACATGCAACCTTTGACCCCATCATGCTGAAGCATCTCAACTCCTTCTTCTCCTCCAAGTATAACCCTATACAAACTCCCTGTGCAATTGCAAGGCCATCACCTCCTCAACCACCTTTGCAATGACTTACTAGAATGACCTACTCACTCACATTCTCTTACTTGTACTGTTGCTAAGCTCTTCAGGAAAAATTGTGAGGAGCTCCTGCTTCCCCATTTCCCCAATTGTTCCTCCCCAGGCCCCATCCCAGCCATAGTATTATCAGCCACCCTGGCTTACACACCTGAAATATTAAAAGTTAACAGTGATTCATCTACTTCCTTAACCTCCAGCATGAAATCCATCTGCAAGTGCTTTAGGCCTGTCTCCAAAACATATGCCAGCATCCAACCACTTGTTATCACATTTGCTAGTAACACTAGAGTCCAGACCACCATCGTCTCTCCCTTGAAGTATTCCCATCACTTACCAGAGAGCCTTTCTTATTCTACCCTAGCCTTACTCCACAACACCTTCCCCACCCAGCAGCCAACATAATCTTCCTAAATATCACTGTCCTGACTAAAACCTTTTCATGGCTTCTTATTACACTTAGAACTAAAGTCATTGTCCTTACCTTCAGTTGCTGAACCCAGACTGACCTCACCTCTACCTGCTTCAGGTGCCTCAGCTCATCCCACTCTTTCTTCAGAGCACCAGACTCACTGCTGGCATAAGGTACTTGCATTAGCTTTGTCCTGTCCTATACCTTTGATACCCAGTGTCTGGCTCCTCTCATCTTAAACATTACTTCCTCAGAAAGTCCCCTCTGGGGCACCTGGGTGGCTCAGTGGGTTAAAGCCTCTGCCTTCAGCTCAGGTCATGATCTCAGGGTCCTGGTATCAAGCCCCGCATCAGGCTCTCTGCTTCCCCCCTCTCTCTGCCTGCCTCTCTGCCTACTTGTGATGTCTGTTTGTCAAATAAATAAATAAAATCTTTAAAAAAAAAAAAAAAAAAGAAAGAAAGAAAGAAAGCCCCCTCTAACAATCTAATCCATAGAAGCTCCCCGTCCCTCCCTGTCACACCACTCGATTTTACCTGCATAGCACTAGGCCCTGGTATGGTGCTTATTTATGCATTTGTCCCTGTTTGTCTTCCGCCACTAGAATGTAAGCTCCATAGGGAGGAAATTTGTTCACCACTATACTCACTAGCACCAAAAATGTTGCCTGACAAAAAAACAGGCACTCAAAAAACCTTTGCTGAAAAAAATGTACATTGCAAGCAAATATAAATTTATAACTTCACCATGTTTTCTCATCAGTAAAGTGAAGAAGAATAAGATTATGTAATGTATAGGATAATGATGAGAATCATAGAGTTAATAGTATGTATAAAGGGCTGAAAACATGCTATACTGTTTGCTATACTTTGCTATAATTATTTGTTAAATAATTATTTAATTGTTTGCTATAATTATTTGTTAAATGAATGAAATAACAAAAACAAAAAGGGTTACCACTCAGTAAAAAAAACTCTGCCAGAACAACTACATACTGATTTGCTAGTTTCATTTAAAAATATGTATCAGGGCGCCTGGGTGGCTCAGTTGGTTGGACGACTGCCTTCGGCTCAGGTCATGATCCTGGAGTCCCAGGATCAAGTCCCAGTCCCACATCGGGCTCCCAGCTCCATGGGGAGTCTGCTTCTCCCTCTGACCTTCTCCTTGCTCATGTTCTCTCTCACTGTCTCTCTCTCAAATAAATAAAAATAAAATCTTTTAAAAAAATAAATAAATAAAAAATAAAATAATAAAATAAAAATATGTATCAACTACCTACTGTCTTCCTGTTGCTATAAGTGGCCCTGTAGTTATTAAATATATGTGTGCATATATATATATATATATATATATATATATATATATATATATATGTAGTTTCAGTCCTTCCAGAGCTCATATTTTAGTAGAGATCATGGATTCATAAACAAAGATTTAAAATGTATTATGGGGGTGCCTGGGTGGCTCAGTGGGTTAAAGCCTCTGCCTTCGGCTCAGGTCATGATCCCAGGGTCCTGGGATCGAGCCCCCAATCGGGCTCTCTGCTCGGCAGGGAGCCTGCTTCCTACTCTCTCTCTGTCTGCCTCTCTGCCTACTTGTGATCTCTGTCAAATAAATAAATAAAGTCTTTTTTTAAAAATGCATTATAAATACCATAATGTAGATGTTTACTAAATGCACTAGGAGTGATCACTACTACAAGGAAAATCCAGGAGATCTTCACCAAAAAGAGGACATATGAGAGGACATATGAGCCGGACCTTTCTTTCACACTGAGGAAAGAAACGGCACTGTAAGCAGAGGTAACAGCAGTAGCAAACATCCGCCCAGGCCTCAATTCCCCTGTTCGGCCACCAGCCCAATTCATCGCCCCACCTACAGACCCAGTCCTATCCCTGCTCCAGTGATTAAGTGATACAGTGACATCCTGATGGGCCCAAGGTCACAAGAGATCAAGTGGAACTAAGGTTACTGTGTGTCGGACACCCATTCATTTCATGCTGAATCAGGAGTAGGAGTGCCTTTCCTAGCTGCCAAGCACTGTCCACACAAGCATGCTGGATCTCTGGGATCCATTTGTCCTGCCATCTCATACACATGGAGCAAGTAGAAGCCTCCCCCATCTTACCTTGATCAACATCATCGCTGAGTTGCAAATTGGTTTGCCATTCCTTCTTTTGCACTCCCATGGGATATCTCAGAAATCCTTATTTACCTGCCTCGGCCCTTTCCCAAACCATATACTCTTTAAGAGCCCCCCAGATAGCCTTTCTGATTCTACTCTTGCCTCATTCACAATACCTTCCCCACTCAGCAGCTCCTGTGATCTTTATAGGTTTTATGATTGCATAGTGCCTGGTATTAACCAGGCACTCAAAAAATGTTTCAGGAATGAGTGAGTGACTGAATGAACAAAATAACCCACAAATGGATGGATGTAAGACTTTATTATATATGCACACATCCTTTTTATTTTCGGTAATATTTATATAGATATGCTAAAAATATTGCTGTCTACATATTATGTTGCATATCAATATCATTTCATGTGAAACGTTAGAAAATATTAGAAAGAATTTAATCGATACCATGGTATATGATATCTGAACATACTAAATACAAACATAAAATGTTAGTTAGCTATAGGTAGATAATAAATCTATTAAAGTAGAAAAAGCTAAATGTTTATTTTTGATTAAAAGGAAAACTATTATTCTTTTACTGCTCTTGGGACATATAGACAGTATACATATAACCACTCGATGCTATCACTAAATGGGAAAGGAAGCTCTGTTTTATTTTGTTCTCTTCAATTTCCTGCCTTGTTTTTCAAAGGATGTTTCCTAAAAGAGCAAATAATCACTAAACCCAAACTTAATGGAGAAAAACCATACATGTTTATGTACCATGTGTTATTACCTACCAATCAGAAGAGTTGCAGGTAATTAGACCATCTTTTTTTGATCAAGGGCCACTTCTCCCTATACTGGCAGATTTCCACTTGTTTGCCTAAATTCTGTTTGCTTGCCTTAGGTCCGACAGGCAAAGGATATGGCCAGCTGGTTCCCAGAGCAATTCACTCCCTGGTCTGAAGAAGGCTTGTGAGACATGTCATAAAACAGCTGCCTCTATCTCCCCAACCAGCCAGAAATAAGCCAAGCAGAACAAAACCTTGAATAAAAAAAAAAAAAAGAAACCTCGACTTTTCATGCAAGGACAAAAGGTGGTTATTAGGCATACCAGGGAGGTTCTTTTATACCTGATAATTACATATAAATTCAGGACATGTAACAAGAAAAAATCATTTCCCTCTTCATTTCCTTAAAAATGTGATTTCTGCAGTCATTATATAATTACTGGTATTTTTCAGTAACATTATTAGGAATAAATGGATTACTGTTTCTGAAATTATCATAAAGATAAAAATACTGAACTTCCTTGTTAGAACTGGTTGTTGAGTAGGTAAAAAAGGGAAAATGGTTTGTTTCTCTAAAATTCCAAACTGAACTTCTTCTATGGCAAAAGGGATCAATCTGCCATTTTTCCCCTTTAAGAAAGTGATTCCTCCTATTTTCTCACATACCCTTTTATGCCATTCATCTTGCTTCAATTCTGCCTTCAAACTTCTCTATTACTGCTGACCTATAAGGAAAACTCCCCTAGAACCCAGAATCCCACTGTACCATGCTTCCTGGCCAACATGGTAGTGAGCAAAAGAACAGGAAGCAGAGTCCCATTTTTAGTTTCTAAGCTACTTTGAGGGTTTAATCAAAGTCATCTTCAACAGAAGTCTAAAGAAGTGATTTCTCCTATCTTTCAACATTTTTCTTCCTCTGCCTTCTATACCCTCAACAGTCTTCCTTCTTAGAAAACCCCACATAAAAACCTGGACCAATGGAAACCTCCTTACCTCATCCAAGCTAACAACCTCAAATTCCATTCCCAGCGGCAAGTTCCAGACCCAGATATGGAGACAAGAGGCGGTAAGCAGCTAACCATAAGATTAAAAAATTCCTACTAATATGATTATTCATGTGCTGGTCTTTGCTTCTCCCATTCTCCTTCCCAGATAATATCATACCTTAACCTTGTTACAATTCACAAGCAAGCATAAGCTCCTTAAGGGAGGACACTACTGTTGGGGTGTCACACACGATAGCCAGAAAAGAGGAAAATATTTTCATCAGGCCGACCTTTCAGCTATTCTCAAATCATACCGCACAAACATCAAAACTATGCCAGGGCATAAAACTGACACTATTTATAATTGTCATTACCTCAAATGTTTACAGCGGAGGAAGGGACAAATCTCCCTCTGAAATCCTGGTTCCAGGCTATTTCTCAAAGCCGCGTCAGAATTAGAGTAAGCGAGTTATAGCTGCGCCAAGAACTTAGCCACAGCCCACTCCCAGGGGAAGTGTGAGTGAACTAGCTAAAGCAACCAGCTACAGAGACCTAAAGTTTAAGAAGAAGGAATAACAAATGCAGAAGGAATGGTAGAATTAGAAACCCACCATTTTGCACCTCTGATAAAAGAATGGATGTGAGCAAGTTTTATCAGTGGCTGCCAAAAGCATTTGTTGAAAAGACGATGACTACACCTGACCACAATAATCAATCTTGGTATCACTAAAAATGAGACAAGCACACATTACACACCTCCTGGTGGGATACAAAAAGAAGTCATGTAGCATCACCTATGAGGTATTCTTGCCCCCCCCAACACACAAAAACACTGAACCCTAATCTAAACAACCCTCTAGCTGTTACTACCAGTTTACAGAAAATAGAAGGGGTAGGGAATAGAGGAATGTGTTAAATAACTCTATGGGGAAACAAGCAGGCAGAAGGCAGAGTCAGAATATGGAAACTGTAAAGGACAAATGACCTGGTTTCTTCAGCAAGTAAAAGTGGTGGTGGGTAGAGAAGGTAAAAAGAAGAGAATCGTTACAAATGTGAAAGGACTTTAGAAACATAAATCAGCGCCATCAGTGGACCTTGTTTAGATCCGGATTCAAGCAAATTCAAATGTAAAAAGACAATTTTAACACAACTGAGAAATTTCAACAGGGACTGGGTATTAGATGGTATTGATGAGTAATAGTTGATTCTGTCAAGTATGAAGAACTGATAAAATGCTTGGAATTTAAAATACTTTAGTGAAACCAAATGAAACAAGATTGGTAAAACATCAGGAAGTTCATTTTGTCTCTACATTGGGAGATCTTAGAAAATGCCCAGAGTAAAACTCTCTTCCTTTTTTGTTTTTTGTTTGTTCATTTGTTTGTTTGGGGCTTTTGTTTAATTTTATAAAAGTTGTGAGACAGCCTTGATAACTTTATTAGGTAGTTATAGCCCTCAATATCGTTTTTTGTTTTGTTTTGTTTTTGTTTTTTAAGGCCTGATTTGAGTCAGAAGGTCCAGCTAGTTTAAAGAAGAGACAGTTCTTCCCACAAACCATAAAGGAGGTAAACTGACATCCTTGCCAGGTGTTTGGAAACTGGCAGCACCAAGCAGAGTAGGGGAGGCCTGTGTGAAATCTTGGGACCTTCCACAACTGGCTTGACAAAGACAACGATCCAAAGTTCCTCACCCGAAGCACAGACCTGCTGGCTGGTTTCCCACTCCTCTTTGCCAGCTGGCTCCAAGGGTCTAAAAGCCTATGCCCTCAGCTCACAGGAGCAGAGGGCAGGAAAAAAGAAACAGCTCTACTTGCAGATGGAGCCCACCGTCTCTGAGCCAGCTGTCCTCCTCTTAGGGCTCCCTGCAGAGAGACCCAGAGGGCTGAGACTCACCGCCATGGCACCAGGGACCTGGGAGCAATTCACTCTCAGCACTGAACAATCCCACTGGGCTAGACAGACTCAGCATGTTATTTTAGTTTTGAAAAGAAAATGTAAACTGGGAAAATCTGACTGTGGACTGGGTACTAGATATTAAGGAATTGTTCACTTTGCTCGATTATATTACGGTTCTGGCGAAAATGTTCTTGATGAACACCCAATTATTAAAGGCTAATATGTCATAATAACTATAACATACTTTAAAATACATAAGCAATGAGGGGCGCCTGGGTGGCTCAGTGGGTTAAGCCTCTGCCTTCGGCTCGGATCATGATCTCAGGGTCCTGGGATCAAGCCCCGAGTCAGGCTCTCTGCTCAGCAGGGAGCCTGCTTCCTCCTCTCTCTCTGCCTGCCTCTCTGCCTACATGTAATCTGTCTGTCAAATAAATAAACAAAATGTTTAAAAAAAATAAAATAAAATACATAAGCAATGAAAAATAACAAAATGTTAACAATTATTTAATAATGTCACAGAACTATACTTGCTAAAGTAAAATCGAACAGACAACATAGGGCACATGACAATATGTTTAAGCACTGCACAAGGACTTCCGTGCTCTGCATATTACTTTCCAGTCTTTACATAAATACATATACTTCGGTAACTACAATCATAATGGACAATCAGTTTTATTCACCTTTTCTCACTTAATATTTTCACGAAGACTCTTCTACTGTTTTATCTTAGTAATTATTTTTTAAGATTTTATTTATTTATTTGTCAGAGAGACAGAGGGAAAGGGCACAAGCAGGGGAGTGGCAGGCAGAGGGAGAAGGAGGCTCCTCACTGAGCAGGGACCCCGATGCAGGACTCGATCCCAGGAACACGGATCATGACCCAAGCAGAAGGTAGACCCTTAACTGACTGAGGCACCCAGTGTTCCTCTTAATTGCTTCATAGTATACCATAAAGTATACATTGCTTCATAGTATACCATAATATTGATGTTCCCTAAATAACCATGTTAAGTCTGAGTAGTTAAGTTGCTCTCTTTTAATTTTCCTTTCTTTCTTTGCTATAAGACTCAATACTGCAGTGAAAAACCATGTGCATATTGCTTTTGCCAAATTGCTAAATGTTTTTCTAAATAAATCCTCAGAAATGCGAGTCCTGAGCACAAATATATAGAGATAGAGACAGAGACAGAGATATCTATCTTCCTGGCAATTTTTTTCCACATTGCTGGACAAAAAGTTTTAGTGACATCAACAAAATGTATTCAATACCAATTTCAGAATATTACTGGTAATATCTTAAATTTTGTCTAATTTTCATATTTAAGGACATTTTAACGTGCCTTTCTTTGATTTCTATGAGAAAGAACATGTTTGCACACCTTTGTTTATCAGCCACTTGGTTAATTCTTATTGTCTGCCATTCAGTTACTGAAATCATGAGGCCTCCTCATATATTTTAATGAACTATTTACTTTTTAAAATTTTATTTTTTTTAAGTAATCTCTACACCCAGTGTGGGGCTTGAACTCACAAATGTAAGATCAAGAGTCTCAGGCTCCACTGACTGAGCCAGCCAGGTGCCCCATGAGCTATTTATATATTGCTATTACCTTCTATTATTGGCAAAGCTAGTGTTTTCCTTACACCATAATTATCTCTAGTTTTGTGTTTGTGAGGAGTTAACATAAACTTTTGTTATTTATATATTATAACATATCAGACTTTTTTTTTTTTAGGTTCTATTTCTCAACAAAACAGAACACCTCTAAGATCACCCTGACCTGAAATGATGTGTATTTACCAACAGCCCTGCACACAGTATAATACTACTGAACACTTTGCAGCTGTCCAATTATTAATATACTTGACTCCTTTCTATTGCTCACATTCCCCCACTCAGTCACAAAATCCTATGGACGTTACCTCAGACTTAACTCTATGCCCTCTTCATCCCTATTTCCACTGTCCCTCACGACCTATCAACTGAAATGCTAAATACGACTGGTCCTCATTGGTCTCCCTGCCTCCCAAACTGTCCTCTTACCATCCAAACTGGCTGTCAGTACCAGCTTAAACATTCCAGGGGCCCTCTCTTTATGACCCCTGTGCAACTCCCCAGTCTCTTTAAAACAATTAGCCAACATGCTTTGAATGTTTACCCTGTGCTATGCACTTTGCAAACATAAATTCAATTAGCCCTCACAAGAACCCTTTAAGCAGAATGCCATTGTTGTTCCCATTTTACAGATGAATACATTGAGCATACAGAGGTTAAGTAATTCAGCCAAGTTTCCATGGCCAGGAGGATGCAGAACCAGGATGCAAACTTGGCTCTGCCTAATTCCCAAGCCCATACACTCTCTCTCTCTTTTTTTTTTTTTAAGATTTTATTTATTTCTTTGACACAGAAAGAGAAATCACAAGTAGGCAGAGCAGCACAGAGAGAGCAATTGGGAAGCAGGCTCCCCGCCGAGCAAAGAGCCCGATGCGGGGCTCCATCCCAGGACCCTGGGATCATGACCTGAGCTGAAGGCAGAGGCTTAACCCACCAAGCCACCCAGGTGCCCCCCCATACACTCTCTTAACCATTGTACCACACTTTCTCACAGATGGATCCTCGACTCTCAGCAATACTGCCTGCCTGCCACTCTGCCCACCAGCAACACTGCACTGCCTAGAATTTCTCTCACTCTGCTGCCGCTCTACTTCTGCTTGCTGCATCTCTACTCAGCTTCTTCATTCATGGTATTCTGTCCCTGGAAATGTCCTTCCATCTCCCTTTACCCTTGACCTAGATGATGCCTACCCATCTTTTAAGACAGTTGCAAGTGTCACCTCCCTATTTAACTTTTTCTTTCAAGATTTTATTTATTTATTTGACAGACAGAGACAAGTAGGCAGAGAGAGAGAGGGGAAAGCAGGTTCCCTGCTGAGCAGAGAGCCTGATGCTGGGCTCAATCCCAGGACACTGAGATCAGTACCTGAGCCTAAGGCAGAGGCT
Organism: Mustela nivalis; assembly: GCF_964662115.1. Classification (NCBI taxonomy): domain Eukaryota; kingdom Metazoa; phylum Chordata; class Mammalia; order Carnivora; family Mustelidae; genus Mustela; species Mustela nivalis. The sequence goes on from NC_139024.1 coordinate 31,190,396, forward strand.
TAGACCTGAGCCAAAGGCAGAGGCTTAACCCACTGAGCCTCCCAGGTGCCCCTCCCATTTAACTCTTTTAAGTCTTTCCCTATTTGGCTCCTTCCCTACTTTCACCCTCCTCTCTCTGAGAGGTGCCCTTCCTATGTGCTTATCTCCATCACCATACCCAGCATATCATGCTTTCAGTTTCTCTTTCTGTGTTTGCCTCTCTCACTGGACCATGAGCAGCTTGAGACTATCGCAATCACCCTGTATCCTGAGCCAGTAGAATGCCTGGTACATGGTAGGCTCTCAGTGCCTCATTGTAGTTTTCAAAAGAATCAGAAATTTAGGGTGTCTAATCAATTAATTCTGGCATATTTGCTGAATATCTATGTGTAAAGCATGCCAAGGATATGTTTTTGACTTATTTATTTATTCCAGAGAGAGAGAGTAAGCAAGCATTGTGGGGAGGAGCAGAGGGAGAGAGAAACAAGCCAACTCCATGCTGAACACGGAGCTGACATGGGACTCAATCTCATGACCCTGAGAACACAACCTGAGCCAAAACCCAGAGTCAGATGCTCAACCAACAGTGCCACCCAGGCATCCCTGCCAAGGATATCTTTAAAAGCAAATGACATAATCCAATATATGCATTTGACAAAATAAGTAACTTATGAGTATCACAGACCACCTGCTGTGGAAGTCCAGAAGAAGAAAAGACGACCTTGGGCTGGGACAGTCAGGAAAGGCTACAGAGAAGAGGGGAGGTTTTAAAGGGGATGGAAAGATCAATAAGGCTCAAAAGCAAAGCTACGTATCAATCAAGTCTAATGTGTAAGCAAATATCCAGGCTGGGGACCCACAACTAGCAATGGAAGGCAAAGCTGAGAAGTTGATGCTCTTCCTCTTGAACTTGTGCTCTATAGGACCAGCTGTGCCCTTATCTGAGTGCAAGGTGCCAGATTCAAGTTCTATTCCAGAGCATTTAAGTTGCCAGTGATGAACATCTCACCTTACCTCTGTGACAGAAAGTCACAGAAATGCTTCTAAGTAAAAGCCTAGAGATGGTTAGATCATGAGATACACTAATAATGATAAAATGTCAGAAACATGTGCACCTCCATGTAATGAATTCAACAACTATCCTAAGGTCATGGAGGTCTTCCTGCAAAATACATGTCATTCTGTTTACATCAAACACAGAAAACTCATTTACAAGTGAATGTCATTTTCATCTTTGTTCTGTGGCCAAGTGCATCTCATTTGCATTCATTTGTTTCCCTACTGGAGTCCCTGCCACTATTCTACAGCTGGTATGGATTACGCTCTGTACGTACTACTTACCATAGGCCCACACTCCAGTCATCCAGTTATAAGGCTGAATTATAATCCCAAAGATGGTTTTATATAAAGGACTTTTAAATAATACACATCACAGGGAAATCGAAATTTGATGGTAATGTTCATAGGAGAGAATTTTAAAAGTTCAAATGCATGTGCACACAAACACATATTTTCCATGTTAACCTTACCTAAGGATTTCCATGTTGCCTGACCTGGAGAAGTATAATTCTATAGCTCAGGTCTCTCAAGGATTATCTGCCAAATTCCCAAGAGAACAAAAGGACCAATACAGGCCCTCGGTGCTTGGTTTCCCTATTGCAAAGTATGGTCAAGAGCGAAGGGTAACTTAGCCTTACAATCACAAAGACAAAGAATGAGCAGTCAGCCAATCATCCATTTCCTACAGGTTGATCTAGTTCTGACACTGCTGGTCAGCTCAGTTCACTAACCCCTTCCCTACATGCACCTCACCTACCAAATACCTGCCCCTCACGTACAAAATCACTTAGCACAAGCTATTCATTGAAGCTTTCTTTATAGAAAATAACCCGACTGCCGTCAATAGAAGAACTGTTTAAATAACCTATGTTTGTGTATATGATAGAATATTATGCAGCTGTAAAAGAAAAAAAAAAGAACGAGGAAGCTCTTTTTGGGCTGCTCTGCAAAAACCTTCAGAGAATATGATTTTTTAAAAAATTCAAACACAAGACACAGGGAAAAAAATCTTCAGCTTAAGTATATCCATTCTTGAGTGTTTATACTTAACAAAAAGAAACTAAAATAACTGGTTACAAAGTACAGATCCAGATTTTGTAGGTTCTGCAACTCCCAGAACTTGGGAAAATCACTTTAAGAAGAACAAAATTAAGAAAAATTTAAGAAATTAAAGAAAAAGACAAAATTAAGTACAGATCCTGCCAGTGAGTTTCGCAATTAATCTACCACTAGCAATTATCTCTGGGTGGACAGGAGTACACAGAAATGAGAAATTAAGACTTCTAAATATAAACTTATTTATACAGTTATTATCTTTGAATAATGAGCATATTGCCTCTTTTTAAAAAACAAAGTTAACTTATTAAAAAAATGCCTCTCTCCAGGCTCCATTGTTGAAGGTATCACTCCTTCTCTACCTCTTTCATTCTATCCGAACCTTCCTGTTCTAGCTTGATTTCATTCCTATTACCTTGTAACTACTGGGATTCTGCCTCAGTCTGGCTCTTTCCAGATGATCATGGGCCTGGCATTCTATTTTGATTTGAGCCATGTATTTCTCTTTCTGATCACCCTCAGGTCCACTATCGGCAGAGCAGCTTCAGGCCAACCCAGCCCTACCCCTGCACCTCACGTGGCCCAGACTCCCAGGAATCCAGTCTGCTACTTGAGAAAGGAGTTTGAAAACTGACAACTATATCACTGGTGATCAATCCCAGGGGGTGCTAGAAGCCTGGGAGATTTTTTAGGTCCTAACTTGGGAGTAGGTCCCAATAAGTCCTGGAGTTCTCAGCAGAACCCAACTACCATACCTTTCTTCCTAGAGTCAGTAGGAACACTGGTAGTGCACTCTAGACTAACCCCTAAATGCACATCTTTGTGTTTAATAAAACCAAATCAGGGGGCACCTAGGTGGCTCAGTGGGTTGAGCCTCTGCCTTCGGCTCAGGTCATGATCTCAGGGTCCCAGGACTGAGCCCCACATGGGGCTCCCTGCTCAGCAGGGAGCCTGCTTCCCCCGCCCCTGCCTGCTCTCTGCCTACCTGTGATCTCTGTCTGTCAAATAAGTAAATAAAATCTTAAAAAAAAAAAAAAATCAGGCTAGACTGAACTGAACCCAGCCTTAAAAGAATTTACCAGAATCTAATTTCAAGTCCCTACAAGCCAAATATGGTCTCTAATTTAACTCTGATTCCAACTGGAAGAGTCTGGGAACCCATTAATCTTTCAGCTTACCTCATCTCTGTCCTGTGAAACATTCACTGGATCCAGTTACTGAATTTCCGGATACCTCCTATGTCAGTCAGATGACAGTGCTTTAAAGAGAACATACAGAATGTTGAGAATGAGGCTGTGTAGTCAGCAGGTCTAGGGATGAATCCTGGGAATATTTCTAGCTAGCTGTGCAATACAAACCTCATTTCCCTTATCTGGAAAATAGGTTGTTATAAAGATTAAGTGAGATAATGAAGGTTTAATGAAATGAGTGCTATCCAGGAAACTTCAAGACAAAGCTGTTTTTTCTCACTTTATGAGGAAAATATTGGCCAATATGAATATCATTAATTCCTAAACTACCAATTCAAACCAAAAATACATAAATTGATTTGGGAAACAAATGCGGGCCACAATATATGTACAATCACATACAAATCACAAAAGCAGTACCTGAGATCACATTTCAGCAATGTAATTTTAAATAATTCAGAAAGCCTATCATATAAATCCTCTAATGTATTTTCTTTTCTCTATGTCTTCTTGGTTGCTAAGGCATTTCTTTCTCCAGCTTGCTGAAAATTACAAATAAGCTTATAAAATGTGACATGTTACATAGACTCATTTCTTATTGGATTGACTTTTAGCATACCTGAAAGCATTTTGTTGCTCACAGATGTGTTCTGCTATGGTCCAATGCACTCAAGTGAGCTTAAACCTGACCTGGTCGTGTCTTCATTTACCTTAAGGTGATAATTCAGGAATCAACTGCTCAGTGTCGAGTATAGAATCTTATCTTTCTGCTCCTTGTCAAGGATCTAATAAATAAATAGATAAATAAACAAATAAATATCTTTGACCTTCACTACGTTCTTATGTAAAGCCATCTGCTATTGCATTTCTCTTCACTATATTTCCTGTCACATAAGACATTTCCACCTGAGGCTTTTTACACAAATCGCTGGAATTGAGTGTCTCCCATTCAAATACAACTTGCCATGGAACGTTGGATTTTAAATCAGTTTCTACTTAAATTTTCATAGGAACATCATGATACTGCCAACATTAAGAATAGGAAATGTGTATTTGCAGCCATTTCCTACAGTATACAAAAGCATATATGGATAGGAGGGAAAAAAAGCTAGACAATATTTATGATATTTGGATATCGAATAAGTTTCATTTTGTAATAAAATTTCCTCACTCTACATGAAAATGTTCCTCAATTCGTTTGATTCTAATTGCAAAAATCTGCCTTTTATGCTATCACGTTCATCTTCTTAATAAAACGTGCTTTACTTCTTCTCTCCTTACATGAAATGCTGAAATTTAAACAAGAAAACATATTGCACTTGAAATAAAAATCAGCGTCCTTAAAGGATGTACATGCATACAAATAGTCCACCCAACCTTGGTTCCTTTTTTAAGGACCTCGAGACCGTTCTCAAGCCAAAGGATTTAACAAGTTGTCTGTCGTACAACTGGTTACACCTAATTTGAATTAAACTACAGTCGCAGATGACAGAAGCGCTCCTTTCATCTTTTGTAGGAAGGTCACCCAGCCCGGAGCGAGCGCCACGCTCCTTCTGGAACTAAACACGTGGGCCCAGACGTCTGTTGAGTCCTCCCCTTCACAGCTCACACCTGGGTGGTCAGGGGTCAAGTCTGACCTCCCGACGGCGCCAGCGCCTATGCAACCCCCACCCCCTTCCCTTTGGGGAGGCAGCAGATGGCGAGGGCGCCGCGGCGCTGGTGCCGCAGCTCCCCGCCACAGCAGGGCAGGGGCCCGTCAACAAGGACTAGTCAGGCGCCAGGAACTGCCACCGCCTCCCGCAGCGGGCCGCAGGGGTAGGGGGTGGAAGGCGGGTCCCACGTTTCTCTCCCCACCAGGGCTCCCAGACACTACACCTGAACGTGGCGAGACTCCCACACGTCTGCCCCAACCCAGAACCCAAACACCCCTGTTCCCAGGGAGAGCGAAGCGGTGAGCTGCAGGAGCGCCACACTCACTACCTGACGCCGCGGCACCCACTCACGTGGCCACACCGCCCGTGGGTCCGGGCTTCCCGGGAGGCCGCACCTGCCCAAACCTTCGCGCGACGCCGGCCTGCCACCAATAGCATCCCTGGGCTCCAAGGGATGAGCCAATGAGAGCGTTCGGACTGAAAGGGAGCAGCCAATCACTGGCCTCAGATCCCGGGCGTCCCGGCAGCCACACCACCAAACGCTCCTTCCGCTCCCCTGAAGTTCAGGTCTAACCTGGAGCCCTGCGGCCACTCACCTCCTTCCCTCCAGTCTAGGCGGGAAAGGAACTTTCCGCAGAGCAGAATGTTGAGGAATTAATTGCACCTCTTTCTGTGTGTTTCGTTCTCTGCTCGACACGGGACGGGAGATGTGCTCGCGCTCACCTCCTCCGCAGGCTTCTCCTTAAACTCACCGCACAGCCGTGCGTGCGAATTAGTGAAATTAGAAATTAGTGAAAACCGACGAAGAGCCTTTTTCCTGTTACTGAACCGCTATGAGGCGCTTGAATAGGTCGATGTCTGAGCTTAAAAGGGGAAGGTGACTTTAGAAGGGGTCTGACGAAATTTCTCGTTAGCCACAGTATGAAAGTCCTTTGTTTACTGAAGTTGGGGCGAGTTTGTCCCGGGCTAGAAGTGACCCAACAGGAGGGCTTGTAAAAGGGCGTCAACCCTTATCTCGTTGGTCGATGTCTACAAAATGAAACAGAGTTGCTAGGGTTATTTTAATATTGTCTGAGAGCCTACTATATGCATCAGGCGTTTTTCTAAGCAGTTTACCTACATCAACTCATTCAATCCTCACAACCTCCCTATTGCTTATTTCAACCCGTTTTACAGATGAGGGAATTGAGGCAGTAGAGAGACTGGCCCAAGATACCAAGTAAGTAAGTGGGAGAGACAAGAACCAATGTCCTATTTGTTTAGATTAGCAAAACATTTTAATGTTCAAATTTACTAAGGCCCAAACAACCTAGATACTTTTACTTCTAAAATATATAAATCCTCCCATCATTTTTTAATCTCTTTATGCAAAATATTTGGTTAAAATCTTGGAAACTTCCAGTGGCTTTAGCATAACCTTCGAAGTTAGTTGTGGTCATCAGGATGAGAAGGATGGAGTCTGATAATGGGAGTCTGATAATGGGAGACAAAGGGATTGGAGATTAAAAGAAGCCATCTGAGAAACACTAATTCAACTGAGTCACTTAAATAAGTAGAATTAATGTTACTGATTGTACATCACTGATTTGACTTCAACATTAAAATAATCACATTCATTATATATGATAGTGTGCACATCCATGGAAAATATACAGGTTATTCGAGGCAACCTATGGAGAGTTACAAATGACCTGCTATTAAGAACCTTTTAAATCTATATTCAACTTTCATTTTATATACTGAATTTTATTTTAATAACCTAGTCAATATTAATGTATAAAGGGGAAAAGAAGGCTGGGGATTTGTTGTTTTATTAAATCTTTATCAATATTTAATGTATTTCCTTTGACCAAACTTTTTAATTTATTTCTCTAAAACAGTAGTTATAAGACTTAGTAGTGAGCTAGGTAATGAAAGAAAGAAACAAGATTTTTACAGCAGATAAAATTTTCATGTTTTAAATCTGGGCAGCCTTTCTCACTTTCCCTGAGGACTTACACAGTCTGATTGCAGGAAAGTTTTCCAATATTTCTCTGTAAGGATAGATTTTGTTTCAAGCAATAATTGCTTCGAAGGACAGGACTATGATTCTATGTAGGCAGTGAGAAGTAAGTCCTGGGTGCCTAGAGCAAGCTGAACAGGCAGAAGCTTGGGTTTACATCCAGTCTGTGTGTCAGGGCATCACTGAATCTAGTGCGTCAATCCCATGGTCATCTTCTGCAGGGAGGAAAGAACTGCAAATAGCATGAGGATTTGGCATAGAGTAGGCCCTCAGTAGGCAGTTTCATTGTCACCATATATACGTGTTAATCCACACATACATTTTTCTTTCTTTTTGAGCTTTCTTTTACAAAGCAAAACATTTTCTGATCAGTTGATGCTAAAAACCTAAAATCCCCTCAATAAGTTTTCTCATAGGAAAAATGTCTTTTTGCTGATGAGCCCCTATAGAAGTCAGATACCTTCTCCCTCCTCCACCCATGTCTCTTGCTGTGGTGGGTTAGAAAAAGTTCCTGCCAGCCACCCAGGGACTGAGGACCTGGTCCCAACTGGGAGACAGCAGGGTGGTGATTGCTGCAGTACTCAGGATCCAGAAAACAAAAGTCATTTTTAACTGAGTTAAGTCATCAGGATCATATCCAGGTCATTTAGTGACCTACAAGAATCTTCCCACCAACCTCTGGGAAGAGCACTACAGACCTGGGCTCTTTGGGTACTTGACCTTAGTGGAGGGGATAACTAACCCTCCACTTTGAGGTAACTTCAGTGAAATCCTCCCCTGAATATGGGGCTGGGGGGTGGCATAGGAAGGGAAGAGGGTGCTTTCCAATTTTAGTGCACAGAAATCTATTTTTTATCATAGTCTTCCATTAGCTAGCATTAAATTTTTATATCCATAAATAAAAAGTCATTGTTTCTAATTCTGTTCTTCTCATTGTGGGCGTCCCAGTAACCTTGAAGTGTGTATTTTCTCGACAGTAAAATGGGACACATACCAAAAGCACAAGATCATTGGAAAGAGTGCATGGAGAGAAGAAAGCTACACAGAGCTGTAGATCAGTACCTCCTTTAGCATGTGTTGAATGAATGCTAAAGTGTATGAATCATAAAAAGCACTGCACAAGTTTCCCTCATTTGCATCACAAGGAAAATCCCCTTGTCTAAACAGTTCATAATAAGAAATAATGGTTCTACAGTTCTGTAAGTCTTTTTGATGAGGAATATGCATTTTTTTTCCTTGAAGGTCATTAGTTCTTTCCTAAACACGAAAACTCTTAGCATAATTAACAATGGTTTCAGAAAACAATTGCTTTGCCTGCTATCTGGGAGCCTGTGAAGTGCACATATTGAAATGTTATATTTCCCTATTAAAACGCCACTTAACATTTATTTTATGAATAATCAAAGTCTTAGGAGTGTCCTATGATTCATTTTATTATGGAGTCTCCTCATAAATTGTTTTCAAATTAAACTCTCTTTAAAAGATCTACTGAAATCGTTAAGTGAAGAAACTCATTTGTATTTTATTTTTATTAAAGATTGCACAAACTGGAACCAAGACCAAAATACTGAATCCACTGTACATCATTCAGTGTAAAACAACATACATCACATTTGTACTCTACCAAATAAGACATTTTCCTTAAAATTATATATTGCGTGCTTTTAGATTCATGCTTTAGATATTTTACATTTGTCATTATTCTCTTATAAATAATTGCAACTTGACCAATTTGTACACCTGCTACCACTAGATAGTCAATACGGGAAGGCGTAGTCTTTGACCCGAGAACAGATGAAATGGAAACAAATGTATGGTTGTCACATCTACCGAACTGTGACTACTGTTTTGCCTATATCGTGAAATGCTAATGTAAAACACACACACACAAAGTCGTTTCAAAAGGCACAATTTCCTCCACAGAAAAGAACAATTTCAAAACACATGGCAATCAAAAATCGGCGCCCTCAAGGGCGCTGTGAAGTTCATATGAATGCGATCTTAAACCTTCAGAGTAGGCCTCCTGGGCGTTTCGTGGGAGTGCCTATCCGCCGAGTCCAAGAGCCTAGGATGCGCGGACACCCATAGCCCTCGGGCGGCGCAGAAGGCCAGATTTTTTTTTTCTTTTTTTGAGACACTTCTAAACCTTTGCTCTGAGTTTAAGCAGCGGACCTGGAACCTCTCCCTCTTCCAAATCTGGATAAAAATGGCTCTGTCAACCGGATCCTTCGTATTTCCAGGAGCTCCTCTTCTCCCAAAACAGAGCCACCCCCACCTTCTCATCTCTGTCCACGCCCCCCAAGCCCACCCTTTCCTGAGCCGACTCGTTACGAGTTGCGCTCGCCGCCGCCTCCCGCTTCGGGGTCGCTCTGGTCGTCCGTGAAGCAGACGTCCACATCGCTGTCGTTGTCGCTCTTGGGCTCCCCGGCCTCCGGGAGGTAGTCAGGCTCAGCGCCTGGGCCCTCGCCCGCCTTGGCAAGCAGGTTTTGTCCGGGGTGGCGGGACTTGACGTGGCGCTCCAGGTCCCGGCGGCGCACCAGCACCTTGCCGCAGAACTCGCAGCGGTAGGGGGTGTTGCCTTCGGCGTGTAGACGGATGTGCTTGTTCAGATTGCTGGGGTCGCCGAAGGGCCGCAGGCACACTTTGCACTTGAGCGGCTTGTAGCCCGTGTGCGTCCGCATGTGAATCTTGAGCCCGTATTTGCGCGAGTACAGCTTGCCGCAGTAAAGACACAGGTGGCCGGTCTTGGGTTTGCCCGCGCCGCCACCTCCACTGCCGCCACCCCCAGGGCCACCCGTCGCCACGACGGCCGGTGGCAGCGTCCCCGCGTCCAGGCGGCCGCGGCTTTTCCCGGCCGCCATCTCCGACAGCTGCTGCGTGTGCATGGCGATCTCTCGGTCGATGCTCGCCAAGGAGCCCAGCTCCGCGGGGCTTAGAGCGGCTGCTGCCGCCGCTGCCGCCGCCGCCGCCGCAGGCCCGCTGAAGTAGGAGATTGACTCTGGGTACTTGAGCAGCCCGCCGAAATGCAGTTTGAGCGGGTAATAAGCGGCGGCGGCCGGCGAGCCGTAGAGTAGCTCTCCGTTGTAGACGGTAAAAGCGGGCATGACGGCAGGCAGGTGGCTGCACTCGCCACCGGGGTAGGCTTTGAGCCCGCCCGCGTCGAGGGCCGGCAGCGCGCAGCGCTCGACGGGCAGCCCGGTCGCAGAGGGCAGCTGGGCGAAACGCGCTCCCGGCAGCGCAGCCGCGGCGGGCTGGGCGCGCTCCACATGCTTGAAGGCTGACGCCTCTTCCGGGGGGCCAGGGAGCAGAGGGAAGCCGCGCAGGCCCCCAGAGCAGGGTAGGCCAGGCGGAGGCGGCGGGGGCGGTTCCCCCGCTAGAAGGCACTTAGAGTGGTGATGGTGGTGGTGCGCGTGGTGGTGATGGTGGTGGCCCGTGCTGCCCGCCGCGGGGTTCTCCCCGCTTCCGGGGCGCCCGCCCGCACGGCCCCCGCCCAGCAGCCTGCCTAAGGCCAGGCCGGACCCCGGTTTGCCGCCACCCTCTTCCCGGTAGGGGTCGCCGTGTGCGGCCGCCGCCGCCGCCCTGGCCAAGCCCGCAGGCTTAAAAGCGGAGCGCACTCCGGGGTAGAAGGCCAGGCCGCCGCCCCCCGCTGGGGAGCCGCCCACGAAGCCGAGGAAGTGGCCATGTCCCCGGGAGGCCCCGCTCATGTCTAAGGCGCGGTCCGGCTGCTCCTTGCCCTTCTTGGACTGCCCCCACTTGGCCGGGGGCGGTGAAGGGGCGGAGGGCGCAGAAGAGGCCTCCCGCTTAATGCTCTCCCGCGCCCCGCAGGCCTGGAGGGGCGGCGGGGCGTGCGGGTGGGACCGCAGAGGGCCAGCGGGGGCGGCCGCGGCAAAGTCAGGCGCCGGGGGTTTGGGAGCGAAGTGAAGGCCATCCGCGGCCGGGGCAGCGCCTTGGCGAGCCGCGTGCTCGTGGTGCAGGTAGGCTCGGCTCCCGCCGCTGCTGAGCACGCAGTGGAAACGTAGGTGGGCTTTAAGGCTGTTGGGGTATCTAAACGTCCTCCAGCAGTACCAGCAAATGTAGCGCTCCTCCCCTGGGCGAGAAAGAGTAGGAAAGCAACCCAGTGAGAGGCGAACTAGCAAGAGAGAAAGAAAGCGCACCCAAGGCAAAGCCCAGATTTTGACCAGCGGTATGAGGAGAAACAGGAGTATTCTTGGGTACAGCGAAGAAGTGAGTTAGTTCGGTAGCCCCCGCAGCAAGGACCCCGAGAAGCCCCAAATGGCCAACTTTGTCAACAGCTCCATCCTCTAGGATTACTCAAGAGGCCAAAGGGGTGACCTGTGCCTTTCCAACGAAGACTTCCTCCGGGCCATCCGAGCAAATCCTCGTTGGGAGGGCAGCGCTCAGGCAGACTGGCCAGGGAAGAGACCAGAACAGAGAGCAGCTGTTGCTTTAAATCAAGTGTTGAAGCTGTGCTGTGCCCGGGCCCATCTGTTGGCGTTTGCAGAATAGGTGGCGTATGTCAAGGAGTTTGGATAAACTGAACAAAGACCAATCTAATGGTCGTGAGCGCCTCATTACCAGGCGAGACAATATCTTGTATGTATGGGCCATATGTAATCATTCCTTTTCATAGAACAATGCCTTTTATGTCAACTACGCACCCTTCCCACCCCCTCCCTGCCTTAAACATTTTGCCTGAGGTTTTCCTGGAGCGTGACCAACTGAAGGACCACATAGGGACTATGATCTGCTATTCTTCAAAATTATTTGTATCTTTATTTCCTCTTTAACCCCATTTAATTTGATGAGAGAAAAGAAAAAGCCCTGTGTCCTGATATTCTAAAAACTGAAGGATGATGTTGCATTATCTTGTCAGTTGTTTCATCTGGAGTAATTAATTAACTCCTAGATAGCTATACAAATCCAAGCTTAATAATAAAGCTCTTGGGAAAGATAGTTTATTTTTTATGAAACAAATGAATATATATATATAGATACATGGAGATACTCAGCTTTTAATAAGTGTACAACTCTCTACCAGGAACGGTATACATGTTTTGGCATCAAGTTTTTTTTTTTAATATTATTAACATTACTTCTTTTAATTTTGCCAGGTTCTGGGAGCACAATTAAGAGACACATGTATGAAACAGATTTTGATCACATGGTAGTTAATTTTCACTTAAAAAGGGCTCGTTACATCTGGACACAGAACAACGATCTTGCAGTGGGTTTCTTTTTTAATGTTACAGTTGATTGATAACACTGAAGGATGTTTGTGAGAAAGAAGTTAGTTGAGGCACAAGGAAGTACCCAAAATATGTCTGTCTCATTAAATTTAATGGAAAAGTTAAATTCTCTTCCTCCTCGTACACAAGCAGTTCAAACTTCTAAAACATCACTATAAAAACAACTGGAAGAAATTCCAGATCTTCTTCCCTTCATGTATTTTACTTTTGGCTTTGCATAAAGCAAGTAGTCCCCCTAGATAACTAAGATGGAAGTTCACGTAAGGATCTGTTTATTTTGGCTGAAGGCAAGGTAGAACAGAAAGCAAAAGGTGGGGAGGGGGGAGGATTTGCCTCTGAGAACTTAACCTATTTGTTTATGGAAGACTTAGATAAAATAATTTCAGTGTTTTTGCTACCTTGTATTGAGAAGCTCTCAAAATAAATCTTGGTTGGGGGGGTAGATTTCCTGGGTTCCCTTATTGGGTATGCTGATTTAATATCTTAAATAACCTCCCTTCTCAGAACCTTCCTCTCATCACCCCTTTTTAAAGAAGGAGTTTTCAGAGGCTGCCCCAGAATGACTCTAGTCCATTGCAAAGCCAAGAAAGCTTTATCCGTAAAACAAAGGGTTGGTACTTTATTTAAGCTTACCATGGAATTTAAACCCATTGGAGTTAGTCAATAATGGAAGAATAGCAGCCATCTCTACTTGTTTCTTCCTTTTTTCAAGGGGTAAGCAAATGTGTTCCTGTTTCAATATGTTCCTTTTTCAGTTTATCCTAACCAACTGACATGTTCTCTGAATTCTGAAATCCAGCCTATGCCAAAAGTATCAGACACACTTCATAAGTGACGTTTCCTCATCTCCTTGGTGTAACCCTGAGGTTGCCAAGATTTCAAGCATTTCAAAGGTGGGGAAGTCAGGGTTCAAAATAACCCATGCATTCCCAAAAGGAAAATGGTGTCTATTCTGACATCAGTTGGCTGAAATGAAAACACAAGAGCCACCACTCAAACAAGTTGCTTTTGTACTATTTGAGAGTGCCTAAGGAGGGGTGTTCTGTGTAGAAATGTCTGGCCCCGAAAGGTCAGCAGCTGTTAGAATTGTCATGTGGTAGCTGATTTGAGAGTTCTCCACTACAGGGTTTTTATCATGTTTCTCTTTTACTGGAAGAAGTTGACAAGAGAATTTAATACAGTGTGATACAAGGAACAACCTAGGATAATGTTTTATGAATACTGTATGCACAGATCTACCCACAAGACAGTGATACTTTGAAGCGAAGTGATTCATCCTTCCGAATAAACTTCATTCGGTCTTATTCATGAATGTTTCCTAATGCTCATATTTGTATAAATTTCTTTAACCCTATTTCTAAAGTGATGAGACTTAAGCAGACAATTCAGGAGAAGAGCACGTTAAAATATTTTACAGAATTCATTGTGTTGACTTTAAACATAACTGTGTCTTTAGGAGAAACTGCACACTAAAGCAGTTGTGAAGGAAAAAAGTCTTGGAAGCTTTATGAATAAAAAGGGAGGTCTCAAGATCTTAACTATTTTAGCACCTCCCAGCTTTCTTTCACAGAAAGTGTTCTTCAGTGTTCTAGGGAAGGTTTGAAAATGTTCTTCTCTTTAGTCACTGCCCCTTAATTTGCATAAATCCACTCTTGGCTTTGGAAGGGATCAAATAAATCTGAGAAGAAACTGGGATACATCCCAGATTCAATTTAAGTAGGGAGGGGAAATGAATAAATACCATTTAAATGGTAGGGCCTCAGTACCTGCCAACTGACCAGCTGTAAGTACCGTAATGCTTTTAAAATGCTGTAAAAGTACATCACTCTCCTTCAAACCAGTGAAGAGAAGCCCCTCCACCTTCGAAACCATTCCAAGTCTGAGTTATGCTTTTTGGAGCTCATGATGTGATTAATAATATGTTAAGTCTTCTTTATTGATTCTTAATTGAGTAAATGATTGTCTCTGAGTATGTAATAGGAAAAGATGACCCCATTAAGTTCATAAAGAATATTTTGGGGGGCATCTGGGTGTGTCAGTAGATTAATCGCTCTCAAGGTCCTGAGATGGGAGCCCCATGTGGGGCTCCACACTCAGCGGGGAGTCTGGTTGAGGGTCTCTCTCTCCTATCCTTCCCCTTACCCCACTTTCTCTCTCAATAAATAAATCTTAAAAAAAAAAAAAAACAGTTTTTTCCCTGCAATCACGAGGCAGATTTTTGTCTCTTTTATCCTTTACTGTTGATTTTAAGGAGGTAGTGGTGACATTGCTTAGCGTGAATTCAGTTTTATACAGCTCAAGGGAAAGGCCCTGTCAATCCAGGGCTGGACTCTCACCCACCCAGCTGGCCAGAGGCCCTCTCAGACTTAGTACCTTTCTCGTCGTGTGTCGGAGTTGCAGTCGTGGGGATGTCAAACCACTGAGCTAGAGAGTTGGAATACCACACCGTCAGCTCCTCCCCTGGCTGGACATCTCGAAGCGCTCGGTAGAAAATCTGGGACACAAGGAACAGGACAGCTTGCTGTCATTTCCTGGGTAATCGGTCTAAACACATCTAAAAGGAAAGGTTGGAATGCTTGTTCTGACGCTGTGTGACCCTGGAAAATCTATTGGATCTCTCTGAACCTTATTTCCCTCATTCTTCAAACGGGGAAAATAATAGTATCTACTTTACAAGGTTGTTGGGATATTTAAATGAGACCTCCAGCTAAAGCACTTTGCTCCTGATATTGATGGCCACCTCAGTAACGTGGGGTAGGTAGAATTGGCAGTGGGGGGAAGCCCACGGTACCTGTCCTCCTGGTAAGTCTGCAATAGCTTCCAGAGTCTGTTCCTGGGGGTTCCTGGCTGCCCGGATTAACCCTATCCATTCCAGAGGAGAGCCCCCCGACTCGTCCACCAGCTCCCCTCTCACCATGCGCACCTGCAACACAAGCAGTGGTCGTTCTTCCCCGCGCCACGGGCAGGCCCACAACCCAGAGGGAAAGTTTATCCAACACCCCACCGGACTCAGGAAAACGGTTGTGTTCACGGTGGCCAGACCGCTATGGGCTGCTGGGAGGAAGGTGATTCCTAGGACCCTTTCTTGAAGGAGGGAGAAGAGGCTGGCAAGTATGACAGTTCCCCCTCTTCCCCCACCTCGGCGGTACCAAGATCGAGAGCATCCTCCCTGAGCGACTGGGGGTGTCTGATACCTAGACGTTCCCCACTCCCACCCTCACCCCAGTTCTCGCTCCTGCGGTTCTGAGAGCTGCCCGAATACCAGGGGAGAGACGATTTGAAGGCAGCCCCAGAACCCAGAGTTTCCTCCACCTTCTTCTCATGCCTCCCGACGCTCGCTGCACAGCACCTAGGTGCCAAAGTGCCCGCAAGCCCGGCAGTGAGAGTGTGCGAACAAAGCATGGACCGCCGGCCATTTAAACCGCAATTAAAGCGCATTTAAAGAAGGCTCTAGACCGCCGAGGGTGGAGGGGGGGTGGGAGAATGATTACGTGAGGAGCCAGATGCAGGTCCCGCTGGCGGGGCGCCTGAGCAATTTCTTACAAGAAAGCTCTCGACAGAGACTAGGCAAACCTAAGGTCCTCCTTCCGCCGCCCCCACGGGACTCCTGCCTTCTTTTCCCGGTCGCTGTGAGCCGACACTGGTCTGCTGGGACGCCTCAGGGCGGGGGGGCGGGGGGGCTTTAAAACCCCCGCTGCGGTCAGAGGTCTGTCCGCGGCTCCAGAGTCTGAGCAGGCGGGCTGGCCCCGACGCCTCCCAGTTGCGACCCTGGACTCCCAGAGCCCGGCTGCGGGCTCGCGGACCGGGTGCCTCATGCGAATGGGCCCTTCTCGCCCTGGAAGCCCCAATTGGAGCCATCACCTGGCTCACCCTCTCTCCATTTACCCCAGCCCTCCAGCAGACATCCGCGGAGTGGAAGAAGGGGGGGGGCGCCTGGGAACTGAGAGATTCCCAAGGATTTCCTCCGCCCCCCAACACATGAAATTAAGGTAAATGCAAGCCTTAAAGTAGCGCGTTGAAGGAAGAAGTTAAGAAAAGCCTTCAACGCCCCGCGCGTTGTGAAACAGAAAAGGCGAATTTGCAGAGAGGCAGGGCCCCGCCACGCCTCTGCAAACGAAACCCCGGAATCCAGGGGAAACCGTGGGTTCCGACTGGTCCCGGCGCGTAAGGAGTCCCATGCACCCCACCGGGGGCTGTCCCCTCTCAGCCATGTTCTTTCCCCTCAGCTCGGCCCACGTCCAGCTCTCACTTAATACGACTTGCGGGGAATTACCAGAGTCCCCCGGGCCACCTGGCAGAACTGGCAGGTAACGACTCAACCACCCCTTTCCTCCACTTGCCCTATCTACCCCTGCCAGGGCCAGGGCAAAGGAAGGCGAAAGGCTGTGGGCGGAGGTCGGAATGGCTAATACCTTTTTCCTGGGCCCTGGTTCCCTGCGGTCTGACAGGTACTTGCCCAGCTTGAAGGTTCCGGGCACCGGCCCCAGGCGCAGGCCGGCCGGAATGCAGCAGTCCGCACTCACGCTGGTGGCCGGAGCGCGGGCTGCTCCGTGCATTGCTGCCGCCGCCGCCAGGCAGGCGCTCGGGTGCGCCGGGTCCTCCGCAGGGCTCGAGTGACAGTGCCCGAGCCGCGCGTGAGCCAGGGAGCCGCACCCCGACGTGCGTCCTCCGCCCGCGGAGTGACGCGGGCGGGCATGCACTGCGCCTTTTCAATCGGGGCGGGCGCCTTTTGGCACCGCGAGCGCAAGGGCGCGGAGTTTGGTGAGAGAGTTGCTCTGCGGAGCAGCTGCAAAGTCCCACCCGAGAGGGTCACATGGAGTGGTTCCCTCAGCCCTCTGCATAATCGAGGCCTCTGAATGGCTGGCGCACAATGGTCCAGGCGACCTTCCCATTCCTAAAAATCCAATTTGTCAAGGGCGAAGAAAAGACGCTGGTGAATCAAAGGTCCGGCGGGACCATTAATCCTCAGCATGGGGTATTGTCCTCGAGACAGTTACGATATTTTAAGTGACAAATCCACTGTATAATTTCTCCATAAATTTTACTTCCTTTTATTGTTCTCCGACAAACCAGTTTTGGGAAATAAGTGACTACTTTAAGTCTACTTGGCTGATTCCTTTGAGCCTTGGTCTACTTCAAAGATTTTTAATTCTCTCCCCTTGGCTTTATTGTAAAGGAGATTAAACAAAGAGATGGGGACTGTTTGGAGGACTTGTTAACTTCTATTGATTTCTGGCGTGTGCCATACAGAAATTAGGCAGGTACTTGATGGGAAAACACCAGAAAATACCTACACTTTTTAAATAACGACCATATTACCATTTCAGGGGATTGGGTCCACGCCAGTCGTCTATTTAGAACCCCTTTTTCGTTCCTTCTGTCCAGCTTCGCCCCGAAATATGAAGCGTCCGAACTAGTTTTGGTAGACGTGGTCCGTTGTGCACCACTGCTCTCGGGGGCACCCCGGACCCGCACTTTCTCTGGGAATGGAAAGCGGCCTCAGGGCCATGGCTTTGCCGGCGAACCTATGCCCTTGTCCCCAGCAGAGGGTTAAAGAGGGGTGTGCTGATTGGGTCTTTTAAAAATCAGGTCTCCCTCTCATGCCAACCGACCAACTCAAGCCCTGATTTGCTTTTACGTTTTAAACCTAGAGGAAATCCTTGGAGTTAACTTTTTTAAAAGGGGGGGGGGGAGGGAGTACTGTACCAAAGGTTGGGGGGGTTGGGGGGGGCATTGGGAACTCCTACTTTGAGCCCAGTTCATGCACTATGAGAACGTGCGTACTTCGGGATTTAAACCAGAGTGCCCGAGTGCTCGTTTTCTTTTAAGGAAGACTCCAATTTGTGTAGAGACATTTCTTTTCATAAGATAGCTGAGTAATTGAGTTCATCAGATACTTGTGACTTCTTCCTGCACCTGCCACGCTATGCTCATCGTGGGCGGCGCTCCTCAAACCCTACGAACCACGAAGCAGGCCCAACGCAGTATTCCCGGAGCGGCGTGAGAGGCTGGGTCTCTGGCGTGTGTTGGAGGCCCAAAGACTGTACACTTGGGCGGAGGACTCCCAGCAGCCACTACACCGAATTCTCCACTGGCCTCTGCCCGCGGAAGTTGTGGTTCTTAGGTCACTGGCCGGAGTGAATGTGATTAACAGCAGCGGCCGGACGCAAGGTGGCGACACCGGTAACTCAGCGGTTGGTCTCCATCAGGCCCTCAAAAAAGCTCCGTAGCACCCCGCAATGGAGACCTGCGTTCACCATACTGGACACTGTCAGGAGCCTCGGGGTCCTTTAGTCTGGCATTCGAGACTCGGAAAAACGTCAGTGAAATACTTCAGAGCCTCATTCTTCTAATCCGTAAAATGGGAACAATAATGGAACTTCAGCTTCCACTCAGCGTTTCACTCGGGGTTTTTGCGAAGGTCAACAGCAATGACCTGTGTGTAGAGTGAGTGGCTCGCCCAGACTCGAGGTTTGCATAAGGGGGGAATCCAGGTCAGGTCAAGGGTCTCAAGTCTAAGCATCTCCAGTCAAACGGTGCGGTAACACGTGGGTGGCGGGTCTGTGCTAACTTCAAGGCCTGTATAGACCCGGCTGCTGGGGCGGGGAAGAGAAACGCTTGGCGGGTCCCGGCGGCCACATTCTTCGGCCGCTCTAACCAGGTAGCCGCGCCATGCCCGGGGCCACTTTCTGAGGGAGCCACCGATTTTTCCTCTCAAACCTCCAACTGCCCCTCTTCGTGCCGCGCGAAGGCTGTGCGAGCGACGGAGAGGAGGGAGCCTTTGATCCGTCGGCCCATGAATGGCAAAAGCCGGGGGAGGGGAGGAGGAGAGGAAGCCGCTCCGAAGAGTCGAGGGCAATAAATTTAAGCCATGAACATGTCCCTCTAACCTCTGGCCTGGCGACTCCGGGATGACACCCAGTTTAAATTACCAGCACTGCGAGCGGGAAGGGGCGAGCGCGGGGCCTGGGTTCGGGGCTCCTCCCCGGCCCTCCTTAATGAGTGAAAAAGCGTGAACGACACGCGAACAATTTTATCAATAGGACCATGTAAAGGCCGACTGTGAGGAAAGTTATTTATTAATATGGCCAATTGTGGCTGGTTCCCAGCCCCTCGAGAAGAAAGGGACTGCGCCAGAGGCATTCACGCCAGCTCGCCGAGTTTTATTCTGTCCTGTGGCTCAGAGTTGAAGTTCCCCAAGTGAAATAAATTGTCCACAAAGGAGGAAAGGAACACATTTTCTTTTATTTTTTCTCCCCTAAAAAGCAAGGGTGAAACCAATCTAATGTGCCCAGTGGAGCAAGATGGGCCGTGAAAGGCTGGGTGTTAAAAGTAAAAGCGGGCTGTGCAGCAAATGGGATGGAAAATTAAATGAAATTAAATAGCTTGAACGGCCGTATTGTCCCTTATTAAAAAGACACATTAATTACATGGTCTCAGCCTTATTCAAAGACAATGTTGAGACTCAATCAAAACATTCCACTCGGCTTTTTTATGGACTTAAAATGGGCGTCCAGAGGCCCCGTTAAAGCGAAATCCCTTCTGTACGGAGGTGCGGGGCGAGGCGGGTTTGGGGGCGGTCCTGCCCACTGCCCACCGCGGAACTGCGCGGACACAACTCCCTCCGCGTAACGGGTTGCGGGTAAGGAGGCGAGGCGGCTGAGAGCAGCAGCCCGCGGGTGGGGCGGGCAGCAGAGAGCTAACCCCCCCCCCCCCACTGCGTTGCTTCCAGACCCGGCTGCGTTAGGGGGGGGCGGTCCCCGCCCGCGCCGCGCAGCATCCCAGAGCCGAGTTGGAAATGCTGCCGGCGCCGAGCACGTGTGACCCGGCTGGGCTCCGCCTAGAAAAGAGGCCCTAACAGCCCTTGAGCGCTCGTTTTGCCGCTCTATTCCGAACACCCTTCTGCAGAGCTGGGGGTGGCCGGGGCGCAAAGCCCTTGGGCTTCGGGTCCCCGGGGGGGCGGGGGGCCGATTCGGCAGCATCCTGAGACCCTCTCTGCCTTGAGGCCCTGGGTGTTTGGAGAGTCGCCCGCCCCAACCCTGGCCGGCTCGCAGTCTCGAATCCCAGGATGGAGGGAGCTGCCCGGGGTCAGGAACCAATGACGAGGACGCGGGGCAGATAGAGCCCCGGAGACTCCGCGGAGTTGGGGCTTGAGGTGACCCGGGCTGCGGCCCCCCGAGGGTGTCTGCCCCGGCCCGGCCGGCGGGTCAGCGCGGACCAGCTGCGCGGCCCCCGAGGCGCGGGTGGGACATTAAGGCCAGGTCTGAATAGGGCGGCGGCGACGGGCTCTGGGAACGCCACCAGATGACACGCAGGCGACGGGGCCATTTTCTCCTTAATTGCGGGGCCGGTGGGTGCGCCGCGGCCGGTAGACTCCAAACGCACAGCCAGGACGCAGCCCGGACGCCGCTGGTGGGTTTTGTGGTGCCTTTTTTGTTGTTTTTTAAGTCCTTCATTGGAAGCGGCTCAATAAAAGTATTCAGAGTGCCTCTCAAGTTGCCTTTTAACCGGAGTTCCCCAACTTATTTCTTGGTTCTTTCGGTTGACATGGTGCAAAGAAAAGTCAGCGAGCGTGTTGCTGAATTGCAATGTCTGGGGGCACCTCCACATTCAGCGCTCCTCTGCCGGCCGCCGCCGAATGAGCCCGCACTCAATTCGATTTTCCTTGCTGTTGGGCACATTTAGGAGCGCCTCTATTTGTGAAGTTCATTTCTAGGCAAATGTATTCAAGAGCTGATGGGAATGAATAGGACCGTGTGTCAGCCGCCCCTAATTGGGATTAAAGCACTTAGGAGCATATGCAGAGAGTGACAGAAATTCTCAGGTTGCATTGTGTGCAGACTTCCACCCGCTTGGACACTCCTCCTCCAAGGGAGATTTATAAAGCTTGCAGGGAGAAACTGAGGAAAGAAAAGCGAAACGGAACAGAATCGGGCTAATGGCTCACGATGGGGCTGCGGTTCAGCAAGTGGTGGTGACAGCTTCTGAGAAAAGATGCTAGGGGATAATTGAAGGCGGGCGGGGGAGCGGGTCTGAACTCTTTAATCAGAAAGGCGGAGTGTTAAAAGGCGAAATAAAGATGTTCTGAGATTCCCAGACGGTTTTTTTTCCCCCCCTCTTTCCTTTTTTTTTTTTTTTTTTTTTTTTTTTTTCCGTCTTCCCCTTGAAGAGCTTGGCTTTCTTTCTTTTTATCTCTGCCTCCCATCCCCACTCCCAAAGAACATACCATCTCTTGGGGCAATAACAATAACAATTTGGTATTTGAATTAGGAAAAGAAAAGTCAAAAGAAACAAAAGTATGAGGTGTTTTGTATGTTAAGGAGAATGTCACACCCAAATCAGTCCATGAAAATGTTTCCTGATGTGTTGAAGTGTGTGTAAAATACACACATGCTGCATTAAAACACAAGCAGAATGATAAGTATTTATATAAATTCAGACTGTGGAGGTAGATACATAGTCTCTTGTAAATGGTCACCCTGAGGTGGCTGCTGGCTTTCCCAGCAGAAGGTGACAAGGGCTTGTAGAAGCTAAAAATCAGCCTGGAGCTGAGGCTGAGACAGTTGTCTAAGCAGAGAGCAGTGACCGCTCTTTTAGCCCCTGAGAGCAGAGGAGCCAGAAATGACAGATGAACACTGAACAAAAGAATATGAGAGAGAGAGACCAGATATTTCTAAAATTACCTAGATTTCCTTGTTTGTTTCTGACTTTGTTTAAATCCACGTGGAAACACTGGTTCTCGGAGGGGTGGGAGACTCCAGTCCTTGAGGACAATAAGGAGACTTCTCGCAGTATCCTTTTTGGTGTCATTTTGGATTTGGTACCATAAGAATGTATTTCCAATTAAAAGTTACTTTTGGGGGCGCCTGGGTGGCTCAGTGGGTTAAAGCCTCTGCCTTCGGCTCAGGTCATGATCCCAGGGTTCTGGGATCAGGCCTCGCATCGGGCTCTCTGCTCCGCGGAGAACCTGCTTCCTCCTCTCTCTGCCTGCCTCTCTGCTTACTTGTGATCTGTCTCTGTCAAATAAATAAATAAAATCTTTTAAAAAAAAAAGTTACTTTTGGAGGAAATCTTGCCATCTGTGACAACATGGCTGGAATTGCGGGCATTAATGCTAAGTGAAATAAAAATCTGACAAAGAAAAAAAATAAAAGTTATTTTTGAGATTTAAATTCTTTCTTTTTTTTTTAAAGATTTTATTTATTTGTTTGTCAGAGAGAGAGGAGCGAGAGCGAGCACAGGCAGACAGAGTGGCAGGCAGAGGCAAAGGGAGAAGCAGGCTCCCTGCCAAGCAAGGAGCCTGATGTGAGACTGGATCCCAGGACGCTGGGATCATGACCTGAGCTGAAGGCAGCTGCTTAACCAACTGAGCCACCCAGGTGTCCCTGAGATTTAAATTCTTTAAAAATATATGCATGAGGCGAAAGAAAAAGAGGGAAAAAAGAAAAGGAAAGGAGGGTAATGTGTGGATCTGAAGAAAGGGTAATAGCCAGTTGTTATTTTAGTAAATCTTTACTCAGAGTTAGGGTCTCAAACCCAGTATCTCTAGAGACACCTGTTCACACCACCCAATCCAGAGTCCCGCCCCTCCTGCCTGAGCCCTGCTGGGAAAATGGGTTCTCCATCTTCTACAAAGGGGATTCTGAGCAGAGAAGATGATCATGTGACAGAGGGACAGTGATAAGCCAAACATTTTTTCTCTCTTTCAATTCCTCAAAAGATCTCAAAACCTCCTTCCTCCTCAGGCTATTCCACCTCATGAAGTAACATGTGTTTAAATCTGTGTTTAGGAGGCACAAAATTTTTCTTTAATCCATGACCCAGTTTTCAACTCCTTGGAAAGTGACGCATAATGGGAGGAAGCTCTCCTGGCAGGTGCTTTCATGGCCCCTAAGACAACCTGTGAGCAAAGTAAGTTCATTATATGGTTATTAGGATAACAAAAGGAAACAATAAAAATACCCTGCTATATCTCAACTAAAACCAAAGTCAGCTTCATAGCCAGAATCTCTGAATAACAATTAGTTAAGTTCACTAGGAGTATCCTGTCTGTGTATTCACCTAACGTCACCACTAATTATGTATTTGTCTGATTTAAAATGCAATATGAGGGCGCCTGGGTGGCTCAGTTGGTTGGACGACTGCCTTCAGCTCAGGTCATGATCCTGGAGTCCCAGGATCGAGTCCCACATCAGGCTCCCAGCTCCATGGGGAGTCTGCTTCTCTCTCTGACCTTCTCCTCGCTCATGTGCTCTCTCTCACTGTCTCTCTCTCAAGTAAATAAATAAAATCTTAAGAAAAAAAAGTTAAAAAATAAATAAATAAAATAAAATAAAATGCAATATGATCACTCATGTTATTCATGTTCCTGTCATTTATGTCAATGACCAAATGACAATAAGTTTTAGTTTCCTGAAAGTATATTTGAATTTTGTATATCCTTATTTTATTTATAGTAGGGATTCACATTCAGCTAACTTTTCAAATCTGTACATAATCACAACATAAAATTAGATAAGATTATAAAAGATGGATTTTTATGCACATACAAGCTATTTTCTTTGTTAAACAACTTTATTGAAACAAAATTCATGTAACATTCAAACTACTCATTTAAAATGTACAGGGGTGCCTGGGTGGCTCAGTTGCTTAAACATCAACTCTTAATCTCAGCTCCTTTATTTTATTTTTTTTTAAGATTTTATTTATTTATTTGCCAGACAGAGATCACAAGTAGGCAGAGAGGCAGGCAGAGAGAGAGAGGGGGCAGAGAGCCAGATGTGGGGCTCGATCCCAGGATCCTGGGATCATGACCTCAGCAGAAGGCAGAGGCTTTAACCTGCTGACCCACCCAGGTGCCCCTCAGCTACTTTAAATAGATAGATAAATAAAATATACAATTCAATTTCTTTAAGTATATTCACAGGGTTGTACAACCATCACCACAATATAATCTTAGAACATTTTCATCCCTCTCCCCAAAAGAAAGCCCACACCCATTAGCTATCATTCCCCATTTGTTCCCAAACTACCGGTTTTAAGCAACCACCAATATATTTTCTGTTTGCAAAGATTTGCTTTTTTTTTTTTTTTTCCCAGTGGGGGGTGGGGGAAAGGGAATCAAGCAGACAACACAGCCAGTGTGGAGCTGGCACAGGACTCGATCTCACAACCCTGAGATCATGACTTGAGCTTAAATCAAGAGTCCAGTACTTAACCAACTGAGCTACCTATGGCTCCAAGATTTGCTTATTTTGTATATGTCATATAAATGGAATCACACAGTATGTGGTCTTTTGTGACTGGATTCCTAGCATAATTTTCCAAGGTTCATGCATGTATCAGTATGTTTTTCCTTTTCGTAGTTGAATATTATTCCATCGTCTAGATATACCACATTTTGCTTATCCATTCATCAGTTGTTAGGTCTTTGGATTGTTTCTACTTCTTTGCTCTTATGTATAATGATGATATGAACATTTGCATATACATTTTTGTATGTATATGTCTTAGTTCTTTTGGATTTTTAGGTATATGTATTAGTTCTTTTGCTTATATATCCATGAGTGGAATTGCTTGGTCATATCATAACTCTATGTTTGATTTCTTTAAATAACTATCAAACTGTTTCCAATTTTATAGTCCCACCAGTAGTGCAGGGTGTTCTAGTTTCTCCATATCCCCTAATACGTTTTATTATCTGTCTTCTTAAATTATACCAGCCTGGTAGGAGTGATGTGGTATCTCACTGTAGTTTTGATTTGCATTTCCCTAATGACTAACTGAATAGTACTCAACCATTTTTTTATGTGCTCCTTGCCATGTAGATCTCCTTTAGAGAAATAAACTCCTATAGAGTTTATTCAAATTCCTTGCCCATTTTTTAATTGGGTGATTTGTCTTCTTGTTATTGAACACCATACTTTTTTTTTAAGATTTTATTTATTTATTTGACAGACAGAGATCACAAGTAGGTAAAGAGGCAGGCAGAGAGAGAGAGAGGAGGAAGCAGGCTCCCTGCTGAGCAGAGAGCCCTATGTGGGACTCCATCCCAGGACTCTGAGATCATGACCTGAGCCGAAGGCAGAGGCTTAACCCTCTGAGCCACCCAGGCGCCCCGAACACCATACTTTTTAAATCATTTTTTAAATGACCAACACAAAACAGATTGTTAGGTTTAACCATCATAATTACACTGACAAGGAGATTTTATTATTTGTCTTTTACCCATGAGGAAAGTTCAGAGAGGTTAAGAAGCTTGCTTAGGGTCACATGGTAAATAATAGATACAGAATTCTTTTTACATCTTTCTGAGTTCAAAGCCCAGGGCATTTTCACTTGACCACACTGCATTCAGAAGAGTTAATTGACTTCATACATCTGCTGTCCTCTGTGAGGATCATTAAGTTATCATGGAATGTCCCAGGATTGAGAGAGGTGGGCCCTGGAGTCAGACTGTCTGGATTCAAATCCTGTCTCTGAGTCTTATTAGCCATATGAACTTGAGCAAGGGTAACCTTTTATTCTTCAATACTGTCATCTGTAAAAATGAATAATAAGAAGACCTACTTCGGGGGCGCCTGGGTAGCTCAGTGGGTTAAGCCACTGCCTTTAGCTCAGGTCATGATCTCAGGGTCCTGGGATCGAGTCCCGCATCGGGCTCTCTGCTCAGCAGGGAGTCTGCTCCCCCCTCTCTCTCTCTCTGCCTGCCTCTCCATCTACTTGTGATTTCTCTCTGTCAAATAAATAAATAAAGTCTTTTAAAAAAAAAAAGAAGAAGAAGAAGACCTACTTCGGGATTCCTGGGTGGCCCAGTGGGTTAAGCGTGGGACTCGTGATTTTGGCTCAGGTCATGATCTCTGGGTTGTGAGATGGGAGCCCTGCATCCAGCTCTGTGCTGGATGTGGACCCTGCTTTAGATTCTCTCTCCCCCTCTCCCTCTGCCCCCCTCCCCCACCTCTTTCTCTCTCACCCTGTAAAAAAAAAAAAAAAAAAAAAAAGATCTACTTCACAGAGTTGTTGAGAAAATTATGAGCTGTTGATACAAAGTGCTTGTCATAGCACTCGGGACATGGGATATACTCAGAAATGCACTCAGTAATGATGTTAGTTACTAATATTTTTATGATAATACTTATACCTACCACTTTCTGAGACCTATAAGGTACTGTACTCACAGGCTGGAAATTGTACATAATAAATCAAATGCAGAAGGACTTCTTGACACCGAGCAGGCACTTAGGCAGTCACATAAGATACAGGTGTGTGTACCTCAGGGCAACAAATAATGGATGAGGTGAGCCTTGGTTTATAGACATAATCCTGCTAATAAAGGACGACAGAGTTCAAAAATACAAATATTGTTGTTCTGCAACACTTCATAAAATAATGGAGCAAGGTGCTGGTCATCAATAACTAGAACCCAGGGACACCTGGGTGGCTCAGCGAGTTAAAGCCTCTGCCTTCGGCTCAGGTCATGGTCTCAGGGTCCTTAGGATCGAGCCCCGAGTCAGGCTCTCTGCTCAGCAGGGAATCTCCTTCCCCCTCTCTCTCTGCCTGCCTCTCTGCCTACTTGTGATCTCTGTCTATCAAATAAATAAATAAAATCTTAAAAAATAATAATAACTAGAGGGGCACCTGGGTGGCTCAGTGGGTTAAAGCCTCTGCCTTCGGCTCGGGTCATGATCCCAGGGTCCTGGGATCGAGCCCCACATTGGGCTCTCTGCTCAGCAGGGAGCCTGCTTCCTCCTCTCTCTCTCTGCCTGCCTCTCTGCCTACTTGTGATCTCTGTCTGTCAAATAAATAAATAAAATGTTAAAAAATAATAATAATAACTAGAACCCAAAGAGCAAGTCAACTGCGTATTACATGCCTCTGAGTGGAAGTACGCAACATGGGCCATGCCAAAACAAGGAAGCAAACAAAATTAAACCTGAATCTGATTGTTTTGATAATAGGAAATGGAGAGACAGATGAACTTGATAAGCAAATCCAGAGGCATATGATCAGGGGGAAAAAAAAAAAACATTAATTAACAGACTATGGAGCCCTTTACTGAACAAATGACCTGGTTTTTTGTTTTGTTTTGTTTTTTTAAGATTTTATTTATTTATTTGACAGACAGAGATCACAAGTAGGCAGAGAGGCAGGCAGAGAGAGAGGGGGTAGCAGGCTCCCTGCTGAGCAGAGATTGCCAGGGCCCTGAGACCATAACCATCATCCCCAGTTGAGAGCCACTGGATAGAGATAAAAGCAAATCAGTATTTGTTTAATATAAGTAACAGGTACATGGGGACACATTATACTTTCCTCTCTACTTTTGTATGTGTTAGAAATTTTCCAAAAAAGAAAGTCATTTAAAAATAAGATTTTTTTAGGGCTCCTGGGTGGCTCAGTCATTAAGCGTCTCCCTTCAGCTCTGGTCATGATCCCAGGGTCCTGGGATAGAGGCCCGAATCAGGCTCCCAGCTTCTCCCTCTCCCAGTCCCCTGCTTGTGTTCCCTCCCTCGCTGTCTTTCTCTCTCTGTGTCAAATAAATAAATAAAATATTTAAGAAAAATAAGATTTTTTTAAAAATCCCGTAGGCGAGAAGAGATCTGGAGCAGCTGGTGGGTGTGTATACATTGTCAATATTCTGCTGAAATCTGTGGAGGAAAAAATAGGTCCTTTGGTTATGTGATCTTTTAAGAAGCTGTAGCAGAGATGAGCCAGAGAGAATGGGCTGAGTTGTAGAGTCTTCAATCTAAAAGGCCATCTGGAATTCTCAAAGCTACAGGGGTGCCCCACCAGGACTAAGGAGCCCACAGGCAGTGTCCAAAGCAGTCACAATAAAAAATGTTCCTCCTGTGGCATTGAACAAAACTCCTCCTCTTCTTAACTGGAACAGAGTCCACCAAATGTGGTCTGTGGTTAAGTCAATTATACGTGGACTAAATTCATTATATTTATACAAATACCTTCCTCTAAAAAAATCAGTGAAGTTATTCTACATTCATCCTTGACCTTTGCAGTCTCGTATTTCTCTTTTTGAAACCAACAGGTGGGATGGAAGGCAGTGGGGAGGGGGTGAGTCCCCTGTATCACGGAGTTTGGGGGTACATTACCCCTAATTTGATGTCCCAAGACATGTGTGCGTCATTGGAAATTCTTATGTTTTATGGGTTGAATCGTGCCCCTCCCCCAATTCATATGTTGAAATCCTAACACCCAGTACCTCAGAATGTGACCTTATTTGGAGACTGAGACTTCCCTACCACAGAGGTAAGCAAGTTAAAATGAAGTCATTAATATGGACACTAATCCAATGTGATGGTGTTCTCACACAAAGGGAAAATTTAGACATAGATATGAATGTAGGGAGCACATATGAACGTGGGGATGGCCATCTACAAGCCAAAGAGAGTCCTAGAATGGATCCTTCCTTAGATCCAAGGTTGTTCAGAGGAAATCAACTCGGCCAACACTTTGACTTTGACCTCCAGAACTGTGAGACAATACATTCTATTGCTTAAGCCTCCTAGTTTGTGGTACTTTGTTATGGTACCCTAGCATACTAGTCCATGTACAAACATCAGAATCCTCTTTTAAAGTTTGAATCAGGAAAAGATATTAGGTGGTTCTGATTCTAAGCAAATGGCAGAAAGACTGACCTGGAGACCACTACGCCACCCCCCAGGAAAACTGCCAAATTTAGACCACAGGTGGCTCCACTGGGGATAGCCACTGCACAGGACACAGATCCGTAAATTGCATTGCTGACTCTGAGCATGGACCTCTGCCAATACTGCCTCAGGGAATTTGATATCTCTGCTACTACCCTCATAAAAATGGATTCCACACAAGTATTTGCTTTTTTACATTACATAATTCCAAATCAAAGTCCTGGACAGTAGCATCTGACTTAAAGCATAAGCCACATTGCTATGACCTAGATGCAAAAAGAAATATGAGAAAGTGAGCTTCTGTCTAACAAACAGGGGAAGGATGAAGCCACCAGGTAGATAGTCAATAGATGAAAGTACAAGGCAGTTAGAGGTGAAGGGTTTTCATAGATTCTAGTGGCCAAGAAAAAGCATGATATAATTTCTCCACATTGCCTTAGTCACTGTAGCAAAATCTTCTGTTTGCTTCCCATGTACCCATTATCCCCATCATCTTCTTTTTTCCTTAAGATTTTATTTATTTATTTGACACAGAGTAAAAGAGAGAGAGAGAGCAAAGTAGGGGAAGCAGCAGAGGTAGAAGTAGGCCCCCTGGTGAGCAGGGATCCTGAGTCGGAACTCTATCCCAGGACTCCGGAATCATGACTCGAGCTGAAGGGAGACACTTAATGGACTGAGTCACCCAGGTGCCCCATTCTCCCCATCTTCTAACAAAACCCTGACTACATGACATTACAGCTGGTTATTGTTGTCTGAAACAAAGACTATGTGTTCCAGACTCTTCCTAACTAGATGTGTTTGGCTAAGTTCTGGTTAATGTGATACAAGCAGAATGTTTTCTGGGGCGAAGGAGACAACTTGGACCCCTTTGGCTTTTTCTCATGTCTGAATGCAGACGTAATGGCTGGTGCTACAGAAACCGTCTTGGTCCATGAAATGTTTTCTGTATATGGAAACCATGTGCTAAGGATGCATAAATAAAAAGATACAAGGAGGCAAGACACCAGATGACTTAATGGAACCACCACATCAACACTGGATTACCTAAGTCTGGACTTCTCTTAGGTCAGAATAAATCTGATGTATTTGAACCTTTTCTTTGAGTTTTTAGGGAGAATGAGCAGGAGGGGAAATAGGGTCTCATTACTCACAGCTAAAAGCAATTCCTAAGGGGTACACTAACAAATGGAACATGTTGGTTTGTTTCCTTTTGGGTTTTGAATTTGTGTGTTATAAAAAAATATGACTTTTTAGGTTTCCTTGTAATTTGTTAATTCTTATATTTGGAAGATTTATAATAAATAAACCTTTGAAATTGAGATACCACTGATTTTATTTTACCCAAAATACTCGGAAAATTAAAAGGAAATTATAAGTTATTACTGAAACAGGAACCCTTCTCCTGAAAACTGCTGTTTAATTTTTTTAAAGACATGCTTTGAATCCAGTCCAACACTGGTGTGCATTCATGGATTTGTGGTCTGTGGTTTAAATTGCAGACGTTATCAGTTGTCTCAAGATTAAAGTATATTTTGGTAGTGTAGCTCTTAATAAAATACATCAAACTATCTGCATGCCATCTATGTTCTTCGGTTTCTTACTTTTCACAACTGATTCATTTAGACATCCCTAATATTAAACAGCGATGTGACCTATTTTATTCTTCTCCGGGAAAAGTAACAAATGCAAAATTGTGTTAAGTGCATGACGAAAAAGCAGCTTCCCATCACTGAACATGAAGGAGGGAGTCCCCTGATTTCCAAGATCAAACCAAAGGCCATAACAATATGGTCTATAATTTTAGCCCTGGTAATGACAACAGAGGACTGTATTTAATTTCAGCTGCTTAATTTTAAATCATGTAAAGAGTTGGTTTGAGAGAAAAGAATAATAAAAAAGAGCTGGGAAGAGAGAAAGAGGAGATAGAGGGGCAGGGGGGAAGAGGAAGGGAAGGGAGGAGGAGTAAGAAGCTTAGAGTTCTTTACAATTGAACAACAGAGAAAGATGGAATGACTTGTGGATTAGTATGATTGCAAGCATGGGAGAAATGGATTCTGCTGGGAGAGCATCCAGAATCAAGACATCATAAGGAAAAATATATTTCAGCAAGAAACTTTCTCTCCTCTGATGACTTCAAAGACATTTCAGTGTCTACTAGTCACAAAAAGAGCGGTGTAACAGAAGGGCAGCTCTCAGAAGTCACTTATTCCATTCTTAATCCAGGGCAGAAAGCACATGTGTTTTTAGGATATGTACCAAGTAGTTAATTAAGTTGACAGGCTAAAGGCAAGTTTCTTCTTCTTTTTAAATAACAACTTGACTTATGTTTTTACAACCCAGTGATGTTGGGTAAAATAAGACCAATAGACAAATACTAAATCAGGACAAAGCTTCGTTGTTTTGTATAAGAAAAATATTTAGGGAGCACCTGGGTGGCTCAATCAGGTAAGCATCTGACTCATGGTTTCAGCTCAGGTCATGATCTCAGGGTTCTGAGATCCATCCCAGAATTGGACTCGTGCTCAGCAGGGAGTCTGCTCAAGATTCTGCTTGAGATTCCCTCTGCCCTGCCCCCCACCTCACAGGTTCACACACACATGCACACCCTCTCACTCTCTCAAATAAATAAACAAATAAAATATCTTGGAAAAAATTAAAATTAGTTAATTAATTAAAGAAAGAAAGAGAAATATTGGGGCACCTGGGTGGCTCAATCGGTTAAGCGTCTGACTCTTGGTTTTGGCTCAGGTCATGATCTCAGAGTCCTGGAATCCAGCCCCAAATCCAGCTCCATGCTCAGTGAAGAGTCCACTTGAGATCCTCTCTCCTTCTCTCTCTGGCCCTCCCGCTTCTGCTGTCCCTCTCTCTCAAATAAATCAGTAAATCTTAAAAAAAAAAAAAAAGAGAGAGAGAGAGAGAGAGAGAAAGAAATTTAGAAAGATTCTTCATTTTTTAAACTTTTTCTTCTTTTTTTAAGATTTTTTATTTATTTGAGAGAGAGAGCTCCGAGTGAGAACACAGTGGGGGAAGGGGCAAAAGGGAGGGAGAAGCAGGCTCCCCACTGAGCAGGGAACCTAATGCAGGACTCAATCCCATGACCTGAGCCAAAGGCAGATGCTTAACTGACTGAGACACCTAGGCACCCTGAGGATACTTCATTCTTATCCCATACCTGGTTCTATTACCTTCAACCATACTTGAATTCATTTCTAGATAATTAAATTATTAATTTTTAAATATGTACTAAATTGTGCAAAGTAAAAGTTTTACCCTGCTGAATTCTCATTTTTGCATCTCACTCTGTCACATCTTAGAGAAGTTATATAGCATTCTTTTTAGAAATGCTTTGATTTTTCACAATTCTTCCAGTAATTTTTCTTTTCTTTTCAATAGTCTTCTCCTGTGGTCCACTGGTACATAATCATCCCCCTCAGATCAAGCCTCCTGATATTCATGTTCACGTGTAGTATAGTATCCTCTCAGGGAGACTCCGCACTTAGCCATGTGACTTGCTCTGCTCAATGGGACATGAGCACATGTGACACAAACAGAAACTTGATAAATATGTGCACTTTGGGGCTTACCCTTTTTGATACACTGTTGATGACCATGTGAGGAAGCCTGATCTCATCTCCATAAACATAAAAGATCACATGGAGAGAGAGAAAGGTCCAGCCCCCAGCTGCCTACCAAAACATTACAGCCACTTGAATGAGCCTATATGATACGAGAGAAAGATCCATCCAGGTAAGCCCAGACCAAACTGCAAAATAGTGAGTAAATAAATAGTTCTATGCCTCTAAGTTTCAAAGTGGTTCACTATTTGGCAACAAGTAAGAGATACTTCCTGGGTGCCTGGGTGGCTCAGTGGGTAAAGCCTCTGCCTTCGGCTCAGATATGATCTCTGGGTCTTGAGATCGAGCCCCACATCAGGCTCTCTGCTCCTCAGGGAGCCTGCTTCCTCTCTTTCTCTCTCTCTCTGCCTACTTGTGATCTCTCTGTCAAATAAATAAATAAAATATGTTTTTTAAAAAAAAGAGATAATACTTCCTATGAGTGAACTCGATTAAATACAATAGATATAAATGGGAGGAACTCGGGGTGCCTGGGTGGCTCAGTGGGTTAAGGCCCCTGCCTTCGGCTCGGGT
This sequence comes from Mustela nivalis, assembly GCF_964662115.1. Taxonomy (NCBI): domain Eukaryota; kingdom Metazoa; phylum Chordata; class Mammalia; order Carnivora; family Mustelidae; genus Mustela; species Mustela nivalis. Next base: position 31,223,389 of record NC_139024.1, read on the forward strand.
CATGGTCCCAGAGTCCTGGAATTGAGCCCCGCATCGGGCTCCCTGCTCAGCGGGGAGCCTGCTTCCTCCTCTCTCTCTGCCTACTTATGATCTCTGTCAAATAAATAAAATTTAAAAAAATTTAAAAAGATAAAAAAATAAAAGGGAGGAACTGCCTTGATTCAAATGAGCATCCACCTAGAAACGTGAGAGCAACCTATTTAGACAAAAAATAGCCAACAAAATGGGAGTTTTGACTCATCAGAAGTGTAGGAAACACTATTGAGATGTCCATCCAACTGTCATTGTCCCCGCTTCTTTCTTGCTAACAGAACCTAGACTGTAGGGTGCCTGGGTGGCTCAGTGGGTTAAAGCCTCTGCCTTCAGCTCAGGTCATGATCCAAGGGTCCTGGGATCGAGTCCTGCATTGGTCTTTCTGCTCAGCAGGAAACCTGCTTCCTCCTCTGTCGGCATCTCTGCCTACTTGTGATCTCTGTTTGTCAATAAAATAAATAAAATAAAATAAAGAACCTAGACCGTATTGGTTAAGTGCTTTAGGGAATGCTAAAATCCTCTAAATCACAGGAAGTGAATCTTGATTAGTTTACCTCAGCCATAGCAGTTCTTTTCCTCTTGTTTGTGATTGCTTTAGGAATGGGCTAAAACTGTGAGCTGATACTGTCCAAAAAGACATGAAGGCAAGTTTTCTGGAAATAATGGGAAAAGCTTAGCCTGATCTTAAAAAGAGGTGTCCAAAAGGAAAGAGTCCCATTATTCCTGCCTTTGAATGTTGTGTGAAAACGAGATTTTTAGAATAGTAATAATCAATTATGAACAAACCTGAGGATAGAAACCAGCATTCGAGGGCACCTGGGTGGCTCAGTGGGCTAAGCTGCTGCCTTCGGCTCAGATCATGATCCCAGGGTCCTAGGATCAAGCCCCGCATCAGCAGGGAGCCTGCTTCCTCTGCCCTCTGCCTGCCTCTCTGCCTACTTGTGATCTCTTTCTCGCTGTCAAATAAATATATAAATAAATAAAATTTAAAGAAAGAAAAAAGAAACCAGCATTCAAAGGAGGCCAGTGACTTGTCCTTTAAATAACCAGCCTTAGAAAAGTTCTTCTTTAGGTAAATAAACATCTGAAATGATAAATGGTATTTTAAAAAGATAAAAGCAAGTTCAATGGTAAAGTATTGATGGAGGAATGTGCTATTTTATGAGAAGGCTAGGAAAGGTTTCTCTGACAAGAGGACGGCTGAGACTCAAAGGATGAGAAGGAGAAGACCATGTAAGATATCTTGGGGAGGTGCAAAGGCTCTGAGGTCAAAGTGTGCCTAGTAAGTTCCAGGTATAGCAAGAAGGCCAATATGACTAGAAAAGATGGTGTGAGAGAAAGAGTGGTAGATGAGAATAGAAAGACAATAATTGGGCCTATTCATGTAGGGCCTTCTGAGTCATCTTAAGAACTGTGGGTTTTACTTTAGTGATGTGGGAAATCATTACAGAGTTTTGAACATATGTGTAACACATTAGAATTTTAATTTAAAAAGACCACACTGGCTACAATATTGACAGTAAACTAAAAGGGACAAAAGTAGAAACAAAGACTAGTTAGGAGACTACAACAATATCCAGGAGAGAGATGATGGTGGTTTGGACCAGGGTGGTGGTGTTGATGAGAAGAGGTAAACTTCTGGAGATGTTTTTAAGGCAGAGCCACCGATTTTTCCTGATGAATTGAGTTAGAGTATGAAAGAAGAAAGGAATCAAAGCTGATACTTAGGTTTTGTATGAGCAAATTGTTAGTATGGTTGTCATTTGCTACGATGAAAAGCACGGACAGAGCAGTTCATGTTAAATTTGAGCTGTCCGTTAAACATTCAAGTGAAGAGGGAATTAAGTAGGAAGTTGGAACATACAAATTTAGACTAGAGGAACATTCAGACTAGAGATATAAACTGGGAAGTCATCAGCATAAAGTATGTACTCAAAGTCATGATAATGGATGAGATTGTTAAAGGAATTAGTTCAGAGAGAGATGAAAAATCCAAGGACTGAGCCCTGAGGTAATTCAACTTTTACAAGTCAGCGACGTGAGGAGGAACCAGTGGAGAAAATAGCAGAACAACCAGTAAAGTAGAAGGAGAACTAAAGGAGTAGTGTCCTGGAACTGAGGTTTCTAGAAAAAAAGAGAAAGGCAATCCTTGTCAAATGCTCCTGAAAGGTCAAGTAACAGGATTAAGAGTTGATCATTAAAAAAAAAAAAAAAAAAGAATTGATCATTAAAATAAATAAAATCTTTTTTTAAAAATAAGAGCTGATCATGAGATCATGCTGGTAAAATGGTGGGCAAAGCTGACTTTGACTGGAGTTTCCAATGGACTAAGGGGTTCAAAAGAGAAAGAGAAAAGCAGAAGTAGGGACAGTGACCATAAGCTACCTTTTAAATGAGTTTTGCTATAGGAAACCAGATAATATAGGGTGGTAACTTTAGAGGGATATGAGATCAAAGAGTTTTCAAAGTTTGGTTGATACTACAGCTGTCTTGTCTGATCATGGTAATGAATGATTCACTCAAGAGGAAAATATTGATGGCTCAAAGAAGAGGAAGGGACAATTGCTGAGTTAACTGAGGGTTAAATCAGTATGGCCAGTGGCAACATAACCCTGAAAACATCTGGCATATTGGAAGACAGGCTTAACAATTCAATCCCTAATGCTATCTATCCTCAATTCTCATCAAACCACAAAACTCAGAAGGCCCTAATGGCTGTCTAGTCTAGCCCTCTCCATTTTTTAGAAATATCTCCTTTTATTTAATTTTATATAAATTCAATAAATTAACATATAGTGTATTATTAGCTTCAGAAGTAGAGTTCAGTGCTTCATCAGTTGTATGTAGCACCCAGGGCTCATTACATCATGTGCCCTCCCTAATGCCCATCCCCCAGTTACCCCTTCCCCCCACCAACCTCCCCTCTGCAACCCTCAGTTTATTTCCTATAGTTAAGGGTCTCTTATGGTTTCTTTCCCCCTCTGATTTCACCTTATTTCATTTTTCCCTCCCTTCCCTTATGATCCTCTGTTTTGCTTCTTAAATTCCACATACCAGTGAGATATATAGTAATTGTCTTTCTGATTGACTTATTTTGCTTAGCGTAATACCCTTTAGTTCCATCCACATAGTTGCAAATGGTAAGACTTCATCTTTTTGGTGGCTGAGCAGTATTCCATTATGTATATATAATATATATGTGGAAGACTGCAGGCAGGCATGGCCACCAGTTCTCACATGAGCAGTGGTAGGACCCCAGTAAATTTGAGTGAGCAGGATCTAAACAAGCTTTTAGGGGCCTTCATCCAAAAAGTTTTGATTCTAGGGATTGAAACCAAGGTAGTTTATAGTCTAATTTGAATTGATCACCTCCTCTGGGCAACCTTTTTTTCTCCCAAGCCTGACTGAACTTCCACCTTTTAACAAAGTCCTACCAAATACCACCATAACTTAGCTACCAGACAACTCTGAAAACTCCTTTGTATTGTGTCTCATAAAGTCAGATATCTCAGAACCAAAGGAACATCAGGAGGCTCCAGGTCTTAACCATCAGATATTTTTTAAAAAGATTTTATTTATTTATTTGACAGAGAGAGAGAGAGATCACGAGTAGGCAGAGAGGCAGGCAGAGAGAGAGAGGGAAGCAGACTCCCCGCTGAGCAGAGAGCCTGATGCAGGGCTTGATCCCAGGACCCTGAGATAGATAATGACCTGAGCTGAAGGCAGAGGCTTAACCCACTGAGCCACCCAGGAATCCATAACGTTCAGATATTTTTTAAAAACACACATATATATGTACGATATAAGTCAAATGAAACAAATATGACTCTTCTAAGTTGCCCAATTAAAATAAATTCCACAGGACATCTTAACTTGATGCTTACTGATACTGGAACAGGTGAACATTTGAGAGATGTGGGTTCTTATTTCAGGTCTCCTTTTTACTCCTCTACTCAAGCCATATTTGAGCTTCCTTGGCCTCAACATTTTATGGTCCAGTAAAGGAGAGATACTTCCTCTCTTATTATAACAACTAAATAATTCCCCAAAATGGGGGAAATCCCACAATGTCACTTTCAAAAAACAAGCATTAATTCAGCGCAAGTTATTATTTCCAATAACCTCCTGTAGACATAGCCTATGGGTAAGCTCTTAAAGTTTTGGTGTGCTTAAGGACAAAATAATTTAAAGGCAACTGAAGGGTCCCTGGGTGGTGCAGTCGGCTAAGCGCCTGACTCTTGCTTTCGGCTCAGGTCATGATCTCAGGGCCTTAATCTCAGGCTTGTAAGATAGAGCCCTGCATGGAGCCCCAAGTGGAGCACCCACCCCACCTCTGGCTCTGCACTCAGCACAGAGTCTCCTTGAGATTCTCTCTCCCTCTCCCTCTGCCCTTCTAGCTCACGCTCCCTCTCTCTCTCTCTCAAATAAAAAATTCAACCTTAAAGGCAACTGAAATATTTAAAGAGGTATACAAAGTAACAAAATGTTTATATAATAATGAGAATACTAAAGACACAGGCTACACTTGACTTAAATTTAGTCCATTTTAAGGAACCATAGCTATGCTGTCAAGGCTACAGCTCTCAGATAGCCAATAAAGCAACTTTAAAAATTACTGATATTGCTTAAATGTTGTATAACATTACTGACAAAGTTCTAATTTTATTATTTTATATGATAAAGATTATGACAGTGGAGAATTAACTAGACTTCACACAAAATTTACAAGGACAATAAAGTAAGTTCAACGAGTGTGTTGACCATGAAAACTACTCCTACTTGTTTTCATTCTGTCTATATAATGGAAAACTAATTCTCAAGACTTCCTGTTATTAGGATGGAATGCTGGGGGATAACACATGGAAAAGAAAAGTATTGCTTGATCTCAGGAAGAAAGTTTTATGCTCTTCTAAGTTGGAAAGAATTTTTGAAGTAAGGATGGTTGTAATTTCTTCAAAGCCCTAAACTATGGCATTTCTTTCTTGGCACTCAAGGTAATAAACACTGGAGAAAGTTAAAATTAAGAATCTGTCCCTTTTTTATATTACAAAATAAATCTAAGACTAAAGATACAGAAATCTGATAAGCTGAGATATTCATTTTAAAAGTAGATCCTTGCATAAAAATAGTATTAGTTGGAAGAGAAAAGAAGAGCTTTTGCTCTCAGCAAACTTATTCCTTCCAGAACACACTCCAAATTAGGGAATACTTTCTACTTTGTTTGGTAGAATTGTTCCATCTGAGAAGATCAAGGAAGGTTTAGCTTGCATATACAAATTGAAAAGAACCAGTGCTTCAGCTACTGGCCAGTCCTGTCCTAAAGAAAGTTTCTGCCCAATAGGGGAGAAATAACTTCTGCCCAAAGTTTCTACCTACTTTTCAATAGGTAGTTAGAGCTCCACATCAAAGAGAAAAGAAACTGCAGGTGTTCATTTGAATAATTTGACAACAATATCTGTAATCTAAGTATAAGATGTGGATATTTTGCTTTGCTTTTTCTCTTGCAAAACTGGGGATTGAAATAGGAAAACAATTGCTCGAAGACAATAAAAAAGAGGAACCAGTTTTCAATAGTTGTTTTCACTAATTTTTGTAACTAGTATTTTCCCTTCTGTATTTACAACTAATTAACTTTTCAGCATTGTTTGGCCTTTTAAAAACTGGTTGGAAATTAATAATAGCATCAGAACTCTACCTTCTTTTTGGAAAATAAATTCCAACAAACTATTCTACATTCTAGAAATATCGAATGTTACAATGAGTGCTGGGATCTCAGAAAGATTCCTCTTTCTGGAGCAATGCAATTAGCCGGGTTTTCCAATGATTAAACGTGGTCATCTACCAAAAAGTATGACTGCTCGGGTCATAAGATTATACTTCCTTACATCTAAGTGACAATCGGGTAAAGAAAGTTCCAAGCAAATCTACCTCAGACAAACACAGAAGTGAGAAAGGAATGAAGTGTGACCCCATCAGTCCCCCCATTTGCTTCTCCACCGCCATAGCAAAATTGCGTGACCTCGGACGGAGGCTGAGCAAGCTGTAGCACTGAGAGGAACGCTGGGGATCTTTGCTTGTATGGCCGAGACCCTCCCCAGACGCCTCAGAAGGAGGTCCCAATCCCTGTGCTAACTGAGGCTGCACCCCACTCGGCGCTGAGTCCGCTGCGGTGACCAAAGAGGCTCCACCCGACCGCCGTCCTGACCGCGAGGCCTCGCCTCTGCGCCTATGGCCCTAGCGCAGGGTGGAGGAGCGCCCAGGCTTCCTCTGGGGCTTGGAATGGATGGGGTCGAGGGTCTCTCCCCCCTCTTTCTGGGGTTGGACCCTTCAGGCGGTCAGGCTGTTTTTCTAAGGAGGCGGAGAGGAAAGGCTAGCCCCAGATCGCCGCGCAAGACCTTTCCCTCTTTCCTGTGGACATTTCAGGCCGCTCCTTCTTAGAGGTCGGCTTGCGTCGAGGTGACCTTGGGATAACGCACTCACAGATAGCCACGCCCGGCCACAGAAGCCCTCGCTGAAGTGAATGCACCCACGCGCCTCGGGGCGGGTTCCAGAAGCTGTTGGCAAGAGGCAGGAGCCGCTGGACAGCTCCTCTGTGGATCCTGTTGGCCCTCTGCCTAGCACTACCACCCGGGTGCCGAAATCAGAGCGAGGCAGGTGCCCTCAGGACTGTACCAAGCTGCCATCAAATTTCCAAGGCAGGAAGCGTTTTAGTGATAAAGACATAAGTGATGATAAAAGAGAGTTCGGAACTCAAAATCGTCTGTTAAAGTTTGAGTAACAGACCTCTCACAGTGAGCACCGTACATTAATTCACGCATCATTCATGCTTTCCGTGAACACGTAATGGGTGTTTATTATGGAGCAGCTGTGCTCCCGGTTGACTAGCCTCATTCTAGGCCCTTCCAGGCCTTTCACATACCATCTTCCCCCATGTTTTCAGGAGCACTGCAAAGTGACTGTAAACAGTTTAGAAAGGTCTGTGAAGCTTGGTGACCATTGCAAAGAAAGACAGGGTCATGTGCAGGAAAAGACTGTCCACTTTCTTGGTGCCAGGCTCACATTTGGTATCAGACCAAAGTTTTGATGTTTGGGAGAAAATTGATCAAGGTCAAGGATTTGGTGCACCTCAGTCAGTTCTTGGAGCAAGACCAGGAAGACTCCAAACACTATTTTCATCATAATTATTTACTTTTTTTTTTTAAGTTTTGAATGTGTAAAATAATTCCCCTTAGTCAAAGAGTTCAAGCCACAGCTCAATAAACCTGCAGTCAATTTAAGTATTCAATCCTAAGGATAGATACAGAAAATCGATGAGTGTGACTGTAAAATGTAGTGATCGGTTTTCTGCGTCCCACGGTGGGTAATAAAGTTTTTTATATTATGAAACACAAACAAAAATGCATGTTTATCGAGACGGAAGACTTTTTCCATTAGGAAACTTTTGTAGGTGGAAATGTTGAAATTGTCAGTTGAACTGTCCGGTGAAGTCTAACATTTTCCTTAAGACACAAGTGACAGGAGGATACAGATGCAATAAACGTAGTGGGAAATTAATTTTTCCTTTGCTAATCCCACCCCCAGCCCCAAATTCGCCACTCAACAATGTTAGCGTTGGCAGTGTGTGGAGACGTAAGGCAGAGTAGGTAATAGGGCGTCATAACTTTTTATTTTTATTTATTTGACAGACAGAGATCACAAGTAGGCAGAGAAGCAGGCAGAGAGAAAGAGGAGGAAGCAGGCTCCTTGCTGAGCAGAGAGCCAAATGCGGGGCTCGATCTCAGGACCCTGGAACCACGACCTGAGCCGAAGGCAGAGGCTTTAACCCATTGAGCCACCCAGGCACCCCGTGGGCGTCAGAAATCTTAAGTAAAAGATAGTACGTTCCCTGGGCTTCCGAGGCCGGGCGGCTTAGCAAAAGCTGGCTCAAGAGGAGACTCACACACCGCCGGCTTGCGGAGCGGCTGCGGCTGCTTCCCGTGGGCCCCCCACGCCGCAGCCGCGCCCCCTCCTCGCGGTCTGTCGCCGGTCTTCGGGTGGAAGATACGAGAACTTCAAGTTCTGTTGGAATTCCGTGCGTGAGACTGGCCCGCGGGCACCGCAGGTTTCTCCGGCTCCAGCTGAAACCCGAGGCTTGGAGAGGGAACGCCGCAGTCTCGGGTCGCGGCTCCGGAAGAAAGTGGAACCCCCCCTCCCGCACCTCCCCAGGACGCCCCGCACCCTGCGCGGGTACCCGCGGGAAGCAGCCGGGGGTGGCGCAGTGCCCCAAGCCGCCCTCTAGGCTGCGCTTCAGGCACTGACTCGGCCTTCAAACCCGAGTCCGCGCCTCGTCCAGAGCGAACAAGGAAGAACGTGGCGGGGTGTTGCTGTTTTTGTTTTTGTTTGGGGGAATTTTTCCTTGAAGCCCCCCCCCCTGCTGCGTGGAGGAGGCGGGGGAAGGGCATCGCTCCCGGAGTCCTGCAGGACTGAGCCGCGGCTGGGCCGAGGCAGTCGACAGGTGTGTGCCCCCGAACCCTGGACCACCGGGAGGCGTCTGGGAGCGAGAGCAGACGCCGCCAGGCGAGTCCGTCGGGAGGAATCGTCTCGCGTGGAGCCTCTCCGGGTCTGTTAGTGACGCTGTCTGTCGGCGGGCGCTGCGGGAGCTGGAGTTGCACGAACCCGACCAATGTGGACCGGGTTGACGCGCACGCCACCCAGCGCCGCCCTGCTCGGCTTTCAGCCGGGAGGGACGTCCTCGGCTCCGCACAGTACTGCGCGTCCGGAATAGTTCCCTAGTGGCAGCCTCCAAAGGAAGCGCCGTGTAGCCGTCACTTCCCTAGTCTCAGCTCTTTTTGCTGTAAGCAGCGCACAGAACCGCTCGGGGGAAATAACGGTTCATTCATTTAACAGGTGTTTGTTGATTGCTCATGCTGTGCCAGGCATGGACGCTGACTCGAACCACGAGGACCAGGCATCTGGCCTCAACACGCCTGTATTTACAGTTAGTTGAATAAATGAAGAAAGAATTAGGCACCAAGAACAGCTGTAGAAAAGAAGGTGGCACCTCTGGGCCACCTTTCCATAGGTCACCTCAGAAAGGACAGGACAGGAAAACGGGGTCCGGGACATAGAACTAGAACCACCCTTCCCTCTTCCTTGTGTTTCCAGGGTGAAGGGAATAGGGTAAAGGATGAGAGGAGGGATCTCCCGCAGTGATCAGCTCTGCATTCTGTGGGCAAATTACCTACTTTCTTATGGAATGAAATGCTCTGGTCTGAATGTTTGTCCTCCCAAAATTAGTAAGTTGCAACCTAATGTCCAGTGTGATAGTATTAAGAGGTGGGGCTTTGAGGAGGTGCTTAGGTCACCAGAATGGCCCGCTCATGAATGGGATTAGTGCTCTTAGTCAGAGACCCCATAGGGATCCCTTCCCCTTCTGCCACAGTGAGGACACAAGGAAGAGACAAGCTGCCCTCTGTGAATCAGGAAGTAGGGTCTCACCAGAGAGCTGTCTATCTGTGTCAGGATCTTGGACTTCCCAACCTCCAGAACTGTGAGAAATAAATGTTTACTGTTATTAAGCCTCCCCAGTGTATGGCATTTTGTTATAACATTCTGAATGGACTAAAATGGTCAATATATATATACTAGGGAGAGAGGTGTGTAAGGTCTAAATGTAATTTGCCAGTCTACTCTCATGACGTTAAGACAAAGACCATAAATAAGGAAATAAGGGACAATAAATAAGAGAATAAGGGAATAAATAAGAAAGGGAATGAGGAGAAAGGAGTTCAGTTCAAGGATTGGGAAAACAAGAGAACGGTGGGGTTAACACTACGTCCCTGGTCCCTTCTTACAAAGAAACAGTTAAGTTTAAGTTTACGAATTCCTCATTGTTTGTGCTCGCTTCGGCAGCACATATACTAAAATTGGAACGATACAGAGAAGATTAGCATGGCCCCTGCGCAAGGATGACACGAATTCCTCATTGTTTTAACATAGATTAAGGGCTGATAATTAAAGGAATAAGAATCACAAAATAAGTAGTGGAAGTCTTGATAATACTTGTTACTCCAGGGCACCTGGGTAGCTCAGTTGGTTTAACATCTGCCTTTGGCTCAGGTCATGACCCGGGGACCCTGAGATTCAGTCCCACTACCCTCTCCTCCCTGCTAGATATCTGTCTTTCTCTCTGTCTCAAATAAATGAATAGGTTCTTTAAAAAACAAACAACAACACTAGTTACTCCACTTCTTTTTAAGCTACTTTAGCCTCTGGCTATGAAAAGATCTGCTGGGACCATGTTCTGTGCTTAGATCTTATTGTAAAGGTGACTAAGTAATGACAGAGACAGGTCAATGCCACTGAAAGAACATTAACGTTACTCACAGTTCCCCTGGAAACAAGAGGCACAGCTCACCACATAAGGCCACAGGAGTAACAACAGGTTTGGTTAGGAAGAAAAGACAGGAGCAAGCAGTATGTTTAGGCGAGAATCTTTATTTGGGTTCCTGTGGGAAAGGTAAGTCAGGGCAGAGTGAACAGTTTAAGTTTGGCTAGTTTGGATAATTTCCTGGGATTTGGGGCTATATGGGTGTTCCCTAATTGCCTGGCAATTGGTCCTGGGATGGTGGAGGCCGAGGAATATTGCCTCCTGGGGTATAAGGGCTAGATAAAGGAGCTCCGGTTCTGGATCGGTTGGTTTGCATATCAAAGACATGCCAGGAGCTGAAAGCTTCGCAATCTCTACAGATTGGCTAGCCCTGATAAGGGCAGTCGCTCCCCAGCCAGAAGGATTGTTTAAGATGTCAAAACATGGTAATAGAAAATAAAAAATATGATTAATACAGCCTGGGGTAAGAGAAAGGAACAGAAATTTCTTGTGTTCTTTGGACAGAGTGCCCCTGAGAGTCTAACCTTTGGTGGGCAACATTCTTTTCTTTATCTCTAGAAAATGACTTTGGAAAAGCTGTTGATTAGTTTGGGTGGAGGGGTGATGGAATCAAGTGAAAAAGCCAGAAAAACAGGTTCAGAGAAGTAGGATCCAAGAAAAGAATGAAGTCATCAGGCGGACTTGTGGTGGGATATTGAGGTAGGTTTATACCATCATCAAGCCTGTGTAATAGGGTTGAGCTGGTTTTTCCAAAGGAGTGGTTTCCTGTCTACTGGGCTTCTTTGAATTTGGAATCTGAGTCTGTAAAGCCTATCAATTATTCAACAAATCTCATTTTCCCAAGAACTTCTCTGTATATGACCCCAACATTGGGATGTAGGTCCAGCAGGTATTATTATTCTGATTTTAAAACTGAGTCTCAGATAAATTAAGTCATTTGTCCAAGGCTCTGTGATTAGTTCATAGAAGAACCCTTGTTAGTTTCTTGGCCTGCTGCATAGCTCAGTATTCTGTGTGCCATTCCTAAACAATATATTTGTATTTCAGCAAGCACATTTTTTTTATAAGAACACCCCTGTTCTTTTTTTTTTTTTTTTTTTTGACAGAGAGAGATCACAAGTAGGCAGAGAGGCAGGCAGAGAGTGAGAGAGGAGGAAGCAGGCTCCCCGCCGAGCAGAGAGCCCGATGCGGGGCTCGATCCCAGGACTCTGAGATCATGACCTGAGCCGAAGGCAGCGGCTTAACCCACTGAGCCACCCAGGCGCCCCAGCAAGCACATTTTTTTAAAAATGTAAATCAATACATATTCATTGAGGGATTGCTAGTAATTAAGTGCCTCATACAGTATGAAGGCCTTTGGGAGTGTGATTTTTAACTGGTCCTTAATTTATTCAGTGCGGACACATAGCTGGTTTGTTCCTTCTTAGCAGTATCAGTAAGACACAGAAGTCATACACACTCCAGATATACACGCTGGTTTTCATCTTGGTCCTGCCATATTATATATGTGGATCTGGCTCTTCACTTAACCTTTCTGCCCCAGTTTTGTCCTCTATAAAAGAAGTGTACTATTTACTTAACAGGCTTGTTAATAGGACTAAATAAAATATGTACCTGCCACTATTGTTAGCTATGATAATGTTTCAGGTGCTGAATTCGATTTGACATAGATAGAAGGTCAAGAATTGATCCCCCAGCAACTGAATAAGGATTTCTGTAATCAATAATGTGAATTTAAAAGAGAACTCATAATAAAAATGTTTCAAATCATTATTATACTTATCATTTGTAAGGAGAGATAGGATCAGAGCAGTAACTCACCAAAGTCAAGTGTTTTCTATTACAGTTAGACTGAACCATGGTTTTCTTTTTTTTTTTTTAAGATTATTTATTTATTTATTTGACAGAGAGAGATGACAAGCAGGCAGAGAGAGAGAGGAAGCAGGCACCCTGCTGAGCAGAGAGCCCGATGCAGGGCTCGATCCCAGGACCCTGGGATCATGACCTGAGTCGAAGGCAGTGGCTTAAGCCACTGAACCACCCAGGTGCCCCATGAACCATGGTTTTCAAATTAAACTTTTTTTAAAAAAGATTTTATCCATTTATTTGACAGAGAGAGAGAGAGAGATCACAAGCAGGCGGCGGGGGGGGGGGGGGGTCAGGCTCCCTGCTGAGCAGAGAGCTCGATGTGGAACTCAATCCTAGGACCATGAGAGTGGAAGGCAGAGGCTCAACCCACTGAGCCACCCAGGTGCCCCCAAATTAAACTTTTTTTTTTTAATGTAAATGTCTTTTATTTTTTTTTTTTAAAGATTTTACTTATTTATCAGAGAGAGGGGGAGAGAGCGAACACAGGCAGACAGAATGGCAGGCAGAGGCAGAGGGAGAAGCAGGCTCCCTGCTGAGCAAGATGCCCGATGTGGGACTCGATCCTAGGATGCTGGGATCATGACCTGAGCCAAAGGCAGCTGCTTAACCAACTGAGCCACCCAGGCGTCCCCCAAATTAAACTTTTAAGTGAGTTTATCTAAGGCAATTTTTCTACTGACCTTGGGTAGGGATTCTCTTTCCTCCAGTGTTGCCATTAATCACCTCTAGTTAAATAATTAGTCCCATAAGACCATTTGAAGCCTTTCATTATGTGTTATATTTCTTGATATCCCTCCTCCTATCACATCAGAAAAAGAGAAAAGAAGAAAAGAAAAATATGATAATGTTTCTCAACCTTGGCCCTATTCACTGATGTGGGGGGACGTCCTGTGCATTGTAGAATGTTTAGCAACATCCCTGGCCTCCAGCCAATAGATGCCTAGAGTGCCCACCCCACTGCTGAAGAAAAATATCTTCAGAGAATCCCAAATGTTCCATGACTGTCAAAATAATCCCTAGTTAAGAACCACAGACATACAGATAAAATAATGAGCAGCAACAGAAAAGGGAGTGATTGTCTCCCCCCTCCAAATGCTTCAGTTTAAGACCAGGGACAACTTTGTCCAGAACCTCTCAGTGGATTTTTCTTCTGTTGCATTAGTCAGGATTGCACATGCCCAAGCCTCAGCCAACCACATGCAAGGCAAAAGCGAGCCAGCACTGCCTTTAGAGTCAGTCAAGTGAGATACTGCTCTAGTATGTGAAATTTAGCATGTACATCATTTAGAGTATATATAATTCAGGGCCTGAAATTTAGAGTATATACAATTTTTACAATAAACCTTTTTAGAAAAAAATTACAGAAAAATTGCAAAGATAATACAGAAAGTTTCTGTATATCCTTTACCCAGTTCTCGCTTGATAATATTAGCATCTCATATAACTGAAGTACAACTTGTCAAAATTAAGAGGCTAATACTGGTACGTTACCATTAACTAAATTCCACACTTTACTCAGATTTTTCCCACCAATGCTCTTTTTCTGTTCTAGGATCCTAACCAGGATATCACCTTATATTTAGTTATCAAGTCTCCCCCGTTCTCTCTGGTCGGTGAGAGTTATCAGTCTCTCCTTGTTTTTGAAGACCTTGGCAGATTGAGGAATCCTAGTCAAGTGTTCCATAAAACATCTCTCAATTTGGGTCTGATGCTTTTTCTCATGACCAGTTATGGGGTTATAGGCCTTTGGAAGGAAGACCAGGAGGTTAAAGCGCTCTACTTATAACATTATGTCTGGCGTATATACTATCAACATGACTTACCACCGCTGTTGTTAATTTTTATCATTTAGTGAAAGTTGTGTTCGCCAGGTATTTCCTTTACAAAGTTACTATTTTTCTCTTTCCATAATCCATTCCATGGAAGCAAGCCCCTAATTTCAGCTCATACTCAAAGGGAGAGGGATTAAGTCCCATCTCATGGTGGGGGGGTAATATTTACATATATTGCTGGGAATTCTTCAGTAAAAAAGTTTTATCTCTTTTTATCCATTTATTTATTCAATTATATATCAGTATGAATTCAAAAGAAATGTATTTTGTTATGTGTGTTATAATTGCTCACATTGTTTCAGTTTAGGCTATTGAGGTCTCTTTTAGGTTGACTCCTGTGTTCTGATATAGTCCCAATCTTTTGTTTTTGGAGCACTTCTTTTCTCCCTCATTGGTAGTATGAGCCAGGACCACCTTGTCTTTTCTCTGCTCAGTCTTAGAATTAGCCATTTCTCTAAGGATCCTGGGTTCCTTTTATTGGAGTGTGGTATTTACAAACCAAGATTTGGGTGTGAGTGGGCTCATTACAATTGGGTATCAGTGCTTTCAACTCCTCTCAGGAGATGAAACTAAAACACAGATATGTTACATACATGTATTTGAATACTAACACATGTATACAAGCTTATGTTTACCTACTCCATACCTATCTGTATATATACATGAGCAGAGCTAGTTCTGTAATTTATGATTCTAATCCATTACCATAGAGTTCATTCTGTCTTTCTTTCCTCAATGATTCATAACGTCCTTCTCTGATGATGAGAAACCTGGCTCCCATTATGAATTATACATTTACTTATGTGTTCAACCTCAGCATGCATATTCAGAATTATTAATCTATTCTCCTGTGAGAAACCATTTAAAAACCAAAGTACAATGTTTATGTACAGTTCTTTCTGTTTTTAGTCTTTCAGGTTCCAGTGGAATACATTTCTAAATCAGAATGTTTATAGAGAAGGCGATCCCACAAAATTTTTTGCTCTAAGCCTCACACTCTAGCAGTGGTCCTGTTCTCTTTTCCATTAATTCTATTATTATTTTAATGCTTGGTGCATATTCTCCCACATTTTTCTTCTTGATCAAATATAAATAAGTACACAAGGATATAGATACTGTATACGTGTATTTGTTCTACAGAAGACATTTGGCCTGGGGTTACAGTTTGAGAAAAGGAATGTTTTAGAAGCAACCCAAGCACTTCTAAGGCAAAGTCATGGTTAAGGATCACCACTCTAAGCCAATCATGGTCATTCTAATCAAGGCTACCTCTAGACAATACTTCTTGTGTGTGACCTTTACCTATGTAGACAAGCAAATAGAAGAAATAAGTAGAAAATGAAGTAAAGTGGAACTGAAGTGGAAAGTTTATGATGTAGACAAAAGCTGAAGAGCATACAGACAAAGTTAAAGGGAACAGAGATGATGAAAGAGACAGAGTGGGGAGACTGTATGGGCCAGTTGGGAACAAAAAAAATAGAAAACACACAGAGAGAAATAAGTCTCAATTCAGGACAGTTTTCTAGGTACAATTCTAATGTGAATCATGTTTCTTTATAGTGAACTGTAAATTTCTGAAACTTTAGCAACCAAAAGAATCTAATTAAAATATATAGATTGAAGTAAGAGTGAATAAAAAGAAGGACGGGATTGGCAAGTGTTGCAGGGATAAAGGATTGTAATGGAAGAAGAGAGCATTCTGTTCATAACCAGATGGTAAGATCTATTCTGAGTTTGGGTTTGAAGAGAAAGATATATTAAAGTCATATTTCAATCATTTGAGACAGATGGACTTCCTCAAGGCTTGGGGGTCTGAGTCTCATTCTTGCAGACTCAGAAACTTGAGCTTACCTTATCTAGATCATCTCTCAGGTGTGGCCACACAGTAATCCATCCTGCAGAAATTAATATATTAAAAACCTAATATAAATTTATTGGTTTATATAGACAATTAATAATTGACAAATTGATTGGGTATTTTTGTTTGCTGTTGAGAGCATTATATTTCCATAGGCAAATCCATGTGAAAAGCCAAATTACTATTGGGAGATTGCTTGGTAAGTATACAATTTAGATTAATAGGAGTTAGTTGGAGTTAGTGTTATTAAGTTACAACACTCATATGTATCCACTTCTAAGAACATACCTGCTGAAGAGCCTCCATACTTAAGTCTTTGAGCCAGAGCCACTGAAGGTACTGCAGAAATCAGAATAATACACCCCGCCCCTGTAGTCAAAGTTATCTCAAAACTTAATACCCAGAACCTATAAATAGGTTAAATGGCAAAAAGGAATTAATATTGCAGATGGAATTAAGGTTGCTAATTGGTTGAATTTAAAATAGATTATTCTAGATTTTTCAGGTGGGTCCAATGTAATAAACACAAGCTTTAAGTATGGAAAAGAGGCAGAAGAGTCAATGTTAAAGTGATGGTTTGTGAGAGTTAATTAACATTATTAGCTTTGAAAATGAAAGGAACCATGAGCCAAGAAATGTGGGCAGCCTCTGCAAGTTGGTAAAGGCAAGAAAAACAGATTCTCCACTAGAGTTTTTAGAAAGGACCACAGCCCTGCTGACTCCTTGATTTTAGTTCAGTGAGAACCACCCATTTAGGAATTCTGAGCTCTAGGATTATGAAATTTGAAAATTGTGTTGTTTTAAGCCACTGTTTATAGTAATTTGTTATAGCAGCAATAGGAAAATCATATACTCTGCTAATCTGACCTTTCTGATTACCATTTATATATTCCATAAATTTTCCTTTCTTCCTTTCTTTTTTAAGCAAAATAATGTAATAATTTAGTGTTAACTTTTAGTTGCAATCACAATCCTGACAGGCATCCCAAGGTTGGTCACCTTGACCGGACTGAAGTGTTTACCCATATTTGGATTTCTTTTTTGTTCTGGGGAATCTTCTTAGAAATGGGCCATTTTTTGGTCCCAGGACTCTTCAGGCAATAAGAATATTAGGCTCTGGTTCTCAGGTTTCTTTATGATATACACTGTGTTCTCTCAAAGGCCATTCTAGACTCCCTGAAACCAGAAAGTGAATTCTGGAATCCCTACATGTTTGGGGATTCTAGACCCAGAGGTATAAAGGGCAGAGCAAATGCCTCATGGCATAAATAAACTGGCACATTGTAAATCAACATACTTGATTATTTTTCTCTGTGGAGTGCAGAAGGATTAAATATCAAGGACTAGAATTAAGAGGCAGAGTACATATTTGTATCATGGTAGCACTATTTTCCTTGTCTCTGAAAACAGAGTTCTTTATAGTCCAGATTGTAGAATCTAAACTTGTTTTAAATAATAAAAGCTAAAAGTAAAAAAAAGTAAAATGTAAGAGGGGGTTTTTAAAATATTTTATTTATTTATTTGTCAGAGAGAGAGGAGCAAGAGCGAGCACAGGAAGACAAGAGTGGCAGGCAGAGGCAGAGGGAGAAGCAGGCTCCCTGCCAAGCAAGGAGCCCGATATGGGACTCGATCCCAGGATGCTGGGATCATGACCTGAGCGGAAGGCAGCTGCTTAACCAACTGAGCCACCCAGGTGTCCCAAATGTAAGAGTTATTGAGCTCTTACCATGTACTAGGCACTGTTCCAATTTCATTTAAGGTTCATTTAAACCTCTCCAGAACTCTATGGCTTAGGAACTAGGATTATCCCTGTTTTACAAACGACAAAACTGAGGTTCAGTATGATTAAGTAGTTTGATCAAGTTTACTGGCTTAGACGGAATGGAATTTGTATGTGGAAGTTCTGATACCCAGGGGTATTTAGAAATGGGGCCTTTGGGAGTCAGATAAGTTTTTTTTTTTTTTTTTAAAGATTTTTATTTATTTATTTATTTATTTATTTATTTGACAGAGAGAAATCACAAGTAGATGGAGAGGCAGGCAGAGAGAGAGGGAAGCAGGCTCCCTGCTGAGCGGAGAGCCCGATGCGGGACTCCATCCCAGGACCCTGGGATCATGACCGGAGCCGAAGGCAGCGGCTTAACCCATTGAGCCACCCAGGCGCCTGGGGAGTCAGATAAGTTTAGATGAGATCATAAAGGTGAGGCCCTCATGATAGTAGCCTTATTGTCTGTCTCTGCACCACGTGAGGACTCAATGAGAAGACACCCATCTGCAAGTCAAGAAGACAGTTCTCTCCAGGAATCAAATCTGCTGACACGTTGATCTTGGACTTCCCAGCATCCAGAACTGTGAGAAATAAATGTCTGTTGTTTAGGCCACCCAGTGTGTGTGGTATTGTTACAGCAGTCTGAGCTAAGACAGTTACACAACTAGTAAGTGGCAGAGCTGTTACCTGAACTTGATCAGTCTAATTTAGAGACTGAGTTCTTTTTTAAAGATTTTATTTATTTGACACAGAGAGACACAGTGAGAGAGGATTCACAAGGGGGAGTGGGAGAGGGAGAAGCAGGCTTCCCACAAAGGCTTCCCACAAAGCAAGAAGTGCAATGCTGGGTTCCATCCCAGGACCCTGAGACCATGACCTGAGCTGAAGGCAGATGCTTAACGACTGAGCCATCTAGGCGCCCCAGAGACTGAGTTCTTAACTAGTATCTTTTACCATAAGTTAGCGGTTTACTCATCTTCCACAAATACGTGTATCCAGAAATAAAAATAAAGGGATGCATAGTGAATGACCAAATAGAGGAAAGGATATTTCCACAATAAAGACTATTACTATCAGGGCAAATTACAAGAATACTTTAATTAGAAGTGAGAAGATGTGTGGGGTGCCTGGGTGGCTCAGTGGGTTAAGCCTCTGCCTTCGGCTCGGGTCGTGATCTCAGGGTCCTGGGATCGAGCCCCACATCGGGCTCTCTGCTCTGTGAGGAGCCTGCTTCCTCCTCTCTCTCTGCCTGCCTCTCTGCCTGCTTGTGATCTCTATGTCAAATAGATAAATTTAAAAAAAAAATGATAAGATGTGGATGACTGGAAGGCTCATTTGGTTAAGAGTCTGTCTTCAGCTCAGGGTCATGATCCCAGGGTTCTGGGTAGAATCCCATAGGAGGCTCCTTGCTCAGCCGGGAGCCTGCTTCTTCCTCTGCCGGCCTCTCTCTCTCCCTCTCTCTCTCTGTCTGACAAATTAAAAAAAAGTGAGAAGATGGTCTCCAAAAATAGTGTTTGGGAAGAGAAACTTCTACTACAAGCCTGGAATAATGTGTTTATAGTAGTTTAATCATTATAGTTTTATCATGAAAAGCTCAGTGCACTGGGAATCAAAAGAACTAGATTCTTGCTGTTTCGCCACTAACCAGCTAAGTAAGCTTGATAAAGCCACTACATTTCTAGGTTCTAGTTCCTGAGAATAGCATTCATACTTCTGAAGAAGGCATTGTAGGAAAAAGAATAAAGGGGCACCTTTTTAAGTGTCGTTAAGTGTCTGCCTTCAGCTGGATTCATGATCCTAGGGTCCTGGGATCCAGCCCCATGTGGGGGTCCCATGTGGCCTCTCCCACTCCCCCTGCTTGTGTTCCTTCTCTATCTATCAAATAAATAAATAAAATCTTTTAAAAAAAGGAATAAAAACTTTTTTTTAATCCACAGGAGAATCAATATTAGCATCAAGAATTTATTGATCATATACCTATTTGAAAAGTACAAGCTAAGTAAAAAATTAGAAGGGACAAGACTGATTAATTCCAGTAAGTGATTAAGTAAGTGATTGAGTAGTGAGGACTGAGAAATAATACTAAAATTATAAAGAAAAGTTAAAAAAAAACTATCAGTAAAATTAAGCCTACATGACATCTTCTTTTGCATCCAGGTAAAGTGGGATTTCTAGGCATTTTAAGAGCTTTTATAAATTGCTCTATCCCATCAGAGATATCCTTAAATTAAGTTGGCTTTTGGTTCAAGTCAGTTCAATTCAACCTACATTTACAGGGTACCTTCCAAGAGGATTTGCCCTGAAACTAAGCTTCATTCAGGACTTGAACAGCCACTGGGAGTGCCAGAGCTGTTGGGAATATAAAGTTCTGATGGGAAGCAGAAACCGGTTTGCAGACAGAAAACATTTCTATGTAACATGTTTGGTAAATTGCCTAAAAATATCCACAGAAGAAAGTGACCTGATCTCCAAGGCCTTAGTCATTTGTTTGATTTCTATTTTGCATTTTAATACTCAGTTTTTGACCTCTGTCCATAACTCTACATTCTTTCTCTTTAAGCACCTTGCCCTCCATTTATACATCACTTTCAAATACCAGTATCTTCTGTGCTTACCGCATGTTATGCTTTGAACTGATAGAGATACAAAGATGAAGGAGCTCACAGTTTTGTAGGAAGAGTGCAGAATTAGACATAAAACAGTGCTAGTCTAGTGGTAGAAACAGAGTGTAATTGGGGCACATGAACAAAACATTTTACAATACTAATTTGTGTCCTTACCTTTGAAAGATACTAAATTGCCCAAACCTCTGGGAATTGGAACTCTGAACCTCTGTGAAGTAGTCTGTGGCCTGGTGTTTCTTAAAGCTACCACTTTTCAAACTTTTTTGACTGTGATCTGGAGTGTGGCAGACATAAGTGTTCTGGAGTGTGGCAGACATAAGTGTTCATCAAACATACTACATGTTCCCCTGCATTTCTCAGCCTCCCTTGCAGTTAAGGTAGATCATGCACCTATTCTCGTCAATGGGTCAGGAGAGGAAGGGATTGTACTGTTTCTGGTTCAAGTCTCTTAACACTGATTAAGAGCCAGTGAGAGTTCTCTGTGCTCTCTTTAGAAAGATATTTAAGCCTAGAAGCAAAGAACCAAGAGGCAATAGTTGAAAGATGAAAATATGCTGGATCCTTAAAGATCTGGAGGACAACCACCAAGGAGGTCAATCTACTCCACATCAGACTTTTTGGTAGTGACATGCGACTTATAAAATATTTTTATGTTAAGTCACTGACATGCATTTCACATCTGGACCCAGTGTGTATGCATGGGTGTGTATAAAACAAAAATTTAAAATAATACGACTGTAATACTTGCTGTTTCTGACATAGTTATATTTTCATTCAGGAAAATGCTCATCAGACTTACAATGTCACTACACCCTAATTGGTCTCCACCCATAATGTGAAAAATAATGTTTTTAAGGGGCACCTGTGTGGCTCAGTGGGTTAAAGCCTCTGCCTTCAGCTCAGGTCATGATCCCAGGGTCCTGGGGACTGAACCCCACATCCCGCTCTCTGCTCAGCAGGGAGCCTGCTTCTTCCTCTCTCTGCCTGCCTCTCTGCCTTCTTGTGATCTCTGTCAAATAAATGAATAAAATCTTTAAAAAATAATATTTTAAAAGTTTTTCTCTAATTTCACCTTTAATTCCAGTATAATTAACATACAGTATTAGTCTCACGTGTACAACAGAATGATTTAACAATTCCATACATTACTCAGTGCTGATCACTGATATGTGTACTCTGAATCCTCTTCACCTTTTTAACCCATCACCACTCACCTCCTCTCTGGCAACCACCAGTTCTCTATGCTTAAGAATCTGGTTTTTTTGTCTCTTTTTCTTTCTCCAGTTGTTTTGTTTCTTAAATTGCATGTGAATGAACTCATATCCCATTTTCTTTCTCTGACTTATTTCGCTTAGCTGAAAAATAATGTAAAGCTGCTCAAAACATTCGTCGTCTAGCAACAGCTTTCAGGTGTATCCAATTATTTAGAATAGGAAGATTTACAATAAATGCAATGTCACAATGATAATAAAAATGGGAAATACTTGGGACACCTGGGTGGCTCAGTGGGTTAAGCCACTGTCTTTGGCTCGGGTCATGATCCCAGGGTCCTGGGAGGGAGCCCCAAATTGGGCTCTCTGCTCAGCAGGGAGCCTGCTTCCTCCTCTCTCTCTGTCTGCCTCTCTGCCTGCTTGTCATCTCTCTCTGTCAAATAATAAATAAAATCTTAAAAAAAAAAAAAAAGGGAAATACCGAGTATTTCATCTTGTAAAATTAAATTATTGCATTTTGGCTGTATGTTTCTATTTGGCATCTATTGGGAATACACACACCTACATACATGCATACGTAATAAAGGAACAATGTTTTTCACTGTTCTGCAAAACCGGTAGTCTCTGGCACTGAAACGTACCGCTGCTCTAAAAATTGCATTCCAAAAAATAAAAATAAAAAATAAAATAAAATAAAATTTGCATTCCAATCCTAAAGGACTCCATTAAGAAAGTATTCGGCTTGGTGCAGGCAAATTTTGGTAGATCCCTGAGGACAAAATAAGCTTTATTCCTTTTCTCAATAACAGGAGAAAGAACCGAAGTCAGGAAATCTTATACTTTAATGAAGTGCCGTAGCGGCGGCCTGTAAAATGAAGCAGCAAGATCCCAGACCGGCCTAGCTTTCCTCTCCAGTCTTTGAATGGACATAGCTCAGAGAAAACAGCTCTCGAGCTCTAGGCCGGAAACAGAATGAAACTCTCGCGAGAGCCTCCCGAGCGCCGGGAGCCCTCTGAGAGCACTAGTTCCCGCCCCGTCAGTGCGCCTATAGGCTGCCTGCCCCGCCGGCTGGCTTCCTCTGCTACTGCGGGGCGGGCCGGAACTTTTATCCGTAGGAACGGGTTTACACTGTAGAGTGTTGCCGGCCGGCGTCAAGGAGAATAGAGTGCCATCCTCTTCCTCTCACCGTAGCCGCCGCGGAGCGGAGCCGAGCAGATCAGATCCAGGAGCGCGGTTACCGGGCGGGCTGGGTCTATGGTCGCTCCGCGGGCCGCTCCGCCGGCTGGTGCTTTTTTATCAGGGCAAGCTGTGTTCCATGGCGGGGAACTTTTGGCAGAGCTCCCATTAGTAAGTGATCTTCCGTCTCGTCGCCCGGGGCTTGCTCTTGGGGAGTCGGTGAGGACAGGGCCTGCGACTCCCTTTGGCCTGGATCCCGGCCCCTGTCCCGAGCGCCGCGGGGTCTCCCGGGAGGCGGCAGCGGCCGGAAGCGGGATGCACTTTTCTCCGGCGACTCCCCTCTCCCCGCCCCCTGGCAGCATTTCGGGGGTGGCGGGGGGGGGGGACATCGCTGTGAGCGGGGAAGGGCAGGGGCTGAGGGGGTTCGGTCTCCGGGGAAGGAAGGAGGTTAACTTCCAGTTCTTGGATAATCTAGGCCTGGAAGCGGGGTGGGGCGGGCTGCGGTGCGATGGCGTGGCATGGGCCCGGGTCTAGGAAGCGTGGCCCGGTTCCGGACTGTGAGGCCGGCTCCGCGGGACAGTGGGGGTTCGCTTTTGCCTGGGCTCTCTCTTCCGTTGCCGGCATTGTAGTCTTTTGTCGTTGACCTTCTCTCTGGAGTGGATTGAATACTATTCCGAGGAGAGATCCAGACTCCGTCTTGTGTCTGCCCTCTCCCCGCTTCTTGCCATTGCCTTATGCCTAGCTGGAGTTGGATTATTGGTTAGGTATAGGGCAGGTGCTCTCAGATTATCCATTTCATTATTAGTCTGTGCCTTATACTTTAGGCATGTATTTTCCTGTGACGTCGCCAATTTCTTGAACCCATTTCATGAGTTTTTGTTTTTGTTAGTGACCATGGAAGAACTAGAGCAATATTAAAAATGTGTAAAGACATATATCCCGTACATACATTTGTTTAGGCCGGAAGGTGGGTGATGCGACTGACAGAACTTGGACCAGGCTTTCCGCTGCACGGTTCAAAGATGAACAGAGCTGGATACTGTTATATTTTAGTGTAAATAGGTCTGAATGCCAAGAGAGCGTTAGTAATTGGAAGTTAAACTTTGATTCTGTGAGGATGGTGGGTTCCTATTCATTCTGCTTTCAGTCCTTTGTAAGAGAAGAAAACAATGGGGTTGGAAACCTATTTTCAGAACAGCTGGTTTGCCCCTTGCTGTAAATGATTCTGTAGAGATGAAATTCTATAGAAGCCTTACTTCTGATTATATTTTTATTTGGCACTCTTTTGCTCAGTGTAATACTTGCTTGGGCAAAATTAAAATATAGAAAATTTAGTGAAGAAGGGATAGTATTTTTTTTTTTTTTTTTAAGATTTTATTTGTCAGAGAGAGAGGAGCTAGAGCGAGCACAGGCAGGCAGAGTGGCAGGCAGAGGCAGAGGGAACTGAAGGCAGCTGTTTAACCAACTGAGCCACCCAGGCGTCCCCAGGGATAGTATTTTGATAAACTTTGAAAGAAGGTGAAAGAATTGACAGGTAGCTAGGTGTTAGTTATCAGAAGTTACAGCCATTTTTCAACTTAGAAAAAAAAGATCCTACCTGCCTTTTGATAAATGGTCTCATTATGCTTTCATTTATTTTTGGCATAATGAGACCATTTATCGAAGGGGGAGCAGTATCTATAATACTTGTTTTTTTCACTTTGGAAACATAAAATTGTTATACTGTTAAATGCCTCCACCCCCCCAAAAAGTGTTTAAATGTGCTTTTTTGAAAGCATCCTTTCCTTACAATTCAAATAGTCCTGGAGAAAGGGGCCACTGAGATCTTTTGAGGATCATGAAGTGCCTGATCTGCAAAAGGTTACAAGTGAGAAAGACAAGGCAATCAATTCTGGGAAAACAAACCAACAAAAAGATTACAAAAACCATTGTTCTAGGTGATTTTGGTAAAAGAGGAAAATTGACGTGAACTATGTTGTATATCATGGTTTGAAGATGCACAGTTTAACATTTCTGAAATGGGCATGACAGTTTTTTTCTTAGTAGCACATGATATAATGGTAAATTTTACAAACAGTGTAATCTTAAATTTTATGAGATTTCCTATTTATAAGTGTTCTTGGCAAACCTCCATACTATATGCTGTGAGGAAAAACTTGAATACTTGTGAAATTTATTGTTTTAAAAACCTTAAATGACTGTAAGGATGGAATTAATGATAATGCCAGAACATAGTGAATCACAGTATTTTCTAGAAAGTTGAAGTAGAGCACAACATATTCTTTGACCTTAACTGCAGTAAAAGTGGAAGGGCACTGAATACTAGGGGTTGACTGAACTAGTGAAGAGATAACAGAAATAAAAAAGTACAAAATCAGTTCTGGGTATTTTATTGTATCAAAGAGGAAACTGAAAATACAGTTACATAATATCAAGGAAATAACCTGATGAGATCAATATATATCCATACCTATGGGATGTAGCCAAAGCCAGTTATAAACAAACATCCAGAATAACTGAGAATAAAAATAAGTCAAAATAGTCTACTTAAGAATATTAAAAAGAAAATGTTGGAATAAATCCAAGGGGGGAAAAAAGACTTAAAAAGGTAACACTGATAATAACATATTAAAGGAAAAATAGTCAAATGATAAGCACTGATTCTTTGGAAGGGAAAATCAAAACAGTAGACTGAACTGTTGAATCAAAGTTGAATCAAAGAAAAGAGGGATGATGCAAAGATAAAAATTAGGATAGGAATGAGAAAAGTAAGTAAATCTAGACGTACCTTTGGGTCATCTCCACGCTAGTAGATTTGAAAGCCAAAGCAGGGGTGCCTGAGTGGCTCAGTGGGTTAAGCAACTCTGCCTTCAGCTCAGGTCATGGTCTCAGGGTCCTGGGATTGAGCCCTGTATCTGGCTCTCTCTTCAGCAGGGAGCCTGCTTCCTCCTCTCTCTCTGCCTGCCTCTCTGCCTACTTGTGATCTCTCTCTCTCTGTCAAATAAATTAAAAAATAATAATAAAATCTTAAAAAAAAAGCCAAAGCAAATTAAGTTTCTACCCCTTAAAAAATGCTCTGGCCTACCTTATGTCATGGGTAAATGTTTTCGCATTTTCAAGAGAATCTACTGAAATTATTCCAGTTCACACAGAAAGAAAGCTTTCCAGTTCTCTCTTTGAAGCTACAAGAACACTGATAAAATATAGCAAAGGTAGCACTAAAAACAGTCTCAGTTTTGAATATTGATACAAATTGTAAATTATTAACAAGTAGAGTCTAACATTACATTAGAAATATAAAAAATGATAGTCATTTTATTGTAGAAATATAGTCAGTATTAGGAAATCTGTTAATGAACAGTGAAGACATCAAAAGAAGCCTATTAATCTATTTTTGACTAAAAGAAGTATGTTGCTTTTTTAACATGGTAAGAACATCAAAACATGAATAAGAGATATTTAGCGGTGAAACATTAGGAAAATTAGGGTGCCTGTTTAACATTGTTCTGAATTGCTACTCAATACAATTAATAGAATGAGGTATTAAAAATGATAAAGTAGTCAGCCTGTAGAGATAAAATTAACTTGAAAATTCAGCTGATTGAAAAATTATTATAAACAATAAAGGTTTAATAAAGTGACCAGTTACAAAATGTAAAAATGGAAAGCTTTCTTTTAAATGAATAGCAATGGAAAATATGAAATACACAAGAATAAACTAAAGAAATGTGCAGGACCTATCTGAAGAAATTTTTAAATTCTGTAGTAGAAGATTTTAATAAGAGGAATTTGAATTCTAGCATTGTAGAGATAACATTTCTTTATTTCTAAATTTTTATTTCTAAATTTCTAAATTTAATGCAATTGGGACTTGACATAATACTTCTAAAGTTCACGTCTTGGAATAATTGTAATAGAATATTGAGTTTTTTTAAAAGAATAGCACGTGGCAAGGGGGATAATTTCCATATGAGATTTTAATAATTTAATCTTACTTTTTAATATAGGATGGCATAGGAATAAGAAAAATTGAAAGGAAAAAGCCTGAAGTGTATTAGAGAATATAGGTGATTTTTTAATTTTTTTTTTATTTTTTTTTAAAGATTTTTATTTATTTATTTGACAGAGAGAGATTACAAGTAGGCAGAGAGGCAGGCAGAGAGAGAAGGGGAAGCAGGCTTCCTGCTGAGCAGAGAGCCCGATGCGGGACTCGATCCCAGGACCCTGGGATCATGACCTGAGACGAAGGCAGCGACTTAACCCACTGAGCCACCCAGGCGCCCCTAGGTGATTTTTTTAAAAAAATAATTTTGTGTTAGGGTAGGCCTTCCCATTTGTGACCAGCATAAAATCAGAGTGAAATATGGGTTAGTTTTAGTAAGTGATTCATATTTCTATGTTACAAATAATTAAATGTTACGAGATCATGCTAAACTTAGGAAATGTTTGCAGTTTATTTGACAAATGATTTATTATCCATAATATGCAGATTATAGGGGTGCCTGGGTGGCTCAGTGGGTTAAGCCTCTGCCTTCAGCTCAGGTCATGATCTCAGGGTCCTGGGATCAAGCCCTGCATCTGTTGCATCTGTCTCTCTGCTCAGCAGGGAGCCTGCTTCCCCTTTCTCTCTGCCTGCCTCTCTGCCTACTTGCGATCTCTCTCTGTCAAATAAATAAATAAAAATTTTCAAAAAATAAAAAATGCTTTAAAAATATGCAGATTATATGGGAAGACTCTCTAAATCGTGAAAAAGACCATTCCATTAGAAAAATTATCATTAGAATTACAGTGTACAAAAGAACTCTATTTGGCCAATAAGGCATGGAAAAATGTTTAACCTCAGAAGTAAACTAAAAAACAAATAAGACTCCCTTAGACTCCTTTAAAGATACTACTTTGCCTTTAACTTGTAAAGTATTTAAAAGATTGACAGTAGTAACCCATGGGGGGTTAAATATCTTACACTCTCAGGTACTGTTAACATGAACGGAAATTGGTATGACACATGGAATACAAACTGACAATGTAAAACAGAGTTACCAGCAAAACCTACTGATCAGTTCTGTTTCTGGGAAATTATTTTAAATATATTATTAACCAAATATGCAAGGGTGAATTACAAAGCTGTTCATTAAAGTATTAGTTTTAATAGTGAAAAATTAAAAGCTGCATGCCTATTAATAGGAATTAACTAAGTAAGTAACAGTCTATCCATAATACTGTGCAGCAGTTTACAGGTATGCTGAATAACAAATTTGTTGACATAGAAAGACCTCTAGAACATACTCAGTGACAAAAGGAAGTTGCAGAATAGTAATTTTAATTTCATATCTCTGGTTAAAAATAGACATGATTAGGCAGGTGGAGGAGACTATTAGTGTAATAACTTCTGAAGCAGCTTTTTTTTTAGATTTTATTTATTTATTTGACAGAGAGAGACCACAAGTAGACAGAGAGGCAGGCAGAGAGAGAGAGAGGGAAGCAGGCTCCCCGTTGAGCAGAGAGCCGGATACAGGCCTTAATCCCAGGACCCTGAGATCATGACCTGAGCCGAAGGCAGCGGCTTAACCCACTGAGCCACCCAGGCGCCCCTGAAGCAGCTTTTAACATGATTGGACTTTGTGAAGTAGGGAAATTAAATACTGTAGTTACTCATGAACAACGAGAAAAGATACTTTATTTTTTTTTAAGATTTTATTTATTTATTTGACAGAGATCACAAGCAGGCAGAGAGGCAGGTGGGGGGGGGGGTGCAGGAAGCAGGCTCACTGCTGAGCAGAGAGCCTGATGATTGATCCCAGGACCCTGGGACCATGACTTGAGCTGAAGGCAGAGGCTTTAACCCACTGAGCCATCCAGGCGCCCAAAGAAAAGATACTTTAAATCTAAGGCACCATCATTTGATGCCAAATAATTATATATGTGTGTGTGTGTGTATCTATCTATCTAATGATTTTATGTATCACTAGGAAAAAATAAATATGTTGCCAGTTAAAAGCTTAAGGCATCAGTGATTGTAAGATTTTCTTGATCCCAGAGTCTTAAAGCCAATAAAATAACAATATAAGGTAGTGAGAGAACAAAAAAGAGAGACAGACAATTAGAGTAAAATTTTTTTCAGGGCATATTTACATTCTTTACTGAGATACTTTCAAGAGTTTCAAGAAATGTGGAAAATACTATCTTCTAAGGTTACTTCTTACACTTCGTGTTTTTCACAATGTTCATAAATTGTTCAGTCTTAGAATTTTTTTTTTGTGACTTTGTTTGTTGATTTTCTGTAACATATCTTAACATCTTCATTCTTCTAGTTTACAATGGATTTTGGATAAACAAGATCTGTTGAAGGAACGCCAGAAGGACTTAAAGTTTCTCTCAGAAGAAGAGTATTGGAAATTACAGATATTTTTTACAAATGGTAAACTTAAAAAAAAATTGGCTGAAATGGTATAGTTGGTGATCTCTGAATTAAATCTTTGTACAATAATTTGTGATGAGCTATTTTAGTCCCTACTTAGTAGTATTTTTTATTCATGTATTCTTTTTATGACTTACATTCAAGTAATCTAAATAAAGTCTTTTGTGGATCTTGCGTTGCAGAGACACTCAAGACAGTTTGAAGGTGTTCATTAATCTCCCTAAGCCTCTATAATGTGTTGTTAAACCCAATTTAATATTGGCTAAAGCAAGTATTTTGAGGATAAATGGATTCTTTGGGCTGATATCCTATATTGGTCATTCTTACAAATTTGCTTTGGAGGGAGAGGGACATGGTAGCTTTGTTACATGATCTTTCTAACCCTCAGTTCACTCTTCTGCAAAACTACCTCTCTGTTGTTTAGAGAATTTACTATGGACTTTTTAATAAATTTTACGAAATAGAAGTTGTAGTGAGTTTGATAACTCTCTAATATTTTCTTTTTTACATTTATTCTAAAGATAATATAAAAACATTGAAAATACTTAAGGTAGAGGGAAATAATTATCATTCAACCTTCTTAATAGAAGAATAGTGTTTGCTGTGGGACACTCTCTATTTTTTATTGTTCATGCATACCTATATTTTTTTTAACAGATTTGCAAATCCTAGTACCAGCCCAGTGTGATCCAAATAGAGTTTTATAGCATATGTAGGTTTTTCTTTTTGTTAAAAATCAATACAGTCATTATTTAACCACACGAAAGTTCTTGTTCAATGTCAAAATTATAGAGATACCAGAACATTTAAAATTTTATTATTTTTCTTTTAGTTATTCAGGCATTAGGTGAACATCTTAAATTAAGACAACAAGTTATTGCCACTGCTACGGTCTATTTCAAGAGATTCTATGCCAGGTAGGACTTTTATGTTGGGATTATGTCACACCTATTTGAAACTCTTACATAATGTTGATGAGCCTCATAAATGAATCATGAGTTTGCCACTAGAGTTATCTTGTTTTTTATTTTTTACAGTGTTTTCTAAATAAGTGATATTTAACTTTGTTTTATCATATTTTAGGTATTCTCTGAAAAGTATAGATCCTGTATTAATGGCTCCTACATGTGTGTTTTTGGCATCCAAAGTAGAGGTATGAAATAGTTTTCTGTTCTTCATTGAAGTATAGTCAATGTACATTGGTTAATCTGTCCTGATTTTCACATTACCTGTATAAAAATAACAACAGATGGTGATTTATGCAAAATACTGAAATTCATGCAAAATCAAAGATACACATCTTTATATATTCCTTTAACGCTTATGTAGCATTTACTATATACGAAGTGCTATTCTAAATTCTTTTACAACTATAATTGACTCATAATGTGATTTATAATCCTCATAAGAAACAATGGGGTATATGGTAGTAATATCTTCCATTTCATAAAGGAGGAAACTTAGGTATGTAGAGGTTGAGAAATTTGCCTAAGATCATAAAGCTGGTAAGTGGCAGAGCCTGGGAGCCTGGCTACTAATTCCATGCTTTTAACTGCGTTGTTCTAGGTCCTCTAAGACATTTACTGTTTGGCACTGTAGTATTCCATAAGTGCCACAGCTTCTCTACTATAACTTGAATTATAGTACTTCTTCCTATGTTTGTATTATGTTTCTTAGATGTCTTTAGAGTCATAATTGTATTTTTGAAAATTAAATGTAATTTATTTTATTTTTTTCTAAAGATTTTACTTATTTGATAGGCAGAGATCACAAGTAGGCAGAGAGGCAGGCAGAGAGAGAGAGAGGGAAGCAGGCTCCCTGCTGAGCAGAAAGCCCGACATGGGGCCCAATTCCAGGACCCTGGGATCATGACCCGAGCTGAAGGCAGAGGCTTTCACCCACTGAGCCACCTATGCACCCCTAAATGTAATTTAATCATAGTACATTTATGTTCCTTTTGGTGGTCAATTTTGAATTAGTTTTTAGTCATTATTTAGGATTACTGAAGAAATTTTACCTAATTATTACCTGAAGTAATGAGAGTTGACTCTGTTAGAAATAATATTAAGACAGACTTTCTAGAGGCTTATGGTTTTCTAATTTTAAGTGGTGGCTTAAACAGAATCTGCTGTGTTGTTATCATTGAGTTCTTAATAGTGGTAAAAGGAAGTGTTTATAAAAAGCCCATGGTATTGGGTGTTATTTCCAAATGTTAACATGTAATTTGATGTATCTGAAGTGAAACCAATATGGAAAATCTAGATAAAATTTTATAAATTTCTATTCTTGAAGATTAACGTGGGGGAGTTTAATTTGTTAAATACCTTTTGTTGTATGATTTACTGAGTGAAAGTTTTCATTCTAAGAATTTTAGATAAAGAATAATTCCTGGATTGGGGTGCCTGGCTGGCTCAGTTGTTAAAGCATATGACTCTTGATGAGTTCAAGTCCCACATTGGGTATAGGGAATACTTTAAAAAAAAAAATTATTCCTGGAAAAAAAGATGTATCCCTTCATATTTGCTTATAGCATTATGTTTTTAATCTTTAACTGTGACCATATGTTTCTGTGTTTTGTCTAGTTGTGTGGGTATTATATAGAAATGACTTTTAAGACATCTGAGGCATTTACTTTTTAGTATCAGTTACTATGGTTTAAGATTTGAATATAAATATAAATATATATGCACACATACATAACCACCCCAGAAATAAGGATGTAGGTTGAAGGTATTTATATAGACTAGGTTCAGTTTAGTTCCTTTTGTTGAATAAGGAAACCAATTTTTGACTTTTCTGTTTTAAAATGAAGTGAAGGCTTTAGTAATCTTACGAGGTTAATCAAATCAAATGAGACAGTATATGTAAGGTGGATCACCTCCTAAATTTTCGTTATTTTTACAATGGTGGCATACTAAGTTCAAAAAGGAAGTGGGAATTGACATTAAGAATCTTGGGGCACGTGGGTGGCTCAGTTGGTTAAGCATCCGACTATTGATTTCAGCTCAGGTCGTGATCTCCAAGTCTTGGGATGGAACCCCACATTAGGCTTCCTGCTCGTCACACAGTCTGCTGAAGATTCTGTCCCTTTCTGTCTGCCCCACCTCCCACCCCCAACACCGCTTGCGCTCTCATTCTCACTCAAAAATTAAAAAAAAAAAAAAAAAAAAAAAGAGCTTGCTTTATGGTAAGGCTGAAATTACTTTAAAAAAAAAAAAAAGAAGATGTCTTATGGGGCATCTGGGTGGCTCAGTCAGTTAAGTGTCTGACTCTTGATCTCAGCTCAGGTCTTGCTCTCAGAGTCATGAGTTCAAGCCCTATGTTGGGCTCCTCACTGGGCATGCATGGAGCCTACTTTAAAAAAGTAGAAAAAAAGAAAAAAAGGAAAGTTTTACATTGTATCATTCTATTATTCTTGTCTTCTTCCAAATAGAATAATAGTTTCAGTGGTCTTTTAAATTATTTTGGTGATACTAAAGTTTATCTTTAGAGATTTAGCTGTTTTATTACTAAATAGCGTAAGTACCTGTTCATTAATCTAAAAACAGTTGAATAGGAAGCATACTTAGTATTTTTCTTGCAGTTAAGTGTAGAATCTAAGATAATCTTTTTGGAAACTAATTGGCGTGGAGAAAACTGGCACTGTTGCTTTAGGGCTTGACTTCTAACTTGGTATCTCAGTGATGTTAAATGACAAAATTATTTAAACATTTGTCTTACTGCAGCAATTTTAAAGAAAACGAATACATTTTAGAGACTTAAGTACTTCATGCCTCAAGTAGGTAGAAGATAAAAAACAAACTATGAACATGGGGGATATATAAAAAATGCTTTGCTTTGAATAAACCCAGATACCCTCAGGCTCATTGGGTTACTATGTACCTGATCTCATCCACTTTTATTTCTCTAGGAATTTGGAGTAGTCTCAAATACAAGATTGATTTCTGCTGCTACTTCTGTATGTAAGTGCAAAAAGTATATTCTGCTTTAAGGACGTAATTCTTTAAAAAAGCTCCATAGGACCTTAATGTTTTTCAGTTTATGAGAACTGTAAAAGATTTGGTTGTGTTTATTAAATTTCCTGGGGTCACATTTATGGCTAGTGTGTTTGGCTAAAAATAAAGTTAAAAATACAAAAATTTTAAAAGCCACTTGTAGTGTTATGTCCAGGACATTGCTTTTTAATTCTAAAAGTGGATAGTAACTATTGTCCAAAAACATAAGTTCAGTGGCTCTTAATTTTAAATAATAAGGGTAAAGAAAAAACTTATTTCCCAGCTCTTTTGTATTTTTTTGCCTCATAATGACTAACCATTGTGTCATTCTTGTGGGTAAAATAAACTGTTTCTTTAGTAATTGTAGTATATGTATTTGATGGGAATTAAGTATTTTGCCTCCATATTGAAAAACAGAGTGCAGGGGAAAAAAAAAATGCTGACTGTAGTAGTCAGCCCCAAGTTCTGTCTAAGCAGCAGCTGTATAACCTTGAGCAAATTGCTTTACCTCTTGGCTTTAGTTCTGTTTACAAAAAGATAGGGTTTAGCTTCCTTGGAGTCATGGCATTAAAGGAAATAACACTGTAGACTAGTGATTGTAAAATATTGTATACAAGGTATTAACATGATGCTATGCTGCATCTTCATAGGTTAAGCACAAAGGCAGCACCTAACAAAAGATGAAAGATAATGTGATCTTGCACAGAAGAGGCAGAAGGTTTTTTTGTGTGTTTTTAGGTTTCTGAACCACACTAATTTTCATATTTTTGGGTCTTTCACTTTTCTGAGATGAGTGTAATAATCTAATTCAGTTTTTTCCATGCCATATTTTACTCTTCTGAGGATAGCAGAGTAGTAATCAGTTTTGCCATAGAATTTAATATAGCAGACATATCTCATTGATAAGTATTGAATTTCCCTCTGGAAAATTGAATTATTAAACATTGAGAAACAGCCGGAAGGTAATCCACCAGAATGTTAGCAGTGCTCATCTGCGAGTAGTGGATTCTAGGTGCCTTATTTTATTCCTATGTCATTTTTTGTTTTCCAAATTTTTTAGAAGGTGTGTATCTTTAAAAATGTAAAATACAGGGGCACCTGGGTGGTTCAGTTGGTTAAGCATCCACCTCTTGATTTTAGCTCACGTCATAATCTCAGGGTCCTGAGATCAAGGCACACACTGGGCTCTTTGCTGAGTGTGTTAGCCTGCCTGAGGTTCTCTTTTTCTCTCCTCCTGTCCCTCCCCCTGCTCACACGTGTGTGCTCTCTCTCTCTCTCTCTCTTAAAAATAAATAAATAAATAAATAAAATACCTATTACTAAGGTTTATTTTTCATGCAGAGATGTAAAGGTATATACTTAACAGTGTTTGGTTCCTAAAGGAATAGGAAATTGTTACAGTAGAATATTTTGTTGAATTTCATAATGTTATGGTGTATTATATTGGCCCACACAGCTAGGTTTCAAATTTCAGCTCTCTTGCTTTCTTTGTGGCAAATTGAACAAAATACAATATCTGTGTCTCAGTTTCCTCACCTGCAAGGTGAGGATTAGTAACATTTACGTCAAATGGTTGTTGTGAGGATCAAATGAGTTAGTATCAGTAAAGCTCTTAGAACAGTGTCTTGCTTAGTGTCTTAGTTTGGTAGGTCTGCCATACAAAGTGATAGAGACTAAGTGGTTTAAACAACAAAATTATTTTCTCACAATCTGAAAGCTGAAGTCCAAGATCAAAGTCCACAAATTTAGTTTCTCCTGAGGCCTCTCTTCTTGGTTTTCACGTGGCCACCTTTTTGCTATGTCCTCACATGGCCCTTTCTTTGTGGTTGTGCACCCTTAGTGTTTCCTCCTCTCTTAAGCACACCAGTCCTATAGAATTTGTGCCTCATCCTTATGACCACATTTAACCATAAGTACTTCTTAATTACCTATCTCCAAATCAATCACATGGGGGTTAGGTCTTCAACACTGAAATTTGGTAGGGGCAGGGGCAGAAAGCACAGTTCCATCCATAATACTCAGTAAACTTAAGTGCCTACTCATCATCAATAACTGGATTATCCTCACTAGAAACACCATATCAAATGCAGTGATGGTTACAAAGATAAATACAAGGAATTTAAGGACAAGAATACAAGACATGCATATATAAATGCTAATACAAAAGAAAAAACAAGTGGCATAAGAGAATTAGAGAATGCAGCGAATGTTTTAAGTGATAAAAGATGATTTGTTAGAGGAATCCAGAAAGGCTTAACTGGGATTTGGTAAAGAAAGACTTTGAACCTGGGGAAATGTAGGGGAAAGATAGACTAGGAACATTGAACAGTTTGGTCAAAAGTAAAGAAAACTAATGAGTTCCATTCAGTGAATAGTCAGTAAGGAAAGAGGCAGGAATAGTCCTACCTGGCTAAGGCCAGGTAAAAGAGGGCCTTCAATGAAGAATCTGCCATTTGTTCTGTATGTTTGAAGGCTTTTTTCTCAACATGAGGATAATGCCAGAATGGCAGATTAGGAAGGTAAATCTGGCAGAATAATGTAAGATGAATTAGAAAAGAATGTGAGTTGAGGTAGACAGATTTTAAAGTTTTTCACATGCTACAACATGGATGAACCTTGAGGCACCTGGCTGGCTCAGTAGGATAGCATATGACTCTCAATCTCAAGGTTGTAAGTTTGATCCCCCACATTAGATGTAGAGATTACTTAGAAATGAGATCTTAAAAAAAAAAAAAAAAAAAAAAAACCATGGATAAACCTTGAGTACATTAGGGTAAGTGAAATAGGCCAGTCAAATACTGTGTGATTCCATTGAATACTATAAATAATCACATTATTAGAGATAGAAAGTAGAATAGAGGCTGTTAGGGACTGCAGGGAGGGGAACATGGGGAACTGCTGAATGAGTAGAGAGTTGCAGGTTTGCAAGATGAAAGTTCAGGAGATGGATTGTGGTGATGGTTGCACAATTGTCAGTGTACTTAATACTACTAAACTGCATACTTAAAAATGGCTAAAGATGATAAAGTTTATGTAATGAGTATTTTACCACTTTACCATTTTACCATTTTGAAAGCACCCAAAAAAATCCCTCTGAAATATACATAAAACTGCAAATTGTAGTCAGTGACCTCACCACAGGGTGCTATGAGAAATAAAAACTAGGGACGCCTGGGTGGCTCAGTTGGTTGGGCAGCTGCCTTCGGCTCAGGTCATGATCCCAGCGTCCTGGGATCAAGTCCCACATCGGGCTCCTTGCTCCGCAGGGAGCCTGCTTCTCCGTCTGACTCTGCCTTCCACTCTGCCTGTGCTCACTCTCGCTCGCTCTCTCTGACAAATAAATAAAATCTTTAAAAAAAAAAAAAAAGAAAGAAAGAAAGAAAAACTAACAAGTTTAAAAAAATAGGAAAATATTATTTTGAAGTTACTGAAGTGGCCCAGGTGAGTACTAATGAAGGGTTAAAATGATGATTGGGCCCCCAGCAAGGAGAACAACAAGCAAGCTAGATTTGCATAATAGAGTCAGCAGAGCTTTTACAAAGCAAGGTTTTAAGACAAGTCAGAAATGGTTTTTGAGGTGTTTTGCCTGGGCATTGGGAAGGTGAAGGTGGTACCAGAAGAGGAGAATAAGTTGGTTCTGAAAAGAGTTAAATTTAATCTTGGACCTTCAGTGTGTAAATATATCAGTAGAAATGTGAGGCCGATGATAGAAATTTGGAACTTGGTAAAATTTAAGAGATAGAGGTGCATAGTGTCTTATGCTGCTTAGAAGATGAGTGCCAATGGGGGTGGGGGGGCAGGAAGAGACAGACTTTTGGTTTTGTGATCTTTGAGAATGTTGCCATCATTAAACATGCAATGGGTGTTGAAGCCAGATTGCAAAGAACTGAGAAGTGAGTAGGTGCAGAGAAAAGGAGAATCTAACTGTATTACAAATACATAAAATAGCCTTAGTGAAGGGGGTGAGGGGAGGTGCTGACCTAGTAACTTTAGGAAGTAACTTTAGGAAGAAGAACAGTCTGTAAGACCAAAGGCAAAAGGAACTGCATACGAGCACTATATTCTAGTTGATAGATTTGATACTTAATAATATGGACACAAGTTAATTCTGATACTGCTATACTGTATCTGGAATTGAACAATTCCAGTAAATATATATATCCATAGTAAATGGATGGCAGATGTTGGGAACTAGGTTTCTCACTGCTGGAATGGGAATACACAAATAAGGAGAGGAGACCAGAAAATCCATGTACTGTTCAGTTAGAGTTAGAGGCATCAGTATGAGCTCATGGTTACCTTAACATCTCAGTTGCAATGAGTTCTCCTTGTGTTCACATCATTGTATCTAATGCCATTCTCCAATAAAAGAACTAGGTCTCCTTGGAGACTGGGACAGGAAATATGCAAGATAGACCTGGTGCATAGTGCCAATAAGTAAGGAATTGCTTTAAAAAAAAAAAAAAAAGGCCCCGAAACAAAAACACCTAGCTTAATAGGATTACAAAGGGGACAGAAAACCCAACTGAAAGCTGTCAGTGGCCAAGGCTAGAAGAATTTGTACTACAACAACAACAACAACAACAAAAAAATAGTATTGGATTATAATCCAAAGTATAAAAAAAAAAAAAAATCCACGAGTCCATACTGATACAAATAAATTATTGAGTAAATGGGGGAAGAAGAGACAAATTTCTAATACAGGAGAATTTCATATACTTTACATAGCTAACTACATCGTCAGGGAAGCATAAATTTCTGCTTCTTAAGTATTCATTGTGCATAGTGACTTCCTTCTAATGTGTATATTATGAAAAGGGATGGGGAAAATAATTTTACAGTAGACTAACCCAACAAACACTACCTCAGCCAAGTGGTTGAGGTTATTTTCAACAGTGATAAATCACTAGTAGTGAGTACGTTTCATGCGATATGATGAAATGGTGCTTTATTTCTGTCATCCTTCCTTCCAAGATCCCACAACCCCAGTCTAAACTTTAAGTAAACATCAGACAAATTCCAATGGAGCGTCAAGCAACAAAATAATACTTGGGGGGGATACAGTACTCTTAAAACTGCCAAAGTCATCAAACATGGAAAGTCTGGAAAACTGTCACAGCCAAATGGAATCTAAAGCAGACGTGACAAGTAAATGTAAAATGGTCTTCTGGATGAGAGCCTGGAACAGAGAAAGGACACTAGCAAAAACTAAGGAGATCTGAATAAACTATGGACTTTAGTTAATAATGTACCATACTAATTATCAGAGGTTAATAATAAGGGAAAACTGGGTGATGGGGGGTTGTTTTAGTCTATTCCAGCTGCTCTAACAAAATACCATAGACTGGGTGGCTCAAACAATACGCGTTTATTTCCCACAGTTCTGGAAACTGGGAAGTCTAAGATCAAACAAAGTGTCTTCCTTGATCAGCTCCATGACTGGCGGTTTCCTGGCAGGCAGACAGTGGCTTTCTCATTGTGCTCTCACATGGCAGAGAGCGATTGCTCATCCTCTTATAAGAACACTAATCCTGTCATGGGAACCCCACCCTCATGACCACCTAAACCTGATTAATTCCCTGAATTTGGAGGTGGCTCTAAATACCATCACACAGGGGTTGTGATTTCAACATATGAATTTGGGGGGACATATTCAGTCCATAACAGGGAGTATATGGGAACTCCCTATCTTTTCAGTTCTATAAATTTAAAAATGTTCTTGAAAATGGTCTACTTTTAAAAAGCAGAAGAATATAATTTGGTAGAGGTTTTATGTGTTTCTGATTTTGAGAGAGATTTGTGCATTTTAGTAAGTGATGGGACAGATTTATTGGAGGAGGAATGGTTAAGGGTGCAAAAAAATATATGAACTGTCAGTTGAGCAGATGAAAAACAAATACACAAGTGATAGAGGTAGCAGTAGAGTGGAGGGGTGTACTTTCCTCCCAGGTTAGAAAAGGATTAGAAGATAGAAAATCAATATGCAGAGCAATTTTATCATGGAGTAGGAGAGAGGTTAACAGTATCAGGTGAATGTCAGAAAGTTAGGCGTCATAGTTTCAGCGTTAGGGATGCGTATTTGTTTTATGTACATTTTTAAATTTGTTAATTAGTTACCATTATGTAAGTACCATATGTAAGTTATGTAAGTATATTTTACATCTTGTTTGTTTCACCAGGATTTGTAAAACTCAGAAGCCTTAATATTAGGTATGTCTTCAAATAAAGGAGAAAGAAAAGGAAAGCTTAAGTATAAATTTCCTACTGTCAACTTTAAATGGTTTAGATTTCAATCTTGGCAGATGTTACCTATCTAAATTAGTTGTTAGGTTCCTCAGTTTACAAAATAAAACTTTTTGAAAATAAAATACATAGAATACATGAAAAAAAATTTAAATCTCTGTGAAGTCTTAGGCTTTATACAAATGGAAGGGATCACAGAACAGATCCTCTAGAATGTCACTTGATTTAGTGAAATGTTGCATCATAATAACCTGAATACAGTTTTTTCCAATAGTAGTACTTAAAAGTGTACACTCACCATTTTGAAGAGATAGAGGATTGATAGTTCAGCTTTTTCATTTGTACTTAGTGACAAAGAAGAGTAGTAACTGTGTGTATGCGTTTGTGTGTGGTGTGAAAAAGTCCTAGAGAACTTTGCACATATATTTATGCTTTTATTTAAATATATCTTTTGACAAAGAAATACCTATTTATTCTAGAAAGTATAGATTAGTAAAAATCCTTAAATCTCAGATGACCACTATTAACATTCTTTGGTTGTATTATCCTTTCAATTATTATATATATTTGGAAATACATATATTATATATATATTTCTGAACACATAAATAACTTGTGTTCCTTCTACGCTAAATTACTGAGAAATAAAACCAATACCATTCTAAAGTTGGAAAGATTTTAGAGATGAAACCTGCCCCTTTATTTTTTAAACTGCAGAACCCCTTTTTAATACAATAAGTATATAATTAAAGCTCTCTGATTGTAATATAGATAGGGGCCTAGGACTTCCTGCCACTTAGTTCTTTCCCCTTGACTGACAATAAACAAGTCTGGGTCCCTAAGCATCTCTAAGAGCACTTACTAACAATGATTTAGCTCTTATACACTGTGTTAAAGAAATTTTGGTTTAATTTACTTTTTCTTTTTCTTAGTTTAAGTCATTTTTTGTTTTCTGCAGTAAAAACTAGATTTTCATATGCCTTTCCAAAGGAATTTCCTTATAGGATGAACCATGTAAGTATATTATATAAAATAAAACTACTTGTCAAAGCTGTATATAAGCTAGATCCATTTTATGTTAGAATAAACTGTATAGTTTATAGGAAACTACAGTTTCCTATAAATGGCAGTTTCAAATACTATAAGAATATAAACTTTAATTCTAAATTAAAGCTGAATTGCTCCTACCTTAAAAAGAAAAAAACAAAACTACTTAATAGCATTGGTTATCAACCCTGGGTGCTGCCTATTAAATCACTTTGGGAACTTTTTAATAATGCTGATACCAGGGCCTCTGTAGACCAATGAAAACAGAATTTTTAGGCTTGAAACCTGGGGATTGGTATTTTGTAAAAGCTCCCAGGTGATACTAGTGTGTAGCTAGGGCTGAGAACTATTATAATGGAACAGTGTGAAAACCATATTTGAAACTTTAATTTAGAAGGCGAGTTTCTGTTAACATTTTTAATAG
The DNA here is from genome assembly GCF_964662115.1 of Mustela nivalis. Classification (NCBI taxonomy): domain Eukaryota; kingdom Metazoa; phylum Chordata; class Mammalia; order Carnivora; family Mustelidae; genus Mustela; species Mustela nivalis. The sequence goes on from NC_139024.1 coordinate 31,264,256, forward strand.
GCATGTCCTTTTTCTACTTTTGAGGGATTTCATCATCCTGTATAAATTGTATATTTTTGTTTCATTTTCAGTATTCTTCCCTTTTATTGATGCGTAATACAATAAGAGTAACATAAGTGGAGATAGTTGCATTTTTGCATTTGTTGAGTGTAAAGTGTATTAGAAAATCTGAAGTTTACACAGCAGCTTTTAAATTAAAAAAGTAAGAATGCTTATATGAGGCTGACTTTTCTATAATGATTAAAGTCCTTTATAGTCATAATTGCATTCACTGTATAGTAGTAAAAAAGTAATTTTTATTGAACCTGTTCATTTTGATATATTATATGTATCTATGGATATTTTCTTGATTTAAAAACATTAGTAAAAATTTACGGTATTTTAATGTATAAATTGTTAGGTTAGACTAAGACTCACCTAATTTGTTTCACAATGACATTTATAATTTTTTTTAAACAGATATTAGAATGTGAATTCTATCTTTTAGAACTAATGGTAAGTATAATACTTCCTTGTGATTAATAGAATAAAACTTATTTTCAAATTTAGTGAAGTCAGAAATTCTTTAAAGAAATGATTTATAGGGAGGTGCATTTTTAAACCATCAAAATGATACATGATGGTGAAATCGGAGTACCTAGTAGCATCATCACCTATTACCTCTGAGAAGCCTGTAAAATAATTTGTATATCCCACTTAGGATGGGAAAATTTTTCTATTCTGTGGTAACTGTAATAAAAGAATACAAGCAAACCAGTCAGAACATGAAGCCACTGTAAATAATTTGCACAATTTGTGTATGTGTGTGGTGTTATTTAAAGATAGATTATGTCTTTGGCAGAATTCTGCTCCTCCAGTTGGGAATTACGGATTTATAGGCTAATAAGAGGTTTCAGTGTGTTGCAGATGTGACACTTTGAGTCTCTAAGGGAATGGATGCTGACTGACTGCCAACCGATTTACCAAGGTATATTCCAGAGAGAGCGCTGCCTTCACTATTATAGTAGAGTTTAGGGCTGCCATACTGCTTGCTTAAGAGAATAAGAGGGAAGCAAGCATGAGTTAGAGAAATACATTTTGAAATACACAATTACAAATCAGTTGGGTAATGATAAGTTTTTGTGTTGTAATAAATCTGTTTTTATACATACACATTTTTTAAACTGTTTCTAGGATTGTTGCTTGATAGTGTATCATCCTTATAGACCTTTGCTCCAGTATGTGCAGGACATGGGCCAAGAAGACATGTTGCTTCCCCTTGCATGGTAATTAGAACAGAAGTTATTCATAGTGTAACATGTTATTAGCTAGGAAGGTTGACAAATGAATGTGAAGTTTAGTATTTTTAAAGTAATTAAACTAGTGCCCCAAGATGATGATTATTGAGTGAAATACCTGTTTGTTGAATTTTAATTAACTATATTTATAAATGCTAAATTGATAAGGATCCTTAATTCGATCAATATTTCCATTAAAATTTGGTCTTATCCAAAAAACCCAGACTAATTACATAAAAGTTAGGACAGTTTATCTTTCAAATACAGTATTTTTTGTTGTTATTCAACAATATTACATATTAATTCATTGTATAATTTCTGGTTTCCTCTGATTTTCTAGTTTTTGAAAAATTGGGAAAATCCTTATTGTAATTTATTATAAGGTTTTAAGTTTTAAAATCTATTTAGCTTAATTTTATCCATTAAAATATGCTTATTCATTGTCATGTTCATGTATCCATCTTTTTCCCTTGATTGGTTTCACCTGTGTATCTATGCTTTAGTAATAATATAATGTACAAAGATGGAAAATCTGACCCTCTCTGGGGGGGAACTCTGACCGTCTCGGGGGGGAAATGTACAATCATACAAGGTAGTTCTGATTTCAGTAATAAAATGATTTACATTTATTTCTATAGGAGGATAGTGAATGATACCTACAGAACGGATCTTTGCCTACTGTATCCTCCTTTCATGATAGCTTTAGGTATGTAAGCATGGTATGCCTTTACTAGTAGAATTGTTACAAGCTTATTTAGGTCATCCCAAAAGAAATTTCACCCTGTTACGCTTTGGATTCTTATGGTTCATGAAGTAATAGACTAATCCTTGCATGTGAACTTGTAATATTCTGAAATGCAACTCTCAGAAGTGAGAGTTATTGTCCTTCTTACCCCCCTTTCTTTTGGTAAGTGTTTATTTTTTGTTTTTTTTTTCTAAGTCATTTAAGATAATTTTGACCAGTGTTTGAACAGAACGTTTTTGTTTAGAAGGAAAAGTTCAGAATTAAGCCTGCTCATATTACTTGTAAATTATATAGAATAACTGGGCCTGACTTTTATTCCCTGAGCTCAGTTAAGTCCTCAGAGGTTCAGTAAAGGAAACTTGTCGTCGTTGCCTTGCTGGAGGGAGAAGTTAGCTACCATTTTATTTATTTGTGAAAGGTAGTGTACTGGGTTAGAACACTGTCTTTGGAGTCAGATAGTCCTTGGTTTAAACTTAGCTTTCTTTACACTTGTGGGAAAAGCATTTAACCTTTCTGAGTTTGTTGCCTTAATTGTAAAATGTTGGGGATACTAACTCCATACAATTGTTGCAAATATTAAATGAGATATATTAGAGAACATCAGTAATTGGGACACCTGGGTGGCTCAGTGGGTTAAGCCTCTGCCTTTGGCTCAGGTCATGGTCTCAGGGTTCTGGACTCCAGCCCTGCATCAGTCTCTCTGCTCAGCAGGGAGCCTGCTTCCCTCTCTATCTCTGCATGCCTCTCTGCCTATTTGTGGTCGTCTCTCTCTCTCTCTAAATAAATAAAATCTTTTTAAAAAAATTTTAAAAATAGATTAAAAAAATAAAAGAACATCAGTAATGCCTGCCATATATTAAGCACGTAATAGTTTCTTTTCCCTTTGTTTTTCCTATCAATTTCCATGATTCTGTCCTCTTGATTTTCGCCCATTCCTTTACCGGCAATTTCTGGATAAAATACACAACTTCTTTTAACCTGTACAGTACCATTCTCTGCTGCCATTCTCACCTTTTTTAAAGACTTGTCTCACATACCATCTCTTTAGTGACCCTCTCATCCCCAAACTTCCTACATCACCTCACTCCAGGTTTAGGATTTTTCTCTGTTTGTCCAGTAAATGGCATTTTCCACTGTATTTTATTTTATTTTATTTTTATTTTTTAAAAGGATTTTATTTATTTATTTGACAGACAGAGATCACAAGTGGGCAGAGAAGCAGGCAGAGAGAGAGGAGGAAGCAGGCTCCCTGCTGAGCAGAGAGCCCAATGCCGGGCTCGATCCCAGGACCCTGGAATCATGACTTGAGCCGAAGGCAGAGGCTTTAACCCACTGAGCCACCCAGGCACCCCTCCACTGTATTTTAATTACCCGTACTGTAATTTCAGTTCTTTGACCTCTTAATCCCTTAAGGGCCTACACAGTACTTTACAGCTTCATTTGGCTTGGGTCAACCAGTATGTCAGTTCACATTTGAGTCACTATTTGCCTAGAATGTCATCCTTTGCAAAATCATGCGGGTAACTAAACCAGGGAATATAACTCTTAAGAAGCTGGTGTGGGCTTAAGGTAGCCAAGCTGCTGGTAGGAATTATATTAGGTAAAATGAGGATGTAGATTGTTTCTGGGTTCTTTTACTGTTTTTGTTAATTTATGTTGTGTGTAATGTATATATACTTGACCCTAGAACAACATGGATTTGAATTGTGCAGGTCTACCTATTTTACACAGGTTTTCCTTATGCTGGTCTTAATAACATTTTTTCTTTAGCTTTACTTTATTATAAATATACAGTATATAATATATACACAAAATATGTGTTAATCAACTGTTTATCAGTCTTCAGTCGAGAGTAGGTTATTAGTAGTTAAGTTCTGGGAGAGTCAAAAGTTACCTGCAGATTTTTTTAACTGCAGAGGAGGCTGGTGCCCCAACATGTTGTTTAGAGGTCAACTGTAATTATATTGTATATAGTGCATTATACTTCTTTCTAAGCTCCTTTTAATTGTAACACTGAAATACTGGGGTGCCCAGTGTTCACTGGACTTGGTCATGCACTAATAACTGAAAACAGAAGCAACACACTGCTTTTAATTGAAATATCAAAAAATAATCAGTTGTTGAAATGTATCAGCATATTATTGGCCTGTGTGCACATGAGTATATGTGTGTGTGTGAAACTGACTTCTGGGTGTATTTTGACCACTCCTTTAAGCCACTGCTCAGGGATTCCTTCCCTGCTCTAATTTCCTCATTGGATTTTTTTCTTAACATGCCCTGTCAGAGCAACTGTACCGTCCTTATTATACAGTGAAGAGGAGGAAATGTCAAGAACTTTAATATAGTCTAGTAATTTTTCTGTCTGTACTACATTAAGTTGATGGGATGGTCATTGGTAACTATTAGATGAATCTGTGTAATTTTTAAAAAAGAATGTTGGAAAATGCACATGCAAATTTTAAATGAAGACCTTATCTTTAGTTTTGAGTCCATACATTCCATATTTGTGGTTAAACATGGGCCTTTTTCTTTCATTTTCTTTCCAGCTTGTCTACATGTAGCCTGTGTTGTACAGCAGAAAGATGCCAGACAGTGGTTTGCTGAGCTTTCTGTGGATATGGAGAAGGTATTCTTTAAAATTCCCTTATTGGAGGGGCGCCAGGGTGGCTCAGTTCGTTAAGTGTCTGACTCTTGGTTTCGGCTCAGGTCATGATCTCAGGGTTGTGAGATCAAGCCCCATGTTGGGCTCTGCACTGGGTGTGGAGTCTACTTAAGATTCTCACTCTCCTTCTCCCCTTTATCCTGCTTGCACTTACTTTCTCTCAAACAAAAATTTAAAATTTTAAAAAATACATTAAAAAATAAAATAAAAATAAAACACCCTTAATTAAATATAAACTTGGACATTTTAAAGTTATTATGATATTTACTTAACATGAATCTAAAGTCTTACTATGACCACAAGGCTAAGAAAATTTTTGGTAAAAAATATTAAGAAACATATTTGGCAAGAACAGTTGATGTTGACTGTTTTGGTTATGTTTCTCTTTTGGGTTTAGGCTTAAACAGAATGATAAGCTTTTGGTTTGCTGAGGTGCAAAACTGCCTCTGATTTCCAGGATTATTTTAAAAACTACCTAGAGACCCCTAAATACTACTGTAAACTTTTATAACAGCCTGTCTCTGACAAAGTGGGTTTTGCCCTTTTTTCTACCCTTTCTGTGTAAAATGTTGATAGCATTAAAATCAGTCCAATGTGAGGTCTACTCAGATGAGAAAGAGGGCTGATTTGGAAACTGGATATGACAGATGTATAGCTGCCAGCTTTTGAGTACCTTAACTCGTGTGTAGAGTAGTTAACAGAGAAACCAAACAATGTCTTTCCTGTACCAGCTCCCATTAATTTGTTTGAAACAACTGGTTTTAGAGGACCGTACTTTGTAGTGGCATACTCCTTCATGATTTAGACCTTGTTCCCAGTATATCACTGATTTGTTTTGGTTTAGGATAGTAGCAGATAGAAGGAAACCAACTGCGGAAATCGGTAAGGATGAACAAAGTATACATGTTAAAAGATGAGAGGGTAGAAGGAGAAGCTTATAGAGCAGTGCAGTAAAAATACTGCTTTCAGGTTTATCAGGATTGTCTAATAGAACCTGAATACTTAAGGACAGAGACTATCTTTTCACTGTTTTCTGAGGATGTGTGTGAGATATGTGTTCTTTATATACTAAATGTTGCTTGATATTGCCACTGAGAACTTCTCAAATATTTACTTCTAGATTTTGGAAATAATCAGGGTTATTTTAAAACTATATGAGCAGTGGAAGAATTTTGATGAGAGAAAAGAGATGGCGACTATTCTTAGTAAGATGCCGAAACCAAAACCTCCTCCAAACAGGTACTTTGTAGACATTAATTACTGATTTCACTTATATATTTCATATATATTTTTTCATAGATTATATTTATTCTTTTAATGAAATTGCTTCCAAAACTTCATGATTTATGTAACTTTTTAAAAAATCTGATTTGGTAGATTGACAATGCCTCATTTTAAAAAATACATTAATCTGATTATCTGTTAACTTTCCCTGATGCAATGGCAGGTCTCTTACAGGTATCCCTCAACATATGGCTATATACAGTTCATAAATTTAAACAGAACAGAATTTAGGCTAGTTCATTTGAAATTCAGGGATAAAGAATTCTGTGGTATCCTATGTCATTTTGACTCTCTGACCTCCCCCCCGCCACACACAGTGCTGGCTTTTATCCAGTTTTATAAATTTCAGTAGCAGTTTTCAAAAACTTAGGTGATTGATCTATTATTGTAAAGATAAATAATTTTTTCTTTCGAGCTACCTGAAGATCCACGGCACATAGTAACATGATTTTGGTAACTGAATCACTTGTGCTAAGAGGGTTTTCTTTGTGGTTTTTTTTTTTTTTTTTTTTTTTTTGGTACAGGATCTTTTTATTTAGTTCAATGGTTCTCAACTCTTGGTGTATATCAGATCACTTAGAGTAGGAAAAAAGATCAGAAGGGAAATAAAGAAATGCTACCCATCTTAATGATCAAGAAAAATAATTATATAATATTAAGATAGATTTATAGGTTTGATAAGTTGATGTTACCATTTAGAAAAAATTGATACTTACACAAGGAGCTGTTTAAGGCAGTTATTCAAACAGCTGCCTTTGGATACATTTTTTGCAGAAATTCCCTGAGTGATTCTCCACTAGTGGCAGGGCCTGAAGCTGCAAGATGATGATGGACAAGATAAGGCAATAATCCTGTTGCCACACTGGTATTTTCAGTTTTAGTTATTTTTATTTTAAGTATTCAGCATTTTCCAAGAAATTGCCATTTTTCTTTCTGACTTATATAAGTTTGCTGTATTTATATGTGATTCTATTATGCATTTGGACAATAATATTTTGGGAAGAAAACTTCTTGATTTTCATATTTAGTAGGAATGAGATTTTATATGTAAGATTTAATTTTACAGGAAATTTGTTCAGAAGAAGCTCTAATCTCTATGTTGAGTGATACCTGTAATGACAGTAACATCCCATACCCTTATTTAAATTTTTTCAGTGTATATGGACACTAACTTCCAGAAAGTTTGTTTTGTGTGAGGGCACCAAGTTAACATAAGAATAAAAATATAAAACCAAATGTTAGTCTTCTGTATTTCAATTTTCCATCTCTTGTCTTAATGATCAGGAATGCCTTTGTTTTGTGGGTTGTACCATAGAGTAACTAACTTTAAAAATTAGTTGGCTTATTGGGATGTTGAAAATGAGTCTTTTAATTGGTATAAAATCTCTTTCTTCCCCACTTGAACAGTGAAGGAGAGCAGGGTCCAAATGGAAGTCAGAACTCTAGCTACAGCCAATCTTAAAACATTCCGAAGAATTCCGTAGTGGACCAGTTGGAAATAAACCATTGGACAGATTTCAGTTATGTCTTCAATGGAACACAAATGAAAATGAATAGCTTGTTTCTGTCAAGCATATTGGGAAGTGATTTTATTTTTGCAAATAAGTTTTTCCTTACCTAATTTGATTCTAGCACATAATTGATTAAAATCTCTTGATTATAAAAGCATGAAAGGTTCTAAGGGGACCTACAGACAGACTTACATAGACATTTCAAAATTAATAGCTTTTGATTAGTATAATTTTTCTTAATTTGGATAATAGAAATTATAGCTTTTTAGTAAGCCACGAAACATGAAGCATAATCTGTTTAAAATTCTCTTTGGTCATTGAAGGACCAAAAAAGGACATTAAAAAGTGAAATATTTGAGGGGTTTTTTCCCTCCTTAAGTTAACTTTAAAACTGTATTTAAGGAATCAAATCTTACAAAATCCTGGAAGATTTTGGTAATGATGTTGATAATTTCAGGGAAATTAATCAAGTACCTATTGATTTAAAAGTGTATTTTATTCAATAGTTTTAGTATCTTGCCATGGAAGATACTAGCCCAGCCTAGCAGAAAAGTGCAATATGTATAGCATACTTTGACATTTTAAAAGTTATATTAATTCCGTAACCATTTTGAAATGCTGGGCAAACTTTTAAAAAAAGAATCCTACATGATGTTATTTGTATTTGATTCACAGTTAATCAGGCATTTTGAAAGCTAATTGGATAAAACATGATAATATGGTTGAAATTTGGTAACATTTTAATGTTAATTTTTACTCTACTGTGAAAAGTTTTTATATGACATACACACCCTAGTTTATTTTTGTGTCTTAGTGTGGATTTACAAATTTACTACAGGTATCCTGAGCCAGGAACACAATCAGGTTTCAGGCCAGTTTGATACTGGCTATTCTTAATTCTCATGAGTGTAGGACTTTGGACTAAATGTCATGTCAGTGGGCCTGTGCTGTCTGTGGAACTTAATCATTTTCTTCAGATTTAAGGAGAGTGATAAAATTTGGAGTCAAAGGATATTGATGTACGATTTAAGGATTAAATTTTTTTATAAATCAGTTGTGAACAATGGATTATTAAATTAAATGTTGACTTCCTAGTATAAAACTGCAAGAATAAAAAGTAAAGTTCTCCAGCTATATTGACTAGTGTCTTGAATTTATCTCTTTGAATCTGCCTTGTGTTTTCTGAGAGCCTTCTTCCTTTAGATCAGTATCAAAGTCTTCTATAGTTTGTCAAGTGGGTAATTTCAAATGGCTTATGAACAGACTCTGGAGTTTGCTTCCTAATGGGGAGGATTAGATAAGTTGGAAAGGAAGATTATGTGTAAAGTCAGTACCAATGATAAATACAGGTCTCGTAGGCTTACAGGGCAGGATAAGAAATGAGGAGAAAAGCTGTCCTCGGGTCTGAAAGAATTAAGGTTGGATTTGGGTTGGAAGAGCAGACTGATTATATATCACAATCATTGACTTGACCCTAATTTTTCACTTAAGCCCACCTTTATTTCAAAGTTATCATTTTGAAAATTAATACATGTGACTTGCAGTTTTGTTTTCAACCTCTTGTTACAGAAAATTTAAAACAGATACAAGAGTGTAAAATAGTGTAATGAACCTCCATGTATCATTACCCAGTTTCAACAATGATCAGTTTATGACCCATTTCATTTCATCTAAACTCACATCCACTTCTCATATAATAGGCATATTATTATTATTTTGTTTAAAGATTTAATTTATTTATTTGACAGATGAAGATCACAAGTAGGCAGAGAAGCAGGCAGAGAGAGAGGAAGGGAAGCAGGTTCCCTGCTGAGCAGAGAGCCCGATGCGGGGCTCAATCCCAGGACCCTGGGATCATGACCCGAGCCGAAGGCAGAGGCTTTAACCCACTGAGCCACCCAGGCGCCCCTGCATATTATTTTTGAAGCAAATCCAAGATACCATATTTCATCATCAAAGTATTCCTAAAGGTAATGGCTCTTAAAAAACTGTTATACCTGAATAATTAGTTAAAAAAAGGGGCACCTGGGTGGCTCAGTGGGTTAAGCCTCTGCCTTCGGCTCAGGTCATGGTCTTAGGGTACTGGGATGGAGTCCTGCATCTGGCTCTCTGCTCAGCAGGAAGCCTGCTTTCTCCTCTCTCTGCCTGCCTCTCTGCCTACTTATGATCTCTGTCAAATAAATAAAATCTTTTAAAAAATTAGTCAAAATAATGTTAAATCTAGTCAGATCTAAATAAGGATAAATTATTGCAATTGATGAATCCTTTAAATCTTTTTAAATCCATGGATTCCTCCTCCCATCTTTTTTTTTTTTTTAATGTTCAGTTAGCCACTGTTTAGTACATAACTAGTTCTTGATGCGGTGTTCAGTGATTCATCAGTTAAATATCATACCCAGTGCTCATCACAGCACTCCTCAATACCAATCACTCTATTACCACCACCCTACCCTATCTTATTTTTTAATTTTCCCTTTTTGGCTTGATTACCTACTAAGAGTATCTCTCCATATGGATCTTGCTAATTGTATTCATGAGGTACCATTTAACACACTCCTTTTTCTGTATTTTCTATAAATTAGTCATTGAATCTAAAGGCTTGATCAAGTTCAGATTTTTTAAAAATATATTTTTTTTGGTGCAGGTAGACTATTGTGTAAGGTTCTTTTATCAGAGGGCATACCATACCTGGTTGTCTTTCTGTGACTTATCAGCCATTGATGACATGAATTGTTTTTAAAAATCAAATAGTAAAAAAAAAAAAAAAAATCAAATAGTACTGTAGGCTGCACTGTCTAGTGTCATAGCCACTAGCTACATGTGGCTGTTGAACACTGAAAATGGGGCCAGTCTGAACTGAGATGTGCTATAAATGTAAAAATAGTGTTAGATTTCAATACTTAGTACAAAACAAAAGAATGTATACTATCTAGTGTTTTTAACTATTAATATAAATGATAGGATGATGGGACCAAACAAAACAGTATTGAAGTTAATTTCACCTCTTTTAAAAATGTAAGACAATTAACGATCACCTAAATGGCTTGCATTATAATTGATGGACTGTGCTGCTGCAAGGCAAGGAAGATGTTAGACCCCTGACCCATTCTCCCTACTGCTCATTCCTGCTCCCCAGAGCAACTTTTAGTTATTTCTTTGTTGTTGTGTTACTTTCCACATTTCCCAATAATAAGCATATAATTACAGCATTTATTGAGCACTTAGGTGACAAGAATTTTCTCTGCTTTCTATATTATGAAATTGAATTCTCAGAACAAGAGAAGGAAACTCAGGAACAGAAAGTTAACTTACCCAATCACAGGTCAAGTATGTGACAAGAGCTTGGATTAGGTTCTAATTCTTAAAACCTGGGCAGCTGGGCTCCAGGGCCCATGTTATTAATGACTTTACTGCCCCCTCTGTTTACCTTCCAGTTTTTTAATTCTTTTTTCAATTGTAAAATTATCTAGTAACTTCCTACTCTGGTAGATGAAGATTTCACTTTCTTATACACCCCCCTTTATTCTGTTTCCCCACCAGCCAGGTTCTATACTAAGACTTCTATTCCATAGGGCGCCTGGGTGGCTCAGTCATTAAGTGTCTGTCTCGGACTCAGGTCATGATCCCAGCGTCCCGGGATCAAGCCCCACTGTCAGGCTCCCTGCTCATCCGGAAGCCTGTTCTCACACTTTCCCTGCATGTGTTCCCTCTCTTGCTGTGTCTCTATCAAAAAAAAAACCAAAAAACAAAAAACAAAAAACGATTCCATCGCATTCCCAATTTAATTATATAATTTTTGTTAAATTCATGTAAAGTGTACATACTAACAAGTTCTGTAGTGTACTGTGTTATATTTCCTTTGAGAATATTTTTAATCTTTCTGAAAGGAGTAATTGCCTTGGTTGTAATTTGCTCAATTTGTTTTGCATCTTTTGTTAATTTATCACTGGAATAATTTATTACTCATTTATTCCCTAAGTCACTCATAAGAAGACGTTCTTCCCCCAAGTCCTTCATCTTTTTGTTTTGGTATCCAAGATATGGGGAATCCACTTACTTTTCTTTGCCTGCCTTTGTTTTAATGGGATACATCCTCTAGTTGCTTCAGAAAAGGTGTTTTTTAAGTAGCACCTTGTTCTTGCTTGAGAATGCACTGTGTTATCATTCTACAGATAGTCATGTAGGTTTTCCGGTCATTTTAAAAATTTTCTTTGCTTCCTGCATTAGCACTTTTTCCTTGAAGTTCCTTTTTTCTGTTTGGTCATAATTTTTCAAATTAGAATCTTGCTTTAATTGTCTCAAGATCCATATTTGAGAGACCAAGGGAGATAATTGGGAAGTCTGTGTGCATGAGTAGGACTTTACAGAGGTGGGCCTTATTACACCACAAAACATTTTCATTATTATCCCACCCCTAACATCCTATTCTAAAGCTCTTCTTTGCCAGTGGGTCACTTTTTCTAGAATGAAAGCTGGCTTTATCTGTGGTGGTACGAGCCGGACTGTTCAGAGTTCTTGGAGGCAAGTGAGGTCAGGGGTCTAGGTATTTCATTATTCAGTATTCAGAGTTTCATTTTACATTCCCACCTGCAATAAGGGATCTCACTGCCATTCTTGCCACCAGATGTTTAACTGGAAGTTTCACCTCCCTTCTTTATCTGTTAACTGAATGCAAATAGCAACCCAAAATACCAGCTGCCTATAAACAGGTAACATACCATACAGATCCACAAAGCAGCAATAAAGCATAGTATTAAATATTTAGCATAAATTATCTAATACAATCTTCAAAACAGTAATATTAATCCCATGTGAATACACTTTTTTTTTTTAAAGATTTTTAAAATTTTATTTGACAGACAGATCACAAATAGGCAGAGAGGCAGGCAGAGAGAGGGGGGGGGGGGAAAGCAGGCTCTCTGAGAACCAGATGCGGGACTTGATCCCAGGACCCTGGGATCATGACCTGAGCCAAAGGCAGAGGCTTAACCCACTGAGCCAACAAGGAGTCACCCAGCTCCCCCCAACATGGATACACTTTAACCAGATGCTACCATTGTAATACTTTTTATTAATTTTCTCTCCTTTTTGGGGGGCGCCTGGTGGCTCAGTCGGTTAAAGTCAGCCTTCAGCTCAAGTCATGATCTCAGAGTTCTGGGATTGAGCCCCACATTTAATCAGATTAAAAATATTCTCAAAGGAAATATAACACAGTACACCACAGAACTTGTTACTGTGTACACAGAGGGACTATAAATGAAGGAAACCTGAGACACTTTAATTCAACTCTGAGCCTGTCCACTTGCTACTTTTTCTAGGACCGCTTCCTTCTATCCCATTAGGAGAAAAGTATATACAGTATTTTAAAACATAATTTGGCTGTTCTACATTTCTAAAACTTTTGATCTACCCTTGCATTAGCAGAGTAAAAGGGGTATTCTCCCATGACTGAATTAAAACAGCCACTTCTTAAATGATGTATTAAATCATATGCTATATGTATTTTGAGGCATTCAATACCATAGAACTTAGTAATGATTTTACTCTTAAGATTTAAGTGTAAAGGTCACTGCAACTTCAGATACATTTGTTAAATTTTAATTTCAAAATAACGAAGCTTGTCTTTTTATAAATTTGAATATAGAAAATAAATTATTCGGGCGCCTGGGTGGCTCAGTGGGTTGAGCCGCTGCCTTCGGCTCAGGTCATGATCTCAGGGTCCTGGGATCTAGTCCCGCATCGGGCTCTCTGCTCGGCAGGGAGGCTGCTTCCTCCTCTCTCTCTCTCTGCCTGCCTCTCTGCCTACTTGTGATGTCTCTCTGTCAAATAAATAAATAAATAAATAAATAAATAAATAAATCTTTAGAAAATAAATTATTCTAACATATGAACCCTTTGCTTGTTCACAAATACACAAGTGCATTTATGCTTGTGTTAATAGGATACTTTATCATAAGTTTTTTTTTTTTTTAAGTACCAGGAATCCAGGATATTATAATTGTAAAATCTGGTTTAATTTCCTCCAAGTTAGAGATACTAAGTTCCTATCCCATTCTCACAAAGGTAAAATAGAGTGTTTAACCAACAAACATGCTAAATTAAAAGTCTATGCTCTCTCCCCAAAGGAAATTATTCTGAATCTGGTATTTATTCATCTCCTAATTTATACTTACACTATATAGGTACATCCATATATGTATAGATAGCAGTACTTTGCATGGTTTCAAACTATATTCACATTTCTGTAGTATACTTCTCTCAACATTCCCCGTGCAAGTCATGTTCATGTGTACCTCAGTTTTTCCATTTTTATTAATTCTCATCAGCTGTGTCTGTTAAGCCCACCTACCGTCTACTGGGTTAATTTCAGTTATTGTGTTCTTAAATTCTAGAATTTCTATTTGATACTTTTTTGTAGTTTTCATTACTTTAATAATTTTTGTATCTAAGTTATTGAATATGTAAGTCAGTTATTTTAAAGTATGAAAATTCCAACATGCGGATCATCTTCAAGGTGGTCACATCACTTTTCTACTTCAGATTCCCCTTGTAATACCATTTAAGATAGGTTTCTCTATTGTGTCTTTTTTTTTTAATCTTCTAAAAAATTTTTTCAATCATGAGGTCTTACATACTGCTATTTCTAATAAATTTCAGAGAATTCTGAACAATGAATATGACAAACTGTAAGGAATGTTTGTGGCTTTGGCTCAGGGGTCTGTAAGCTGTGCCCTATGGGCCTAATCTTCCCTGCCATCTAGTTTTGCCTGGACTTTGAGCTAAGAAGGTTTGCCATATTTTTAAATGTTTGAAAAATAATTAAAAGAATATGCGGCAGCACATGAAATATAAAATTCAAAGCTAAGTGGCGGTAGTTTTGTGGGTATCCAGCCACACACATTCATGTATGTACTGTCAGTGGTTGCTTTGTGCTATAGTAGGAGAGTTGAACAGCTGCAATAGAGACCTTATGGCCCACAAACCTAAAATATTTATTGTTGCCAACCCCTTGCTCTAGATAATGACATCTCTCTCTAAGAGAGGACTTACTGCTGGTAGGCCCTTAGGTTAGCAGGAAGATCACCTTAATTCAGTCAGGGATTTAGTTGATTCAAAGCCATTCTTAAATTTTATGAGGGTTGGTCAATTTCTGGTTCTCCTTTGCTCTGAGGGTATCGTTTCCCAGGGGTTCCAACTAAACGTCTGGTGTATCTACCCAGGTTCTCATTCCTCGATGGGCCCAGTTCTTCAACCACAACTTCCCTTCTCTCTGAGATCGTGGCTCTTCAAATCCCACCTTAGTCTATATGTTCTAGTACATTTGTTTCTATAGATAAGATCAGTTTGATTGATCTTATCAATGAAGATCAATGAAGGAATTACTAAAGCAGCAAGGGTTTGAAGGGCTATGCTCCCGAGAGCAGGAAAGCTGTAGAGGATGACCCAACATGGAGGGGTGTGCGTGCATCAGTGCATGTGTGTTTACTTGCCAGCTTCTCTAGTTCTTATAGGGAGTTTGCTAGAAACTAGACTGACATTCTCAGAAATAGAAGTTCAAGGTGGTCACATCACTTTTCTACTCCAGATTTCCCTTGTAATACCATTTAGGACAAACCAAGTCCTAATAATTACTTCTTAGGCCTTATATGGTCTGAATGACTGCCAAAATGAGACAAAAACATTTGGGGGTGAAGAGGTACAGAGGAAAGAAACAGAGTTGTACCGTCAGTGCTCTAAGGCCTATACTCATCCTAGTGAGAGTCCTTTACATTTAAACTCCCCCCCATTTTCCTTATTTGTAATTGAGATATAATTACAGAAGATGTGTTTTTTTTTAAGATTTTATTTATTTATTTGAAAGACAGAGATCACAAGTAGGCAGAGAGGCAGGCAGAGGTGGGGGGGGGAGCAGACTCCCTGCTGAGCAGAGAGCCAGATGTGGGGCTTGATCCCAGGACCCTGAGACCATGACCTGAGCTGAAGGCAGAGGCTCAGACCACTGAGCCACCCAGGTTCCCCTAGAAGATATGTTTTCAAGTGTTCAATGAGTTTATACTCTGGTTTCTCTTCAGATCACATAAATCTTTCGCCTTTTAAAATGAGTTTTGATACATGTATGTACCAACACCTCACTCAAGATCTAAAGCATTTCCATCACCCTAGAAATTTCCCTCCTTGCTGCTCTTTCCAGTTAATCTTGCCTCTACAGAAGCAATCATTTTGCTATTTCTATCTTTTTTCTTCATAGTTTTTTAAAAAGATTTTATTTATCAGAGCGCACAAGCAGGGGAAGAGGCAGAGGCAGAGGGAGAAGCAGTCTCCCTGCTGAGCAACGAGCCCAAACTTGGGGCTTGATCCCAGGATCCTGGGATCACAACCTGAGCTGAAGGCAGATGTTCAACTGACTGAGCCACCCAGGCATCCCTGTTATTTCTATCTTTATAGATCATATTAATTTTTTGTTATAAATCATATCACTACCATGGTTACAACACTACCGTAAGCCTTTTAGATGGTGTTAATGTATTTTCATTGTTTGTATTTCACCTATTTTTCTGGATCTCAGATTCTTGGTGTTTTAAGACAAAGTCTGCTTTTAAAAATCTAACTTCTATATACCTCTGCTAGACATCAGACCTCTTCAGAGAAGAATCACATCTTTTTTATTATCTTTTTAGCATTTGTAATATTTAGCATTGGATCTAAGCCAAGGAAATGTGTTCAAGAAATGATTACTAGCTGTTTTTATTTTATTTAATACATGGGTGAAAGATATATCCATCAGAAATATCTGTACTATATATCATTATAAGAAAAGAAATTTTATGAATTTTCTAAAATGGGAAAATTTACAAATATATTATTAAAAAATAACTTGTTTAGTTCATAGCCCCTTTATTGAACAAAAGCTATGCTAACACAATGGCCATACATTATGATTAGGTACTGTAAGTATCCTGGGCTTGGGAATACTATTGTACTATACTAAACTATTTTAAAAATTCATTTCTAGGGTGCCTGGGTGGCTCAGTGGGTTAAGCCGCTGCCTTCGGCTCAGGTCATGATCTCAGGGTCCTGGGATCGAGTCCCGCATCGGGCTCTCTGCTCGGCAGGGAGCCTGCTTCCTCCTCTCTCTCTGCCTGCCTCTCTGCCTACTTGTGATCTCTGTCTGTCAAATAAATAAATAAAATCTTAAAAAAAAATTCATTTCTAGAATCCTAACCCTTTTTTTTTTTAAAGATTTTTTTTTTTATTTATCTGACAGAGATCACAAGTAGGCAGAGAGGCAAGCAGAGAGAGAGGAGGAAGCAGGCTCCCTGCCGAGCAGAGAGCCTGATGTGGGGCTTGATCCCAGGACCCTGGGATCATGACCTGAGCTGAAGGCAGAGGCTTAACCCACTGAGCCACCCAGGTGCCCCTAGAATCCTAACCCTTAATACTCCCATGGCAAGTCACATACATTATTTCAATCCTCAATAGCCTTTGAAAATAGGCAAGGGCAAGTAGTATTCTCAACTTAAACAGTTAAAGAAAAGATACAACAAGTAACTGAGTTACACAAAACCCTTTCCGGTGATGCCCTGGCTTTGTGTAAACCTTTGTACATTTCAATATCATAAGCTGCATATACAGAAGGAAAGAGCCAACTTGGTTTTCTTTTTTTGTTTGTTTTTAAGAATTTATTTATTTATTTGACAGAGAGAGATCACAAGTAGGCAGACAGGCAGTCAGAGAGAGAGAGAGAGGAGAAAGCAGGCTCCCTGCTGAGTAGAGAGCCTGATGTGGGACCCTGAGATCATGACCTGAGCCGAAGGCAAAGGCTTAACCCATTGAGCCACCCAGGTGCCCAAAAAGTGCCAACTGGTATTCCAAAAATCAATTTCCGTGTTTCTTCTCTGAAAATTCATAGGTTGCCCATTCCTTCCATCCTCCAGCATAGTGTTGAGCACTGAAAACATATAGCAAGGTTAGTGCTGTAAAAATTCCCTTCTGCTTTATAACACAAAGTTGATAGGAACTTTAGAGATGTAGAGATGCCATGACTACTCTAGCCTTTAAACCTACGTGAAAGACTGTTACTTTTGAGTAGGATGAAAATATAGAGGCTTAGTCTCTATCCTGCTATTAATAACACAGTATTAGAAGACATTTTTCAGTCGACCAGTAAAAATATAATACATATGAAACACTGCTATTATACACACTCTTGAATACAATTTTATACTTCATTTATGCACCTGTTAAAGCCCAGAGATACTGCCATGTCCAAAGCCTTCTTGCTTCTCACTCCAGCTAAACAAGAAAACACCAGACTGTCTGATTTGGATGGTTTTACTTCGTTGTACTTCTCTTTGAAGTCTTTCGGGTTCATCTGTAGAGCTTTACCTACCTCACCCACTGAAAGAAAATGTTAAGAATTTCAATTAAATCTTAGGTACAGTATATTACTGAATATATACTTTTGTGAGGAATTAATTCAAGTCACACATCACTTACGTGGAATGTTGATGGACCCGGGAATTTTCCCATACTCGACAATTTCCCATGGCTCTCTAACATCAATTAACATAATTTTTTTGGAATTCAAGAGGTTTTTAAGTTCCTTATAAGTGACATCTTTAAAAATAGCTGTACAAAAGTTATAGCAGCTTCCCTTTATTGACTTCAAACCTGGAAAGAATAAAATAATTTCGGTACCTTCAAAGTAACATTGCTATTAATATCTGGAAGGCAGGTCAAAGGAATTTCCCCCCTGATTCCAGTCAGTTCTTTTACTTCACTGACCTGTATATGTATTTTGTACACAGCCTGACAGAGCCACAGGAAGGCTACCCTCGTGCCCTCCATGCTGAATGGCTGGCCTTGTGCCAGCTCCATATTCTACTCTCTCCAAGCCCTTAATTAGGTGGAACTTATAAATACACATTCAGCATTTGGTACCTGAATCCTGCAAATAACTTGTGAATTTAATCATAATCCAAATTACAATGTTAAGAAAATTTCAATTTCCCCTTGCAAGTGAAGATGTGGGAACCTTATATTTGAAACTACACTTGTAAGTACTTAAAGGTTGTTTCTATCTGTTAAATAATTGGTGGGGCACCTTGGCTGGCTCTGTCAGAAGAGCCTGTGACTCTTGATCTCAGGGCTGTGAGTTCAAGCCCTATGCTGGGTGTAGGGATTACTTAAATAAAAACTTAAATAACTGGTAACATAATATGGTACTGGGTCATATCCTATAAAATAAATCCATGGGTCCACACTGATATAAGGATAAAATTGAATAAATGGGGAGAAGGGGTTATTTCAATTGATAAATGTAGAATGAATGATGAAAAGAGAAAATCACCATTAGGTTAACAAGTAATAATTATTTCAGCGAGAGCCATTGACAGAAGCTAGAGTTAGTAGGTGAAATTTTGATTAGAAACAGGATAGTATCTCCCCCAGGAAATACGTACTAATAACAAAAGGAAACACCTGAAAGATACTACTTTAACCAATTATTCAAAGATCACTTCACTAGTAGTAAGAAATGTCAACATGTATACTTTGATAGGATGCTCAAAGAAGAGCACATCACTTCCTTAGTATTTTTGCCAAAATACATACCCTGAATCAAGTCAGAAGAAAATCTCAAACTCAACCTACAAAATAACCAATACTCTTAAAAAAGTGTCAAAGTTATGAAAGACAAAAGCTGTGGAACTGTCACAGATTGAAGCAGACTAAGGAGCCATGACGAGGTAATAACATAGAATCCTGGATTGGATCTGGGACTAAAAAAGACCTCAGTGGGAAAACTGGTGAAATTCAAATAAGGCCTATGGATTAGTTAACAATATTATGTTAGTATTACTTTCCTGATTTCAGTAACTGTACCATCTAAGATGCTTACGTTAAGGGAAGTTGGGTAAGAATAAAGGGAACTCCATTTTATTTTTCCAACTTTTCTAAAGGTCCAAATTGATTTCTTAAGCATGAAAGAAAACCCCGAAGATTTTTAAAATAAAATAAAATTAAAAAAAATTTAATAATCATATTTCACAACAAAATGACTGCTATAAAGTAAATAATAAATGCTCAAAGGTTGAAATATCTGGGGCGCCTGGGTGGCTCAGTGGGTTAAAGTCTCTGCCTTTGGCTCAGGTCATGATCCCAGGGTTCTGGGATCAAGCCCCGCATCGTGCTCTCTGCTCAGCTGGGACCCTGCTTCCTCCTCTCTCTCTGCCTGCCTCTCTGCCTACTTGTGATCTCTGTCTATCAAATAAATAAATAATAAAAAAATCTTTAAAAAAAATGAAGTATCTTATAAAGTGAAATTGGTATAAACAGTATAAGCTGGCATAGAAAGAGTTTTTTTTTTAATTTTTAATTTAATTTTTAATTTTTTTATAAACATATATTTTTATCCCCAGGGGTACAGGTCTGTGAATCACCAGGTTTACACACTTCACAGCACTCACCAAAGCACATACCCTCCCCAATGTCCATAATCCCACCCCCTTCTCCCAAACCCCCTCCCCCCAGCAACCCTCAGTTTGAGAAGCAGACACACAACATACCGTAATCTATGAGAATTCAGTATTTGGTAACAATTATATTTCAAAATAATGGGGATATTTTGTTCAACAAATATGCAGGGCAAATAGCCAGCCAATAGGAAGAAAGGATAAGCAGGCTATTGCCTCATTCCTTACATGTAAATAAATATAAATTTCAATCTAAAAACTAGTATCTTAGAAGTACCAATAGAAAACATGAGCAGATAATTTAAACCTTGGAATAAGAAGACCATTCTAAACACGGCAAAAGCCATAAAGATTTGACCTCATAAATATGCTAAATTTATATATGGGAAAAGAATAATGAATAACTAGAAGACACGTGGCAGGCAGGAACAAAATATTCATAACACAAAAAAGACAAAACATTAGTATTAATAGAGCTTATACAAATAGGAAAAGGACAAAATTCCCAATAGAAAAATGGCCAAAACAGGAACAGGGAATTGGCCCGAATAATACCAATGATCAATAAAATGTAAAAAGATGACTTAACTCACTACTTATTAAGGAAATGCAAGATACAAACAAAATTTTTCAAATTTTGCCAGATTTGTAAAAATTAAAAGGGATTGATAACATCAAATATTGGTAAAGGTATGAAGAAATGGGTACTCTTTTACAATGTTGGGAGTGTGTAATGTCATAACCTTTTGAAAGGAAAATTTAGCAGGAATAACACTCTATGTGTATATTTTTTACTTCACAATTTCACTTTTAGGAATCTATCTTCCTACAGGAGTATTAACATGAATGCATACAAATGTATATTTGTATAAATATATTCATGGGCAGCATTCTTTGTAGTACTGAAAAATGGCAAGAGGCTGGAAGTCTATCCATAAGGAAATAGTTGTAAGTAGTGCATTTATACAATGGCATATTATTTAATGTAAGTTATCAAAAATATAGTATTAAATTTATAAAACTAGTTAGAGAGCATTAGGTATAAACCAGGGGTTCCCAGACTTTCTTGGTTCATCCTTTAATGTCTTAGTAAATTTTCTGCAATGTGCATAGGCCAAACAAAACAAAACAAAACACAACACACACACAAAAAAACACTTCATGGTTCTATTTATTAAATAGTTAAGAAAATCCAAAAGTGAGTTTTGAAAAACCGCATTTCCTTTGTAAAACCAAACACTGCGCTATTTTCATTTGTCTTTCTCACTGACAGCAAAAGATGGAAAAATGGACAAATATACTAGTTAAAAAATTCAGGTTTCCTAGCAATTCCACTCCAAGGTATGTACCCAAAAGATTTGAAAACAGGGACTCAAACTCAGACACCAATGCTCATAGCAGCATTATTCACAATTATTCGCAATAGCTAAAAGATGGAAGCAGCTCAAGTGTTCATTCAACAGATGAATGGATTAACAAAATGTGGCTTATACATACAATGAAATATTATTCCGTCATAAAAAGGAATGAAGCTCTAACACATACTGCAGCTTGAAACTAAGACATGGAGAACACGCTAAGTGAAGTAATCCAGACACAAAATGACAAATATTTAATGATTCCACTCATGAAATATCTAGAACAGGTAAATTCATAGAAAGTAGGTTAGAGATTACCAGAAGTTGGAGGGAGGGGTGTTATTGCTCAATGGGTTTGAGTTTCTGTTGGGGGTGATGAAAATTTTTTGAAATACAGTGGTAACGATCCCCACAATGTTGTGAATACAATTAATGCCACTGAATTGTACACTCAAAAATGGCTAACAGACACATGAAAAAATGTTCATCATCATTTGCCATCAGAGAGATTCAAATCAAAACCACATTGAGATACCACCTCACACAATTAGAATGGCCAAATTTATCAAGACAGTAAACAATATGTGTCGGAGAGGATGTGGAGAAAGGGGACCCTCTTACACTGTTGGTGGGAAGCAAGTTGGTGCAGCCACTTTGGAAAACAGTGTGGAGATTCCTTAAGAAATTAAAAATAGAGAGGTGCCTGGATGACTCAGCTGTTAAGCATCTGCCTTCGGCTAGAGTCATGATCCCAGGGTCCTGGGTATGAGCCCTGCATCAGGCTCTCTGCTTGGCCGGAGGCCTGCTTCTCCCTCTTCCAATCCCCCTGCTTGTCTTCCCTCTCTCGCTGTCTCTCTCTCTCTGCAATAAATAAATAAAAAGTCTTAAAAAAAAAGAAATTAAAAATAGAGCTACCCAATGACCCTGCAATTACACTACTGGGTATTTATCCCAAAGATACAGATGTAGTGAAAAGAAGGGCCATCTGTGCCCCAATGTTCATAGCAGCAATGGCCACAGTTGCCAAACTGTGGAAAGAGCCAAGATGCCCTTCAACAGATGAACAGATAAAGAAGATATGGTCCATATATATAGTGGAATATTATGCCTCCATCAGAAAGGATGAATACCCAACTTTTGTATCAACATGGATGGGACTGGAAGAGATTATGCTGAGTGA
Source organism: Mustela nivalis (assembly GCF_964662115.1). Classification (NCBI taxonomy): domain Eukaryota; kingdom Metazoa; phylum Chordata; class Mammalia; order Carnivora; family Mustelidae; genus Mustela; species Mustela nivalis. Next base: position 31,286,746 of record NC_139024.1, read on the forward strand.
AATAAGTCAAGCAGAGAAAGTCAAGTATCATACGGTTTCACTTACTTGTGGCGCATAAGGAATAACATGGAGGACACTAGGAGAAGGAGAGAAGTGAGTTGAGGGAAATCGGAGGGGGAGATGAACCATGAGAGACTGTGGACTCTGAGAAACAAACAGGGTTTTGGAGGGGAGGAGGAGTAGGAGGAGAGGTGAGTCTGGTGGTGGGTATTAAGGAGGGCACGTATTACATGGAGCACTGGGTGTGGTGCCTAAACAATGAATCTTGGATCAATGAAAAAAAATAAAATTAAATTTAAAAAATTTATAAAAAATGGCTAAAATGGCAAACTTTATATTTATTTAATATTTAATATAATATATAATATATAATATAAATATATATTTAAAATATATTTACATATATTTTATCAAAGCAAATACAGTAAAAAAATAAAAATACAGATTTCCCCATCCTCTTCAGATTTTGAATAGTTGGCTCATGTAATTTATAAGATTCTATCTTAAAATGCCTGGGATAAAACTATTTCTCACTCAACTTTTTTGTGAATTCCCGGAATGCAACAAGTCAGCCAGCTGACTTGATACAGTTCCTCGTTGTTAGGAATTGGAAAACTACGGTAATTTAAAAAATGGTTAAACTCAAGTCTGTGGTACTTCACCACAGGGAAACAAATATCATCTCGGCATGTAACTTGTGTAACCGAATCAAAGATAGTTATGTTTTTCTTAGATATTAGAGCCAAACTGACATTCAGTTTTCTCTATGCTTCCTGTTGGGGTGTGTGTGTATGTAGGGGGCAATGGAGAGCACGTGTACAGTCAATGAGGACTAGATTTCCTAGCTTTCTACGGCACAAATATTCTCTTAATGAGTCTCTGCCCCCCCCCCCCCAAGCCTCTCATGCTGTGAGCCTCAAGTCCATACTAACTCTTGAGTGAAAGCTATAGTGTATTTTTGGGGCACCTGGGTGGCTCAGTAGGTTAAGCCTCTGCCTTTGGCTCAGGTCATGATCTCAGGGTCCGGGGATCGAGCCCCACGTCAGGCCCTCTGTCTGTCAAAAAAATTAAAAATTAAAAAAAAAAAGCTATAGTGTATTTTTTGTACAAGGCCTCTACTTGTAAATCAACCACTTCATCTATTGCGTGATCAAAGAAACAGCGATCAGTTCCTACACTGAAGGAAAACTGGCTGTTTGGGATTTATTGCGATGAGGTGTGATTCTCTTGAGGGATTCTGAAGAGTAACACAGGCTATATGTGATTTTCACATTTTTGAGGCTCGTTTTTGAATAAACTCCAGTTTGGCTTTTCTACACTGGTCAATCTAGCCTTGCCTGGATGTTCCCTACAGCCTACGTTATAAGACACAGTCTGAACTCCTTAGCATGATCTTTCATGTCCTTCAATCTACTTTACCAGCATAATTTACCAGACCTTCTCCTCCTCCCCATTCCTCCTCTGCATCAAGAACCCTACCCTCCAGCTACATCAAAAGTAGACATGTGCCCCAACTACCTTTTTATAATGGAAAGAGCAGGGATTTTAGAGTCTGATAAACCAGGTTCAAATCCTCCCTTGTCCACTTAGCTCTGTAGTCCTGGGAAGATTACTTAAATTCTCCAGGACTTTGTTTCTTATTTTTAAAACAGTAATAATATTACTTAACCTTTCTGAGTTATTGTGAGGTTTAAGCAATCTCTATGGTGCAATCTTCAAATACATGTTTTCACCTTCCTTCATGATATATGCACACGGTTCTTTCTGAAGGGTTCTTTTCTTCCTTCCTCATCTCTACCTGGCACACTCTTACTCTCCTTGAAGACTCTGTTGAATACCACTTGTCACCAACCCAACAGTTCCACTTCTAAGTATCTATTCTAGTAAGTTACTTGTAGAGATACACAAAGAGCTGTGTACAGTAACTACTGAAGTTTTCAGAACGGCAAAAAAATGGAAACCAAAATGTCCATCAAGAGGGGACTGGTTAAATAAACTGTGGTAATCCATACTATGGACTATATGCAGTAGTTAAAAGAGTTATATGTACAGCCATGAAAAGTTTCTGAATACCTAAGTGAGAAAAGAATTCAGAAAAGTATGCACGATAGATCACATTGTATGACAAGAAGTAACTAGTGTCAATGAGAATGTGGAGAAAAGGGAACCCTCATGCACTACTGGGAATGTGAATTGGTGCAGCCACTGTGGAAAACAATATGGAAGTTCCTCAAAAAATTAAGAATAGAACTACCATATGATCCAGCAATTCCATTTCTGGTATTTATCTGAGCAAAATGAAGATGCTACCTTCAAAAGATATATGCACCACTGTGTTTCCTGCAGCATTATGTGTAACAGCCAAGATATAGAAACAGCCTAAGTGTCCATTGATGGATAAATGGATAAAGAAATTGTGGTACACAGAGCGCCTAGGTGGCTCAGTGGGTTAAAGCCTCTGCTTTTGGCTCAGGACATGATCCTGGGGTCCTGGGATCGAGCCCCACATCGGGCTCTCTGCTCGGTAGGGAGCCTGCTTCTTCCTCTCTCTCTGCTTGCATCTCTGCCTACTTGTGATCTCTGTCTGTCAAATAAATAAATAAAATCTTAAAAAAAAATAAAGAAATTGTGGTACACACACACACACACACACACACACACACAAATATTCAGCCATAAAAAAGAATGAACTCTTGGCATTTGAGACATGGACCTTGAGGGCATTACCCTAAGTCATATCAAGAAAGATAAATACCGTGTGATCTCATATGTGGAACCAAAAGCAAACAAGCAAAAAAATAAACAAACCTTCAAAATCCAAGTTCACAGATACAGAGAACAGACTGGTGGTTGCCAGAGGCAGGGAGGGGTGGGGCAGGAGAAATGGGTGAAAGCAAAAAAGATAAAAAATTTAAAATATGTACTTTTTTGGGGCGCCTGGGTGGCTCAGTGGGTTAAGCTGCTGCCTTCGGCTCAGGTCATGATCTCAGGGTCCTGGGATCGAGTCCTGCATCAGGCTCTCTGCTCAGCAGGGACCCTGCTTCCCTCTCTCTCTGTCTCTGCCTGCCTCTCCATCTACTTGTGATTTCTCTCTGTCAAATAAATAAATAAAATCTTAAAAAAAAAGTTTAAAAAAATAAAAAAATAAAATATGTACTTTTTTAAATTAAAAAAAATAAGAATTCTCATCTTCATAGGGAGACAGAATGTAGGCCTCTTGGGGGAGAGTAAATGATTTTTAGGAAAGATGAACGGGCTCGTAGAAGAATAAATGGGAGGTATGCCAGTTTGTGACAAAGATTGGGTGTGGTGTTGAGTTCTAGTCTCCTTTCCTGTGATGAGTCAATCATCCTTGGTTGGTGAAACTCTTGGGGAGGGGATTTATGAAATTGAGTTCCTTTTGGAGGACTGTCTTAAGGCAGGTAAGAGGAGTTCAGAGAAATCCTCTCTCCATATTTGCTCTTTTTCAAATGCCTATAGCTTAAAAAAAAAAAAAAAAATCAACCTACCAACCCAAATTTCAGTGTGAGATAAAATGATGACCTAAATTCATTCATTCATTCATCCATCCATTTATTTATTTATTTATTTATTTATTTGACAGAGATCACAAGTAAGCAGAGAGGCAGGCAGAGAGAGGGGCAAGCAGGCTCCCTGCTGAGCAGAGAGCCCGATGCAGGACTCCATCCAGGACCCTGAGATCATGACCTGAGCTGAAGGCAGAGGCTTAACCCACTGAGCCACTCAGGTGCCCCTGACCTAAAAATATTTAAAATCGCATCAAATTAGACTATGCAAATTGAAGATCCAGTATAATTCAGAATGGTCTGATACATACTGCATATACATGTTTAGAAGCTTGCTTTTCTAAAATTGTCAGGTCTGTTTAGTAAGAAGAAACTTGTAGGAAGAAGCTTTTTTTTTTTTTTTTCCAAACAGAAAACTTAAGGAATTTAGGATTACTTCTAGAGGCGCCTGGGTCGCTCAGTCATTAAGCATCTGCCTTCAGCTCAGGTCAATGTCCCAGAGTCCTGGCATGGAGCTGCTCATGGAGACCCTCATGGAGTCCCCCGCTCTGCGGGAAGCCTGTTCTCCTTTTCCCACAACCCCCTGCTTGTATTCCCTCTTTCTCTGTCAAATAAATAAAATGTTTTTTTTTTTTAAAAGAAATTTAGCATTATTATGATATATCTCTAAGTTCTAGATTCAATTATTCTTTGAAAAAATTTTTTAAAATTTTATTTATTGATGTAATATCTACACCCAGTGTGGGGCTTACCCAAGATAAAGAGTTGCATGCAAGTTCTTCCAAGTGAGCCAGCTGGCACCCCTATTTTTTGAATTATTTAATTTCAATTAGCCTAATGCAATTTAATTATTATATGTTTAAAGAAACTATATATAGAAGTCATACACATGATTTGGGTTCTGAATGTATTTTTTCATAAATTTAGCTTCTTTTCTATATTATAATATAATATAGTTTTGTATTATATGTTCTGCTTTAAAATACTGAGCTAGGGGTGCCTGGGTGGCTCAGTGGTTTAAGCCTCTGCCTTCAGCTCAGGTCATGATCTCAGGGTCCTGGGATCGAGCCCCACATTGGGCTCTCTGCTCAGCGGGGAGCCTGCTTCCCTCTCTCTCTCTGCCTGCCTCTCTGCCTACTTGTGATCTCTCTCTATCAAATAAATAAATAAAAATATTTTAAAAAATAAAAAATAAAATACTGAGCTAAATTTCACTTAGAGGGGCACCTTGGTGGCTCAGTCTGTTAAGCGTCTGCCTTCAGCTCAAGTCATGATACTAGGGTCCTGAGATCAGAGCCCCGCACTGGGCTCCCTGCTCAGTGGGGAGCCTGCTTCTCCCTCTCCCTCTGTCCTACTCCCTGTTTGTGTGCTTGCTCTCTCTCTCAAATAAATACAAATCTTTAAAAAAAATTTTCCACTTAGAAATAGCGTACCATCACTTCCTACCAATTCAGTTTGATATTCTTTTTATAATTTCAAACAAAATTTTGATGGGAAAAATGTAACTATTTGAAACATAAAAGTTTTTGCTTAATGATAACAACCATAATGATGGCAACTCACTCTTGCCACAACTATAAAATAAATTCTCTGGTTCATCTGTAATCCTCTTTTGGATGTTGACACCTTAGAAATCCCACATTAGTATCTGTTGAATACCTAAAATTATTTCTAGGGATACCTGGGTGGCTCAGTCGGTTAAGCTGCTGCCTTCGGCCCAGGTCATGATCTCAGGATCCTGGGATCAAGCACTGCATCATGCTCCTTGCTCAGTGGGGAGCCTGCTTTACCCTATTTCCCCACTTGTGCTCTTTCTCACAAATAAATAAATATAATCTTAAAAAAAAAGAAAATTATTTCTAGAGACCATGTAACAGTGAATATAAACAACCCACAACCAAGAAAGAATACATTAGAAATAATGATTGTTACTCCAGAGAGAAAATATTAGTAAGAACATTTGGTGTGCTTCCTTATCGAACGTGTATTTGGGTTTGGTGTGAACATTTTATGACTTCCAATGTAATCACTTCAATAAATATTTTGACTTTTTGAGAACCACTTGCAGCAAAATTTGAAAAGCAAGTGAACAACCATCCTATGGGATATAAAGATTATTTTAGGGACTCCAGGGAGTAAAAGATTAAAGGGAATCTAAAGATTCTAGGGAATAAAAGATTAAAATGGAAATTTTAGATACGGCAATGCATTTATCAGATGAAGTGGTGAATTTAATATGAAAGGGGAATCCATATACTGTCTTTGAGCTCCTCAAAGTTACTTGTCTTCTCAACCTCCATTACTACTCACTCACAGTATTTTCCCTTAAATAGCCGCTCGAGTCGCCACGTCCTCTGACTGTCACCTTCCCCAACCTCCCTCCTTTTTTAAAGCATTTTCTACTGCTGCCAACTGATTCATATTGACAAAGCACTTCCGTGTTTTCTGTTGTTCTTTGTAGGACTAGGATTAAGTAAAGGCCTTTACACAACCTGACTATTACCCCAAAATCTACTTAGAACCTTAGAGAGGTCAGAACTCAGGGGAGAGACAGGACAGGATGTGGTAGATGAAAGTTGACTCACTTCAGGTCACCACAAAGGTGTGTGAGTACAGCTCAGTGTACATGACTTAGTAGGTCAGGTTTGGGATCCTGCTTCAGCCCTGCATAAGTCTAAACAGAAGCAAAGAGGAAGATGAGAATAAAACTAGTAGAATAAAACCTGAGGGGATACTTTCAGAGAATAAAGGTAGACGGCAAGTTTTTATCCTCGTGGAAATGTAGGAGACAAAGGACATTTTCAGTGTTATGGGGAGGGGCCACTGTTTCAGTAACAAGCACTCATGTTAGCAGCCTCAGGTCATTAAGAAGACAAGACTCGACAGTATTCTCTTTGGAAAGTCTAGGCTGCAAGATTAGAAACCCACCCTGGCGATTGGAAGCAATGTAAATATTCATACAGGGAATAGTTAAATTAATTATGAAGCATAGCATGCAGCATTTACAAGCATTTACCTACATTTATTGACTTGGAGAGATGTCCATATTGCTAAATGAAAAAGCTCTCCCTTTAAGATCGATACACACATAAGATACAATACTTATGTTTTATAAATGTCCAGAAGAACACCTGGAAGTAAACAAGAAACTATTTCTGGGGAGTGGGATTGCAGGGACAGGAATTCTGGGGCATAAATTAAAAAACACCAACACCTACATATTATATATGTAGTATTTTTAAGTGTACATTTATCTAGACTCATAGAAAAGTGTTCAGAAGGATGTATACCCAACCACATTTGGCGAGGAGGGTGGAATATGGGAGCGTGTATAGAGGGAACTGTCAGCTGTTCTTTATTGTCTGTTGGAATATAATGGGAATATAATGTATCACTAGCAGAATTTTTTCTTTAAAGATTTTAAGTCATCTCTACGCCCCACCTGGGGCTCCAGCATAACAGCTCTGAGATCAAGGGTTGCATGCTCCACCAATGAGCCAGCCAGGCACCCCACTAGTAAAATTTTTTTTAATGAAAAGGCACCTTTTCTCTAACACTTTCTCCAACTCGGATAGAATACTTGCTTTTTCCATTGCAGTCTCCCGGGGCTCTGTGTGTGGTCATTGTTTACCTGTGTCTGTCTCTCCCTAAAATGGTGACGTGAACTGAGGCTGTATCCCCAGCAGGAGGTCTGCATTTCTAGGCACTCAATAAACAACATATTTGCATCGAACAAGCACATTTTAAACTACAGAGGATGCACCAAGAGTGCACGTGGAGTAAGTGGTTGGGAGAGTTTGGGACACAGTGTCATGCCACGGTCTCTGCAGCTGCATCCACAAATAAAAATTGTGGTAACGGAGAGACCAGGTAAAGCAGAACGAAGGGACTGGAAGCATGCTCTGAGTCATGCACACAACGCCTCCACGAACAACCTTCGTTTCTCCGGCCGGTTTTGCCGTCCGTAAAATTAGCAGTGGTACTTTAACAGCTCTAAGTGTTACAGTTCTAGGTGACTTGCCACGGAGCTCTGAGCGCGGCTCCCCAGTGGGTCACAGGTGTAACTCGCAAAGCTGGGCTCATCCTCAGTCTCCAGCAGAAACTGGCCCTGTTGCTCGCTCGTCTAGTCGCCAACTGACCTTCACTGCCCAGTTCCGCACCAGTATCTTCCTAAAAGCCTCCCCTACGCGAGCTCCCTGGAGCAACGCTGACCTCTCTCCCTGCGTCCCCCGAGCACCCCCAGACCCAAGTAGCCCGGAATCGGAAAGAACGAGAACGGAATGTAGGTGCTATATCTTCCCAGGAGCCAAGAGTAATTGGACTGATTTTTAACTGGAAGCCGCAAGCAGCGAGCACCCCCACCAATGCCATTCCTTCCCCGAGCCCGAGGTCAGACGCTCTCTCTTTACCCAGGGACCACCGAGCTCACCCCAGAGAGCAGCCTCCGCGGACGCCAGGATCGGCCGGCGCGCGCTCCGGAACAGCGGCAGCGGCAGCACCATGGCCCGCTTGCGCCCACCGGGCCCCAGACTTCCTCCTCTGGCTCCTCCTCCTTCTTCTTCTCCGCGGCACCGCCCTCCCCCCCGCCCCCGCCCCCGCCCCCGCCCCCCGCCCCGCGCCGAGCTCTTGAGCGCCCCCGGGACGAGTGCTGGCCGAAGCGGGGAGTTATCGCCGAGGGAACCGTTCCCTACTCTGGAACTTTAAATTGGAAAGTAACTCGAGAGTTGGGGCGCGCCTGGGTGGCTCAGTGGGTTCGGTGTCTGCTTTTGGCTCCGGTCATGGTCATGATCCCAGCGTCCTGGGATGGAGCCCTCACCGGGCTCCGCGGGGAGCCTACTTCTGCCTCTCTCTCTGCTTGTGAGCCCTCCCCCTGTCAAGGAAATAAATAAAATCTTTAAAAAAGAAGCAGAGTTGAGCTTGCTTTTTTTGTTTTGGATTATTATTTTTTAAGGAGAGACGAAGCTTAAAAGTGGAAATTAGAAAATATACCAAAGATGAAACTAAAAGTTTTTTTTAAAAAGATGTTATTTATTTATTTTTGAGAGAGAGAAAATGAGCCGGGGGAGGGGGGGGCAGGCTAGGGGTAGAGGGAGAAGCGTGCTCCCCATGGAGCTGAGAGCCCCTAGCCCTGCTCATTCCGGGACCCTGAGGGGAAGGCAGATGCTTAACCGACTGAGCCATCCAGGCGTCGAAATTTAAATATTTAAAGTAAACAAATTTTTCCAACTTACTTTATAATGGGATTCTTATAGATTAATTTAAAGGGAATTACATGGACGCTTTTCTAAGAACTGCTCTTAACTCCAATAGCTGGTTTAACTAATGTCAGTATTAAGATAATCTCATGCGATCATCTTTCCCCCGCAACTCTGATACTTGACTACAATTGACCACAGCTTGCCGGAGTTAGATCCAACTATTTTATAAAATGCCTTAGTTTGCAATTGCTACTGTAACAAATTACCACAAATTTACTGGCTTCAAACAATATAAATGTATTATGTACAGTTCTGTAGGTGTCAGCAAGCCTGTGTTCCTTCTGAAGGCTCTAGGCAGAATGTCTTTTATTGCCTTTTTCATCTGCTAGAGGCTGCTGGCATTCCTTGGCCAGTGGTCCCCTTCCCCATTTTCAAAGCCAGCAACTAGCATCTTCAAATCTCTAACTCTGACCTCTGCTTCTGTGGTTGCATCCCTTACTCTTCGTCTGACCCTCCTGCCTCCCTTTTATAAAGACCTTTGTAATATCTTGGGCTACTTGGGTGATCCAGGATAATTTCCCTATCTCAAGATCCTTAATTTAATCATATCCGCAATGTCCTTTTGCCATGTAATGTAACATGATCACACGTTCCAGGAATTAGAATACCTTGGGGGTGGGGAGTGTTGTTCAGCTTACCACATAAAGTTTATTATTGGGACGCCTGGGTGGCTCAGTGGGTTGAGGCTCTGCCTTCCTCTCCGGTCGTGGTCTTGGAGTCCTGGGATCCAGCCCAGCATCACATAGGGATCTCTGCTCAACAGGAAGCCTGCTTCCTCCTCTCTCTCTGCCTGCCTCTCTGCCTACTTGTGATCTCTGTCAAATGAATAAATAAAATCTTTTTTAAAAACGTTTATTATTACTGTGGTTCATTTCCTTTTTTTAAATTTATTCTCAATTTGGGGGACCAAATTGAGAATAAATTTAAAATAATTGAAAGCTGTATTTAACTGCAAATTAATTTACAATGGAAATTTAAAAAAATTAACTTCTAAATGATATTATTATTTTTTAAGATTTTATTTATTTATTTGACAGAGAGAGAGAGAGAGAGATCACAAGTAGGCAGAGAGGCAGGCAGAGAGAGGGGGAAGCAGGCTCACCGCCGAGCAGAGAGCCCAATGCGGGGCTCGATCCCAGGACCCTGTGACCATGACCGGAGCTGAAGGCAGAGGCTTAACCCACTGAGCCACCCAGGCGCCCCCTAAATGATATTATTAAAGTATGTGTCCAAGGAATAATTTCGTTAAGCAGTCTAAAATTATTCTGTTTTCAATAATTAAATAATTAATAGCACCACTTCAGATTTCTATGCCAGTGCCATCACTTACCATTATGTCTCTCCAAATTATTTGGAGTTTTGCTATAGTTTCTATATGATCTATGTTGTGGATTAACTTTGAATTAAAATGTCATCAAATTCATGGACTTCCCATGGCATCCCAAAGCTGTCTTGAATACATCAAAACAACAGATAGTCTGAACACAGATATGGAAACAATGAAACAAAGCGCTTGACCTCAATAACTCACATTCAATTTGATTTATACTTTTGCAACAGCACATATCATGAAACAATTTTTTTCCAATGTTCATGACTAAGTATTTGAGATATATTTTTCTGCAGGATTTTTTCTCTCAAAAGGTGAATAGCTCCTCCCTTACCTAGCACAGTGCCAGACTTGGTTTATTTAAGAGTTCTCATAACAAAAATTCTTGTCAAGAAAGAGCCTTGATTATTGTTCTTTGGACAGGTGTCCAAGTTCTTCTTTCAGAGAAGAATCAGGAAGGCTTAAAGTGAGATGAAGGGAGAAAAAATAGTTTAACTTTTCTGGGAAAGGTCTACCAGTGTTGAGTTAATATGCACCATTAATTCTCCAACAACTCCTTTTATTTCTTGGCATAATGAAAGTGAAAGGCAACTTTAAAGGAGGAGATTTTCCCCATTTCTTTCTAAGTCACATCAAGCCTCCAGATATTTGACAAATCAAATGAAGATTAGGAAATATTTTTCTTGCAGCTTTTTTTTAATGTGTTTCTATCAAAACTTAAAATAACTATCTGTTGACTCAGCATTTCCATTGCTGTCTACTAATGATTATTTGCACAAGTAGGCAAAGATAAAGATAAAAGTACATCAACAGAAAACTGGGGAAAAAACGATACATCCATTTTAAGTTTAAGCAACTAGACAAAAGAATGAGGTTAATGTAGGTTTATGTCCAAGATATACTTCAAATGAAAAAAAAATCAAGTTGTAAAATAGAATGTAGACAGCTAGAAATCAAGATAGTTTTGGAATTTTATCATTTCCAAAAAAAATTGTATGGTATTTGCATAATTGCTGTTTCTTGTCCCCTTTAAAAAAATTTATTTATTTATTTATTTGACAGAGAGAGAGAGAGAGAGATCACAAGTAGGCAGACAGGCAGGCAGACAGAGGAGGAAGCAGACTCCCTGCTTAGCAGAGAGCAAGATGCAGGGCTCTCTCCCAGAACCCTGAGATCATGAACTGAGCCTAAGACAGAGGGTCAACCCACTGAGGCACCCAGGCACCCCATCTTTCCTTTTGAGAGAGAGCAAGCAGGAACAGGAGAGGGTGAAAGGGAGAGGGGCAGAGAGGGAGAAGCAGACTCCCCACTGAGCTGGGAGCCTGAGCCACCCAGGAGCCACCAGGCACACCTAATTCTTAAATTTCTTTGTTCTAATTCAGTCCCCACCTTTTTAAACTATAAATTGGGAGTCCAATATATGATACATTTTTTCTTTTCTTTTTTTTTTTAAGATTTTATTTATATATTTGATAGATCGCAAGTAGGCAGAGAGAGAAAGGGAAGCAAGCTCCCAGCTGAGCAGAGAGCCCGATGCAGGGCTCTATCCCAGGACCTTGGGATCATGACCTGAGCCGAAGGCAGAAGCTTTAACCCACTGAGCCACCCAGGTGCCCCTATGATACATTTTTTAAAAAGTTCATTTACACCAATGCAGTTTAGTATGGAAATTTAGATTTTTGCAGGTTTGCATATCTTCTTTTCCTCCATGTTCTGTTTCAAATCTGATGTTAAAATAAATAAAAAACTTCGATTTGTGATAGACAGTTTTGACTCAACAATTACACCACAGTACGACATGTTCTTATTTGGGGAATATTTTTTTTTCCCTAAAGAAAAAAAAATTCCCCTACTCCCGAACTTGAGTAGTGATCCCTATCCCCAGCAGGTAACTGGCAAATTTGTACTTAGTTACATTTGTCGAATGGGTGGTTTCCATAAATACAGTGTGAACACCTAGTGACCTCCTTTGCTAAGTTCTGTACATAGAAGTAATGCTAACTATTTCGTAAGAAATTAATTAGAGATTTTACGGGGAAAACCAGAGTTTTTTAAATTTAACCTTTGGTATCTTGGACTCTTAACCCAAGGTTCTATCATTAGGCCACCTGTCTCCTGGTTGAAGAGTTGTGAAGGATTACAAAGCTCTTAGGACTCACGCATAACTAGAGTGGATGTTTGCAACATCATTAAAATATTTTCAAAACGATTATTTTTACTAAACAAATGCAGTGTGCAAACCAATTTAACGGATAATCGAGCTTCGAAGAGCTATAGATGAAGGTCAAGAAATTTCTTGTCTCCGTAAGTAAGCTAGGACAGGTAAGCCGATAATAATGAAAAAAAATGCGAGACAACATATGACAATGACAAATGTCAGATGTGATTTTATTGCAGTGTGACGGAGAGAAGTCAGAAGCTATCCCTTCAGGCCCTCAGCAACAAGTGGGATTTAAGCCCGACTCCGGGAAGCCCTTGAACTGCTCACACCCGAACACCAACCGGACGCAGCCGGGAGTTCCTTGCGGTTACCCTCCGATTAGCCGGCCTACGGGGCTCTGCAGATCCACAGAACGCAGGCGCGGCGCCACCGGCCCCGGGGTGAGGGTGGGGGGGTCCACGCCCCACTCCCGTGCGCCGCGGCGGGGAAGGCGTCAAACCCCGCCCCGGAGGCGGGGCCGGCACACGAGGCCCCGCCCCGGCCGACCGGGAGGTCAGCCGCGCATGCGCAGTCTCTTCTGGTTATAGACCCGGCGGCTCGGCCCGGCGTGGTGAGTCCGGGCTGAGGGGCTGGGGTCGTCGTAGTGTCTCGGTCATCGCTTCCTTTACCCCAGCCCCTTGTGGCAGGGCAGGCCTGGGAGAGAGGCCTCCTACGCGCCCCGGTGTTGCCGATCCGGAGGTTCCCGGCGGTCACCGAGGGCTGCGTGAGTGCGGCCCGGCTGGGCGCCGGCGGCGGCGCCGGGTGGTTTGGGCGGGAGGGGTTCGCAGGGAGGGGCCCGAGTCTCCCTGTATCGGGAAGCAGGCGCTCCCCGACGCCCTTCCCGCCTTCCTCCCGCGCGCTCTGCTCACTACCCATTTGCTCTTGAGAAACTTGGGGTGCTGTTGTTAGTGACGGGAGGGTACTGTTAGGAGCCCCGGAGAAGGGCTGCTGGGGTCCAGGTCTCCATCCACCTCTTCCTGGCTCCGGGACCTCTGAAGTCACTTAACCTCTGCGGCTCTCAGATTCAAGTGTGAACTGGGGGCAGTCCTAGGAGCCCGTCTCCTAAGGTGGTTGTAGCACTACGTGAGGAAGTATCCTGGAGTGCTGGGAGCCGAGCGTGATGCACGGCCAACGTGTGCAAGTGCTGTTCATCTTCTTGAGCCTGGTACTAAACGGAGAGTGTGTCTTCCTCCTCCCCACGGCGAAAATAATTGCCCAAGAGTTCAAGGGTAGGGAAAAAAGATTTTTTTTTTTTTCTTGAGACTATGGGCTTTTGTTTGTATAGGACGTTAAAAAAAAAATAAAACATTTCTAAATAACTTAGTTGCGCATCCTACAGCAGAGAAAAGACAGATGTTAGAGTAATACTGAAATTGAAAACTGAACAGTTTTGTTTGGGAAACCGCGTGAAAAAAAAAGGGCCAGAACTTACATGTCCTGAAAAGAGTTAACATATCAGGCCTGAGACTGCTCTCCTTAGAAAGGCCTGCTTGCTTGTTTGGCGTCTGGAAACAAAATAGTTCATGCATTACCCTGTGGTTTATGCCGAAGTTAGCAGCCTCCAGGAAAACCCCAATCCTGTGAGTCTGTGATGGGCTTCCCTGGGCAGAAACATTGCACAGACGTTGCTGGACTTTCCTTATTGGGAGGAAGAGTGTGCTCTGTTTGACCCTTTCTGGGAGGAAGAGAACACAAGGAAGCCTGCACATAGATTCCTGCAAACTTCATTTGTGTCTTTCCCTTATGCTCAGGTTGTATGTCCATACTCCATTGCCCTAATAAAAGTTAGCCTTGAGTACAACTACGTGCTGAGTTCTGTAAGTCCTTCCAGTATATCTCCAAACATGACGGTGGTCTTGAAACTCCCCACACACAATATTGGTGATACAAAGTACTTGAAGCTTGAGTAAATAGATTTTAATTTTGTCTCTTTTTGCCTAAAAAAGGAAAGAAAAAGCTGTACAGATAAATGATTGCTAAATAGTGGGTTACTATCCAAAATTATTGCAGGTCTTAGAAAAATCACTGGAAATTGACTGCATTGGCAAGTGAAGTTTGAGTCACTGTCTTTTACAGACCTTTCATAGATTGTGGTCAGATACCTTTTCTTTTTGTTATTCTGCAAGCAGTATCTATGGGTTGATGTCTGTCTTTATCAAGATAAAGATGTCTGGGAAGCTGGGGAAAGGTATGGCTGGTTTCTCATGGCCCATTTTTCCTGGATTTTTTTTTTTTTTAAAGTTATGCCTGCATTTTCAGGACATCAAGTTGAAATAGTTGGAGGTAAGTCTGTAAATTTGGGGTTGGAAAGAGCAGATTGCTTTCTGATTATATCTTTTTTCCCTTGATAAAGTAGAAGACTAGATACTATTTTGAGAAGAAGGGAGATGGAGGAGTTAGACGTTTAGAAGAGTGAGGAAGGTTTCAAATTGCTGTGTGAGGAATAGGTAAATAGGTTTTCCAGAAAGTGTAGTAGATAATGTCATGTCTCGATCCATTTGAGATTGAGATTTTGATTATGAATTTAGCGGACCCAGTCACCTTTCTTACAAAATTTTCTCCAGCTTGTTTGGATGCAGACGTAGAGAAAGTGGTTAATTGGATTCATTTAGATTTGGGGTTCTGTTAGGGGGGTTTTGTGGTAGTCCTTAAGGCTGGGCACACATATTTTGTTCTTTCTGTATACATGGTAAGGTTACATTCTTTGTACACATCCCACATCCCACTTCCTTACCCACATGTCTACTCGAAGTTGAACGTGTCGAATGAGTTGCTTGGGCTGGTAAAATACAAGCAGACGTGACATACATCATTTCCAAGTGAAGCTTTAAGCACCAGCACTCCATTTGCTACTTCCCCATCTGTGCCTTGCTATAGTGATCATCTCACTTGGTGAGATGCAGCCTCTCGCCAGCCTGGGCACTAAAGGTGAATAGGAGTGGCTGAAGAGGCAAAGCTGGAAGAACTTGAATGTGTGATTAGAACTTGAATTAATGATTTTGCAAGGTAGAGCTATAGGGGTTTATAGCTAATAAATATAACTATATATATATATATATAGTTATGTAGTGGAAGTTTGGAGGGAGAAGGCAATCAGAAATGAAGTGCTCGGGGCGCCTGGGTGGCTCAGTGGGTTAAAGCCTCTGCCTTCAGCTCAGGTCATGATCCCAGAATCCTGGGATGGAGCCCCACATCGGGCTCTCTGCTCAGCGGGGAGCCTGCTTCCTCCTCTCTGCCTGCCTCTCTGCCTACGCGTAATCTCTGTCTGTCAAGTAAATAAATAAAATCTTAAAAAAAAAAGAAACGAAGTGCTCAAGGAACTCAGAGCCCTCGTGCGTCTCTCACCCTGAAGACCATAATTTGTTGCAGTTCTGTTCAAGAGTGATGACCTCTGGAGTTAAAGAAATGGCTCTTAAAATGGTAAACTAAAAAGCTCCCTTATGCGGGATGTGGTATAACTGAATCAAGACTCAGAGTTTATTTTTTTATTCATTTTTGAAGATTTATTTATTTTAGAGAATGTGTGTGCGCATGAGCACAGGGAGGGGCTGAGAAAGAGGGAGAAAACTTCAGACTTTCCACTGATTGAGGAGCCCAGCAGGGGGCTCCATCCCATGACGTTGAGATCGTGACCTCAGCCAAAATCAAGAATTGGCCACTCAACCAAGTGAGCCACCCAGGCACCCCAAGATTCAGAATTTATTATTGAGTTGAAAGATTCTTCCATCTTAATCAACAAAAGCAAATAAACAAATAGCCATGAAAATTACAGTGTAGCTTAACCGTAGAACAGATGATATTAGGTAGGATTTAGGCTAAGCTTTAACAGAGACACCAAATACAGTGATTTTTAAAAAATGCTTAATTTCGTTTTAAATGCTTACTTTTTAATCTAAAATCTTAACAATTAACTTTGGATTTTTTAAAAATATAAGGAACAGAGGTAAGTAACAGCTTGAAGAGACAAGTGTGGGACATTATACAATGTTGCTATTGAAAGTGTGGTCTGTGAAAAAAAAGAAAGTGTGGTCTGTGGGGGCACCTGAGTGGCTGAGTTGGTTGAGCGTCTGACTCTTGGTTTCAGCTTGGGTCATAATCTCAGGATCCTGAGATCAAACCCCCTGTTGGGTTCCTCACTCTGTGGGGATTTTGCTTGAGATTCTTTCCCTCTACCTCTCCCTCTGCTTCTCCCAATGGTCGTGTGCATGCTCTCTCTCTAAAATAAATCTTAAGAAAACAAAACAAAATAAACACACCTGGTTTTTGGACCCACAGCAATGGCTTACCATTGGGAGCTTGTTAGACAGGCAGAACCTCAGGGCCTGTGCAAGACTTATTGAATCAAAATCCACATTTTAACAAGATCTTTAAGGTGACTCATATGCTCTGGCCTGATTCTTAAAAAAGCCAGTGTCTTAGGAAAGTGTAAGATGGGAAGAATAGCTGTGGATTAAAAGATGCGAACAGTTAGCATGACATAACCAATACAAAGTGCACACCTTGACTGAATCTTGATTTTTAGAAAACAAGTATGGAAGATAATTATGAGTCAGCTGAAGAGGTTAGAATACGATGGAACCTCAGAATGGGGAATTACTGTTAATTTTCTTAGATGTCATAATGATGTGGCTATATATAGGAAAATGCTGTTATTCTTAAAAAAGATACAGACTCTTTGCAACTTTGAAATAGTTCAGCGGAAACAAATATACTCACATGTGTGTATTTCTCTGTCTCTCTCTGTACACACTGATACTTAGGTAAAACAAATGGGGCAGATGTTCTAGATGTGGAATGTAGGTAGTAAGTATATGGGTGTTTATTATATTGTTCTTTTACCTTTTCTGGAAGTATAAATTTTTTCATAATAACGTGGGGAAAAAACCCCACAAAAAATGCAGTATAGCTTAAAACAATTTCTGTCAGTCATTGCTAGGTCATACGGTGCAGGTAGAAGGGCTCATGTTGTGTTGGGCACATGGCTTCCGTCCCTGGTCCATTATGGCTTTTCCAACTTCTGTTTCCTAGCTGGTGGGACGGAGTAGAGGCAAGGAGACCACATGACCCAGAAGGAGCACTGATTTCCTTGATCAAACCTTTTGGGTTTTTTTGTTTGTTTGTTTGTTTTTCATCCACCTGGACATCATGTATTTGGAGGGTAATTGGTAAAAGTCAAATGTAGTGTGCGTCTGTATATTGGTTTATAAAGATGTCTTTGGTTTCACCTGATGTTCTCTTCTTATTTTGATGTACTAGGGCCCAACTAAAACTGAAGTCATTTCTATTTTAATATACATTAAGTAATATACCTAAAATTTTAATTTTGAGGATTAAAGTGTATTCATTTCCCCCTACCCCCAGCCTTTTCAGTAAGTAACAGATGCGGGTGAAAGAGCCTTCCAGAGCTTTGCCTGAGAAAGCCAAAAGAACTAAAAGGCCTGCTCTACCTCATGATGAAGACTCTTCAGACGACATTGCTGGTAAATTGTGACCTCTGGCATCCTGAATAGTGTTGTGGAAAATAACCATATGTTTTTAATCAATAAGTCTTTTGCTCTTTATTTCCACTATTTTCTGCATGAACTGTAAAATCAGCTTGTCTAGTTCCAAAACATCTGGGTGATATTTTTATTGAGATTTCATTTCATTTATAAGTAACTTAGAATTGGCATCTTTTTGTTGTTTTCTGTTTCTCATGACCTGTTAAAGCCAGGCCTTCAAGCCTTGGGAGGGGTGGGTAACTGGGGAGTTGCTGGCCTCAGGCTCGCTTTTCTTTTGAGCTTCATGCCTTCTGTTTCAGCTTTTCTGAGAATTTTCCCTACTTTCTCATAGCTCTCCATTTAAAAAGACGTTTTTAATTTTTATTTCCACTTTTAAGTATTTTTAACTTGGATAATGTTTCAGGATAGATTGTTGTATTGAGGGAAATCTGAATTCTATCTTTAAGCATTTGTTTCATTCTGTGAATATGATTTTTTTCTCAGGGATTCTGATGATTCTTATGTTAGCTCTTCCTTGCCTGTCTTCTAGTTATTTTTTCTCAAATCCTCTGAAACTCCTACTTCCTTTTCATTCTGCTTGCTCTTTTCCTTTTTATCTTTTACAGTGTTTTCTGTAGTGCATCCTTTTTAGTTTTATCATCCTTTTTGTGGTTTTATTTATTTGTTCTTCCATTTCTATCCTGAGCTCTGCCAGTCACTTCCTACTGTTTTGCCACCTCATGTGGGAACATTTGCTTCTTCTGTTTTGTATTTTTGTTTCATGGCGGTGATTTTTGTGCCATTTGTTTTTCCTTTTTTTTTTTTTTTTTTAATATTGGATAGAAATTGTGGCTTTAATTTTTCCTTGATTTCTCATTCTTTGATGTAGGGTTGCCTTTCTTGGACCAGGTAGTTTTAGAATATTTGTGTAAGGAGGAGGGCCATAGCACTGTCGAGACCAACTGGAGTTTTGAGTGTGAGCTCAGTTAGCTTGTATTTCTTTTCACCCAACAGGATGATGCAGCCCTGAGGTATTTTCCAGAATCTGAAGATCTCTTCTCCCCTCCTGTCATAGAGACAAGACTGTTTCTGGCAAATTTGGCTTCTTTGTTTCTCACTTAGTGAATTAGAAATTGCCTTCTTTTGCTTCTTAAAACAAAACTGGCTCTAGGGGCTCTGCTGCCAGGGTTGTTGCAGCCCGGAGATTTAGGTTTCATTCTGCATCTGCGAAGCATGCGGGGTTCTCTGTGAGACCTACCGCTGCAGTGTGCTCTCTGCTTCCTTCTCTATGCACTCCTGTTTGAGCTCTGCTGTGTTGTGCGGGGAGGGCCCTGCCACTGGATTTATGACATGGGGCTTCAGAAAATGAACTGGGCGTTTTTGTTTTCTACTCTTGTTGACCTTGGACAATTTCTGGAAGGAAAATAGGGAAGTGTTGATTTTATTTTTTATTTTATTTAATTTAAAGATTTTACTTATTTATTTGAGAGAGAATGAGAGAGAGCAAGCACGAGAAGACGAGGGTCAAAGGGAGAAGCAGACTCCCTGCTGAGCAGAGATCCTGATCTGGGGCTCAATCCTAGGACTCCAGGATCATGACCTGAGCCAAAGGTGGTCGCTTAACGAACTGAGCCACCCAGCTATTGACTTTAGACTATCATTTGTAAACTAGAGGACTTTCCTGTAAAGTTTTTTAATATTTAAAGTGAAAAACATGGATTTTAATTTGTTGTTTTTTATTTGTTTATGTGAAACAACTCTAGACTTTAATATATTTATATATTTTATTCAGGAATCTCAAGAAGACTTATTTGGCAGATGAAATTTACACAGTTGTATGATTAAAGAAATTACAGAAGACTGAGGAAATTTTATTAGCACAGAAATTTTTTTTACATCCCCCCCCCAAAGATTGTGAATATTATTTAAACACTGGTTAACTCTTGTAAGAAAACATAAAATTTTGAAATTTACTTATAAAAAGTATGTATGGTTGAGACATTTAAAAGCTCATAGAGTTAATTTGGACTCCTAGAACCTTTTTATCATGAATTCACTTGTCTCTGGATTCATTAACTATTTCAGTTTTGTAAGTCTGAATTGTAGACTCAGAGAATAGTTAAGTTGTGTCCTGGCCAGATCCCACCTCAGAGATGATATAGAAAGTGTATGGAATGATTTTTAGCCTTAGAAATTTAAACTATAAAAAACTCAAAGCATTGATATCTAGTAACCCACTTCTAGGTCCTGTATTTGTGTGGTCATCTATCAGTCTTCCTCAGAACACCCCTTTCTTTAATGGCAGGTGTCCTTGCTTTTCAAATATAGGACTCTGGAATTCCTCCTTTTGTGTCTATTCTTATAACTTGCTTTTGGTGTAAAATTAGAAGTCCTAATCTTTCACCAGATTTACACATTATTTTTGTTGAAATTATATTTTATAATAAGTCACTTGTCAGGAGTCACATACTTAGGCTTGAGGATGAAGAGAACTAATGCTTCATCTCTCACTAGTTAACTAATAGGTGAAAAGGAGTGCTCTGCACTTGGGAAGGAAATGGAAAAAGTTGAAATGTACATACTCCTGCCTCCCTCTTCAAGTTACTCAGTCTTTCCTTCATTGTTTACTTTTGGTGGATAGTTGTAGTTCTGGTGTTTGAAATAGTTGAGTTGGAAAAATAGAAGTGTTCAGGTATTTGGGAGACGTGGAAATGTCATTGTGCCCTTGGGAGAAGAACACGATTATCTGAAGAAATAAAAACATATTAGTTGATTTAGTTCAGTTGTCTCCACACAGTGCACCCGGTTCGACTCTGTTATAAAGGATAATTAAGGACCATGCAGAGTCACTTGTTATTTGGAAATATTCGTTAAGGAGAATTCTTGTTCCTGTAAATTATGCCATTGTTTGTTTCTCTTTCTCCTTTCTCTCAATAGTGATGAAAATAGCATCTGAGCAGAGGTAGGCTCTGTGAAAAGATTTTGTGTGTATATTTTATTTATTTATTTATTTATTTATTTATTCAAATATTTTATTTGACAGAGAGAGAGATCACAAGTAGGCAGAGAGGCAGGCAGAGAGAGAGGGAGAAGCAGGCTCCCTGCTGAGCAGAGAGCCCGATGTGGGACTTGATCCCAGAACCCTGAGATCATGACCTGAGCTGAAGGCAGAGGCTAAACCCACTGAGCCACCCAGGTACCCCTTTGTGTGTATATTTTAATGAGAAGGAAAATATTCAAACTGCTTGACCTGCTCACTAATAATATATCTATCTATCTATCTATTTATTTATTAGACTCTTTATTTTTAAACTAATTTTTGTATTAATAGGAAGGTTCAAAGAGATATACAAGGGGGTCCCATTCACCCTTCACCCAGACCCAACATCTGGTTGGGTGATTAACATCTGATTTAACATCTGGTATCTCCTTTTTTTTTTTTTTAAATATTTTATTTATTTATTTGACAGAGGCTTTAACCCACTGAGCCACCCAGGCGCCCCAATATCTGGTATTTCTATAGTACAACGTTAACACCAGGAAAATGGCATTTGTAGAATCCTTAGAACTTATTCTGATTTCACCAAGATATTCAGGACCTCGTGTGTGTGTGTATCTGTGTCTATGTGAGTGGGTATAACTCTGCACACTTTTATTACATGTGTAGTTTTGTATAACCGACACAATTGAGAGACTCGACTGCCCCATCACCACCCCCAAGATTTACCTGTTTATAGCCACACTCCCTGTTATCCATCCATGGTCCCTGGCACCCACAAATCTGTTCTCCAAATCACCAATCATGTTATTTCACAAATGCTTTATAAATGAAACCATACAGTATGTATCCTTTTGAGCTATTTTGTTTTTCGGATCTCTCTTCTTTTTAGTTACAGCATTATAATGCTACTGACTTTTGCTTACTGATGCTAGCTCTTTGGTTTAGCAAAGAAAATGTTCCCATTTCATTTTGTCTCATTCAGCAGGTTTCACTTGCCAGCATGTAAGTCATGCTATCAGTGTGAATCATGTGAAGAAAGCAATAGCTGAGAATGTGTTGTCAGTTTGCTCAGAATGTTTAAAAGAAAGAAGATGCTGTGAGGGGCGGCCAGTACTTCCCTCTGACATTTGGTTGTGCCTCAAGTGTGGTTTTCAGGTGAGAAAATTGATTTTTATCTGTGAGTTTGTCTTAAATATTTTTCTTAAATGCTTATTGTAAGTTGGACTATTGGTAATGTTTAGAACTTAAAATAAATTTATTCATGTTCAGATAGACTTCTGCAAGGTTGAACTAAGAAACATTTGTTAAGGTAAAAAGGTATATTATCTTCAGAAAGCAATCACGTGTGGTTTAGAAATACTTTGATAGGGAATCCAACCTACTTGCAGTAGTTCTCATCTCTGGACCTGCCTTTACCTATTTGTATTTACTTAAGAAATAGATCCAAGATTTTTTGTACATCTTACTAGATTAATTTTTTTTCTCTCTACAAAAGGATTCTTTAAAAAAAACAATTTTTAACATCTTAGAAGCTATTAATATCTGTAATATATTTTTTTAATTTTTAATGTTTTTTATAAACATATAATATATTTTTATCCCCAGGGGTACAGGTCTGTGAATCGCCAGGTTTACACACTTCACAGCACTCACCAAAGCACATACCCTCCCCAGTGTCCATAACCCCACCCCCCTTCTCCCAACCCCCCTTCCCCCAGCAACCTCAGTTTGTTTTGTGAGATTAAGAGTCACTTATGGTTTGTCTCCCTCCCAATCCCATCTTGTTTCATTTATTCTTCTCCTACCCACTTAAGCCCCCATGTTGCACTTCCTCATATCAGGGAGATCATATGATAGTTGTCTTTCTCCGCTTGACTTATTTCTCTAAGCATGATACACTCTAGTTCCATCTACATTGTCGCAAATGGCAAGATTTCATTTCTTTTGATGGCTGCATAGTATTCCATTGTGTATATATACCACATCTTCTTGATCCATTCATCTGTTGATGGACATCTAGGTTCTTTCCATAGTTTGGCTATTGTGGACATTGCTGCTATAAACGTTCGGGTGCACATGGCCCTTCGGATCACTACGTTTGTATCTTTAGGGTAAATACCCAGTAGTGCAATTGCTGGGTCATAGGGCAGTTCTATTTTCAACATTTTGAGGAACCTCCATGCTGTTTTCCAGATTGGTTGCACCAGCTTGCATTCCCACCAACAGTGTAGGTTCCCCCTTTCTCCGTATCCTCGCCAGCATCTGTCATTTCCTGACTTGTTAATTTTAGCCATTATGACTGGTGTGAGGTGATATCTCTTTGTGGTTTTGATTTGCATTTCCCTGATGCCGAGTGATATGGAGCATGTAATATTTTTTAATAACATTTAAGATGTCTATAATTTTTTTTTAAATGAGAGGAATGCTTATTACCTTACATAGTTTGTAAGTAAGAACCCTTTAGGATTAGTTAATTCAATGAAAAGAGCACTGAAAACTGAAATTTCTTCCATTTTTCTTTTGTCCACCCTCAATTTCGTAGCTTTTTATCGCCAAATATGGTTCATGCGTTATATGTCATACAGCAAACCTCAAAGGCCAGAAAGAGGGCAAAAATGACATCCTTTTCCTGTTTTTTTTTTAATTATTTTTGTTAACATATAATGTATTATTTGCCCCAGGGGTACAGGTGGCTTACACATCTCATAGCACTCACATAGCACTCACATAGCACATACCCACCACAATGTCCATAACCCCGCCACCCTATCCCTATGCCCCCACACCCCAGCAGCCCTCTGTTTTGTGAGATTAAAAAACTTTTCCCAGAAACATCTAGCAGACTGCCCCTCATGTCGCATTGACCAGAACTGGATCTCATTTCTTTACTTAGCTGGTCAGGGAAATTACTGTGATTGGTCTGAGTCTCATTAGTTGCCAGTGGGTTTGGGTGGAGGTGTGGACAGTATTAGAAAATATGTTTATGGGGGGGGCACTGATCTGCAAGGATGCTTGGTGCCCCACAGTGTGTAAGGCAGAGAGTATGTTCATTTTTTTTTTTTAAAGATTTTATTTATTTATTTAACAGACAGAGATCACAAGTAGGCAGAGAGGCAGGCAGAGAGAGAGGGGGAAGCAGGCTCCCCACTGAGCAGAGAGCTCGATGTGGGGCTCGATGTGGGGCTTGATCCCAGGACCCTGGGCTCATGACCTGAGCTGAAGGTAGAGGCTTAACCCACTGAGCCACCCAGGCGCCCCAGTTCATTTTTAAATAATAGGGAAATGAACTCAGCCCATGATTGTTCTAGGCAAATACTATATTACAAAAAGCAAGTTAGCCTCTTTGCAAGAAATTAAACTTAATGAGAATCTATATTATTTTCTGAAACTTTTCTCTCCTGCTTGAAATTAAAAACCAAAACTTTTCTAATCATGAGTATGATTTAAGTTTTTTTTTAAATTTTTTTTAAAGATTTTATTTATTTATTTATTTGACAGAGAGAGAGATCACAAGTAGGTAGAGAGGCAGACAGAGAGAGAGAGAGAGGGAAGCAGGCTCCCTGCTGAGCAGAGAGCCCGATATGGGACTCGATCCCAGGACCCTGAGATCATGACCTGAGCTGAAGGCAGCAGCTTAACCCACTGAGCCACCCAGGCGCTCCTGATTTAAGTTTTGATTAACTTGAAACAAACCAATATGCAAATGGTACAAATAGCATTCTGTTCATCTTTAGGGATGTGGTAGAAACTCAGAAGGCCATCATTCACTGAAGCACTACAAGAGTTGGAGAACAGAATCTCATTGTATTACAGTTAGTCTGAGCACATGGATTATATGGTAAGTTGGATTTTCTTGCCGTTTGTGTCCACTACAAAAAAATATCATTTTCTTTGAGCTTTACAAGGTAAACTATTTAAAGATATTATACCCTCTTGTGCTTTTTATCCTGAACACAACCTGTGGAATACTTTAAGAAAATTCACATTACGTGTGAATATAAAATTTAAACAAGGAATAATTTTAGTCATCCCTCTACTTTTTTTTTTTAAACATTTTTTTCATAGGATAAAGAAACGTTCTTCCTAGTTGATTTCTCATAATCAACTTGCTAAGACAGGAATTCCAGAGTACTAGGAAAGGAAAGTGCTTCAAAAGCAGTCAAGTGGTTTGGTGATTCCCTGGAGGGGAAAGGGTAAGCCGGGTGATTCTACTGCTTAATCCTGGCTGGGAACAAAGTTCAGTTCCCTCCTTTTACATATAAGGACACTGAGTATCATTTACTATTTTATAGTTACAAAGTAAACGTCCAGGCACTAAAACAAGTCTTTGATTCCCTAGTTTCTTACTAGCATGGCATACCTGCTTCAATGGCATAAATGGATACTGTATCAAAAAGCTTCCCAGCTTTTTTTTTTTTACAAAAAAAAAATTTTTTTTTAACAATTTTCTTTTTTAAATGTATATATGCATCTTTTTCAACAGAAATTTTCTAAAAATTTCAAAAGCTTTCAAGTTTTCCTTGAATGAATTTTCAGAGGTTTTCACAGAAATACTTTAACTTTGTGTTTTCACTTCTCGGATCTAAAATTAATGTAGCAATATTTTGGCTTATAGAAGAAATCATCATCTTATAATATAAATTCATGACATGGGTCAGGTGTTGCTGCAGTTGTGTTTTTGTTGTTCCCAAGTAATAATATTGGGGGGAATGAGGAAAGCATAGAGACAGATTACTATGTAAATGATACATTGGAGTAGGGGAGAGGAGGAGGATGATGCCTGGTGTGGCAGCTGAAGAACTACTTCTCTGCAGCCTGAGTGGAGCAGTGGTCTCCGACAATGGGGCCCATCACAGTCTCCAGGAAGTCTTGTTAAAATAGACTGCTGGGCCTCGGACTAGAGATTCTGATTTCGTAGTTCTTGGGTGGGACCTAAGAATTGCATTTCTAACAAGTTCCTAGGATTGCTGATGCTGCTGGCCTGGGGACCACAGTTTGAGGACTACAGAAACAGAGGAAGGTGGAGGGAGAGTTGACTGGCACCTGGTACAATAGGCTTATTTCAAGTGAGTCTGTGTCAGAACTTCTGTTGTAGCTCTGAGGACCATAATTATGGTGTGAATCATGATGTCATTTCAGAAAAAAAAAAAAAAAACCCTCAAAAAAACAAAAAAACAAAGCCCACAAAAACCAAAACAAGTTACCTAGCATAATAGTGTTGTTAGATTTAACTTTATTGATTTTGTAATTTTATTTTTATGCTTAATTATTTAATTTTGCTTTCATAGATATATAGACCTATAAGGACAATCAATTATTGATCATTTTGTGAGTAGACTGTTAGATATGTATTATAATGAAAATAATTTAAGTCATATTTGAGGAAAAAATTTTAAAGGAAGAAATTCAAGCTGGTCATATGCATTTACAGAAACTTAGAGGTTGGGACTATTTTCTTTTCCCCATCTAATTCTTTTTTTTTTTAAGATTTTTTGTTTTTTATTTGACAGACAGAGATCACAAGTAGGCAGAGAGGCAGGCAGAGAGAGAAGGGGGAAGCAGGCTCCCTTCGACTCGGGGCTCGATCCCAGGACCCTGGGATCATGACTTGAGCCGTAGGCAGAGGCTTTAACCCTCTGAGCCACCCAGGTGCACCCCCCCTGCATCTAATTCTTAAACCTTAAAAAGTTTAACAATTTTTGGGGTGCCTGCGTGGCTCAGTCACTTAAACGTCTGCCCTCGGCTCAGGTCATGATCTCAGGGTCCTGGTTCCCGGGTCCTGGGATCGAGCCCCACATCAGGCTCCCTGCTCCTCAAGGAGTCTGCTTCTCCTCCTGTCCCTTCCCCCTTCTCACGTGTGTGCTCAAATAAATAAATAAAATCTTAAAAAAAAAGTTTAACAATTTCAGTAGAAAACTTTACTAATTTTGATTAAAGGCCAACTTGAACTAGAAAAAAAAAACTTGGAAACCCTAAAAAAGAAAGGAATGTAGTAGATTTGATTTAATTATGGCTAATAAAGTGTTGCTCAGTGGTGGATTTAATGCTGCTTTAACAGGTAGTAATTATTAGCGTAGTGGCTTCTTACCTCTGACTTTCTTCAGAATCACAGAGGTGGAATGAAAAATCCATTGGTACCATTCATTGGTCTTCTGTTAAATCAGGGCTTTTATATTGTTAAATTCCATATGTGATTCTTACGCCTGACCAGTGTTAAAAGGCACTGGTTTAGCACTTAAAGTTAACATAGAAGATGAGTGCTTTTATTTATCTTTTTACTTTTTCAGGTGAGTGCTTTTATTAAAGTACTTAAATCTTGGTTGAAAGGTATAGCATTTCCCCTATACTTTTATTACCTTCTGATTTGTGAGCCCTCCTGTGTTCTAGTTTCTCATCTGTAAAAAGGAAGTATTATACTTCTGGAGAGCCAATTATTTTAAAAATGATAATAGTCTTCTGGCTGTTGTGAGGAATTAAACCAGAAAATGCATGTAAAGCATTTACAGTAGTTCCTGACACAAGTAGAAGCTCAATTAAAAATTTTTTTGGGGTGCCTGGGTGGCTCAGTGGTTAAGCCGCTGCCTTCGGCTCAGGTCATGATCTCAGGGTCCTGGGATCGAGTCCCGCATCGGGCTCTCTGCTCAGCAGGGAGCCTGCTTCCCTCTCTCTCTCTCTCTCTGCCTGCCTCTCTGTCTACTGTGCTCTCTCTCTGTCAAATAAATAAATAAAATCTTTAAAAAAAAAGAAAAAAAAATTTTTTTGGTTATTTCTAATGGGAACAAGTAGTATTAATTCATGTTGAGCTGTCCTTTTTTCTCCAAATCCACTGCCATTGTGTAGTTTTTATTTACATTTTCTTTTTGTATTCTTAAAGTGACAATATATTTTATAGCAAGTAAAAATTTCTTGATATTTCAATATTTTGCAAATGAGCAATTTTTATTATTTTTGGCAATAGTTACATCAGTAAATTTTGAGGGTGTATAATAGTGTGAATCTGGTAACAACATTGTTTGAATTCCATCATGGTATATTAGAAAAGATATTCTGGGAATGTTTTCTGTGGTTTGTTTCCTTCACAGGTTTATGTACCTATGTATTTCCTTTTTTCTTTTCTTTTTTTTTTTTCTTTTTAAGATTTCATTTATTTATTTGACAGATAGCGCAAGTAAGCAGAGCGGCAGGCAGAGTGAGAGAGAGAAGCAGGCTCTCTGCTGAGCAGGGACCTCGATTGGGGGCTTGATCCCAGGACCCTGGAATCATGACATGAGCTGAAGGCAGCCACTTAACCAACTCAGCCACCCAGCCGCCCCATACATGTGTATTTCTGTATGCAAGCAATAAAGTAATATTTGTATTTTGTGTATGAGTAAATATTTGACTGAATTTTGAGTGCTGTTTAAAATAGGAACCCAGACCTAGTTTGTAGCCATTAATCTCAGGACCACTAGTAATTACAAGAAGATTGTGAATATGTAGTGTGTTGGCATAACACTTAATATTTAGGGGTGCCTGGGAGGCTCAGTGGGTTAAAGCCTTTGCCTTCAGCTCAGGTCACGATCTCAGGGTCCTGGGATCGAGCCCCGCATCAGGTTCCCTGCTCAGGGAGCCTGCTTCCCCCTCTCTCTCTGCCTGCCTCTTTGCCTACTTGTGATCTCTCTCTGTCAAATAAATAAAATCTTTAAAAAAAAAACCCACTTAATATTTATAAAACACTTTCAATATATTCAAATATATGTTCTTATTTAACCATTGGATCTTATGAAGATATGTAAGATATTATGAAGCAAGTAATGATAATACATAGAAAAAAATTTTATTAATACTATATGCACTAATGAGTAAACTTAGTAGAGGGCAGCTTTCTAGAAAGAAATGTGCTTTTGAAAATCTTTGGGAACTCTCTTCCCAACTAAGCCCCAAATAAAACAAAACAGTTAGCCAGTCTTCCCCTCTCTATAAGTGGCATCTCCATCACTTAAGTATTCAGGTCAGAAGCCTAGTACTTACTTTCTTTCCCTTTCCATTTTTAAATCCTTTAACAAATGTAGACAAAATGGTATAATGATATTCTCCATACCTGTCAACCAACTTTAAACATTCCCAACTCTCAGCAGGTCTTTCCTCTAGACCAGAATTTCTGGATCTCAGGACTGTCGTCATTTGAGCTGACAGTTCTTTGCTGTGAGAGGACTGCCCTGTATGTCACCGGAGGTCTAGCTGTCTACCCAGCAGCTTCCCCAGTTGTGACAATGAGACGTGTCTCAAAACATTACCAAATGTCTCCTGAGGGGCAAAATTGCTCCTCTTTGAGATTCTCCAACTTATCCTCATCCACTTTCCATGGCAGTTATTATTATTTTTTAAAAGATTTTATTTATTTATTTGACAGAGAGACACAGTGAGAAAGGGAACACAGGAGTGGGAGAGGGAGAAGCAGTCCTCCCGCCAAGCAGGGAGCCTGATGTGGGGCTCCATCCCAGGACCCTGAGATGACATGAGCCAAAAGCAGGCATTTAACGACTGAGCCACCCAGGCGCCCTGGCATGGCAGTTATTTTTATACCTCTCTGTTTCTACCTGTAATTTCCATAAAATAAATCTGTTCATTTCTCTCTTGCTTCTACCCTGACCTTCTATTCCTGATTTTCTCCATCTGACATTTGCCAGAATGATGTTTTTTTGTTGTTGTTGTTTGTTTGTTTTTTAATTTATTTGACAGAGAGAGCCACCCAAGTGCCCCTCCAATCTGTATTTTAAAAACATCACTCTTGGGGCATCTGGGTGGCTTAGTGGGTTAAGCCTCTGCCTTTGGCTCAGGTCATGATCTCAGGGTCCTGGGATTGAGCCCCACATCGGGTTCTCTGCTCGCCAGGGAGCCTGCTTCTCTTTTTCTCTCTCTGTCTGCCTCTCTGCCTACTTGTGATCTCTGTCTGTCAGATAAATGGACGAAATCTTAAAAAAAAAATACAGATTGGATCACATCACTTCCCTGCTTAAAAAACTCCTCATGGCTTTCCCTTACACTTAGTATAAAGTACTAGAACTTTAATTTGAATAAGGCTCCGTATGAACTCTCTCCTGCTCATTTCTCTAGACTTACCTAATGCCCCACTCTACGTATATTACCCCCCCCATTTTATTTATTTACTTATTTTAAAAAAATTTATTTATTTATTGGACAGATAGAGATCACAAGTAGGCAGAGAGAGAGAGATGAGGATGCGGGTTCCCCACTGAGCAGAAAGCCTGATGTGGGGCTTGATCCCAGGACCCTGGGATCATGACCTGAGCTAAAGGCAGAGGCTTTAACCCACTGAGCCACCCAGGCACCCCTACACACCCCCCCCATTTTAAAGACAAGACTGGGTAAATATCAACTTTACTACTTTATTACCTGGTGTGCAAAATTATTGAAGATGATTTCATATTTACTTACATATTTATATTTTTTTCAGGTGTTATGAATGTGATGAAAAATTATCAACACAGTGTAATAAGAAGGTTTTGGCTCAAACAGTTGATTTTCTCCAGAAGCATGTTTCTAAAACACAAACAGGTAAGTTAAGCAGTTGCTAAAGAAATTTGTATTAATGTATAATAGTTTATATTTAATACAGAGAGTTTATAAGTTCATAAGTAGTACCTTAGATTTTACTGAGAGCTCTCCACACAAGAGCCATGCATCCTTAGGTGGTAATCTTGTGATGTTATGTTGTGTTGTATTTACGTAGCTAATATGAGAAGCTAGACAGGGTAGTGACTGGATCGTGGGCTTCTGAGTCAGACCAGTGCTGAGTTTGAATTCAGGCTCCACTTAAATTTCTTACTATCTGTGTGTCCTTTACTTCTTAGTTTGCTTACTTTAAAAATTAGGATGATAATTCCAATGTGTGCGGTTACTGTGAGCCTTAGAAATAATGTTTTCTGAAAATTTAGAAATGGTGAATGTAAAAATGCTTGCATGGTGCCCAACACCTGTTTATGGAGTGATATCTGCTCTTCGTTATGTAATCATAGTGTGGTTCTGACACTAACCACCAGGAGTTAGGCTAACCTTGCAGGTTAAGGGCTTGCTTAGTCCAACTCAAGATTAAACTCACTTTGGACACCATCCTCAAGCTCCCGTGCTTTCAGGCTGTCCACATTTCTGACAAACTGGCTATAAATTTAGGGGTTCCCACTATCCTTCTTAGATTGAATAATTTGCTAGAATGACTCAGAGAACTCAGGAAAGTCCTATAGTTAAAATTATAGTTTTATTATAACAGGAAAAAGATACAAATTAGGACCAGCCAGAAGAATAGACACATAGGGCAAGAACTAGAAAAGTCCCAAGCATGAATCTCCTGTATCTTCTTGTGGAGTCAGGACACTTTACCCTCCTGGCACACTGATGTTTATCAGACACACAAAGTATTGTTAACCAGGAAAGGTATCTAGAGCTGTGGTGTCCACAGTTTTTAGTTGGTGTTTCATTGGATAGGTACCACTGCTGGAATCATTGGCCACATAGTTGAACTCAGTTTCTGGTACCTCAGCCCTCTAATCACACGTTGGTCTTTCTGGCATGGCTAGCTGCCATCCTGAGTACTCTTATCAGCATAAATTGTCTAGGGGCCCACCAAGAATAAGAAAGACATTCCTGTCCCTCTGGAAATCCCAGGATAGAGGGGTTACTTTTCAGGTACCTGGTTACTGAGAGGCCAAATCCTTTCTCATTCAATAGTAATGTATTATATATTATAAACTTCATTAGTTATGTGTGTTGTTGTCTAACATATAAACTATGTATAACACATGTTAATCTAAATGAAGAGTGTGTAGGGAAGCAGTTTCTTCATTTCTTCATTCAGAAATATTAAGTGCCTACCACATACTGGGTTTTATACTTTATTCAATATTAGTGATAAAACAAAAAACAGTTTTATATTGCCCTTTTGGAGTGTACAGTATAGTGGGACAGACAGACCAAAAATATGTGTATGTATTTCTGATGAGCACAAAGGAAAGAAGAGATTGCAGGGATAGGTAATAATCTAGTGGTCACAGTGATCAAAAAAGGCCAGTAGAGCTGGAGTGTGGTTTGCTGGGAGAGAGTAGAACGAAATGAAGAAGTGAGTGGGGAAAGAAAATAAGTGTGAGTTCGTGAAGGATACTGTAAGGAATTCCTTGGTAAAGAATTTTTATTTCATCGGAAGTGTAATGGAAGCTCTTAAAGTGTTTCGAGCGGGGGAGATGAATGTTTCATCTTTTTAAAATAACATTACTCTGATTTCTGTATGGACTGTTGGAGTTGAGAGCAAAGGTGAGGAGATCATTAAGAAGGTCAGAGGAGGTTGTTGTGGTAGGGCAAATGAGAACCCAGGAGGGGCACTGGTGGAAGGTGGGTGGAGTAGATATAGAGGGTGAGGGAGAGTGGGGAGAATCCAAACTCACCTCAGGGTTTTGGTACTAGGTGAATGGGTGAATGGACATGATCATTTTGAAACACCTTTGGTGCAGAATTGAACTGCTTAGTAGGTGGCATTCAGAAACTGAAAAATAAAATTAAAATATACAGTCGTTAGCTATATTTTCTATAACCCAACATACAAGCATTTTTGTTAGCTATTGCTCAAGACAAAAATGGCAAACAAATTGGCAAAGGAACTGGAGGAGGTAAACATGGGTTCCGGACAGCAGTAGAAATGATTATTTTTTTTCACTCATTTATTTACTCAGCAAACATGTATTGAAACATTACTCTGTCCCAAGCATACTAGTCATAGCTCCAATTCTGCTCAAATAAAGAACCAGGAAAATATGATGATGCTAGACATTTAACACTTAAGGAATGGCTTAGGGTCTTAATGCTGCCTCCTGAAGACTGCACATTTAATGTGCTTTTTTGGCCATGAGAAGGTATGTGGGGCTATCTGGGGGTGGCAAAAGTACAATTACAGAAAATATTTTATCTGGATTTTTTTTCCATCTTAGAGGTTCTTTGAGATTAAAAATAAAGCCAGTCTGATTTCATTCCATTTCTATTGGAATAGAATGAATAGAAATCTATTCCATTTCTATTTCTTGAGTATTTATTATCATAAAGGATATAAGGTAGGGAGCATGGAAAGATATGGTCAGTAGAAAGAACATGGGCTTTGTCGGAGTGTGGGTTCTGGCATTCAAATTTGACTCTCTCAGTCACTGGCTCTTTGACCTGGGGCGGGTTACAGTTCATCTGAGCCTCATTTTCCTCAGCAGTTCCTCCCTCTTTCCCGTGGTGTTTTAGGGAATAGAGATTGATGAGTTTTTATCCTCAAGAACAATAATAAGCAGAATAGAGTTGTATTTTGAGTGATGTTCAAACAGAGTCCTTCAGAAATTCAAAAAGGGTTGAAATGTTCAATCGAAAAGAACAGAGAAAGAATTGCGAATGAGTTGGCTTTCAAGCTGACCCTTAAAGAAAGAATTTTGGGTAGGCAGAGACGAGAAAAGCAATCATTTCAGGTAGTGGGAAGCACCAGTGTAACCCTTAATTGTGTTTGTGGAACCATGGGTAGCACCTGGGACAATGGGAACAGGTTCTTGAGGGAGTTAGAGAGTGTGTCAAGCCTTCAAAGTTAGGGAAAGACATAGTTCTCAATTCAAGGTTTCCTGAGGTTCCAGGTCAAAATGTCATTATCTTTCTGTTCCAAGCTACAATATCTCTCAGGCAAGTTTGATTTAAAATAAGATGCATTGACATTCTAGAAATATGTTTTTTGGGATAGTAATCTGCAGTATTTTTTCTTGTGTGAGGCTTTATTTTTATAAAATACATTAAAAATCAGATCTGAAAGTTCTGTTGAGGTTTGTAGGAATGCCGATTATGATTATGCAACTATTTTAAATGATAATTGTGAAGACTGTAGAAATACAAAAATGTATATGGTAATTTAACAAAAATATGAAACTAAATTGTGTTTTAGGAGGGAAGATAAGAATGTTTTTAAAGGATTCTGTTTATATTTTGCTCTAAGAAAAATAACTGCTGAGCAAAGCCTGTACCTGTACTTTACAGTCTGAACAGTTTCGTTTCTAATACATCTAATTTAGCTACTCTGTGCAGAGAATCTCAGCCAATGCCCCAACCATTTGTAAATACCACCAGCTCAGTGAATCTCAGCTTTTGGTCTCAGTAGCCCTTTAGATTCTGAAAAAATAAGTGAGGACTTAAAGCGTTTTGCTTGGGTAGGTTATAGCTATCAATATTTATCACATTAGAAATTAAAGTAAAAAATTACAGTATTTATTAAATCACTTAAAAATAGCAATAATTTCCATGACATGTTAACACAAATAATGTTTTAAGGAAAGATAACTTTTTTGTAAAGCAACACAAACTTAATAAAAGGCATTGTTTTACATTTTTGTAAAGCTCCTTAGTGTCTAGCTTAATAAAAATAGTTGCATTCTCCTAACTACTTCTGTATTCAGTCAATGATACCATGGTGTCTACTCTCTAGAAAACTGCATTATATAACTGAGAATGAATGGAAGGGGGAAAAAAAACCCCAAATAATGTCCTAGATTTATTATGAAAATACTTTTGACCTTATGGACCAGGGAAAGGAAGAGAGTGTCTTCAGATCCACTTTTAGAACTGCTGAACTAGCATATTTCTGTCTGCATTTTCTGTCTTCAACCTTATTTGCCCTGAGTTTCAGCTCACACCCTACTTCAAGGACACTGTCCCAGTCTTTTACCTTATCTTTCCTACTTCTGTGCAGCATACTAGAGAATCTAATAACACAAGGTTTTGTGGTGTTTAGTTTTCCTGTATGTGTGTCTTTTTAAAAATTTTTTTTTAATTTAAATTCAGTTAATTAACATGTAATATTGGTTTCAGAGGTAGAGTTCAGTGATTCCTCAGTCTTATATAATACCCTCTGCTCCTTACATCATGTGCTCTCCTTAATGTTCATTACCCACTTTATGTGTCTTTCTATGAAACTGCACGTTCCTTGAGGATTGTACCCTGGCTTATATTCTCTTTGACTCTCAGTGTGTCTAAGCAGTAAATACTTGCTGAATTGAACTGAGCTAGCATGTGATGAGTTTTTACTGAAGAAGTAGGAAAAGCTTTGCATTTTCACCAAAAAAGCCCTATTAATCTCAAAATTATCTTATTTATTCATTCAGCT
This sequence comes from Mustela nivalis, assembly GCF_964662115.1. Classification (NCBI taxonomy): domain Eukaryota; kingdom Metazoa; phylum Chordata; class Mammalia; order Carnivora; family Mustelidae; genus Mustela; species Mustela nivalis. The sequence continues at coordinate 31,321,709 of NC_139024.1, forward strand.
TTTATTATACTTGAGCTTCTACCTTGTGCCAGATGCTGTGCTAGATATTGAAGATACAATAGTGAATGAAACAGATCTATTTCTGTTTCTGCTATTATCGATCTTCTGGTCAAGTGAGGGATATTGCCAAATCACACTTAATTGGTTAATGATTGCTTACGTACTGCTGTGATGGTGCAAGTGCAGGGGACTATGAGGATACTTCTGAGTAGTAGTGAATGTAGGCTGGCTATTTTTATTTCGAGCCAGAGCTTTTTTTTTTTTTTTTTTTTTTTAGTTTTATTTATTGCAAGAGAGGAGTGGGTGCATGAGCAGGGTTGGGGGGCGGGGAGAAAGAGAGGGAGAAGCAAACTCCCCACTGAGTGAGGGCTCAGGATCCTGAAATCATGACCTGAGCCAAAGTCCGATGCTTAACTGGCTGAGCCACCCAGGTGCCCCTAGAGCAAGAGCCTTCAGAGCGAGGAGCTGAAGGATATGTAGAAATTAGGTAGACAAAGAGGAAAGGGGTGTATGTTCAGGTGGAGGAAATAGCTCATTGATAAGGGAGCTTGATTTGTTCAGGGAATTCTATAGAGCTGTAGGTTGAGTTTTTTGAGCTGGGGGGTGGTGAGGGGGTTAGACTAGATGTAGGTAGAAACAGATCTTGAAGGGCCTTCTAAGTTTAGAGTATATCCTGTAGGCAGTTAGGAACCACTAAAGGATTTTAAGTGGAGAATTGAATAATTAGTTTTGTATTTTAGAAAAATCACTAACAGTAACATGGAGATAGACAGAAATGCATATATATATATATATATATATATGCCTACTCAGTCATGTGGCAGTATCAATTTAATATGACTGAAGATTTTCTGAGGCTAATGGTTCACTAAGAGTTTGTGGAATTTTGAAAATAGACAGGTGAAGTAATTATTATTTGCTTCCAAGGTACAGGAGTAGCAGGGCAGACAAGTTTTTTCTTTTTACTCTTCAAAGATTAAACTTTTCAGCTGTAGAAATGGGCAAATTACATTAATACTACATGACTGGTTTAGGTAATTGCATTAGGCAGTTGAGGAAACCCCAGTGCAGGTTCCCAGAAGAATGCTTACAGCTGTGTAGATTTCACATCTGATGCTAGGATTTGCTTTAAAAAAAAAAAAAAATCTGTCTACATCTCCCCCTCAAACACATACCAGAAAATTGAAAACAAATAAAATCCCCATAAAATAAGGTCACATATAAGATTTTTAAAAAAGCAAGAAAACTTTACTGTGAAAACCAAGAAATATGTATTATTAAAAAGTGGGTCACTGTTCTCTTCAGGTTCATGAGATATGTCACTTTGATAGTCTTGTAAATGTCTTGTAAATATTCTACAATTACTTAATGAATATAGGTATTCCTGAAAAACTAATAGCATTGAATATTGATTTGCTTTTTATGAACTAGATGGATGATTGACAATCCCATATTGTTTTCTGAGTAATATTGGCCCATAATTTTTAATACGGGGGGATGCCACTTTCAAAGAGCTTAAAGAGGGCCTGAAATATATTCTGTTAAATTCATTAAGCTTATGCTTTTGGTATAAAAAGATACAAGTTATGTTGGTTCTTTCAGTTTTATTAGGAATAAGTTTGCTGTATCTTTTTTTTTTTTTTGGCATGTTTGAGATCTGAAATAATGTGTCTGAGGATAAATAATATTGTGCCCTTTTATAGTAACAATTTGAATATAATGTGGTACTTTATAGCTTTTTGTAAAAAAGGAATACATTTTGTTTTGCTATAAAGTGACCATCAAACATCTCTTAAATTTATTTGAATTTTCAAAAATAAGTACTAAAAATAGTTAACTTTCCTGTGTAAAAGAGGTTAGGGACAAAAAGATGTTGGGCATTTAAAAATAACTTATTATTACCTGTAGGGATAAAAATCCACAGCTCTCCATCCAAACTACAGAACACAAAATTATCTGAGTGACTATTTTCTCAGTTCTCTCAAAGATAGTACTAACTAGTTCCTTTGTGAATACACAGAGAGAAGTTAATTGTATACAGTGAGTGCCTCGGGCATTAGGGCTTAATTCTTTTTAGGAACCCTTTGAGAAGGCTGCTATAAACTTTAATAAGGTATAAATTCACACCAAAGACATCTGGCAATTGATTACATTCAGCCTTTGCTAAAGAGTAGTGGCCTTTTCTTTCATATCACCACTAGCATTTCGTGTCTTAAGTTATCAACTTATTAACCTTATAAACCATTGTTACCCAGACAAATAGTAGATAATAGTGGTTAAATTTGTGGATTCTGAAGCCACATTGCCTGGGTTTGAATCTCCTGTCACTAAAAACTGTGTGCTTTAATTTCATCATCATCTCTACAGTGGGGGCAATTATCAGATATAATAATGCTCTCAAACTCTTCCTTTAAAGAAGCAATTTACAAAATAAGTTTACTTTCCTTGTGCTCGTGGGAAACTCAGGAATCACCAGGGTTCCCTTTTTGGTTTAACCAAAGTAATTTACAAATCACCAAGGTAATTTAAAAATATTTATAACTTTAAGAAAAGGTAGACATTTAATATTGTTTGGCAACGGTTTGCAACACTGTGGATGGAACCTAGGGGGTATTATGCTAAGTGAAATAGTCAGAGAAAGACAGTTATTGTATGATCTCACTGATATGAGGAATTTGAGAAACAAGACAGAGGATCATGGGGGAAGGGAGGGAAAAATGAAACAAGATGAAAACCAGAGAGGGAGACAAACCATAAGAGACTCTTAATCTCAGGAAACAAACTGAGGGTTGCTGGAGTAGAGGGGAGTAGGAGGGATGGGGTGGCTGCGTGATGGGCATTGGGGAGGGTATGTGCTTTGGTGAGTGCTGTGAAATGTGTAAGACTGTTGATTCACAGACCTGTACTCCTGAGGCAAATAATACATTATATTTTCAAATTCCATTTGATTTAAATACCAGAGAAATGTGTTAAATTACAATAAGATGGTAATAACAGAAAAAAAATATTGCTTGGCAACAAATTTACTAGTCACTATTTTCATTTTTCTCCCATGAAAGCTGCATCTCTTTGTACTTGCTCTTTATTTCTGTAGGTAGTTTTTTTTTTTTTTTTAAATTTTGGAGAGTTGAGAAACACACCTTAAATTTTGATGACTGTTGTAATGCTGCCTTCCAGAAAGATTATACAGAGGGTATAGTTGACAAGAATCCCTATTTTCCTGTATTTAGCTTTGTTTACAGTTTTTAGGGGTTTTATTCTTTGGCAATAATGAAGTTTGAAGTTTTAAATGTCATCATTACCAGATCCATCAATCTTTCCTGTAAAGATTTTTTAGTCTTTTGGGCCATGCTTTGAAAGGCTTTTATACTCTGCAATTATAAAGATATTCACCTACAATTTCTTGCACATTACATTTTAATATATGTCTGGTTTGATTTTTTTTTTTTGGTTTGATATTTTTAAATTTGATTTTTAAAAAATCATAGGAACTTTGTATTGGGGTCATATTTGTGATAGGAAAATTTGAGCTACATAAGATTACTTTTTAGATAGTCTTAGCCAAGTCGTTGAAGAAAAAAAAATTTTTTTCTTTTCTGGTTCTGTGATCACCCAGTTTTCTATCTTGCAAGACCTGAGGTATCTATAGAACCTATCAGGTCTATTCAGTTAACCAGAAACTCTTTGAGTACTCAAATTCAAGGCTTAAAGGGAAACGACAGAGATCTAAAAGAGCTTTAATAATTATATCTGGAATGCCTGAAGCTTTCTCTTGATGTTCTCTGTCTTCTGGGTCTATGTTTATCTTATTACGAAAGTACAATATCTGATGACAGTGTTGTAATATAAAAAGATAAGGAGGGTAAGCTAGAGTAAATCCCTTTTGATGTAATAACCTTATAACCCTGAAAATCTTTGATGAATCTTTCTAATTATGGGCATTTCATGGGTTCAGGTAAAAGTTGAGAACAAAATAAATCATTGGTAATCAAATTTTGTATAGTTTGTCTTTTTTGTTATTGCTGTAACAGCCTAATCCTTTTTTTTTTTTTTTAAGGATTTTATTTATTTATTTGGCAGAGATCACAAGTAGGCAGAGAGGCAGGCGGGGCCGGGGGGTGGGGGGGCAGGCGTCCTGCTGAGCAGAGATTCCCAGGACCCTGAGACCATGACCTGAGCTGAAAGCAGAGGCTTTAACCCACTGAGCCACCTAGGCAACCCCAGCCTTATCCTTTTAATTATACTGTACTTCAGAACACCTTGAAGTTCAGTCCTTAGTGCATTTAGTTCTGCGTTTATAAAGGAAGAGTTCGTAAAGTGAGAATGACCTGAAATCCCTGCCAGATTGAGAAAGCATTGTTGTCTCTATAAACAAAATGATCGGTAATCATTCCTCATTAATAATGCATTACTCTTTATTAAAACACACACACATGTCAGTATGTCAAATTATTGAGAGACTGATTCAGATGCCCTTGTTTTATTTAAGATTTATTTGAGGGGTCAGGGGCAGAGTCAGATGCTTAATGACAGAGCCATCCAGGCGGGTCAGATACTCTTAAACTAGAATCTTAAATTCTCAGCTGATACTTTCTTAGTGAGCAAATGTGAGCATATATACTTAACTGCTAAAAGTTTTGCTAAGATGTTATGAATCTGAGGTTCAGTATCTCTATGTTGGCTATATATCAGTCTTTACACTCATCAGTCATAAGCAATCAAATATAAATCAAATATAGTGGCTCATATAGTACCTGAGACAACAGAAATTTAATAAATCAGTTGTATTTGAATTGTTACATGTTATAAATGTGCTGTTTAGTAAAACAAAAAACTTGCACTTTAAAACACATTTAGGGGTGCCTGGGTGGCTCAGTCATTTAAGTGTCTGACTCTTGATTTCAGCTCAGGTCATCATCTCAGGGTCCAGGGATGGAGCCCCAAGCCCCGTGTCATGCTGTGCTCTCAGCAGGGAATCTGATTGAGATTCTCTCCCTCCCTCTTTCTACACCCACCCACCTCAGCACTCATACACACTCTCTTTCTCTCAAATAAATAAATAAATCTTAAAAAAAATTAAGCACATTTGAATAGTTCTTAGAAAATGTCATTTTATTTTCTAGTTAAATTATCTGATCTATGTAATATTTAAGTCTAACAGCACAATTGTGAATATGTTCTCACAGACTTACATGTAGAAGTCAATAAACAGACCCTTGCCACTTGTGTGAAGTGGCTATTTAACCATGAAATAAACTATTTTTATTGCGATTGCCCTGTGGCTATGTTCTTTCTGGCAGTGCTGTCCATATTTGGTGGCTCTGCATGGAGAGCCAGGTGGTGCTGAAAAGCATCGCACAGTGAAGCGTGGATATATCTAGGTTCGACATTTGTCATCCCTTACTGCTGAAGGGAAGGGTAAAATCTGTTTTTCCATATGTTTATGCTTTTTTTTTTTGCCCGCAGTTTTGTCCAGATGGTCTTATGAACATTGTTTACTTTAGGATGCTATCCCAGATGTTTTGAAAACTGATGGGTAATGTGGTACACAGATACATAATCATTTGCATGTTACAGTTTTTAAAAATGCTATTTGTTCTTGTAAGAATAAAGTATAATTTATTTCTGGAAGTATTTTTCAGGTGAACGATTAATGTATTAAAATACAAAAATATGAAAAATATTACATATATATGATTAGCATATATAGTATATATGATACACATATAGACATATATACTACATATATACATTAGTATCATCTGCAGTTTATTTTCCCCAACATTTTTTTCATGTTAATAAGCAAAAAAAAAAAAAAAAAAAAAAAAAAAAATTCTGGCAGCTTTAACTGAAGGAAGTACTTTTGAGGAGTGTTTTGTTCAGGGTTGTATATACCTTGGTATGTAAGACGCTTGCCTTCCTATCTTTTATAATTCTTCTCATAGTACATAAATCAGGAGAAGAAATTAGGTGGTAAAATGGCGATAGATTTATAATCAAAAGATTATCATATGACTTTGGGCAAATCAGTTAACCTGTTGGATACTGTGTTTTTTAAATGTAAAATCAGAGTAACAACCTTGCCTAAAAAGATTTGTTAATTACTCTAGCATCTGAAATCTCTTCAAAGTCACTATGAAGCCATCTAGTGGCAGCAGCAAGAACGAGAGCTGAGACCAGTTGATTCTAGGCTCGACTTGGAATCTCAGATGTAATGACGAGGTGGATGGCTCCCATGTGCACAGCCAGCCAGGGGCCATATGGGGCCTCCTCTTGTTTGTGCAGTGCTTCTTAACCACTGACTGGCTTTTTTCAGTTTTCATTTTACATCCAGTTACAGGCTTGAATACTGTCTTGCTTTTTCCTGCTTTTCCTTCTCTGTGTGCCTGGTTTCTGCCCTTGAGTAACCTTTCTATTGATTTTACCAGCCTTTGCCCCCCAAGTTCTAGTATGGAGTTTAATTATTACTTGTTTTAATATATGAAAGACAGGAGAAGAGATCTATCTTGCTAGTTCTTTTCTGTGTTAATTCAGAACTCCAGGGTTCAGAGTCCAAAACAACTCTTCAGTATCTGGACACAGACCTCCTGTAACAACCAGTCATGTTTAAAGAATAAGCCAACAGGAGAACTTGTGTGGCTCAGTCAGTTAAGCAGTCTGACTCTTGATTTCAGCTTAGGTCATGATCTCAGGGTCTTGGGATGGAGCCCCGTGTAGGCTCTGTGCTCAACAGGGAGTTTGCTTAAGATTCTCTCTTTATCTGCCCCTATTGCCTGCTTGTGTGTGTGCGCACTCTCTCAAATCTTAAAAAAAGAAAAAAAGAATAAGCCAACAGATACAAAGGGAAAAAATGGGTAATACGGTTTATGGGAAAATATTACATCATGGATAAAAGTTGCTAAGACATGAAAGAAAAATATTTTCCGGGGTTTCTGGATGGCTCTGTGGGTTAAAGCCTATGCCTTCGGCTCAGGTCATGATCCCAGGCTCCTGGGATCGAGCCCCACCTCCGGCTCTTTGCTCAGCAGGAAGCCTGCTTCCTCCTCTCTCTCTCTTCCTACTTGTCATCTCTGTCTGTCAAATAAATAAATAAAATCTTTAAAAAAAGAAAAAAGAAAAATCTTTTCCATGCAGTAGATTTACTTAATGAAAAAACCCTTAGAAACCACCGTTCATTTTTCTCAATGAGGTATGAAAACCACACAGTCAATATAAAAGGCAAGACTCATATTAGCAGTTCTGAAAATCGATTAGAAATAAAAGCTAAGCTTGAGGGCAAAAACCCAGGAAGTTACAGGAAATGATTAAAGAGAAGAAAAAAATGAGGGCAGATAAACAATGGATGTGAAGTATCGCTTATGAAGGTATGGGTTTTGGCACAAGTAACAATTTTGGGTAGACTCTCTAGGCTGTTTTCACCTACTTACATAGTGCTTACCTTGCCAGGTGCTTTGCAGATAGTCGTTCTGCATTTAATCCTTATGAAAAGCTTATTAGAAAGTTTATTAACCCCCCTTAATGGATGCCTTTTTTTTTTTTTTTGGCAAAATTCACAAGTGCTGAGTCAAGCTTTATTTGAACCAACAGGATGCGTATAACATCAGTCTGTCCTACCTTAGATTACACTTTCTTTTTATGGTGTTTGCTTTCTGCTTCTGTTCCTGAAAAGAGGGCGACTTCCAGCCCCGTTCCTCTCCCTCAGTGCTGTTATGTTGAAGGGCAGGATGGGAGGGGTGTCTTAACTTATTTACTCTTAAGAACACATCAGAAACACGGAGGGCTGAGGTGCTACTGAACCTGTTTAATCCGGTATGTTTTCATTTATATTGAATTTTTCTTATATATGATCTCTCCAACATTACACCCTTATGGCAGAAAGAGCAGTAGTGAGACATTTTCTGATCTCCCTCAGTCTGACTGGGGAGACAGTCAAATATTTAAAAATTAATTAGCAGTGCAAGGCAGTATGTCACATTAGATGAATAAAACACATAGTTGCAAAGAACTACAAAATCTGAAGGATGAAAGGAATTTAAAAATGATATTTTGGTTAGGGGCCCCTCCGTGGTCAGTTGGTTAAGCGTCTGCCTTTGGCTCGGGTCATGATCCCAGGGTCCTGGGAGCTTGCTTCTCTCTCTCTTCCCGCCCCTCTGCCTATTTGTGATTTCTCTCTCTCTCTCTCTCTCTAATAAATAAAATCTTTTAAAAAAAGAAAAAGAATACTTAGGTTAAAACCAAAAGATTTGAGAACTTGGAAATTTCCTGTTCCAAATTGTATATATATAATAGATTTAATAGATTTTATTTGAGAGAGGGAGAAAACAGAAGTGGGGGGAGGGCAGAGGGAGAGTCAGAGAATCTCCAGCCGACTCACGCTGAGCATGGACCCCATCATGGGGCTCCATCTCCTGATCCTGAGATCAAGACCTGAGCTGAAATCAGGAGTTGGCTGCTTAACTGACCTGAGCCACCCAGGTGCCCCTCAAATTATATTTTGATTCAGAAAGTAATTTGCTGTTCAATAGATGTGATCATGTCAGTTTGTAAAAGTTAGAAATTGTTCTTTTTCGAATTGTTTTGAAACATGATGAATTGATATAATTTTCATATCTTTATTAACATAAACCAGTGAACCCCAAACATGTACTTCTATACCATACATATAGGCATTTTACTTTTTATATTATAATATAGTTCTAATTTGTTAAGCTTTTTATTTTGTTGTTTCAAACTTATAAAAAAAGTTGCAAGAACAATACAAAAAATTGCTATTATATGGCAATTTTACAATTCCAGTATTTCTTCTGTATATTAGTTGGCATTTTCTTGTATGGAAGAGTTTTTCCCTTTTCCTCCAATTTAAAAAAAAAAAAAACCTGTTATTGATTCTGAGCCATTCTCATTATGTTCAGTGAATAGTAAACTACTACAACCCTTTTTTATTTTCATATTCAGGTTGTCCCAGAGTGGACCAGTGGAAATGTGTTCAGAATGGTGCATGTGTATTTTTGACCTACTCATCACTTTTTTTGAGCACTTCCTTATTTTCTGGCACAATAAAAATGTTATAGGCTTACTTTGTTTCTTTGCTGTCCTAGGTGTAGAATCAGCCTTTTCCTCAAGGAGTCTTCATTTCTTTTAGTTAGGAATAGTGTTTAGGAACAGAAATCTGGATGTTTTCTTCGTGTTTTTTTTACTTTATTCTTTTATACCTAACCATGTAATTCATCTGGAATATATCCCTCAATGTTGTATGGAGTTTAAATATATAGCAGTAAGATACAAACTGGAGATATTTATTTGTGTTTGTATTCTTGCCCTTCAGGGACACCAATTCAGGGGAAAATCTTAATTAATGTATTCAAATTATTTCAAATTATGTATATTATTACATATAATATTATTATTATTATGTATATATTTGATTTTATGTCTTATGACAGTTATGTTTTCTCTAACTTAGGTGCATTTTCTAGAATCCTAAAACTTTGTGAGGAAAAATGTGAAACAGATGAAAAAAAGAAGGGACGAAAAGGCAGCAGTGTACCGTCTGTGAAAGGAATTTCAAATTTAGGAAATACTTGCTTTTTTAATGCAGTCATGCAGGTAAGAGCCATCAGGAATCTTTGTAAAATGTAAAAGATAACTTTAATTAATTTATATTTACCGACACACCTGTAAACTAGCAATTCACTGCTGAAGGTTCGCCTAGAAATTTCCATTTTCTTTTTGTTTTAGGCTGTCTGTAGCCATTGCTGCTTACATATATATGCCTCATTTTTGCACAGTGCTTCTGGAAGTCCTTCTCTGTTTTACTGTGGTTCTGTCCATAATACGGACATCTATTAAATGTGAAATGTGCACAGTCAGGTTTTTTAAAACTTAAAATTATTTTTTGCTCTGCTAGATGACATTGAGAGTTGAAGGGACCATTTATTCCATAGAATCAGAGGCATATGACAGCCGAATCAGAAGACTTTTTACTTTTGCTTTCTTTTAGAACTTGGCACAATCTTACATTCTTATGGAACTGATGAATGAGAACAAAGAAAATGGGACAAAACTCAAGATTTTTCCTTCTCCAGACTCTCAGCTGGTAAGAAGAATGACTACTGGGATAATTGCTCTTTTTAGATGAGCCACTGATGGTGCCAAAATTGATCTTTTGTATTTCTCAGCACTGTTAACTGAGATGGTGTTTTGAAAAAGTATTTTGAAAAAAATAATTCAAAAGCATTTTGTGAAAATAATCTGATTTTTAAATTCTAAAGTAAGACCTCCAAACATATGTGGTTCAAACATATCATGGGCCAAACGATACAAAAATATTATGGCAACTTTCAAACAAAAGGGTTTGGACTTTATTGAGCAAAATGTCTAGGACTCCTATTTTGGAGCATTTGCTTAAATATGACATTTTAGTTCTTTAAAACTAGATTTTATTTTAATAGTGAGCATCTAAAGGTTTTTTGGAGCCTAGTTTGAAAATAGGTTTAAGCTAATGAGAAAAGAAAAAAAAAGAAAGAAAAAAAAGCAGCCCTTAATATTCAGAAGCTGGCCTGGCACCACAATTAGGCCATATTTTTCAGTCTCACTCAAAATACCAACCTCAGGCCAGGTTACTCAGAGACTGATAAAATAAGACAAAGTAAAGCCACTTGATAATTTTTTCTAAACTCAGACAAAAGCAAGGTTAGTCTACCGCTTAGAAAAATCCCAAGCACCCTCTCATGACCAAAGTGAGAGACTGTGACTTCTTTGCTAATTACAGATTTAGCCTCATTCTTGTCTCCCAAAGAGACTAGAATTTTGGTTACCGTAACTCAAAGATAAGATTTATTGAGATACCAGTCTAAGAATTGTCTCCACTTTCTGACAGCAGTCCATTGAGAGCAAACCTTTGTTTCCTTAGACTCATCCCTGGATTATTCAACCAAAGACATATCCTGTATCAGTTCTTTCCAACACCGTCTTTTTAAGACACCGTGTGGTTTCCCATGGTGTGTTTTCTTCCTAAATGCAACAAGTAATAAACCCCTCTTGTTCAATTACTAGTGTGTTCCTGGTAGTCTTTGCCTAGAGGGCCCTGAGACCAGTAATAACTTTTTTGTTAGAAAGTGGTGTGTGTGTGTGTGTGTGTGTGTGTGTGTGTGTTTTGGAGGAAGAGAATGTATGTACAGCTCATGCCTTTTGAAAACACTTCAGAAAGGGGAGTTCTAAAAATTCTTAGCCCAATGTAGTAATCTTAGATTTTTCTTCCAAGGAGGAAGTTTTGAAAGACAGTATTGTTGTATTTCTTTGTTGAAAAGGCAGCCTGTAAACTTACTGCCTGTTCAGCCCCTTAAAATTTTTATGGCAGATCCCAGTGCCCTCTGCTAAAATGTAGTGAGGTAGTGAAAACTACTCACTGGGAGTTAGTGCTTCGTCATTTGAAAATATTTCCTATTAAATGTGATTAAATGTTAGGTACTTTACATGTGGAACTGTGTCTTGAGATGACTGTGGCAATTAGATATTATAGCTGATCACTTTCGATTGTGTTCTTCTAAGAGGAGAGTTTCAAGCTTAGGTCTTCGGTCTTTGGGACATAGAGTTGACCTGAGCTGGAGAACTATCAGTGTAGATCACTGCTCTTTGAATCACCAGTTTTACTTTGTCCTTGGCAATCTATATGCCTTTTGTTTTCCTTACCTTATTGTACTGGCTCTAACCTCTAGTAACATATTGAATAGAAATGATGAGAGCAGACATCCTTGCCTCAAATACCCAGAGTAGGGCAAAAATATTCAGTCCCTTTCATTAGCATCAGGAATGAAGTTAACTGTAGGATTTTCATAGGTTTTTTTTTTTTTTCTTCTTTCCTTTCATTTTCATTTCATTTCATTTCATTTCCCCATTTACCATCCCCTATTCTCTATGAGCTGGTTTTGGGGGTTTTGTTTTGTTTTAAATTCCATGTGTGAAATCATGTGGTATTTGTCTTTCTCTCTCTGATTTATTTCCCTTATAATAATACCCACAGGATCCATCCATGTTGTTTCAAATGGTGAGATTTCATTCTTTTTTTATGGCAGAATAATATTCCATTATATGTGTATACCGCCACATCTTCTTTATCTGTTCATCAACTGATGGGCCCTTGGGCTGATTCTGTAATTTGGCTATTGTAAATAATGCGGCACTAAATACAGGGGTGCATGTATCCCTTTGAAATAGTGTTTTTGTATTCATTGGTTAAATACCCAGTAGAGTGATTACTGGATCATATTGTAGTTCTATTTTTTAATTTTTGGAACCTCCATACTGTCTCCCACAATGGCTGCACCAGTTTGCATTTCCACTAACAGTGCACAAGGTTTCCATTTATTCCACATCCTCACCAACACTTGTTGTTTCTTACGTTTTTGATTTTAGCTATTCTGACAGACATGAAGTAATATCTCATTGTAGTTTTCATTTGCATTTCCCTGATAATGAGTGATGTTGAGTATCTTTTCATGTGTCTGTTGGCCATCTGGATGTCTTCTTTGGAGAAATGTCTGTTCATGTCTTCAACATGGCAGAGAGCACTTTTGATATTCAGAAGCTATGAAGAATTATAGCCTGTCCTTTCTGTGGTTTTAGTCAGATGATAGATTTTTAAGGATAGTGGGTATGAAATATATATATGTATGTATGTAATATATATGTATATATGAAATATACATGTATTTTATGAATACATGAATGAGATAACGTATTTGATATTGTCTTAAAAAATAATGTTCTGTAATGTCCTAAGATTATACTAGGGATCTGTTTTTAATTATAAGGAAAGGGGGTTACTAAAAATTCTAGAATAAAGTGGGTTTCTTCTTCACACAAGTCTACCTGCTTTTGTTAAGCTTTATGACTCTCCCTGGTAAAGAGGGAGAGTGGTGTACCAATTTTGTGACATAATTTCCCATTCCTTATTTTATTAGTAAACTATTTGGGGCAAAGAAGGGTATGGAGTTTTGCTAACAAATGTAATTTGTGATCATATGTAAAGTACACGTATCAGGTAGATCAGTAATTTTGCTTTTAGGAGAACACTTTTTTTTAAGACTTTATTTTTTTAAGTAATCTCTACACCCAATGTGGGCTTCAAACTCACAACCCTGAGATGGAATTGCGTGCTCTCCTGACTGAGCCAGCCAGGCGCATCTAGGAGAGAGCACATTAAGGGACAGTAATGAGCAACTAAAGATTGGTGATTTTACTTTTAAGCTAATAGTTTTATTAAATAAGGGGCAGAGGATATGCGAATACCTGTGTTTTTGAAGGTAAGGCTTTTAATTCCAATTTCCATTTTTAATATTCATTTTATATATGTAGGAATGAAGTTTCTTGATACACTTAAGGCAACTTAGTTCATTTAAGCAAAATGTAACTCCTAGATTTTTAATAATATTTAATTTTAAAATTGCATATTTCTGACATAGAGTTGATCATGTTTTTAAAGGACCCATTAATAGTGGAACTTTCAAGCCCTGGACCATTGACCTCAGCCTTGTTGGTGTTTCTTCACAGCATGAAGGAGACTGAAAAAGGACCACTTTCTCCTAAAGTTCTTTTTAATCAGCTTTGTCAGAAGTGGGTGCATCTAAGTTCTTGATATAAATAATAATGAGTTGTAAAATTCTAACGTATCAGTGCTTGTGAAATTCTAATATCACTTAGTATGAGTAGTTTTCACTCTTATTCTAACATCGCTATTATTGTCTAGATTCTCAAGAGAAAGGACTAATATTTATTTACTTGCAGCTCTGTGCTTTATGTAAATGATATCTCATAGCACTCTGAATTAGTGCTTGTTTATCCCCATTTTATAAATAAACTTAGACTCACAGAAGTTGAGCAGATTACCTAGTATTTTTTATTTGTATAAGATTTTATTTATTTATTTGACAGACAGAGATCACAAGTAGGCAGAGAGGCAGGCAGAGAGAGAGAGGAGGAAGCAGGCTCCCTGCTGAGTAGGGCTTAATCCCAGGACCCAGAGATAATGACCTGAGCTGAAGGCAGAGGCTTTAACCCACTGAGCCACCCAGGCGCCCCAGCTTACCTAGTTTTACAGTGGCAAAGCCACGATTCAAATAGATGTCTGTCCTGATTCAGAAGCCCATGATGTAATAACAAAAAATAAGAAAATTACAGAATTATAAAACCTGAAAGGTGCTGTAATAGGACATCTCAATCTAGTTTTCTTATATTTACTTTTATTTTATTATTATTTTTTTACACACACTGTACCCCCTGATGTGGGGCTCAAACTCATGACCCCAAGATCAAGAGTCATATGCTCTGCCAACTGAGCCAGCCAGGTGCCTTCTTTATTTTTATTTATTTATTTTTAAAAAGATTTTATTTATTTATTTGACAGAGATCACAAGTAGGCAGAGAAAGAGAGAGAGAGAGAGAAAGAGGAAGAAGCAGGCTCCCTGCTGAGCAAAGAGCCCGATGCGGGACTCGATCCCAGGACTCTGGGATCAAGACCTGAGCTGAAGGCAGAGGCTTAACCCACTGAGCCACCCAGGCACCCCCTTCTTTAGTTTTAAAGACAAGCTTTGAGGGAAATAGAATTTAAGTGAATTTCTCAAGATAGCACTGTATGTTGAAAACCGAAATTCTTGTGTGCCAGAAATAAATACATACCATAAAGGACCTGACTTAACTTTAGTTCTTTCATATATTCTTTCATCTAAAGAATATGAGAGCTTATTTGTGTCAGGTGTTTACTAGAATCTAAGGGTACAATGTGTAATATATTAAAAATAGATACTGTCATGGAGCTCATGAGCTAGTCTTATCTCCAGGCTTTAAAATTGCATTTTAATTTAAGCTAGTTATTTGTGCATAGTATTATATTGTATTTCATCTCCTAGAACTGTACCAATGTTAATTATTTTTAAAAAATTCTAATTGTGGAAAGGACACTTAGCATGAGCTCTGCCTTCTTAAAAATGTTTAAGTGTACATTGTTGATATAGGTACAATGCTAAACAGCAGATCTCTAGCTTGTCGGTCTTGCCTGAGTGAAACTTTATGTCCATTGATTATGTCTATATATTCATTTCCTCTTCACTCCAGCCCCTGGTGGACACCATTGCCCTCTCTTTGATTCAGTGACTTTGCCTATTTTAGATTGCTTATGTAAATGGAATCACGCTATTTGTCTTTCTGTGACTGGCTTATTTCACGTAGCAAAATGTGCCATGGTATTTTGAATATAGTACAAAATATAGAGGGATATTACGTGTTTCATTTGGTTGGCAAATGCTGTTTTTTTCAAAGCCCAAAGAACAACAACAACAAAATCCAGGAAAAGTCTCAGAGACGTTGGTGCCTCACAGAGTTAAAGTTTTTAGGATTCTTTGTGTTTTCAAAATTTGTTTTTCGCTCTGCCAAAAATAACTGTTTTATATCTTTTTGTTGTTGTTGTTAAGATTTAATTTATTTATTTGGCAGACAGAGAGGCAGGCAGAGAGTGGGGGGGGGGGAAGCAGACTCCCTGCTGAGCCAGGAGTCTGATGTGGGGCCCGATCCCAGGACCCTGAGATCATGACTTGAGCCGAAGGCAGAGGCTTTAACCCACTGAGCCACCCAGGCGCCCCCTTTTTTTGTTGGTTTTGTAAAGATTGACAAATTTTTAAAAATAAGATAATAGGTGCTCATGATAAAAATTTAGAGTACTATTTGTACTCTGATCAAAAATCAAAAGCGATATGTGCAGGCACAGACATATATAGAAATTGTTTGCAACTTGCTTGTTTTGCTTAATATCTTCTTTTTAAAAAAGATTTTATTTATTTATCTGACAGAGATCACAAGTATGCAGAGAGACAGGCAGGGCGTGGGGGTGGGGAGCAGGCTCCCTCCTGAGCAGAGAGCTCCATGCAGGGCTCAATCCCAGGACCCTGGGAGGCTTAACTCACTGAGCCACCCAGGCGCCTCTGCTTAATATCTTTTCTACATTTTTCCATATTACATGTGGAAATGACATGTTTGATTTAATGTGTGTGTGTATTGCTCTTGTGAAAATACATCTGTAGGACCAATAGAATTACTGGATCAAAGCAAATTGTATTTGCTTTGCTATGTTTATGTTAAAAAGAAATTTATAAGAAAAGTAATTTTTTAAAAAAAATCTGGTGAAGATTTAAGCCATATACATTGTGTCTGTTTTTGGACTCTGTTCCACTGATCTAAATGTCCACCCTTACCCCAGTTCTGCACTCTCATTACTGTAGCCTCATAGTAAGTCTTAGAATTGGGTAGTGTGAGTGCTCAAACTTTCCTTTCCTTTCCTTTTTTTTTTTTTTTTAACTACTCCAGGTCCTTTGCTTTTTTATGTGAATTTTAGAATCAGTTTGTTCATTGGGATTGCATTTGGAGATCAGTTTGGAGAGGACATCTTAACAATGTTGAGTCTTCCAATGATGATTATGAAATATCTTTTCAGTTATTTAGGTATTTGATTTTCCTCATCAACTTTGTGGTTTTTCAGCTTACAAACCCTGCACTATCTTGTTACATTTACCTTAAGTATGTAATATTTTTAAATACTATTTATTATAAATTGGTATGTTAGAAAAACTTCAACATCCATTTGTACATTCCTTTTTTTTTTTTTTAAGATTTTATTTATTTATCAGAAGGGGGGGGAGAGAGCGAGCACAGGCAGACAGAATGGCAGGTAGAGACAGAGGGAGAAGCAGGCTCCCTGCTGAGTAAGGAGCCTGAGTGGGACTCGATCCCAGGATGCGGGGATCATGACCTGAGCCGAAGGCAGCTGCTTAACCAACTGAGCCACCCAGGCGTCCCCATTTGTACATTCCTAATATACAGAAATATACTTGAGTTCTGTATATTGATCTTGTTTTGCATATTGATCTTGTTTTTGTTCCCTTACTCAGTTTATTTACTGGTTGTGGTAGTTTAATGTAGAAGATCTTCAGGATTTCTCATTTTGAATAGGTGACTCTCTTCACATGTTTGTTGATTTTTCTCTTTTAATTTGGTATTGGTAACTCAGATAGGCTCCATTAAAGATTCTGTATGTCATCACAGAATATTTTACTCCAGTCCTAGGTAGAAGAAGAAAGAAAAAAATCTAAGTTTAGCAAATTTTCTTGAGTGGTTTAGAAAGCGGTACTGCTTTGTGCACAGTTGAGATGGAGCTATAGGCAGAGATGTGGTAGAGAATGTTCCTCCTCTTTTCATGAGCAATTTCCATCCTGTGCATCTGCTTCCAAAGCTGGAGACTGGTCGTCCTACCTGCCACCTGGCAGATGAGGATCTCTGAAGGATTCCCTGGTTTCCCCTTGCAGCCTTCTTCCATTCCACAGACCTTTCTTAATCCCTCCGGCACAAATGTTGTGTTATGCAATTTCAGCCTTATATGGATTCCAGCCATGAAAGCCCAAATGGGGTTAGGATTTGTGTCCCACTTGGTTTCTGTCCTCAACACTGGTCTAGAAGGTGAACAATATCTACCACATGCAGAAAGGGAAGCCTACAAGGGGAGTAAATCAAAGTCTCAACATCTTGCTGCTTTTGTTACTTCTTAACAAGAGTGAGTAACTGAAATTATGGCTCCTGTTATAGGCTAGATTCACTACTATTTCAGATAGCATTTTAATACCAGGGACTCACAGTAGTGCATTACTGGTGTGAATGTTTATTATGAGATGAGGAATAATGCTTAAAGTATGGAACTTAAGAATCAAAAGATCTGGATTTAGGTCAGTGGCACTTAGCTTGTTCTTCAGTTTTCTCAAGTGTAAAACAGAATTCACATTAATTATGAATTTCTTAACAGCACTGCTGTGCATGTCAAAGGAGATATGTTACACATACCCTAATGAGACCATTGTAAACTCGTATTACCACAACATATTCTTACTCTTTTATATTATTTAGACAGAATTCTTTCTTTGTCTTCAAGCACTATCTAAATTTAGTACTTATTTTTATTTAAGGCAAAATGCTCATTTTAGTATTGGAGTTTGTTGCAGAAAATACTACTTTTTAAGGTTACTGAAATCACCTAAATATTTGCTCTGTTGAAGTCTCCATGAACAGCACCTGATCCTTTGATTAATAGAAGGAAATATAATTGGTCAAATCCTTAAAATAAATACATTCACAGAGATACCAGATTGTAGTTCTTTATTTTAATATAATTAACCTCTTGTTTTTCTTTTGGTTATTCAGGGTGGGAAGAAAATAGACCACAGTGGCTTGGGTTTGAATACTTTTTGTTTGCTTGTTTGCTGTGTGACCTTGCAAATTCTGTAAATAATCCCTCTAAACCTCTTATATAAGCCAGAGAAAATAGTGCATTCCGAACTTGTTTGAGGATTTGATGACTTGTCATATATAAAGCTTCACATAGGTACTGTGCATGCATGTAGTAGTTGCTTGATAAATGGTAGCCATATTATTCTCTGTGTACTTAAGATCTCATCCTAATTGGAACAGTGATCACATCTGGTCTTTTTACTTAGTAGAAAAAGGACTTACATTGAATCTTTGACTAGATGCTATTTAAAAATAATTTTAGATGATAGTAATATATTGTTGATGAAATGATCTTTTTTTCTTTCCTGTTTTGTTTTTAAATCATAGGGCCCCTCGGTTTAAAAGTTTCCAGCAACAGGACAGTCAGGAGCTTCTGCATTATCTGCTGGATGCAGTGAGGACAGAAGAAACAAAGGTCAGGTTTTGTTAAGTTTATTGCATATACTCTTTAAGAAGAGGGTACAAAACTGAAGGAATTAATTTTTACCATCATTTTAATGTAGGTTAAGAAGTAATTTGATCTTTCTTTCTATTTATTCCTTTATATGTATTTTTTGCCTCTTCTTTTTTTTTTTTTAAAGATTTTTATTTATTTATTTGAAAGAGAGACAGTGAGAGAGAGCATGAGAGGCCGGAAGGTCAGAGGGAGAAGCAGACTCCCCATGGAGCTGGGAGCCTGATACGGGACTCAATCCTGGGACTCCGGGACCGTGACCTGAGCCGAAGGCGGTTGCTTAACCAACTGAGCCACCCAGGCGCCCCTTTTTTTTTTTGCCTCTTCTAAGAGAATGTTTTCTCTCAACCTTTTGCAACCCTATTATCCTTTATTAGTTAATACCATTTAACTATAAATAAAAATATCCAAGCTGGCTTAAAGAAAAGAGAATCTGAGACTCTAGGGACAGGAAGAGTCTTAGAGTCCAGAGAACATTCTCCTAACTTCCCTGGGTTCTCTGACCTGTTGATTCTCTTTGTTCCTCTCCCCGAAGATGGAGCTGTCGCTGTGCTGCTCTCTCTGAACGCTAAATCTGCATATTGTGCAGATGTTGCGGTTCCACATGTATTAAAACAAAACTGGCTGCTTATGAAGCCCCAATTCTGAATTCCCAAGTGAGAAACTTTGTTACTCCACGTTGGATTAGGGTCTACTCAAGGATCAGTCACTTACAAGAAGGGAAGGAGGATCCCAGCCTCCTGGATCAGGGAATATTTCTGAGAAAAGAAGGAATGGCTCATGGCCTGGATAGATTTCCCAAGTGTTCCTTGTAATCCTGTCCCTTAATCAATTGGGTCATAGTTGACTTTAATATTAAATGAGTGAAATTCATCATTTTTTGGTGGAGTCCTGCAAATGGCATACAATTTTTCAGAGAAAATGCAAGATACCAAAGATGTCAAGTACATAGTACATATCCTTCTTATTTCCCCCTTTTCACTCAGAGCGAAATAATAATAATATTAATAATAATAATAATAATAATAATCCTTCATAACAGTTGTGCTGAGTCTGGATTTAACCTCAGAACCATTTTCAGCCGAGCACTGCAGACAGGCTCTGTCAATCGTAATTGTCTTAATAGGTCAAATCCTGTTTTCCATTCAAGATAAATATACTTCTTAATCTATATTAACATGTGGTTAAGCAACCATCTGAAAATGAAGTACTCATATGCTTGTGGTAGCCGTTACCATGTTACTAGGTAAGGGGGACCTTTCTCTCTCTCTCTTTTTTTTAAATCCCACCTTCAATTGTAATCCTGCAGTATTCTAGCTTCCAGTGAAGAGAGAGTTAGGGTTCTGATATTTTCTTATAAGTTATCTCAAAGAATGAGTTAATCATTCCCTCCTGCTACCAAATAGTGTTTATTACAATCCTGTTCTTGTCTGTTTATTGACTTTCATATTAAATTAGTTGAATTCAACTTTTGAAGGTGTCACTTTTTAAGTTTTTTTAAGTTTTTAAAGTTTCTTTTTAAGTTTTACATATACATTTTATATATATATATATTAAGTTTTTATATTAATTGCAGTTAGTGAACATACAGTATTATATTAGTTTCAAGTATACAATATCGTGAGTCAGCACTTCCATACATCACCTGGTGCTCATCACAGGTGCAGTCCTTTATCCCCATCACCTATTTCACCCATCCCCCTGCCACCTCCTCTCTGGTAACCATCAGTTTGTTCTCTAGAGTTAAGAGTCTGCTTCCTGGTTTGTCCCTCTCTCTCTCTCCCCTCCCCCTCTCCCTGGCCCTGTACTCATTCGTTTTGTTTCTTAAATTCACATATAAGTGAAATCATATGGTATATGTCTTTCTCGGACTCTTATTTCTCTTGGCATTATACTCTAGTTCCATCTGTGTTATTGCAAATGGCAAGATTTCATTCTTTTTTATGGATGAATAATATTCTACTGCATGTTCAGACATAGATACATATATATTACATCTTCTTTATCTATTCATCAATCAGTGGACTCGGGCTGCTTCTATAATTGGGCTATTGCAAATGATGCTATAGTAAACATTGGGGTGCATGCATCGCTTTGAATTAGTGTTTTTATATTCTTTGGGTAAATACCCATTAGTGCCATTGCTTTATCACAGGGTAGTTCTATTTTTAACTTTCTGAAGAAACTTCAACTATTTTCCACAATGGCCGCACCAGTGTGCATTTCCAACAGTGCAGGGGGCGGGGAGGGGACATGGTTCCTTTTCTTCTACATCCTCACCAACAGCTGATATTTCTTATGTTTTTTATTTTAGTCATTCTGAGAGGTGTGAGGTGATCTCCTTGTAGTTTTGATTTGCATTTTTCTGGTGATGAATGATCATGAACATCTTTTCATGTGTCTATTGGCGATGTGTATATCTTCTTTGGAGAAGGGTCTCTTCATGTCTCCTGCCCATTTGGTAATTGGATTACTTGTTTTTTAGGTGTTGAGTTGTATCAGTTCTTTTATGTATTTAGTTACTACCCCTTTATTGGATTTATCATTTGCAAATATCTTCTGTTTCTTGCCTTTTAGTTTTATGGATTGTTTCCTTTGCTGTGAAAGAGGTTTTTTATTTTGGTGTAGTCCCCCAAAAGTTTATTTTTGCTTTTGTTTCTCCTGCCTCAGGAGACATACTTAGAAAGAAGTTGCTACAGCCGGTGTCGAAGTTGTTACCATCTGTTTTTTCTTCTAGGATTTTTATGGTTTCAGGTTTTATATTTAGGTCTTTAATCCATTTTGAGTTTATTTTTGTGTCTGGTCCAGTTTCATTCTTTTGCAGGTAGCTGTCCAGTTTTTTCACCATCATTTGTGGAAGAAAGTCTTTTTCCTATTGGATATTCTTTCCTGTTTTGTCAAAGTTTAATTGACCATATAATTGTAGGTTTATTTCTGGGTTTTCTAATCTGTTCCACTGATTCATATGTCTGTTTTGTGCCAGTACCATACTGTTTTGACTCCTACAGCTTTGTAATATAATTTGAAGTCTGGAATTGCGATGCCTCCAGCTTTGCTTTTCTTTCTTAAGATTGCTTTGACTATTTGGGGTCTTTTGTGATTCCATACAGATTTTAGGATTTTTTGTTGTATGGTATAATTTAACATGTGAAGCCATCTGGTCCTGGACTTTTGTTCGTTGGGAGTTTGATTACTGATTCAATTTCTTTGCTGGTTATCTGTTCAAATTTTCTATTTCTTCTTATTTCACTTTTGGTAGTTTATATGTTTCTAGAATTTATCCATTTTTCTAGATTGCCCAATTTGTTGACATATGGTTTTACATACTACTCTTTTATAATTGTTTGTATTTTTGTGGTGTTGGTTATTTCTTCTCTCTCATTTGTAATTTTGTCTGAGTCCCTTCTCTTTTTTTCTTGTGAAGTCTGGTTAGGGGTTTATCAGTTTTATTGATATATGTTTTATTTTTTCAGAGAACCTGCTTCTGGTTTCACTGAGCTGGATTTTGTTTTTGTTTTTTAGTTTTTGTATCATTTATATCTGCTCTGATCTTTATTATTTCTTCCCTTCTGCTGGTTTTAGGTTTTATTTATTGTTCTTTTTTCTAGCTCCTTTATTTGTAAGGTTAAGTTGTTTATTTGAGACTTTTTTGGCTTCTTGAGGTAAGCATGTATTGCCATAAATTTCCCTCTTAGAACTGCTTTTGCTGTATCTCAGAAGTTTTGGGCTGTGGTGATTTTATTTTTATGTGTTTCTATGTATTTTTAAAATTTCTTCTTTTATTTACTGGTTGGCTTATTCATTGTTTAGTAGCATGTTGTCTGACCTCCATGTATTTGTGGTCTTAACAGATTTTTCTTGTGGTTAATTTCTAGTTTCATAGTGTTGTGGTCAGAAAAGATGCATGGTATGACTTTGATTTTGAGTTTGTTACGACTTGTTTTGTGGCCTAATATATGATCTGTCCTGGAGAATGTTTTATATGCACCTGAAAAGAATGTGTATGCTGCTGATTTAGGATGGAATGTTCTGCATATATCTGTTAAGGCCATCTTGTCCAGTGTGTCACCCAAAGCCATTGTTTTCTTGTTGAATTTTTTGTTGAATCTGTCCATTGACATAAGTGGGGGTGTTAAAGTCCCCTACCTTTATTGTGTTATTATTGATTAGTTCCTTTATGTTTGTTATGAACTTTTATGTATGTGGTTGCATAAATATTTACAGCTATCATATCTTCTTGTTGGATAGTCCCCTTTATGACTATATAGTGTTCTTTTTTGTTTCTCATTCTAGACTCTGTTTTTTTTTAATTATTATTATTTTTAAAGATTTTATTTATTTATTTATTTGACAGGCAGAGATCACAAGTAGGCAGAGAGGCAGAGGGGGAAGCAGGCTCCCTGCTGAGCAGAGAGCCCAATGCTGGGCTTGATCTCAGGACCCTGAGATCATGACCTGAGTCAAAGGCAGAGGCTTAACCCACTGAGCCACCCAGGCACCCCTAGACTCTGTTTTAAAGTCTGTTTTGTCCAATATAAATATTGCTGCCCTGGTTTTCTTTTGACATCCATTTTTGTGATAAGTGTTTCTCCATTCCTCACCTTCAGTCTGCAGCTGACTTTAGATCTGAAGTGAGCCTCTCATAGATAGCATATGGATGGGTCTTTTTTTTTTTCTCCCCATTCTATCACACTATCTTTTGATTGAAGTAATTAGTTTATTTACATTCAAAATAATTATTGATATTGCCATTATATTACTTCTTCTATAGTTGTTTCTGAAGATTTTCCGTGATCCTTTCTTATCTTTCTCTTTTTTCATGGTTTGCTGGGGTTTTTTAGTGATCTGTTTTTCTAGGGATATATTTAGTGATATAATTTTTTTCTTCTTATTCTTGGCATGTTTTTAGTGGTTCTTGATTTGTGGTTACCATTAGGTTTGTATATAACATCTTCTACATGTAACAGCTTATGTGAAGTTGGTGGTCATTTAAGTTGAGCCCATTCATTATTCCTCTCCTTCCTACATTTTAGGTATATGATAACATACTTTATATCCTTTTATTTTGTGAGCTCCTTGACTAATTTTTTTTTTTTTTACAGAAGTACTCATTTTTACTGCTTTTGTGTTTCTTACCTTCATATTGTCACTTTTGGTCTCTCCTTTGTTGAATAAGTTTTCTGTGCTCAACTTTAAATGGACAATTTCTGTGGAGAATTTGAATTGGAAAAAAACAGTTTTTTTCTTTTAAAGATTTTATTTATTTATTTGACAGACAGAGATCATAAGTAGGCAGAGAGGCAGGCAGAGAGAAAGGAAGGGAAGCAGGCTCTCTTCTGGGCAGAGAGCCCAACGTGGGGCTTGATCCCAGGACCATGACCCAAGCCGCAGAGGGTTTAACACACTGAGCCACCTAGGTACCCCAAAAAACCAGTTTCTTAAATAAGTTATACTACCTAGTTTCTTGGGGATTTTCAGTTATTTTGAATATGTCATAATTTGAAAGAACTGATAAATTGATAAGATAATACTACATCATGTTTTACCTATAATTTATTTTTAAAAAATAAATTAAGGGATTTATAGGTAAGTTTTGAGGACATTAGCACAATCCTCCTGAGCAAATATTTGATCATATTTTCTTTGGTTTAGAAATTGATTTAGAAATTTAGGATGGGAGATTCAAACTTAAGTCTTTCTTTTTTTTTTTTTTTTAAGATTTTATTCATTTATTTGACAGAGAGAGATCACAAGTAGGCAGAAAGGCAGGCAGAGGAGAGAGAGGGAAGCAGGCTCCCTGCGGAGCAGAGAGCCCAATGCTGGGCTTGATCCCAGGACCCTGAGACCATGACCTGAGCTGAAGGCAGAGGCTTAACCCACTGAGCCACGCAGGTGCCCCCAAACTTAGGTCTTTCTGACTACTAGATGAATGGTGCTTTTTAATTCTATACAGTACTGCTTATTAAAGTTTAGTTTTAATGCTTGATCATCAATGACCAATATAAAAAAATTTTAAGCTTGCTATTTAAAAGTTAACCATTTAACCATGTGGTGCATAAACAGTGAAATCTTGGAACATGGAAAAAATAAAATTAAATTTAAAAAAATTAACCATAATTATTTCACTCTTTGATATAATATTAAATCTGATTCAGTAACTTTGGCATATTGATATTCTTGTTGAGGGAGTTGATACAATGCAACAAGGTGGGGGAGAAATACAGACAGAGACTTGTATCTTAAATGATAAATGCATATTGATGCTTCTAAGCCTACAGACAATATAGGAGTTAAGATTAATTCAGACAATCAATTTCTAGATGATTGTTCTTCTGGTATGATTTGTAAGAATATGTTTACTATATGGTCCTGTATCATTGTAAATGGAATTAAAAATTACCTCTACATTGTTTTTGTCATTATTCAAATAAAACTGTAAAATCTATCCCTATCATCTTCCCCTATCTTACTTCTGTTACTTGATGGCATACTTTGTCACAATTAAATTGAATTAAATTAATTAAATTATTTGTTTTGTGCATTAGGATTCACAATATCTTAAAAACTCAGGCAGTACAGTGGGAAACCTGGCTTTTTGGAAGCTCTCATTCCTCTGTTTGAGGGTTTAGATGGTGTGGCAAAATTAACATGTCAGATCTGTGGGTTTATTCGCTCTTGTAAGCAGGGACAGGCATGCGGTCAGTTACAGTGAGTCCCCAAGCAAGAGCTGCATTGTCTGGCCTGGGAACGCCACAGCTGGCGATCGTGCCGTTGTTGTAGTTTGTCACTGCTGTGTGTGTTTTGATTGAAGAAAGGCTCCAGCGTGGTATCTGCCACCAGAATCTTGTAGTAATGATGAACAACTACTGACCTCCTTTCGTAATGTTTCATTAAAGTTTTTTCCTTATGGCTGTAAAGTTGTGAGCGATGCCACACTTTGGCCAGGTAGAGTGCTAAAGGGACCATTTGTGCAAAAATTGTAAATTTCTTGTGGACAAAGTAAAATCAAATTTACTGTAAGAAATTATTTTATAGGCAGCCTTTCAACTTATAAGGTATGTGCTTCTTCACTGTCTTGCTTTTAATTTGAGCTATCACCAAATTGGTGATGCTACATTTTTATTTCCAAAGATCTATCACTGATACATTATTGGTTAGGATTATTGTAAAGGCAGACTGTTTCAGTTAACTTTTAAGCCATGGGTGTTACGCATTCTTACTGAAAGAAGTTTATGGTGGAGATTTAAAATAGTTGAACCTTGACCCTGCTAATTGATTAATGTGCTGCAGTTGTTAGCAGCTCCCTGGCCAAAGTCTGTCTCTCGCTGGTGCTCTCTCTCTCTCCCTCCTTTTTTTTTTTTTTTTTTTTTTTAAACTTAAACGGTTCAAAGCATGACTCTCAACAATGAGAGGCTATAGCTGAACCTAAACTCATTTATTCTATTCAACTTGATGAATTACCTATTAATTAACTCCTTTAACAGTTTAGAGAATATAAATCTGTGGCTAAGATACAATAAAAAAAGCAAATGTCTAATAGTTTAGAAGTTAATAATTTAAACAGCTCCATTGTTTTTATTTTTAAGAGTTTGACATATATTATAGCTTACATTTCAGCAAATGTCAAAGACTCATTAAATCATATTGAAAGTCACTTTTGAATTGGTAAAATATTCAAATTATAAAATATATTTATAGACTTATAACTTGGTTTAGAATTTTTTATCTTTGCTAGCTGGAGAGGCTTTTTACAGTGATACTAAGTATTTACAGGTGAATATGGCATTTATTGGAATCTTTAAGTCCATTTTCCTGCATGGAATTCATTCTAATTTGTTTATTTTGATGCAATAAATTCTGTTTTGAAGGTGTAAAAGTCAGCTTCAGCTCAGTATCTGAGTTACATCAATTTTCAAATTTATTGCATCTGAATTGGAGATTATTTCAATATTTAATTGCTTTGGGGATATATTTTATAATTTTTATTTTCTTCACATATATTTCAAGAAAGTATGACATGGCACAGATCACTGTATATTTACTTTTGTACCCTACTTTGTATGTATTTACGTTTTTGAATCTTGAATCAACTTTCAAAATATACTTGAAGAAAATAGTCAGCAGTTCTAGGAAATATAATGCGCTGATTGTAGGCCAGTTAATAAATGAAACTCAGTTTCACAATTATTGGGGAAGGTATTAAAAACTTATCATGAAATCTATCCTACATACAGAAGAATGTGTGTCTATATGCATATAGATCTATATATACACACACAAATAGTTTAAGCATAATATAAGGAAAAGCCGTTTTCCACTAGAAACCCTCCTCACCATCACACCCAAAGTTTAAAAAAATAGGATGTTTTTAGTGCCATAGAAGCCACCTGTTATTTCTTTTCAACCATATCTTCTTCATCAGAGGAGATGATTTTTTTTTTTTAAGATTTTATTTATTTATTTGACAGAGCTCACAAGTAGGCAGAGAGGCAGGCAGAGAGAAAGGAGGAAGCAGGCTCCCTGTGAGCAGAGAGCCGGACATGGGGCTTGATCCCAGGACCCTGGGATCATAACCTGAGCCGAAGGCAGAGACTTAATCCACTGAGCCACCCACACGCCTTGATTTTTTTTTTTTTTTACTTTTACAGTAATCGTTTTATTGCCTTATAGTTTTGAGAGCGACCTGTGTATGCTTAAGCTGTAGATTGTTTAGTTTTTCGTAACTGGTTACTAAGTGCAAACCTATTCCCATTATCGGGATGAAGGATCCCCAAAAAAGAGGGACTGAGAGAATCTCTAGAACATTGTCTGGCTTTGGTGTCCCAGAATTTCTAAACGTTCTTTCTGCGGAAGTCAGTGGGCAAGATCATGAATGTGTCCTGAGCCACGCTTGTCAAAGTCAAAGCCACAGACAAAGTTACTAGCTCTCCGGTCCAAAAAGGTTAAAGGCTGCTCTGCGTCTTCTGCTTCAGAGTTCATCATGACCCACCTCCTTGCTCTCAGGAACAGGTCAGAGCAGAACAACTTTGGGTTAGGTAATGTGTATCCTCTGCTGATCCACAGCAGAGCTGGGGGAGGAGAATAAGGACATTAGCAGCTCATTCCCCATATATTCTGTTCTCAGATTTAAAACATGGTACAGGAGCAGGGGGATCTTGGTGGTGACTGTCTGTCTGTCTCCTGCTCTCACTGCTTCGGTTTGGGTTGGTTGCCTCCTACATTTGATGTACAGGCATTGTTCTGGAATTCCCTCTAATTATGCTCCTGGGAATTCTCTTGCCTCTTTTTTTTTAAATTATTTTTTCTATTTTTTATTACGTTAGTCACGATACAGTACCTCATTAGTTTTTGATGTAGTGTTCCAAGATTCATTGTTTATGTATAACACCCAGTGCTCCATGCAATGTGTGCCCTCCTTAACACCCATCACCAGGCTGACCCATCCCCACACTCCCCTTCTCTCTAAAACCCTCAGTTTGTTTCTTGGAGTCCACAGTTTCTCATGGTTCATCTCCCCCTCTGATTTCCCCCAACTCACTTCTCCTCTCCTTCCCTCAGTGTTCTCCTTGTTATTCCTTATGCTCCACAATTAAGTGAAACTATATGATAATTGACTCTTTCTGTTTGACTTAGTTCACTCAGTATGATCTCCTGCAGTCCTATCCATGTTGATGCAAAAGTTGGGTATTCATTATTTCTGATGACTGAGTAATATTCCATCGTGTATATGGACCACATCTTCTTTATCCATTCGTTTGTTGAATGGCATCTTGGCTCTTCCCACAGTTTGGCTATTGTGGACACTGCTGCTTTGAACATGAGGGTGCATATAGCCCTTCTTTTCACTACATCTTTGGGGTAAACACCCAGTAGTGCAATTGCCAGGTCATAGGGTAGCTCTATTTTTAATTATTTGAGGAACCTCCATGCTGTTTTCCAGAGTGCTTGCGCCAGCTTGCATTCCCACCCACAGTGTTTCTGCAACCTCGCCAGCCTCTGTCATTCCCTGACTTGTTAATTTTAGCCATTCTGACTGGTGTGAGGTGGTATCTCATTGTAGTTTTGATTTGTATTTCCTTGATACCAAGTGATGTGGAGCACTTTTTCATGTGTCTGGAAGACATCTGGTTGTCTTCTTTGCAGTAATATCTGTTCATGTCCTCTGCCCATTTCTTGATTGGATTATATATTCTTTGGGTGTTGAGTTTGATAAGTTCTTTATAGATTTTGGATACTAGTCCTTTATCAGATATGTTGTTTGCAAATATCTTCTCCCATTCTGTCAGTTGTCTTTTGATCTTGTTGACTGTTTCCTTTGCTGTGCAGAAGCTTTTGATCTTGATGAAATCCCAATAGTTCATTTTTGTCCTTGCTTCCCTTGCCTCTGCGCTGTTTATTATATTCCATATATGAGTGAAATCACTTAATTGTCTTTCTCTGACTTATTTCACTTAGCACAGTACCCTCCAGTTCCATCCATGTCGATGTAAATGGTAGGTATTCATCCTTTCTGATGGCTGAGTAATATTCATTGTATATATGAACCACATCTTCTTTACCCATTCATCTGTCAAAGGACATCTTGGCTCCTTCCACAGTTTGGCTGTTGTGGACATTGCTGCTATGAATATTGGGATGCATGTGTCTCTTCTTTTCATTACTTCTGTATCTTTGGGGTAAATACCCAGTAGTGCAATTACTGGGTTGTAGGATAGCTATATTTTTAACTTCTTGAGGAACCTCCATACTTTTTTCCAGAGTGGCTGTATCAGATTACACATATAAGTGAACTCTTATGGTGTTTGTCTTTCTCTGACTTATTTCACTTAGCATAATATCATTCAGGTCCCTTCATGTTTTTCCAAATAGCAAGGTCTCATTCTTTTTTATGTCTAAGTAATTATTGCATTGTGTTTGTATTCCATTAGAACATTTTCTTTATTCATTCATCTATTGATGGACACGCGGTTTCTTCCATATCTTGTCTATTATAAGTAACACTACAGTAAACATAGGGGTACCTATATCTTTTCAAATTAGTGTTTTTGTTTTCTTTGGGTAAATACCCACTAGTGAGGGGCACTTGGGTGGCTCAGTCAATTGAACATCTATCTTCGGCTCAGGTCATGATCCCAGGGCCCTGGGATCAAGTCCTACATTGGGCTTCCTGCTCACAGGGAGCCTACTTCTCTCTCTCCTCCCTGCTGGTGCTCTCTTTCTCTCTCTCTCAAGTAAGTAAATAAATAAATCTTAAAAAAAAAATACCCACTAGTGGAACCACTGGATCATATGGTATTTCTATTTTTAATTTTTTGAGGTATCTCCTTACTGTTTTCTACAGTAGCTGCACCAAACTTACATTCCCATCATCAGTGCGCAAGGGTTCCTTTTTCTCCACATCCTCACCAACACTTGTGATTTCTTGTCTTTTTGATACTAGCCATTCTGATGGGTGTGAGGTGATATCTCATGGCAGGTTTGATTTGTATTTCCCTGATGACTAGTGATGCTGAACATCTTTTTATGCTGTCTACCATCTGTATGTCTTCATTGGAAAAATGTCTGTTCAGGTCCTCTGCCCACTTTTTTTTTTAAGGATTTTATTTAGTTATTGGACAGAGAGAGAGATCACAAGTAGGCAGAGAGGCAGGCAGAGAGAGAGGAGGAAGCAGGCTCCCCGCTGAGCAGAGAGCCCGATGTGGGGCTCCACCCCAGCACCCTGGGATCATGACCTGAGCTGAAGGCAGAGGCTTAACCCACTGAGCCACCCAGGTCCCCACCTCTGCCCATTTTTTTAATGCATTAAAAATCAAATCTAGTGGGACCAACGTCTGTCAGTATATTTCCTCCCCCCACACTGATTTTTTTCATTGCTCATTTGGAACTAATCTCTCCCTTCAATCTCTCACATTAAAAAAAAAAAGAGACAGAGTACCTATTATGTTAAATGAACACATTTAGGGGGCAAAAATGAAAGGTTTATTTAGGATCTGTCAAAAAACATGGTGTGTTTTTCCATTTGATCAGGTTTTCTTTTGTGTCTTTCAGTAGTGTTTGTAAGTTTTCTTCCTTTAGGTCTTACACATTCCTTAAGTTTATTCCTTATTTTATCTTTTTAGTTATTATAAATGGGGCATTTTCTTCCATTGCTTCTAACTGGTTTTTGTTTGTGTGTGTGAAGGCTATTGATGTCATTATATTTACATACCCCATATTAAATTCTTTTATTATTTATAGTAGTTTTTCATTTCAGTTTGTTCTTTTGGCTTTTCCAAATAAAAAATTATATCATCTGCAAATAATTTTATCTCCCTTAAAATTTTTATACCTCTGAGATTTATTTTTCTATCAAATGCATTGACTAGAACGTCAATACAGTGCTAAATAATAGTAATAAATCAAGGGATTTAATCTTATAATCTTTTTCTTCTTATATCTGTTAATATGATGGCTTGTATGAATAGATTTCCTAATATCCCTGCATTACTAGAACAAAAGTCTTAATGATACTATATTATTCTTTTAATGTGCTTCTGTATTTTACTTAGAGCTTTTTTCATATGTGATGTTGGCGTGTGTTGTATATATTCTTTGTCAGCTTTAGTAGAAATATTATGCTTCATGAAATAATTTGGAGGTTTCTCTTTTTTATGCTTTGAAAAATATGTTTAGTGGCATTCCTCTGTGAAATTATTAGGGCTTGGAGCTTTTTGTAAGGAGTACTGTGTAAATACCATTCTTCTCTCTCTGCTCATTCACCTACCCCATGAAAGCTGGAAGGTACTCTGTCTCTTCTGGGACTCATTTCCTAGAGAATTATCTAATTTTTTCTGAATTTTCAAATGTAATTACATGAGAGTGGAACAAAGTTGTCTCTTATGATTACTTGAAATATCTTTAGTCATGTTAGCGGTTTCCTTTTTCTTAGGTTGATGTTAACGCTTTTCATTCTTACTTTGATTAAGATTGGCTGGTAGGGGGCGCCTGGGTGGCTCAGTGGGTTAGGCCGCTGCCTTCGGCTCAGGTCATGATCTCAGGGTCCTGGGATCGAGCCCCGCATCAGACTTTCTGCTCAGCAGGGAGCCTGCTTCCTCCTCTCTCTGCCTGCCTCTCTGCCTTCTTAAAAAAAAAAAAAAAAAAAAAAAAGATTGGCTGGTAGGGGGTGCCTGGGTGGCTCAGTGGGTTAGGCCGCTGCCTTCAGCTCAGGTCATGATCTCAGGGTCCTAGGATCGAGCCCCACATCGGGCTCTCTGTTCAGCAGGGTGCCTGCTTCCCCCACCCCCCTCTAACTGCCTCTCTGCCTACTTGTGTTCTCTGTCAAATAAATAAATAAAATCTAAAAAAAAAAAAAAAAAAAGATTGGCTAGCAGGTGGGGTGCCTGGATGGTTCAGTGGGTTAAGCCTCTGCCTCCAGCTCAGGTCATGATCTCAGGGTCCTGGGATCGAGCCCCTGTGTCCTGGGATTGAGCCCCTCCCTCCTCGGATTGAGCCCCACATCCTGGGATCTCTGCTAAGTGGAGAGCATGTTTCCCCCTGCCTTTCTGCCTACTTGTGATCTCTCTCTCTCTGTCAAGTAAATAAATAAAGTCTTAAAAAAAAAAGAAAAAGATTGGCTAGTAGGTTTATTTATCCCTCACCCAAAGAATCAGCTTTTGATTAATTTATTAATCGCTTCAGTTTACATACTTTTATTTTCATTAATTCTTTTGTTTTGTTATTTACTTTCATTCAGCTTTGATATCCTTTTCCTAAATTTATGATTCAGCTGTTTAATTTATTTGTTTTTATTCTTTTTAATTGTTTTAAATATTTAAGGCTGTGAGTTTTCTTCTGAACAGTAGAATGTATCTGGCTTCTGGAGGATAATTAACAAGCTTTCCTCTCTCTGCACTGTTAAAAACGTGAATTAGAGAAGATTAAATTCATCCACTAAGTAGAGACATAATTAGTATAAAAGATGATAATTTATTAGTTCAAATGTCTTTATTCTTGGAATCCCGTTTTCATTCTGAAAAAGTTTTCTGTGATATTGGATCTCTCCTGAAACATAGGCAAAAGCTATGGAAACATATAAATCTCGTCATTTCCTAAGAGCTGCTAAAGACTTTAATACTAATACTCATTATTGATAACTGAATTCAAATAAAATGATAACTAGTCAAGATTTGGGGTATTCTTGCTATAGAAATTATTTGATGTTCTGGACTTACTCATGTATGTATATAAATAATCTAGATGAAGATCATCGTGACTAGTTTAAAAGCTTCTTATATAGAAAGATTTTCTTCAATAGATAAATTCCACATGGTCTCTGTGTTACCTTTTGTCCTGATTAAAATGATACATCATTTTAGGGACAGAGTGGTGGAGTGGGGGAGAGAGGGAAAAGAGGGAGAACTTACTCTAAACCTATAAGAATACATTCAAGTATGGACTCTTACTAAATTCTTGTTTGTTTTATAGCGAATACAAGCTAGCATTCTAAAAGCATTTAACAACCCAACTACTAAAACTGCTGATGAGGATACTAGAAAAAAAGTCAAAGGTATGTTGATTCTCTCACTATTAAAACTTTCTGCTGTAGAAAATTGTAAGTTTCTTTTCAGGGGAAAAAGAACTGAGCATTTATGTGAACTAATTCTATAAAGTAGTGGCCTTAAAGGGAGCTTACCCACAGCTTACTCCTGTGGCTACCAAGATAGTCTAGTTAGTCATAGAAAGAAAATTTTAGGATGTGTCCATGTGAACTTTAAAAACTAAAATTAGTATCAAATATACAGACTGACACTGATACC
Organism: Mustela nivalis; assembly: GCF_964662115.1. Taxonomy (NCBI): domain Eukaryota; kingdom Metazoa; phylum Chordata; class Mammalia; order Carnivora; family Mustelidae; genus Mustela; species Mustela nivalis. The sequence continues at coordinate 31,355,282 of NC_139024.1, forward strand.
CTAATGTGAGGTTTCCTAAGGGAGACATGAAAGGTTGTTGAAAGCAGTAGCCTCACTTGGAAGTTCCGTTTCATCATACTGTATCATTTTGCATTTGACCTGTGCTTGGATAAGTTGACTTACGGATATTATACAGTTTCATCTAGTCAAGTGCCTAAGCGTTCCAAAGATTCCTGCATGGAAACCAGTTATTGGAGAGAGTACTAAACCAAGCATACCTGTTTACTTTAGTGTCCGACTCTTCCTTAGCCAAGGTATGAGGCAAAACCAGTGATTATCTAATCAAAGCTGATTATTTATAATTATCAATATTTAAGTGTGGGCTTATATCTAATGATATGAGTGATTTGCTTTGTCCTAACTGTATATTCTGTCTTCAGATATTAACTAGTGGTTATATGAAATCATCATTTTTAGAAGGTGTTCAAAATATTATTTGTATTTTATTTATTTTCTTATCTATTTTTTTTGTCATTATATATATACTGCAGGTCTGTAATTCACAAAATGATTGTACATGCCCAAACTATATACAGTTAAGGGTTCAAGATATTTTTAAATTAAAGTATAGTTGACACACAATGTTACATTAGTTTCATGTGAAGGATTCAAGATTTTTAAAAATGTGGATTCTCATGTATGCTTTGGTTTTTTTGTTTGTTTTGAGATAGTGCCATCTACTGTATGTTTAGAATAACTGCCCAGTTTTGCTTTTCCTTCAGTTTTGTGTGATCTTTTCTATTTTTAATCCCTTGTACAGTTTTCTTAATGAAACATCTTAGTTTACCATAACTTATAGTAATTGTTATATTAAAGATGTTTAATGATATATCTAGCTATGAGTTGGCTGTGACATTCATTGCTTCAGATAATGTTTTAAAATGATTTTAAATGTTGTTTGTATTAAATTTGAAATTAGAAATCCAAAAAGGATTGAAGTTTGAAAGAGGAGTGAAGTTTGTTAATATATATTTTTTGTCCTAATTTACTGTGGAAAGTTTTAAACTTCTATTAAAGTAGGGAGAATAGTATGACGGAGCCTCATGTACTCCTCACCCCTCTTAAACTCTTAAACTACATTGAAGTCATGGCGTGTTATGTTTTACCTATGTTCTCCTAACCCATGATTATTTTAAAGCAGATCACAGGCATAATTTTCTTTGATTTATAAATATTTCCCAAACAGAATGATTTTACCATTTTAAACTGAATACACACAAACACACATACATATATAAATGTTATATATATGTATGTATTATATATATAAATGAGTGACAAATTGCCCACATTAATTCTTTACACTATGCTATGTTTACTTGTCTTTACTGCTCTGTTGCTTCCATAGTTATCGCCTAGGCATCGATATAGCCCTAAAAGCATAATCTTCTTTTTCATTCCCCCTGTCTACCTCTACGTTAGGCACAGAGGCTTTAAAGGGTTTAATGGGAGCAGTTGAGCTATGGTATAAACAATGGTTATTGGTCTACTTTTCTTGCCTCAAGTTTAAGAACAGTTCATCATTTCTTGGAATCTACTGTAGCTGGTAATCCAATTTTCTCTACAGAATTATAAAGAAGAAAGACATTATATAGTATGATGTATGTACATCATACAAAGAAGTATATTATTAATGTAGTACTGGACATCTTTTAAGTCAACAGAGAAAAAGCATGTTACATTGTTAGGTTGATGGCTGACTTTTTTTTGCATTAAAAAGTATTATTTTTACAGCATATGGAAGAGAAGGTGTGAAAATGAACTTCATAGATCGGATCTTTATTGGTGAATTAACTAGCACAGTCATGTGTGAAGAATGTGCAAATGTAGGTGCTTTGCAATTCACTTCAACATGGAATAGATTACAGTGATATCATTTTTTGTTTTCTTCCACATATAATCATCAGCATTTATTTTTGTTTGTGACAGATGACTACCTAATAGTTTTCAAAAGTCATTAGAATATCTCCTTCACTCCCAGAGGAGAAACATAATTTATAATTTTTTTAAGTGTTATTTTTCCTCTCGGCAAGCCTGTGAAGTTCTTTTAGCCTATTTTAATGTGCTGGAATGTGTTAGCTACTTGTTTGGATTGAAATGAAAGAGAAACTTATGGGAAGGGAGTAACTAGGTTCTATAACTATGCATTGCCCTAAAATATGATTCTAATAGAAATAACTTAAGGTAGTAACATAACTTAGGGTAATCTATCATATTTTATTTAAAGTTTACATTTATGTAACTTGTTTAAGTTTTGTTTAAAGTAGACTCACCTTTGAATGTAATGATAATTTTTATTTTGAATGCTGTCTGTACTTTTAACAACTTAAAACACATAAAGATTTTTTATAGGTTTTCAGTTACTTGGTAAAAGTATTTCTGAAAGCATATGGCTTGGAGTATGATAGGGGTAAACTTTTGTTACATTTTCCTGTCCCAGATTATGGCGTACCTTTCTTTTCCTCTGTAATCTTATAAAATCAGGATTATATGTTATATCTCCTTCTAGCCTGTCATGTTGAAGCACAGCATTTGTCAATGTGACATTACTTAAATTTCTAGTATTTTCAACACAGAACTTGATTTCTCGCTCACAAGCTAGAGAGAATCCTTTTAAACAGAGTTCACCTAAAGAATATGCAAAACACAGTCAAGCACTCTGGTTTTTGTTTTTTTTTTTAATGTTTCTATTTGATTTATGTTGTGGCATGTAATTTAGTTAATCAGTTTTATTAAACACAGTTTATTTTGAAGTTACTTTGAATATTCTAAGTTAGTCGTATTGGCAATATTATAAATTTCAGCTGGGTTGCATTTATTAGGTTTTGGGATATCTTGTTTTGATTAACAATATGTGCTGCTCTACCCAATTAAAATCATGGTTTGTTCCAGGGATGTTTTTTAACTTGAAATTCTAAGTTACCTGGGAAGTTTGATTTCTTTAAGAATTTATAAAACTCTACCTTGTCTATATTAGAACTCTAACTGAATTTCTCAATATGTTTTCTTTTTAAGATCTCCTCAGTGAATGATCCTTTTATTGATATTTCACTTCCTATAATAGAAGAACGGGTAAGGAGAAACTTAATGAGTCTTCTGTGAAGAGCATTTATTCGTTCATATACTTAGATATTTGTTGAGCATATGATCACATTATCTGCGAGTCTTTTTTTATACGATAATGGAGTTCATATACTGTATTTGATACTGGGATTTATGTATATATGCATAAATTATGATATAGTTCTTACTCTCAGGGACTTCAAACCATTATGTATTATAGTTTGAGAATTAATGTTAAGGAAGTTACCTAATTTCAAATGAGCTAGAAATTTTAAAAAGTAGATGATATCCAGAATTTATTTCCTAAAGAAGTTTTGTGTTATGTACATGACATCTATATAGGTTTCAAAACCTGTACTTTTGGGAAGAATGAGTAAATGTAGAAGTTTGCAGGCGACAGATAATGGTCAGTACAGTGACACTGTTACTATAGAAAATACTCCTCAACCCAGAGCCACCAAGAACCAGTCTTCATCTAAAGATAAGGTAAGATAATATGCATTTGTGAGACAAGTTTTTTAAAAAAACTTTTTAATAAGAAAAGTTTTAAAAATACACAGAAGTAGAGAAGGTAGTATAATAAATTCCCATGTACCCGTTTCTCAGATTCACAGTTATCAGATCATGGCTAATCATATTTTATCTATATCTATCCCACATTCTCCCCTTCCCCATTTCAGATTATTTTGAAATAATTCTGATATAAAAGATACTTTTTTGAAGACATAACCACAGCACATTATCCTAACTAAAAATATTAACAACTTTTAATACTGCCAATATCCAGTCATTATTTAAATTTTTGTAGTTGTCTCATAAATACCTTTTTTGTTTTTGCTTTTTAATGTGTGCTTGAATTTAGGATCTAAAAAAGATTTATAGGGGCACCTGCGTGGCTCAGTCATTAGGCATCTGTCTTCAGCTCAGGTCATGATCCCAGGCTCCTGGGATGAAGCCCTGCATCAGGCTCCCTGCTTGGCGGGAAGCCTGCTTCTCCCTCTCCCACTCCCCCTGCTTATGTTCCCTCTCTCACTGTGTCTCTCTCAGTCAAATAAATAAAATCTTTAAAAAGTAAACAACAAAAAAAATCTATCGACTGCAGTTGATTGCCATCTCTTAATCACATGTCTCTTATATCTCTTTTATTTTTTAAAGATTTTATTTATTCATGAGAGACAGAGAGAGGGAGAGGGAGAAGCAGGCTCCCAGCAGAGGGCATTTGTTAAAGAAATCAGGTCATTCTTTTCCCCCTATGATTTCTCACATTCCCACATTCAGTAGTAATTTATTTTGCTATTGCATTTCCATGGTGTTAATAGGTTTCTTTAGTCCCTTTATTTCCTCTCTAAGGCAGTTCAATCTAAAAACCTAATTAGGCTCAAGTTTTATTATTTATTTATTTATTGGCAAGAAAACATTTGTTTAAAATTTCATTTATTTTGAGGGAGAGAAAGAGACTCCGTGCCCAGCGTGGAGCCCCATATGGGGCTCAGCCTCCGAACCCTGACATCATGACCTGAGCTGAAATCAAGAGTCGGATGCTCAACTGGCTGAGACACCCAGGCACCCCTTAGCAAGAAAACTTTTAACTGGTGGTATATGCTTCCACCAAGGAGATGCACATAATGTTTAATATGTAATCTTTGATGTCACCAGTCATTCATGACTATTGTCTAGACCCATTATGTCACTAGGGACATAGTAGGGACATAGCTGGTTGTTGAATTATCCCATAAAACTTAAATCAATCTAAATTTGTACCTTTAAAAAAAAACACAAACTTTTTTTTTTTTTTAATGTGATATGATTTGTATAACTTGGCAAGTTGATATATTATCAGGTTTACCTTTTTCTGTTAGACTGCTCTTGAAGTGGCCGGACTCCAGAAAAAGGATTGTAACTTAAAAGCCTGCCTCACAGCTCTGTTCTACAAAGACCTGCTTCTTTCTCCACAGATTAGTAACTGCTCTTGTGGGTTTCTTGTATCAAGATTAATTTTACATTGGCGCTGTTTGTTATTATATCTTCTATTGATTGTAGTTTAGGTAGATTTAGGAAATGGATGTCAGAGGGTCTAGAAAAAGCATTTATTCAAGAGTTGCGGAACGTGTAAATAAGCCTTGCATTTATTTTCAGTAAAGTCAAAAGATTCTTTCCTCTGAAAATACTGTCAACTTACAGAATCAACTAGTTCATGGCAGAAAATGTGTGAGAAAATGGTCATCTGGAGAAGATCGGGCGGTCGTCGGGCCCCGGAAACGTGGGCCCCCTGAGCTGAACGGGGCGTCCCCGGCCGCGGCCGCGGCGAGCACCGCGAACACCGAGTCTCTGACCGAGAGCGCCACGGAGGGCAGCGAGAGGGAGGCCGGCCCTTCTGAGAGCAGCGCTGATGCGGACAGCGAGGCCTCAGAGTCCGAAAGTGCTTCTGAGCAGCCTGTGCTGTCCGCGTCCCCCCGGGGCTGCGGCGTGCAGCCGCGCGCCCCCTCTCCGCAGCCGCCGGCCGGTGGACCCCCCAGCCGCGAGCCTGGCCGCGGGGAGGAGCGAGTGGCCGAGGCTCTTTCGGAACTTCGTCTGAGCAGCCCTGTACCCCGAGAGAGAGATTTTGATAGAGAAGATAGGCCCCAAAGGGTTCCAAGCAGTGCATGCTCTTCGGAGGAGAAGCGCGTGCTGTCTCCTCGCCCCCCCAATGCCTTTCAGACCCTTTCTCGGAGCTATGTGACCGCCTCCAAAGAATGCTCGCTTCAGTCCTGTTTCTACCAGTTTACATCGATGGAGTTACTAATGGGGAATAACAAGCTTCTGTGTGAGAACTGTACTGAGAAGAAACGGAGGCACCAAAAGGAAACCGGTTCTGCAGGTGAATATTTAGGTTTTTGTTTTTCTTGGTATTCACGGGGTATTTGATAGTCAGTGACCACTGGGTATAGATCCGAAATAGAGGAACCTGAGAACCTTGTCCCTACACTGAAGCTGCTTGGAAGCATGAATGATCCTTTTCATTCTTGTATCTCAGCCCTGAAGATAGGGACTGCACTTCTAAATAGATTTTTGATGAAGTCGATTGAACAGGAAATACCCATCTCTGCCTCGAAAAGTGCAAATCCACAGAATCTTATTTTGGTGGACTAGCTCTCTGAAATCTTTCCAGAAAAAATTTCCCTAGTGCATCTCTAGCCTTAATATGGAGAGAATACTCCGCTTCTTAATGACTAGTTGTTTCAAAATGCAGGCTTTGTAACCAGTTGTGGTGAGGCGGGTAGATCAGGAGAAGCCGCTGCTGAAAAGATAGTGTGTTACGTACAGTTCTGAAGAGGAGGGAGGACACTAAGCCATGCCATGCAGGGCCACATGGGGAAGCACCAGGGTTGGGCAGGAGGCAGAAGGAGTGAGGAGAAGACATGGACAAGCCTTTTTGTAGTTTCCAGGGAAGGAATTGGAATCAATGAATTTGGGACTGATTGATTAGTTTTGAATAATTCCAGTGGGCTCTGGGACAATGGGGCTGTCTCTAGTTGGCTAGTGAGTGACACTAGTGTGATGAGGGCACACTTTGATTGGTTTGCATAGGAGAGGCACACTTTTGTTTACTATATCTAGGAATTTCCTAGTTCTGGCTGAAGCCTTCCTTATAATGTCAGCAAGGGGGTGCCTGGGTGGTTCAGTGGGTTAAGCCGCTGCCTTCGGCTCAGGTCATGATCTCAGGGTCCTGGGATCGAGTCCCGCATCGGGCTGTCTGCTCAGCAGGGAGCCTGCTTCCCCCTCTCTCTCTCTGGCTGCCTCTCTGCTTACTTGTGATCTCTCTCTGTCAAATAAATAAATAAAATCTTAAAAAAAAAAATAATGTCAGCAAGGCCCTAGGTGTCAAAGTATCAGAATAAAGACATGCTTAATACACTAGTAATTAAAGAAATGTCTAGATGGGAGAAGTAAGAAATACCAGTTTCTATTAATCTAAGTTAAATATGCTGTTGGCCATATTCAAATCCCACCCCAGGTACTTTTTTTTTTTTTTAAGATTTTATTTATTTATTTGACAGACAGAGATCACAAGTAGGCAGAAAGGCAGGCAGAGAGAGAGGAAGGGAAGCAGGCCCCCTGCTGAGCAGCTAGCCAGTTGCGGGACTCAATCCCAGGACCCCGAGATCATGACCTGAGCCGAAGGCAGCTGCTTAACCCACTGAGCCACCCAGGCACCCATTTTCTAACAACCTCTTACTGAAATGCCTCGTGGTTCCCATGACTCGTGATCTCCTTTCACTACAACAAGTAATGACCTATTTTTTCAACTACAGGTGTGTTTCTGGTGGTCTTTGGCTGGAGGGCATTGACATAAGTCGCTTTAGTCCATCTGCTTCCCAAAATTTCATTGCAAGTGTCACCTCCCCTATTCTTTGTCCTCATAAGCACGTGCTTTTTAAAAAAAATCGCTTTCATTTCAGTGGAGTTTTGGAAAGGAGTATATGAGGCACCCTTGTCACCAGAGTCTAATCTCTTTAACATGTTTAAAAATATGATACGATGCTTCTTCATGAATGTTAACTCTGTTGTCTGGTATATAATGTATAATATGGAATTTTACAAATAAATTATTAAATAATTTAAATTATTTAATTAAATTATATTAAATTATAATTATAAATTATTATATTTTTTATAGAAAAGAAAGCAGAAGGAGTTTATACTAACGCCAGGAAACAATTGCTCATTTCTGCTGTTCCAGTCATCCTAATTCTCCATCTCAAAAGATTCCATCAGGTAAAAGCCCTTTTAGTGGCACTGTAGTAATTTTGTCATATGTTTCACAGAGCCCTACGCCTTGTAAAGTGCTGTCAAGGATTAGACAGTAACTTGTTTAATATAAAAATCTGTCTTAAGGGATTTATTGCTTTTTCAGCTACAATAGTTTACAAGAATTTTCTAATTAAAATTGTTTAATTCATAATACTGTATTTGATGATTTGGGTGGTAGGAACCTAAGTTTTGTGTGTGTGTGTGTGTGTGTGTGTGCGCGCGCGCATGTGTGCACACGTGTATGGAAGAGAGAGAGAATGAAAAATAAAGTTTATTAAGAATCCTTAGAAACAGGGAAATAGCAAAGTGCACATAGCTTTCTGAGTTCTCATGAGCCCAGTGATAGGGATAGGTGGGCTGAGCATGGTTGACTTGGACTACCTGCAAAAGGGCCACAAAATGCAAATGTAGGGACTTTACAGTGAGAGGTAACCTAAGTGTTTTTAGTGGGTCAGATTTTTCTCTATGCTTAGTTTTAATCCAGTGCCTTGTCTTATTTTTTGTTTTTGTTTTTTTCATTTTTTTTTTGCATTTGATATAATGATTTCAAAACTTCTCTGAAAGACTAAATAAATGACATACTAAAACTTTTTGGAAAAAGTTAGAATGGGTGATTTTTTTTTTGACACCAGTTTAAAAATAAAACTATATCATTAGAACAGTATGGTTGAGATTGTCAATAAATAAAACATGAATATTATTTAAAACTCTTGTTATGATAAAGGAAGAATCTCAAATCACTTGGGAAGGAGGTGCATTCTTTTGTTTCTAAGTTTATTTATTTTTAAGTAATCCCCACACCCAGTTTGGGCTCAAACTCAGGGCTCCAAGATCGACCCCAAGATCAGGAGTTGCTTGCTCCTTCACCTGAGCCAGCCAGTACCCCACAGCGTACATTATTTGATAAAGGATTTAGGAAAAAGAGCTGAAATTAAAAAATGTAAAGCTTTCCTCTATATTATGTATCAATACTATTTTTAGATTAATATTTTAACTGTGTGAAACGAATCTTCAAAAGACTAGAAGAAAACTTAAATGAATGTTAACCTGACCTCTGGGAAGAAGATTTTTCTTCTTCTTCTTCTTCTATTTTTTTTTTTTTTTTTTTTTTTGGTGGGCAGCAAAGCAGAGTTTATTGAGTGATAGCAAAATAGCAAGGTGATAGTACAAAGCTCCCAAGGAGGGAGGGAACTCATGGGAGTTGCCTGGGAGGAAGATTTTCTAAGCATAAAACCCATGGAAGAAATCTCAAGGAAAAGATTAGGAGTTTTGATAATATATCTGCAACGTTTCAGGCAGGCCATAGGTAGGCAGGAAGAGGTTTTTCTCTATACACCCCCATCCGTATCCACAGAAAAATTAGACTAAATTGTTGGTTTTTTTTTTTTAAGATTTTATTTATATGACGGAGAAGAGAGACAGTTAGAGAGGGAACACAAGCAGGGGGTGTGGGAGAGGGAGAATAGGCTTTCTGCTGAGCAGGGAGCCTGACTTGGGGCTTGATTCTAGGACCCTGGGATCATGACCTTAGCCAAAGGCAGATGTTTAACAATTGAGCCACCCAGGTGCCCCCTAAATTCTTGATTTTTGATGGCCAAGAATTAGAAACTCAGTGAAAGTGAAGTGGCCGAGGAGAGCAGAAATGGATGTCTTGTGTCTCATCACATGAGAATGACTAGTGAAGGGCGTATATGCACAGTTACTCTGAACAAGATAGGGTCATGTGACATCTGAGAAGCCAATTTCATGATGTACCACAGTTATTTTATATTTGTTACTGCATCTCAAGTTAGAAAGTTACAGAAATAATTCATACCCTTAGAAAGGAAATATTTACAGACTAATCAATGGTGTCAAAGTTATATGTCGGTTTTGGACTACTCGTTAGTCATGTTTTTATAGCTATTAAGAAAGCTAACTTCTAGGATTTTTCTTTTGGTTTTACTTAGTAACAGTGATTTAGATGGATCTTGCATTAAAAATAGCTTTTTGTTCTTTTTAAGGCTGGCTTGAGTCTTCGAAAAGTAAACAGACATGTAGATTTTCCACTTGTGCTTGATTTAGCACCATTCTGTTCTGCTACTTGTAAGGTATTGTATATATTAAGATGTTTAATTGACATGTAAATAATATGCTTAGATGTATTAGGCCTTTGTTTCTTTCATACCTTCATTCATTCATTCATTCATTCAGTTTCTCTGAAAGAGAATTTTATCATTAGTGAAGTTAAATCCATAACGTGGGACATTTAACACACTGAATGACTTCTGTCCTTTGGGAGACAGAGTAAGGGACAGTTGGAAAGTTGTGTAAACCATGAGGCATGGTGGTCAGGAAGATCAGTGCTGCTTGTCAGTGCTGCTGGAATCAGATAGTTGCAGAGAGAAGTAAGCAGATTTTGTGACCTCTTCTGTTCCTTGTGAATGATGTGCTTGATTGACAACAGTTTTAGCGGTTGTGGAGTTCATTCTCTTTTGTGAGTCAATATTCTAGTGCATTGTTTTTGATGCCATTTCATCTACATTACTGAAAATAGTATACTTGTCAGCTGAGTATGATACTTTAAAATCGATAATATGTTAGTAATTAGGTACAGAAATCAGACTGGTTTATAATTGCTTGTATTTGTATGTATGTAAGAACTATGTAGGTGAAATCAATGGCTTTGTCTCCATTGAGGGAACCACATGTTATAGGGTAACATGTTCTGTTCATGATTCCTGGTTAGCAGTCTAGATTTTGTGGTATGGAGTGGAATGCCTCTTGTACTTAATAGTTTTACTACACTGATTAATCAAAACAAAAATATCTTAAAAGCAACTATTTGGCAGATTCAGTTTATCTGCTGCAGAATATCAGCACTATCTATCAACTAGTAACACTCCATATTCATAGAATTTGATAATGTGGCAACAGGGTTTGTATTAAATTTATGAAAACATATTTTTAAAAGGTACTTTTTACAGAGAATTTTCAACATACACAAAAGTAGACAGAACAGTACAAAGAACCTATATAGCACCCATCACGTAGCTCTAAAACCTTAGGTACGTGGCCAGTCTTGCCATATCCACATGCTAACCTACTACTTCCCATGTTATTTTGAAGCAAATATCAGGCATTATTTCATTCATAAGTATTATTTTGTGTGTCTATAAAAGAAGAATCACTCCCTCCCCTTTTTAAAGAACATAACCACAATACCATTTTCACACTAAAAAACAAAACAAAACAAAACAAAAACAGCAACACTTCTTCATATCATTTAATGTATTTATTTCCAGTTGTCTCACAAGTGAAATTTTAAAAATAAATTAGTATCAAGTAAGGTCTATACATTTAATGACTGGATGTCTTCTGGTCTCTTCTAATGTCTAGTACCCCTCTCCCACCTCTCTCCCCTTTTCTCCCTTGTAATTTATGTTTTTAAGAAATTGAGTCATCTCTCTGGCAGTTTCCGTAGTTTAGATTTTGATGATTCTTTCCCTGTCCTCTTTATTTCCTACAAATAGATAGTTGGCTCTTAAGAGCCTTGAGCAGATACAGGTTTGATGTTTTTTGTTCCCCCTGCTAAGACTATTTTATAGGGCTTTTTGTTTTGTTTTGTTCTGTTTTGTTTTACTCAGGTGGCACATAATGCCATTTACCTTTCTTTCTGTGGTATTAGCAAGCACTGATGCCCGAGTGCTAGATCCACGAGTTCATTAAGAATTACAGGATGGTGGTATTTTAAATCTGTCATTCCTTCTTCATTGATTAGCTGAACACATCTATACAGAGAGAAATTCCTTTAATCTATTTAGTTATAAAAGAGTTTTTATAGAAAAGGCTGGATAAATGTTTTGATTCTTAACCTCTCCCGTTCTAAACCAGTTTTCAGAATAATGAATTCATTCAGTGGCATCCTTGAAAACTATGATCAGTTAATTTTTGATTTTTTAAAAAGATTTTCTTTATTTATTTGACAGAGAGAGAGATCTCAAGTAGGCAGAGAGGCAGACAGAGAGAGAGGGAGAAGCAGGCTCCCTGCTGAGCAGAGAGCCTGATGCAAGGCTTGATCCCAGGACCCTGGGATCATGAGCTGAGCCAAAGGCAGAGGCTTAACCCACTGAGCCACTCAGGCACCCCTAATTTCTGATTATTAATTTATGAATTGAAACACATTAAGTATATTTCAGCTTACTACACTTTTCTTTTTGTGTTCTAATATATTTAGTAGAATATAAATGGGTCCATAGTTGGCTACTGAAAGGCCCTCAAGCTGGCATCTGGGTTCTCTTGATATAACCTTAGTGGTTTCTCTCTGAACGATTATGCTGCCAACCAGAATATATTATTCACCTGTTTAATTTTTAAATTTTCATTTTAGGGATTTCTTTTTAAATTCAAACTTAAATGTTTAAAATTTTGCTAAATACATAAAATATTTACATAGTCCCAAAAACAAATGTATTAAATGAATGAAACAAGGTGAATTCAAATAAGTGTAACTTTCCTACTCCATGTTCATTCCACCTGTTTCTTCCCTCCCTTTATATATGAACCATTTAAAATTTGTTTATTCCTCTGTAATTTTTAAAAATATAAACAGATATGTGTATATGTGTCTTTAATCTTAAATAATGACAGCTTACAATACGTATCCTTTTTTTTTTTTTTTAACCTAACTCTTAACATTATATCCTGGAGATTATTTCACAGCAGTATTTTGAGATAGTCTGCACTCTGTTTTTCAAGCAACGTAATACTCAATGCATCATAATTTATTCAACCAGTCCCCAGTTTAATGGGGACTGATTTATTTGGGTTTATTCCAATTTCTTTTTAATTGAAGTGTAGTTGACATACAGTATTATGTCATTTTCAGGTATATAATACAGTGATTCACCCTTTATATACCTTACAAAGTGATCTTGATAAGTCTAGCTATCATCTGTCACCACACAAAATTGTTATATTATTACCTATATTCCATGTATTGTACATTATATCCCCATGTCTCCAGTTTTTTGATATTACAAATATTTCTGCAGCTAATTGTCAAAATAATAACTAATAGCATTTTTTTTTTTTTTACATTTTGCTCATGTACCTGTAAGATAGACTCCTACAAATAGGATTGATAAATCCAAGAGTAATACCTGTGTAATTTAGATAACATGAAATACCTCTGCAAAGGGGTTGTATCCCTTTGTGTTCCTGCAGGCAGTGTGTGTGAGTACTCTTTTCCCCACAGCCTAGCCAACAGAGAATGTTGTCAGGCTTTTGCATTTTGCCAGTCTAATACATGTGGAAACACAACTCATTGTTGTTTTAACAATGCGTTTCTCTTGGTTTAAGCAGGACATACATTTGACTTAATTTTCCTTTTTATAATATTTCATGAAAAAAATTACTAATTTCAGTTTTTCCTTTGTCCCAAAGAATGTAAGTGTGGGAGATAAAGTTCTCTATGGTCTCTATGGCGTGGTGGAACACAGTGGCTCCATGAGAGGAGGTCACTACACAGCTTATGTGAAAGTGAGAACACCCTCCAGGAAATTATTGCAGCATATCACTGGAAAGACATACGTACCTGGTATGGCATCCCAAGTTCATGTTATTCCTAAAAACAAATGAATGTGTTCTTCCTATTCTGGAAGGGGTCTTCTGTTTCATGGATACCTCCAGTGGATCCACTTTGTTCAAGTTAAGTGAGAAATACCTTGAAGAGTACTTCGATCATTGTAAAGAACCTTAAATATCATAAGGCTGTCCCCTTCTAGATGGTGTGAAGTGACACACTGTTTTTCAGGGTGTTGAGTCATCGTGTATTTCAGTGGAGTGGCATTTTACTTAACAACACCAAAAGATTTTGAAGACCTACCAGGTCCTCAGAATAGAGTGGGGGTTGAAAATGTGCATACTCTGCCTTATGAATGAGCAGGCTTTGCTTTTGTTCTTTCTATTTCAGTGAGAATGATTCTTTTCCTTGAGCAAATAAATATTCATGGGTCTATCTAATATTTCAGTAGGTATTTAGAGTGAAGTGATGCCAATAATGCTTTGAAAGAGTTGGTTGATTTTGGAAGATGTGTAACACAAGAAGAAACACACCAGTAAGATCTAGCATTAGATAGATAGAGTTGGTGATGAATGCGTTGTTATTTATAATGTAGAATAAGAGCATATTTTTTGTAAAATTATACTTCTTTTTGTCTTGTTAGATTTGAAGGAGCCTGATAGTGAATCGACAGGCCAGTGGGTCCACGTTAGTGACACTTACGTGCAGGTGGTTCCAGAATCAAGAGCGCTGAGTGCCCAAGCGTATCTTCTTTTTTATGAAAGAATATTATAATTATCTGGTAATACTTGGTGATGATGATGATTTTAGATCACTTTTGTTTCAATGCTGCAACCATAACCATAATATAGTAATGTGCCTTTGTAGTCTTTTCTGTAGGAATAGCATGTCCCTCAAATGCCTCTGAAGATTTTTAACACTTTGGTGAATCCTTTTAATGTTAATTAAATTTACTCAACGCTTCCAAACTTATATTCTTAAAATACATGTAAATAAATGTTTTTAAGGAATATTTATCCTAGGAAAAAAAAGAGTTTGCAGCAGTAGAGGAAACCCCCCCCCCTTATAATGTGGCTTATTACTACCAGCATTCAGAAATGATGCTGGCTAATCACATTGTTCCTTAAAACAGTGTTTACCAAATGTGAGTTGCATACCACCTTTCTGATTTCATGTGTGTGTGTGTGTATGTGTATGTATTTATCTAGTGTGCCATTGTTTAGTTATTTTTAACCTGAATTTTTTGGCTTACATTTTTAAACGTAGCCTTGTTTTGAGCATATTTCACATTTTATGTGCTAGTTATATTATTCCTAATAAACATTAAAAATACATAGCGATTAGAGAAAAATTTTTCATCCACGTAGCACTCCGCTTCATGTCTCAGGGCTGTCCAGTGGTGTACATATACTGCTGTGTGGGAAACATTGTTATAACATATACTTACACAGTAGGTACAGTGACCTCATGATATTTTGTGTGATTCCACCTTATAAAAAGATACCACTGTAGCTTCAGTAATAGGATCCTACACATAATTTATTGATTAGCTTGTTGCTTTGAGGTTTTGACAACTAGACAAATGTTGAAATATATCATCAGCGTATTATTTGCAGCCTGTTCATGATGGAATTGAAAATAATCTGCATGTAATTAGCCAACGTCAAAATATAACTATTGGTAATTATAACAAGCGGAATTGGTAAAAAGAAGTTGTTAATCCACATGGGATCATTGGATACTTTGAAATATAAATTACCAAATTATATTATTATACTTGACAGGGAAATATAATTTTCTAGTTCTGTAGGTCAGTAAATATTAATCATGGTTTTGGAATTTGTGATCACTTTTGTCACCAACAAGCATCATTAATAAGTTCATGTGGGCTTAGCTTGTATTTTAATGAGGTGTAAAGTTGGCATTTCAGTTTTTAAATAAATACAGTAAGAATTTGGTACTTAAACCCTCCCTGCAGAATACAAATTATTGAGCTGTCTTGGCTTAATACTTGGCATGAACATGCTTCTATTATTACTTAGGCATAAAATTTTAAAAAATAACGGCTACTTGGGTCTTGTATTACTGAATCAAAACCCATACCTGCATGGTTCAAGCATTCTAATCATTAGTGCCAACACATCATACTACAGGCAGCTACTGGCCAAGTGCCTAGTTCCAGTTCATTTTCCTCTTGGGAAGGAAGGATAGGAGTAGAGGCTGTAGATAATGTGTGGAAATATTTAACCAAGCCTTTGACCCTTCTTAACATTTAAGGTTGTATAATATTGTCAAGTTTACTGGTGCTGCCTTTTGATATGTGGTTAAGAGGAATTGTGATTAGTGTTAAAGATGGTAATAATATATAAAAATCAGAGCTTAAAAATGTCATTGCACAAATTCTATCTTTAAGGTATTCAAATTTGAAATAATAGTGTTTTCTTGATTTTTTTAATGTGATGGAGAAATATATCTTTATAAATTAATCTGCAAACTCAGATTGGGTCCTATAAAAAGCAGTTTGAACTGTTTAAATTAAACAATGTTTTATGTTTATTTGTAATCCATGAACATTGAAGTTTTCAGTACCAGAGCAGTGAGTTTTTTTTGAAAATATTAGCTAAACCTTATTATTCAAGTTAGCCATATTGGTAATGACAATTACCATCTTTTCCCCCAAATGTAAATACCAAGTCACCTCATTTTTCTCCTAAGAAAAGATACCATTAGGAGGCACATATTTTTCATTGGATGGTCACTTGCTTCCTGTTTCATTGGTAGATGGATAGACACAAGAGAAAAAGTGAGAGAAAGAAGGAAAGAAAGGGAAAGGAAGGAAAAAGGATAGGAAAGATACAAGAGCATTCTTTTCTCTTGCCTCTTGGCTTTATCCCTTACATAGCTCAAGTCAGAGATGGTGAGACAGGTAAGGGCAGGAATCAGGGAAAGTGCCTAGTCCTCTTTTCATTAATAGCATGCCCAGGAAATGCAACAGTGCTGTAGTTACCAAAGAGGAGACCGTATGAGCTTTATTCTGCGTACCAGTTAAGACAATTTTTCATTGAGTGATACATTGTAGCTTTAGAATATTACCTCGGTACTCAAGTACTGCAGTAGTTCTTATGTTTAACTTAACATTTGTTCAGTAAGTATGTATTTTTTGAATACCTGAGATGGGTCAGACACTGTGCTGACACCATTTTAACATGTTTTAAAATGAAGAAGCCTATATATGTTTTAGACATTATTCCAGAAGTAACATGAAAAGAGAAACTTTATTTTCATCTCATGGTAAAAGAGCAAAGTCTGAAATCTACTTTTTTATGGCCTAGAGTTTCTGAATATTTTTCAGGGTCTGCTGGTAAATGGAACAAATTTGATTTTGATACCTAAGAATTTCCTAAAGATAGAGTTGTAATAGGGAAAGTATGTTGAGGTACTCATGGGCCTACATTTAATTTCTTGTTTATTCTGAACATTTTGAAAGCACATTTGCAGGGGTACTAAATTGTGAAGCTGCTAGAATAACAATAGTTTCTAGATGACCTCAGGAAACCATACAAATAAGTGAGAAATGTTTACAGATTCTTGAAACAACTACTGTTGTGCTTGGCCAAGTGAGTTTAAGAAGTAAAACAGAAGTTTCACTAGCTGTATTTAGAAACTGGTTTACAGGGTATGTCTAACCTGTTTCCTCTGTTTTTTCCTATTTAAAATGATAAAATTTTGATTATGTGTCAATTATGGGAATACTTTTGGCATAACCAAATATGTTTCTGTATTTAAGACTTTGTTATTTAATGTTTTTAAACCAGATGTGAAAACCACCTTTTTGGGTGGCAAGAACAGTGGTAGTGGTGTCAGTTCTAAGAGGAGTTGATTCCTGTTTTCTTATTTTAAATGCTCCAACAGAACTATTTTACTATATATAATAGCTCTTAGCTCGCATGCGCGATGATTTTAGTGATTTTATACAACAGCTGAATAAAATTTCCTAAAGATTAAGCTGTGAACTGTATCACTTTCACCCAATTTTTATAGAACAAAATACCATTCTGCCCACTTCTAAATTCATATTCATAATTTGCATGATATCTGATCAAATAAGCCTAAACCAAATATGTGCAATAAAATTGAGCCTTTATATATTAACTAGTGAATTAAGAAAGATGATTTTTAGATATTTAAAATATTTTGGTTCATGTAGAAATCACCAATTCAAATCTGTTTAAAAGATAGAGGACTGTATTTTTAATTTTGAGTAATGCTGGTTATATACCATTCCTACCGTTTTATCTTTTTTGCAGTGTTTTTAGAAAATAGCTATGTAACTTATTGAGCACTATTTTGATGTTACTGTATAAAAATGCATAATAAATATTAAATTTTTTGTTTCGCAGTTGGTCCTGGAGTTTTTGCAATGCACATTATTGATAATATTTATTTATCAACACTGTATTTGCTTACCTAGCTATATTCAAAATATCCTTTGCATTTCAGAAATTCATTATTTCAGAACAAAAGATATTACAGGTCACTTTCACTCAAAT
Organism: Mustela nivalis; assembly: GCF_964662115.1. Taxonomy (NCBI): domain Eukaryota; kingdom Metazoa; phylum Chordata; class Mammalia; order Carnivora; family Mustelidae; genus Mustela; species Mustela nivalis. The sequence goes on from NC_139024.1 coordinate 31,373,249, forward strand.
TTCAGTTATCTACCAAGGGCGAATCTTCCTCTTTTCAGATGTTTCTCAAAATATTTGGATTATTTAGACAGGATTATTCCTTAGGAAATATTTTGTCTCCCTGTTTGGATTTAAGCTCTTTTGGGTCATGAAGCTCTTTGAGATTATGATGAAAGTTATAGACCATCTTTCATTTGTTCACTAATTTAAAAAGTATTTATTGAAGCTGTGAGTTGGGGGAAGAGGAGGGTTTTAATTCTGGACCCCTCTTCACTCTTGCTAATGACAATGTAGAAGTTGGGAAGGGATATCTTGACAGTTATGTAGTCTCAGAAAAATATACAACCCAGATTTTTGTATGTAAGTTCAGAGGTTCATGGACCCCCCCCCTCAACCGAAGCCATTTTCATACATTTTTAAAAGTTGCTCTCAAGCAGAAATCCAAAACGTTTGCATTCCAATATGCATTAGGACAGCCTCATTTTTGCTGCAGTAACAAATAACTCCATAGCCCAGTGGTTTAATACAACAAAAGTTTATTTCTTCCTCACCCAATGCCCCCCTGTGAATCCGGGCAATCTTCGTAGCCAACTAATTTTCCAATTGATGACTTTGTAATCCAGTCTTTTATGTTGTGCTTCTATCATTTTAACACCAGGTCTCCCCACTCTAGCAGGGGAAGAGAGCACTAAACAGTCTTGCACCAGCAATTTAATTCATCTTGAATGTGTCGCTCACAACCCACCGGCCAGAAGTAGTCACATGGCCCTGCCTAACAGCAAAGAGGGATAGATAGGATGGGTAAGAAAGGGTAAGTCTCCCATGGGCTGTCTTGTTTCCTTAGCAAAATCTTTCCAGCATTCATCCATGTGGCAGCATGTATCAGAATTTCATTCCTTTTTAAGGCTAAATTATATATATATATATATATATATATATATATATATACCACAGCTTTAAAGAATTTTATTTTTCAATGTTAAGATGGACGATATATGGAACTTAACACTATAAAGATTCCTATCTTGAATGGTAGGAATACTTCCAAATTCTGTATCTTTACCACATCTCATTTTTTTCCCCATTTAACCTTGAGGCTAACTTGATTCCACAGTAATGCAAAATTCTAACTTGAACATACCCTCCCTTTGAATTTTCTACTTCAAGCACTGCAAACAGGGAAAGTTAATAAAAATTTAATTGACAGTCTGCTAATCTGTTAGTCATAAATAGCAGATTACCAATACTGCCAAGATGGTGGCTGCTTCAGTACTTTCTGATCAAAATGCAGAATGACCAGACTGTAGCAGATAATGTACATGATCACTCTTTAGACACTTTAATACGAAAACATTCTGAGAAAGTTTGGGGATGAAATACATATATGTGTGTGTGACGTTTCCTTCAGATCCTACCTAACATTACAGGGAAATCCTAGCTGATAAGTCAGGGAAAGGGAAATGGGACTATAAAATTCATTTCCTGGGGTGCCTGGGTGGCCCAGTTGGTTAAGCGACTGCCTTCAGCTCAGGTCATGATCTCAGAGTCCTGGGATCAAATCCCACATGCAGAGAGCCTATTTCTTCCTCTTTCTCTGCTGTTCCCTCTGCTTACGCTCTGTCAAAAAAATAAAATCTTTTAAAAAATACAGTTCTTGATTTGGCAATCAGTGATTGCTGAGAGTGTCTTAAGTTGGCACAAGGAACAAAACATGAGTTATTTAATAATTATCTCCATTTGGCAAGGGGTTTCTAAAATTATTGGCTTATATTGGGCTGTTCAAATCTTCACTCATCTGACAAATGGAAAAACTCTTATATGATACACAGTATGCTGACTGGTTGGAGAATAGAGATGGGGTTGGGATAACTACCAGAAAATTGCTTCAACTCTACTAGGGAAATCAACAAAGAATTACAATAGGATTATAGGAGGTCCGTAGGAACATGCGGAAAAAGTTTCAGTAGGGGGATCAGGTTTCATAGACCACTTTCTCTAATCCCAATGTTTCTCAGAGGTGTGCTTGGGTAGCTCAGTAAGTGAAATGTCTGACTTTGGCTCATGTCCTGATCTTGGGGTCCAGAAATCAGCCACTAGTCCTGCTCTGTGCTCAGTGGAGAGTCTTCTCGAGATTGTCTCTCACCTCTGCCCCTCCCCTCACTCATGCATGCACACACGTGACTGCGCCCGCGCTCTCGCTCTCAATCTGAAGAAGAAGAAAAAAAAAAAACCTCAAAAACAAATTGGAAAATCAGACACTGCAAAAAAAAAAAAAAAAAAAAAAAAAAAAAAAAAAAAAAAATCTGGAAAATAAAATCACAGATCAAAATCAGAGAGAACCACTGGTAAAATGTGGTATATGTCCTATGTTTCCCCCCAAGAGCGATTTAAAGAATCTATTAGATTATTGTGTAGTCTTCTTTGTGCTAAGTGGAAATTAGGGAAAAAGGCTAAACGAATGGAACTTTTCTCCACTCACATTATGGTATTGCCAGGTGTAATTTGCAAGGGTTTCTCCCAAGATAAAATTTTAATTTCGAAGGCCACTTGGATTTGAGAATCAGCACATCTTTAGCTACTGAGGACTTTCTTCTGATGCTCATCCAGGAGTATCAGGGTTTCAAGTGTTTTATTAAGGAAGACTGAATTTCATGCAACTAACATCTATATTCTCACATCTATATTTATCTTCTTTATCCAACTAGATGCACTTAATTTTATTTCTATTGTAATATGCCCCCCACCTTTTTTTGCACAATTCAGTAACTTGGTCCACCCTTCAGTCACGCAGAAGTTTCCTATACTTTCCAAGATTCCGTTGAAAATAAATACCGCATCTTCGGGATAATTTTGTGTTCCTTGTAACTTGTAGTGCTAGCCCGGAGATAGATACTTTTGATACTTTAAGGGTCGCATGAACACGCCGTGCAATCGAAGAATTCCACTCGAGGAACTGCATCGCGTAAGCCCTTCCGGGAGGCCATCTTGTAGTCGCGAGAACGGGAGCCACAGGACAGAAACTGATTTCCCCACTTCTCCCTAGGGGTCACGGGTAAAGAACGAAATACCGGGACCAACTGGGTGACGTAGAGTTGAGCAAATGCTGCCGGAAGGGGGCGCGACGTTTTGAGGTTAACAAAGAGCAATCGCCGCGGGTTTAGTTAAGGTCTCTGCAGTCGCTACCATCTAGACTGGCCATTTCACTAACGTCCGGTCTTCCTGAGGTTGAGCCGTCAGCGACGCTCTGTAAGGCCCAAGCCTGGAGTACTCCAGATGTTCCAACAGAAAAATGCCGCTGTGGGCGTACTGAGTAACCCGCCGGAGTTGGTTCAGTTTGACCCTGAGGCCTCTCCGTAGTCTGAAAGTAGCGCCGCGAATTCAGCCCCTCCCCCCTTTTCCGAAGCGAAAACGTTCCTGGCGGGGAACGTACCTCCCCCTTGAAGGAGATCACGTTGCTAAAGTTAAAAAAAAAAATCGAGGGCGTTCTCTACCGAATACTTAGGCTCCTGGCTTTCTGGCCATTGTAAAGATGAAAATGGGCTCGGCATGACTCAATTAAAAGGTATCCTACAGGAATGTTAAGACCCTTGCACGGTGCCGACTACGAAGTCCCAGGAGCTTTGCCCAAAACAAAAATGGCGTCGAGGCAAGTTAACTGGCTATAGTCACGTGCTCAAAGATCAGGATGGGGGACAATATGGCTTCAGATGACAAGCGGATGTTATTATTATTCACTTCCTGGTGCAACCAATCGGGCGCCATCTTGTCTTGTTCGTGAAGAAGTAGAAGCATCGAAAGGTTTGGAGAGGTATTACAGGAACGGTGGCGACAACGGTGTTCCGGAATCAGAGTGAGTAAGTGGTGGAGAACAATTACGCGTGGGGACTTGGCAGGCCATTACAGCCTTCTTGGCTTCTCTGGCGAAGCTAGCATAACTTAAACACGTAGGCTGCGTACGCTGCTTGGCGCGACCGCTGGAACCTCATCTCCTTAAAGCGGCGGTGTCCGCCCGACTTGGTGAGTCAGAGCTATGCTCTCAGGGAAAAGGAAATGTTGTTACTAAAGAGAATGCTTACGACCCCTTGCTCTAACTATGAGAGTTTTCTCTTGGATGAGAAGGGACTAATTGTTGGGCTCCTGACCGGCCGTTAAGCACTGCGCGTGCGCAGTGGGAACCCCCTTATGGGGAGGGGGTGCAAGGGGGCGGAGGAGGCGGGGGCCGGGTCCTGGACCTTCTGCGCTGTGCAGTTCCGAGTACGCAGGCGCAGCCAAGGGCAAATGCGTCCAGTTAACTACAATTTCATTCCCTAGTTTGTATTTTTGTTGTGTTTTTATTCGGTGATGGACATTATGTCTTAAGGTCCACGAGGGAAAGAGTAGTATCCAGCATTTCAATTTTATTATCTTGTGGTGAATATCATCATCTGAACATCACGGGCACTCGACGGATTTTGATTGATGATGGCTAATTCATAGAAGAGCAAAATAAACTTGAAATTTGTGACGAGTGCAGCAAAGCAAAAAAACAAAACTTGGACACAAAAGATTCACCTGTAGGACTATCTCGTGGGGCTCTAGGGGTAGTAACAGTAAACAGGTTCTTTGAAGATGTTCATGAGACTGTATTTTAAACATACTTATTAATAGTTTATTTTTTTAAAACCTTTTTTTTTTTTTTAAAGATTTTACTTATTTATCAGAGAGAGAGTGGGAGAGAGCGAGCACAGGCAGACAGAATGGCAGGCAGAGGCAGCGGGAGAAGCAGGCTCCCTGCTGAGCAAGGAGCCCGATGCGGGACTCGATCCCAAGACGCTGGGATCATGACCTGAGCCGAAGGCAGCGGATTAACCAACTGAGCCACCCAGGCGTCCCAAAACCTTTTTTCAGTTACAGAAAAAGTGAGCAGATGGCACAGAGTTCCCATAAAAACACCCCGCCTTACACACAGTTTCTTTATTATAAATCAGTATGATATGTTTGTTACAATTAGTGGACTAATATTGACACATTATTATTAGAAAAAGTCTCTAGTTTATTGATATATCCTAATATTTTTTTCTGTCCCAGGATTCCGTTTAGGATACCATGTGATGTTTAGTTGTCCTGTGTCCTTAGCTTTCCTTTGGTTGTGACAGTTTTCAGGCTTTCTTAGTTTTTGATGACTGTTACAGGCTGAATTTTGTCCCTTCAAAATTCATATGTTGATGTCAGTACCTCAGAAGTAACTCTATGTGCAGACAGCGTCTTTAAAGAAGGAAATGAAGTCGTTAGGGTAGGCCCTGATCCCTAATGACTGGTGTCCCTTATAAGAAGAGATTAGGATACAGAGGGACGACCGTACATATAAAAACATAGAAGACAGCCATAATAAGCCAGAGAGAGGCCTTCAAACGAAACCTGTGGACGTTTCTATCTTGGACTTCTAGCCTCCAGAACTATGAGGAAATAAATGTCTGTTCTTTAAGCTACCTAGTGTGTAGTACTTTGTTATGGCAGCCCTAGCAAACTAATTTAGTGACCATGACAGTTTTGAGGATTACTGGTCAGGTATATTGTAGAGTGCCCTCCTACAGGAATTTGTCTGATGTTTTTCTCATGGTAAGACTGGCGGTAGGGGTTCTGGAGAGGAAGATCACAGAAGAGCAGTGCCTTTTTCAGCACATCCTATTAAGGGTATGCAATATGAATGTGATTTATCACGTTGATATTGACGTTGATCATCTGCTTAGTTTATGACAAGTTTCTCCACTGTAAAATTACTCTTCCCTATCCATCTCCTCCTTTCCACACTGTACTCATGAGAAGGAAGTCTTTTTGCACAGTATACATTTGAGGATTAAAGAGTTACGTTCCCCGTCCTTTAGGGTGGAGTATCTGTGTAATTTACTTGGAATTCTTCTGCATGGGAGATTTGTCTGTCCCTGCCAGTTTACTAGATCATTTATTTATATTAGTATGGACACATGAGATATTTATGTCATAATTGGTTATAATACAATGTTACTTTATTTTGTTGCTCAAATTGTTCCAGCTTTGGACATTGGGAGCTCTTTCAGTTGTCTACTGTGACCTGCCCCCATCCTTTTAATATTTTCATTTAAAAAAAATTTTTTTTAGCACTTTCTTCTTGGCACTGTAAGGTATTCCAGGCTCATTTTGTATATATATTTTTTAAATCTCAGTCTGAAGAATCACTTATTTCTCTTAAGGATTTGAATTCCTTTTATTGGAGACGTGTATTAGAACCAAGATATGTCTGCTCTCTGTTACTGGGGTGTTGTTTCCTTTAGGATTGCTTGCTCTCCGTACGTTTATTATTTTAATTATCACTTTTTTTTTCCATATCTGTAATCAAACTATCCAATTCTCCAAAGTTTTGAGTGCCTCTTTTGATCTGTAAGCTGCAAAGTATTTCAATATATAGTAAAATGTATGTCCCAGCAAGTAGCAAAAGTTTGTTTTTTACTTTATTTCAAATATTATAAGGTTAGCCTTTACTGGGGCCATTTCCACCTAACCTGAATTGAAAAATGAATTTTTTTTTTACTTGGAGGTCCAGTCACCTGATATGTAGGGCTGAAATGGCAGGGGAGAAGAGGTTTGTTGCATTTTATGGTTTTTTACACTGTGTATGTGATGTGAGAAACATTTCACCATATGCATCAAAAGCATGAATGTGTTTCTGTATCTCTGATTTTGCAGTTGATGCTTAAGTGCACCCCCCCACACACATACATACACACAGAAAGGAGGGGCAGAGGGAGAGGGGAAGAATCTTAAGTAGGCTCCATGCCCAGTGTGGACCCTGATGTGGAGTTCCATCTCATAATCCTGAGATCATGACCTGAGCTGAGATCAAGAGTTGATGCTTGACCGACTGAGCCATCCAGGTGCCCCTTATTTATTTATTTGATGCGTTAAGTGCTTTAAAACAAACACTACATTTTTATCCTCATTCATCTTTGTCAGTCTGTGAGAGGACTTCTGCAAATATTAATGATGTCCTTTACACAAGTAATTTTAAGAACCTTAGAGCAGTGAATATTCTAATGTAGAATCATCTAAGAAATGGATAAGATAAATGATCATTTCTGGTTATATTCATTTCTTAGAGTTACTGTAACAAATTTCCAGAAACAATGGCCTAAAACAGCAGAAATTTATTCTTTCACAGTTCTCTGGGCTAGAAGTCTGAAATAAAGGTTTCTGCAGGTCCATGCTTGCTTACTCTACTCCCAGCCCCTCACCCCTGTTGTAGGGGAAGATCCTTCCTTGCCTCTTTGTCTCCTCCTAGCTTCTGGCCGTTCTCAGCCATCCTTGGTTTTTCATGGCTGTAGGCACATCACTCCAGTCCCTGCTTCTTTGGTCATAATGCTGTTCCCTGTGTGTGTGTCTGTGTTTCTAATAAAAAACATCATTGGATTAGGACCTACGTTAATCCGGTATAACCTCACATCTCGAATACATCTGCAGAGACCCTGTTTCCAGAAAGGGTCACACTCATAGTTGGTGGGAGTGTGGATAGGACTTACACCTCTCTTTTTAAGGGGTCACAGTTTATTATATAACACTTGTCATAGTCATGAGTTAGATTTTTCCAGCTGTATGTGATAACTTATATGATCTGATCCAAATCCCAGTTGTTTCCAAGGAAATAGCATAATAAATGGGATTAATTTAACCCCATAAAGGGAAAGGCCTGCAGCCTGCCTGATCTGTAATCAGATTTTCCAAATTTGAGAAGTTGAGCCTAAGGATCGTTAAAATTAAGGATAAAGGAAGGACAGATATATTGGAGTTGAGTTTTGATGTTATAAAATCTGAGTAGTAACAATATTATTTTCTTCATTGAATATTAGTGTACTTATAAATAAATTTTAGCGAAGAGTAAAGTATTTCACCACTTAATATGGGCAAAGAAGCATGGAGAATTCAAATATTTGTAAGACTCTGCCCTCAAGAAGATCTTGTTTTGAGGAAAGAAAAAAGAATGGAAATTCATTGTAAATCTCTGTAACTGTATACTGTATCATGTTTAACTTATCATCATGGAAATTTTCAAACAGTACAAAAGTAGAGTATAGTGAACCCTAATGTACTTATCACTCATCTTTAACAGTTACCCTTCCAAATCATTATTAAACCAAAGGTGTAAATGCCATTTTTAAGGCAATGAGGCTGTTAAGATAGAGGGTTGTGTTACTTCATTGAAAAATATTGAAGTTACGGGGCTCCTGGGTGGCTCAGTGGGTTAAAGCCGCTATCTTCGGCTCAGGTCATGATCCCAGGGTCCTGGGATGGAGCCCTGCATCATTGGGCTCTCTGCCTACTTGTGATCTCTATCTGTCAAGTAAATAAATAAAATCTTTAAAAAAAAAAATACTGAAGTTACAAGATAAAATTTTTTATTATCTATATGTGCCTCATATTTCTGTTTTCCAGTTATGTTTATTAGTGAATAAAGAAGGTTTTATATGTTGAAGATGAAGAAAGTGTGGGTTTTCTAAGTCCTTGCCATCAAATCACTTACCAATCATGTTCTTTAATCAAGAAATAATTAATGAAATCTTTATCAAGTATTGTGCTAAATGCTTAAACATACATAAAACTTTATATTAAATTATTTGAATATACTAAGTATTTTTTTTAAATCTGTCCCTTTACAAAATTCAGCAGAACTCTACATTTTATTCTCATGACCAGAGATATCCTTTTTGGACTATAGAAATTTACTCCAAATCCTTCATAGGAAAATGAGACAGAAGTCAGGTTATTTGTCCATAGTCTCATCATTATATTACTTGTGTGATGTTTATTGCCAGAGTCACTCAGGACTGTGCTGGTCAGCTTCCTTTGATTCTTTGTCTCTTTTAAAAAATCTATAGATTTATTTTTAAAAATACGCATTTAGGACACCTGCGAGGCTCAGTCAGTTAAGCACCTGCTTTTGGCTCAGATTATGATCCCACGGTTCTCGGATCAAGTCCTACATTAGGTTCCTTGCTCAGTGGGGATCCTGCTTTTCCCTTTGTCTGCCGCCCCCCCCACACCTGTGTTCTCTGTCTCTCGCCTTGCTCGCTCTCTCTGACAAATAAAAATCTTTGAAAAAAATATATATTTAAAAAATAAAAACCCGCTCATGGGGCATCTGGGTGTTTCAGTCGTTTAAGCACCCAGCTCTTGGTTTTGGCTCAGGCCATGGTCTTTCTTGGGTGTGGGATTGAGCCCTACATTGGGCTCTGCCCTCAATGCAGAGTCTGCTTATCCTGCTCCCTCTGCTCCTCCTGCGCTTGCTTTTCGAGCTCTCGCTCTCAAATAAATCTTTAAAATAAGTAAAAATATACACTTGTGGTAAAATCATTCAAAGAACACAAGGATTTAAATAATCATTTTCTGATCTCTGTTTTCACTTCCTAGAGCTTACCAGTTTAAGAGTTTTTTGTAATTTAGGAATTCTCTATACTAAATTGCATTTTTTTTTTAAGAGTTATTTATTTGAGAGAGATAGAGTATGTGTGTGTCTGGTGGGGAGGGGGCAGATGGAGAGAGATCTTAAGCAGACTCTGCACTGAGTGTGGAGCCTCACATGGGGCTTGATCCCAGGACTCTTGAGATCACGACCTGAGGGAAACCAAGAGTCAGACATCTAACTAACTGCCACCCAGGTGCCCCTAAATTACCTTTTTTTTTAAGATTCTGTTTATTTATTTGAGAGAGAAAGAGAACAAGCAGGGGAGCAGGAGAGAGAGGGAGAAGGAGGCTCCCCAGTAAGCAGGGAGCCTGATGCAGGGCTCCATCTCTGGACTCTGAGATCATAACTGAGCTGAAGGCAGACGCTTAATGGACTAAGCCACCCCGGCACCCCTAAATTGCATTTTTAATAAGATTTTATTTATTTATTTGACAGAGAGAGCAAGGGAGAGGGGCAAAGAGAGAGGGAGAAGCAGGGAGCCCAATACAGGGCTTCATCCCAGGGTCCTGGGACCATAACCTGAGCCAAAGGCAGATGCTCAGCCAGCTGAGCCACCCAGGTGCCCCTAAATTGCATTCTTAATGGAAAAACCTCAAGTGGGATCATAGTTTCTTTCACTTTGTAAGGCAGTTTATTTATCAGTATATGTCAGCATATAAAAGTCCATCTTTCTCATTATAATGGCTGAATAACAATCGACTGTATGGTTCACTTTTATCTCTGACTTTGAGTGACCCTAAAAACAGGTGTTCCCTGTTACAAACATGTTGCAGGTTTTTGGGTAGTATGGTGAGTATACTCCTGTGGTTTAAGTTCTTAAAGTGGAATTGCTAGGTCAGAGGGACCTAGCAATAAATCAAATTTATAATTTTGATAAAATACTGTAATGCTAAATTGTCTCTCCCAAAAGACTATTGGGTATTTTTACCTTCTTTCTCATTCAGCAGTTATCCTCTGTAGCCAAGTCAAGTTTCTCAATTGCAGACTTAATTGAAGCATTTTATTAAATACCTCCTAACTACTTCTTTGACTTTTACTGTCACCTTCTTTGCTGTATTTTTATTCTGTTTGCCTCTCAAAATTTCACATTTCTTTTTTAGTATTTTTCTCAGCCTAGGTGTATTAAACACTCTGTGTGAATAGTTTACGTAAAAACTTGGGGGAGTAAGAGGCCTTGGGAAACATAGTAAAAGTAGAAGTGACTGGTTTCAACAAACAAAACTGACTACAAGTAAAACAAATCAAACTCTTGAAAATATGCAAGTAAAAACATTTTGTGTGGAAGAAAACTTTTAAGGGTTTTTTTTTTTTTTTTTAATAGTTAAAGCTTCAATTTATGATACACTGAGAGGTAGGGACAGGAAGATATTTTTCCAAAGATAAAATGAAATCTGGTTAAGTGTCAGATTGCTTTCAAAGAAGAAAAAAGAGTTGAGTAAAATGGCTTGGCTTGATTACCGATGCCACTGCCCCCCCCCCCCCCCCCCCGCCAAGCCCAGTTGTAAACTTGAGTGCTAGCAAAAATGATAGCTGAGAGAGTCTTTATGGCAGCATTAAGCATTAATTTTTGAAGGCTCTTTTGCTGAGTTTTCATGTATTTCTCATTTAATCCTCACAAGAACTGTATGAAGTAGACACTTATATGTCCTTCGTTTTATAGATGAGAAAACTGAAAATTAGAGAGTGGTTAATTTGCCCATGTTCATGCAGGTAGGGAATGGTTTAGGTAGGCATCATGAACCAGAGCTTGTGCTCTGAAGTCCAGGTTACAGGTGATGGTTAGAAACTAAAAAGGAGAACTGAAAAAGTTATACACGACAACCAGAAAATGTAAGTAAGTGAATGTAACTTCATAGTGATTTTTTGGGAAGTAAATATGTATTGAAAATGATGATAGGGAGTCAGTACAGTTTTTTTCATCATTAAAGTGGTGTTACTAAATGCATATCTGTTTGCAACTCTAGGAGGCACTGAATAGAGCTAGTTATAATGCCTACATTGTTTATAACCTAGGACAGAAAAATCCATGCGTTGTGTTCTGATATACCATTAGAGCTTTGGAAAACGCAGCAAACCATGCTTACACCAGCTTTTTGGTTCTCATAAATACAACAATTTCCTTATCATTAACCTTTTAAAAGTAAATGGAAGGAGCCAGAGACAGTTCATTTTTTCAGTTTGTATTCAGTGACTGCTGTGTGCCAGAAGCCAGAAGATAAAAAGATGAATGGATTTGTCTGTTTACCAACTTTTTAAAAGCTGTTAATCTAATGGGAATAAAATGCAAACGTTTGAAGGACAAATTGTTTTCACCTTGCTGGTGTTAATTTTTAAACTTAGAGTTTTATCGAAAAACCTAAATTAAAGCATTTATTACTTCTTTGTGCCATTTAAGTTAATACCAGGTGGATGAAACTTCTTTTCAAATGTTTGTTGTTTCTTTTTTCTCAGTATATATAACAGTACCTAAATTGTTGGACATTATTTTGTATTAATAAATTGTTCCAGTAAGTAAAAAGGTATTTTGAGAGGAAAAATTTTTTAAAAAGTGTTGCTTTCATATTTGTGATGTACCTATTTCCCTTAACTTTATAAATGGTAAGTAGTATCTCATTATAAAGTTAGTGGAAGAAAAATCTCCGGATTAATTTGAAGAAGATTACACTTTTATGTTGTATCTCTGGAATTTGTTTTTATTCTAGTAATTCTTCATAATTTAAGAGTAAACATATGCTCTTTTTCTCCCCCCCCCCCCCCCAGGGCATAAGTAATCTTGCTGCTATGCTTCCAAGCTGTAGTCTGAATCAACCTAAATTTTAAACGGAAGGTGAACCTCTGAGGTCAGTCAAAATAGCAGTTGGTATTTCTTCTGGGTGTCCCCTCTTTTATTTGTTACCTTTTAATTAAAGTTGTAAAGGGTTCTAGTAAGTCATTTAGCTTTTAAAGTGTTTAAAGGTATAATTGAAAAAGAGGAGAGGGGAAAAAGGAGAGAAGAAAGAAAATCTGAAGAAAGATTAGAAAAAGAAGCATATGTAGCTTGGAACTGAAATGCAGTCTAGTGGTTGGTTTTAGGTGTGGTGCTATTTAATTTCTATTTTGCCATATTCCAGTGATGCTATTATAATAAACTGTATTAGTGTAACTAGAAGTCAAAGTCAAGGTAACAAAAGGGCTGCTGCATATTTCATAATTTACAGTGCTCTTCAGTTGAAAGGTTAGGATCTGCCATTGATAGAACTTTATAACATTCTGTGAATGCTGCAAAGACCAGAGCTGTAAACTCCTTTAAGAGACTGAATCGTAGCAGCCAGTTATCCTATTTGAGTGGGTGTTTCTCACTTGTTAATACGACTTTTTTATTTTTTGTGATCCTGCTTGCTTTTGTCTTGTTTTTAGAGTAGAGGAAAAGGTCAGTCTAAAAAGATTCATTTAGTAAAAATTTATTTAATGCCTGCTCTATGCTAAGTCTCAAAAATGAAGAAACATACCCTATGTGTGTCATTGGTTCTTGAATAGGGTTGTATATCATTGTTGGATGAAGTACAAATATACTGGACTTGTAGGAATTTTAAATTTCTTATTATGAAAGCTTTTAAAAGTAGTTTTAAAGTTTTTTAAAGTAGTTTAGAGAAAAGTAGACCAGTGTGGTGAAACCCCTCCCCCACACCCATCACCTAGGTTCTCTCTCCTTTTGTTTCCCATGCTATTTACGTGTTCAAGAAACTTGGGTCTTGGTAGACTCTCTCACTTTCTGGATTTGTCCGATTGTTTCTTTTGATACTGCCTACGTCATTCTTTTGTTCCTTATAATTTCTTTATTCTGGAAGTAAGATCCAAAAGCTCAAATGGATTCAGTTAAACATTTTTGGTGAACATATTCATAGTGATTCTGGGGACACAGTATATCTCAGGAGGAGATTCGTCTTGTAGGGGTGATATTTCAACAACCTTTGTATTTGATTTCCTATCAACTTTTAAGATTTCCTGAGTCAGTTGTTTCATTAGGTTTGGTAATATGTGATTTTCTAATTCTATTTTACTTTTGCATTCACTAGCTGTAATTAGAAGAGTTTTCCTTCCTCAACCAGAGCTGTTGTTTGGTTGCCCTTTTTAAGGAGTCTTGGTTGGGGAGAGATTAAATCACTTTTTTTCTTACAATCTTTTTTTTTTTTTTTTTTAAGATTTTACTTATTTATCTGACAGAGCTCACAAGTAGGCAGAGAGGCAGGCAGAGAGAGAGGAGGAAGCAGGCTCCCCGCAGAGCAGAGAGCCCGACGTGGGGCTCCATCCCAGGACCCTGGGATCACGACCTGAGCCGAAGGCAGTGGTTTAACCCAGTGAGCCACCCAGGCACCCCTTTTCTTATAATCTTGAAAATAACTACATTTCCAGAGATCTGTATTGAAAAAAAGTAGATTCACCCCATCTTTTTAGCTAAATTGATTAGAGCTATGCTTGCCATCAAGTTCTGACACCATCATTAACATGAAATTTTGTGCTTTTGCTTGCCAACCTAAAAATTCCAGTTGCCTCTGGCAACCTGTTGACCAGAATTTTAGAGCTCTGATCACATAACTGTATCATCGTATAGTTTTTGATGTGTGAGCTTTTAAAATTAAAGAGCTCTCATTCTCATTTTTAAACTGTTATTTTATTAAAGGTAGAAAATCAAATATATTTTAAAAGTCAGGATGTGGGATCAAGGAGGACAGCCTTGGCAGCAATGGCCCTTGAACCAGCAACAGTGGATGCAGTCCTTCCAGCACCAGCAGGATCCAAGTAAGGAAACAAATTGAATTTGGAAGTTGGGGAAGGGGAGATAGAGATGAGTGGGAGATGGGCGATGGGATTAAGGGAAATGGAATTGGGATTGATTTATTGGAGCATTTTATGAAAAACTTTAATCTTTTCTCATAAATAATATGGCTATACCACACATATTAGGGAATGGGTTTCTCTTTGGGGGACTTCCCCAAAGAGTAGAAAGCTTTATGAGTATCTTACGTTTTCAAAACTGATTTAGTTCTTGCTTTTCTAAAGAAAGAAAAAATCTTCCTTAAATGTGTTGCTTAAGTAAAGCACACTTTTGTTTTTTAATTCCAAATCTTAAAATTCTATGTAGCTCATAGTCAACTGATGTTATGCTTTATATCTCATTTAAAAGTTTCTTTGTATTATGGAATTTAACAAACATATATGGATGTAGAAAAGAATATAGGGGATCCCTATTTATTACTTAGCTTTAATAGATGGCCAGTTTTGTTTCATTAATGCGACCCTTTCCACTGCACTGCTTTTATTGGGTTAATCTGTTTCTGTTCCTTTTTTTAATACCTACATAGCTTTGTATTACAGGATAATACTGTGATTTAATAAATCACTTTTGGACGATTGGGTGTAGCTTTTTACTTTTTGAAATAATTACCATAATTTTGTGTACATGTCATTGCGTTGTTACTTGTCCAGTAATTTGGTGAGGAAAAAAAATCCAAGAACTAGGTTTGTTACATTGCTGTTGCACATTTGAAAAGTTTTAGATACATATTACCTAAATTCAGCTCCATCTGGGTTGTACCGGATGAGTTCTCTTTAATCTTCACTGAGATGTGAAAAAAACATCTTACGCTTCTTTGTATCCTTTATTAATAATATTAGATCATCTTAAAATGTTATGTATAGATATTGGAGAAGGAAGAGGACCTTTAAGATAGCAAGGCAATGCATTTTGAATAAAGAATGACTAAGAAGTTGTTAAGCAGTGTATTTTAACTAGAGAAGGAAAAGAGAGTGATGGTGCAGAGGAACATGGATAAATAACTCTATTTCTCTGAAGCCTTAGAATTCTCTGTAGGCCTGGGTAGGTCCTGTTTGAAGAAGTGGTGTGTGAGTTTGATCATTTGTGTTATAATTAGTTAAAAAAAAAGAAGACTTAAAAGTCTAAACTAAGGTACAGGGGATAAATTTCTTGGGAGTTAATATTAGAAATAACAGTTAAGAGTGTTTTACTGGAAGTTTCTGTAAGTCTTATAGTTAAATCATTTTGTAGCCTGGGTATGGGTTATTTTCTAAGCATCCTTTCAGCCATAACATACTGTAATATTTAAAATCTCTAGTAAGGAATAACTGAGATGTTTGTTTTACATAGAGGCACTATTCTTTTAGCTTTTAAATTCTGAATGTTAAATTCTGCTATATTAAATTATGTTAGGCCAGATTGACTGGGCTGCATTGGCTCAAGCTTGGATTGCCCAAAGAGAAGCTTCAGGGCAGCAAAGTATGGTAGAACAACCACCAGGAATGATGCCAAATGGACAAGATATGTCTACAATGGAATCTGGTCCAAACAATCATGGGAATTTTCAAGGGGATTCAAACTTTAACAGAATGTGGCAACCAGGTTTGTTGTTTCAAGTTATCCAGATTTTAGGACTATTTTTAAAATAAAATGTGGGTTAAATTAAACTGTTTAATTTGCTTAGTTTTATGACTTCTTGAAATTAATGGTCCTTAAAGAATAGGCAGTTTCATTTAGATTTGAATTTGAAATTTTGTGGTTAAAGTTGTTCTGTACTCATTCTGCTAGCATTGTGGCACTCAGTTTGATTCTTTTCTTGGTTCTTCATTCCTAGGCTGACAGGGGCTGGGAACACTGGAAACCTCACTTGGCATCTAGGGAAGAGAGCATTCTATGTCTCTCTGTTGCAACCTCTGGCCTTTTCAGAAGCAGCACTGGCAGAGCAAAACATGTCTAGCCTCTAATTAAAGAAATACTGTGTCACTATGTGACAAATTAGTCTGTCAAATATACTCTGCCCCTATTGTCCACCCATCTTTTTCTTCCCTTTTTTTTCAGATAGTGAAGATCTTCCATAAGTTTTTATGTTTTATTTTTTGTTTGTTTGCTTTTTTTTACTTCACACTATCATTTAGATTTCTTGATGCTAGTTCAGTTTTCCATGTCTTGTGTTATTATTTTTAGTAGTCACTTCAAAATATTTATAGAGGAATCTTTAAGTATGCTAATGGTGAAGTTTTAATCTCCCTTTCCCTATTGATACTTATTATTTCTCAATGTAAGAGTGGAAAATTCAGGAGGTAAACCTCTAACATCACTTTTTAAAGAATAATGAATATTCTAATCTTTGATACTCTGAGGTAGTTTATTTCTAGTTTTCTTGAAGTTACACCAAATTTCCCCGAATTTGAAAATGTTCTGGTTCCCAAGTTCAAGTTCTTAAATAACTTACCCTGGCATTCCTACTCCCCAACTTTATTTTACTGGCTCTCTTTGTGACCTGGGCAAGTGATTTACCTCTGTGTGCCTTAGTTTCCCCTCCTTAAATTGGCAAAAATAATACCTGCTTTCTCCCTACCTCACAGGGATGTTGTGAGGATAAATGTGTTCATGGAAGAAAGAAATTATATATAAAATCTCAAGGTGTTATTTTCTATGGTATTGTTATTGAACAGAAATAGAAAATTTCAACAAAAAATTGCTTTGGATTTTGTTACATTTATTAAAATTTTGGGCATTTGATTTTTATATGTTTAGGATATGAATTAGAGTGGAGTTAGCTCATTTGAATTATTTATTAGTTTAATTAATTGCTTATTTTTAAGATATACAAGAGGAATTTGACCAAGAAGTCATAAATTTTTAAATCTATTTCTTTGCTGAAAAATCTTTCTTGAGATCTTAAAAATTTGTGTTGATTTTGTTATAACCCCCTGTTGAATGTTTTTATGCCTGAATCCTAAATAGAATGGGGAATGCATCAGCAGCCCCCACACCCCCCTCCAGATCAGCCATGGATGCCACCAACACCAGGCCCAATGGACATTGTTCCTCCTTCCGAAGACAGCAACAGTCAGGACAGTGGGGAATTTGCCCCTGACAACAGGCATATATTTAACCAGAACAATCACAACTTTGGTGGACCACCCGATAATTTTGCAGTGGGGCCAGTGAACCAGTTTGACTATCAGGTGAAAGATATTTTGTTGCTTTAATATTGTAGATGTGCACGTAATCTACCATTCTTTGGAAGTGTCTCATCAAGAGTACCTAAGATCTGTGTTTCACTTTTCAGTCTTGTACAGATAAGGGCATATTATGTCTCAGAAAAGTTATCGATTTTTGGGTATTAAGATCATTAGATTCTTATTTTGTGGTTTTTGGTTTGCTTAGGAGAATGATATAAAGGATCGTTAGGGAAATGTTTGGATAAAATGAGAAATATGTAAGTGCAATAGCTATATGATGTTTTCTAATAATTTTAAAGTGGCATATTTAAATGTTGAATAAAGTTTAGAAAATTCACAGTAGTTGAATACATTATTTGTCAATAATAGATTATGAATAAGACATGAATAAAATACATGAAGAACCGATCATCTTCCTAAATGCAGTTCCTTCTGCTATGTAGAATTATGACTTTTTCTAGTGAGGTCATTTTTTTTCCATTCTGACATGACATGTTAATGGAGTTGTACATAATTTCTTTTGTAGCATCTTATTCATTCCTAGGGACATAGAACTCTATGGGGATAGTATTATTATGTGGGGCTTTATTTTCTCTAACTACTCTGCCAAGGGTCCACCCTTAAACTATAGTGCTAGGCGTCATTTTGAAATAACTGATTGCAGTTGTTAACCTTATAAACTGAACTATCATAATTTAAATTCTTGAAAAAATTCACATTATGGACATAAATATAACCAGTATTCACTTTGAGAGTAATCTAAACATACTCAGATATTTGTGGTATACTCATGCTTGGTATACAAATACGACCGTTTTTTGTTTGGTTTTGTTTTGAAGAAATGTAGAGGCAGGGAGCTTCTACTCACACCCTAATATCTTGATAGATCCCTATGCTGACAAGCCAGAGAGCTCTCTTGGTGATGGGCTTAAGAAAAGCCTCTGAATAGCAAAACTACAAAAAAAACTTAATGATTCAATAACTTTTATTTTGTTTAAAATAGATAACTTCTTGCAAGATTACAGAAACAAGTTCCACTAAGAAATAACTTGGAATTGATTTAAAAATTTTTTTCTTGTATTTTCTAGTTACAGAAAAATTGACATTTGATACCTTGGTAGTGGAAGGACTAGTTTATAAATGGATTCAGTATATATATATATATACACACATATATATAAAATATCCTTTTCTCTACTTCTTGAAAATAGTGTATTAGCTGAATTTTAGATGGCTTTTCACATTTACATAGGGAGAAAATCTTTATCTTTCTTAAGAATAGTAAGCCTAGGTTCTTGGGGTTACAGAAATATCGGTGGATGTTAGAACCATGGAATTCTTGGATTTGCTGCACACATGGATTTCTACTGTCCCAGTTCATAACACACGTGTGTCCCAGAGAGTATATTGTATTAATGTGAAGAAAAATAAACTGCAATACTCTTTCAGCATGGGGCTGCTTTTGGTCCACCGCAAGGTGGATTTCATCCTCCTTATTGGCAACCAGGACCTCCAGGACCTCCAGCACCTCCCCAGAATCGAAGAGAAAGGCCATCATCATTCAGGGATCGGCAGCGATCACCTATTGCACTTCCTGTGAAGCAGGAGCCTCCACAAATTGGTAGCTATTTAAGTTTAGTGAACCGCAATTGGCATGATTTCTTGATCATGTGAAAAAACTATCTTATTTTCTCAAATTGTTTTGACACTTCTGATATGTTAGGAATTGATAGTTAAAAACCATATCATTTTATAGTCATAACCCTTAAAATTACAAAAAGGGTACTGGTATAAAATATAAAAAGTTCTCAGTAATTTTCTTTAAAAGAAATTGTTACCTTAAACTCCAGATTTTGTGATGAATTGTAAATTTATCATGGCCATAGCATCTTGATATTTTTTCAGTGTTGATAGTTTGATACATTATGCCAATTTATGAACAGTTGTTCTCTCTCTGTTGTCTCTTTCCACTCTCCATTCATCTGATACGCTAATGTCAGATTAATTTTCCTTTTATTATTTCACTTTCCAGAAATATTTTGGCAGAAGATTTAGATTTTTAACATAACTAACTTAAGTCTAACCATAAGTTACAGACTTAAACTATTTTATATTTAGAAATCCAAATTGAACATATATTATACCAGAATGTTCAAGTGCTCACTTTCTGTTACGAAATAGACATTTTAAGAAGATTCTAACTTTTTTTTTAACTTACGGAAATCATACTTGTTCAGATGAATTCTCAGTGTGAAAGTAGACATGTACTTTTGTTTGTTCTGTTTCCATATTTTAGGAAGCAGTGTAGTCTGAGTTTGGCTTGGAATTAGTGCCCATCACTACTACTGTTTCTTTAATTTTGAGCACATCACTTAATTTTATAAGCCTCTGTGCACTTAATTTTATAAGCCTCTGTGTTCTTATTTGTAAAAGAGATTGAGTAATAGTGATTTTTTTTTTTTTAAGAATTAAGCGAGATGGTGGTTTTAATGTGCTTTCATAGTGCCTGGCTTATTAGAAGCATTAACACAATATTCACTGCTGTCATTAAAAATGATTTTAAAAAAGAAGCATAATGGTTAGTGGGTTGCTTTCCTATGGTCTTACTGGAGAAGGATAGTTATAAGCTCTCAAGTGGCACCAGTTTGTAGAAATCCAAGAATAAGGAACTCATGCATTTGTGATTTTTACTTAACTTAGAAAGGTTTCTTTTCACATGAAACAGATGCAGTAAAACGCAGGACTCTTCCAGCTTGGATTCGAGAAGGCCTTGAAAAAATGGAACGTGAAAAGCAGAAGAAATTGGAGAAAGAAAGAATGGAGCAACAACGTTCACAATTGTCCAAAAAAGAAAAGAAGGCCACAGAAGATGCTGAAGGAGGGGATGGCCCTCGCTTACCTCAGAGAAGTAAATTTGTAAGTATTAGAATTACTTAACATGAAAGTCCATGTGATTTATATGTGAAAATTACTGAAATAAATAACTAGTAATGAGCACCGAAAGTAACAAAGTTCAGTCTTTATCATTTAGATGGCGTGAGTGGCTTAAGAATTTTTTTATTTAGCAATAATGTGCTCTCAGATGACATGATAGCCACAGCACTGGCCAGTATGCAACTCTGGAAATAGGTAGGCCTTCCAAGGCCATTTTGGGCTTCAGAAATAAATCTTGAGATAGCAAGATTTAAATCACTTAAATCTAGTGATTTAAGCAGACATTGGTTTAGCTTAAATGTCACAAATGCCATAAGTTACTTTTATCTTTTGACAAAAGAACGATGCCAAAGATGTGGTTTTTTGGTGGGTATTATGAAGATAAGAACCAAAAAACTGCCACTATTAAAGTTTACCTTTTTGGGGGGTTATTTTTAACTCTTTAGATGAAATAATGGATTTCCAGATTTAATAGGTTTAAGTGTCAAAAAATTGTTTGAAGATTATCTTCCCTCTTCTCTTCTCCCACATGCCTCTGGGCTTATGTTACATGTAGTCTTCCCCTAGTCTTTTGAACTAGTCTGAAATTAGTGTTTCAGTGATCACCTTGTCTTTTACTTAGTAGGATTTTTTTTTTCTTAAGATTTTATTTATTTATTTATTTATTTGACAGAGAGAGAGAGAGAGATCACAAGTAGGCAGAGAGAGAAGGGAGAAGCAGGTTCCCTGCTGAGCAGAGAGCCCCTTGCGGGGCTCGATCCTAGGACCTTGAGATCATGACCCAAGCCAAAGGCAGAGGTTTAAACCACTGAACCACTCAGGTGCCCCTGCTTGGTAGGATTTTTAAGGGTAACTGCAGGACACTTCTTTGCCTAAGAAGAGTCCCCCTTTTAAGGTGTGCTATCTAGATACTGAAAACCTACAGCCAGGAACAGACAGACTGCTGGCATTTCCTCCATCTGAAGTACATCTCATTTCTTACCTGCCCATTTCATAGCGAAAAAGAAGCAAGTTTCACTGATTTCAAGGCCAGTTAAGATCTGCAAACTTGGGGCGCCTGGGTGGCTCAGTGGGTTGGGCCGCTGCCTTTGGCTCGGGTCGTGATCTCAGGGTCCTGGGATCGAGTCCCGCATCGGGCTCTCTGCTCAGCGGGGAGCCTGCTTCCCTCTCTCTCTCTGCCTGCCTCTCCATCTACTTGTGATTTCTCTCTGTCAAATAAATAAATAAAATCTTTAAAAAAAAAAAAAAATCTGCAAACTTACTTTAGACTTTTTAAATTTTTAAGTCACATGGTTTTAGGTATAATACCTTAAATTTGTAGTTTTTAAAATTACATTGAATAATATAAATGTTGTCTACTTATCCAAAGTGCTATAAGCCACTCATTTCAGGACCATCATATATAGTGGATATTAATTCAGTCAGTTTTGGCATGTTATATTCCTGGTTATTTATAAAATAAAGTCAAAATTAACCAAGGAAAAATTGAAAAATAATTAAAATACTTGATTCTCATAACTGTCTTATAATTTTAGATTTCTTTTCAGCTAACACTTTATATTACTAAGTGAAGGCTGTCATTTTTATTTATCTGTTTGTAGACTTTTTAATTTGGGGTTTTAAAGTAGTGTGTAAGATAATGATTTTACATTATAAGCCTGAATTTGGGTTACACATACTATTACTTGTTTTTAGGATAGTGATGAGGAAGATGAAGACACTGAAAATGTTGAGGCTGCTAGTAGTGGAAAAGTCACCAGAAGTCCATCTCCAGTTCCTCAGGACGAGCACAGTGAACCAGAGATGACGGAAGAAGAGAAAGAGTATCAAATGGTAGAATGTTAAATTTCTTACCATGCACTGAATTTTAAAAAGTTTGTTATTTTCATTATTTATTTATTTATTTATTTTTTGGAGAGGGAAATGGGGACAAGAGGGAGAGAGAGAGAATCTCAAGCAGGGTCCATGCCCAGCACGAAGCCCGGCATGGGGCTTGATCTCACGATCCTGAGATCATGACCCTGAAATGAAGACTCGGATACTTAACCAACTGAGCTACCCAGGCACTTCAGCTTATGTGTTTTAGAATAATTTTCAAATATGCAGTTGCTTGGAATGGTTGATATGATCTCTTTAAATATGTTTTATAAGGTGGCTTTGCACATTAATTTTTTTTAAAAAGTCAAACTGTATTAGTAACTGTAATAATTAAGTTAAAAATAATATGCATAAATGTATGTAAACATGTAAAATATCCTTCCATAGATGTTGCTGACAAAAATGCTTCTAACCGAAATTCTTCTGGATGTAACGGATGAAGAAATTTATTATGTAGCCAAAGATGCACACAGGAAAGCAACGAAAGGTATATTGTGGGTGTTTTTGGTTTTGTTTTTCTGGGAGTATTTTGGTTTTGGTGGCTATTTTGGACTCTTTTTGGTTGTCCTTGCTGAATTCTAGCAGATATTTGAATATTTTCTTCTTGCATGTTTTAACTCTCCAGGAAAGTTTAGGTTTGTAGACACCATATTAAAACTATATGAATATTTTTCTTTTATTACCCAACTTGCCTGTGTGCAAATTAGCGATTAGGTTGTTTTTCTATAAAACATATAGTGGAAAAATTCTTGATATTTGATTTATTTCACCCGATTTTGTTTTTTTATAGATACCATGGTATTGGTGTATAACTTCTAATACAGTTTAGTTTCACTAGTGAATTGAATCAGTTTTCACAGTTTACCACTTAGAGTACTTACAGAAGCAAGAAATTCACCTATCCCACCCCCTCTATTTTTAGTAACACAAAATATATTGAAAAAAAAATAAAATTATGGACCATACCTCAAAAATAAAATAACTGATGTAGTAGTCACATTTTTCATCATTATAAACCAATTTCAGCTCACTTCAGAATTATAATTTCAAGGCCAGACATGCTACTGGTTTAAAGTGAATGTTATGTTTTTAATGTTTCTTCTCTCCCCAAAAAGCAGCAATAGTAGTAGATTTAACAATACCATAGACTCTCATGACTATGAAATCGTGGCTATTTGTGTTAACATGTTGTTCCTGTTGTTGATGTGATACAAAGCTCCTGCAAAACAGCTGGCACAGTCCAGTGCACTGGCTTCCCTCACTGGACTCGGTAAGTGTTTTCCTTATTTGTGAGAGGGCCTTAAAGAGAAAATCACACTTACCTTGTCTCTCTACGTGTTCTGTTTTGAAACTGTACTATTCCTACTCAGTTTATAAAACCTAGGTTTTAGGGTTATATCAGTTTCTAAAAGGTTTGCCAATTTTTTTTTTTTTTGCCTAAAGCATTCACAAAGGGATTATTATAAATCATTATAAATGTGACTAATTCATAGTTTATTGGGGCAAGTTGTAACAGTTCATAATTTAGCTGTGATAATATTTAAGCTCACTTTCTGAATTATTTGCATACGTGCTTTAGGGAAGAACCCATCTAATGCTTTTAAGCACCTTTATGTAGATTGTGTTGTAGTAAGTTGAGTTTTAACATAGAGGAAAAGAGTTTATCTTACCATAGTATCATAGTAGTGATGTGTTCATAATTTGCTCTTTGCATGATATATTCTCAAATATATGAAAGCTTAAACGTGCCTTTTCCGCATCATATCAAATTAATCTTTGTGGGGACCAACAGAAATGGTTAGAAGCAAATGCCCATGTGATTTTGTGATGATTACTATGTAGGTCACTTCAGGGTGGGGAGTAGTTTTAGCACCATACCATTTCTGACCAGTGAGAATTACAATATTCTAATTTTTTTTAGGGAAAAAATACTTTTCATACTACCTGGGATTTCTAAGCTTTGAACAATGAAAGAATTAATTTTACAAATATTTTCAGGAATATCAGTAGTTGAATTGACTATGCTTTAGTGAGCCTTTGTTATTGCCCTGTTAAATGGTTTCGTTGGTTTGTGTGGACAGTAAAACAAACCATTCTCACGATTCCTTTGTGGTGAGAAATACATGAACTATTCCAGGAAGAATGAAATTCTGTTAATTTTCAGGAGGGATCTATAAACTCCTTAAGAATTGGAATTTATACTTCTCCCCACCCCGAATAAGCATAATCTTCCAAGAAAAGGCAATGAAAAAAGAAATTAGCTTTCTTCTCGGACCTTAAAAATTTTTTAGTATATAGAATAATTTTTCCATATGATAGACTGGGCTTTATGCACACAGGTGGACTGGGTGGTTATGGATCAGGAGACAGTGAAGATGAGAGGAGTGACAGAGGCTCTGAGTCATCTGACACTGATGATGAGGAATTACGGCACCGAATCCGGCAAAAACAGGAAGCTTTTTGGAGAAAAGAAAAGGAACAGCAGCTATTACATGATAAACAGATGGAAGGTACATCTTTAGACTCCCTTAATTTTTTGTCTAGTTCTGTTTGTGTGTGTGTGTTTTTTAAATAACCAGAAAATACCAGGGACAGAATTAAGGTTAGAGTATAGATAATATGGGACGTAACTGAAACTAAGGGTTTTGGCTTACTTGTATTTTTTTTCAAAACTACAAAAGCTTGTAGTATTCAAAGTATGTAGTTTATAAAAGGTAAACTTGGTATTGTTTTGTAAGACATTAATTTCAGTAGCTGTAAGTCAGTATATTTTCATTTCTAAAGTTATCATAATGAAGAAGAAAGCTTTTGAAATAGAAATATATTTGTAAAACTAATGTAAAGCAATTTGTAGCTAGAGTATTTAGTGTGTAGCTAGTATATTTAAGGAAATAGAAGGCTTTTAGAATTTATGCAAAATACTGTATATGTTCTTTATAGTTTATATAATGATATTAGGAATACTGAAAGTATTTTGAAGTTTTTGGAAAAATCATACTTGGATCATTGGGAAGGTAATTATTAAGAGTTAGCAGTTGAAAATTCCCTATAAAATTACTTACTTACCTTTAAGTTGCCTTATTGGACAAAAGGGAAATCGTTTTAGATTGCTTGAAATGTACCTTTATACTTCAGTACCCTGTTGCTGTATTGTCCAGGAGCATGGCTAACTACTTGTAGCTATTGAACATAAGAAATGTACCTAACCCTAAATTGAAATAATGCTGTAAGTAGGTGTAATACATAATAGATTTGAGAGATTTTATGTGCCCCAAAAAAGCAGAATATCTTAGTACTCTTTTGAATTTATTACATGTTGAAATGATAATGTTTTTGGTATATTGGGTTAACAAACTATTGAAATTAAGTTTATCTTTTTAAAATTTTTTTAATGTAACTCGACAATTTTTAATTGCTTATGTGACTTGTATCCTATTTCTGTTGAAGAATGCTGTTTCACTGTTACGATCTAGTAGCTTGAAATTTGGTAGTTTGGGAGTTTTTTTCATTATACATTGACATTTCATAGTATTTTTGTCTTTTTCTCTTTCAGAAGAAAAGCAGCAAACAGAAAGGGTTACAAAAGAGATGAATGAATTTATCCATAAAGAGCAAAATAGTTTATCACTACTAGAAGCAAGAGAAGCAGATGGTGATGTGGTTAATGAAAAGAAAAGAACTCCAAATGAAACTACGTCAGTTTTAGAACCAAAAAAAGAGCATAAAGAAAAAGAGAAACAAGGAAGAAGTAGATCAGGAAGTTCTAGTAGTGGTAGTTCCAGTAGCAATAGCAGAACGAGTAGTACTAGTAGTACTGTCTCTAGCTCTTCATACAGTTCTAGCTCAGGTAGTAGTCGTACTTCTTCCCGATCTTCTTCTCCTAAAAGGAAAAAAAGACATAGTAGGAGTAGATCTCCAACAATTAAAGCTAGACGGAGTAGAAGTAGAAGTTACTCTCGCAGAATTAAAATAGAGAGCAATAGGGCTAGAGTAAAGATTAGAGATAGGAGGAGATCTAATAGGAATAGCATTGAAAGAGAAAGACGAAGAAATCGGAGTCCTTCTCGAGAGAGACGTAGAAGTAGAAGTCGCTCAAGGGATAGGCGAACCAATCGGTCCAGTCGCAGTAGGAGTCGAGATAGGCGTAAAATTGATGATCAACGTGGAAGTCTTAGTGGGAGCAGTCATAAGCATAAAGGTGAGGCTAAAGAACAAGAGAGAAAAAAGGAGAGGAGCCGAAGTATAGATAAAGATAGGAAAAAGAAAGACAAAGAAAGGGAACGTGAACAGGATAAAAGAAAAGAGAAACAAAAAAGAGAAGAAAAAGATTTTAAGTTCAGTAGTCAGGATGATAGGTTAAAAAGGAAACGAGAAAGTGAAAGAACATTCTCTAGGAGTGGTTCTATATCTGTTAAAATTATCAGACATGATTCTAGACAGGATAGTAAGAAAAGTACTACCAAAGATAGCAAAAAACATTCAGGCTCTGATTCTAGTGGAAGGAGCAGTTCTGAATCTCCAGGAAGTAGCAAAGAAAAGAAGGCTAAGAAGCCTAAACATAGTCGATCGCGATCCATGGAGAAATCTCAAAGGTCTGGTAAGAAGGCAAGCCGCAAACACAAGTCTAAGTCCCGATCAAGGTAGTATACTTTTTAAAGTATTTTGTCTGATTTAAAAAAAAAAATTTGACTGAATTTATTCAAAGTTGAAAGTGTCCTTTCTCTCTCTCTCTTTAATAACAACTCAGTTTGGTACTTGATAAATGAACATAGTCTTAAGTAATTTTAGAAATCCTATATAATAATATTTATTTAAAAATTGCAGATTCTTTAGTTTAAAATACATTTTTATTTTTAAATTTGTCTTTTCCCTTTTTTTTCAGATCAACAACCCCTCCCCGTCGTAAACGCTGAGGAATGATGTGGCAAGAATGCCATGATGTTTAAAAAATTCCATGAGTTTTAAGGGCTTGTCTCATTATAGAGGCACATTGTGGCTGTGTAGGTGAAACCAGAATCTTTTTTTTTTTTTTTAATCTGTAAATAGGTGTACTTTTTCCAAATGCTGCTCCAAGTTACTTAATAGGATTTCTTTGTATTACATTTTTTTCAAAAAATAGTGCTTAATAAGACTATAAACATGCCATTCTCTTTCAGCTGTAATGTTCTTAAAATTATTCTTGAATGTACTGTGATGTCAATAAAGCTCTTCAGTTCATTTTTGTTAACCTCTTGCACCTTAATTTTATGATTTTAATCTAAGGAACGTACTTTTATAAAAAGGCAGCTGGAATTTTGTATAACAGGTTTTAAAGGTACTTCCTCTCATCTTCCCCAAAGAAAATGGTTTTAACTTAATAGTTTGTCAAAGTTTGTAAATTGTACCCATGGATTTTTGTCAAATTCCAACTTTAAGGGTGTGGAAGAGGGCCAAAAATAGACCTTTACTTTTCATTTGGAAACATTTGACAGCTTTCTAAACTTTTTTTTCCTATTTTGAGGATTTTCAAGTAATATATTCTCTGTGTATAAAGTATGGTTTACTTCTGTACAGTGAAATTGCTGGAATCAATCAAGCCAGTGCACCATTAGAGTCATTTATAAGGAACAGTTGTGTTTGACACTAATAGTCAAGTCTGGAATTCTATTCTGCAGTTATCCACTTCTGTTTTAGAAGCATATTTCAAACACTGGGGATATTACAGAAATAAGACTCACAATTCAGTGTATTTATTTATATTTTTAAAGTATAATATGACCTCAACTCAGTGGAGGAATGCTATATTATGCAGGTTTGTGTCAATTTCATGACATTAAAATGGTCTGGTTTTGTCACTTTCTTAACAATTATGATCAGTGAGTGGTCTAGCTATTTAAGGCAGTCATAACTTATAAGTAAAATGAGGCTCTGCAGGCATTTAAATTAAGCTCAGCTGCTTTCAGGGTCTGTTTTTGTGTGATTATTGTCTTATGCCACAATCAGATACATCTCTGAAAACAAATGCTTTTAAATTTTAATTTTAAAAGGAAAAAAGCAGGTGCAGGTCACGGAAAAGTTTTAAAGTATGCCTTCTTACCAGCAATAGTTCATTTTAAAATAAGCCAGATTTTTGCCAAGATCAGTGTTTCTTCAAAATGAAGGTAGAAATAGATTTGTAAGTGTGCTCTTGTACCTCTACATAGGTTCCTAAATAATTTTGAACAGTTATGCATTTATCTAGAGGAAATAAATCAACTGTGAATAAATGCATGTTTACCAAAATGGTTGTTTTACAGTGCATTTAGTTCTGATATTTATAAAGTTGATATTCACAGAATAACTTTTAAATAGTTTGGAATTCTATATAGTTTAGACATCAGTCACGTGGAGACAAAATGAAAATGTGCAATATTTTTTATGTAGGTGAGCTAACACAGTGTACCTAATTGCAGAATTATCAGATTAATTTGTAATAGATAAGTTGTATAACATTTTCATATCTTAAAATGTTTTTTAGATCAATCTTCAGGTTAAAATAATATTTTCAAAATAAAATTCTACAGAAAAGTTCTGTTGGCTATGATATGCACATTTTTGGGCAAGACAAATGACAAGAGCCAAACATAATATTTGACAGTTTTATTTACTCTTCCATAATATGCAAGCTTTTTATCATTTAAATCTGTAGATATTTTTTAAAACACAGTCATGATATATGTGATTATTAGTAGATACATCAGTGTTATAATTAGATATTTGGGTTTTTTAGGTTTTATGGATAATTTAGAGAATTCATCATTTCACTGACATGTAATTAAGTATGTTTACCTTAGTGGTAAGATTTTATAAAATAGGGCTTCCATGATTTGGGATGTGAATGCTAACATACATAAGTTAACTAGATACATAATTTGGTTATGAAATCTTCTAAAATGACACCACCAGAAAATCAGTAGATTCAATTTTTGAGACAATCATTGGTCTGAATTGGTTAATAAAACTGTCTTTGGGTTCTCTTTTAAAATATTTCTAGTGTATTAATCATACTTGTTTTTGTGCAGTGGGGGTAAACCACACCATTAAGAGAATAAAATGTAATTTGGAAGAGGTAATTATAAGATTTGTTTAATGAAGGCCCCAAAATATAAATAAAGACTGGTGTGGAATCTCAGTGTATATGTTTTCTGCCATTGTAAAATGCCTTTTTTTAGCATCTGTTTTGAATGGTATAATACACAATAGGTGAGCTTCCCAAACGTCTATTTTTTTTTAGTGTCTAAGTTATTATTTCTTTAAGGAAACACATGAAGTATAATTAATTAGTAGGGTGAGGTTCTTTATTTTATGTGAGAATTTTTACAGAGGAATTGTATAAGGTTCAAGTTCCTGTAATACTGTCTTATGGAAACCTTTACATTTAAGTGGAGTTTTTCTTATATACATTAAAGTCTATTTTCATTTATCGGAGTTTCTAAAATGTACTAATCATGGTTTAATGGAAATACTAGATCCACTGGATGGTCCTGATTCTGCTGCTTAATATATTTTGGGCAAATCACATAAATACTATGTCTCAATTTCTTCAACTGTGGAAGGGTGGAATTCGATTCTAAGGTCTTTAATATTTCTAGCCCTTAAGTTTCTCAGTTTTAAATAGAATTTGGCTGTAATACCTAACACTAAAGAAAATAGGTTTTTTTATTGGCCCTTAAAATAACTCGTGTGATGAATTACATTATATTCCGTAAAGGTTTATCATGTATCGTAGAGTTTTCCTCTAAGTACACAAAAGATTAAACCTGCCACAAGCTGATTATGTGAGTATAGATTAAGATGAAATTGTCCTAAGTTACCCATTTATGTGGAATTCTGTAAGTATGAAAATTTACCAGTTAAACTCTGAGTGCGTGTATATCATTTCAAAGTGATAAAACTGTTAGCTACAAGGGAGCACTTTGCCCTTAATTTGAGAAAAGTTTTTATACTTGAATTACACAATACTAAATAGATTTTTAGTTTTACAGTAGAATAAATTGTAGACACAGATTTACCACACATGGGTGAGACCATGCCAGTGGTCTAGGAAATACTCCCAACAATGGCTATATACCGCATTACAACTGCCAGTCATACCAACACAACTTGGAGTTTAAGCATCATTGGGAAAGCCTTTGTTGATATTTGTAGAGTATAATGAGCGAGTTTTGCTTATCTGGGCAAAACTAGTGGCTATTAAAGAGGCTTTTGTGTCAGTATTAAGGCAAATCACTGATTACCTTTGTTGAATTGAAAAGGTAATGGGAAGGCCCTGAAGCCCCGTGAAGGGGTACATTCAAAGAAAGTACATTTAAATAAAGCTTTTAAAACTTTATTTAATCATACTTGCACTCTGCTTTTTCCTTGGATTTGTCTGTCATTCTAATAAGTACAACACATGCTAAATGTCCTTCTGTCTCAGAGCTTTGTGCCTTTGTTTGGAGAGATGCTGTGTGTCCTGAGAGAGGAACTCTGAAAGGACATTAAAAAAGGCTGCAGCCGGCTCGGCGGGGAGCCTGCTTCCCTCTCTCTCTGCCTGCCTCTCCATCTACTTGTGATTTCTCTCTGTCAAATAAATAAATAAATAAATAAAATCTTTAAAAAAAAAAAAAAAGTCTGCAGCCACTGTTAGGAGGAGGTCAATACTTTACAAAGAGGCTCTAAGTGAAAGACTATTACTGAGCATTAAATTTCACTAATTCAAAGAACCCTTTACCAATATGACCGTGCCTGTTGAAAATGTACGATTTTTTTGCCTTTAATCTTCAAAATGTATCATTGCTCTTATTCAAGGAAAGGCTTCTATACATTTAGAAGTAAAGTGTTAATACCGCTTTAGTTTTCAGTGAAGTTTGTCTGGCTAGAGTTTAACTACATAAAGTATGAGGTCACTTGGAGAAACTGAATTTTCAGTTTAGACTTCTAGCCCCCTGACATTTGAGTTCCTTGAAAGGGGAAAAAATTCTACCTTTAGGAAAGAAGTGCTTCCATGCATTTGTGATTCTAAGGGTCAGTGGCATACAGGAGTATAAATATGGGAGACTTCTGTTAAATACGAAATAGTTACATGAGAATAAAAGCTCGTTTACATTGAAGTGAGGATCCATGACTGTTGGCCGTGAGGTTTGAGGTGGTCATACAGAAATAGGCTATAATAGAGACTTGAAGTTCTCTTTTAGCAAACATAGTTGCATGCGTAGTTTGACGGGTGTTGAGCGTGAAGAGTCTAGTCCCACGCTAGTAACACCCATTAATGCAGCCGTGAGTAGACTGGTTCCCGACAGTGTGAGAGTGGATCTCGGAACCTTTCTGTTGGGGATCTTTTGCTGGAGGGACCGGAAAGGAGGTGGATCCTTTCACGATGTGGGGAGGCCGCAAGCTGAGCTCCTGGGAATCGGTTTGTAGGAGGGCTTAGATCTAGGTGTTGGGGTACACAGGCTGAGGGTGCTCGCTTAAGCAGTTCGGCAGGTGAGTGTCGCCTAACCACGTTGGCACTGTGAAGGTTCCTCGCGCAACCCACGGGGGGGGGGGGGCGCCGTTTTGCGCAGGCGCGGCCGAGGGCGGCGGGCTGTCCTGAGCTGCGCGCGGGGTCCGCGCAAGTCTGCCTTCGGTCCGGCCCCTCGCTGTCGAGTAAGCTCCCGGCCTGGGCTCTCGAGTCTCGCCCCGCGTTCCCGGAGACTGGGACTGGGGACGAGTGGTCCCGGCCGCGGAGCGCGCAGTCTCCCGGCCGGCCGTCGCCGTGTATCCAGAGACCGTCTGGGTTGAGTCCTTGCCGCCGGCGACCACTCTGTGCCTGCCGGAGTCGGAAGGTCGCGTGCTTTCCTCCCCAGCCGCCGCGGAGGACTCGGCTGCGGTCCTCGAGGGCTTGATAGCGTTGCATTTGTTTGGTTTGCACGTATCTTTTTTTCAGAAAGAATTTAAGGCAACCATTCTACTTGTTTTGGTTTAATTCAGCAAACTCTTGCAAATCAGATCAAGGAAATAACTCACTGAACCTGAGACTTGCAGAAGACAGTTTGATTAACCAGAAAGTTACGTTTACCCTTTATATGAAACTCACTTAACAAATGCTGTGTGCCAGGCCCTGGGAGTTTGTTTGTTCTTAAGATTTATTTATTTCTAGAGAAGGAGAGCCAGCCTATAAGGGCGGGGGCGCGTAGGGAGAGAGAATTCAGGCCGACCCCCCTCTGAGCCCGTTGTTGGGCGGAGCTTGATCCGGAGACCTGGAGATCACGACCTGAGTCTAAACCAAGAGTCGGACACCCAACCGAGGCACCTAGGCACTGGGAATTTTCTAATGAAGGACACCTCAGAGGTCTCTTTAAAAAATGTTCAAACTGAAATTAAGATATAATAGGTGAAACGGGAAACTTGGAGGTCCACCATAGAGTTGATAAGTTGGTGCTCTAATGCAATGAAGAATAGTGCAGCCAATAAAAATGATTTAAATCAGCGTGTGCCCCCTTGGAAAAATGATTCAGGTACTGCATTAAGAAAGTAAGTTACAAATCAGTATGTATTATGATTTTAGATCTATATATGGAGCTATATGAGAGAACAGAAAGACATAGAAATTTTAGCAGTGATGATATGTGGTGGAGGTGGTTATCCATCGCTTTATCATTATATATTTTTGGAATTTATTTTTTCAGCAAACATGTCTTATAATCAGAAATTTAGAAAAATACAAATATTTTCAGATTTTGGGACTGAGTATAGAAGGAGTGTCTAATACATATTTAAGATCAGGGAAAGTTTTTGAACAAAGTATTTAGGAAGCTGTCTTGAGGGAGTTGGGCAGTTTTGGAAGTCATTGGAATGGCCAAAGGACTAACTAGAATATCTGTGAGATTTCTGGGAAAGTGTAAAGTGTTCCTTGAAAAGGAAGGCTGGAAGTGAGGACAGAGACTGGCAAGGGATGAGACAGACTTTTTAGGCCATGACAAGTCTGTGAAAGGCTACCTATACTCCTGAGAGTGACTTTACCTTGAGGACAGAGGGAAATTACTGAAGGAACAATCTAATCAGACCTGTATTTAAGAAAGAACACTTGGCAGCTGTGTGGAAAGTGGAATGGTGGCAGGAAAGACTAGGCTCAGGGAGGCCTTAAGAGTCATCTCGACAGTAAATGATGATTGCTGGAACCAAGGTATTGGTAGAGTAGAGGTTTTGTTCACTGTTGGCATGGTACATTATAGGCTCTGGATAAATGAGGTTTTGAATGCATTAAATGAAGTTTTCCTCTATGTCTTTAAAATCTCATATACCAAAATGATCACACTTCAAAGTAGAGAAGGAGTCGGTAGGATTCTATTTATTAATACAAACTCAATTAGTTTCTCTCAGTTGTGGTGTGGTGGTTTTTAAAGCTCTTGGGAATTGTGTTAATAGTGGTAACTGGGGGCTAATTTTACAGAAGTAGAGGAGGAGTAGGGATGATAAGGGTCATTACTGAGTACAGAGCAGAGACTTTTAAAATCTCATGTGCAGTTTCATAATAATAACTTAGATTTTTTATCTACATATCACAGTTTACATAATTCTCCAATAACACTTCCTTTATCTACCTGAAGTCATAAAGAAGGTGGTATTTGAACTAGGTCTTAAATGTAGTATAGGTGGAAATGGTGGAAGAGAGAGTAACATGAGCAAAGGCCTAGGAACACGTGTGTGTGTGTGTGAATTTTGAAATGGCCTTGGACCAGACTGTGAAGATCCTACTGAAAAACAAAACAAAATTTAAAAAACATAAAAAGCTCAAGAGAAAAATATTCAGAGACTATGAAAAGACAAGCCTTGAAATATAAATGACCATTTGTCTTAGTCCATTTGACTACTGTAGCAACATACCACAGACTGGGTGGTTTATAAACAAGTCTATTTCTTACAGTTCTGGAGACTGGGAAATCCAAGATTCAGTGCTGGTAAAAGCCCATTTCTGGTCCATGGATGGAGCCTTCTTGCTTTGTCCTCTCATGGTAGAAGAGGCAAACTTGCTCTCTGGGGTCTTTTATAAAGTCGCTACACCAGTCACGAGGGCTCTACTCTCATGATCTCATCACCTCCCAAAGGCCCCACCTTCTAATATCATCCCTTTAGGGGTTAGGACTTCAAAGAATAAATTTGGGGAGGACACAGACATTCAGACCATATCACCATTAAGTTAAGAAAGGACACTTAACCACACTTATGATAAACTCAGACAACACTGAGATCCCATGTTCACCTATTGGATTATCAAAAACAAAACAAAAAAATTGATAATACACTGCATGAGTGACTGTCAGTGTATTATTGGTGTGGGGAAGCCTGCACTAGAAACTGGTTTTACCCATGGGGTTGGGAACTGGTTCAACATCTGTGAGTGGCAATTACAAATTTATAAATTCACCTGCCATTTAACACAGTCGTTCTTGGGATTTCACCTAAAAGTACTCTCTGAAATATATGAAATCACCTATGGAATTCATTATACTAAATTCATTTTGCCAACTTGATAGGTATGTAGTGGCTTTCATTTGTATTCTCCTAATGGTTATTGATATTTTATATCTCTTCATGTGCTTATTTGCATCTGTATACCCTCTTTGATGAATTGTCTGTTCATGTCTTTCTATACCCGTTTTATAAGAACCAGACCCATCATATAATTGGGTTGCTTGGTTTGTTGTTTTCTGGGAGTTGGGTTTTACTGTTGAGTTTAAAGAATATCCTCATTTAATCCAGATGTAGAAGTCCTTTGTGGGTTATGTGTTTTGCAAATATTTCTTCCCCATCTATGATTTGTCTTTTCTTCTTCTTAACAGAGTCTTTTGCAGGATGAAAGGTTTCAAGTCTAAGTCCAAATTAATCAATATCTTCTATTTTGGATTGTGCTTTTGGTGTCAGATGTAAGAAGAACTCTGTGCCAAACCCTAAGTCATGAAGATCTGTGATAATTTCTTCTAAAAGTATTATGGTTTTGCATTTAGATCAATGATCTATTTTAAGTTCATTTTTGTATAAGATGTGAGATTTAGGTTTAAGTTTTATTTTATGGTCTATTGGTATCCAATTGTTTCAGCACCATTATTGAAAAGACTACTTTTCCTTCATTGGACTGCTTTTCAACCAGAGTCAAAAAATCCATTGGGTGACCTTTATAATGTCCGTAGTATTTTCTTTGCTCTAAGGTCTACTTTGTCTAAGTATTTATTGAACAATTGAATGTTCTGCTGCAGAGTAACTAGTTCACAAAACAGGTCTCTATGTAAGTTTGAACATGTAGACTGGATGAGTGATTATTTTAGGATACTATGTATACACACACACACACACACACACACACACACGTGTACATGCAGGTTTTTCTTTTGGAAAGGGTTTTAAGTCTATGTATAAATCCATTTCAAGT
This sequence comes from Mustela nivalis, assembly GCF_964662115.1. Lineage (NCBI taxonomy): Eukaryota > Metazoa > Chordata > Mammalia > Carnivora > Mustelidae > Mustela > Mustela nivalis. Next base: position 31,408,903 of record NC_139024.1, read on the forward strand.
AGCTTACGTGACAGAATTTGAACTTGTTTTGACAAATAATCTCAGAATTAATATCATCCTAGGTTAAAAGTTCACATAGTTTTATTTTAAATCTCATTTCTTATAATTATGCAGAATAATATTGGTACAGAAACTAATGGTATGAAAAACTTTTACATATACATTACTTATTTTTGCCAATTAAAATTTCAGATATTTGATTAGAGTTAATTGGCAGAACGGAGGATATTTATTTTATATTTTAGTATAAATCCAAAAGTAAGGGGAAAACCCTTTTGTTTATCAATTGTAATATGAGATTGCCATGTAAAATAGTTTCTTCAAGTATATACGTATGAAGGATTTATACTGTGCAGTTTTCTCTAGACATTTAATTTTTATTTCCAGAGGAACCTGACTGACTCAGTTGGTTAGAACATGTGACTTTTGATCTTGGGGTTGTGAATTTGAACCCCACGTTGGGCACGGAGATTACTTAATAATGTCGTTTTCAATTTATTCAGAGAATCAGTTCAGTTGGACTCCACAAACTAACCCGTGGGTTTTCAGTGAATACAGCATGATGTGGTTCAAATCCTATAGAATAACTTTTGCCTGCTTGAGTAGAATGAAAATTTACAGGTAAGTTTATTCATTACTGTGGCAAGTATTTACATAATTATTTATAATCATAATCTAGTATTCATTATGTTTAATAAACACTGCTAGTATGAAATAGCTTATGTGCTTTGATTAAGGTATCTTTTTATTTATCTAAATATTCTTACTCTTCCAACAACTTTTATATCTGGAAAGTTTCAAACCTACAGAAAAGTTGTAATACAATATACATCTCTTGCATACCCTTTATCTATATTCAAAGGTAGCTTTTATTTTTTTTTTTATTTTTTATTTTTTATTTTTTAATTTTATTTATTTATTTGAAAGACGGAGATCACAAGTAGGCAGAGAGGCAGGCAGAGAGAGAGAGAGAGGGAAGCAGGCTTCCTGCGGAGCAGGGAGCCCGATGCGGGGCTCCATCCCAGGACCCTGAGATCATGACCCGAGCCAAAGGCAACAGCCCAAACCACTGAGCTACCCAGGCGCCCTGTAGCTTTTATTTTTAATGTAAGACTGTATTATCTGGAGAAATCCTTTTTGCTTCCACACTTGTGACAAGACACAAATAATGCAATGCTTAAAATCATAACTGATTTGGGTACAGCATAAATGTGATAAGGTAATTATACAATTCTAGGTGGTAAGATTGAATCAAAGTAATATCTTCCTGTAGTTGTAGTTTATAAACTAATTTCTAACTTGTGAAAAATATTGCATAGAGTTAATGTATGAACTTTGTTTTCTAAGTGCTTGCTCTACTTCTTATAAATAAGCTAGCTCCTGTAAAATTGGGTGTATGTGAAATCACTGGTAGTCAGCTGAGCACCCACCTACTGTTACCTATTGTATATTAGTCATTGATTATTGAGGCTTTGCATGAAGCACAGAAAAAGATGGTAATATTCATAAGATAATATTAAAGAAGTATGATATTTAACTCTTAAAAAGATCATAAGTCATCAATGTAGAATGTACTCTATGTAGCTAAGAAAAACACACTAAAAATTTGAATGGAGTTACCTATCCTAATGTAACGACCTTATTCTTTTTTTACCTAAGAACTTCTGGAGGGTTTTCCTGTGGTATACTTTGACATGGAATTTGGTATAATGTCTGATCTGTTTGGTTCTTGTTTGATCCCATTTGATTTTTTTTTTTAAATTAGGTGAATTATATACTTTTCTGTGCGTTTTTTTTTTTAAGATTTATTTATTTATTTATTTATTTGACACAGAGAGAGGTCACAAGTAGGCAGAGAGGCAGACAGAGAGAGTGGGGGAAGCAGGCTCCCTACTGAGCAGAGAGCCCGACATGGGCCTCGATCCCAGGACCCTGAGATCATGACCTGAGCTGAAGGCAGAGGCTTAACCCACTGAGCCACGCAGGCACCCAGGGCCTTCTTTATTAGATTATTCATTTGACACGTTTCCCGAGTACCAACTGTGTTATAGGAACTGTGCTAGTCACTAGGAATAAAATGGTAAATAACACAGTCCATACCCTGCCCTCATAGTGTTTAGTGGGGAGACATGATCAAATTGTCACATTGTTCCATGAAGAAATGCAAGGTTATATGGGAATTAAAATAAGGGACTATAACCCAGTTTTGAGAGTCAGGGAAGACTTCTTTGATGGCACTGAATTATGTGTGCAGAGGAGGGAAGGGAATGTGAGAAGAATGTGAGAAGAATGGTCCAGGTAGAAGAAACAACCTGTACAAAGTTCCTGAGAAAAGGGCATGGGGTCAGTGCAAAGAACCAAGAGAAGGCCTGTGGGGCTGGAATGGGGAGGATGAGGAGAGTAGTTAAAAAGTACATTTGAGGAGGGAAGAAATTGGGGACCAAGTAATTCAGAGCATTGTAGGCCATGCTAAGGATTTTGAGTTTTTTCCCCAATATCACTGAGAAACCATGGAAGTATTTCAAGTGGGAAAATAGCATGATCATATTTATATTTTGGGACACTGTGGATGCATTGTAGGGAAAAGATTGAAGGGAGATGAGGTAGGAAGCATGCAGACTAATTAGAAGGCTAGTGCAATAAATAGTTTAACCAAGAGATGATGGTAGCTTAGACTAGCATGATAGTAGTAGAAATGAAGAGAAGATGGGGGCACTTGGGTTCAAATCCTGGTTCTACCATTTACTTAATCTAAGTCTCACTTTTTTTACTTGTGTATTAGGGATTGTGATATAACCTTCTTCACAGAGTTACCAGAACAATTAAATAAGATGACACATGACATATACGGAGTTCTTAAATAGTACCACATTTAGTAAGTGCACAATAAGTGGTTACTATTACTATTTCTACTTCTACTACTACTGTTCCTATTATTATGTTATTATCTTCATTCCTATTAGATGTGACCCAGAAGGCCAAGTCTTATAACATCCCATTTCTGTTGCAATTTACTTTGAAAGCAAATTAACTTTGTTAATGGAACTCTGTTCCTGCTGTGAATATATATATTTGCAGTGTGATTATGAAAACCTGGTTTTAAAGCATCAAAAATGAGCCACTCATTTAGAATCTAATAAATTATAAATTAGAATATCTTTCTACATAAATAGATTCTATGTTACATTTTTTAAAATGTCTCTTCTTGCCTGGCTCTTCCTTTTGATCCCTTAGGTACCCTTGGACAAGACTGTACGGTACTTCTCAAACCACTGTAGACAGCAGTGAGATAAAAACATTCGTGGCCCTGGCTCATAGGTGGTGGGATGAACAAGGAGTGTATGCACCTCTTCATTCTATGAATGACCTGAGGGTGCCATTCATTAGGTAACATTCCAGAAACTCTAGATATTTTTAAATGTAACTCTTCAATAATTTATCTTCTTTTGAGTTTATTTTTCTCTAGATTTATACCTCAGTTCAAAATGCTGCATTTTAAGTTTGCTTTAGAAATTAGAGAGATTCTGGGGCAGCTGGCTGGCTCAGTCAATAGAGCATGGGACTCTACTTCACATTGAATGTGAAGCCTCCTTAAGATAAAAATTTAAAAAAAAAATTAGAAAATTTTCAGTGTCCATTGTTTGAGCCATTAATTTTTAAATAACGTTATTCAAAATCTAGGCTGCTTTTATTAACTGATTTGAAGCATTTTTGGACGATTTCAGGTTACTTAGAACTAAATTCTTATGAAAAGGACCTAGGATCCTATGGCATCGAGGTCATTTCATACCCACTTTGACCTTTAGGCAGTCTTGATAAAGAGGGATCTGCTGGTTCAGTCACTAGAGCATGCAGGTCTTAATCTCAGGGTCATAAATTCAAGCCCCATGTTGGGTATGGAGCCTACAGAAACAAACAAAATATATCCTTAAGTATCCTTATTATATATAACGTTTATTTTATTTTTGTTGCTTTTTAAAGATTTTGTTTATTTGAGAGAGAGAGCGAGCATGGGTGTGAGGGGAAGAAGCAGGCTCCCCAACATGGGGCTCAATTCTAGGACCCTGGGATCATGACCTGAGCTGAAGCAGATGCTTACCTGACTGAGCCACCCAGGTGCCCCCATATAACGTTTATTTTAATATAAATATAATTAAAATTCATATACAGTTCAACTTAAAAGTGTAGTATACAGTGCTGTTAGGTATATATGTCTGGGTGTATATGTGTGTGCTTATCTTTGTATATGTGGTAGAGTGTTACTATGATTATCTTAGAATTAAGTTAACTTGATTTGGATGCCTATTTACATGATCATGAAAACACCACTAACTTAGAAGATCAAAAGAGAATCAATTTAGAAGGGAATCTAGGCAAAATCTGAAAATATAGATCTCCAGTATGCTTCTTCTAAGCCATGTAAAATAACTTATTTGTTGCTGACATGAAATGTGTCTATCAAGTACTGACAATGTAGCTAAGAGATTCCTTCGCTAACATGATATCTTTTTTTTTTTAAAAAGATTTTATTTATTTATTTGACAGAGAGAGAGATCACAAGTAGGCAGAGAGGCAGGCAGAGAGAGAGAGGAGGAAGCAGGCTCCGTGCTGAGCAGAGAGCCCGATATGGGACTCGATCCCAGGACCCTGAGATCATGACCTGAGCCGAAGGCAGCAGCTTAACCCACTGAGCCACCCAGGCGCCCAGCTAACATGATATCTTAAGCAAATAAAATTAGATGAATCTAAACTAGATTGTTTTTAAAGTTTTTCTTTAGATTATTACTGAAGTAATAGTTAACATATAATTATTACTAGTTTATTTTAGAAGCTTTACTTAAAACCTCCTTCCTGCTTTTGATTGTTAAAAAAGTCTTTAATGCTGAAAAGAAAAGAGCTGTTTACCCCCAAATATCAATAATAGCAATAATCCATTTTAAAATGAGAGTTTAATATATCCTCAAAAATTATACACGTTTAAGATTTTATTGACAAAATTAATAATTTGTTTTTGTATGTTTTGGATTTTTAAAAAAGAGACAATCTTTTAAAAACAGTTGCTCATCACCAGCCCGGAAAACCTTTGTCTGGGATGAAGATTCTTGATGTTGGCTGTGGTGGTGGATTGTTAACTGAAGTAAGTGGTTTACAACTTTCCTCCATTTTTAACCATGAAAAAAATTTTGAAAAAGTAGGCCTATGACTCATTTATCCTTTTAACAAGTAGTAGTGTTTATTTAAAAAAAAAAAAAGAAAGAAATGCCTAATGTTCTTCTTAATATTTTTACCAGCATAAAACTAATAAATGCCTTTTACTTTGTTAAGAAAATATATAAATATTTTAGAAAATTATAGAGGATTTTTTTGGTGTTTTTTGTTTGTTTGTTTTTTGTTTGTTTTTACACAAAATTGGGCCCTGGTCTTTGAAATATCTCTGAAAATTTTGTTGTCTCTTCTAAGAGATTGGGCAGTTTTCACTGGTTTAAATGCACTGATAAGCCATTCTTTTGCACTTGCTTCAGTACGAAAACCTAACCGAGTACTGTCTGCTTGTGGTGTTCTCCCTGGCATAGGTGCTTTAGAGTACTTAGAAAAATACTCATTCATCTTACGCAAAAAATATTTGCCTCCACTTGTAGTATATTTATGCCCTGCAGCTCTGTTTTATAGTCTTCTTTCAATAAATGCATGGTAACTTTCGTGCACTTCAGAGATGTTAATACTCTATTGTGTGTGTGTAAGTGTACCTATAAAATATAGAACTCTTTCAAATAGTTCTTCATAAATTTTTTGTTGTGATTATTGTTCACTCTTAAGTTTTTATTATGGTAATTGTAAAATGTGTACAAACTAGAGGAAATGATATAATGAACTTCAGTGTACCCAATAAGTATTCAATAATTATCCTTTCATTATTAATCTTGTTTCCTTTTTAATAAGCTCTTTATTGCTAACATGTATTCTGTTTTCTTCTTGAGGATAACAATTTTTTTTTTTTTTAGTTTATTTATTTGACAGAGAGATCACAAGTAGGCAGAGAGGCAGGCAGAGAGAGAGAGGAGGAAGCAGGCTCCCCACTGAGCAGAGAGTCCGACGTGGGACTCGATCCCAGGACCCTGAGATCATGACCTGAGCCGAAGGCAGCGGCTTAACCCACTGAGCCACCCAAGTGCCCCGAGGATAACAATTTTTTTATCCTATTAGCCTCTAGGGCGGCTTGGAGCTTCAGTTATTGGAATCGATCCTGTGGATGAGAACATTAAAACAGCACAGCACCATAAATCATTTGATCCAGTCCTAGAAAAGAGGATAGAGTACAGAGCGTGTTCCCTAGAAGAGATTGTGGAAGAGACTGCTGAAACATTTGATGCTGTTGTAGCTTCTGAAGTTATAGAACATGTGATTGATCTAGAAACATTTATACAATGCTGCTATCAAGTGTTAAAAGTAAGACTTACTGGTTTACTTGTTTGTTTTTTTCTTCTGAGTGTGTGTATGTATCCACAGCAATAAGTATTTCATAATACTTGCAATCAGTAAACTAGGATTAGGGGATAACATCTCTGCTAGGGATTATTTCTGCTTCTCAGATTGCACTCAGTCCTGGGGTTTTCTTTTCTTTTCTTTTTTTAAAAAAATATTTTATTTATTTATTTGACAGACAGAGATCACAAGTAGGTGGAAAGGCAGGCAGAGAGAGAGAGAGAGAGAGAGGAGGAAGCAGGCTCCCTGCTGAGCAGAGAGCCCGATGCGGGGCTCAATCCCAGGACCCTGAGATCATGACCTGAGCTGAAGGCAGAGGCTTTAACCCACTGAGCCACCTAGGCGCCCCCTGGGGTTTTCTTGATACAGTATCTTGATATCCAAGAAGTTTGAAAAGTGTTGGTCCTGAGCATAATTATAAACAATAGATTTAAAGTTTTTTTTCCCATTGGTGAACTCTGGATTAAATAGCTAATAAATATCGAATGACAATTACAAAGAAATTGATTTGGGGGGCACCTGGGTGGCTCAGTGGGTTAAAACCTCTGCCTTTGGCTCAGGTCATGATCCCAGGGTCCTGGGATCGAGCCCTGCATTGGGCTCCCTGCTCTGCTGAAAGCCTGCTTCCTCCTCCCTCTCTGCCTGCCTCTCTGCCTACTTGTGATCTCTGTCTGTCAAATAAATAAATAAATAATCTTAAAAAAAAAAAATTGATTTGGATTGATACTTAAAAAAACAATTAAAATTTTTATTAATTTGTATAAATTGACTTAGGTAGCATTTCTTAAATAACTCTGTATATAATATTTTTAACAGTTTTCAGCTCATAGGGGAATATTTCATATATATGATCTTACTGATTTTCCCTACAACCAGATGAGGAGGGTAAGCAGGTAGTGTTGTGACCAACTTGGCCCAAAGGAGATCAGGATTTGAGAGATGTCAAAGGTCACTTGGCCTTTTTTTTTTAAAGACTTATATATTTATTTTATGGGATGCCTGGGTGGCTCAGTGGGTTAAGCCTCTGCCTTCGGCTCAGGTCATAATCTCCGGGTCCTAGGATCAAGCCCTGCATCAGGCTCCGCTCGGCAGGGAGCCTGCTTCCCCTTCTCTCTCTCCCTGCCTCTCTGCCTACGTGCGATCATCTCTGTCAAATAAATAAATAAAATCTTCTAAGAAAAAATAAGATTTAGGGACGTCTGGGTGGCTCAGTGGGTTAAAGCCTCTGCCTTTGGCTCAGGTCATGATCCCAGGGTCTGGGATCGAGCCCCACATCAAGCTCTCTGCTCAGTGGGGAGCCTGCTTCCGTTCCTCTCTCTCTCTGCCTACCTCTCTGCCTACTTGTGATCTCTGTCTGTTAAATAAATAAACAAAATCTTTAAAAAAAAAAAAAAAGAAAAGACTTAGACATTTATTTTAGAGGTTGGGTGTGGAGGGAGAGGGAGAGAAAGTCTTAAGCAGATTCCTCACTGAGCGGGGAGCCCCACATGGGGCTCCATCTCACAACACCGAGATCATGACCTGACCTGAAACCAAGGGTCAGACTCTTAACTGACTGCGCCATGCAGGCACCCCTTTTTTTTTTTTTTTAAATTGAGGTATAGTTGATATACACTATTGTATGACTTTCAGACGTACAGCAGTGATTTGACAATTATAGAATTATGAAATGCTCACCACAATAAGTCTATTTACCTCATCTGTCACTATAAAGTTATTACAATATTACTGACTACATGCTCTGTGCTGTATTTTTCATCTTCATGACTTGTTCTAAAACTGGAAATTTATACCTTTTAATCCTTTTTACCTATTTTGCCTATCTCTTACCCTCCTGTCTTCTGGCAACCCCAGTTTGTTTTCTGTATTTATGAGTGTTTCTAGTTTTTCTTTCTTTCTTTCTTTTTTTTTTTAAATTTATTTATTTGACAGACAGAGATCACAAATAGGCAGAGAGGCAGGCAGAGAGAGAGAGGAAGAGAAGCAGGCTTTCCGCTGAGCAGAGAGCCCGATGCGGGGCTCAATCCCAGGATTCTGGGATCATGACCTGAGCCGAAGGCAGAGGCTTTAACCCACTGAGCCACCCAGGCACCCCGTGTGTTTCTAGTTTTTGTTTGTTGATTTTTTTTTTTTTAATTTTACATGGAAGTACAGTCATTTGATACTTGTCTTTTTCTGTCTGACTTCTTTCACTTAGCATAATACCCTCTATGTTCATCCTTGTTGCAAATGTTAAGATCTCATTCTTTCTTTATAGCTAATATTCCATTGTCTGTATATACCATATCTTTATTCATGTACTGATGGACACCTAGGTTGCTTCCATGTCTTGGCTATTGTACATAATGCTGCAGTAAACATAGAGATATGTATGTGTGTATATATATATTACAGCCCCCCATGAGGTACATATCTTTTCAGATTAATGTTTATTTTCTTCAGGTAAATACCCAAAAGTGGAATTGTTGGATTCTGTGGTATTTCTACTTTAATTTTTTTGAGGAACCTCCATATTGTTTTTCATAGTGGCTGTACCAATTAACATTCTCGCTGAGAGTGCACACGGATTCCTTTTCCTCCGCATCCTCACTTGTTATCTCTTGTCTTTTTGATACTAGCCATTCTGACAGGTGTGAGGTGAAACCTCATTTTGGTTTTGATTTGTATTTCTCTGATGATTAGTGATGTTAAGCATTTTCTCATGGGTCGGGTGGTCATCTGTATGTCTTCTTTGGAAAATGTCTGTTCAGGTCCTCTGGCCATTTTTTAATCAGATTTTTTTGTGTGTGTTGTTGTAGTTCTTTATATATTTTGCAGATTAACTTCTTATCAATTATATCATTTGCAAGTATTGTTTTCCATTTAGTATGTTGGCCTTTTTGTTTTGTTGATGGTTTCCCTCGCTGTGCAAAAGGTTTTTGGTTTGATGTAGTCATAGTTGTTTATTGTTGCTTTCATTTCTCTTGTCTGAGGAAACAGATCCAGAGAAATATTGCTAAGGCTGGTGCCCAAGGGATAGCTGCCCATGTTTTCTTTTAGGATGCTTATGGTTTCAGGTCTGAGATTTAGGTCTTTAATCCATTCTGAGTTTATTTTTATATATAGTGTAAGAAAGTGGTCCAGTTTCATTCTTTTACATGTAGCCATCTAATTTTCCCTACACCATTTTCCATTGTATATCTTACCTCCTTTGTTGTAGATTAATTGACCATATAAGTGTGGGTTTATTTTTGGGCTTTCCATTCTGTTTTATTGATCTATTTTTATACCTGTACCACACTGTTTTAATTACTGTAGTTTGTAGTACAAACTACAAAATCTTGTATTTGGATGTGATACTTCCAAATTAATTCTTTCTCAAGATTTGGGGTCTTTTGGGGTTCCATACAAATTTTAGAATTATTTCTTCTAGTTCTGTAACAAATACTATTGCAATGTGTTAGAGATTGCATTGACTCTGTAGTGTAGACATTTTAACAGTATTCTTCCCATCCATTAAGTATGGTATATCTTTCCATTTATTTGTGTCATCTTCAATTTCTTTCTTCAGTGTCTTATAGTATTCAGAGTTTAGGTCTTTTACCTCCTTGGTTAACTTTAATCCTAGGTATTTAATTCTTCTTGTTGATAAGATTGTAAATGGGAGTTATTTTCTTAATTTCTCTTTCTGCTAGCTCATTGTTAGTGTATAGAAATGCAACATTTCTGGGTCTTAATTTTGTATCCTGTATCTTTACTGAATGTATTTCGTTCCTGATCTTAGAAGAAAAGCTTATAGTTTTCCACCATTGAGTATGATGTTAGCTGTGGCCTTTATTCCGTGGAGGTATTTCCCTCTTTACCCACTTTGTTGAGAGTTTTCACCACGGGCAGATGTTGAATTTGGTCAAATACTTTTCCTGGATCTATTGAGATGGTCATGTGATTTTTGTCCTTCATTTCATTAATGTCTTGTAACACTTTTGTTCATTTGCAGATACTGAACTATTCTTGCATCCCTGAAATATATGCCACTTGATTCTAGTGAATGGTCCTTTTAAAGTATTCTTGAATTTAGTTATTGGGATATTGGTTTATAATTTTCTAGCAGTGTTTTTTCTGGTTTTGGTATCAGGGTAATGCTGCCCCTTTTCAAGGAATTTGGAAGCATTTATTCTTCTACTTTTAGGATAGTTTGAAAAAGATAGGTTGTAACTTTTTAAAGATTTGGTAGAATTCACCTGTAAAGCCGTCTGATCCTGGACTTTTGTTTATTGAGGATTTTGGTTTTTTTTTTTTTTTTTTTTTTTTTTTTTTTTAAGATTATCTATTTATTTGTTTATTTGACCCAGAGAGAGAGATCACAAGTAGGCAGAGAGGCAGGCAGAGAGAGAAAGGGAAGCAGGCTTCCCACTGAGCAGAGAGCCCAGTGTGGGGCTTGATCCCAGGACCCTGAGATCATGACCTGAGCTGAAGGCAGAGGCTTCACCCCCTGAGCCACCCAGGCACCCCTATTGGGGTTTTTTTGATTACTAATTCAAATGTTACCAATAATTGGTAATGTTCAGATTTTCTATTTCTTCCTGATTCAGTCTTAGAATATTGTGCACTTCTAGTATTGATCCATTTCTGTGGGGTTGTCCAGTTTGTTGGCATTTAAATTTTCATAGTGGTCTCTTATAATCCTTTCTATTTCTGTGTTGCTTGTTATAACTTTCCCCCCTTCATTTATCTGGACCCTCTTTTTTTCTTGGTGAGTCTGGGTAAAGGTTTATCAATTTAGTTTGTCTTTTCAAAGAAACACCTGTAGTTTCATTGATTTTTTTCTCTTGTTTCTTAGTCTCTAATTTATTTCTGGTCTGATCTTTATTATTTTCCTCCTTCTACTGACTTTAGGCTTTGTTTATTCTTTTCCTGTTTCCTTTAGGTATATGATTAGGTTGTCTTGTTTGAAATTTTTCTTGCTTCTTTGAGGTAAGCCATTGTCATAAAACTTCCCTCTTAAAACTGCTTTTACTGCATGCCAAAGATTTTGAACCATTGTGTTTCCATTTTCATATGTCTCTTTTAATTTGCTCTGATTTCTTTGTTGACCCATTAGTTGTTTAGTTGCATGTTATTTAGATTCCACATTTTTTCCAGTTTTTTTCCTTATAATTGATTTTTAGTTTGATTCTGTTATGGTCAGAAAAGATGTTTGATATGATTTCAGTATTCTGAAATGTATGGAATCTTGGGGCACTTGGGTGGCTTCATCTGTTAAGCATTTCCCTTTGGCTAAAGTAATGGTCTCAGGGGTCTTGGGATCAAGCCCCTTGTGGGGCTCTCTGCTCAGGAGGAAGTCTGCTTCTCCCTCTCCTCCTGCCCCTCCCCCCAGCCCTGGCTTGCGCATTTGTGATCTCTCTCAAATAAATAAATAGAATCTTAAAATAAATTATTGATTCTTGTTTTTTGGCCTAACAAGTTTCATCCTGAAGAATGTTCCTTGTGTACTTGAATATATATTCTGCTGTTTTTATGTAAATGTTCTGTATCTCCCTGTTAAGTCTGTCTGGTCTAATATGTCAATCAAAGCAACTATTTCCTTACTGATTTTCTGTCTGGATGACTTAACCAATAATGTAAGTGGAATAGGTGTTAGAGTCTCCCCTCCCCTCTCCTCTCTTCAACTTAGGTGCTTTCTAGTATCCTGTATTCCCAATTGCTGATCTATTCTTCTGCATCTTCTAATCTGCTGTTGATTCCCTCATATATTTTTTCATTTCAGTTATTGTATTCTTCTGTCCTATTTGTTCTTTTTTATATGTTCTGTCTCTTTCTTGATTTGAACTCTCAACTGAGTTCATCCACTCTTCATAAATCTGGTGAGCATCTTTATTACCATTACTTTGAGCTCCTTATCAGGTAGATTGCTTATTTCCATTTTGTTTATTTTGTGCGTGTGTGGTTTTTTGGTTTTTTGTTTGTTTGTTTTTTGCTAAAATTCTAGCTTGTTCTTTCATTTGGAACATATTCCTCTATCTCCCCATTTTCTGTTTTTGTTTCCATGTATGTCAGCTACATATCTTGGTCTTAAAAGTAGTGGCCTGGTGTCAGGAGGCACCATGTGGGGCCGTAGGGTGCCATCTTCCCAGTCACCAGAACCAGACATCCTGCTGGTGTCCCCTGTATGGGCGATGTGTGTCCTCCTGTTGTGACTGGACACACGCTGGTAGGCAGGGCTGACCTTCAGCCCCGCTGTGACTTCTGCAGGTATACTGGTGTACCTTGTTCCCAGCCATACTGTCAGAGTGGCTCAGCTGCAACTGCTGCCCACGTGCTGGTGTGTGGGGCTGCCTCTCTCCAAGGAAGGAGTTGCTTTGGAGAGGCCGGAGTCCTGGCTAGGGCTGCCACTAGGTGTGGTGGGCAGTTGTGTGTGTGGTAGTTGCTTCGGGGGAATGCTGATCCTGACCAAGCCTGCCTGTTGGGTGTGGCAGATTTGCTTTAGAGGGGCAATTTCCAGGGCAGGTAGATCTACAGGGGAATGCCAGGACAGGGTGAGTGGTGTTAGCAAGATAGATGGAGAATGTCAGAACTAATTCCCACAAATCTGACCAACTAGGCTGAAGAAGGACAAGAAAAGTGACGTCTTTCAGTATTTACATGGCTGAAGAAGGCTCTTGCAGATTCCTGACTTTCCAACACATGCCCTAAAGTTAGTCAGTAAATCTCCATGTAAAACCCTGGCACTTTTTAAACTGCTTTCTCTGTGCTGGGTGTCAGCCTGAATGAGGTATTGTGCTTGCCCTTTAAGAGCAGAGTCTTGGTATCCAGTAGCCTTCTGGCTCTCTGAAAAGTTAAACCTTCTGAATTTCAAAGCCAGGCAGTATGAGGGCTCATCTTCCCAGTGTAGGTCCCTGGGACTAGAGGGGGCCCAAGGTGGGGCTTGAGCCCCTGGCTCCTCTGGTAGACTTCTGTGCCTGTGATAGCCCTCCCAATTATAGGTTGCTGTGTCAGGAGTTTGGTTCCCTGCCGCATCTCTGCCCCTCCTACCTTTCTCCATGTGGCTTTTTCTTTATGTCTTCAGCTGTGGAAGAGCTTTTCTGCCAGTCTTCATTCAGCCAACAATTATATGTAGTTGTTGCCTTGGTGTGTCCATGGGAGGATGTGAGCTCCAACTCTACCGTCTTCCACAAGAATCCAGCGTTCACTTGGTCTTTATGTCAAAGTTCACTAGAGGCACTTAAGTGGGCTTAGGGTCACATCTTTTAATTTCAAGTCTCGTTCTTCCCATTATATTATAGACTTAGTCCTCTGAAAGTGGTTCTAATTTTTTTAAAAATAAATCTCCTAGAGTATTATTGTTGTTGTTATCGTTATTACCGTATTGACTGTGTTGTTAATGTAGAGGTAACACCCAAAGATCAAGAGCCAGAAGAATGAAATGTTTGGCCCTGATTTAAATAGAGCTTTTTAGAAATACTTTTTCTGGGGTGCCTAGGTGGCTCAGTGGGTCAAGCCTCTGTCTTTGGCTCAGGTCATGATCTCAGGGTCCTGGGATCGAGCCCCACATCGGGCTCTCTGCTCAGCGGGAAGCCTGCTTACTCCTCCCTCTCTGCCTGCTTCTCTGCCTACTTGTGATCTCTCTGTCAAATAAATAAATGGAATCTTAAAAAAAAAATACTTTTTCTTTTTACATAAGTTTAGTTTTAGAGAAGATTACAAAGATAGTACAGAATGTTCCCACCTGGCCTTCCCCCAGTTTCTCCTATTGTTAACGTTTCACATAGTAAAGATAGGAACTAGGGTGAGGCAAATGAGGCAGGTACGGCACAAACCTGAAGGAGACACTCAGGCTTAGGTGCCAACCATGCATTTACACAGTCCGGAAAGTGAGTGCTTCCCTCGGTTTTGTTCCTTAAGCATCTCACTTGTCTCCTCATAGTCCTAGCCCTGTACGTAACCCATTGTGCATTTCTTAAAACTGAGAAATTAACATTGACATTATGCTATTCACTATACTACAGACCTGGTTAAATTTCATCAGTATTTCCACTAATGTCATTTTTCTGTTTAGGATCCAACCCTGGATTCTACATTGAATTTAGTTGTCATGTCTCCTTAGTCTCCTTTAAGTCTATAACAGTGTCTTGGTGTTTCTTTTTTCCTTTTTTTTTTTTAAGATTTTATTTATTTATTTGACAGAGAGAGATCACAAGTAGGCAGAGAGGCAGGCAGAGAAAGAGGGGAAGCAGGCTCCCTGCTGAGCAGAGAGCCTGACGCGAGGGGTTTGATCCCAGGACGCTGAGATCATGACCTGAGCTGAAGGCTGAGGCTTAACCCACTGAGCCACTCAGGTGCCCCTTGGTGTTTCCTTTTAAATGAGTTTTATTAGGCTTATCTTCTATTTGCCAAACAAAACTCCTTACTTTTTACTCTTTGTGTTGTGTGTCAGTACATATGAATGGAGGTTCTTTCACACATATTAGGAATGTGTGTGGCATTGTGGAATTTGAAACTAATTTTTGCATCGATGGAAAGCCTATTAAGAAAATGACCGTTGCTCACCAGTGTTTCCTTAAATTTTGTAGGATATAGATGAGATACCCATAAGTGATTTTTTTCCCCAAGCTCTATTGAGATATAATTGACATGTAACTGATTCTTAATAAGATTTTAGAACACTAGAGTTTTAGAAAAGTTACAGTGTATCACAAAATAATACCTTATATTTCAGTTTTTAATTTAATGGCACATTGCAGTATTTCAGGGTCTCATCTTTCTTTTTGGTTTTGGGGTGGTATTTGAGATATAGTTTCTCTCTCCCTACACACATAAACACGTGTGTGTGCAATTACTAAAAGGACTCTTAAGCAATTTTATCCCCATAAGGCCGATGAGAATGTGTAGAAGAGGAAGGAGACATTAATCTTTGCCATATGTGGGAGTAAATATAGGAAACACCATGAATGTAGCCACCAAAAAATGTCAGACTAGGGGCATCTGGGGTGGATCAGTTCGTTGCATTGTCCAGCTCTTGGTTTCCACTTGGGTCATGATCTCAGGGTCATGAGATCAAGCTCCACCACTGGCTCCGAACTTTGGGGAATCTGCTGGAAAATTCTCTCTCTCTCTCTTCCCCTCTACCTTTCCCCCAACTAGTGCTAGTGCTCGTGCATGTGCACTCTTTCTCAAATAAATAAATAAATCTTAAAAAAAGACATGGCAGACTAAAGAGTCTCACAAGGGCGCCTGGGTGGCTCAGTTGTTAAGCATCTGCCTTCGACTCAGGTCATGGTCTCAGGTCCTGGGATTGAACAGGAAGCCTGCTTCTCCCACTCCCATTCCTCCTGCTTGTGTTCCCTCTGTAGCTCACTCGCTCTCTGTCAAATAAATAAATAAAATCTTTTTCAATAAATAAATAAACGGTCTCACAGATGGTTTGTATTCATGTAAGTGCTTATCTTGATCTCTTCATATTGTTTATACTAATGAAATCAAAACAAAATAAAAAAACATTCTAACCACAACCATTAATGTTTTTTTCAGACAACAATGATTAGCACAAGATGTGGCACTGTATGCCGCACAGAACAAGTTAGACAGGCTTGCACCCAGAAAGAAAACAGTGTCAACACATGTCAGATTGGAAATGTGGACATGTAACAAGGAGGAGTAGTCTGATCCCATTTCTATATTTTTATTATAAAGTATCTGTTATGTATCTGATATGTGCAAAAGTATCTGATATGTGCAAAAGCAAGTTTATAGTATGTCACAGTAGTATGAGTTTAACAGTTGTAAGCACTGTTGCTTACAACTGGAATTTGGTAAAAACTTAGTAAACATAAGCTTTTTTTTTAAGATTATTTATTTTTTTTTAAGATTATTTATTTATTTGACAGAGAGAGATAACAAGTAGGCAGAGCGGCAGGCAGAGACAGAGGGGGAAGCAGGCTCCCCGCTGAGCAGAGAGCCAGAGAGCAGAGATGCGTGGCTTGATCCCAGGACCCTGAGATCATGACCTGAGCGGAAGGCAGAGTCTTAACCCACAGAGCCATCCAGGGGACCCTGTAGTAGATTGCCTTTAGTAATTAATTTCCCAAAAGAAAAAAAAAAACTATTTTGATAAATTATACTTTACTTATATTCATGTATCTTAATTGCACTTAAATTATTTGGAAGGAAGGAGGAGGGTGGGGGAAGCCAAGCCTTTACCTGATACTCCTGACATCTAAAATGTTTCTTCTATCTGTATGGTTCTTTTTTCTTTCTTTCTTTTTTTTTTTTTTTAGTTTGGTGGTTCTTTATTCATTACTACAATCAACAAAACACAGCTGTCTTATGCCTTGGGAATTGTCTTTTCAGAGCAAATTGCAGGTATTGTACCAAAAGGTACTCATACATGGGAGAAGTTCGTTTCACCCGAAAAGCTAGAGAGCATTCTGGAATCAAGTAAGTATTAAGAAGGTTTCCAGTTTTCACAGCCTTACTGAACGTTTAATGTATCTACAACGTTTAATCACTTAATTAAATGGGCCACTATTTTCTAGATGTTGGTTTCATCTCTCAAGTAGATTATAAACTCCTTGAAGTTAGGCGTGGGTATTAGATACCACTTCTCTCTCTCACCTGTGGCACCTAACCCAGGGCCATGCAAATCACACATGATCGTGAATACCGTTGGGCTGCTTAGTCCTCATTTGCTTAAGGAGGAGGTGCAAATGTGTGTGTCACTTACACATCCCCACTTGGTCCTGTGGAGGCCTGCAATATCAGCTTATCCTACGTATTATTTTTTCTGATTGCTCCGTACTCAGGTATACTTTGAACTTCCTTGTCACTTTTTATGTTTTTTATGCTACTTAGAGCACGTCTTATATTACGGTTTTTTGGTGTTTTTAAGCCCTTTCTGGTCTGTCAGCTCTGTGGAGGCCAGACTGTCTCCTTTTTGTACTCCCCGCAGTGCCTGCCTCTGCTTCACACGTTGTGAGCTCTTGATTTATGTGGTGAATTCCTCCCAGGTCATAACATGTAGTTGGTGTTTGGTACTCCTGCTGAGTACTTAACTCATGTGTGTCTCAGGCTTTTTTTTCACATCACAGTATATCAGTAAACTTGATTTGGAGTATTGAAGTAGTATCAATCCAAGGCGATGGAGGAGGTTCTGAAGATTTCTGCAAGTGATATTGCTGAAAACAGAATAGGAGAAAGTACTGTAAGATGCTTGATAGGAATGATCACTTGTTGGCAGATAGTCTCTCTTTTTTTCAGATTTAATTTTTTTCAGATTTAAATATTTATTTTTTCAGATTTAAATATTTTGGGGGGGCAGATATTTCCTAATAAAAGCTTATGTTTACTAAGTTCTTACCAAATTCCAAGCATTGTACTACTTTAAACACATATCTCTAATTCTAACAACTCTAGGACTGTATGTTCTGTATGTGTAAGAACATTGAGATTCAGAAAGGTTAAGTGACTTGACTCTGATCACCATCTAATAGGTGCCAGGTCGGGGGTTGAACCCAAGCAATTTGATTTAGAGTTTCTTTTCTGTGCTATAGTAAAGAATGATATGTATTTGGTTACACAGTACTTTTTTCCCATCGAGTCAGGAATCTTTTTTTTTTTTAATTTTATTTATTTATTTGATAGAGACATAGCGAGAGAGGGAACACAAGCAAGGGGAGCTGGGAGAGGGAGAAGCAGGCCTCCCACTGAGCAGGGAGCCCGATATGGGCTCGATCCCAGAACCCTGGGATCATGGCCTGAGCCAAAGGCAGACACCTAATGACTGAGCCACCCAGGTGCCCTGAGACAGGAATCCTGTATTAAATATAGAGTCACATTAGAGTCTTGGCATTTGGAAAGTAATTACTTAACAAAATCTACTCTTTCTGATTGTTTTTTTCAGACGGTCTGTCAGTTCACACTGTGGCAGGAATGCTCTACAACCCCTTCTCAGGTTACTGGCACTGGAGTGAAAATACAAGCCTGAACTATGCAGCTCATGCTGTGAAATCCATGGGACAGGAGCCCCCCGTGCCTGCTGGGTTTGTTTTCACGGGGAAAACGGAGGAGCTCCATGATAAAGACTCCATCAGCCCCGGTGTGCAGGAAGAGCTGAAGAAATGAATGGCTTCGAAGGACTGTGTATAATATGGCTTGAGAGTCTTATGTTTACATATGTGAAAATACACACTTTGTCTTTTGTGAGTGGATTGTGAAGAAAAGAAAGTCAACAAAAAGGGCTAAAACCTTGGATAAAAGTTTTGATTGTTTCCTCTAATGGCTGCTTTCAAAGGATGATTCTGTGGTTAAAAACTTTTGGCAAGGTATTGTGTAATGTAGGCATTTAAATTCCTCAGCCTTTGTTTTATAAATAGGGTATATACACTTGACTTAACTTGACGGATTATATACATTCATCCAGCGTGTGTGCACATAGGTATATGCTGAAATGGGTTTTCATTTAGAGGAATCTGCATTATCTATGTTCTTTATCGGGTTTTAGCTAAAGGCAGTTATGCTTCTGACATATGAAAACCAAATACAGTTTTATTCCACTTATATATGGGAGGATAAAACACATTTTTTCCTTTAAATTTTAGTTTGTTGGAAAGCAAATGGATTGTTAAATATATACTGCATTTGGATTCAGACATTAAAATCAAGAAGTCCGGATAATGTCTGGCATACTTCTATACAGTTCCATAAATGTTTTATTGTGACTTTTTTTTTTTTTTTTAAGTAGAAAGGACTTTCTTAAACTCAATTAAAAATTCAGTTATGGAAATTTCTTCTTCGGCTAACATTTTTTTAATTGAAGGCTCTGACTTGAAATGTACTTTTATGCTCGTTGAAGTATGTGAATCCCTGGCTTTTTCTGAAAGTCCAGATGCTCTCTAGAGAGACAACATTGTTTGTTGACCCAGTGTGACAAACAAACATGGATTGAATACATGTGACCAGGTTGAAGGTCAGCTGTTTATTTCTTATCATTTTTCCCTTTTACACTCATGTTTGCTATATTCCCTTGTCAGTGTCTGTTAGAGTTAGCTCTGTAGGCAAACACTTCCCAGCCACCTTAGTTTGTCATGTACTTGTTCTCAGCAGCATTTCAGGGGAGGAAACTGAAATTTAAAGAATTAAGAGAGGAATTATAACTTCAGTTGCTATGGTGTGATTAGGGTGCTAAAAATTAGGAGCTTCCATTGGCCTCCACTTAAAAGTTAGACTCTCAGTCTGAATTCTGATAGTTTTATTACCAAAACAAAGCTTCCTCATTCTGTCTGTTAAAAAAGAAATGAAGTGTTGGTATGAAAAAGTAATCTAAGAACAATGTAATGGAATTGGTTAAAAAGTAGTCCCCCAAACAAGTATATTTATTTTAGGGAAAAAAAAACACTTTCAGTTATTAAAAATACATTCTTTTTTATTTTTTTTTAAGATTTTATTTATTTATTTGACAGAGAGAAATCACAAGTAGATGGAGAGGCAGGCAGAGAGAGAGAGAGGGAAGCAGGCTCTCTGCTGAGCAGAGAGCCCGATGCGGGACTCGATCCCGGGACTCTGAGATCATGACCTGAGCTGAAGGCAGAGGCTTAACCCACTGAGCCACCCAGGCGCCCTTAAAAATACATTCTTAAGTACTGTAATTTCAGGGTGATTCAGTAATAACTACTTCTGTGTTTCCCTTGACTTCCAATAGAATGAAGAGATGAAAATTTCATGCCTCTGTGTATAATCTAATTTGATCTTTCAGGCCAATTTCAACCAAATTTCAGGAGAAATAGGTTCAAAAAGATAATACAAATTGTTTTAAGTGTGTACTTGTGGAATGAGGATTGCCCAGCCGAAAACTTTTAATTCTGAGAACTAAGAGCTTTTGAAAAGCGGTAATCTAGCAAGGAGGGCTATGCTAGGGAGTTTCGTCTGCAAACCTTCCCTCAGGAACTCCGGGTTCTTGAGACTGCCCTGCAAGAGATAATGATGGAGACTTTATGACGAATGGTCCAGCAAACGAATGTAAACCTGACTTAGAACGGAAAAGAACAAGGCTCAGAGAGCAAGAAGGTGATTGTGCAGGCAATCTTAATTTGGGGTGAGGGGAACAACCATGGGAAGCTGGGCAGTGACCTTGACCACCTTGCTATAGTCATGAAGGAAGTCAGATTGCTCAGTGGGACTGTAATTCTAAAAACTGCTTGACCATTTAAGGTTGGCTCAAAGGGGTACAAATTAGGAGAGCAAAATTTTCAGCACTTAGCAGTAGCTATGAACGATGGTAGGAAGGGTCACTGGCAAGGCCGGTGGTGACGAGAGAGATCAAGGGGTATAGCTTTCCCCAAAACTTTTGCAAGGAGCAGTAGGATCTAGCACTCCGCACAAACATGCAAACCCCCCTGGGAACCTGGAGGAACCTTCTGGAAGCAGGATTCTAGAAACTGCCTGATTAAGAGACTAGAATAAAAAGCAACGGCAGTTGTTACAAAAGCGTTGATTTTTTCCCAAAGTTGCTATGTTTTGGGGAAAATCAGTGCCATCCAGGTGTATAAAACATTGCTGTGTTTGTGTGTTCTATATTTTTCCTGAAGACAAAGCATCACAAAAGAATTGTCTTTAAGTCTTTTATTTTATGGAGCACCTGGGTGGCTCAGTGGGTTGAGCGTCTGCATCTGACTCGGGTCATGATCCCAGGACCCTGGGATGGAGCCCCAGGTCAGGCTCCCTGCTCAGCGGGGAGCACTTTTCTCCCTCCCTGCCACTCCCTCTGCTTATGCTCTCTCTGTCTGTCAAATGAATAAAATCTTTAAAAACTTTTATTTTATGTCTAGACATATACTCGAGGCACTAGAAATGCTATCACATTTTCTTTCCCCTAAATCAGGCCCGAGTGCTCTCAAATGAAAATGTCAAAATCATTGCAACTTGTGACCTTAAGAAACTTTCTGGTTTTTTGATCAACATGTTTGGATTTGGAAAACAGGTGCTGTTTGGGCACTAAGGTTGAACATTTTTGTTTGATTATGATTTGTTAACTGAGTCATTTTTAGATAAGCCTCAGACCCACGAAGAGCCCTTCTTTGTAGTTGTATTGCTTTGGAGAATCTGTTAAAGGCGTTGCCATGGTTCCACCTGATTTCACAGTAGATAATTGGAAATTATCTTAGAGATATGCCGATATCTTAGAGATATCTTAGAGAATGACGTGTGTCCTATGTTTTCCTTCCACACCACAGCCAAACATATCAAAAGGGTTTTCTCTGTTTTGTCATTATCTCTCACTCTGGTGGACCCCTCTCCATTATGGTTTCATTGAGACCATCCTCACCAAAGGTCATTCTCACAGATTGACCCCGTGACTATACCCAAAGACCATTTTTCAGCTCTAATCTCATTCGTTGACATTATTAATTACCTCCCTCCTTTATTCTCTTATTTCCATGATTTTACCCTCTTTGACTAACCACTTGTTGTCAGCCCGAGTTCCCTTTTCTTGCTCTACCCACGCACCTGTTGGCTTTAATTGGATGGGTCCCTCTACCCATACTTTTATAGTCTCTTGTAAATAAATCTGCCTCAAATTACTATATTTCGGGGGGGCCATCTGCTTCCCGCTGGGACCCTCACTGATAAACTGACTCACTCCCAACCACTTCTTAAAACCCTCCAGTCATTTCTCACTGCTCTGAAGGTTAAAGTCCTAAATCCCTTAACATGGCTACCGAGTCCTGACCTGATCTGACCCTACCTACTTCTCAAGCTTCGTCATTTATTTTTGACAAGTATGCTGGATTATTTTTTAATGATCTTATTTATTTATTTTAGAGCTATATGGAGAGAGTGTGTGCAAGCACAATGAGGAGCAGAGGGAGGGGGACGAGCAGACTCAGTGCCAAGCGCCAAGACTGATGGAGGCCTGGATCCCAGCCACCCTGAGATCATGACCTGAGCAGAAATCAAGAGTCGGACACTTAACTGACTGAGCCAGCCAGGCGTCCCAAGTATGCTAGATTTTAATAACAAAAGTGTTCATCATAGTTCTTTTGCATTATATTAAACCTTACATTTAAAAATAATTATAAAATAGGGGCACCTGGGTGGCTCAGTGGGTTAAAGCCTCTGCCTTTGGCACAGGTCATGATCCCTGGGTCCTGGGATTGGCCCTGGCATCGGGCTCTCTGCTCAGCAGGAAGCCTGTATCCTCTGCTAGCCTGTCTGCCTACTTGTGATCTCTGTCTGTCAAATAAATAAAACACTTAAAATTTTTTAAAAATATTTATAATTTCAGATTCACAAAAAAAGTGTCAAAAGTAATCCAAAGGGTTCCCATATATCCTTCATTCAGCTTCCCAAATGTTACCTTTGACCACAATACAATGATAAAACCTAGAAAATTAACTTTGATAATCTACAAACCTCATTTTTTTTAAAGATTTTATTTATTAATTTGACAGAGAGAGAGAGATATCACAAGTAGGCAGAGAGGCAGGCAGAAAGAGGGGGAAGCAGGCTCCCTGCTGAGCAGAGAGCCCAATGCAGGGCTCCATCCCAGGACCCTGAGATCATGACCTGAGCTGAAGGCAGAGGCTTAACCCACTGAGCCACCCAGGCGCCCCTCATTCAAGTTTTATTAATTATCCCATTAGTGAGGGCGCCTGGGTGGCTCAGTGGTTAAGCCGCTGCCTTCGGCTCAGGTCATGATCTCAGGGTCCTGGGATCGAGTCCTGCATCGGGCTCTCTGCTTAGCAGGGAGCCTGCTTCCCTCTCTCTCTCTCTGCCTGCCTCTCTGTCTACTGTGATCTCTCTCTGTCAAATAAATAAATAAAATCTTTAAAAAAAAAAAAAAAATTATCCCATTAGTGTTTGTTTTTAGGGGGAAGCAAGATCCCACATTGCATTAAGTTGTCATGTCTTAGTGTCCTTTAATTTGGGACATTTCCTCATTCTGAATTTGCCATTTGTGACTTCGACAGAGCACTGGACATTTGTTTTAAATGCACCTCAATTTGTATTTTTTTTCTTATTTTTCTTCACAATTAAATTCGGGTAATGCCTTTTTGGCAAGAATACCACAGAAGTGATGTGCCCTCCTCGGTGCGTCCTGTCAGGAGACACCTGATGTCGGTATGGCTTGTTCCTGGGGATGCTGAGTTTGGTCACATGGCTAAGGTGGGGTCAACCAGATTTCTTCACTGGAAGTTACCGTATTTTTCCCTTTATACTGAATAACTACCTTATAGTAAGATACTGTGAGAGTATGTAAGAGCTGTGGCTTTCATACTCTTGCCCACTAGTTTTATCATCCATTGATGGTTATTGCTTGAAACAATTAAGACTGTGGTGTTTGTCTAGTGGTCATTCTCGTCTTTCTTTCCACACTATTAATAGAATTCTGAAAAGAAGAACTGTCCCTTCTCCCCAAATAACTCATTTATTTAATTATTTATTTTTATTAGAATGGACTCGCGGACATTATCTTCTATGGGTTACAACCCACCGCTATCATTTTTCATTACTCAGGTTGTTCCATATTTGGCCATCGGGAACCCTTCCTGTGGCCTTTCATGTCCCTATAGCTTTTCATGCACTTCTTTACTTTCTGGCATCACAGGGGGTCTCCAGGCTCAACTTGATTTGTCTTGATCCAGCCTAGGAATTCAAGGAACCCCAATTCCTTTTAGTGGAGAATAGTATTTAGAACCCAAGATCTGAGCACTAAGTATTGTTCTACTGCTGGGGCGTCGGTGCTTCTAGGGCATCTCTGCAGACGGAGCTAGGAGGTGTATGCTGGCACACACCTGCCCACGTGTGAATGACCATGAATCCATACCAATACCTCCGATTGCAGGCCAGTGTCACAGTGTGGATCCCACCAGTCCCGCTTGCTTTATTTTACTTATTTGTTCAATCCTCGCATACTCAAAGTTTCACAATTGCTAAACAAATATAATTTAATCTTAGTATATAGTTAAAATACTATGTTCCAAAGTTATATTGAGTTTGTTCTTTTCTTTCTCATCTGCTTCAATCGGCTGTATTGTTCATTGTAATTAGTTCGTGATTTGTAGTTCATTTTCATTCAGTTAGGTTCATCGTTGCTGCTTGTATTTCTTTTGGGGTTCTCCCTTCCCAACATCCTGGCTGATTTAAATTACTAAATTTACATTATAATCTTATAATTATATATCATTATAATGATAACTTAAATTATTACTTTTAGAGTATGTACCACTAAACACGGTTCTAGAAGTCAGAACTATATAAAAAAGTTACACACCGAGACCTGTCGCTGCCCCACATCCCTTCCACTCCCATATTCCCTACATCCTATTCTTTCCACTCCATTCCTCCTGACTCACTGTAGGTAGCCAGTCTCATTATTCTTCCGGTTTCTCACATGTGTGTGTTGGGGGGGGATGCGTGTTTTTGCAAATAAACAGATGTGGGCATAGTTCCTTATTTCCTGTCTTGCTTACAAGAAAGGTAGCCAGCCATAGTACCATTTCACACTTTGTCTCAAGTTTTGTGTTGTTACATTTTGCTACTGCGGCTTGCCCAGTTCCCCCTCCACTCAAGAACCTTCGAACCCCCTGTTAGTCAGCATCCTCTTTCCCCCACCTAGTTCCCTGTACTCTCCTTCAGACCGAAGCCCAAGCATCACCTCCTCTGGGAACATTATCTTTGATTCTCTGGCCTAGGGCAAATACTGCTTTTAACTTTATGCCATATTTCCCCTATCACTTATTAGTACAAATTTAGATTTGTTTGTGTGAATAGTTGATCAGGATCCATCTCAAACACTTATGTGGGTTGGACCATTGTTCTATTTCACTCACTATTATATCCCCTGACCCAGCTCAGTGCCTGGCACTTGATATTTGTTTGTTGAATGGGAAAACGAGTGAATGAAATGCTGGTAATATATTTGTGACATTTCAATAAAGTCAACTAATTTGGATAATCCAACAGGTTATTACAGGTTATTTTGAAATGATAGGCCACTTATATTTGCTTCACTATGGAACTTCTACCTTCATAAAAATCCAAAGAAATAAATTCAGTTTTTCTTGAGGCTCCGTAAAATATTTAATCTGTCTGTCTTTATTCTCAACTCCCCTTTTTCTAAGACTATGGTCTGTTTTCATCTTTTTGAACAGTAAGCCATGCCATTTCCAATGCCTAAAGAGCCCCCCCTTTTTTGTTCCCCAATAATGACTTCTCAGTGACCCTCTTGACTACCTGCTTATTAATAGACTTGGCCAAGCTGGTGGATGTCCCCTTACTCTCTTCTTCCCTTCTGTAGCAACCAAACCCCTTATTTTAGCTACATTTCTTGACCTTCCTTGAAGCTAGATGTGGCCATATAACTTAATTATGGCCAATGAGATGTGAGTGGAGATGGTATGTGCACCTTCCAGGATGTGTCGGTAGGGAGCATGCTCTTTTCCTTCCCGTTCCTCCCTCCTGCTGGCTGAAAGGGAGACATGGTGGCTCGAGTTGGGACAGGCAGCTCAGACTTAGAGATGGAGCAACAAGATAGCAGAGCCCTATATCAGGGTTGTATAATGAGGGAGGGCAGGAGGAAGAGAGAGAATGCATGACTATCCGCTTGCTTCAGCTACTGCTGTTTGTGTTTTCTATCACAGCCAGATCAAATTTTAACTTACTGTAGTTTGCCTAACCATAACATCCAGACCTAGCATCAATTATTACCATTTGGTGGATGGGGGTAAATGACCTAAACAAACATCTGTTGAAAGGAAGATCCCACACATAGGAAAGCAGTGATTTAGGGATCCTCCCAAGAGTGACCCTCTTTAGCTGTAGGAAGTCAGGACTGTGTGGGAAAGGGGAAGAAGCTAAAAGAAACTTCCTCTAGGGAAAAGTCAGACAAATCCAAAATGTGAGACATATACAAGTGAACAGACCCAAACTGTGATGAGATCAGTACAGTGCAAGAACTTAGATGCGGTTCTGGCTAGAACAGCAACAGCAAAACAGCTATAAAACATCTTTGAGACAATTGCATAAACTTGAACATAGACTAGATCTGAGTTAACTTTATGGAATTATTAGGAACCTTCTTGTGTGTGATAACATTGTGTTTGTGAAAGCCAATGTCCTTATTCTTAGGAACTACAGAGTTGGGAATATAGGTAGTGAAATGCAACATATCTCAACTCACATTCAAAGGGTTTAAAAATGAAAACAGGCCATGTTCTTAGAAAAGGATAAAGGGGAAGCAGGAACAGTGAGATAAAGACAGATTAAATACTTTTCAAGACTTTGTGAAAACTATATTTATTTAGGTTCTGGGAGTGTGTGTGTGTGTGTGTGCTTCCACATAAACACAGAGAAAGTATATGCAGTAACGTTACTAACTAGTGAATTTTGGTGAAGCGTGTATATGCGTTGTACTAGTCCATCAATTTTTCTGTAAGTTTGAAACTCTCAGAATAAAAAGAGAAAATGTTAGTGATATTGGGATATTGAGTTGGTCTAGAAAAAAATTCTGAATGAATTAATGTAAATTCTGTCTCATGCTGTTTTTTAAAAAGAATTCGTAAGTCATGTTGGCCACTTGCTGTAATCCTTTGCTTTTATGGAATGTCAGACCCTGTGTGAAGGGCTCTGCACGGATTATCTCATTTAAACCTCACAGCAGCCTCTGGAGATAGGGATGATTGTCCACTCCACTTCCACAGGGCTGTTCAATGTTTTCGGCATCATACAACTAGTAAGACTCAACCAGGATTTGAGCCCAGGCAGTCTGATTTGTGAGCCTGTGCATTTCGCTACTTTTATCCTTGGACCCCGTGTCTGTGCCATCATGGGTCGGAGTGGTAGCCTGACCTCACACATCGGCCTATCACATCTCTGAGTTGTCTGAATGCAAGGGAATGTCTTCAAACCATTAAACCCAATAAAGCTTCACAAGGTTTATAGAATGTGCTATTTGCCTCTGTTCTCTTAGAGTGTAGTATCATTACTGTTCTTCAGCTAAACCAACTACATGCTGCTCATTGTAACTTGATAAATGCTTTAAAGACCCAGAATAAAATGATATCCTTACTTTCAATAGTATAGTCCTAGGTTTTGCTAATGTATTAATGATAAATTGAGGATAAGTATTAAAGTCCTACACATCAAAAGTATCTCAGTCAAGCAAAAAAATCAGAATGTTGGACACTATTTGAGATGTCTTTATGATGTACCCTGGGAACACTCATGAGGGTTTCTGTGCTGTGGTTGACCTGGACCCTCAGCACTGAGAGGCATCAAATAGAGATTTAGAGAGACTGCTCGGTAATCAGGCACAGGGACAATTATGCTTCCTAGAATTATTTTTCAAACTTGGACTGGAGATGTCCCTGCAATTCCATAACACATATTTTTATCATTACAGACTTACAGAAATGGGCTGAAAATCTAAGGATCCTAAGAAGGTATCGATAGAACAATAAAGATGGAAACAAGACCAATGCAAGGAAGTGTCAGTATAACCAACACATAATTGCTTTTATTAACTGACAATGTGACTTTATTAGAAAGGAGATTCTTTGTTGATTATTACTAATGAGATGCATTTTACCCTTCTCTGTGTCAAAAAATTTTTAAAAATATATAAATAAGTAAAAAGTTCTGACCCTGGGGGATGCCTGGGTGGCTCAGTTGGTTAAGCGACTGCCTTCAGCTCAGGTCATGATCCTGGAGTCCTGGGATCGAGTCCCGCATCAGGCTCCCGGCTCCATGGGGAGTCTGCTTCTCCCTCTGACCTTCTCCCCTCTCATGCTCTCTCTCTCTCTCTCTCTTTCTATCAAATAAATAAATAAAATCCTTAAAAAAAAAAAGTTCTGAGACTGAAGGTTTGCATGGAAATCAAACAAAAGAATTTATTGTGAATTCTTGTATTCTTATATCAGTAAACCTCTTGTATTCCAGAAAGAAAAGGATGAGCACTTATAAATGAGCCACTGTTTAGGAGCTGAAAGGCACCAGTTGGACCATGTATGAAAACAATATGTTCTCAAGATGATATGGCAGAGCTGAGAATGGGGTGTGTAAATACAGTAAATATGGACACCAGACATTTCCATCTTGCTCAATTTGAATTTTTGTTTCTTTTTTCTCTTTAATTTTTAAAAAGTAGGCTCCACCCCCAAGGTGGGGCTTGAACTCATGGCCCTGAGATCAAGAGTCCCACACTTTGTCAACTGAGCCAGCCAGGCACATATATTTTCTTTATAACAGACCCTAGGGGTGCTTGGGTGGCTCAGTTTGTGAAAACAGTCCCTATAGTATCTGGGGTCTACAGACAGGCTTCCAAGGTTCCAGAAACCCTTTGAAATAGGGAACAAAATTGTTAGGGGGGGCACCTGGGTAGCTCTTGATCTTGGAGTCATGAGTTCAAGCTTCATTTGGGCATGGGACCTTTTTCTTTTACACTAAAAGAAATAACAGTGTGTGCACGCATGCCTTTTTTTTTTTTTTTTTTTTTTTTTTTTTTTTTTTGCTGAGAACGTCCCATAGCTCTCATCAGAGTCTCAAAAGGGTTTTTGACCACACAAAAAGGTTAAAAATTACTGTACTAAAATGCTGCAGTGAGAAATATAGTCTTTACTTGGCAGAGTATGTTAGGAAAAGAAAACTACAGTCACTCTATATTTTGCCTATAATTTGTAAAAAGTGAATATGAAGGCTGTCAAGAGTTGTGAAAGGCAAAAACTGGGATATTTAAATTGCCTCTTTTAGGTTGTTT
The DNA here is from genome assembly GCF_964662115.1 of Mustela nivalis. Taxonomy (NCBI): domain Eukaryota; kingdom Metazoa; phylum Chordata; class Mammalia; order Carnivora; family Mustelidae; genus Mustela; species Mustela nivalis. The sequence goes on from NC_139024.1 coordinate 31,438,112, forward strand.
TGTTTTGTTTTGTTTTTGTAGGCTCTATACCCAAGTGGGGCTTGAACTCATAATCCCTAGATCAAGAGTCATAGGCTCTAATGACTGAGCCAGCCAAGTGCCCCATTTTTGGTCATTCTTTTTATATTGAATTGGAGAGATGTTCTGGAATTCTGTTCTTAGACTTAGTTTTATCAGGATGGCATGTGGAAGGCCAGCCTGAATTAATTAGCTATCAGATTTATACAGTGTTTAAAGAATTTCAACTCATAGGGGTGCCTGGGTGTCGCAGTCCATTAAGCATCTGGTTGTGATCTCTGGGCCGTGGGACTGAGCCCCATGTCAGGCTCGGCACGCAGCTCAGAGTCTGCTTGAGATTCTCTCTCCCTCTCCCTTGGCCCTCCTCCCTGCTCTCTCTCTCTCTCAAATAAATACATAAAATCTTTAAGAGAAAGAATTTCAATTCCCAATGCTACTTTTATTTTTTAATTCTTTTTTAAAAGATTTTATTTATTTATTTGACAGAGATCACAAGTAGGCAGAGAGGCAGGCAGAGAGAGAGGGGGAAGCAGGCTGCCTGCTGAGCAGAGAGCCCGTTGCGGGGCTCGATCTCAGGACCCTGGGATCATGACCTGAGTCGAAGGCAAAGGCTTAATCCACTGAGCCACCTGGGCGCCTCTCAATGCTACTTTTAAATAGAGATATATAGATTAATAGGTAGATAGCCTGGTAGATGATGGATGGATGGATGGTTGGGTGGGTGGATTCGTGATAAATACTCAGCTATGTTAGCAGAGAACTTACGGGGGCAGCTTCAGTCCAGTGGGATATCCAGCCAGCTCACCTCCCTGCCTCAGCTACCCCCTTGTTCACACATACCACGAGGTGGCACCCAGACCCACCTCAGAGTGACCAGGCCTTTGTCTTTACCGGCCTTTTCTTTCTACTTGAACACCCACAGACCTGACAGTTTTGCACCTAGAACTTCCTCTGAGAACCCAGAACCTCCTCAAAGGAGGCTGGAACTTAAGCTTTTCTGCAGGCAGATCTCTCCGTGCTCCTGAGATGACATCTTCCTTTGCAATCAGTTGGTGCAAGCGCAGATAACTGGGGCTCCAGGGACCTGCAGAGGCCCAATGCTTTTGATATTCTTGTAGCCCAGTAAGGATCCCGGTGAACTATAGTTACTGGCCGGGATTTGGAGACCCCATGCTGATTCTTTTCTACAACCTCTCCTTGAGACTCTTCCTTGAGTTCTTCTTGCGTGATTCTATCTCCCACTGCTCCCTTCTATACTTCCTGAGGCAACCTCTAGAAGCCCCATTTCATGATTCACCAATTACACTCCTTCTCAAGTCTTCATTGAAGTTTTCTTCACCCGCTGCGTTAACTGGCTTGTCCTCTGAGAATATAATTTCATCTGGAGCCATTTTGAGAGGAAGTTTCACATTCTCGGAATTGAGAGATGTAGTTTGTGTCCTTTTTACTCGTGACCATAGCTCTTGTGTAACAGCTCTCCTGTCTCCACGCCTCAAGTCTGGCTGTCCTGTCCTCTCCTTCTCTATTGCTAACCCCCTACTTCTGATCACTCCCTTCAGTCACAGCATCTCTTTTGTTCTTCCCCTTCTCATGTTCTCCCGTCTTCCTGAGGAGCTCCAGTGTCTATGTGGATGGTTTGTGTCCTACCTCATCAGCAACAGGACCTTTCTCTAGAGGTTTCTACCTGTATGGACACTCCTAGCACTTGTGGTGACCTAAGAACATTTGAAATTGAAACCCCCCACTCAGAGGAAGGAGCCTCTCTAAAACAAGGATAGAAAACCGAGAAGCCATAGAAGAAAAAAACTGAAAAAAATAACAAGCTGGGGAAAATATTTGCAAATCAATTCACAGAAAAAAAAAAAACCTGTTTTCTCAATTAGAAGCTCATATAAATCAATAAAAAGTACTTGTACCCAGTAAAAAATGAACAGTTCACAGAAAAGTCAATACAAATGCATTTTAAAGAAATGCACCCAAGTTCACACATAACAAGAGAAGCACAAATTTAAAACTACAGTGAGACACTTTCTCACCAAATTAGTAAAGAACAAACATTTAATATGTGTGGTAAGGTTTGTGTGAGGAAACAGACACTTTCAAAACTACTGAGAATGTAAATTGTCCTCTATGAAGGGCAATATGGCAATATATGTCATAATTACAATTCATGGCTCCTTTGACCCTGAAATTCCACTTCTAGATATGTGTGTGTGTGTGTGTGTAAGTGTGTAACCACTATTTTCTGTGCTGCTTTAAAAAAATTCAGGAATCTAGGAAGTTCTACATTTAAGATAAGAAAGAAAGGAAAGTAATATACAGGACAGGCATTTAATGATCGAATTTTGTGTAAAAATAATCTAAAATAATACATACATACATATATACAGGTAGATGTATATATAGAAAATGCTTTCATAATGCACAGACTATCTCTGGGAATAAACACAGAAGCTGGTGGCTCTATTTGTCTCAGGGAGGGGAACTGGGCTACAAGAACAAAGTTAGGAGAGAGACTGTGTCTCTTAGAGTCCCGGCAAGAAACTGAAGGTGCACTAAAAGTGGGTATTTTGAAGAGGGGCAAAAAAAGACTATTTACAAAACTGCAGTGCCCCAGGGCTGACAGCAGCAGTAAGTCATTACCACCGCTCCTGCTGAAGGAAAGGGGTATGGGCTTGGTTCCTGAAACCCACGGAAGGTGGCAATGTGGAGAGAGCTGCCTGATCGGAGCTATGGCCCAGGTGACTGCAGGAGAAGATCCTACAGCTTAGTCATCTTTTCCTTGTTCTCCTCTTGTCCTCCAAGCTCTGTCGTGGGGCAAACTGCATGCAGGACGTTCCAGTGCACACAACCGGAAGCCACCGTATGAAGAACTCATTGATGTCGTTCATGCGGTTCAGCCTTGGGGGCGAGGAGCAGGGGGGCAAAGAGTCAGGGCACATTTGGAGGCTAGGGGAGAGTATTGGACTCAGAGATCTACTTTTCATTGCATTCTTTGTAGCCGTTGAATTTTGTACTGTATTTATATATTTATATTAAAAATAAATTACACCATCTCTTTTTTAAAGAATGGATGACTATTTACTTCCCCCTCCAACCATCTGTCACCTTTGCTTTCCTTTTCACAGCCAAATTCATGATGGGCATCGTCAACACTTACCATCCTTCCCTTAATTTTTCAAAGCCTTGCTTACGACCCCTTGACACTTGAATGTACTCAGCCACCAAAGGTCAGTAATGCTGGCTAAATATATTTTACTCACCTTTTGAGAGCATGTCACACTACTGATCCCAGCTCACACTTTCTTAAGACATCTTGGTTTCTGTAGCCCCAACATCCATCTGGTTTACCTCCTGGTTCCCTCTCCTCCTTAATTTCCTGGGTGGGCACCTCTCTTCCTTTGGCCACCCTCTAGATGTGGCGTTCTCAGCGTTCTGTCCTTGGCCCATTCTCCTCTCACATAGCATGGACTCCCACATTCTCAGGCCTATTCCCTTGTCTTTAATGACTCCCAGCCATCTCAATCCTGGGCCCAGATCTCTGCTCTAAACCTCACACTTGGAGACATCTCCACTTGGGCCTTCTATCAGCTGTCTGTTAGGGGCTGAATTGTGTCCCCCTAAAATCCATATATTGAAGTATTTCAAAAGGTGACGATATTGGGAGAGAGGCCTTCAAAGAAGTAATTAAGGTGAAATGAGGTCACCGGGGGGAGCCAATCCACTCTGACTGGTGTGCTTATAAGAAGATATACTAGCTTCTAGCTCTACTGTTGATGAGGATTTGGGATACCTGGGTAGGGTAGTGTTTGGTCTTTTCTTCACAAATCAAGCCAAGAAAGCAGAAGCCTTAAAAAATCCAGGGTAACATTATCAATTAATTTTTCTATTATTTGAGTAGTATGTTATTTTTTTAATATTTTAGAGCTATTTTCATAAAATGGCATCTTAAATTTTACGTGTAAACCAGCGATAGTACCAACCTCACATCCATTTATTGTTACCACAGCAGCAAGGTCTTAAAATCTTTTAAACTGTATTTTGAAACATGAAGTATAATATAAATTTTTTCCAAGTATCAATGAAATTTATAAAAGAATCCCATTCATTTATTTATGCTCTTTGTGTTGGCACTTGAAAAAGTTCTGTGCTAACAGTAATCTCCCAGGATCCACTGTCTTCTCCCCGCTTCCAACCCCCTCCTGTCCCCCGCAACTCTCCTGCCCCATGGCTTCCTCTGTCAGCTCCTAGCACTTAGACTGGGACCTCTCAAAAGGCATACCCAATCCTGTCTCTTCTAATTGCTCCTCTTGAGTCTTGATTTATTTTCTCTCCATATCTAATTCTGCAGCACCAACCCTTTTATCTGTATGTCTGGTGTTCAAACTCATCAAGAACTGTGACTTGATTGGGCTGGTTAAGAACCATTGAACATGGAGTGTGTATGGTGGTGGGCAGAGAGTTTCTTTTGGACAGAGTTTTTGGTCCTTTTCAGAAGCTGGTGGTCTAGACCACTTTTATTTATTTTTTATTTTTTATTGCTTTATTTAAGTTCAATTAATGAACATGTAGCATATCATTAGTTTCAGATGTAGAGTTCAATTGATCTAGACCACTTAAAAAATTTTTTTTTATTTATTTGACAGGCAGAGATCACAAGTAGGCAGAAAGGCAGGCAGAAAGAGAGGGGGAAGCAGGCTCACCGTAAGCAGCCTGACACGGGGCCCGATCCCAGAACCCCAGGACCATGACCGAGCCAAAGGCAGAGGCCCCAACCCACTGAGCCACCCAGGTGCCCCTGATCTAGACCACTTTTAATCAAAGTATGGTTTCGTCTTACCAGGAAGCTTGTTAGAAATGAAGAATTTCAGACCTCACACCAGAACTACTGAGTTAGAATTTGTATGTTAAAAAGATCCTAGGTGATTTATATGTAAACTAATGTTTGAGAAGAACTGATTTAATTATACCTTATTTGGTCATCATGGCAGAGCTGCAGCTGAAACACAAGTTTGGGAAGCACTGATTTCCTTGTCCCTAGCCAGGGATAAATAGGCATAGCAGTATTAGCATAAGGAACTGTCTGAACCCACCTTTCTCCAAAGGTGACAGTATAACTGGTAGGTATTTGAGGCTTGAGAGCCATCGGATTTAGACATTGTTCAGAATAGAATGGTGTAAAGAATGGAATACCATGGACAGCGCTCCAGCCTTGGTGTAGGAGAGATACTGTAGATGGTGGGAAGCTCAAAGAGCTGTTGGTGTAAGACACGGTGGGTTTGAATCCTGCTCTGGGAATTGAACTTGTTACCTTACCTCCCTTAGCTTCACCTTCCTCATTTGTAAATGGGATGGCAATACCTATCTATGACAGGTTGTTTTGAAGCATTATTGAAAAAAATATTACCAGACAGGCAGGTCTCATGTACAATAAATATTAGTCCCTTCCCTTTTCTTGTCTGTAACACCTCAATTAGAGTTAATCAATCAATCAATCAATCAATAATAAATCTTGCAAAAGGAAAATAACAAGATCCCTCTAGCTTGGGGTTAATGCCCATGGTTATGACACCAAGGCTATCAGGATTGGAGGCAGTGGTGGAAGAGGTGGACATCTGGCACCCATAGTCTTCTTACCATTTCAATAGCTGAAGGAGAACTGGGAGGGAAGCTGGCAGGCAGACATACTTAGCTCCCTACACCTTCACCCTGCAGGGTAGGGGTCCTGCACAGCCACTGGGAGTTCAATCTGGGATCTGGCTCTACACACGGGATGCTGAAGAGCCATTCTTGGAAGAGTCAGTTCTTGACCCAGTTCTGTTTGGTTCCCCTCTGACTGTTAATTACACCGCCACCATCCTCTGGAGCTGAGCCCCTGCCTCTGAGCCTTAGTCTTCCTTCTCTTTGTGGCTGGATTGTATCCCTTTGTGGAGCAGCGTGGCTTTGTAGGGCTCACCCGATCTTGCACAAAGGTTGATTAAGGCTGCTGTGCCTTTGTAACTGGAGCTGCTTTTCTTGTTCGCCGTAGCTTCGCTCTGGCATTCTCATACCAAACTTTTGGTGTCTACTGACTCTTATGTCTACTGACTCCTCAGAGATTACTCTGCTTCCTTTCACTTTTATACAAGCTGACTTATAATACTCTTTCTTCCATGCCACAGGTCTAAAGGCTAAATTTTAATCTGCATCAGATTAAGATTATAGTTTAGGTTTTTTCATGAAAATTTCTGTTACATGGGCATCTAAAAGATGTTCGCTTCAGAACATCTCTGGAAATTTAAACCACATCTGAACTAAAGACCAGGTAATGCTCAAAGACGATCTGCCGGGACCAGGAAGCAGCAGTTGGCTGGGCTTCCATGAGTGGGTGGGGCAGGTCCACCTGCCAGAGGAGCTGTGAGGGTAACATGCAGCCAGTGGCTCTCTGGGATCAAAACATTAAATTCATCTGGTTTCTAACTTGTTTCATGGACATCGAGTTTGCCAATATTGATTCTCCCTTTTGCCTTCCATATTGCTTCGCTGCAGGTAATTTATGCTCATTCTCATGACTGAACCTGGACTCTCAGGAAAATTATTCAGTACCAAATAACAAATGGTCACTCTTTAAATACTGGCTCAACATTTAATGAGAGCAAAGGCTTAGTGCTATGTGGGAAGGGTGCAGAAGAAGGAAGAAGAATCGCTGGTGCAGAGCTCCTTGTCCCATCTCTGCACAGAGCATTCTTTTTCTTTCTTCCCTTTTTTTTAAAGGTTATTTATTTAAAAAATAAGATTTTTAAAATAAAAAAATAAAGTTCATGTAAGCAACCACTACACCCAACGTGGGGATTGAACTCACCAATTGGGGATCTAGCCCCTGAGCCAGCCTGGTATGCCAGCACCAAGCATCTCTGTTCTGATCCCAAACTTGCACACTCTGCTTCCTGAGACTTCCTGGAAGCCTTCGGGTCCTGCTTCCTGTTAGAATCTGGTGACTGCCTGTCACTCCAACAGGCCTTCTGGTTGCATTTTTCGCAACCGGCTCAGGCGAATGTCTTTTCCAAGCACACACAGGACTTCTCCCAGACAGGTCACGTGTGCGGACACAGTGGTGAATGGGACTCCGCAAGTGCGGGTGCGTGGCTAGCTCCTTCTGCATCTCCCTCATGATGGCAAAAAGCCCACAGTTTAGGGCCTTGACAGCGTTCACTGGGGTTCTAAGGCGCTGGTGTGGGAGCGGAAGTAGAAAAGAAGTTCTCCTTTAACCCAGTGTCGCCTTCCTCACGCAAAAGCCTAGAGGGTTCCTATACCCATCTTTTCACCTTTCAAGTGATAGATAAATCCCCTACTTGATTTTTTTTTTTTTTAGTTCTTTCTAACAACCTTAAGCTATCCATGCTCTTGCTAAAATTTGTGTGTGTATCCTAAAACTATAAAACATGGCCCTATTGTTTGGACTAACCAACTTTTCAAAATGAAATTAACAAAATGAAGTTAAAGGGGAAAAAACTGAACACACAGGCGCGCGCGCGCACCACACACACACACACACACACGTTTGCCAGATTTTTTGCATCGAAAAGAAAAGGAAAACAAACCCAAACACCCCACATCTACGAGTTCCCCGATAATGATTTCAAACGGGAAAGACTCGAGCTGATCTGTCAGAGGGGAGCTCTCTCTAGAGCACATTTTTGTTGTTATCTGTCAAACCAGACATCTCTCCGTGAGCACACGGCCAAGACCCAGGTAACTGGGTACTGTAACAAGAGTGTTTTTATAAATTATGCAAATCCACAGCGCTTTCCCGCTGGCCAGAACTATTTAATTGCCGACCTTGGTCCGGGCCCTCGTTCCCAGCCGCCCCCCCGCCCCCCGGGCGGCGTTTCCAGCCTGCCACTCGCCGCGGCCTCAGGTGAGCTCCGCGCGCTCCGCGCTCCCGGGCCTGCGGGAGGGGCTGGAGCGACAGCAGAGGGCGGGCCGGGGCTCGGGGCGGGGTGGTGGGGGAGACGGAGATCCGGGCCCTGACTGCGGCTTCCTCCCGGTGGAGCCGCATTTCCAGGCACCTCCGCAGCCCTAGCCCTAGCGCGCCGAGCCGTTCCCGGCCGTGCCGCCTGGAGGCGCGGAGCCCGCGGGGCGCCTCCAGCCCCGCAGCTCCCGCCCGGGCGGAGGCCGCCGGACCGCGGAGATGCGGGGCGGGGGCAGGGCGCGGGGTAGGTGACTTTATCCCGCCTCTGTTTCCCTGCCCCGGGGAGCAATGACATCACGCGGCCTTCTCCAGGCGCCGACACAAAGAGCGGCGCGGAGAGGCCGCTGCGGGGGGAGCCGGCGGCCGCCGCTGCCGCCGCCCCGGGCCCTGGGGCCCCGCCGGCCAGGCCCGCCGCCCGCGGCCCGCGCCCTTCCTGCTCCTCCTCCGCTGCCGCCGCCGCCACCGCCGCCTCCTCGGTCGCTGCCGCCCGCGCCGCCCGCGTCCGCGGCGCGCCGTTGAGCCCGCGCCGGGCCCCTCCGGCCCCCTTCCCATGCGGGCGGCGCGGGCCCTGGGAGGGGCGCCCGCAGCCAGCCGCGCAGCATGCACTGGGGGGTTGGCTTTGCCTCGTCCAGGCCGTGCGTGGTGGATCTGAGCTGGAACCAGAGCGTCTCCTTCTTCGGCTGGTGGGCCGGGTCCGAGGAGCCCTTCTCCTTTTATGGGGACATCATCGCTTTCCCTTTGCAGGATTACGGTGGGATCATGGCAGGGCTGGGCTCCGATCCCTGGTGGAAGAAAACACTTTACTTGACCGGGGGAGCTTTGCTGGCCGCAGCTGCGTATCTGCTCCACGAACTCCTGGTCATTAGGTGAGCCGGAGAGAGGGCCCCGCGCAGGGGCGCCGAGTGGGGCACCTGGCCAGGGCAGGGCTGGCGCGAGGGGGGACCATGCCAGCCTCTCGGCCACGCCGCGCAAATGCCCAAGAATCCTATCCTTACCTTTCCCTAGAGGCAGTCCGTGGTCACCCGGCCTGAGGGGCAGTTTCGAGTTGACAGGAGAATTAAACTGATTGTGGGAAGGGAAAACATTTATCTCTCAGTCCTTTGGTGCTAAAAAGCAAAAATTCTCCGGGATGTTGTGGAGCAAAATGGTCTATTAGGAAATGCCCTTAGCAAGATCCAAGTGCAATGTTTGCAACAATAGAATGAGGCCTGGTGGAGATACTAAGTTACACTTTTAGGGAATGCCTTATTTGTTTATAGGTAATAATTATGCTAGAATATTAACCACTAACCTTACCTTTTACTTAAAGGTTAGTTCTTCACTATTCCTCCCCAAATTTTAATATCATTAAAAAACTGAAATTGCAAAAGCTCCAGGGCCCTCTAGGTCCCTGTTAAGGGGCATGGCCAAGTAGAGGGGTGTGCGTTTTGGTGCAGCCCTTAACCTGGTTATGGGTTGCTCAGGTATTTCGAGCTAAGCCCCATCGCGGGGGATTTCGATGTCATTGTTGTGTGAGCAGTAGGAGATCCGAGGACAGGACTAGCACATGGGCGTGTTTGACAAGACACGGGAGTCACCCATTGCCGTAAACAGTTGCATAGCCTGCCTGCCGCAGAATGTTTACAGGACTGATTTGGAAATGCCAGAAAATGGAGGCCCCTACTGTTGGTACATCCAGAAGGACAGGAGATCTTTGTCTGAGTAGGACAATACCAAAGGCTCCTGGGGTGGTCCTTTGGCTCATTGACAACATCAATTTAGGGTTAAAATCTCCATGAGTTTGGAGTCCTCTGTCCCTGGGAGATGACCAGAAGCGGGCAGTTTTCAATAGCTCAGAATATCCCCGTTGACCAGTATTTTTAAAGTAGTGACAAATGTGTTCACACTGCCTTTTTCCAGGGGGAAATCTTACACAATAGCTTGTAAACAAAGACAGTGATCGGTGACCTTTAACAGGTCTACAGGGATTCCAGGAGATTGTAACAGGCTAACTTGGGCATTTTGAATATTTCTAATCTCGGAGAGGGTGGGAAATCATTTAAGTCTGAGGAAATGTATTGGCTTTCACTATTATTTAGCCGTAATTGAGAAGTTTTATTTTAACCTTATTATGTACTGTGAATTCTCTCACTTAGCAGGTGCCTTGAATCATCTAGTTGAACCACGTAAAGATTTTTGAAGTGAATTTAAGGTGCATTTCCCTAGATTACTTCCTGTTTTTGCTAGTTTTAGAACTTGATTTCGAGTTAGATTTCGAGCTGTATGAAAATACCCAAAACATTTGTGCAGTACTTAAATGGTAACCCAGCTGTTTCTCAATTATATTCCAGTCCAGAACCTTTTCAGGATCCAGAACCCTGTGGCTTCTCACCGGTTTAACACTTTGTGGAGGGAGTGAAGGCACGCGGCTTCATAGGACCAACTCTAAACCTTGCTTAAATGACCTTGCAGAAATAGCAAGGAGCCCAGAGCTCATCCTGGGAACAGGCCACACCCTGGCAGGTGTGGTCGCTAGACACAGAAGAGCCTTCTGCTCGAAGATGTGTCCTTCACTGCTTAGCAGATTACTTGGATACTTACGTGGATTGAGATGTTTTTAATCTTTGTTATATTCACTTTTTGTTTCTTGACAGATGTCTAAAGCCTGGGTAGGAAATGTGTTATAATGGAGGAGAAAGTCCTGTTATAATGCAAATAATAAAAATGGCCACCCATTATCCATCCCTTAGAAGGGACTCTGCCCATCTAGAAGTGCTTTATTTGGATTTATCCCTCTCAGCTGTGGCTGGATGCTTGGTTCCCAATTCATAGTTAAGGCAATTACAGCGGAGGGAGAGAGAGAGGTAAAACCACTTGCCCAAGATCACACAGCAGGAGTAGTAGGATCCAGATTTGGGAGAGTGTGTGTATGTGTGTTTAGTGCCTGAACTTTTCCCCACCGCCTCCTAGAAAGTACGAAAGACGACATAAGCCCGGCTGGGGGGAGAAGAAGAGAAATGTAAAGAATTGGGGTATGGCCCAAGGAAGACAGGCCTGTAGTAGGGACTGGAGTTTTTGACAGCGTCTAGGGGCACAGAAAGACAGGGGGGAAAGACTGAGCAAGGTCTGGGACTGCCAGACAGAGGTGACATGACAGACTTCCATTGAAGGTGAAATCTCACTGTCAGTTGTCTCCATAGTTTAGGCAAGACAAAACAGTCCAGAATCTGCAGGATGGAAGACACATCTTGAAATGATCACAGTGTCTGAGGTCACGGGCAACGGTAAAGTTGTTACCACTCAAATTGGATTTTCTGCCGGAGAGACTTAAGCTGAGTGTGTGGCCGTGTGTCTAGCAGTAAAGTTGACCGGTGAGAAGTACTTAGGAATTTGCATTAAGGAGTAAAACCCAAGGAAGTGTTTTGGATTTTATGCCTGCTTTTCCCACGGCAGTATTTTTAACCAAATACTGTCTCAGCCCTCTACCTCCCCTGAGTGGTGACAGTGTAGCAGCTATCTTAAAGTTTGAGAATGTGTTGTTTGTAAATTGAATGACTAAATAATGATTGTGTTGTTGGTAGCTCTGTTGCACTTTAGGCGTTAGGGTTCAGCCTGTCCTAGAGAACTTAGGGAATCAGAGCAGCCCCCAGGTCAATCAGTATCTGATCTCCATAAACTAACAGCTTGTCAATGGCACACAGAGGCACAGTCCCCCGAGATATCCTTCACGATGGGAGGAGGGGCCAGTCTTGAGGCTCCGTACACGTTCTCTTCTGTAACCCTCATTATAAAGCCACTTTGGGAGGTACAGCAGTCCAGGTATTTTAAAAAATAACCTGCTCCGCTGATCCTAAGTCAGGGAGAAGTTTCTGATGTGTGGAAGGAGGACTCTGGAACCAGAGGGGGTTCACATTCACTTCGCTTTTAACCAAGTAACCTTGGAGATGAGAAGAAACTTTTTGGCTTTTTGGTTTTCTCATCTGTAAAATGGGTTAATAATAGCAGCCTGCCTTACGGAGTTGATTGAGTTAGCGACGTGTGAACTGCTTAGAACAATTCACATATAAGTGAGTATTTAATAGAAGTTGGCATCATTGACCATTAAAACTTCTGTAGGAAAGTTCCAGGCTTGAGTGACCCAAGTCAAACCGGCCATTTTGATAGAATTAATTGAGAAATTGCCCATTTCGCTGTCGCTGAAGGGCTTAAGAGCTTGGGATCTGGAGCTGCTAATGGCCTGATGTTAGAGTGATGTTCTTTGGACAAATTATTGAGCCTCTCTGAGCTTCAGTTTCCTTATCTGCTATGTAATATAATATACACTAAATTTAAACTATAACAATATCCACTCTATGGTATTACTTCAGAGTGAAACAGGTTAGTATGCATCATGTATACAAAGTCATTGGCCCATGCTTGTCACATCCGTTCTTACTATGATATGGTGGCCAAGTTAACCATTAGAATTAGATATTTCTGTGGAGCCGAAGATTTTATATTTATCTCCTCCCTTTCCAGTCTTAAATTTTTGCCTAGCAGAAAATACCACTTGAATTATTTGACTGGACAAAACCAGTTAGTTGTCGAATGTAGTTTGTGCTCTCTGGGAACAGTTTAAGAGGCTTCTTGATTTTAATATCTGACCTCCCCAACATTTCATCTAAATGAAAGTCTTCATTTTCTATAGTAAATTTTGCCAGAAAACAGCAAATATTTTATTCTTTTGACTTGAGCAGTGTTTTCCAAGTGAGTCATTCTGAGCTCTTTAAGTGGAATGGGCACTCTGGTCATGAACTTCTCTGGAAGAGTTGGTTTTCTTGAAGGCAGGTGCTGCAGGGGGTGAGCTCTATGGGCCGAGGATGCAAAGAGCTTGCCCTTGCTTTGGGGGACATAGGTACGGGATTAAACTGGGAGTGATGTGAGGAGCCAGAGGCTTGGGGAAGGCCCCAGGGAAGAGTGACGTCTATGTGACCACGTCTATGTGACCGGGAAGTGGTTGGGCCAAGCGAAAGGTGGGGAGTTGCAGATGGGTCTCGATGGTGGTGTCAGAGCGAAGCTGTGGGGGATGGTGAGATAGTGTCGTTTAAAGGGATAAGACCCTATCTCTGTGCATGAGAATGGATTCTACCACTCTTACAGGATGCTTGGGAGCTCCACAGATGTTTATAGATTTTTAAGATTTAATCATGCTCCCTGATGCATAATTGGTCCTGCCCTCACTTTCTGTGCGTGGGAAGAAGAGAGGCCTAGGGTAATGTGGCCAGTAGGAAGCAGGGCTTGGATTTGACCTGTGTCCACACTTGGAATCTAGCATTTTCTCTATTATACGGTGTCCATTGCAAAGCCGTACCAGGGAAATCCTCCCACCCAAAAAAGTAGCCAAGGGAAAGCTAGATGTGTGTCTGAGACAGAAGAAAGGGAGGAGGCAAGGATATGAAGTTATGTACTATGTGCTGGGAACCTAGAGAAGATGAGAGAGAGCCCAGAAGCTGGCTTTCTTGGTATCATACAAGTGAAGGGCCTGGCGAGGGCACACTAGTTTGGAAGGGGGACCAGATTCAGGGTCTCAGATTCCCAGCAGACTTGGTTCCTAGCAGAGTAAACTTATGCTGTGATTCCTGGGTTCTAGGGACAGTTTCAGGGTACAGTCCAGGGGTCAAGAACATAGACTCTGCTTGCCTCGATCAGTCCCCGGTCTGCCGTTTACTAGCAAAGGGACCTTGGGCAGGGTAATCCTCTCTGCCTCAGTTTCTTCATCTGTCACGCATGGATAACAGTCGTAGTTCCCTCAAAGTTATTGTGAAGATTCAATGAAATGATACCTGTGAATCCCTTAGAACAACGCCTGACACCCGGGAGGCACACACTGTCATGTTTATCCGTCAGTTTGTGCCGAGTGGCTAAGCATAGCCTGCCGGAGAAGAGGTGGGCCCTCTTCCTGCCCCGTGGGCTATAGTTAGCCGAAGGAGGTTGATACGCGGGCACTCTTTAAGCCCTTGGGGTCACCGTGATCGCTTGTAAGGTTCTCTCGTGTTTTGGTCAAGCTTCCACTCTGCTTCTGGGTGAGGCGAGCCCCCGTGACAAACAGATCTGCGTGTTCGTGGAGGAGCCACAATCCACCGGGGGCCTCCGGGGAACGCAGGGCATTGAATGTACAACACGTGGTTTGTTCTTTATTTCTGTTTTGGTTTTGGCAGGAAACAGCAAGAGATTGACTCCAAAGATGCTATTATTTTGCATCAGTTTGCAAGACCTAACAATGGTGTTCCCAGTTTGTCTCCTTTCTGTTTGAAAATGGAAACTTACTTAAGGATGGCTGACTTACCCTACCAGGTACTTGTGTACGAACGGGTCTCACTGTCCCAACAGGAACATCAGAGGGGTGGTTCTCATCTCACATGGTGGGAAGGGCTTGCTCTCGGTGCCGGAGGGGTGGGTGTGAAATTAGCACTGCCTGGTTCTTAGCAGTTGCTTCCAAGAGACTGGATTGTAAGGTCTGTTGATGTTCACACCTGGGTTAATGGGGGGATCCAAAGGGTTTGGATTTCTGTAGGTTTCAGGGTCATGGTATTTTTTTTCCTGACATGCAATAGGCCTTGGTTAAGCTTGGCGAGGCCTCTTGGGCAGTGGTTAATTAAGGTAGGTGTACCATTGCTGTACGTGGTTTTTTCCTTGAGATTTCTGTTTGACAGCATTATATTTTGTCTCTCATGAGTCTGGGGGGCAGAGCACCTGGCAGGCCACCAGGGAGATAGTGAGATAGCTGTAGATTTTGGAAGAACATGTCCACAGTGCTCCACCTTCTGTTTGGGTGACTTTCGGGGAAACATTCGCTCATTTCAGCATCAGAGAATGAACATGGGAATGTATTTAATGGTATCTATTTCTCTGTGAGTTGTGTCTCACAAATTTGGCAAGTTGTGTTTTCATTGTTATTCAGTTCTAAGTATTTTTACAAAAAATTTTCCTGTCTCTTTTTCTTTTTCATGTAATATCCAGCTATACACATGTTTTTTAAGCTTTGATTTTTGTCATTTTTTAAAAAAGATTTTTAAAATTTATTTGACAGACAGAGATCACAAGCAGACAGAGAGAGAGGAGAAAGCAGGCTTCCCTTGGAGCAGAGAGCCCAATGTGGGGCTCGATCCCAGGACCCTGGGATCATGACCAGAGCTGAAGGCAGAGAGGCTTTAACCAACTGAGCCACCCAGGCGCCCTGTCTTTGTTTTTTAATTATGTGATCAGAACAGATAGTCTCTATCTTGATTCCTTGAAATTTACAGAGGCCGTCGCCTAGTGTGGCTAGTTTTTATGAATGTGGAAGATCATCCCATGTTCTCCGCTTAGGTGAATCTAGCTCTCTAGATTTACTTACTTGAGCATTTGTTTAGACATCTCTGCATATTTTCTGTTTGCCTGTTCTAGTATTTCTTCAAGGAGTGGATTAAGATATCCACGGGTATTTGTTGACTTCTCTTTTCTTCCTGCCATCATCTGGGTTCTTGCTTTATGTCAGAGATTGTATGGTTAGGTACATGCAATGTGGAAGATCACGTTCGTACCCTTTTGCTTCTTTCCCCCGTATATACAGCACCTGGCTGTGTCTTCTGCTTCTTATTTTTACCTCTTGAACTTTATATCATCAAATACTGAGATTGGTTCTCCAGCTCTCTTCTGGTTCGTATTTGCTTGGGATGCCCTTCTCCATCCTCTTTCTCTATTTTTTTTGAATCTGTCTTTCATAGACAGCGTATTACTTGTGGCCAATCTAAGAGTCCTTAATTGGTGCATTTTATTCATTTATACTTGTAATTATTGTTTAACTCTGAGATATCTCTAACGTCTTTCTCCCTCCCTCTTTCTTTTCCCTCCCGCCCGCCTGCTTGCTTTCTTTCTTCTTTCTGACGTCTTACTTAGTGTTTTTTTTTTCCCATTATACTTGGCTTTTAAATTTTTTTTCTTGTTTTCTGCATTCTAGTGGGTAGATAAGAAGGAACTTCCTTACCACTTAAAACAAATTCTATTTTTGTTTTCGTGGCGGTTGTGCCTAAGATCCAACTTTGAGTTTATTTATCCCTATTATCATTTCTCAAGTGCAGGTTGGTCCTTTGATGATACAAGGATCGTACAGGTTCACGTGAACTTTGCGTCTCTCTTTTCCAAGCCCTGATCCCCAGCGTGTTGTTGTTGTCTAATGTTTTAATTCTGGAATTTTGGAAATTCTTTCCTTTTTTCCTGATTCTTTTTTTAGGCAACAGGGCTTACTCAGTCTGACTAGCCTTGTTTCCCATGTATCTTCTCTGGGATTATTTATCCTCTTATTTGAGGACTTTCATGGTGCATCTGTTCAGATTGAGCCTTTATGCAGCAAACCTCCAGTGGCTTTGCACACTTGATGATGCCGTTATTTCTCCCTCATGTTTGAAATGTCTGTGTTCCAAGTTCTTTGCCTTTAGGGCTTTAAAAATATTACTCCCTTGTCTTTCTGCATTGGTATTGCTATTGAAAAACCTGATGTTTTTCTCTCTTTCTCTCTGGAAGCTTTTAGAATTTGAACTTAATCTCAGTAACTTACATTTCACTAATATGTGCCTTCACTAATATATATCTTGTTTGGTCCTTTCTAAACTCTTGTAGTATAAAGTCTTGAATCTTTTTTAAATTCCGGGGAATTATTAACTTTCTTCAAATACTTCCTTTTCTTTTTGATTTGTTTTAGCCTTCTTCTTGTCCCCTATTCTCCGGATACCGAAATCTCTGCTTTTATTTTCTCTATCTCTGAATATACTCCTTCATCTTTTCTTCTTCCTTCTGGATGGATTTCTCTTCCCGGCATCCCGTGGCCTCTCTCTGTGCTCTTCTTGCGTCTATCGTACTGCTTATCTGTTGTGTTCAACGTCTGTATTTTTCTCCTTCATATTTCTCCTTGGTTTGTATTACAGTTTCTTCTTTTATGCCTTAGAGGATCTCTCTTATGCTAATTAAAATCGGTCTGTTTCCGAGATCCTGCTTCATGGTGCGGAACGTCCGATGCTCTTCTGTGACAGCAGTTGTGTGCGTTCTGTGTTGCCTTTGGTTTGAGATTCCCTTTTTTGCCAGAGATGTCCACTCTCCTGCCTGGGGACTTGTACGGGGCAAAGGCCAGAGCTCAGGCTACAGGTTGTGTGCCTCTGAGGGGATGTAAGAAAAGTAAGGGTGCCCCAGGCACCCCCAAAGCACTTTGGTCCCACTGGTTTGCTGCCTTTCCTCCAGGGAAGGTGGCTCCGACCGGTCAGGGGCTCACCTGTAAGCTCCAACAAAGTGGCAGCACTGGGAGGAGGGGTCTCCGTTGCAGGTAACAGAGCAGCTGGACCAAGCTCTTGGCTGCTGGGATGATGTTAGCTCGGCAGCTCCCAGTGCCCCCACCGACCCCTCAAACCTGTGCTTTCTGAGCCAGTTTCTCTGCAGAGGAATGGTTGGGGTGGCAGGGACCCTCCTAAGGTGGTGCTGGGATGAGATGCGTGACAGCCCCTTTGGCTCAGCAAGTGCCATTACGGAGGCCCCACCGAGGAAGTGATAGAGTGACACCTAACTGGACTGCTGGACTGTGGGGGCAGTGCTCTGGGAGGGCACAGCCTGTCTGGAGACTGGAAGGAGGTTGCTTAAGTCTGGGACCTGGAAGGCAAGGGCTGAGTCTAGAGAGAGGAACGGGGAGATCATTCAGGACTTTGTAAACCAGGAGTAGAGCAGAAATCAGCACTGAGGACAGATAAAGCTTGAAGCCGCTAGATGCAGTGGGTCAGATTTGAAAGATTGCTGTTGAGCTTGGCATTGGCAGCCAGCACTGGAAGACACATGTCACGGAGGGGCTCCGGTTGAAGGAAGAGGCCGGCCGTGCTACCCTTTCCCCTCTTGCCTTCAAGCCTGCAAGCTCTGGACCAGGAGCCAGACTGCCTCCATCCCTGTCGCAGAGCGGCTGCTTTTAGTGGGTGTGACGAGGGCAGCAGGACACACGTCTCACTGGGAAGTCTGAAGCTAGTGCCGAGGCCGTCGAGGAGGTGGCCACCTACCCCCTTGCAAAATTATTATTTCTTGTTAAGTATATATGTATGTATTTTAAAAGAAAGGTGTAGGCGTGTTTTTCCTTCAGCAAAGTCTCTGTGGAAAATAAATGGAGGGGCAGAAATTTAGGGCAGAGAGCTCAGGGCAGAGATTTAGGCAAGAGAAAATGGTTCTGTGGTTTAGAAGGCTGCTCTGTGCCTGCCGTGGGTGCCTTGGGACCTGTGTGCCCTCAGTGAGGGGCTGGGTTGATGCAGGCGGTGCCTGGGAAGTGTTTGGCGGGGTGGGGGTGGGGCATCGCCTGTGCTCATCAGTACAGAGGCATTTTGTCAGAGATCCAGGAAGCTCTACACTCTGCCCCTTCTTTGCTCTGTGCCTTGAAAAAGAAAAGATTAAAATGTCATATTCCTAAGAGCTCGACTTTATATTTGAAGCTTTTTTTTTTTTAATGTTTTAACCAGAGAGAGACTGAAATAAATATTTAATGGCCATTAGTAGAAACTCAAAGGCTTTTTAAAAAAAAACAAAAAAACAAAAACAAAACCTTCAGGGCACCTGGGTGGCTCAGTG
This sequence comes from Mustela nivalis, assembly GCF_964662115.1. Taxonomy (NCBI): domain Eukaryota; kingdom Metazoa; phylum Chordata; class Mammalia; order Carnivora; family Mustelidae; genus Mustela; species Mustela nivalis. The sequence continues at coordinate 31,456,668 of NC_139024.1, forward strand.
GGTTAGGCCGCTGCCTTCTCAGGGTCCTGGGATCAAGGCCCGCATTGGGCTCTCTGCTCAGCAGGGAGCCTGCTTCCCTCTATCTCTCTGCCTGCCTCTCCATCTACTTGTGATTTCTCTCTGTCAAATAAATAAATAAATAAAATCTTTAAAAAAAAAACAAAAACCTTCATCTATTGGTCACAGTCACTTATCTTTCCATCTTTTAAAAATAAGATTACACATATTGGTAGGTCAATTTCAGAAACTTTTCATTGTGTAATAATTATAGATTTGTAGGAAGATGCAGAAAAGTTATAAGGAAGCCCTGCAGATATGGTTAATTTTTTTTTTCAAAACGAAAATAACTTTACCTTTTTTTCCCTGATTACATAGAGATGACATATGGTCCTTATAAGAATTTCAAGCAATACACAGAGTGTGAATGAAAATCACCTCTCATCTTACTAGCTAGAGATCACCATCACTAAAACTTCGGGCCACCCTTCCATACATTTCTGTAGACACACACAAAGATGCCTACATTGTTTGCTGTAACTGATTGTATAAGAAGCCTGTATTTCACACAGTAACTTTTTTTAAATATGAGAAAGACAAAGAAAGAAATTGACTCCTTTGGAACTCTCTGCTCTGGCTTTCAGCCCTAACTTTATTTTTTTTTTTTTAAAGATTTTATTTATTTATTTATGAGAGCAAGAGCAAGTATGAATGGGGAGCAGAGGAAGAGGGAGCAGCAGGCTTTCTGCTGAGCAGGGATCCCGATGTGAGGCTCGATCTCAGGACCCCAGGATCATGACTTGGGCTAAAGGCAGACGTCTAATCGACTGAGCCACCCAGGCACCCCCAGCCTTAACTTTTGATTGTTCTCTTTATTTGCTGATATTATCTGTACCCACCCACCTTTTATTTTTTTGTGTTGAAATTTTGTGTCTGTAAAGCTACAGACAAGTTAAAAGCCTAGCACTCTGAATACCCATATACCTTTCACCTAGATTTACCAATTATTGCCTTTTTTGCTTTGTTTCTCTTGGTATAAACCTTTGTGAACAACTTTTTATGAACCATTTGAAAGTAAGCTGCAGAAATCATGATACTTTACCCCTTACTACTTCAGTATGCATCTCCAAAAAAAAAAAAAAAGGACTTTTTTTTTTACTACAAAACTACCGTACATAGTTGTAAAGGGAAGTACTTCGTTTTTTCCTTTCTATGAGGGAGAAAACCCAGTTTTTCCCTACTGTTTATTTCTTTCCTCTGAGTTTCCTTTCCTACTAATGTAGAACACTTCACGGCTGATACTTCTGGTCACCAAATGTGTGGATGTCCCCTCCCCCCACCAACACCAGGCAACCCTCTGTGACATGATCTGGATGTCCTATAATTTATTTCAATTCTGACACTCTCTACCCAGAGACAGTGTCATAACCCACAGGTTAAGGGCTCAGTCCCACAGACTGTATCCTTCCCCCCTACGGAATTCAGGGAAATACCTATGTTAACTAGTTTATTAAAAACATATGTTAAAAGATACAAATGAGCAGCCAGATGCAGTGGTGTATAGGGTGAGGTCTGGGAGGCTCTGGGTGCGGGAGCTTCTGTTCTGTGGGGTTGGGGCATCTCCCCCTCCCCATATGGATGTATCTGCCCATCTGGAAGCTCTCTGAACCCCATACTTTTGGGATTTTATGGAGACTTCCTCACATTGGCATGATCAAGTATTCAGTCCATTTCCAGCCCCTCCTCTTGCTCTGGAGGATGGAGAGGGGCTGAACGTTCCTAGCTGCTAATCCAGGTTTGATCTTTCTGGTGACCAGCCATCCAAGGAGCCCACCCAGAGTCACCTTATTAAGACATAAGATGCTCCTAGTGCTCTTATCACTTAGGAATTATTATAAGGCTTTGAGGGGCTCTGTGTGAGGAACTGGAGGCAGAGACCAACATATGAATTTCTTATTTTTTTTTTAAGATTTTATTTATTTATTTGACAGACAGAGATCACAAGTAGGCAGAGAGTCAGGCGGAGAGAGAGAGGGAAGCAGGCCCCCAGCTGAGCAGAGAGCCCGATGCGGGACTTGATCCCAGGACCCTGAGATCATGACCTGAGCTGAAGGCAGAGGCTTAACCACTGAGCCACCCAGGTGCCCCTGAATTTCTTATTATTTCATAACAGGGGATGCCTGGATTTTTTGGCCAATGTGTTATAATCCACAAAAGTTGCTCAAATTATCTCAAATGTAGCCAATGGGAGACCTTTCAAGATGGCTCCAGGGCCACAGTGAATGTAATGGATATATATTTAGTTGAAAAGTGAGGGACCATGACGAGTGTAGCAAGTCAGTGTCCCAAGACTTTGGGATTTAAGGTCCCCATTTCAGAGTGGTGAAGACGATGTTAATACTCATGATGAAGGCACTTGTCAGACATTTCATGTGCATTTTCTCACTTAATCCTACAACTATTGTTATCCCCATTCTGTAGATGAGGAAATTGAAGCCCAGGAAAGAGTAAGGGAGACCCAGGGAGGACCAGGGTCACACTGAATAAATGATGGAATGAGATTTTAAAACTCAAAAGCTATGGCTTTCATGGCTATTCTGATAATACAGTGTAAGTGTAAATTAATCTCTGCTAGGGCAGACTTGCAGGGGGAAATTTCAGCTCAGAAAAAATAAAGAGGATTTATCTCCTCACGTTTCTTCTCAGAATTACTTTCAGAAAACTACCCTCAGTGGGCCAGTCAGACTCCAACTGCTTAAATAAAACAGGCCAGGAGTTCTTGAATATATTTAAGGAAGTTAAGGAAAATTAAGTATTATTTTTAAAAGATATGTTTTTAACAGTCATATAACCAGTTCTGAAAAATTGAAGTTCATGGAAAGCTCATCTGCCTCTCATAGTTTTGCCATTTACTTTCAACATTTTTGTGCTTCTCTTTTTAAATATTTCTTGAATTCATGTATTTTTTAATTATATATAATTATAGATTCTCTAAAATGATGTCTTCTATTTTTTTGTCCAGGAGGCAAAATACATTTTTTTTCAGTTGATCTTTTTTTATGTTTATTTTTATTGGAGTATAGTTGACAGACTATGTTATATTAGTTTCAGGTACACAACAATGATTTGACAATTATATACATTACAAAGTATTCCCCACAATAAGTGTAGCTATCATCTGTCCCCATACAAAATTATTATAATATTATTGACTGTATTCCCCATGCTGTACTTTTCATCCCTGTGATTCATTTATTTTATAACTGGAAGTTTGTACCTCTGAATTCCCACTCACCTATTTCACCTAACCCCTACATCCCTGCCCTCTGGCAGCCACCACTTTATTTTCTGTATTAATGAGTCTGTTTCTGTTTCTTTGGTTGGCTTTTTAGATTCCACATATAAATGATAAGGTATTTGTCTTTTCTGTCTATTTCACTTAGCATAATATACTCTAGCTCTCTCCATATTGTTGCAAATGGCAAAATTTCATGCTTTTTTATGGCTGAGTAATATTCCATTCTGTCTATCTATCTATCTATCTATCTATCCATCCCATATCTTATTTATGCATTTGTCTATTGGTGGACACTTGGGTTGCTTGCATAGCTTGGCTATTGTAAAGAATGCTTCAGTAAACATAGGGGTGCGTATATCTTTTCAAATTAGTGTTTTATTTTCTTTGGGTAAACACGTAGTAGTGGAATCACTGGATTGTATGGTGTTTCTGCTTTTAATTTTTTAAAAAAGATTTATTTATTATTTATTTGAGAGAGAGGGTGCATGCACACATGGCGGGAGGACAGAGTGAGAGAAAAACTCAAGCAGACTCTGCACAGAGTATGGAGCTCAATGTGGGGCTTGATTTCACAACCCTGAGATCGCTACTGAGCTGAAACCAACAGTCAGACACATAACTGACCGTGCTGTCAGGTGCCCCTGTTTTTAATTTTTACTGTTTTAATTCATACTGTTTTCCATAGCGGTTGCACCAATTAACATTCCCACCAACAGAGAATGAGGGTTTCCTTTTTCCTACATTCTTGCCAACACTTGTTTCTTGACTTTTTGATACTATTCTGGCTGGTGTAAAGTGATATCTCATTGTGGTTTTGATTTGCATTTCCCTGATGATTAGTGATGTTGCACATCTTTTCATGCATCTTTTGGCTATCTATGTCTTTTTTGGAAAAATGCCTGTGCTCGTCCTCTGATCTTGTAAAAATCGGATGATGATAGTGATGATGATTATTTTAGTGTTGAGTTGTAGGAGTTCTTTATAAATTTTGGACATTAACTCCTTATTGGATATATCACTTGCAAATATTTTTTTCCATTTGGCAGGGAGCCCTTTTGTTTTATTGATGGTTTCCTTTGTTGTGCAAAAGCCTTTTAGTTTGATAAAGTCCCAGTAGTTTTTTGTTTTATTTATTTATTTATTTGCTTTTGTTTCCTTTGCCTGAGGAAACAGATCCAGAAAAATATTGTTAATGCTGATGTCTAAGAGACTACTCTGTATGTTTTCTTTTAGAAATGTTATGGTCTCAGATCTTACATTTAGGTACATAATCTATTTTGAGTTTATTTTCGTGTGTAGTGTAATAAAGTTGTTCAGTTTCATTCTTTTGCATATAGCTCTCTAGGTTTCCCAACACCATTTACTGAAGAGACTGTTTTTTTCCATTGTATATTCTTGCCTCCTTTTTCATAGATTAATTGACCGTATAAGCATGGGTTTATTTCTGGTCTCTATTCTGTTCCCTTGATCAATATGTCTGTTTTTATGCCGATATCCATACTGTTTTGATTACTGTAACCAGGGAGAATGATACATCTAGCTTCCTTCTTCTTTCTCAATGGCTTTGACTATTCGGGTCTTTTATAGTTCTATACAAATTAGGATTATTCATTCTAGTTCTTTGAAAAATATTAATAGGATTTTGGTAGGGATTGAATTGAATCTGTAGATTTCTATGGGTAGTACTGACATTTAAATAATTTTAATTCTTCCAATCCATGAGCATGGTATATTTTTCTATTGTGTTGTCTTCAGTTTCTTTCATCAGTGTGTTATAGTTTTCAGAGTTTTGGTCTTTAATCTCCTTGGTTAAATTTATTCCTAGGTATTTTTTTCTCTTTCGATGCAATCGTAAATGGGATTATTTTCTTAAGATCTCTTTCTGCTAGTTCATTATTAATGTATAGAAATGCAACAGATTTCCATATATTAATGTTGTATTCTGCAACTTTACTGAGTTAATTTGTTCTAATAAGCTTTTGGTGGAGACTTTAAGGTTTTCTATATATAGTAACATGTCATCTACTAATAATGACAGTTTTACTTCTTCTTGCCAATTTGGAACCCTTTTATTTCTTTTCCTTGTTTGATTGCTGTGGCTAGGACTTCTAGTACTATGTTAAAAGTGGCAAGAGTGGACATCCTTATCTTGTTCCTGATCTTAGAGGAAAATCTTTCAGCTTTTCACCATTGAGTATGACATTAGCTGTGTGTTTTTTACTTATGACCTTTAATCTCTTGAGGTATGTTCCCTCTCTACTCACTTTGTTGAGAGTTTTCATCGTGAATGGATGTTGAATTTTGTCAAATACTTTTTCTGAATCTAAAAAATAAAATTTTTGATAACAAAAACCTACTAGGACTTTCATTTCCATACGAATCAATCATTAATTTTTGTTACTCCAGTTTTTAAAAGGAGTCTAGATAAAAATGTACCAAATATTCAGGGAGGGGGTGTTCTAGAGGAAAAGGCAAAGCTACCAACAGTAATAAGAAAAGGGGAATATACACTGTACAGTGGAAGCACGGAGGAATGGAGGTGATGTTTGTACTTTGGGGAAATAGTTCACTGACCAGGTGAACTAAATATTTAAAGTTTGAGTAATTTGAACTAAATATTTTAGGATGGATATGACTTGGCAGAGTTTGGAGAAAAGGATTCTTATAAAAAGTAAAGTGTGTACAAAGTCAGAGAGGTGGCAAAGACCTTGATGTGTTTGGGTGTGGGCAGTTGGAATTTAGAAGCCTGGAGGACTTGATAGCAAGGCTGGGCAGATGGGCAGCGGCCAGATGGTACAGGCCTAGACTGCTATGTGGAAGGGATTAGAATAGGCCCGTTAAAAACCACCGGATAATTCTGAGCAGCAGAGATCTTGGATCTCGTTGGCATCGCAAACAGTTTTTTCTGATTTCAGTGTGCAGGGTAGAATCTGTCTGCAAATGACAGGAGTGCTGAAGGGGATGTGTTAGGATGATATGGGCCGTATCAAGAATTCACCTGAAGCAGGTGCTAGGGTCTATGGTAAATTTACATCCTTAGTGTACAAATTACAAGAATATCTGATGTCCTAGAAGCTTTTGGAGGTATGTGACATTTCTCGTGGTCAACATCAGGGGGAACATCTAGTGCCTGGCCAAGGAGTGGGGGCAGCAAATGCCGCTCTAACTCCCAGTGTTCATAAAGTGTGTGACTCCCTCACCCCTACTCTGCTCCATCTGGGACCATGTCTTCTGAGATGCTGTAAGATTCTAGTATGGTTGTGAGTCAAAGGGAAACTTATCAGAGATACAGAGCTCTAGGCACCATTCCCAGGATTCTGATGCAGAGGTCTGGGCTGGGGCCCAGGAATCTACATTTTAAGTGGTCCTGGATTGGAGTCTGTTGGATGCACTTTCTTACTCTTAAGTGTTATAATTTCTGGGGCCACTTGTGTGCAGTGCAGTGGTATTAAGCATTATGCAGGCGTAAGTTGCTGGGATTCAGATAAGGTCTTTGGTTAGTAAGTAGCCTGGCCAGTGCAAGCCTTATTATGGTTTATTTTCACTGTTCTGTGTCTGTGGCTTGTTCTTATGTTGTAACTAGACCAGCTGTTGCCTGGATCATTTCAACACTACTTCTCCTCTCTAGTCTTTTTTTGTAACAATATACCAGAGCTCAAGATGAAATCTATGGGAATAAAGTAATGTCTTCATTTGAGGTAAATCCTTTTTCTTTTTCTCCAAGAGTAGCTATTTGTTGTCTTAAAGAGTTTATGTGCTGAGTTCATTCACTTGCACAGTACAGTCACTATCAAATATAGGGTTGGGATGTTTGTTTCTTGTACCCATCCAGTGAAATTTAAATAAAACATTGCTTTTCTCTTTTCAAAATTTACTCTGCTTAGAATTATTTTGGTGGAAAACTTTCTGCTCAAGGGAAAATGCCTTGGATCGAATATAATCATGAAAAAGTTTCTGGCACCGAATTCATAATTGACTTTCTGGAAGAGAAACTTGGAGTGAATTTAAACAAAAACCTTGGCCCGCATGAAAGAGCCATTTCCAGAGCAGTGACCAAGATGGTGGAGGAGCACTTCTACTGGTGAGTCCCGTGGGCACGCTGGGCGAGTGCCCAGGGCCTTTCTGGGCCTTTGGAATAAGCCCAAGTCCAGTTTCACTTTTCAGACTCTCCCCAACCTTTTTAAAGTTTTCTACATTCTGACCGACCTCGGGGTTGAAGTTATGACCATGAATTTCCAGGTGTCTAGCTAGACCAAAGGTAGACAGGCATTTTCTGTAGAGGTCCGGCTAGCACCTATTTTAGATTTTATGGGCCATGGCTCTGCTGCCACTCCTTAAACTTGGCCATGGTCATGCCAAAGCAGCCATGGATGACCTGGGAATGATGAGCAGGACTCTGTTTCAGTGAATCGATAAAAACACTGACATTTGAATTACATTTAATACTAAATACTATTCTTCTGAGTTTTCCCCCCAACCACTTAAAAATGTATTCTTTTGTTAAAAATGTATTTTTAAAAGCTTTTTTGTGTTTTAAAATTTTGATTCATTATTTATTTATTTTAGAGAAAGAGAGAGAGAGAGAGCGAGCGAGCAGGAGAGCAAGGGGAGAGGCAGAGGGAGAGGAAGAGAGAGAGAGAGAGAATCCTGAGCAGACTCCACTCCAAGCTCAGAGCCCAACCTGAGGCTCTAACTCATGACCTTGAGATTATGACCTGAGCTGAAATCAAGAGTTGGACACTTAACTGACTGAGCTACCCTGGTGTCCCCTCCCCCAACCATTTAGCAATGTGGAACCTTCTTAGCCTTCGGGCTGTGTTTGCTGACCCCTGATCTAGACTGTAGCTCGCTGAGGTGAGGAAGGTGTTTCAACTGACTCTGCTCTTTACCAGTAGAAACTGCTGAATAACATACTGTTACATCAGACACCCAGAGGAGGGAATGGAGACCAAGTCAGGATAGAAGTCTCACATAAAGGAATTATTCAAGCTTTGTAAAATTATCGTCAGTTTTCCTTAGACGACAAGAGCTTCTCTGTGTTCCAGAAGTCAGGGATCCTAATGCTCTCTGAGCGTCTTTGCCCCGCCTGGTGACTCCTGGGTATGTCCCTTGTCTAAACCGTCACGCGTTGTGTGGGGAGTTGCCCGAGTTATGCGAGTGGCCCGGTGCTGGCTAGGACCTCTGACTTCAACAGACACAGGTCTTCTTGGTTTACAAATTCATCGTCATGTGGGTTTTTTTCTTTGCCTTTCATCCGTTTTCTGTAGTTTTAGTGCCTTTCTGGACACCCCAGTAGATAAGAGAAATTTTCTCCCTGATGTCTCTAAATTTATTTTGTTCCAAAGACTTAATTAAGAGTCATGAAACCACTGTTCTGGCATTCGGTGTCACTCCTGGGCCAGGTGCTTGCCGGTAGCTTTCACCTCCCCCACCAAGAGATGCCCACTTAGTGTAGATGGTTCTTCCCTGCCACCTTCCGATCTCATCAGTTGGGCCCTCTTTCTCCATGGAAACTTGCTTGTTCTTTCTAAGGAAAACTTGCTGTTCCCTCTCTTGGATCTTAAGGGACTCTCTATTTCTCTTTTCCTCTTTCTGCCTGCGCTTCTTGCCCAGTTCATTCCAGGGAAGACCTGAAGTGTCGCTTCCTCTTCCCCCTCCCACGGTAGGGGTGAGGAGGTAGGAGCAAGGAGGGAACCCGGCAGAGAGTGGTGGCAAGGGTGCAGATTAGCCTGGAAGTCATCATAGATTCCGTGTTCCTGGAATGAACCCAGGTCTCTTCTGGAGGACACCCGCGGAGAACTGTTGTGACCCTCATCTTCTGGAGTGTAGGGCTTCACTGTGGACGACTGCACGTGTTATGCTGAGCCTCAGAGAAAAGCCCGCAAGACAGAGCCCATCTCACCTCTTGCCACGTTCGGGTCCCTACTTTGCAGCAATTGAGTGAAATGCAGAACCAGCACAGGGCCACCCTGACCCTTTGTGCCTTCTTTGGATGGAGCCCTCCAAAGAGCTACCTTGTTTGATGGGCCCGTTAATGCCGAGAGCTCTTGCTTTGTGAGCTGCCTGAAAAGAAGCCAAAAGTCACCATACATTTCCCTTAGTACTTGTGCTCCAGCTCCTTGATTTTTGTATATTCCAGTCAGAAAGACTTTGATCGAGCAAGACCCCCAAGTACCACCTGTCCCTGCTTTTGGCTCTGGGTGTGCAGGCGTTCTGTATGTTTACTTCCTGGTGGAAGTTCATCTGCTCTTTCCCTCCCCTTCTCTCCTGGCACCAGCCCCAGCTAATACTTGAAGGGAGGCAGCTCTTGGTGGGGGTGGGCGGGTGGAGGGTGAATGGAAGAGTTGGGAGCTGGTACTCTGGTGGGGAAGAATCTCAGTTCCATGGACCATAAACACCCACGTGCTTGGGGGAGTTGCTTAGGTCACACATAGACTCTTCTAAGGATAATTTTGTTTCTCTAATCTGCTTTTGAATTACAAAATACATTTTCTGGGGTGGGGGGGATTAGCTACTATTTCTCATGTGTGTCTCCTCAAAGGTTAATTTGAGAAAGAAATAGTGAAGGTGGGAGGTCAGGTCTTGATAGAGATATAAATATCCAGTGCACTTCCAAAGAAAAATTCCCCAATTCCTTCAGTTCCCTTTGGTCCCTAGCAGCAGAAGGAAAAACAAGCCTTCCTCTATTTCATAAAGCTCCCTAACCTTTAGTCATGTTGTTGCTTTGGGGAGACCTTGAACAGGCTTTTCCCAGAGCTCTAAATCCCAAAGGAGTAAAGAGCCCTGTCCCTCCTGTCCCTCCAGTAAGAAAATGCCCGAGACAAAGAGTCTGTGGACACTTTCCATCAGGTTCCTCTCCTGCTCCCCTTTTCCGTGTCTCAGAGGCCACACACAAAATGTGCAAGCATGGAAACGGTGGCCAGCATGAGGAATGGACCACTGTCTGCAGGAAAATATTACAAGGATGAGCTTTTCATGAGAGCTTGTTAAATTCCGAACAACGTGTGAGCTCCAAGGTTGGGTCTGTGTTCGCAGCGGTGGAGGAGATGAAATCAGTTGTTTGACTCAATGGAGTGGAATCATCTGGAGTTTTCAGATATGTTTATTTGATCTGAAACTGTGAAAACACTCCAGGTAGGATTTTCTAAAAAGCGAAGACAATGGAAAGCTGGCATTGTTACGTAAATACCACCCCAGCATCCCAAGGCTCTGATTCTGGTTTGTTCAAATAAGCACACTAAGTAAAAGAGGTTTTTCTTGAACTTAAAATCCATACCAGCCTGTCCCACTTGCATAACTATTATTGAACATGAAGAAGACAAGTTTTTATCCTCTTTGTTCTACTGAGTGCTTAAGTTAGATCCAGTGCAGGCAAGTTGGTATGAAGGGCAGTACGAGAGACATGGGGTTAAATTAGTGGAACAAAATTGCTTTGGGAACAGATACTATGATTTCTGTATGACAGGCTAGTGTAGTAAGAGTCTTGTAGCCCTTGGGGCACCTGGGTGGCTCAGTGGGTTAAAGCCTCTGCCTTCGGCTCAGATCATGATCCCAGGACCGTGGGATGGAGCCCCATATCAAACATCGCACATCGAGGTCTCTGCTCAGCAGGGAGCCTGCTTCCTGCCTCCCGCTCCCCTCGCCCCCGCCCCCGCCTGTCTCTCTGCCTGCTTGTGATCTCTCCCTCTCTGTCAAATAAATAAATAAAATCTTAAAAAAAAAAGATAGAGAGTCTTGTAGCCCTGCAGGGAGGCGTGAGGGCACCATGGGCAAGCCGTTTGGTCATACCACTTTGACCCATTAAAATATAGGCGTTAGAAATGGGGATTCAAATTTGCTTTTAGGTTGGCCGTGATTTTTAAATTTTGAGTTGGGCTTTTGGTGTAGTTTCACTGAGAGGGGAGGTAGGATCCTGACTAAAATGACTTACCCAAGATCTTGTCCAAAAGCCAGCAGTCTCTCTCCCTCCTTGATTACAACTGGGTTAATGTGTGCCCCTCTGCCCTGCTGTCCCTGCCCCCAATTTCAGATGTAGAGAGAGGTCCTCTTCGGAGGGGCACTTCTGGGGCCTGTGCCATTCAGGGAAATCACAGAAGCTTATCATACACTCTTGCATTGTTAGAAGACAAGCGTACGATGACAGGGATGGAGCAGGACATGGAGAAAGGCGTCCACGGTCAGGAAGGCCTCATGCTAAGGCTCACTCATCAAACAGTAGATTGCCATGGTCCGCACTTTCCCAATGTTACTGTCATCTCTGCTGTGCGCCAGGCCTCCTCATGATCCCAGGACCGTGAGATCGAGCCCCATCTCGCATATTGCACATCGAGGTCTGTTTCATTGAAACATCAGGGGTCGGCTCTTTTTTCCTGTCCTCTTGAATCTTCTTTAAAAATGTTGAACAGTATTTATTCTTCTGTTCTAAGGTAATCAGTCTTGAAGAGAGGCCTTGACCCCATTTTGCACAACAGATCAGGAACATCAGTTGTTTAAAGGAAATGAGTAGCAAGTTTCTGAAAGAGGTTCTCAGAATGATGACTGAATTGTTCAGCCTCCTCTAGCTTCCAGACCGGCCCTCCCTGGCCTCGCCAGGTCATGATTCACAAGTCCTTGCACAGTGGGTCTGTTCCCGGTAGAGAGTGACGTGGATCTCAGAAGCGAATGGGCAGCCCCTTCTTCATTCTTCAGAGGCATTTCTCTTTCTTCTTCATTCCATTTAAATACTGTCAGCCTTTAGAAACACTACGTAGCCATAGCTGGCTCAGAAGTGAAGCTTTTCTACATTTCAATCAATAATTCATTCTTTCAGTGAACTTAATGTGTGACTGACGCCTAGTGGCCAGGTTTCATGCTGGATGGGGGGAAGCCAGGTGATAAGATGCTGTCTGGGTCCTCTGGTGACTCACAGGTGGCGGGAGACATTGAGCCATCATAATGGTGGGTGCTGGGGAAGAATTGAAGAACTGAGGAAAGGCAGCCAGCACCTGCTGGAGTGATGAGGGAAAGGCGTTCCCAGAGGGGATGGTATCACAACCAAAGTGAGGGACTGTCAGTTGTGGGTGAAGGGGCTGGGCACCTGGGGAAGATTAGGGTGTCTAGGCAGAGGGGGCAGCATCTGCAAGAGTTCTGAGGCAAGACTGAGGAGCCTGGGCAGGCACATGGAATTCTGTGTGGCAGGTGCACAGGAGGCAGTGTGGGGGATGGGGCTGGAGAATGACCAGCCCTTCATGGATCAGATAGTAGGGAGTGGGGCGGTGCACTGAGCTCAGCAGCTGGTGGCGGGGGTGGGGGGTGGGGGGGGTGGGGGGGTGTTGGTTCGTGAATGACTCTGAGAAATAGGCTGATGGGACTAGATTTGCCTTTTAGGAGCTCTTTGTAGCTGCCTACGACAGGATTTGAAATCCAGACAACTGGATTTCTGAAGGACCTTGAGGGGATGTCAGGAGACCTGCTAGGAGACCACTGTGCTCAGGGTTGAGAAATGATGAAGGGCTGAGCTACCTGCTGATTGAATTGGAGAAAAGGGCAAATTCACAGGGTGACTGACTGTCAGGAGCGAGGGATAGAGAGCAGTGAAGAATGGGTCCCGAGATTCTTTCTGACTTGGGTGGGGAGAAGCAGATTTGAAGGGAAGGAAGATCATGAGTGCAAGTTTGGAAATACGGGTTTGTAGAGGACCCCTCAGGTTCTCTACAAAGGTGTCAGGACAAAGGTCTGGGCTGGGTATGGGTTTAGGAGTCATCAGTTTGAAGTTGTGGGTGTGAATTAGATCACACTGCAAGTGCGGAGTGAAAGGTAGAAAGAATAGCAATGAAAATCTGGGGAACCTGCATGAGGTGGTGGGAAAAGCAGTAGAGATGTAAGCTAAGGGAGAGCTCTTCTATGAAAGACACAGCCAGTGTCACATGTTGCAGACTGTTCAAGAAAGAGAAAAATATGCAAAAATGTTTAGGGGTGCCTGGGTGGTTCAGTCAGTTAAGCATCTGACTCTTGATCTCAGCTCAGGTCTTGATCTCAGGGTCATGAGTTCAAGCCCCATGTTGGGCTCCATGCCCAGCATAAAGCCTACTTTATTTATTTATTTTTTAAAAGATTTTATTTATTTATTTGACAGACAGAGATTACAAGTAGTCAGAGAGGCAGGCAAAAAAAGGAGGAAGCAGGCTCCCTGCTGAGCAGAGAACCTGATGTGGGGCTCGATCCGGAGACCTTAGGATCATGACCTGAGCTGAAGGCAGAGGCTTTATTTAACCCTCTGAACCACCCAGGCGCCCCCTAAAGCCTACTTTAAAAAAAAAAAAAGAAGAAGGAATGTTTATTGGATTTTGCAACAAGGAGGTATTTTGATTTGGATGAGAGTAGTTTCCATCAATTGTTAATAGTTTGTTAATAGTTATGGAAGGAGGTGGATTCTTGGTTGTAAGGATTGGGAAGCATGTGTAAATGAGGTTTGCTGCCTGTAACAATTGCATAAAGAGCCCACGAATTACCCATTTTCTTTGGTATTTGAAGTTTGTACCCACTTTATAGGAGTTGACCCTTACAGAGCCTGGCTGGCCTTCATTTGCTTCTCTTCATTGACACTGGGCGGCAGTATTAGGCTCAGGGAGGGAAGGAGGAAAGAAATCAAGAGAAGTGTGGGAAAGAGAAGAGAGGAAGACCAGTTTCTCAGGTTACCTCTAGATGCTAAATTCCATATCAACCCAGTATCCCTCCTTCTGTGCCCTCCATTCAACCTGTTAACGAAGATGGAGAACCTGATGCCATTGCCTTGGTGGGGTTTCCTCCAGCTTAGCTGTATCACCTAGAACAGCCGCCTCTTCCTTTCCCATCTGCTATTTGAACCCGTTAGCGCTCTGTCCGTCACTGCAACCTCATCCTGGGCCCATGTCCCCACTTCCTGCTCTATGGAGGAAATGGAAGTCACTAGGCAGGAGCTCTGAACCCCTCACCTCTTGTGACACTCTCCTCCTCTCTGTCTCAGAAAAAGTGGTGTCTTTGCTTCTCTCTATGCTGGCCCTTCCAGCCTGGCCTTCTCACCTTCTAACTTGCCCTTGACCTGTGGACTTCCTAATACCACTCCTTACCCTAGAAACTTCTCCTCTGACAGCTTTAGCACTCTTGCTGACATGCCATCAGCTACAAGTCCTCTATCTTGAGTTTAAACGTATCTCCGGAGTTCTCAGCCTTCTGCACGTTCTCACTTGGGGGTTCCATGGGACCTTCAAACGCAACAGCTTGATGTGTCTTTCATCATCTAAACCTGTGGTACCTGGTGTGTACCCACCCGTATTTGTTAATGGCACTATCATCCACTCAAGTCATTGGCCTGAGAGAGAAGACAATCTCTCCTTATACCTAGTCCTTCAGCCAATAGACTCTTTTTCTCATACCCCAGAGTTTCTCCCCTGTATTCCCTGTACACCCTCCCTCCCATTGCCCTAGCCCTTAGGTCTTGCCAGAGTCTTCTAGCCAGCCTCCCTACTGGTGGTTTCTCCCTTTCCAACCCTTCCTTCACATCACCACAAACCTGATTATGTCTCTGGTCTGCTTAAAACCTTTCAGTGGTACAACTTTGCTTCCAAAATAGAGTTCAGCACCCTTTGTCTCAGGCCCAGCCAGATCTGGTCCTGGCCCACTCTTCGGGTCTCTGCACAAGTGTCCCATGTCACCCAGCTGGTGTTCTTCACGCACACCCTTCCCCCCTGCTCTGACTGGTGAGCTTCTGCCCATCCCTCCGGATCACTTATGCTTATGGTGAAACCTGTGTCATTTGTCTACAAAGAATGTCTCTTTTTTCACATCAACCTGTCAGTGTAGAGCCACCACATTCCTCATTTTTACTCTTTAGACACTTCCTGGATGCTCTTATGACCTGGTCATGCTTATTTTGGGAGAATTTAGTTTTATTCTCGGTTCATGGACTTGTGAAATAATCAAGGATGGCCTAGGTCTTCTACTGTGCCTTTTAATCCAGTATAATTCAAATCAAAGTACTAAATTGTTCTAATGGAATATGAAAACTGATACCTTAATTACTGCAGGTTTAAAAAGAAAAGCAAATAGGAAAGTATTTAGTTTGCATGTTTATAAAGAATTTACTAGAGTAAATATGAGATCTTTTATGTCAAAGGATTCACTGACTTCTCTTCTCTTCCATAGTGCAGAGAATTGTGTTGAAATTGGTTGTAGGACTTTTCAGTAAAAGTCAGTAATGCCTAAAAACTTTCAGAGAAATCTTCTGTTTCTTCTTTTCTTTTCTTTTTTTAATAGAAGAAAGAACAGAGGAGAGAGTAGAACCATATGAAATGATCAACATTTCAGGGACTTTTTTTCTTTAAAGAATTGAGGTGGAAAATAGCTATAATTTATTATAATTCCTTGTGTTTTCTCTGTAAAAATATTTTTCACTCTTCTAATTTTTTTGAAGTGGCCATTTTGCCACTCCTAGTAAACTAACACTAGGAGGTGAGACGACTGTCAGTACATCTTTTATTGCTCGTTATGGGGAAAAACTAAAATATCTTCTGTAGACACTCCCACAGCTACATTTTTCTCAGCCTTCAGTAGGACACCCTTTTAATTTCTGTCCACCAGCACTATCAGGAAACATAGGAACATTCCTGCAATTGCATATGTTCCGAGCCCCAAATCGGCCAAGGCTTGAGGGTGGTGGCCAGCAGCCCACGGGTCGCTGCTCAGCTTCTCTGTGAGTCCCATGGCAACATCTGGACCAGAGAGGTGGCCACAAGCATCGCCCAGATGGGAAGAATGACTCAACGGAGTTCCTTCCGTCTTTGTATTCACTTTAGAGTCCTGGAGCACAAACTGAAACCATTCTCCAGGCTTTCTGGAGAGCAAATCAAATATATAATATTTGTAATTTATATAATTTATGCTAACCTTGGACAGGTATATCTACTCCCTAATCCTCTGCCAAACAGGCAAGAGTTTTCTTTGTTAAACAGCTCTTTGATATGGTAAAATCTAAATTGCATACACAAATTGTGCAAAAAACCCCCAAAAGATGCAGCTTAATTAATGAACACAGAGCATATCCCTGCATAACCATTCCTCAGATCAAGCAAGAGAACGAAGCCAGCCCTGCAGTCACTGTGCCTCCTTCCTGGTGTCCCCATAGACCTGCACAGTCCTGCCTCAGAACCTCTGGAAGGTTTTCTGTGGCGTTGTTTTCTGTGGGGTTGCCCAAGAGGATCCAGAAGCCAGCCTTGGGAGGTGGGGAGTGGTGTGGATCTGAGGGTGGGGGCCAGGAGAGGTTTGGTTTGGTGGAATTGTGGCATGGCATCGGTATCTGGATTTGTTCTAGTTTCTCTTACAGACCCGGAGTCTAGGCACTGGCCGGAAGCTGTTGTGACATCTGCCATGCAGAGACTGCTCTTTGTAAAAGCTGCTCTTGCTCATTTCCTCCCGTGTGCCCGCTTCGGTCGCACTCTCTGGAAATGGACTCAGGAGCTGATGTGTACCTAATGCCCAGTAGTAACCTGTTTCCACACAATTCCAGGACGTTAGCTTATTGCCAGTGGGTGGACAATCTCAATGAGACCCGGAAGATGCTCTCTCTTAGTGGTGGCGGTCCCTTCAGTAACCTGCTGAGGTGGGTCGTGTGCCACATAACGAAAGGAATTGTGAAGCGCGAGATGCACGGCCACGGCATTGGCCGCTTCTCAGAGGAGGAGATTTACATGCTGATGGAGAAGGACATGCGGTCCTTGGCAGGGCTTTTGGGTAACGTACCACACCTTCTATTCTCTATTTTCTGTCCGCACCTTTTTTGCATGATCCTCAAAGCGCTCTTCGTTGGCTGATTTGAAGTCTTATTTTGGTTGGTTTCTTTGCTTCCTCGTGTAGGTGGCAGCCCCACCCTTTAACCCGACCCCCTAACTTTCAGGATCAAGTGTCTGTGTCCTCCGTCACCAGCGCCAGCCCAGCCCGTGTGGCGAGGCGGCGCGGAGAGGACGCGGGCGGGCTGCGGGCTCACCGCCTGCGGACAGAGCCGCCGGCCGCTGGGGAGGCCGTGGGAGCCGCGGGTGGTTCTTAGCCGGGAAGCTCTTCGGATTATGACAGGCCTGGGTGGAAGGGCTGCTTGTGAACGCCTCTGCTGGAGGAGTCCCGGGGTCTCCATGGCCATCTGGCTGCTGCGAGCGCGGGCAGCGCCGCTTCTGACCCGCTCCGCGGACACCTGCCGCGTGTCATTTCTCACGCCTGTTTCCGTTGGTGATCTCGGTGCTCTCCTTCCCAGCGCGTGGTAACGCTTCTGATTTTGCATTTACGGCGCACAGCGGGTTTCGCTGTGCCTGGAAGCCCCTCGAGGTGGAGGAGAAGGGGCCCCCCCGGAGCGGCGTATGTGTGGGCGGGTGAGCAGAGGTCGGTGACCTTGCTCCCCTCATTGGCTGGGCTGATGGGACTCTGTGCTGATGGGACTCTGTTCTGGGCAGAGCGCGAGTCTCAACTATGTCAGTTCAAGAACACATTGTTTGAATTCAGAAGCTTCGGTGTGGGAAAGGATGGTTTCTCCTGGGGACATCTAAGTCTAGGGAGCCAAGCCCTCTGTGTGACCAGCTGTGTGACCTGGTCCCTTGGGACGGCGTATTTTGGGGTTTCACTAACTTTCTTTTGGCGTTCTCATCTCCATTCTAGGGTATATCACGTTCCTTACCTTCTGGGGGGGGGTGGTTGGGGTCTGTTTTGTTGAAGCCCATGGAGCCTCCAGGAACTGTGGGCTGTGCTAGGTAGACCCTGCCCCCTCTCCTCCAGGGTGACTTGCTCTAACTGGCTCCTTCCCTTTTCTGCACTCCAGGTGCTTCCTGGACCTGGAGTTACACCCCCCCCCCCAACCCCCCTCCCCTGGCCTGCAGGAAGAGAGCCCAACAGCGTATCCAGCTCTCTGCCAGCTTTGTTTGGGGGAGGGGGTTGATGCTGTCCAGACCGTCTGGTGTTTTCTAGGCCCTGCCTGACATAGATATGGAATTGGCCTTAAGTTCACCTCGTTCCCGTGGAAACGGCCCTGGACTTGCAGCCTGGACTTGCAGCCTCTTGGAGCAGGCCTGCCCTGGGCCCTTTACTCCTTCGGAACTGCTCTACCTGCTCGCAGCTTCCTTTCCAGCTCACGCTGTGGGGAGCCCCAGCAAGCCAGGCACTGAGCCCTCAAAGTTAAGCCAGAGGTTATGCAGTAAAGTGCTGCCCTTCTCCAAAAAGTTCACAATGTTGTTTCCTTAACGAGGAGGGGGTGAGCATCACTTTTCTGGAGCACTTCCGGTTGGGAGAACCAGGGAGCATGGGGTAGTGATTCTCTGATACTTAATGACTTAGCAAAGTGCTTTTTTCCCAGTTACCTCCCATCTGGGAGAGCGATTGTTGGCAGCTGGCTTGGAGACCTGGCAAGTATTCCAAATACCATCAAGTCTAAATTATTTCCTGAGATGAGAAATTGATTGGGCTATTTGAAAAGCAGGAGTCCACTGGAGTTCTCTTCCATGCGGGAGCTCAGGGAACAGTCTAGGCTCTCATGAGAAGCACTTTTGCTGCATTTGGGGAGGGATAGGCTCTTTAGCTGAACATCAGAGGTTTTCTTACTAAATGAGACAAAAGTGTTACCTCCCCCCTCACCTGGAAATGTAGCTTAACTTTTAAGGCCCAGATGCCTAAGAGACTCAAAATGCATAATGACTTTTTGTTAAGTATTTCAGGATTTGGGGAAATTGTCTAGGGAGGTATTTGAGTCATCAGAGTAAATTAATTATTGCTGTTTCAGTTCAACTGACTTCAAGGATTGAAGCCCCTTCTTTGGGGCCAGTGCTGGGGAATACAAAAGTGAATAAGAGATGGTACCCGCTCACAGGCAGCTTCCTCTCCAGCGGGAGAGACAAACTTATAAACCAGAATAGGCGAATTGTGGCCCATAGCTGGTGGCCTGTTTTTTCTGTTTGTTGTTGTTGTTTTGTTTTTCCAATGGCCTATGAGCTAAGAATTATTTTTACATTATTAAACTGTAGGGAAAAAATGCAACAGAGATGAAATATGGCCCAGAAAGCCTAAAATATTTACCATCTGAAGCTCCATAGAACTTTGTGGATCTCTGCTCTAAACGAATACCCATGTTCAAGTTGGGCTGTGATGGGTGTCATGACAGAGGTCTATGCTCGGTGCCCTGGAGACAGCAGGGTAGGGGTGAAATGGCAGGGAGAGCTTGGGAGGGCCAGAGAAGAGGCAGCAGGCATTTTGGCCCCAGAAAATAGACAGTTGCCCCAAGGAAGAAAATAGGGAAGAACCATCTGGGCAAGTCATGAGAAAAATGGTCACAAGTGAGGAACATTTTGGAATCACAGTTGAAAAGAAGGTTAAAAGGTAGTTTGGGACCGTATTATAAAAGGTAATAATAACACTGAGATTCTTCATCATACAGAAAATATGGAGAGGGTGCCTACTTTTGAGTATTAGAGAGAAAGAGGCATGTTTGTGATTTAGAAAAGTGGCTCTGTTGGTGTCATAGCAGATGACTTGGGCCTGAAGGGGTGGGTGTTAAGAGAGACTGAAGATAGGCAGCCCATTTCTTTGGATGTAGTTAAAAAAAATTGTGATGAAATTCAAATAAAAAAAATAAATTTAAACAAAATAAAAATTAGTTGAGAAAGATGATACCTTCATGTTGGAAAGGAGGAGACAAAATTATTATTTATAGAAATTAAGAGCTTATGTAGCTAAAATAGGGACACCTTGGTGGCTCAGTCAGTTAAGCGTCTGCCTTTGGCACAGGTCATGATCCCAGGCTCCTGGGATCAAGCCTCCACGATGGGCTCAGCAGGGAGCCTGCTTCTCCCTCTCCCTCTGCCTGCTTCTTCCTATGCTTGTGCAATCTCTCTCTGTCAAATAAACAAATAAAATCTCAAAAAAAAAGAGATTATGTAGCTAAAATAATAGAGAATCAAAATTATGGTTAATGAGGGAGTTCAGTAATTTTACAAAGTTACAGACATCCAGATGGTCAACAAGCACATGAAAAGATGCTCAACATCACTCATCATCAGGAAATGCAAATCAAAACTACAGTGAGATATCACCTCACACCTGTCAGAATGGCTAAAATTAACAACACAGGAAATGGCAGATGTTGGTGAGGATGTGGAGAAAGAGAAACCTTCTTGTACTGTTGTTGGGAATACAAATTGGTGTGGCAATTGTGGAAATCTGTATGGAGGCTTCTCAAAAAATTAAAAATAGAACTACCCTTTTTTAAAAAAAAGATTATTTATTTGAGAGAGAGAGAGAGAGAGAGAGAGAATGAACGGTGGAGAGGGGCAGAGAAAGAGAGAGAGAGAGAGAGAGAGAAGCAGACTTCCTGCTAAGCTGGAAGACCGATGCGGGGCTTGATCCCAGCACCCCAGGATCATGACCTGAGCCAAAGACGGACATTTAACCAACTGAGCCACCCCCACACCCCCAAATAGAACTACTCTACGATCTAGAAATTGCACTACTGGGTATTTGCCCAAAAAATACAAAAACACTAATTTGAGGGGATACATGCACCCTAAGTTTATTTATTGTAGCATTATTATAACAGCCAAACTATGGAAGCAGCCCCAGGATGAATGGATAAAGAAGATAAATATATTATAAATAGTGGAATATTATTCAGCCCTAAAAAAGAGAATGAAATCTTGCCATTTGCAATCTATCAATAAGAGCTAGAGAGTATTAGGGTAAGTGAAATAAGTTAGTCAGAGAAAGACAAATACCATAGGATCTAACTCACATGTGGAATTTAAGAAACAAAACAAACAAGGAAAGGAAACAAAAGAGAGAGAAAGACAAACCAAGAAACAGACTCTTAACTATAGGGAACAAACTCATGTTACCAGAGGGAAGGTGGGTAGGGGATGGAGAACACAGGGGATGGGGATTAAAGATAAATTCATCCTGATGAAATAAACCAAAATAAAATGGCAAGAAGTTTATAAAATTACAAACATGTAAATCTTGATATCTCAAATAACTGATTAGGAAATATTAAAAGTTTCCATTTATAATGATAAAAAATCAAAATATTAGAAATATGTATGAGAAATATTCAGGTCCTACAGAAATAAAATTGGATAGTTCTAATAAGAGATAGAAGGTTTTTTAGAAAATGGGGAGTATACCCTCGTTTATCCATTGGAGAGTGATTCGAAAGTATACCCTTGTTTATTCATTCAAGAGCCAGAGGTCGAACCTAGCTCCGTCACTTCCTAGCTCTGCGACCTTGGGCAAGTTTCCGAACTTCTCTAAGGCCTTAGTTTCCTTATGTGTAAAATGGAGACAGTAATGGTGAAAAGAAAAGTAGCACATGTAAAGTGCTCAGAATAGTGCCCGGCAGGTAGTAAGCAATCAAGTAACAGGCAAGTGTAAAACACAACTGTGATGAGGGCAGGAAGCAGAGGATCATGGTGCTGTGGGTGCTGAGAATGCGGGGAGGGTTGCCCAGTGGTCAGTGTTAGCCTCTCTTCGCTTCAGCATGTTTCCATGGCCCCTTGGGGTAGGTGTATACGTTGGAAGCCGAAGTAATGACCAGTAGTGGATGCCTGACTTTCACCTTGTGCAAGAAGTGTGTAGACTATTTCTATCCCCTCCCAACAAGGTGAGAATCAGAAAAGCATGGGGGGGGAAAAAAAAGAAAAAGAAAAGAAGAATAGCATGACGTAAAAATTCAGTACAGAAAGGCCAGGTTTTGGGGAGGCAGTGTGGCCGGAGTGGCCATGTGAGGGGGGGATTTCGCATCTTGGGCTCCACTGTTTAAGTTATCCCAACTTATGTTGTTAGGATAACCACAGTTGCCCTCTTGGTACACATCTTTCTAATATTTTTATGTGTAATTTTAAATCATATAGATATATTTGTATAAATATACACATACACATAATTTTCCAACCTGCCTTTTCCTTAATATATTGCAAGTGTTTTTTTCTAAACCATATGTTGCCCTGTGCCTGGTCTCACACTTGAGGCCATAAAAACTGACATAAAACTCATCAGCCTTCTGCCTCTTTAGTATTTCTGTGCTATCATTAATCCTGAGTCTACAGGTATGAACTTGAAGTGGAAGGGAAATAAGACAGAATGAATATAAGAAGATAAGAATGCAGCTGGGTCCTGCCTTAGCCCTGAGATCCCCAGCTGTGATCGTGTGATAGGAGATTAAAGTAAGAAAAAAGGTGGAATCTGGTACCCAGTCAGAGTAACGCCACCCATTTGGCAGATGAGGAAACTGAGGCACAGAAAGGTTGAGTGACTTGCCCACAGTTACACAAACAGCAGAAAGTAGGGCATAGGCCTGAGCTGCTGCCTGATGGACATATTGTTGCAAACGTTTATAAAATGGCAAGACTTGTGAGAAGTACCCCCCGGAGAAGTACTAGGTGAAGCGAGGGCCCTTTTGCGGGGGAGACTAATGTGGTCACGGGGTTATGCAGGACTTCTTTGAGGACATGGCAATTCCAGACTCTGAAAGATAAGTGGAGTTAGGCAGACGTGTGTGTGAGGAGGAATGGGGTGGGAAGTGAGACCAGCATGGAACATAGAAGGGACGTCACCTGTGAAGGTCTGACATGAAAGGCAGCTGGAAGCCTTCAAGGAATGAAATGATGGCTCGTGTGTGAGTAACTTTGTGTGAACCAAAGTGTGGCATGAGGTAGAGGTCGGCAGGGGCTAGATCACACAAGTCTTCCGTATCACTTAAATAATCTTGGCCTTTCTTCTAACAACATCAGAATCTGTCAGAAGTTGAAATTAGGGAAGCGACATGACTTTATTTATATATAATGCGCTAGAGGGCCATGGGTGGGTTTGGGGGCCCAGTGAGGAGGCTGTTGAAAGCTAAGATGGTGTTGTGGATTACAGTCCTGGTGGTAGAGTTGGACCTACGATGATGGTTTAGACCTATATTCTAGAGACAGAGTTGACTGCAGTTTGGTGACTTGATATATGTGTGATAAAGGCACCCTTTTTTTTCTTAACTCATTAAATTTTTTTAAAAAAGATTTTATTTGAGAGAGAAGCACAAGAGCATGTGCGGGCGGGGCGGGGAGGGGCAGAAGGAGGAGGAGAAGCAGGCTTTCTGCTTAGCAGGGAGCCCAGGTGCAGGGCTCAATCCCAGGACTCGGACATCAGGACCTGAGCCAAAGGCAGATGCTTAATTGACTGAGCCACTCAGGTGCTCCATTAAAAAAATTTGGGGGGGAAGATTTTATTTATTTATTTGAGAGAAAGAGAGAGAAAGAGCATGAGTGAGGGGAGGAAAGGTGCTTTTTTGAACTGGTATAGAAAAGGCAAATTAATTTAGTAAATGGTGTTGGGACACGTGACTAACCATTTGGAACAAAATATGTACAGCCCTCCTGACTTTATGTCATACATCTGAATAAATTCCAAATGGATTAAGCACTTAAATGTAAAATATAAAACCATAAGGGTGTCAGGATAAAATATGGGAAAACTTTTATATAATCTTGAACTTGGTAAAGTTTTTCTAAATATGGTACCAAAGGGAGAAGTGATAAAAGAAAAGTTGAATTGCTCGATTTCTTGAGACAAAACCACCTGGATGTCAATAACCACCATAAATAAGGTTAAAATTGAAATGGAAAGCTGGAAAGATGTTTGCAATCTGTGACAAAAGAATTAATGTTACTGTATGAAGAACTATAAAAATCTAACAAAGTGAATACTTGGAGAAAACTGGACAAAAGACATAAAAAGTGAATTTGCAAAAATGACACACATGATGAGTAAATCATGTGTGTTGAGTAAATCTATGAAAAGTGTTCACCCTCTTTAGTAATCAGAGCAGTGCAAATCAACAAATGAGGCACTACTCTGTCAATCAGATGGGCAGTTTTTTTTTTTTTTTTTTTTTTTTTTTTAATGTGGTATATTGGTGGGGTTATGAAGGAGGCATTGGCATTCTCTACTGATGGGAATAAAAACTAGGACATACTTTCTGGAGTTGAGTTTCACAGTTCTAAAAGTCATAACATTTTACATATTTACTTATTAAATAATTAAAAAAATCCGGAATCAAAGCTTTGAACCTTAACAAGAACAAATAGGGAGAAATGTCAAGTTCTGTACTTAGGTCCCCCAATTGAATTGCACAAATACAGGGTTGGGGAGGGACATGTGAAAAAGAGACTTCAGGATTTGAGTGGTTTTCAGACTCTGAATGTCACCAAGTGTGATAAACTGTCAAAGAAACCAATCAAAACCTAACCTGTTTAACGTAGTGTCCTGTCTATAAATTTATCTATGAGAAGGATTATAATACTGAAACTTTGCGATCTTAGCAGTTATGAATAATATGGGTTTTCTAACTGGAGTCTCTGGTTTTTGTTTACGATGATAATGGAAAACCGAAGTTATTTTAGGCACTGGCTGCTCTCTTTCCCACCCTTTCCTCCCCACTTCTGTGGTTAACTTTCACTTCTTTCCTCTGGTGGGGGCGGTCTGAAGGTTTAACCAAGGCAGAATACTTATAAGTTAGTATATTTTTAGGTGCCCACTTGCAGATTGTTTGTGAGTAATTTGCATTCTCTAGAATGGATTTCATCAGTTCTCTTTGGTACAGACATACCTAAAGAAATTATTATTACTTCAGAGGATTTTCTAAAGGGCTAAGCCTTGAGCTCTGGTATCAAGAGTTGGTAGTCCAGTGGACTAAGATTCCTAGTTTGTACAAAGCTTGAGACAACAAAAGGGCTTTTTAAAGGGCACAAAGTTAAATGACAGCAAGGAGAAGGTCAAAACACTCGACTCATAGTTTGCTTCTAAATAGGTAAGAATTGAAATCTAAACTAGATGATAAGGTCTCAAGAGAGCACTACAGTATTTTCACACAACTAAAAGACTAACAAGCAAAATAATTATTTGAACGTGATTTTTGTATTAGTTACACACAAAGAGTAATGTTAGGGTCTTGGGAGCCAAAGATGAGTAAGAATGGTGTCTGCCTTGAAGAACCTTATAAACCAGTAGCACTCAGGTCTCTAGGTCCAAACAGTGTCCTAGGACATGAAAAATTTTCCATGTGATCTTGGAATTTTGAGTGTAATCCTTCAGAAACGGGAAAAATCGGAACATGTCAGAAAATAGAGATAGGAAATTGTCCCTATTTCCAAAAGGGGAGGGAGAGGTAGTTTCTGATAGTGAAATAAAATACTAGAGTGAATTATTAAATAGATGGTTACTGTTCACCAAGAATGATCTTCATTCATTATGAATAAATCATACCAGAAAGTTACTACTTTGTCTTCTTGAGTTGTTGGACTTACCAATTGGATAGACCGTGTCTTGATTTATTCAAACCATTGGATACCATCTCTCAGGATATTTTTGTGGGCAAGATGGCTGGTTTCCAGAGGGGGCTTCCATGGGTGCATACGGTGGCACCAGGGTTCGGTGAGTGCCCTGGTGAGGAGGAGAGGAGCATGTTGGATTCTCTTCACCCCTGTTTTACCTAGAACAGCTCCCTTGTTATCTGTTTATATATTGGAAATCTGTTGCATTTGGGTTTGATAGAAAACTTTCCCTATGGAAGAAAAAGAATTAAAAGCCCCCAGATTAGCTAGTGGATTTGTAGCTGATGGAGTGACTCTATCTTTACAGTGAGGATCGAGGGCTTGATGTCACTTAAAGAGAGCTCTCCAGGAACTCTGCTCTTGACTTTTCTCAATGACCAGTTGTCAACTTCAAAGACATGCTTAGTGGTTTTTTCAATGACTCTAGGTGGAAGGATAACTAAAAACCTGGTTGGGAAAATCAGGAATCTAAGCTTTGAACCTTAACAGGAAGAAACCTAATAGGGAGAAATGTCAGATTCTGCACCTAGCCTGTTTAATGCAGTGTAGAGTTTCAATTGAAAGTTGGTTCCTTAAGGAAACCTTTCTGGACCTTTCTCCGGTGTGTCAGTCAAACCTGTTCCTTGCCCCAGGCACTTGGTGCTTTCTTCCTTCAAACACTCCTTGCACCTTCTTTTAATGGTTTGGTTTGACTGTCTCCTCAGCAGGACTGTGCCAGGTCTGGTGCATTCGTTTCTATCTCTAGGGTGTGACGCAGTGTCCGGCACACATTAGGCACCCAGCAAGTGTTTGTGGAACAAAGGAGTTCAATGTTAAGTTCTGGGATCCATTTTTTAAAGGAGCTTGATCAAACTAGGGTGTATCCAGAGAACAGTGGTTAGGAAGGTGGTTTGTCTCAAAATAGTTTCATGCAAGGAAGCTGAGGATCCCGGGGGAGGGTGGTCTGCAGAAGTGAATCTGTATGGGTCATATACCCGCGTTTTTCAAATACTGGGAGTGGGTACTGACTTAGGTGTGGAGGCAGCTGATGGACATATTTGGGGAAGGGGGAGGGGGACAGAGGAGAGGGTGGGGTGTATATGTGGGGGAATGACAATGGATTACAACTCAGGGTAAGGCAGCACTTTAAAACAGACCAGTCCTAAATGGGAAGGGCTTGTCTTGTGATGTAGTAGGAGTGGTTGTTCTTTGGAATTACTCCAAGGTGAGGTTCATGACCACCGCCAGCCATCATCAACCATCATCACAGGTGGTGAGATCTTTAGTTAGAGGTGGTTGGTCTCTGGGGAGGGGAGGTTCTTCCAGTTCTGATGGTTTCATGATTTTATATTCATTCTCTAGAGAGGAGAGCAGAGATGTTTCCAAGTTATGAAACAAGGCAGAGGCCAAAGTAGAGATCATTCGAGTTCTGGTTGGTGTCTTGGATTGTGATTTGTGTTTGGCTGCCGCTTCTGCCTTCTACAGCCCCCGTGCTTTAAATGATCTGTGTTTACATCTCCTGTTACTGAATCTACTTTCTGAACAATGGTTGGTTCCCAATAAACCTCTCTTTGAATTTCCACTTTATTTTTCAAGTTGTTTTGATTTGAAGGCTCTTGGACAAGGGATTTGTTTTGTTTTGTTTTGAAGCAAGCTTGGGAATAGGCTATTTTAATAGCTGTTCTTCCTACCCTGTTTAATTATGTTCTGCAAACAGCTCTGCAGCACAGTAGGTGCTGAGGCCTAGGCTGGGAGCCCACTGGGCTAGACACAGCAACCACACACCTTGCCTCCCAGTGAAAGGGACAGGGTGGGGCAGGCAAGTCTACAGGACTAGGTGCTGGAAAACGTTGGGAAGCGTCAGTTTTTATCTACCACGTAAGAGCACGTTCAGCATATGTTAAGTAACTGAGCAGAGGGCAGAGGAATAAAGACAGAGAAGTAATTTTGCCTGTCAATCTAGCTAGAAAGATAAACACGCAGATAAAAGAGGAAAATAACAGACACTAAAAAGGGAATGTTTTGGAACCTCAAAGCAGTGTTTCCTAATGGGGGTTCTACGCCCTTTCCACATGTCTGGCACGGCCTAGATGATGGTGGTTCTCAGCCCTGATGGCTCATTAGAGCACCTCAGGGGCTGATAAAACACAGCGGCACAGGCCCTATGCCAGGCCAAGTAATTCACATCTCTGGGAGTGGGGTCTGGGGAAAGGTGTTTTTAAAACTGAACAGGTGATTCAACTGTGTCTGTAATCTGATATATAGGGCAGCGGGGGAGGTGAGAAGGGCTGGCCTGGGTGCTGGGGGGTGCTGGGAGGAGGACTGGGGAGGGGGGTAAGGAAGGGCCTCAAGAGGGCACTGGGCCTTGGTCTGGGCAAGTATCAAAAGGGAAAAATCTTGAACAAGCCAAGTCTGCTGGATTTTTGTCTCGAGGGTAACCCTGATTGGGTCTGTAGGCACAGACTTTCCTTCTTTCCATGTCAAAAACCTAGTAGGTTGATTTTTCTTAGGGATACATTTCAGACATTTAGATACATTTAAAATTTTTAACAGCATCCTTGAGACATTGTATTTCGCAACACCCCCTAGGGCTAGTTATTTCACAGATGAGAAAGCCCAGCCTGGGTCAGAGAGGTGACGGGGTGGGTCTCGGGTCTCTCAGCGAATGGGACACTCTTCTTTGGTTCTAGTACAACTTCTGTGTGTTTGCATTGGTGGCTTGTTAAGATCACATGCAGGGAGAGTAATAATTTGACTTGGAAACCATAAATTCTATTTTTACCTGTACTGATTAGATTCCAAGGAGTGTTTAAGCTTTTTATACATTCCTCCTGGAGTCCTATACTGTCCTCCTGAAGGGGAGGTGATTTCCTCTATACGTATTATCCAATAACTCTCAGCTGCTTGCAGCCCACTATTGCACATCAACTCTTCTTTTCAGGCATCTCTCTAGTCTGGATTTCCAGGATGAGGGCGGAGGAGTGGCTGGCCAGGGACTGGTGGGGCCAGACCCTGCTCATGGGGGTTGCGCCCTCACAGGATCTAGGCAGTTGGGACCCAGACTGTGGCTTGTTCCTTTTCCATTTTCATTGTGGCTATCTCAGTGGGTATAAATATGTTGGTTATTCATGAAAACAACAACAAAAAAAGGACTTCTAGCACAACACAATTAAATGCTAATGAGTACCAAGTGTTTAGAAATCTTCGTGGTTTATTTCGCAGCACAGATTGGTTGGTATAAATCTGACGGAAGCAACCTGATCTCTATCCTGGGGGCATTCTGTCTGTTTCTTCCTCTGAGAGAGGTCTTTGACTTTGTGTTTAAAATATCAGGGTTCCAGTTCCCGAATGATTAGAATAAAAGAATGAAAAATTCGCAAGATAGCACCCTATGGATAACAGGCTTTTAAAATCTTCACCAGCACACGTCCTTTCCTCTTGTTGCCAGATATAGAAGCCTTTCTGCATTGTGTTCTGTTTGGGTTGATTTTTGCCTGGATAAAATTCACTGAGTAGACTGCCTAACTCAGGGAGGAATTACAGAACAATGATGGCCTGATGTATCGTAAAAATTAAGTCCTTGGTGAATCCAACCACATTTTTATTTAAAAATTTTAATTTGTATGAAAAAGACTAATCAGCATTTAAAACATTAGGGAGAAATGTAGGTATCTTTCATCATTCTGTCATCTAACTCAGTAACGATTTTCTATTTCCCTGTATCTTCTATATGCATATTTTTTAGAAAATATTATTTCTGATGGATACATATCTTTGTATTTTGCTCATTCTTTTAAAGCAAATGCTGAAATGTGCTTTACTTTTGAGGAACTATTTACTTTAAATAGACTCACAGGAGTGAAATTACTGGGTGAAAGATTATGAACATCGTTAGGTTTGTTTCTAGGCATTGCCATGGTGTTTTCCAAAAGAGAAGCACAGGTTTACAAAGTGACCAGTAAAAGTCTGAGCTACCAGTTTCCCTGAAGGCTTACCAGTAATCGTTCTGATTCCTAAAGAAAAAAAAATCATTTACCACTTTACTCATTATAAACTGTTATCTTCAGTTTAGTCTATATTCTGATTCTTTAATCACCTGTAAGAAATATTTTTTCTTTTTATTTTTCCTAATTGTTTCTTATGTGAATCAGCTGTTCCAATTTTTTGTCCATTTTTCTACTGAATTTGAGGTTTCCTTTAAAATGTAATTGATCTATTTATATCTCACTGAGTTCTACTCTCAGTGATGTCTGAGGCAAATATTTTCTCCATCTCACTTGGCATCTTAAAGATGTATGCATGTGGACAGTCTGACTCATGGTTATCCTCGGCCATCCTGACCCCACTGTAGGCATCTGCGGTGCTTGTGTGGGTGCTTGTCCAACTCCTCCTAGTCCCAAACCCAGCCCTGCAGGAACCTCTGCTCCTTCCACTGAGCTGCCAGCCTTTTCCTCGAGGCCGGCTTCAGACTTGGGGCTGTTGACTTCTGACCAGGACCCCAGAGTCTGCCGGAGCACCCTGTGTAGCCCACCTCCCTCCCACACTTGATTACTGCCTGCCTCTCAACCTCAGGCTCCTTTCTCCTTCAGGTTCTCCTCACCCCGCCATTTTGTTAGCCCCCACTTCCCCGTTTACTTCGCTTTCACTCAGCCTAGCCTGTGATCCGTCATGGAAGCTACTCTCATCCCTAGTGGCCCCCCTTGGCTCACCTTCCCCAGCTAGCAGTGCTCCAAGTGGCCTGGTCAGCCTCGCTCTGTGGAGTCCTGCCCCTTCCCTTCCTTCTTCAGGAGGTTGAGTTCAAATTCTTTCTTTCCTGTCTTCAACCTTTATTTCTTTACAGATTGCTCCTACTTACCATGTAAGTCTCTCCCTCCCTTAAAAACACCACTCCAGGTCTGTCCTGTCTCTTGCCTTCCCTTCACACAGTTTATCTGAAAAGCCACAAGTCACACTCACTTCCCATTCGCTCCTAGCCCCGGCCCCACAGTTGCTCTTGAAAGGGTAAAGAACAACCTGCCCGTTCACCGGATCTGCTTAAGAGCCTTATTTTTATGTCCGTTTTTATTTTGACCTTTTGGAAGTGGGAAATGTCAGCCTGAGGGAGAGGCTGAGAAGGCTCTCTCTCCTGCTATAGGCTAAGGGAAATAAGTTTTTTTAGGTGTGTTGAAGAACAGAGGATTGGGACGTCTGGGTGCTGCAGTTGGTTAGGCAACCGACTCCTGGTCTTGGCTTAGGTCATGATCTCAGGGTCCTGGGATCCAGTCCCTGCCTTGGGCTCTGCTCAGCCTTCTGGAGTTTCTCTCTTCCTCATCCTCTCCCTCCCCCTTTAGTCTTCCCCTGTGAGTACATTTGTGCACACCTGCACTCCTGTTCTGGCTCAAGTAAGTAAGTACATAAATAAATTTAAAAAAATCTTTTAAAAAAAGAACAAAGGATTCAGGCTTTTTCTTTCTCTGGAGTCTTCATCCTCCATTTTCAACTCCTCAGATTCCCAGGCGCCCCCTGAGGAGGCATTAGTGTCCTGCTGTTTCAGCTGGGGCTCCCGTTCTTGGCTGTAACCTGCCAACACTTGCAGGCACTTCGTTTTTATTAACTCATTAGTGCTCATGAAGATCTTTTTTCCATGAAGAAATTTAGGCACAAGAAGGCAGCTTCCCAAGGAACAGCCAGCTAGCAAATAGTGGAGCTTAGATTGGACCTGACTGGTCTGGGAGAAGCCAGAAGTCCTTGCTGAACACTTTTTTAGCCTTTATCTTACTTATTGGGTCTGTCGGACCCCTTTTTCCTGATTTTCCTTTGCAGGTTCCTAAAATACCGATGGTGGAGGGAATGAGAAATTCTTTTCTATCCTTTAAGGGTCCTCTAGCTGGACTAAAAATTAAATTTACTAAGATAGATTAACAGGAGGGAACAAAAAGTTTTATTACATGTGCAGAGAGGCCCAATAATGAAATTGAGAGTGGAAGAAATGACCAAGGCAGGCAGTTTTTATATTTTTTAGACAAAGAGACAATAAATCTGAGGAACTGAGAGGAAAAAAACCCCTTGGGAGCTGTGGTTAGTAAGGAATTCTGAACAGAATTTGGGCTGGGGTAATAAATTAGTAAAAAGTAACACGGGTTGTTTATATAGCCTTCTTGGCTCTAAATTTCCCATCTTCAGTGGTAAGATTGTCTCTTTAGCTCCCGGAAGACAGGGACGACATCTTTCACGTGGGAGATTTATTTCCTGTTTTCAGGGGGATGGGAGGGGCTGACTGTGCTGGCACCCTCTGTCTCTGGGTCACTTTTATACAAAATAATATGTCAAAGTGGCATGTTTTGGGGCAGCCTGCCCTTAGCCCCTGCAAGCGTTCCTAGGATTCCATCCCCTGCCCGTCTGTGTCCAGCTCTTTTCTTATCTTCACTCAGATGTCCCATAGCCGCCTAAATTCAGCACATCCTGAAAGAACTCACCCTCCCACCAGACCAGCACGTCTTCCCGTGACCTCTCTGGGAATGGCATTGTCATCCATTCAGTTATTCAGGTTGGATGCTAA
This sequence comes from Mustela nivalis, assembly GCF_964662115.1. NCBI lineage: Eukaryota > Metazoa > Chordata > Mammalia > Carnivora > Mustelidae > Mustela > Mustela nivalis. The sequence goes on from NC_139024.1 coordinate 31,488,829, forward strand.
AAAGCTATTCTAGATTTCTCCTTTTCCAGGAGATCCTCCACCTGGCTTCCAAAGTCCTGTACTGCTGGGGCCCTGCCTTCTTTCCAATGTCATTTCTTTCTTTCCTTTTTTTTTTTTTTTTTTTTTTTTTTTTAAGAAGGAGAGAGAGAAAGGGTGGGAGGGGCAGAGGGAGAGAGAGAATCTTTTTTATTTTATTTTATTATTTTTTAGAGAGGGGGAGAGAGAATCTTATGTAGGCTCCATGCCCAACACAGAGCCAGAGCCCTATGTAGGGCTCGATCTCACGACTCTGAGATTGACCTGAGTCGAAATCCAGAGTCAGACACTTAATTGACTGAGCTACCCAGGTGCCCATCCAGTCTCATTTCTTAAGCTTCACCCCTTGCCCATTATATGCTAGCCACACTTGTCTTCTTTCCGCTTCGCAAACCCACTGAACTTATTCTGACTTTAGGCCATTTGTCTTGGCCATTCCTTGTGCCTAACATTCTCATCCTCAAGATCTTGGCATTGCTAGATCCTCCTTGACATTTGTATCTCTGGGTAAATAATCACCTCCACAGAGAGGCCTTCCCTGACTGACCTAGCTATTTAACGTAGCTGCCAGTCACCCGCTAGCACGGCACTTGACTTTAATTCTCTGCACGGTGCTTATCACTTATTGATTGATTGGTTTATCAACGCTCCATGTGATGTAAATTCCACGAGAGCAGTGACCTTGTCTCTTCTGTTAGTCCCTGTATCCCAAGCATCCAGAGCTGTCTTGCACATCATCAAAATAATATTGACAAGAGCTGACATATATAGAGCCTTGCCAATGTGCTTAAGCAAATAGTATATATTATATATTAGAGCCTCATATGGTAATCCTTACTTTCATAATAATATGCATAATATATAGTCCACATTGATTATATAATTTAACATTATACATATATGTGATATAAAATATCTAAGATAAATATGCTATGTACATATATGTGTATGCATATGTGTGTGTGTCTCAACAGTAATGTAATAACAATATCTATGCTTAGATGATTTGATGAGAATTAAATGAGGCAGGAACTATTCTCATTAATTCTCACCAAATGTAGATGAGGATCGGTATATTGTGATTAATTTCAGTAGTAGTATGTCTGGTTTGTCAGTGAGGAAACAGAGACAGAGCGGTTAACTAACTGACCTAAGGCCACAGAGCTAACAAGCAGTGGGGTCAGGCTTGGACCTCGGTGTCGGGCTCTAGAGCTGAAGGGTTGGGTATACCTCATCACCGGGGTACTCCCCAAGCCCCTTCATCTCCTGTTCTTTCTGCCCCACAGCTGGAGGAGGGGCACCATATCTCTCACCTAGATTTTGCCACAGCTTCTTAGCTGGTGTCCCAACTTCTTGGTTTGCTTTTTAAATTTTACTAGTGTTTCATCTAAAATGCAAATCAGAACTGGAGTCTCCCGGTCTTGTAGACTAAAATCTAAACTCCTTTTCTTTACAACCTGAATTCTGTTCCCGTGTCTGCCTCATTTCCCGCGTCTCCCTCTCACATGCATTTATTTCCCCCCGGGATTGCTGAAGCACACGCTGCTCTTTTGCAGTTTTGTGCCTTCGGTAGCCTTTTGCCTTGCCTTGCTTCATCCCACAGTCTCAAGTTTTCTTTCTACTTAGAAACTTCCTTAACGTTCTCCTCAATCTCCTCCACCCCACGAGGCTACCTACATTGAGTGTTTCTCTTCTCTCCTGTTACATTTTGTGCAGACTTCCATCATGGAAATACTATATTGAACTTGTCTAGCCTCCTCCTGTTGCTCCCCCCACCCATCCTGACCTGAACTTTCCCCCAGTCTTGCCTGGGAACATTATTATTTTGAAGGAATTGGCTGACTGACTTCCCTCTGACCCTGGTACCTAACAGAAGGCCTGGTAAAATAGTAGACACTCCATAACTGTTTGCCGAATGAATACTAACTTCCAAAAGGCAGTTGAAGCAATCCACAGATAAGAGAGGGCATAGTCAACCATAATATAAAACTTTCAGAAACCAATTGAAAAAATCACTTTCTTGGAATGAGTTTATTCCTGGAGTTGGGCACCAATGACTACTGAGACAGAAAGGGAAACTTCAGCTCAGGACCCTGAGATCAAGAGTTGCATTCCCTACAGACTGAGCCTGCCACGTGCCCCTTTATAGACAGTGTTTTTGAATGTAAACATTTGTAAGTTTTTCTTGATAAACTGAATTGCTGTTCTGAAGGCATTTTTCTGGGGACTACTTTAATGTAGTTCCTCTATATATTTTTTCCTGATACAATTTATTATAGGGATTGAGCTCGGAGAGCCTAGAGGTTTTGATAACTTACCCAACAACCATAGCACAGGCACCTCATAGACCCACCTTGCAGTGTAGGTTAGTTCTAGGGGGAGAAGTTGAAGGCAAACTTCAGCTAGTTCTGAGTCAGCTGTTTTACGTTGAACTCTGTGGTGACGTAGCTCTTCCATATTGTTGGTTAAAGAGGGTTCTCCCTGCCTTAGGAACCTGGTGGTCGAGCCTTGGATGTTCTCTTATGAGAACTTAAGGATCTGACTTGTTGGGCTGTTCGGAGGCCCTCCTGCCTCCATGGAGCAGTGAGCTGTAGCTGTCTGGGACAGGGCGAAAATAGCTTAAATACCTATACAACACCTTGGTTGAGCCCCAGAGTTCTACATCCTAGAGTTCTATGCCATCAAATAGAGGGGTGACTCTGGTCCAAAAGATTTAAGGGCAAGGTATTATAAAATAGTTGCCATTCACTGAAAAATATATTTACTGTGTACCTACTGTGTATAGGGCAAGGGGCTGGGTATTGGGGGTACTGTGTTAACATTTAAGTAGGGCTCATTGTCTGATACGATTTTGTTCTTCATTGAGTTCACTATATAGACAAAGTTACAAGGAACCATTCCAATGATACTGGCAGGACCCCTACTTATCAAATAACCCCCAAGTGGCTGAGTTCATTTAACCGTTAGATTGCGCGGGGGTGGGGGAGTGATTAGTGTTGTACATTTGAACATTGAGGGACATCTGCCAAATGTTTTAATTTAACGTAATCTAGGATTTTGCCTTGTTGATGCAGTTTTTCCCCATGATCCACTGTTACTGAAAAAGATCAGGTAATTTTGATTTTTTTAATTAGGAAAAATTTCAAACACACAGGAAAGTATAATAGTAGTACCATGAATAACTTTTTATTATCATCACCTTGATTTCATAGTTGTTAATATTTTGTCATATTGCTTCAGCAGTTTCTTTTTCTTTTTTCCAGTGTGCATTTTAGAATAAATTATAGTGATCATGACATTTAACCTCCAGACACTGGACTGTAGCTCCAATAATTCCTTCTGTAGTAGGCAGCCTCCAAGATAGCCCCTGGTGTTCCCTGCCTTCTATGTAATCATCTTCTTGAGTAATCCCCTCCCCCCTGAGTATAAGCTGGATTTATTGATTTGTTCCCAGCAAATAGGATATGGCAAAAACAATGGACTATCCTTTCCAAGATGAGGTCATAAAAAGACTGTACTTCATCTTGGGCATCTTCTCTCTCCTGCTGTTGCTCTCGCTCACACTGTCATGAACTGCTCTATAGAGAGGTCCATGTGTCAGGGAATGAATATCTCTGGCCAAGAGTCAGTGAGCCCCTGAGGCCTGTTGACAGCCACGGGAGTGAGTTTGGAAACGCTCTCCCTGAGTCAAGCCTTGAGGTTACTGCAACCCTGAATATTTCTTGATTAAATCAGTGAGACGCCCTGCGCTAGGGGTACCCAGCTGAGGCTGCCTGGATTCTTGACCCATGGAAATTATGAGGTAATAAATGTTTGTTGTTTTAAGCTGCTACATTTTGGGGTACTTTGGTATTCAGCAACAGTAAGTACACGGACATAACTCCGATCCTATGAATCCCTGTAGGAGACTCTTCCAGTTGCTGCTGAGTTGTGAAGAGGGAAAGCCAGGTTGTCAGCCAAGGAAAGAGCACTTATCCTGCGATGGTGGGTGGCACACATCAGATCTCAGTTGCCTCAAGTTGTTTAAATAAAAGGTTTTACATCTTTTAGAAGTAGAATCTTATCTTTCTGTCTCTCAAGATACTATTATTATTGCCCATTCTGATTTTTAAAGGATTATTTTCATCTTGGCTCTGAAGAAATCTGTATCTATGCCAAAGTAATAGAGCTTGGCATGTGGGAGGCTTCTGTCTCTGGATTTGGTGATCTTTGAGAAAGCAGTCTGCTCTGAGGAGAGAGCTATGGGGCACATTTTAACCCATCTAATGATTAGGATACCTGGAAGAAAGCATTCAGTATAGGAGTAATAGGTCTCCTATAAAGTAGGGTAAAAACTCAGTCCTGCATTGGGCATCACACAGAATTTTGATAGCATGTTTAGCATAGTCATGGGTATGTCATTTGAGAATATATAGGATTCCTTGATTGATTGATTAATTGATTGAGGCATAGTGGAGGGGCTCAGGGAAATGGAGAAGACATCCCCATGCCCAGCATGGGGCACAGTGTGGGGCTCAATCTCATGACCCTGAGATCATGACGCTTAACCGACTGAGCCACCCAGGCGCCCCTCGATTCCCATTCTGTGGTAACTTGATCTCACCTCAAGAGATCTGTGCCTATTGAGTGAATCTGAGTAAGATCCATCACTCTGGGCAGGCCTTAAACAGTTGTGGTGGTTAAAGATCTTTACCCATTTTTGTTGCTTGCTCTCTGATGTTTGAAAATGGGTGAGGATCCTGGGTTCCAACTAAGGTGAAACCTTAGTTTAGTGAAACCACAGAATGAATAAAAGTTCTTCATGATTGTGGAGTCTGCTCCTGTGGCCCTGATGCCAAACTCAAAACCTCCCATGGGAACCTATGACCAGTCAGCTATCTCAAAAGGATAAGTTCCTCACAGAAGGATTTGAACTTAAATTTTGATATGACATTAAGTTCTGCCTGATATATTGTTTCATTAGCCAAAGCAGAATGTGGGAGCTACCAGATAGTCTTTATTGAATTAAGAGATGGAACAACTGATTCCTTTGTCCAAATACAAGGCAGCCAAGGCTGAAATGAAATTAAGGGGAAAGCCTCTCCTGGGATGTAGTTTGAGTGACCTCTGTTCTTTACCCTCAGAAGATATACTGGGGAAGGGGAGTCTGGGGGGACCCAGTGACGTTCATACCCCTCAGATTTCAGACCAATGTGCAGTCAGACTCAGAAGCAACAATATGGCAGCGACTTCAAGGAGAGAGAAATAAGGCTTATCGTTGGTGAGTCAGTAACCTTATGTCACCATTAGAGATGTAGTTGTAGTTCGTTCTGATTTCCAGGAGCTGTTGTTCGTTGATATTAAATTAGGATATGAGACTGACCAGGCATTTGCCTCCTCCTGAGGAATACTTTCCTAATCTAGATTTCCCATGTGGGAAGTTTTTCCACAACTGGTGCCAATCCTTCATCCCAGTTTTCTAAAGTTATAGCATATGCCCATGGAGGCTTTGGGTATGTGGAAGTCAGAGGTACTCAGTCACCTCAAGAGGGCTGACGCACAGAAGAGCAAGTGCAGCTCTTTCCTTATTGTGGGGAAGAGATGTACTTCCTGTCTCATCCTAGGGAATCTGAAGAGGTGAGGTGATTGGTTTTGGTCAGTGGAGACAGGGTCAAGATCATACAAGCTGAGAAAAATTCGTTCTGTGGGTTCTTTCAGAGAATCCTACAGAAAATTGCAGGAGTATCTGGTTGCTTTCCAAAAATTAAATCTGAGGAGGGATTAAATGTAGGTGCTGCTTCTGGTGTGTTCCCCAATGGTTTATAACCTCACATATAAGATAGCAACCCCTTTCTCCCCATAACGGAAAGAATCACATGCACAGCAATTTTAGAATATGCTGGGAGTATGAGCAAGAGCTCTTTAAAGGAAGTCGCCTGACAAAGGGAGTCTGATCAGGAGTGTAACAGAATAAAAAGTAGATTTTATTTTTCCCTGTAGCTTTGCTCTTTTGGAGATTCACATGCAGAAAAAGAGCTTAATGTCCGTTCTTTGAAGGTTGGATGTAAACTGTACTATCTTTGGGGAGAGTGCTAAAAAATCTTTTTTTCCCCAATTTTCCTCAAATTCCCAGTTAACTAAAGGTGAGAGAAGGACAACAGGAAATATGGGTGATGTCCTCATTGACTTCACTGGACTTTTCTGCTTCTAAGTCATATCAATGCTCAAGTATAAGGAACCGTGTGGTTGAAATATGCAATTACTCTTTATTTCTTAGACTAATAGAAAAATAAGTGCTTGAAAATTTTTTGACTATTTTCTTTCATTTCTCTCTTGAACTTACATTTTCTAGCAAAGCCCTTTCTCTGCCTCTTATAAGAAATTTACCTAAATGACAGAAGCAGAATTGACAGTGATCAGTGGAAAACAAGAACAAAATTAGTAAGGGAGGGAACAGATATGAGTCAGAGGTTCATTTCTACAGTGATTTCCAAAACCTTGAAGTAAACTTTCTACCCACAATTCCATAGTGATATATGTGCCCATGGTCAGCTTTTGCTTAGAAGTATGTTAGTAGAGATTTACTTTCCTAGGAATGGGTAGAGTAAATATGGCCATAAATTCTTTGTGTGATCTCAGAGGAAAGAACTGGGATCAGTGATGGAATTTCTAAGGAGTCATATTTTGTTTCAGTGTAAGCAACTGTCTAATCATAGACTCGTCTGTCCTGCCCAAGAAGGGATAGAGATGTCTCTAGCAGGGCGAGGGCTGGGACATATGGGGTGGGGAAGTGGGAGAAGGAATTTCTATCCTGGTAGAGATATTGGACTGGTTCTATCCATGGTCAGTACTTGTGTTCTGATTACTGGTGATGAGTAGAAGATCATTTCTAATGTTAAAATAGCACCGCTAGTTTGCAAAGTACTTTCACATTATTCTATCTTGTAATACTTACAAGAAATAGCTCTCCATTTTAAGAAAGGACAAAGATCACACATAATTAACACTATGATCACCTAATTGGCAATTTCTACTGTGATAGGTACCCAATGGACGGAAAAGTAAAACTGAGGGTTATTTGCCCTCAAAGAGCTGAAAAACTACTTGAGGAGCTAGTGCACACACTTAGGGCAGACTATGAGATAGTATGTGGGAATTACCTATTGGTGTGCTAGATCCGTGGTTCTCAAAGGGTGTTCCCTGGACCAACAGCATCAGCATTATCTGGGATCTGTTAGAAATACAGTTTTTTTTTTTTTTTTTAAAGTTGGCTCCATCATGGAGCCTAGTGCAGGGCTTGAACTCACGATCCTGAGATCAGGACTTGAGTTGAGATCAAGAGGAGTTGGATGCTTAACCGATTGAGCCATGCAGGCACCCTGCAGAAATGCATTCTTGAGTCACACCTGCCGAATCAGAAATTCCAGGTGGGGGGTGGCGGTGTCATTCCGTGTTTCTAAAAAGGCCTCCAGGTGATTATGAGGCATGTTCGAGTTCAAGACCACTCACTGATCTAGTCCAGACCAGTACTTCTCAAACTCCAGCACGATAAGAATCACTTGGAACAGTGCTATTAAAAAATTTTTTTTTCCAAGTTTTCATTTAAATTCTAGTTAGTTAACATAGATGATAAAATTGCACCTGAAACTGCTGCCTGAAATATGGCCCAAGAACTGCAAGCTCACCAAGGTGGTTTTTACTGACCTGAAAACTTGTTAAAACACAGATTTTCCAGTCCCACTCCCAGACATTCTCATTCAGTAGATGGGACTTGAGAGTCTGTGATGCTGAGGGGCTCAGACTGTTCTCTGAGCAGCCTTGCTCTGAGCGGTCGTGCCTCTGGGGTTTAGCGGACGAGTGCCCAGCGGGAGGGACTTCTGCACCAGGACCATGAGCGTGGTCTTCGCAGACTGGAGGACAGACCACCTGAACTGAGTCTGATGGGAAGGTTTAGGTTGGCTAAGAGGAAATTATTTGATGCAGGGGTGGAGGGGAGGATGGGATGAGCCTCCAGTATGCGTGACGGAAATAGAGCATTCACGCTAGTCACACCTCCTCTCGTTCTGCCTGGGACTGGGGGGAATTAACAGCTGTCAGCTCTCACTCATCCTCCCCGAGGAGAGGGAGCAGGAAACAGCCTAGGACCAGGAGCACTTTCTTAGTTGCGTTGTTACATGGTCCCGCCCTCTAAGTGAGACTTGTAAGACCCATGATTGCGCTCTTTTTTTCTCCTCTTCCCTGGGTTCCCCTGCTCACCAAGCCTGGTTTGCTTCAACTCTACAGCTTGTTCTCTCAGTTTGGTCTGAATCTTCAGGCTTGGATTCTGACCGTTCTTCTCAGACTCCATGTTGACTTAGTTCTCCCTGGACAACTGTGTGGCTCTGCTCTCCATATTCACTCTTCCCCATCATGCCCTACCTATTTCCTCAGGCTGTCCTTGGTGAGGGGGAGGAAGCTGGCCAACGTGCTCTGTCCTCATCTTTGTTGTGTCCTGGTGTCTCCTGGTCAGCCCTGTGTTGCTGTCCACGACAGAAGAAGTGGAAGATAGTGTGGTAAGAGCCGGCTCAGGCTTGGAGGTCAGGATAAGCAACCTTGGATGAATGGGGTCACTTAAGATTTTGACCAGTGATCTTATAAAATCCAATCACAGCTCAAGTCTGAGGTACAAAGAGCAAATATCCTTTAGGGCTCCAGAACGTTTTTGTTATTCTTGACTTTGCACTCCCCACCCAATTTGTGGTCATCTTTGGGGTCCCCAATGGTAACTGCATCTGCATCACAGCTTTTGCCATGGAGAAGAGCTGCCCAGACCACCCAAGAGAGGTAGGATCACATTCTAGAAATACCGAGGACTAGCTAGTATCCCCTACCCTCAGTGTGGCCAACTCTAATTGCCCCTGCCATGGGCGCGTCTGCATGGCCCCTCTCCCCTGTTTGGTCACTGTCCTTGCATGTCCTCACTGGTCTCTGCTCCCTAATGGCCACTTGAAGATCCAGGCATGGAGTCCTGTGAAATCACCCTGGGCACCCAAAGTCGCCTTGCCTTCATTGGCTGGATGTACTCCACACTCTCCTGTGACGTGGGCTTGCTCTCACGGTCAGGAGGGCTCTGCATCCTCACGGAGGTTTTCTAGGCATGTGGAGACTGGCCTCTGGTGGAGAATCTCTCAGGGAACCTGATATCCCTCACCTCCTAGGGTTTCTGATATTTTCAACCATCATTTCTGCTCACCAGTGTTCTGGTCCTTACTCCTAACCTGGAGGCTGGCAAGGAGTCACAGGGACTCAGGTTTCTCTCAGCTGCTTCTGTCCCTTCCTATAGAAGCCAGCGGGGATAGTTTACCTACTGAAAAGGAAGCTTGAGTTGCCTTGTCCCCCAAGCCTGTTCTTTCAGTGCCCTTCAGAAATGCCCTTAGTGTTTTGTTTTTGCAATGTCTGGCCGCAAGATCTGGAACCACTTGGTGAAAGCTGGGAATGTTGCAGTCTTGAGAGACCTTAGCTTGGCCTCTTTGTCTCTAAGCAGAGTCAAATCTAAATTCAATTTCCCTCTTAAAATGACTTCCTGCCAGTGTCCAAAAGGCCAAAGCTAGAACTATTTGAGCGATAAAATATATAATGAAAGTACTGGATTATAAGCCATAGAATAAAATAAGTATTGATGAACACATACTTACATAAATAAATAATTGAATACATTAGTAAATGGGGGATGCAGGGAGTAGTAGAATTCTAATCAATAAATGTAGGAGGAGTGAGAAAAATAGAAAATCCTGACGAGGCAAACATAATAATAATTGTTTCAGAAAACATCCCCTAGTGGATGCTGAAATCAATGGGCCAGACTTTGCAGGGAAACATGGTATTCATACTGTTTCAAAAGATCTCATCCAGGATTATTAGTTGCAAAGGAAAAGTAGTACCCTACAGTGAGGAAACCTCACAGGTACCACCTTCACCACATATTCAAAGTTAACATCACCGTGATAAGACACATGGACATTGTGGTCCTTCTGCTAGGAGGCCCTGAGGAGGTATATTAGGTTTCTTCAGAGAAACAGACCAGTAGGATGTATGTAAACATATACATATATATTTGGGCTATATATATTTAGTATAAAAATTTGTAAGGAGGTTATGGAAGGGGGCCTGTCTCAAGGTCTTCAGGGTGACCCCATGATGGAGACCCAGGAGAGCGGAGGGTGTGGTTCCAATCCAAAGGCCTGCAGGCTCAGCTCCAGGAAGAGCCCATGTTTCCGCCTGAGTCCAAAGGCGGGAAAAACCCCATGTTCCCTTTTGAAGGCAAAAGGATTTCTCCCTTAGGAGAATTCTTAGGAATTCTTCCTGGGGAGAATCAGCAACCCACACCCCCCGCTCTTTTAAAAGGCCTTCAACTGATTGGATGAGGCCCACCCACACCAGAGAGGGTAATCTGCGATACTTAGTCTGCCACTTAAATGTTAACCTCATCCAAAACACTCTCACAAAGACACCCAGAATTATGTTTGGCCAAATAAGCACTCCACAACCCAGTCACATGGACGCATAAAAGTAGCCAACACAGAAGGTGACATTGACTTCCATGGGATTCTTGGCAAAAATACGTGACCTGATCTAATCATGAAAAACCGTAGGTGAACTCAAATTGATGAACGTTGTACAAAATAACTGGCCAGTATTCTTTATAAGTCTCAGGGTTATGCAAGACAAGGAGAGACTGGGGTGTTTGTGGATTGGAGGAGGGAGTAAGGACACGTACAAGCAGTGTGGGATCCTATACTGGCTCCTGCAACACAAAAGGGTATTATTGAAAAATGAATAAAATGTGAATGGAGTCTATAGTGCAGTTAATAGTGCATTAATGTTAATTTTTTAGTTTTGATACTTGGACTGTGATAGTCTAAGATATTGATATTGGCCGAAGCCAGCTGAGGGGTACACAGGAGCTCTGTTATTTTTGTAGCTTTTCTGTAAGTTTCAAGATCAGGTTTTTAAAAAGCTTTCTGCCATTTGGTACTTGAGCACTTTTCAGTAACAGTACATTTTTACAGTAACAGTAAACTTTTAAAATTTAATAAATTTAAAAAATACTTTGATATTTTTTAAATTTATTATTGGTGTGTGTGTGACTTTGATTCTACCATTCAACATTTTCCACAAATGCTAAATTCTATCAGTTTTTTTGGAAGCACCTTTAAAAAACCCCAGACTCTTTTTCTTTCTTTTTTTTTCCTGTTTTCTGTACTTCTCCCTCTCTAAAGCAGTGTTTTTGGTAAATGATTATAGCTCAACCCTCCGGGGGTGTTAACCTCTGAGATGATGACCTGTGGGGCCCATTTACACAGAACAAGGAGCCTGCGGCCGGAGGTCTGAAGACCTGGGAGCCAGCCTTCTTGGCCCAGTTCTGTTGCTAACTAAATCCATGACTTTTCGGTGTTGATGTTCTGATGCCAACTGGGAAATTCAGGTTAGATACTGTATGCATAGTTGATGTATGTATTCAAATGATTACTTTTTTTTTTTTTTTTTTTTTTTTTTTAGGATTTTATTCATTTGTCAGAGAGAGAGAGAGCACAAGCAGGGAGAAGGGCAGAGGGAGAAGCAGACTCCCCCCCCCCCCACTTTTTTTTTTCTTTTAAACATTTTATTTATTTATTTGACAGAGAGAGAGATCACAAGTAGGCAGAGAGAGAGAGAGAAGCAGGCTCCCTGCCAAGCAGAGATCTCGATGCGGGGCTCGATCCCAGGACCCTGAGATCATGACCTGAGCCAAAGACAGAGGCTTAAGGGAGCCCGATGCGGAACTCATCCCAAGACCCTGGGATCATGACCTGAGCTGAGGACAAATGCTTAATCCAATGAGCCACCCAGGTGTCCCCAAATGATTACATTTTTTTAATTATTTTTTTTTTTTTATCAAGGTCTAGGTGCTCTCTTTTTAGGTTCCCAAGTTTTTGTTTTGTTCTGTTTTATCCATGTTTTTTTTTTCCCTCTTGCCTCCAAAGTCTTTGGGTTCTACAACAGCTCTCGATTTACACACTTCATTCTGGCATTTTCCTTAGACAATCCCTCTTTCTCTCTCTCTTTTTAAAAATCAAATTAAAGGGGCGCCTGGGTGGCTCAGTGGGTTGAGCCGCTGCCTTTGGCTCAGGTCATGATCTCAGGGTCCTGGGATCAAGTCCCGCATGGGGCTCTCTGCTCAGCAGGGAGCCTGCTTCCCTCTCTCTCTCTCTCTGCCTGCCTCTCTGTCTACTTGTGGTTTCTCTCTGTCAAAAAAAAAAAAAAAATCAAATTAAGGAGAGCAACATTTTCTTTTTTTTCTTTTTCTTTTTTTTTTTTTTTCTTTTGAGCAGGAAGCCCCTACAGCTGTCCTCTGTCTTGCTTTTCTTCTCTTTAAACAGTGTGTGGTCCTTTTCACAGTTGTGCCTCCAACTGTCTCATGGCTTCTGCGTTGTGGCTTCTGAACATTTGGGCCTCGACTGGGCTGAGCCCTGGCACCATCCTATCGGATCACTGGTGGGCACGCCCCTCCTGCCCACGCAGGGTGGCATGAGAGCTCAGGGTCGGGGTCCCTTGGCCAACCTGCATTACTAATACCAGCACTAAGGCCAGGGCATGGAGCCAGCAGGGTTGCATTAAGCAATAACTGACACTTTTTTTTAAATTTAGGATTTTATTTTTTTAGAGAGAGAGAGAGAGTAGAGAGTGGTGGGCTGACAGGGAGGGAGACAGGAGAGAGAAAAAAATTTTTTTAAAGATTTTATTTATTAGAGAGAGTGAGCATGTGTGCAGGTGCACAAGTAGGGAGAGGGGCTGAGGGAGAGAGAGAAGCAGACTCCCTGACGAGCAGGGAGCCTGACTCGGGGCTCAATCCAAGGACCTTGGGATCATGACCCGAGCCAAAGGCAGATGCTTAACGGACTGAGCCACCCAGGTGCCCCAGAGAGAGACTCTTGAACAGATTCTGCTCACAGAGCCCAAGGTGGGGCTCAGTCTCACAACCTTGAGACTATGACCTGACCTGAAACCAGGGGTGGACGCAAACAACTGAGCCATCCAGGTGCCCCAGGAAAATAACTGACACTCTTGAGAACAGATGATTCACCCGGGTTTGCTTTGCTACTTTCGTCAAGGGGTGGACCACTTGCTTGTCCCCACCGGAATAGACAGTTTGGTTAGGTTCAGGATATTGTGGGGTATTCCTTGATCCCTGTGGAATATAGAGTAGAAGCGATCTTTTTAAAGATAATCTCCAGCTCCATTTGTTATTTTTTTGTTGTTTTCAACTCATTTTTAAAATTGGATATAATTGCCATAAAACATTATGTAAGTTTAAGGGGAACAAATGTTGATCTGATACATTTCCGTATGCTTGTATCTTACTGTGTCGGTCTGTTAGCTCTCATTCCCTACTCCAGCCATTTCTCCTTCTAGCTCATTTATAGGCAGGCATCAGATACTTGATTTTATCAGTGTGCCCCTCAAAAACAGTGAAATGGCTGCAGCATTTAGAACGATACCTGGTATGTAGTAAACATTGCATTAGCGTCTGTTTAATAAAAATAAGAACTTATTCTCACTCTCAAAAAACTTACCATTTAGTTGGAAAGATAAAATGCACAAACAAACAAGCAAAACCCAAGCAGCACGTAGCACAGTATGGAAGAAATGTCACTCGAAAGAGTGGGCGAGCAGAGGCGAGACCTCTCTGCTGTGTGCTCACCTCCAGTCATCTCCCTTATTCGCCTAAACAACCAGCAATTCCTCCCATTTTATGGCTCAAGAAATTAAGGTTGGTAGGTGTAAAAGGCCTTACAAGGTTTATGTGTAACCGCAGCATTTGAACACAGGGCTGGCTGCACTGAAGACTCCTGTTAGCACCGGATAGAATAGACAGAGGAAGCTTTGGAAGGAGGCTTGTGCTGGACCTTGAAGCATGGATAGAATTTACCAGATGGAGAGAAGTGGGGAGCGCATACAGGTTGTGGGGGGCAGGGACAGGGGTGGGCACAGCGTGGGCAAAGATGCGTCCTTAGGAAGCATGGAGTGTGCTGGGGAATGGGCAGCGTTGCCCAGGTTTGCTAGAAGGAGGGAGGAGCGGCAGAGAAAACTGGAACCTGGGTTGGAGGCAGAGCCTAATGAGCCTTGAATTCCAAGTTTGGACTTTATTTCATAACCCATTTCATAGCCCATTGACAGTGTTTGTGAAGGGGAGTGACGTGGTGAAGAGAGGACTTTGTGTGATTTAAGTTAGGTGGGGAACGGAATGGGCTGGAGGAACAGGGGCTGCGCTCATGAAAGCTAATGCTTGAGGTACTGACATAGGGCGCTAAGTGCTCCTTGTGCATGATGCCATTCATTCTGATAGTCACCCTAGACAATGAGTGTTACTATCATCCCCATTTTCCAGATAGGCAAACTGAGGCTCGGAGAGGGTTAGTACCGAGCAGGCTCCCACAGTGAATCACGGTGCTGCCAGGATGTGAATGAGGTGGATCCAGTTCTGCCTGTGTGGCCTTCGTTTGCTACAGCGCCTGTCGGTGGCTCTGCACACGACCTGGGACAATTGTAACAGGTCGGAGGAGATGGTCCAGCTGATGAAGACTGAGCTGGCTCAGCAGTGATGGAAAAGGAGAGACTGGGAGCAGGGGTGTGACACCTCGTTGTGTGTGAGCCCGATCTCAGGGCTGGGCCTGTAATTCCATAGTTTTTCTTTCTGTAGTCCTTCTCATGGGAGCTGGTGCTCAGTGCTGAGAGCTTTGCCAAGACCGTGGAACAGCACGGAAAACCTTGCTGTGCAGCCCAGGCTTCTTGAGTTCTTCTGAGGACATGTATTAATTTAATAAAATAGGTGCTGACGTTGGTGTGCTGGTTGTGGGTTACCTTTGAGATGGGTTAAGCATATTTCCAGGCGTTCTCAAGCATCTCAAGTTTTAGTTCCTTGAGTTTGAGACAAGGAGCTACCTCCAGAGGTCTGTGGGTGATAAGATCTCCCTTTCCCCATGAACCTTCCTCCCTTATGTGCTTTTCTTGATATGTTCCCAGTTACTTCCCTGTTTTGCTACTGTATGGATTGGTCCATCACAGAATTAATTTGTTTCATTTTTGCTTCTTCTTCTTCTTCTTCTTGTTTTTTTTTTAAAGAAAAAGGGGGTACGTGCATTTTGACTCTGCAAAGCTTTTGACAAGAGTTAAATGAACCTATAATTTGAGTGCGCCAAATGCCACGGTGACCACGTGGGGCAGTGCAGGCCAGCCCAGTGACCTCTCTGATCTGTCTGCTGCAGGTGACAAGAAGTACATCATGGGGCCCAAGCTTTCTACTCTGGACGCCACTGTCTTTGGACACTTGGCACAGGCAATGTGGACCTTACCTGGGACAAGACCTGAGCGGCTGATCAAAGGCAAGCCCTACAAACCTCTTCAGGCTTTAGGAATTGCTGTGGGGTGAAGGGTACGGGTAACACAATGGAGAATTCTAGGTCTATGCCTGTGAACTTGACTGTGCTTTTTGGAGACACCAGGCTCTGGTGTCCAGGGCTGGGGTCAGTTTATTTAATTTTTTATTATTATTGTTATTTTTAAAGGTTCTATTTATTTATTGGCAGAGAGAGAGAGAGACAGTGAGAGAGGGAACACAAACAGGGGGAGTAGGTGAGGGAGAAGCAGGCTTCCCCCTGAGCAGGGAACCAGATATGGGGCTCGATCCCAGGATCCTGGGATCATTACCCGAGCCAAAGGCAGACACTTAATGACTGAGCCACCCAGGTGCCCCAGGTCAGTTTATTATGCTCAGGATGTGTAGGGGTTGAAGGAAGACCAGACCTTCACCTGCCATCTTGCCTAGACCATGTTCTCAACAAAGTTGATGCAAATTGTACTGTGTATTACACCAGCTCCTTACACAGTGGACTTAACACTTGTTGATAACAGGGCTGGGATTCCACCTCGTGCCCTTATTTTGTTGGTCTTCCTTAATTTCTGTGGGACATTGGTGCCGAGCCTCACCACTTTCCGTTCTACGGAGTACGGCAGTAAACATGGTGGGCTGGGGCTGATGGACTCACCGCCCATCCCGATGCTGCTTTTGAGTCTGAACTGGTGTTACATATTTCACGTGTAGGTATAGGTACATACGTTTCTACATCATTTGAGTACATTCTTTCCTCCTGTTCCAGTGGGTATCTGTAGATCATACATTGAGAGTAGTAGAGCTAGGAAGTTCAAGATTATGAAAAATAGGGGAAATGTCCGCAAATGTTTTATAGTGTGATACCATATAAAATGTTATTATTATTATTAGTAGTAGTAATTGTTGTATATTTTGGCTGTAAGGCCTGCCACAGTTACATTACGGACTGGGGAGGGCGGGTAGAAGTGCGGATGAATGGGACCAGACCTAGGGGATGAATGAATATGTGTGGGGGGTGGTAAGCCAAGAGTTGAATTCAAGTAGGCGAGGGGCAGGGACAGTAAGCTCAATGTGGGTTGGTATCAAAAGACCAGATCTTGGTGTATGTGTGTGTCGGGGAGCAGACTGAACAGGTGGGACGCACATGAAAGCTGGGCCTCTGGGAGAGGCTTCCTTTCGAGAATGGGAACTGTTTGGAGTCCGCTCCAATTTTTTTTTTTTTTTAAAGATTTTACCTATTTGAGAGAGAGAGAGAGAGAGCAGGAGCAGGGGTGGGAAGGAAGGGAAGAGGGAGAGGGAGAAGCAGACTCCCCGCTGAGCAGGGAGCCTGATGCAGGGCTCTATCCCAGGACTCTGGGATCATGCCCTGAGCTGAAGGCAGATACTTAAACCGAATGAGCCACCCAGGTGCCCTGAGTCATCTCCAATTTGAAGAAGTACCTGAGCAGGTACCTGGGGGCTGCTGATACAGGGATCAAAGTTCAGTATTTGGGTTTGGGAAGGGGAGTGACAGAGTTGACCAAGGTATTTATGCCCCAGCTGAGAAGGCTGGGGTTGTAGACGAGGTCACCAGTGAATAGTGCAGAGCATGTTTTTAATGTTGCTGGATGGATGGTCAGAACCAAGCAAGGCAGAATCAGACAAGAAACTGAGGCAGGTGAACACTCACCTGTGGTGGTCACAGGTGGGTGTATAGGAAGATTGGGGAAGGCTGTAGCTCTGTGTGTGTGTGATTCATGTACATGCCCAGAAGCTCAGGCCAGGTAAAGGACAGGAGAAGTCATTCTCCAGATCCTCCCATTGGTGAGGATGTCTCCAGATACATTACCAGACTTGGCTGGAATAGAGCAGGCATTGACTGAAGGTCTTCCAGAACTTCGGCTGGGTGAGGCTAGGGATAGTATGGACGGATATTTAATTTCCTATGTGATCAGCACAGAGATGTTCCTTGTCTTGCAATGTGTTAGAAGTTAGTAAATCAAATATGTTACCTTATTGGTGATGTTTGTAGCATTTAAAATACTTTCTCTTCATTTTAATCATCTAAGATATATTGGTTCCCTTTAGTTCACGTTGTATATCCACATTCTATTCCTGTTACTTCCTATTTCCTGCCACCACTCTTACTCACCAACAAGCACACACACTGCCACATCTACTTACATACTTCTATACACACATACCCCATACACACTCAGTTGTATACACACGCCCACATGCATGAACATACCCAGCTGACGTCATCTGTTATTAGTCAGAAGCATTTGGGTATTATCCATTATGACTAGAACTATCAAATTCTATAGAATCCCTTCTTGCAGGAATGAAACATCTTCTGTTAAATTATTTATGACTTGTCCTTTTTCACTTTTACTTCCTGGAAGGACTCGAGACATTTAGTGTCCTTTTTAAAGAAATGGGTCAGCCTTTTTGGAGGATCAATTTTGAGTTTCACCCAAGATCCACACACTTGGGAGAATCTGACACCACCATGTGTGAGGGACTTTGGCACGTAGCTGTGTGTATTTTGGTTCTTAAACAAGTTAGAAGCTTCCAGCTCTCCCTGGGAACCGGGAGTAGCACGAATCGTTAAAGTCCACAGAGGGTCTCTAAATCCCATTTTGGTCATTGGTTGCATGGCCTTCCAAACCTTCTGATGGCAGCTGCTAAGGCAAGCCACTACTTTGGTTTCTACTTCTTCCTCCACCTTTGCTCTTTCTATGGTGGAGACTTGCCCAAGAAGTAACAAGAGGAAGGGGAAGCAGGAACAACGAAGCACCTGTGTGCTTCCGAACTGGCACAATCTAGGAGCATCAAAGCTTGGATCAGGCAGTTTTCTGCCTTAGCTTTGGAACATCCAAAGCACTGTTGGCCTTGCCACATGTGTGAGTGTGGGTGTGTGTGTATAATATTCGCTTTTGGTCCTAGATATTAGTTACAGTATCTAGCCACATAGTGTAGCAGAACCATCGAAAATATTGAGAAATTTTCCTTAATTTAAGGGAGTAAGAGGACAGACTTTGAATATTAAGCCGTTCTTAAAATATACTTAGTATGTGTTTGTGTATTATAGATGTAGATACATGAAATATTTCCTTGCTGGAGAAAATTTAGAAAAGATAGAAAAATTAAAAAATAGAACTTGTGCCCCCTGTCACTTACAGAGAACTACTGTTAATATTGTGGTTGGTGTCCTCATCTTTCATCAAGTACATGTATGTGTATATTTTAGAAAAATTGGGATCATGATGTTGATACACTTATAAACCTGTAGTTTTAATTAACTATGTATCATGGCCATTTCCCTTGTTGTTAAATATGCTTTAAAGCAACATATGTAGTAGTTAGATAATATCCTATGCCCTGGCTACATTGTAATCGATGTGATTAATATTTTCTTTCTGGACTTGTTCTTGTTTCACATAATTTTTAAACTAATATTCTCTAGTGAATATTGTATAAAAATATATTCTTGCTTATCTCTGGTTATTTCCTTAAGCCAAATTTCTAGTTGAGGAATTTCTATCTCAAAAGGTCTAAGCTCTTGGTCTGTATAGCTAAATTGCTTTCTATTTTTTTTTTTTAAGATTTTATTTATTTATTTGACAGAAAGAGAGAGAAAACACAGGTAAGGGGAGCAGCAGGCAGAGGGAGAGGGAGAAGCAGGCTCACCGACCTGGGAGCCCAGTGCGGGGCTTGATCCGAGGACCCCAGGATCATGACCTGAGCCAAAGGCAGGTGCTTAACTGCTAAGCCACCCAGGTGCCCCTCCCCTTTAGCTTCAAGGAGTTGAGGGGAAGGTGGTGTCTTCATCACATCATTCAAATTTATTTCAAACTTTTCTGAGGAGGATATGCTCTGTGCCCTCCCTGCCCTGTGACAGAATGCCGAAGAGAGCAAGCAGGGCTCTCCATGAGGTCAGCCCTTCACACAGGTCTGCAGTAGTGGGGGGTGCCGAGGAAATGCCTGTAATAAGCGTGTGGGGGTGCCAGCCCCATGTTTTCCAAATACTTGCTGGTTAATGCCTGAGGGCTGGACAGGTGCTGCTGGGACCTGCTGGCTCCCCCCCCAACCCCCACCCCGCACTTCTCCCTCACGCTCATTCCTGCTGCACACAGTTGGCAGCTGGGAGAAACAGAGTCCTGGGTTCTAGGGCTGGTAGACAACGTTTTCAGTGTCAAATTGTACAAAACATTTTTTTTTTTAAGATTTTATTTATTTATTTGACAGATGAAGATCACAAGTAGACAGAGAGGCAGGCAGAGAGAGAGGGAGGGGGAAGCAGGCTCCCCGCTGAGCAGAGAACCCGATGTGGGCTCCATCCCAGCACTCTGGGATCACGACCTGAGCCGAAGGCAGAGGCTTTAACCCACTGAGCCACCCAGGTACCCCAAAATGTTTTTGAACATTAGAGAAATTGCAGTGATGCAAAATAAATAGATAGATAGATAGATAGATAGATAGATAAAAAATTAATCACTTTTTTTCAAAGAGCATTAGGGAATATTTCCATTTGGAGGACCTCTAAGAGAAAAGCTCTTAAATTCTTTTTGGGAGTGACCTCTGGGTCGAGGACCATTTGGCTTTCTGATAAATGGCCTCTCAAGCCACCCAAGCATATCACCAGTCACTCATTAGTACTTCACTAATGTACCTTATTGGAACTTTAGTTTTAAAAATACAATGGTTGTCAAAATAACTTGGATTAATAGGAATATTTTAAAAGATTTATGACTTCCCCTTATCCATGTCTAATATTCCCCCCCATGGAATAATCAATATTAAGAATTTGGAATAAATCTTTTTCTGCCTTTCTTTTTCATATGTAAGTTTACATACATGTATATAATAGTTTTGGGTTTTTTTAAAACTATTTTTAAACAATGGAATTGCATTCTATACATTACTTTTATAACTTGCTCTTTTCATTTAATAGAATGCCATACCTTTTTAACAACTACAAAATATATAGGATTGATGCACTGTAATTTATTCTATCAATCCCTATTGATAGACATTCAGGTCATTTTCATCTTTCTTTTCTTCCTTATTTTTTACTGACACAATGCTGTTGACATGCATATACATACATCTTTACATACCGGGGTTTTTATCTTAGTATAATAGAGACATAAAAGTGGAGTTCTGGGCCAACATATAGGTACAGTTAACATTTCAACAGATGGCACTGGATTACTATCCAAAAAAAAGGTTATAGAAATTTATAATTCCACCAGACATGTAGTTACAATGCCTCACCCTCCACGTTGGAGATTACCAGACTTTAATTTTTACCATTTTTTTTGGTGTGACCTTGTTATCTCATTATTAGGTATACTTTGAAAAAAATGCAGTTTTTCTATTATTTCACAAGGTTCACACCTTCAATGTAGGCATTTATATTAACACAGGCATCTCTCTCTCTCTCTCTCTCTCTCACACACACACACACACACACACACACACACACACACACAATTTCTACTGCCAACTTTTTCTTTTCTTTTGTCCGGTAGCATGGTGAGTGGGTCAGCTGCTGGAGAATCCAGGGACAGAAGGGATTGGTGAAGTCAGTTGGGGTAGAACTCAGCCATAGCATTTCATTTTTCATCCCACTGTTTTTTTTTTTTTTTTAAAGATTTTATTTATTTACTTGACAGAGAGAGATCACCAGTAGGCAGAGAGGCAGGCAGAGAGAGAGGGGGAAGCAGGCTCCCCGCTGAGCAGAGAGCCCGATGCGGGGCTCGATCTCAGGACCCTGAGATCACGACCTGAGCCGAAGGCAGCGGCTTAACCCACTGAGCCACCCAGGCGCCCCCATCCCACTGTTTTTATCAGTGGTGGGATTTGAGGATGGGTATGTGGGCTCCCAGTTTTTGCTTATCAAAAGCAGTCCCTTTCTGGACTCCATGATGGAATGATCACTTCTTGACAACTCATTATCTTTGAGGGGCAGTACCCGTCCCTCATAATTCTTAAAACCCCAGGAAGAATTACAGAAAAAGCTTCTGGGACACGAGTGTGAAGCTATTAATTCCCAAACCAGGCTGTATGTGTGGGGGGGAGAGAATAGATTCATGGTGAAGGGCACGGAGCTTTCTAGCTATGTGACCTTAGGCAAGTTAATTAACCTCTTTGTTGCTTCCATGTTCCCATGACAGATGGGGATAATAATAGTTTCTGCTTCATAGGATTATTGCAAATACTATTTCAACAGATGATTAAAGTCCTTCAAACCAGTGCCTGGTACACAGTAGAGACTATATCCATGTTTGCTGTTATTATTTTTATTAACTTTTATTATTGCATGCTGAAGGGGAATTCATGTCACACAGGACAAAGGCAGGGCAGCCCTCCTGGAAGAAAAGTGAAGCAACAGGCTGTAGAAAAAACAGCCACAGGAGAAGCGCCTAGAACCATATACGGTGTAGATCCTGTGGATACCGTGAATAGATTTTGACTTTCTAGCTGCTTGCTAAACAGCTCGGAGCGAATGGTCTTGATTGAGGCAAACACAGCTCTCTCCAGACCCAACTGTGAAGTGACCATAGTCCATCTTTGATCACTTCCTCCCACTCCAAGGCCTGCCCCCCACCCCCCATCCCGCTGGCCAAACCCTGCTGGGGCCTCCACAGCTTTGTCCAAGTCTTGGTTAGCTGGGACTGGCAGCTGTACCCAGGGAGGTGTTTCCTGACTGCTTCCCTGAGGGAGAATCTAAGGGGAGGGTTTGTCTGCGTCTTTTCAGGGAGCACTGATGGTGGCTCCTTGGCTTCTGGCTCCTGGGCGTGTATGTAAATTCCTTGAGTAGGGGGCAGTCAGAATGGACTCTTAGTATGGGGGGAGCTGTTATGACCTGAGGCAACTGAAAATAGTGCCCTGGAAGCGATATCAGCCCACCAGTTTGTAGGGCTCATGGAGTAGGGGAATCGCTTCTTCATGTTTTATAGGCAGCATGCTTACTTAAGCAGAGCGGCCATCAAGTTTTGAAAAATTTCCGTTGGAAAATGTGTATAATAATGTTATGCAAAGTAACAGGAAGTGGTAATAATGACAAATAAATAGAAAATATGCTGAAATAAATTCCACCAAAATGTTCATTGTGATGACCTGGGATTGATGAGATTATAGGAGCCTTATGTTTTCTCCCTTATCTATTTATGCCGTTTTTATATACAGGGTTCTCACTTTCCAAAATGAGAATGTCTTATCTTCTTTGATAGAAAATAGAGTAGTTGAAGGCTATAATCAATAGACCCATTAATACAGAAACAACCTATATGGCCATAAAGGGGGTATGGTAAAAACAAAATAAACAATGGTACATCTAAATAATGAGCTACTGTGCAGTCATCAGGTAATAGTGTGAAATAGAAAGTTTTTTACTACAGGTTCTTAAGGGGGTAAAAGTAGCATAAGAAACAGAATATATAGTAAATGCTTAAATAGCAAGTATAAATATATGTAAGCATATATATGTCTATACATTTCTGAAAGAACATAAAAATGTTATTACAGTTGTGATTATTGGTAATTCTTTTATTTTTGGTGTATCCATTATTTTCTAATTTCAGCAGTGAAACATTGGATTACCTGTATAATGAGATGTTTATATAATTTTTAAAAAACAAACATCCAAAGAATATTCTTAGGGCTAGGAAATCCAGAAAAGGATAGTGACTAATTATGTGTTTGTAAGCAATGCTGCCATCTGGTGGATCAAAGGCAAAAACTCACTCTTGCTTTTTTCATCAGGAGTTAGGAAATGAATGTCCTATTCTGTGTTGTGTTTCAGACGAACGCTTGGACAATTTTAGTGACTTAACAAAAGTGTTCCTTTGATTCACATGAAAAGAAGTAGCCCAGTGACCGAGTGGGAACTTAATTTTGGGTATAGCTGTTCCATTTTATTTAAAAAAATATTTAAAAACCTGTTTTACTAAATGTGCCTGTGGGTACGCTCATCCACAGAGAATTCTGAGTTATCCATTTTATTTAGGATTATTTACATCTTAACATAACTTTTTCCAACTATGTGACATAGTACGCAGTCCTAAATAACACTACAAATATTTGTGGAACGAATGATTATTTCTGACTGACTTAATCCAACTAATAGTTGGTGTATTTCCATGGGCTATATTTTAATTCAAATATGAACCAGGCAAAGCACCAGTTCTCTTGATAACCAAACATAAAATAATAAAATGCTTGACACGGCCAAATGAGGGTTGTTTAGCTGCCACTTTGGATAAACTACCCACCATAGGACTTCCTCCTTAGTCTCACTCAGCCCACTCACGAATTTGACTTTTCCTGCTTACCTTTCTTCTTACACGCATGAAAACCTAAATATCCGATGGTCCCTCTGTGGAAAAATATTGTGAATGTCTCCCCCACCGTATTCTTCCCAATGAATTCCCCACGCCAAGTGGCTAACTGGTAGACTGCTGCCTTTGAGAATTAACCCTGACTTTCCTCACCCCTTTCCCCCCAACAGGTGAACTGATCAACCTGGCCATGTACTGTGAGAGGATAAGGAGGAAATTCTGGCCCGAGTGGCACCACGATGACGACAACACCATCTACGAGTCTGAGGAGAGCAGCGAAGGCAGCAAAACCCACACGCCCTTGTTGGATTTCAGCTTTTACTCAAGGACAGAGACCTTTGAAGATGAGGGAGCAGAGAACAGTTTTTCCAGAACCCCAGACACGGATTTCACTGGACACTCGCTCTTTGATTCCGACGTGGACATGGATGACTACACAGACCACGAACAGTGCAAGTGATGTTCAGCCTCGCTGACCGTCTTCTGCCCGAGCTGCCACTTCCTGGGGGGTCTACCAGTTTCCCAGGTAGAAATCCAGCTCAGCTGGGAGGAGACCCTCGTGCGTGGCACGCTTCTCACAAGCTAACTGGACGATAGCAGCCTTATTTCTTTTTGTACAAACGAAACACAGAACCATTAAGATGGCTCCGTTTAAAACAGGCAAAAAACCAAACAACAAACAAAAAATGTCAGCATGGTTCCTGAAATCCATTTTTGTTTTCATTAGAAAACTAACATCCTGTGGCAGAGCAGGGGCAAGAACAGGTCGTCTGTGGATCCCGATTCCGTAGATCCCCTTCAGCCCGAGGGCTTAGCTGTGAGACGGACTCTCGAGCGCCCTTCCTTGCTTCACGTGGGTTCGAAGGAACCCGAGAAGTCATCAGGAGACATGTAGGAGACAAGGGTTCTATGGTGGCTGCTTGTATTTTATGTGTGTATATTGTATGTTGCGATAATTCAAATAAAATCCCTAGATATTCAGTGAACACCTACTACGTGCAAAGCACTGTGCTAGGTGCTAATCAGTATAAGTTTTCTTCTCAGTCCTGCCAGTGACTAGCTGTGTGATTTCGGGCAAGTCCCTTAATTCTCGTGTGCCTCATTTCCTCCACCTGTAAGGTGGGGATAACACTACTCTCCACCTACCTACCTCACAGGGGTGTTGTGAGGATTCATGGGGTAACATTCGGCGCTTGAAACCTCTTGGAAGAGCTGCAACGTAAACACCTTTTCTTCTCGGTTGTGCTTCCGACTTGCGGAGATGCAAAGGATCCACGTCCGGCCAGCAGCAGCCGCCGTCACTCGCCAGAGCCGAGCAGACGAAACACGTGCAGAGGCACAGCTGGGACTCGGTCCTCGTTCTTCCCTGTGATCTTGCTTGAATCGAACTCTTTGGCGGAGAGAACCTTGAACATGCCCTCACAGCTCATCAACAGCTGCAAACAGTCTTCAGTTCTGTGTGTCTGCAGAAGTCCTTCTTTCGTTGCCTGAACGCACGCTGGAGTGTTGTCCTTTGTTGACTCCCGAGCGTTAAGTTGCCCGTGTTTGGTTTATCTGAAGGGAGTAAAGCTCAGGAACATGACGGATTTCACGGAAGTGGAGGGGAAAGGATTTGGCTGATTTTTCTAAGCAGATGCTTGCCAGTTTGTAATGTCTTTTTTGAAAACAGACCTTGCGAGATGTGCTGAAATGATGAAGTGTGAAGAGAATCACGGCGCGGGCATCAAAGCACTTCGTGCAGTGCACACTCTATGCAGTTTTCCTAATGCAACTTCTCCGGTGTTCTCAGCCATTGCCCTGCGAGAGGAAGGCAATGCCGGGGACAAACGTTAATGTTTCTTAAGGATTTCCCATAGCCTCCCTGTGCTCCCTCTCCTTCCCCGTGGAGCACAGGGACCCTTGGGGTTACTGTGTTTGCTAAGGCCCTCTTTCTCTGAAGACATTATTTTTGGTGACTTACAACATTTTCCAGTGAAATAGGGGGTGAAGATGTGGCGGTAATGGTCGTGGATTTGGGCAGGAGAGTCAGTGTTCAGATTCACATCTGCAACCAGAACTGCTTTGCTTCTGATCACAGCGGGCTCACGGGGCGATGGTTATGCGTTGAGGGGCTCAAGAGACACTACTTTAAAGACAGCAACATGTGCTGGGACATGTTCATGTTCTTTGCTTGATAAAGACTCTTTGAATATGGCTTTTGCAAAAAACATCCTAAAATGCTGTGGATTCCACTGAGAGGTAAAGAGGGAGAGTTGCTGAGGCTGTTTACCATTGAAGCAACCGTGTAGGAGATGCCCTGAGTTGGACATTCTTACTGCACAGGAAACCTGGTTGTTAGTATCTTATTAAAACCATTCATCTTGGAGAGGACTGTTTGGTGCCTAATGAAAATGTGGTGCAGAAGCTATGAATGGAGGATCGTGTTTCATCTCCAGGGTCACTTGGGAGGACTGTCTGCTTCTGTCTCTAATGAGTGTGTTCCAAGGCCAGCTGGTGGTAGTTCCGTGTGACTAGGGAAACTTTGGGCTTGGAAATGCGAATTCGACAAACAGATGGACTGTTGACCCATCCATGCAAGGACCGAGTTGCCTTGTCCCCACTCTTAGCTGGAGAGAGTTGTGTTTGGAATTTTGCCTATGATTTATTCTTACTTTATAGCACCAGGTGTGTTGTATCTTTACTTCAAGAATGATTAAGCTATGATTGTGTAGAGTTGCATTTTTTTTTTTTTTTTTTTTTTTATCGTGCATTGCTTGGAGAGATGGAGAGACATGGAGAGACAATGTTCATTGTCATTCTATCCGGGTGCCTCTCAGGGGCTTGAATGGACGTTACCACTTGGAGTCTTGGGTACCAGCCTGACAGCTCATGACTGGGTAGCCAAACATTTCGGTGTGGTTTGGATGACCTGGGTAGGCTTTATTGGGAGGGCTTTAATTTTATCTTTTTAATTTTGATTTTATTTTTCATTCCTAAGCTCCCCAGATCTGAAGTGTTCTCCAATATGGCGAACAGGTGCTACTTACAAGAAAAAAATAACAAGAAATTAGGGGACATTTTGGTTATCTGGCTTACTTGTTCAAGTTGTGTTTTTGTTTTTTTTTTTTTTTTTTACTGGAAAGTAACTTAAGGAAAGTGATCTTCAATGTTAACAGACGTTCTAGGTTGGGCAGAAGACCCGCGCTAGCCACCTGTTCTTTTTTTATCCCAATAAATTTCTCCCCTCTCTCCCTCTCCCTTTGCCCCTCATCCCCACTCATCAGGATTGAGGAGCAGCAACAGTATCTGCATATGTCAGAGTAGATATAAGGGCAACATAAATTTATGCAGAGGTAAACCGTATCTTCAGAGTTTGCCATTTTGTTGTTGTAATGTAACGAATTGTGAACAGTGATGCTCCTGAGGCCAAGGGCTACCCAGGTGACTGATTATAGACTTAGAGCAACTTGAACTTGAATCACAACTACAGTCTGACGCTCCAGTGAACCCTGCCTGTGTATGCTGTGGTATTAGGTATTGGGATAGGATTCCTGAAGTAGTGTTCAAGGAAAGGAAGAGCTAGGGATTTTAGCTTCATGGGTCTTGTCTAGATTATTTGAGAGAAAGTGTAGAATTAAGCAGTGTATGGCTGGGCCATGGGTTGGTTGTAGGAAGCCCCTTACAAGAGAGCCTTTGAGGTTGTTATTGGCCCCGCATCACACGTGTGTTCATTTGCAGGGCAGGATCCGAACCGAAGTCTTTCGCCCGGTCTTAGATGGTTCTTGCCATGGCACCATTTTGACTTGGTTTCCTTTGAAAACCCACGTCCCCTGAGAAATTGCTCTGTTCCCATGGAGCCAGCTTGTCCCCAGTCTCTCTCCAAGAGTGCTTAGAGTCTTCCGCTCTTGTCCTCCATGTCCATTCAGTCCGGTCCAGGCCAACCTAAGCGATCTTTCGTTAGGGTTTACTCTGCAAGGTACTGCTAGGCTGTGCGAATGATAGCAAGTAGCCAAGACTCCTTATTCTTTGTTATTTATCTTTTAAGAATGCATGCCCATATGCTCCCTCACTGTGTGTTTACTGAGCACCTACCCTGGGCCTGGCCCTGGGATCCACCCTGGCTATGGAGTGGGGAACAGAACAGACATGGCACCCTCATGTTAGGTCATCCTCTTTTCCTTAGACTTCTGTGGTAGCCTCTTTTAAATGCTTGGTCACTTCCCTGATCCGTTCTACCCATCACCACTAATTTTTTTAAAAAGCTCTGGCCCTGAGGGCGTGCCATATTGCCTCAGGGTGAGGGCCGCTCCCTGGGGCCTGGTATCCTCCCCTCTTCCTTCTTCTTCTTCCCTGGGGTGTCTCCCACAGCTCCTCCATGTGAGCCATTCAGTGCATCCAGGTTGGATTGGTTGCCATTGCCTAGACATACCTCATTTCCCCCCTCTGCCTCTGCTTATGCTAGCCTCTCTCCTGAAACGCCTGCCCTTTCTGTCCGCTGGCCCAACTCATGCCCACCTCTTAAGGCCCAGCTTCCTCCGTTCTGCAAGAAGACTTCTCAGCTCATTATAATCTCCCCTCCCTCTAGAAACACAGCTTCCATCATCTCCTTCCCTGATGGCTGCATGGGAAAGGTCTACCCAAAAGCAGGCCACGTGCTAAAAAGCAGTGGTTTTAAATTGACCTCAGAGATGCCACTGAGAATCCTATAAAAGCCCTCTGCCTTTTTACCAGAAAAATACATATATGAAAATACACAAAATTTTACCCAGAAGTGCAGATTTAGAGACCTGAAATCATCCACGGATTCCTGAGGCGCTCACGGACCCCAGTTGAAGAAACCTTCTGTATAAAGAGCGTTTAAAAGTTCCCATGATTAGTGTTCATTCTTTTCTTGCCTTTGACCTATTCAGAGAGGAGAAAAATTGGTATGGGACATGCATGCAAGAGAATTTCTTACTATCCATGCCGTGTGTGTTGAGTGACAGGGAAGGAAGGGAGAAGAGGTGTCTTGCATTCATTGAGAAAATAGCTTTGTTTTGACAGATTTGGCATTCTGAAACTGACAAGGCTTTATTGTTATTGTTTTTGTCAGTTATCCTTAAACCATCCAAATATTGGTTTATCCGAATGAATTCAGGGCCCTGTGAGCTTCCTCTCAGCTCTTGAGCCCACCACTTCTGCATGGGTAGGCTGACCCGCGGGGGGTGGGGGGGTCAGGTCGGAGAGAAGAGGCTGAATTGTTCCTTATAGGAAAAGGTCTGCACAAGCACATTTTCCTGTATTCATCCGTCCATCCATCCATCCATTCATTCATAGGATAATTGTTGAGTGTATATTCAATAAAAGGATGGTGCCTTTGTTGATAGATAACTACTCAGGTTCTTCTGTGTCGCTGTTGTCGTCTTTTTCTTTTTTTACAGGGTGAAGGGATTTTTATTGCTCCTATCATCCAAGATGCGTTGCTCTTCCATATGTGCAGGGCTGTGTAAGTTGAACAAGAACCGATGAAAGTACATTTGAGGACAAATACTTCCAAGTCTGAACGCTGAACTCCGGCAACCCATCCTTAATAAGTTCAGCCGTCCATTATGTATGATTGTGGAGTGCTCGACCTTTGTTCAGTTGCTTCCAGCGGTCTGGAAGAAGCTTGGCAAAGTTTGAGAGGATCCCCTGGGTGGGTGCGACAGGAGGTCCCGCTTGCCTGGAGCGCTCTCGCCAGCGCCGGGAGTAAATGCAAACACATCGTGAATGTTTTCTTCATTGGAATTCCTTACCAGAAACTTGGGTTTTTAGTCCCTGACTTGACAGAATGTCTGAAAATTATTTAAGGTTCCTTAACCTTCAGGATAAGATAACTGGAATGAGTAATGTATCAACCTTGGTCTTGAGCAACAGTTACAGAGGAAATTGAAAAATCGCTTAAAGGAAAGTGACTCAGCTCTCTTGGGGCTGACAATGTGATCCCCTCAAGCATTCTGGCTCTTGCTAAGGTGGGGAACTTGTCCCCAGAACAAGGCTTTCTGAAACTTCTGTTGCTGGCTAGATTATGACGAGGAGGGATGCTCAAATTTCAAGAAGATTATTGCCCCAAATTGTAAAACTTTTAGATAAATGGAGGGGCCCATTGCAATAATGAACTAACTTATGAGTGTGGTCTAGCCAGCACCAACACTCGTGATCATTTTAGTGGGAGAAACAAGTTACCTAGAATAAGAGATTGGTAGAGACTTTAGTGTTCTTATGTAATTAAATAATGTCAGCAATGAACTTGATGGCCTTCTTGGATTTTTAAAAATTGTTGTTCCTGACTGCAGCTTTAAATATTTTGAAGCAATCCACTAATAGCAGAGCAATATATATTTATGATAATGGCTAATTTTATAAAAAGTAGTATTGCTAAATATGACTAATTCCCTTCTCCCCCGCCCCTACCCTTGCAAGCACACTTTTTTTTTTTTTTTTTACTTTGTGGTTGAAATAGAGCAACTCATTTATCAATGATAGTTAAACCTTTTCCTTTCTTTAGTGCTTTCTAAAAATTACCTATGGCTTTAAAAACAATAGGATTCAGCTCCTGAATTGCCATGTTAATTGGCTGTGGCTAAACAGATAGCAGAGAGAATGCAGTTGTTCAGTGGGGGGCTAGGAAAGAGAAATGCTTTGGATATTCACCATCTCCTTCCTCTTAAACAAAACAGAACAGAAGAGCAATGTAGACTCTTCCCTCTAACAGTTGTTCAGAACTGGAAGCGTTGTGCCCTGTTTGCTTCTCTCTCTCGATAAGAGATCCCATTTGGCTTATTCGTGCACAACCCACGTCCAGATGATTGTATTTTTACTTTAAGCAAATCGTATCTGAATTCTCTTGCAGCAATAAGATTAAAAACAGTGCTCAAATTTTTGAGGAATCTCTGCTTCCGCCGGGGTGACATGTTTTGTTCCTCCTGTCAAAACGATTACCTCAAGTAATCCATCTCACGGGATCATGCTTCTTGTAAGCATGTGTTTTCCCCAGAGATGTGCATCCCACGGAGTGTCGAAGACTCACACGGCGGTGATGGTGGTCATGGTGGGGAGGATGAGGGTCCGAATTCTTCACTTGGTGGTATTAGGATTTCGCGGAGTGGGAGGAGAGGAGGAAAGGGTGACAGATGCGACGGCTTCAGGCAGCCATGTGGCATGGCTGTGTTAGAATGTGTCAGGCACATCAAAAGTTGTCTCAGTGGTGGCGTTAGTGCCACAGTACAAAATCCAGGCTCATAAATCGAAAACACAAGCAATTTGTAGGGAAGGATTGTTTGTGGGTATACAAAAGACCACAAAAGATGGTGCAGGGAGCACTGAAGTAGCATTGATCTTTGTCTTAATTTATACACTCAAGCTCCGGGATTGTCCCACCTGAAGCCAAGTCTGGGAAGTTGGGGGACAGCTAAGAGCAGAGAGCTGGCCCCCACCCCGTTCCTTTGACTCTGGAACTTCCTTCTAGTTTCTCAAAAGGGTTTGTGGCATATGGTTTCCATTTTATAAATAAAAAATGTACAAAGTAATGTATATTTGTTTTATAGATGTATTTTAGAGGGAGACACCCCAAATCATCTGCATTGAGGTAGCGGTCTCCAAACCTTTGTGCTCATTCACCCCACAGTAAAACTTTCTGAACTTGCCCTTTGGTATATTTATTTGTAAACACACACACACACTGCTCACACTGCTGTACTGATACATACATTAAAAACCATGGCAAACATAGAACGTTGCAAAGACTATTCTCCTGTACTCAATAGAGTTTAGGGAGCAGGGCAAGGTGTATTTAGGGCTAGCACCTAGAAGGCTGTAATTGATTAAGGAATGTGTGTGTAACATTTGTGGAAAAGCGTATGTAAAATAGGCACGATCGTAGGTCAAGGAATGGATGTATGTGTGTATTTATTTTTACTGAAAATGGGCATTTTTGGTTGGGGAAGAGAATAGCAAAGAGCTATTTTTAATTCTGGTTTTGGGACCACTTGATCTAGAATGTTTCGAAAATTTCTGGAAGATTTCACAGTCCATGGATTTAAGCAAAATAAGAAAAGAAAAGAGGGGAAGAAAAACAAATTATGCAAATGTGGGATGTATTGCTTGAGAATTTCGGTACCCATCTGAAAAGCATGTTCCGATAATTCCTGGTAATCATTGTCTCACTGACTATATATCTCTCTTCTATTTGTTTATAACCCCACGTCTCCAAATGTGTAGAAGATGCACGGATTTATTTCCAGATATCTGAGGCAGGAAGGACTGAGGTTGGTCTCATTCAGACCCACATTTCAGCTACTTGGGGGCTGATGGGTGGAGGCGGCCTAGAAGCATTGAACCTGCACCATCTGTTTTGCAAATACAGTGATGGCATCTTGCTGAACAAGGGCCTCAATGTGGAGGTGGCATTCCAGTGTTTCTGGACCTATAAGTTACGTTAGCACAGTTATTGTTAGTAGTTTATAAAGCCATATTTAAACTTGTACACTTGATTGTAAGATAGATTTGAATTGTGCACTATGTTGATTACTGTATATAAATGTGGAAATTCTGTACATTTGGTCTCAATGCCGTATGTATTTGATGTGTAAATGATAACTCGTGGTTATGAAATAGCTTGCTGTGAATGTCTTTATTCCCATTTGCTTCTCTTTTGCAAATTTGAACGTTTAAACTTTACACTCATGAGGAAAATCTGAAATTTTTGCAGCCAACACTGTTAAGTGGTGGCCTTTTAGATGCTTGGGAAGATCTTTTCCTTGTAAGGCTCTTGTATGATTAAAACAGAGGTAATGAATTTTTTAGGCATATAACTTTTGGATCAGAATTTCAAACAAACGTTTTTTATTTTTAAAGATTTTATTTATTTCTCAGAAAGAGAGAGAGAGAGCACAAGCAAGCAGAGTCAGAGAGAGAAGCAGGCTTCCTGCTGAGCAAGGAGCTTGATGCAGGACTCGATCCCGGGACCCCAGGATCATGACCTGAGCTGAAGGCAACAGCTTAACCGACTGAGCCACCCAGGCGTCCCTCAAGCAAATGTTTTTTAAGTCGAAAACCAGGTCTTTGAATATGCTCTCCTACCCTCTCCGGGCTTTAGTTCTTGCCCAGAGCTTTTGGGGAGTGATGTCCACTAGTAGAGAGAAGAAAAGGAGAATGTGGGAGCAGGATACATATTAAGACCTTTTTCCTGGGCACTAGGCCTGGAGAGAGCAACTTTCTCTTTTATTAATAGTGTCTAAATGAATTTTTGTATCACTTTGATGAAGCTGTTATGATTCCCATTTTGTAGATGAGGAAGGAGACTTGGGGAGGTAGACTGGGGTCAAGTGGCTAAGTTGGGGTCAATTGAGGTTTTTAAAAATACAAATATTACTAAGTGCTCCACCCAGACGTGCCTGGCAATGAACAGCAAAATACAGCTGGGCCTCTGGGCATGTCAGGATTGAGGGAGACATTTAGGATGTTTGGAATCCTACGTAGAAATTTCACCAACTATTATTCACATCTTAGCATTTAGAGCAAATTGTAATACAGTAACATCCAAATCCCAAACTTCCCGAACCATGGGATTATCTATTAAGTAGAAATGGAGAGAATACTGTAAACCCACATTCTAGAGATAACAATTTGGTTTAATTTTTTTTTAATTTTTAATTTTTACTTTTGTAAAGATTTTATTTATTTGAGAGAGAGAGAGAGATCACAAGTAGGCAGAGAGGCAGGCAGAGAGAGAGAGGGGAGGAAGCAGGCTCCCTGCGGAGCAGAGAGCCCGATGCGGGGCTTGATCCCAGGATCCTGGGATCATAACCTGAGCCGAAGGCAGAGGCTTTAACCCACTGAGCCACCCAGGCGCCCCAACAGTTTAGTTTTTAGCCCTCGTTTCTCTCTTGACTTATGAATCCCAACTAATCAACCCTGCCTATTAACATAGAGCCTTATTAACATAGGCCCATAATTGAAAAGGCTTTGGGACAAATCTGTATCTACTTCAACTTAAGTTGGCTCCAGAACTTCTAGCCAACTTAAGTTGGCTTCTAGAACTTGTGTGGAGGTCTTGGACTCAAGCCTAGTGTCTGTCCCCTTAGGGAAGTGTGCTCTCCTTGATTTCAGAGGCGTCAGAAGGAAGTTTGCCTTCTCAACACACTGTGCTCTCAGAAGTAGAAGACAAATGTCTTGCTGCTGGTTGTACTGAAGATCCCAAGACTTGATTCTTCATAGTTTTGTCCTTCCTTCCTTTTAGAGGAGAGGCAGAGCCATTGCTGTCTCCGCTCTCCCACGGGCTATTTTGTTTGTACACTGTTTTGTTTGCCACTGTCAGCACCCATGAAACACTTCTTAGCTGGGCTGGTTCCCATTCGCCACAGACTTTTATTTCAAAACCTACCAAGGTTAAAGTAGCTGATCCCATGGATGAAAGAAAACTCTGGAAAACAAGGGAAAGAGGACCAGCTTCCTCCCTCATGGTAATGACTGTGTTGCTGCCCTGTGTGCCCACGAGGTCCCTGGTCTATATTTATGGTGGTGCGCTCATCGTGAAGACTTAAGGGGTCATCTCCAGTTGAGACTGAAGGGTTACCTACCCGGGCGTTGTGTTTGGCCCCGGGCAAGCACTCTAGGTAACCCATGCTCAGCATGGAAACATCCAGGGAAACCCTGACTAAAACAATGTCACAGGCAGCCTTGAAAGACAGGAGGGTTGAGGAAAGGGCCGTAGGTGGCAGGGAGCAGCTCCGGGCCCCTCCCGCGGCCCTCCCGTGTCCCGTGTTTATTGTGTGGAAGCCTTGCTCCTTC
This sequence comes from Mustela nivalis, assembly GCF_964662115.1. Classification (NCBI taxonomy): domain Eukaryota; kingdom Metazoa; phylum Chordata; class Mammalia; order Carnivora; family Mustelidae; genus Mustela; species Mustela nivalis. The sequence goes on from NC_139024.1 coordinate 31,523,368, forward strand.
CTTCTCCACCCTTATGGACCTCCCTCCTGCTAGCTGGCACATTCCAGGGCCAATCGTGGGCATTTGAGGACTGCTCAGGAACAGAAAATCCAGACTCACTAGTGGCCCAAGCGTAAGAGGGGGGGAAGTGGGGAGGAAGACTGGACCAGACAGTTTGGAATCATCCCTCTGAAGGTAAGGAGGGCTTCTGAGCTGGGGAGGAACACAAGGAAAGAGTACTTAAATAAGATGTGTCTGCGGACAGCCTGGCTGTGCGACCAGTTAGGCAAGGGGTGGCAGGAAAGCAGCTGGGCCTGATCCCAGTGGCTTGGAGCAAGGTTGGAGGTGAGAAGCGGGGCAGGGGTGCAGGGGGACCTGAGGGGGGCACCGCCCGCCTCCGAGTGCGAGGAAGTGCTGACTCCTGGATGTGGGGAAGGAGGTAGTGCTGGGAGACTGGGGACGCCCGGGGCCAGGTGCAGGCCATGTGGAAGCATGGGGGAACGTGGTGTTTGGGGTTAGCCACACCGAACATGAGGAACCAGCAGGAGACGCGGGTCTGGAACTTGTGAAGGGGAGAAAAGGGCAGCTGCAGCCCCCAAAGGGATTGTGAAAGCAAATGGGCCGGAGAGAGATGAAAAGTCTTCAGCAGCCTGCAGTTATGGACGTTTCGCTCACTGTCTTCAGGATACTGTCTCAGTAACTCCCCGGCTAGGCCACCTGGTGTCCTCATATACAAAGCAAGGGGTCTTCAGGCTGATCCCGTCCAAACCTCCTCTCATGGTTCCTGATGGTCGAATTCCACTTCTCTGCTCACTCTGATTCCACTTCCTGCTTTATGGATTCTCCTCCTGTCGGACGGGGGAATGTCATGACTCATCAGGTTCTAACAGCTAACATTTACATATCACTCACTACCAGCCAAATGCCGTGTGGTCTTGGCCACCTACATACCTGAACTCATTTACCCTTCACAGCGACCCAGTGAGACAGGTGCTGTCACTGTCCCCACCGCTTCGACCGTCATCATCTCCACTTTCCTCAGCATCATCACCATCAGCACTGTGTCTAGTTTATAGATGAGGAAACGGAGGCGAACAGAGGTTGGTTGTCTTGTCCTGGATCACTGCCGAGGAAACAGCGGAGCTGGGGTTCAAGAGCTTAGCTACGACCCCGCCGTGTGCCGCTAGTTCTACACTGTTCTAGCAGGTTCGCCACCAGACCACACAACCTCTTGAGGAGAAGGTTGTGAGGCTGGAGAGTGCTTGTGCTGAAGCAGACATGACTTAATTAACTTCTGCCGAGTCATCCTCAGCCAACTGTGCGGGCTCTGCTTTCTCATAGAACACACGCAGATTCTGTCACCAGGTCCTTGATCCACGTTCACACAGACCCTGGCTCTCTGTTGGAGGCTATCTGAGATACAGGTGATGCCTGGTTCATTGACTTCACTTCTGGTGGTCATGGCCATTGGTCCCACACACTTCATTCACCTTGACTCCTTAGAGAGGGAATTCCTGGGGGAATGACTGAAAAAGGAGAAAACACCCCTAAGTGGCAGGGTTCTTAGGGTTCCTACTGCCCGATGCCCAAAGGAGCTCTCCACACACCCTGCTGGCCCCTGTCTCTAAGCGAGCCTGCACACTTCCCGTCTCCAACCCCAGACCTGCCTGTACATATGCCCTTGGGATGCTGCCTGTGGATGTCTCCACCTGTCCAGATGGGAGCTGATCATCCTCTTTCCCTCATGTTTCTGAGCCTCTCCGTGTCTAAGCCAGACCCCTGGAGTCACCCAGTCCTGTGGATTCTGCTTCCTGCTGCCAGTTTGAGTTCATCTCCTCCTCAGCTCAGCCTCAACGTCTGGGGCTGCTGCCTTCTCCCCAGGTTCCTTCCTTCTGGTCTGCCTCCCTCAAACCCATTCTCCCTCCTTGCTGCCAAGCTATTTGCGAATTTGCGTGTCATCCTTGCGAAGGGGCCATGCTAATCTTCTCCGTATCTTTCCAGTTTTAGTGTCTGTGCTGCCGAGGCGAGCACTGCCAAGTTACTCAAGCAGGGAAAGTGGCCACGTGGCTTCCGTCATATTCAGGATAAAGTACAGGCACGAAAGGCTTTCCGTGACCTGAAACCTGCCTCCCTCGCTTGCCGTATTTCCCACGACTGCCCTTCCCGTCCTCCCACACCAAACTCCAGAGCTCCTATGGATTCGCCACTTTGTTTTACCTGTCATTCCGCCACTGAAGGAATGATGCTGTTGTAAAAAAAAAAAAAAAAAATTATTGGCATTTTTTTCCCCTCTTCTGTTCACATAGATAACAAATGGGTGACTGTAGTTGATTTTTTTTTCTGTCTTCTCTGCTGAATGCTTTCTTTTCACCAGACTTCCCCCAAGGAGAGACAGCCAAAGAGAAAGCTGTTCTCTTTCATTTCTTTGACATGGTGGGGAATAGAAAGATAAATCAGACACTGACTCTACCTTCACTGGCAGGTAAGACATAAAACTCCAGTAAAGGATAGATGCGGATAAATACCACAAGAGAGGGACAAAGAAGATGGCTTGGACCCCATGGTGGGGAGTCCTTCCAACGCAGGAACGTGCGAGAGAGGGAGCCTTCTGAGACTCTTTCTACTATTCTCTGGCTTTTGCCATGCTGAAGGTGACTTAACCTTTCTAGCTCGTCACACTTCCAGGGGTGCCCTCTCCCCAGCAAAGAAAGGAGGAAATGTGTCTTTCTTTGGTTAAAAAGACTTCCAGAAGCCTGGATGTTTAAAAATGGTGGTCTCGGGGTGCCTGGGTGGCTCAGTGGGTTAAGCTTCTGCCTTCAGCTCAGGTCATGATCCCAGGGTCCTGGGATCGAGTCCCGTATCGGGCTCTCTGCTCAGCAGGGAGGCTACTTCCTCCCCCCCCCCCTCTCTGTCTGTCTTTCTGCCTACTTGTGGTCTCTCTTTCTGTCATATAAATAAATAAACTCTTTTAAAAAAATGGCGGTCTCACGATCTGAGCTGTGATAAGTGTAAGTAAGGTAGGGCTGAAGCCTCATCTTTCTGAGATGACCCTCCGCTGTCAAGGACCCAGTCTCCACCAAGAGCATCTTAGCTTCATTCTATTAGCACTGAAGGGATAAAGGAGGCCAAGAGGTGTCTTGAAAGGGTTAAATGGCCACAGAGCACATCTGTGACAGGGAAGGTCAAGGTTTTCCAGCAGCTGCTTGGCGGCAGGTGGTGTGGGCTGACTGGGGGCCTGTACCTTATATCTTAGCATCCGCTAGATCAACCCCTTTCTCCTCAAAAGCAGCTTCTGCAAGTCACTGTGCAGCAGCTTTTCCTATGAACGCATATGAGCTTCAACTCTTAGACGGGATGGAACAGGATGGGAACCCCACGCACAAACGCACATGGCTGTATCCTTATCAGACGTTTGTTCTACTCGTTGTGGGGTGTTTGTCCCCCAGGCGGGGCTCTGTAGCTGGCTGTAGGATGTCTGATTTCTTGTGTTGGATAACTTTAAGGGTTTAGGGTTTGCAAGTAGGTAGAGGTCCGAAAGGAACGGCATAATCCCTTTATCCCAAAGCACAGTACTTGTAGCAAATGCTCAATAAAGATTGGTTACAGGAATGGACAGATTCTAAGATGAAAGATCGGATTGCAAAGAAATTCTCTGAAGTCTGAAGTTTGACATGACAGACTGTGCAGAGGCAGCCAGTAAATAACTCATCGAACAAACCACAGGTGACTGAAATACGGGGCAGTAATTTCTGTAGGCTCAAGTGGTTTATGCAGTCCTCAGGATCTCTCGATGGAGTTATGGCCCCGTAATTCAAACAGCTCCCATTTCCTTGACACACACAGACCATGGATCTGAATCCCGAATCCCACCCATGGTTGGCACTGCGCTTTTCTCCACCCCCGAAGCCTTACGCTGCCCCACAAAACCCTGTGCTGCAGCCTCTAGTGCGAGGTACATTCACCTATGCTTGGTTTTAGACTGTTTCTATGTATTACAGTGTATTTAACTTATGAATGAGACTACAGTCACTAAAATTGTGCATGGCTTTCTTTGGGAGCCTCGGAGGTTTATTCCTTTGAGCTCTCAGTTTTTGCATCCTATAGAAAGCAGAGCGATGTTAGTGACACTTTCTTGGCTTGAGTGTTGGCACGTATGGACTTAGCCCGATCTCTGCACACAAAAATAGAGGGAGAAATCCCTCGTAGGAGGAGATTAGATTTCCTTTTTTACTTTTTCCTCCTTCTACTAGAACTCTTCCCCTATAGGAAGAATTTGAACTCGTGTTATTACTGTTAACTTTCTTTCCTACACAGTCTTACATACAGAACCAGTACTTTAACATTTATATGTGTGTGTGTGTGTATATATATATATATATATATAAATAAATTTTTATATAAAGTATTTTATATAAATATATAAAATATAAACACATAATATGTAAATATATACATATACATTTACATAAACATTTATATAAATAAATAGAAAATATTTGTATTTTCTATATATTTTTATATCTATTTTAAAGATTTATTTATTTGTTTGAGAGAGAGAGAGCAAGAGAGAGCCCAAGCAGGGAGGAGGGAGAGGGAGAAACAGACCCCCTGCTGGGTAGGGATCCCAATATGGGATTTGATCTCAGGACTCCCGGATCATGACCTGAGCCAGGTCATGGCTTAACTAAGGCAGACAGTTAACCCACTGAGCCACCAAGGGGCCCTGCATCCAGTACTTTAAAAGCAGATATGTCAGATACGATTATAAAGCAACTTATTATTGTTTTTAATTTTTTAAATTTTTATTATTTTTTAAAGATTTTATTTATTTGTCAGAGAGAGAGAGAGAGCGAGAGAGAGCGCACGCACAAGCAGGGAGAAGGGCAGAGGGAGAAGCAGACTCCCTTTGAGCAGGAAGCCTGATGTGGGACTCAATCCCTGAACCCTGGGATCATGACGTGAGCTGAAGGCAGATGCTTAATGACTGAGCCACCCAGGCATCCTTATTATTGGTTTTTAAATTGCCCCTGCAAAGTCAGTCTCTGCAGGTCTAGTTTTACCCCTGATATTGGATGAAATTTTCTGTAAGCCTCATTGTTTATCAGCTTACTCTTGGAGAGTAAAAAGTTGGAGATCTCTTTAGTCTCTCAAAACAGGTGCTGTTCTGTCAGGCATACGTGCAGTCATGTAATCGTTAAACTTCTGAGCTGCATTCAACAGGGAAGCTGCTCCCTTGCTTTGCTGGAGTGTCCATTAGAAGGGCATGGAACTTTATTTTATGTCTTCTGTCAGCCTCTACCTCCTTCCCCCCTCCCCACTCCACACACTCATTGGCTAGCTGTAACTTCTGACCTTTCTCGGGTTAGAGCAGAGGGATGCCGAGGGAAGCATGTGCCATTACCTCTGTCTCTTTTGATGCTAAAATGCAGACCTTGCCACTAAAATGCTGAGCTCTCTATCAAACTCCGTTCACTAAGCTTGGCCTGATTGGAAACTCCCCCCACCCTTCCCCAACCTCTGCTAGACCAGCTTCAGTGGTTAGAGACCCCGCTGCAGAGTGGGGTTAGTCGGGGCCCGTTGTCCTGGGGACTCAGTAGAAAGTGAGAGTGTGCTCCTAATTTTACCTCCTGTAAAATGCAGCATATGCATGTGAGAGAGAACCAAATAATTTTTATGTGGGTTTGATACTCATAAATCTCTGGAGAGCCACTGATGTCCTCGCCTAAATGGGCAGGAATTTGGTGTCTTTTCTCAGGCTGGTTGTGGGCGGCCCTTACCACAGTGGCTCTGCTTCAAGCAACTGCCCCTTTCGTGTTCTCTCTCATGGACTTCTATTTCTTCTTTTATCATTGCAAAATAAGAGAATGAAATATTCTGTTAGTCCAATGAACTGGTTGATCTTACCCTTGGACCCTGAGGTACTCTGAAGCTATCCCCTTGGCATGAGGAATGTTTCCAAATGTCCTTCTTTTTCAGTAACCTAGAATGAAATGAACATCCATATATGAAAATCAAACATGTAATCAATCAGTTACTGGATAATCATGGCTCACCTTGTGCTCTGTTCTGTGCTGGTGATTTGGGGAGGCTCCTAAGGTAATTTTTTATATGGGAATATAAAATATGACAAGATATCTAGCAGGTGGGTAAGGAGACAGCCAAGGGGCTTGGTTGAGAGATTGACTAGTAGGAGACCTTGGCCTTATGGAAAGCTGGTGTAGTTTGATGGGACAGGTTAGTGGTTTTGTTTATTTTTATTTTTATTTTTGTTTTTGTTTTTGTTAGAGGGAGAGAGAAGGTGGGGAGGGGCAGAGGGAGAGAGAATCTTAAGCAGGTTCCATGCCCAGCACGGAGCCTGACATGGGGCTCTGTCTCATGTCCTTGAGATCATGATCTGAGCTGAAATCAAGAGTTGGATGGTTAACTGACTGAGCCACTCAGGTGCCCAGAGAAAGATTAGTTATTAAAATTTTTCATCTAAAGAAAAAAATGCAGGGTAAATTGTTCATAGAAGTTTACTTCTGAATTGTGATTCAGGGAAGTTATAATGATTTGTGTTTTAATTCTGCCCAGGTATAAGATTAGGGTTCATCTAAGACTTAGAACAATAGTAGAAATCTATGCTTTGACAGTCTGGCTGGTGTGTGCTGGGTGCATAGCTGTGCCTCCGATGGCTTGAATGCAGTGGAGGGGTTCTGGGACAGGGCAAGTGAGCCTGCAGCCAGGTCTGTGCAAGATATTGGAAGAACATGGTGGAGGCCAAAAGCACGAGCTCAGATTTTGTGTCTGGTACAATGAGGACTTTTAAGGGGAAGACCGGCAAGATGATAAAGAAGATGAACCCGGCAGCAGTGGGATTTAGAAGGGAAGAGGAGAGTGTCTTCTACATTTGTTCCTTCCTTTCCATTCCCATCATTGCTCTCAGCTTGGGTCCTTGTTGCTTCTTGTCAGAACTTCTGGCCTTGGTGGTTCCTCTCCCCCTGCAGAGGAGTTTCACCTCCTCCACCTGCTGGTCAAGGCTTCTGATATCTGGTTCCCAAATTCTTATCTTTCTTATCTTTTTGCTCACCTCTAGCATCTTCACGTGAACTCTGTTCTCCACCCAGAAAGCCGAGTTATTCAAAATGGTGTCATACCCTTGGCTACCTTCACAGGTTGGTTCATAGAGTTTCCATCCTGATGGCTTATCCGTTCCCGTTCCCTGCACGATGGCCATACAAAATTCACCCATCTCCAGGAAGTGTTCTTGCTCTGAGAAATGGTCTCTTCTTAATTTCTGCAGCACTCACGGTTTCATCTGTTCATGGAGCACCTAGCCTGTGCCTACATGCTTTCCTGTTCATCTCTTGTTGTATACCACATCCCACATTCTAGATTGTACACTTCCAGAAATAACACCCGAGTTTCTCTATTTTTTTAAATTTCCTCTGAGGCTTCAGTAAATGTATGTTGGGTAAAGACAGTGGAAAAGAGAGGACAAGACAGAAAGACATGAATGACTTTGGAGGAAGAGTTCACAGAACTTTGTGATTACTGACTTACCGAGATGCTTCTTGGGGACTTATTTTTATTGGTATTCTGTTTAAACTCTTGAGATAATGGGTTCCATATACATCCATACACCTGAGCAAAGATTCTTCCTTTTATTTGTCCTAAATTGCCCTTTATACTGATGATCCTATTTAAAGCATAAGGTCTATATGCCTTTTAAAGGTTAGGGCACTGTTTAGCCAGACGCCCAAATATTTATATACTGAGACCTACACGAGTGTTGTCTGATTAATACCTGTCTTCTTGGGAAAGCTGTGAATAATGTCAACATGAACTACATTATTCCTGCTAAAAATTCATCCATTTAGTTTAACTTGCATGTAATGACACCTGAAAGTCAGGAGCTGTTTGCTGAGCGCTGTTGCAATACTGTTGGAGCTCATTCATAACGAATGGCAATGAAGTACCTTCAGCATACCAAATGGGAGCATCAGCATAAATGGGAAATTTAGGGGCTCCTGGAAACCTTTAATAGGTGATGAATATAAAAGGAAAATGCAATGGGTCTCAGAGAAGCCCTTGTTTGGGAAAAAAAAAAGACACCTTCAGTAATAAAATTGAATTGGAAGTTAAAACTATGGTATTGAGCACATGCTTTACGTTAATGCCAGCTGAAATTTATCAAAATAGCTGAACAATAAAGAAGGTGGAGACGGAGCTATTAAGTAGGCCTGGGAGTTGCTGGGGAAGGGCAGAACCCTCCATTTTCTTTCCATCTTTCTCTTTTCTCCTTTTGATTCCTTCTCTTTCTTTCTCCCATTGCAAACATCAGCCTCCCCGCTTTCCTCCTTTCTCTCTCCCTCCTCTTTCCTACCTGTGAGCCTACCCTACCTCCTCTGCAGTCCTCTTCCCTCTCCGTTGTGAGTTTTAGGGTTTTGCAATTTGAGGGACCATGAGGCCATCTAATTTAGTCTCCTGCTTCTTCTGGATGGGGCTGAAGAGCCCAAGAGGAATTAACATAGTCACTCAAATCCCTCAGATGGTGAGTGAGAGGACCTGCCCAGAAAGCACCACATCTTCGTCCTGAAAGTGACTGGCATGTCCTCCGTGCCACTCATCCATCCAACGTGGAAGCACTTTCTAAAATAGCCGGGGACGGTTAGCTTCTTTGAGAATATTTCCAGGGAGGGTAGCCTATTTCTGGGTTGGGTGTCATATTATATTGTTGGTGAGGCACCTTATTATATAAAATTGTGATAGCAAGCTATTCTTTTGGTTAAATTCTGCCTCTCTCCGGCTTTCTTCTACTGTTCCTACTTCCATCCCCTGAATTTCAACGAAGGTTTTCTTTCATGTCCTTGTTCTTTAAATATGTGATGAAGTAGCTGGACCTTCTTCAGCCTTTCCTTCTGTAAACCAAATATCTCTGATTCTGTGAATGGTTCCTCATGTCACATGGCTTATCCATCTCTTACCCCTTTGCAGCCCTCTCCTTGGTGATCTCTAATCAGTGTCAGCCTTACAGAATGACAACAGATGCAGACACCATACTTCAAATAATATTTAATCCACACAAGCTGCAGTGTCATTATTACCTATCAAGATCTGGAAATTTGATCGGTTTATTAGTGCTCATCATGTTAGCTTATAGGGAGATTAGACTCCGCGGAAACCCTCACGTCTCCTCCATTTACATTGCCAGCAAGCCAGATTTTCCCAGCTCCTCGTATCTGATCATGTAGATGATTATAACATTATGTCTTCATCGCTATCGCCATAAAATTTGATCGTTTTGGTTTTGTGCCCTATTCCCCAACAACCTGGGTTCTTTCCGGGTTGGTAACTCTCATCCACATTCCTACATTTTACAGTGCACCAGCAGCTTCCTACTGGTGAGCAGCCAACTTCGATCAAGGTGTAAATTTATTTTAACTACAACTAAATGCCTGTACTGTCATAGTGATATCTGCCAGATAGGATGTTGTGAGAGAGTCACTTGCTATGGAGTGGAATAGAGTACTCCTTTGCTTGTATCAGTTAAGGTACATTTGATAGCAAGCAATAGAAATCAATTAGAAAAACACCTGGCGCACCTGGGTGACTCAGTCAGTTGAGCGTCCGACTCTTGGTTTCTGCGCAGGTCATGACCTCAGGGTCATGAGATTGAGCCCCACGTCGGGCTCCACATGCAGCAGGGAGTCTGCTTGAAATTCTCTCTCCCTCCCCCTCTCGCCTCTTCTAAACTAAATAAATACATCTTTGGGAAAACCCTTATGTCTCACAGAGCTAAATGAAGAATGGGGACAGCAAATCTCAGAATGCACAATTCTATAGGTAAGTATTCCATGTCTTCTAGAGATTGGTGAGCCCTAGTGTCTGGGATTTTCATTCTACTTTCAAGATCCTTGGTGGAAAAAAAAAAGATCTGATTGATCCCATTTGGGTGCCACTGAGAACCGCGGAGCTATCTTAGTTCCTGCTTCCCCTACTCTTGGTTGTCTACCTTGGCTCTGAGTCATGTAGCTGGAGGCACAAAGTATTGCTGCATATACATAGAACCACTGGACCCCGCTCCTGGGCCCCTGATTTCCTAGTGAAGAAGAAATAGTATATGCTGGTAAAGCCCACAGCTGCCTACTAAGGGCATAGCGAAGTATAAAGTATAAAGAGAGTGCCAAAAGAAGAGAGTGTGTTCATTGGGACATAGGAGAATGGAGCCTCATTAGTATATAACACAGCAAGGTTGGATTTTTCACACACAGCTATACAATCTTGAAGGGCAAAGATGGGAGTAGTGGCAGGTTTTAAGACACAACCAAATGTCATTTTACCATAGGGGTGAGTCTGCCGTCCTTTTGCTGACCTCCTTTGGCCAGCAAATAGTCATCAAATACTTATTCTGTGTTTACCATGTGTGAGTCATTAACAGAGGGGTTCGGGCAACCATGGTGAATAAGGCAGATAGAGTCTTGCTCTGGTGGGGCTTGAAATTCAGTGTGTGTCTGGGCACGTAATAGATAAGGAAACGGGAGAGAGAGAGTTTCAGATAACAGTGTTATAAAGAACACAAAACGGGGGAGTGTGAACAACCGACCTGATGCTTGGGCAGGGAAAGCCATTCTGAGATGATGACAATTCAGTGGACGCCTGGACATCTCAGGAGACTGTCATGTACTGATTTGGGGGGCTAATGACATCTGCCTTGTTTCGTGGCATTTTGAGTCCTTTTCTACCTTTCCATATCCTCAATAATTCTGGTATTTGCAAATGAATCACAAACAGAGCAAGTCCTCGGTAGATTGCTGTCTGGTGATGACTCTTGACACGGCTCTGAGAATCTGGTGGCTCTTGGCCTGGAGGATGAGGCAGTGGTCCTTGGAGTTATCTAGCTTGGTATGGACGTGTGCAGCACATGCAGAAATTTAGATTTCATTTCCAAAAGCTTCGAGTGGGAGGTTCCGACTGCCCAGTTGCACTGCCCTGTGTTGTCCACTGTTTTCCCATTGGCTCCCTCCTTAGACGCAGGTCCTGGAAGGACTTCGAGTTCTCAGAGATCAGCAGGCCCACATCTGCATTTGAAACTCGAGAAAACTGAGCGGTTGGGTGCCTTGTCTCAGATCACACAGGTAATTAGGGCTTCTCCTGAAGTTCTGACCCAGGTTTCTTGTTTCTGGTTCGATCCTCATTCTTCCAGATCACCCTGGCCCTGAAGGCAGAGGAGGTGTTTTTTGAGAACTACATTTCAAACCAGGATGGGATCAAAGTTCACAACTAGTGTTAAAAGAATTATTTTATAAAACTTCTAAAGATAAAATTATCAGTAGATAAGAAAATATTTTATAGCTAAATGTAGTATATATCAGTAAAATATATTATTAAGAATAATTAACAAGGGACAAATATTTTATAAAAATAATCAGTGATGGAATTACTCACACTGTGTAGTTGTGGGGAGGGGGGAAGTGGGTCATGGGAAGCTGCAGGGAGGAGCTGATAATGAACCTGAGTCTTAAAAAGTAAGTAGTAATTTACTAGGGAGTGGAGGTGGGAAGTACAGGGGAGACATCCCAGGGACTTTAGCATAGGGGGTGGGTTAGGGGATCATGTAGTGAGTTTGGAGACAGAGGCCAGAGAGGAGAGAAGAAGGCAGATAGGACCAGGGTGCTAAGAGCCTTGCTTGCTTTGTGGAAGGTTTTTAGCCATCCTATAGAAAAACTCCATTCGGGAGCACTTTCTGCAATTTTGGACATCTTTGATATTTGTGCTGTTCTATATGGTAGCCATAGGTAGCTGCTGAGCACTTAAAACGGGACTAGTGCAATGGAGGGTCTTTAATTTTAAGGAACTAAAATACAAATTTAAATAGACACACACAGCTAGTGGCTACCGTATTGGACAGCTTTAGAGCCTCAGAACACTGGTGGAGCCACGAGAGGTTCTAGAGAGGTGAGTGATGTCATTAGGTATATGTTTTCTGATTCCTCAAATGGAGGAGTCGTTAATGTGAAGCTGTGTTTATGCAATTCTAGGACAGTCAACCACATAAGAAAAAAATAAATTTCATTGATTTCTGCATGGACTAGCCTTAGAATGAAAACAATGGTGATTTGGGGATGGAGGATCCTCATAAAACAGTCTTTTCTAACGTGCATACCTCTGGGATCAGAAGGATTGCTCCAGTCCTAGTGTTAGGAGCCAACTGTATTGTGACACAGCAATAAAAAGATAGTAGTAAGTAAAGTACTATTTTATTAAGATTCCCCTCTTGTCCTTAGATTCCTAGACTATGCTGTTGTATTTCTGTAAGATTTCTGAAATTTTCTGTACATATCAAGTCTGTAATAATTTAAAAAACCCATTCTGGTTCATTTATCTGTCATTAGTTGAGTTGCAAATTACGTGGTGGCTAACAGGGAAATCTTAAATCTTTCATTAGCACGGGGTAGTCTCCAGAGAGGCTGTGACTTCCACACACATTTTGGATATATTCCAAGCCAGGAAGGGTATCTTTCAACGTTCCTAAAAACAAACCAAAACAAAAATCCTTTTCTCTCCTGGAGGGCTGAAGTCTGGTTTGGCCCGCTAGGAATGGGGCTCGGGCTGCAGTGGGGGACAGAGCATCTGCTTCCTGCCCAGGTTACTCTGCGTCATTTCAGCTCCTCTCCTGCTCCCCGGGGCCTAGTTTGCTTGATGTGGTTTAGGATTTGATGACAGGCCTAAGCTCCTGATTTCAGCTACTCTAGAGGAGATGTAACTCTCAGAATTGGTCCTGGAATACTTTATCGGGATATCTGTTCCCACCCCCATCCCCTTTGATTGATCCAGGGTTAAGCCAAGAGCCCGGATCCAGATTTGGACCATAGGAAAATGACAAACCATAACAAGTCAGATCTTTTACCGTTACTCCTCCTTCCCCTTCCCACTAAGGATGTACCCAGACTTCCTTTGAGTCCTCTGGGCCGTGGCCAGAACTAGACTGATTTTCTGGCACACAGGTTGGTTGGGACCAGGCAGACGTGTAGTTTTTCCAGATCCCCTCATAGAGGGGAGCAGGGCTTCTGGACACCATGTGTATTTCTCCCCCACCCCCGTTTTCACAGGTCTCTAAGTCCAGCCGACCAGAGGGGAAGGATACGGAGTCCCCCACAAGAGGGCAGCAAATGATTTCCATTCTAGTTTGGTTTCTGTTCTGCAGAGCTTCTATTTAGTCAGGAAATAAAAATTTGATGCTGATGGGAAGAATGGGACCCAGGCTTCATTTCTCTGTGCAGCTTCTGCACATTTCTCGTGTAGCCTTGTTAGTACAGCTTATCGCTGGAGTGTGGCGAATCCTGAAGGGTGGTCTCCTAGCCCAGGCTGGCAGGACAGGGAGGCCCATAGGGACCAGGCCTTCCTCTCTGCTCAGCTTTCAAGGTTGGGATTTATTCCCGAGGAAAGGATCACCACAGACCTGCATTCAGGATTTATTTTCTTGTTTCACCCTCCTTGTTCTGGAGGATTCCTCAGACGAGGCCTCTGCCCAAATTTTCAGATACTGCTTAGTTGTCAGCTTGCCCACATGGAGACAGAACAGGTGGAGATGTCTCCTGGGCAGAGAACGTTTCCTCAATGGCCATGATGGGGTGTGCTTCCCCGTTGGAGAATAGAGCCCACAATTCGAGGTTAAGACAGGCTTAGGCTAAGTTGGGGGATGGCCCTCACCCGGCATCTATTGATTACCTCCTCCTCTCTGCCCTACTTTTCCACAAGAGGGGCTTTCTGTGGTCTCTGAATTCGAAGTAGCAAATAATTATTAAGTACCCCGCTGACTTATTAAATGTGTGTGCTCTGCTGTCACCATGATATTTAATAACTGTCCTAAACAGTCCTATGAGGTAGGTATCCTTCCCAATTCCTAGATGAAGAGATTGACGCTGTGAGAAGTTAAGCAGTTTGTCACTTAGCCAGCGAAGGGGAGGAGCAGGAATTTGAACCCACATATGGCTGACTCCAGGACCCTAACTGTGGCGTTCCATTCGTCTTCTTCCTAGAAAGGCCATTAGTCTCAAAGACCTTGTAATTCAATGCAGTGTTTTCCATTTGGGTGCACATCAGAATTACCTAGAGAGCTTTTAAAAAACCCCAATGCCAGTTAGAGTCTTATCTCAGGCCAGAGAAAGGTGTGTGTGTGTGTGTGTGTGTGTGTGTGTCTGTGTGTGTCTGTGTGTGTGTAGGCAGGTGATGTCAGAGACACTGGCATTTTAAAAAGCTCCCCAGGGGGTGCCTGGATGGTTCGGTTGATTAGGCATCCGATTCTTGGTTTGGGCTCAGGTCATGATCTCAGGGCCGTGAGGTCAAGCCCTGCATCAGGCTCGGTGCTCAGCTGTGGAGTCTGATTGAGAGTCTGTCTCTCCCTCTACCCCCCCCCCCCCACCATTTGTGTTCTCTCTCGGTCTCTAAAATAAATAAATTAAAAATAAAGCTCCCAGGCAATTCCTCAGTGCAAGCAGAGTTGAGGAGCCCTGCCCTTGTGGAGGGGTAGGATGGGTGTGAAGAAAGGAGTAGACTTGCTTTGGTTGGGATCGCGTGCCCGTGTTGCTCACCCCTCTTCAACAGCAGCTGACTGTTCCTGTCGAGGTGGGAACTCACCTGCAAAAAAGCTGCCATTTGGTAACCGTTAGGATAACTCACATTTTTTCCAGCACTTGCCCCCTGTCAGGCAGTTTCACATTTTGGCCAGTACTCATTCGTTTAATCCTCTCGACAACCAAATGCCATAGGTCCTGCCTCTTCATCAAGTCCAAGATGCCTCAAGTTCGAAATGCATCACCATTTTATGTACATCGAGAAAGAAAGAGAAAACTCTACCAACAAATTTTAAGTCACTGTAAATGATGATTTTTTTTTTCCTGAGATGTAAAAATGTGAGAAAACACGCCTCTTAGAACGAATGAAACACGGTGGTGGTGGTGTCTCGCTTAGCAGACGAGGAAGCAGAGGTGAAGGGGGAGAAGCAAGGCGTCCAGGACCGCCCAGCTGGGCAGGCAGGTGACCGTTTACCAGCCCCTCAGTATTCCGCCTCCGTGGAATTTGTAATGGCAACATTAAGTTTCATGCAAATATGACCTAATTACTTTAATTACTCCCCTAATTTTAGTTGATTATATCTCGATGTCGGTTTTCCTATGTGTCTCTTCCCAGGGCATTGCCAACCATACATTAGGCGCTGACTGTTCCACAACCAATAATTCAGTGAAACCATCCCCCACCCCCGCCCTGATTCTCCACATGTCTCATGTGAGATTGATGCTGGGACATCCCAGGTCTCTTCTAGAATTTTCTCTTTCACCACTTGCTTTTTCACCACTGCTGAACTCCAGATGGCGTGATGCCCACATGTCGTCCTTGGCTGATTTCTTTGTGGAGCACCTCGAGACTGTCAGCCTCCCATTGTCATCCCCTCTGCACTCACCCCCCGGTTCTCCAAGACCTCCTGGCCAGTGGTTGTGCAGTGAGTCACGTCTTGGGAGCACTGCTTCCCACCAGCATCGATGATGACCAGAGGGCGTGAGCCCCGTTGAGGATCAGGAAAAAGTGGCTGGGGCTTTTTGATTCTGGGAGATCCAATCCTTTTCCCTGCAGACATCTGTAGACATTCCTCATGAGTGATTCCGGATAAGATATTGGCATTTCTACAAGAAGTCTGGCCACCTCTTAGTGGAAGCCTCTTTCTCTTCAGCAGCGGGATGCCTTTGGGAGTTTAAACATCAAGGAAAGTGACAAAGTTTATAGTTTATGGGGGAAGGTGGCAGCTTATCTCAGCTGCTCTAAAGTTTGGTTGGTCATACCTGAAAACAGTCCTCGCCTCACTTTGAAGAAAGTATAACTGAGCCCTGACTTCCCTGCCTTTATGAACCCTCTTCTTTTAGGTGGATATTCATGTTTTTCCACATACAGTGGGACCACTGCTGGAATGCCAGTTGACGGCTGGCCGGTCACAGGGCCGTGTTGCTTATTTTCTCTCACATGAGGCAGTTTTCTAACAGGTAGCGCTAGCATCTTGGGGTTCCAAGACCATCCCTGATTTACCGGAGGTACGTTGTTTCAGTTATTTATTGTTGCATAACAACCTTCTCCCCAAATTTAGTAGCTCAAAACAGAAGCCACTTTATTAGCGCTCCTTTGGTTCTGTAGGTTGACGGGACTCAGCTGAACAGTTCCGTTTGTGTCACTTGGAGTCTTTCCTGTGACCGCATTCAGATGGCAAAGGGAACTGGAGTCATCCGAGGCTAGACTGGGATTTTGGGAGGGCCGAGCCTGCCTCCTTCTCCATAGTTTCAGAACCTCCCCAGTTCGTGGAGTTTCGCCAACAGGATGGTCGGATTACCTACACAGTGACTCCGGGATCCCAAAAAAGCAACGATGGAGGTTCCCAGGCTTTCTCCAGGCTCACAGCTGGAACTGGCATAGTGCCATGTCTCTTCATTAGGAAGGCACAGGGCCACAGGCTAAAGGCAGTGGAAGGTTAATAAATGACACCTTTGTGGAGGGAATCACAAAGAATTCGCAGCTATCTGTAGTCTCCCACATATGTTCACATTTGGGTAGGCCAAGGGAGAGATCTGATCCCAAGGACTTTAGGGTGTGCAATTTCTTCCCTACTGTTACTTTGATAAAGATGTCAGACGAGTCTGTGTGCACTGGCAAATGTTTTATGAGGAAGAATCAGGAGCGATGCGTGGGTAGCTCTGTTGGTTAAGTGTCAGGGTCCTGGGATTGAGCCCCACATTGGGCTTGCTCAGTAGGGAGCCTGTCTCTCCTTCTGCCCCTCCCCCCTACTCATGTTCTCTCTCTCTGACAAATAAATAAGGAAAATCTTTTTATCTTTCTCTCTCTTTTTTTCTTTTCTTTTTAAGATTTTACTTATTTATTTGACAGAGAGAGAGATCATAAGTAGGCAGAGAGGCAGACAGAGAGAGAGAGGTGGAAGCAGGCTCCCCGCTGAGCAGAGAGCCTGACTCAGGGCTCGATCCCAGGACCCTGAGATCATAACCTGAGCTGAAGGCAGAGGCTTAACCCACTGAGCCACCCAGGCGCCCTTCTTTTTTTTAAGGAAGAAACAGGAAGTGTAGTGGACGGAAAGGGTGTGTGGTGTCTTTGTGCTTTGGGCATTGACTGTCTATTCCAAGTACAGAAACGGAGATAGGTTCCTAATTAACAATGAGATCTGATTTGCCTCTAATGGCTATAATTTATTTATTGTCATCTTTGCTCCATTTGGGCTGGTGAAGCCCTTTTCTCAAGTGTTCGTGCTCTTGGAGAGCTCACAGCAGAGCCCATTGTTGGGGTGAATGAGAAGAGAGAGTCTAGCTCTCGTGGAGGACAGGGACTGTCTCTCACCTACCTTTGCGATTGTAGCACCGACCACAGGAGCCAGCACAGAGAAGACAAGCAGTTAATTGGTTTTTGTCAAGCTACAAATATAAGGAACAAGACAGGGTAAACCTAGGTAGGCTTGGAGAATGAAAAGCACAAGAGCCAAAAGAAGAAAGTAATGTCTTCCTACACACCACTTCATATACCATGAGAGGGCAGAAAGGGAACTACTTGAGACTGTAATCAGAACAGGATCACCAAGAAAACCTTCATTGATGCTAGTAGAAAGAGAGAGAACTCAAGAAAGCCAAGTGGGTTTAGGAATAGGGAGAATGTAATGTAGCACAGGCTTCTCAAACTCTTATGTGCAGGGAAATCATGTGCAAGTCCTGATAAAAAGTGAATTCTTACGTAGGTTGGGGTGCTTTGGAGAGTCTGCATTTCTAACAAGCTCCCAGCTGTTGCTGATGCTGCCTGTCCAAGACGGATCCAGTGGAAAGAAAAAACATAAGAAGAGTTTTCAGGATGTAGAAAAGTAGGCAAAGCTTAGAGGTGGTGCTAGAAGATACCGCTAACAGAATCTAAGTTTTCTCTGATAACTCTTACCATAGGCACATTTCTGTAGCAGGACTGTGAAAGATCAGGAGGCAATTCTTTCTATAAGAAAGCTGTGTGGGAATGGATGGGAGAGAGGTTTTTGTCTATTTATTCTGTAGAACAGTAGCAGGTCGATTTCAGGTACTTTCTTCAACAATTCTCCACTCAACACTCCCCTCTCCCCAGTATATTGGGATTTGGTTTTTCTAGCATCAGCTGTAAAATAGTCTCAGAAATTCACTCCCGGGGGAAAATAGGGAATTTGCTCATTTTGAATTGCTGGGAGATTAGGGATAGATGCTGTGATGGCCCCAAATTCATTTGAAGATGAAAATGCTGTATAAAGTCCTCGGGTAACAAAAAAAGATGAGGAATGCTTGAAAAACTGGACAAAGGTCTGTTTCCTACTTAAGTTTATTATTTATTTTTGTTTTACCTACATGGCAAGACTTTAACTTTTCCAGTTCAATATGGTAACCATTTGAAGTAATGTGGGGTTACTTTTACTTCTAAGAATATGCTTCTAGGCTCCCAATAAAATCCTGCTTATCCTAGGGCCACTAGACACTGATGGACTAAAAGGGATATTATACTTGAGAAACCACTGGCCTCCAGCGTAGCTACACGGAGTTCTGTGTCTCCATTGTAACTGAGATGGATCGTGGAATGGGCACCATTACTTCCACGGTGAGGGCTGTTCTAGACTGTAATGGGAGGTTAACTCCTGTGCAGATTTATGACCCCCTAACCACCCCAAGGGACTGCTCAGATAGACAACAGCTCCTCTTATCACATCTCTTCTGTCATAATGTTGGAGATAGTGACCAAGGTCCAGATAAATAATAACACTTGAGTTCAATTACTGATTTTTCTATCATAGTAGTTATTTCGGGCAGATTCTCCCAAACTCTGTGAAATGTGGTCTTGTGTCTTTCATGTAGAGACCTGCTGATTTGAACACTCGTTTTCCAGATAATTATTTTCCTTGGTCTTGGATGGCCCCAAACCACGCCCTGGAAAGCTGATACTCTATCTTCTTCTTTTAAAGTGGTCCAGTTTAGATAAGGAAACATGATTTCAGATTCTTATCCAAAGCCTATGCAAACCACTTCTGTTGAGAAAACTGGTCCATAAATCTTACAGATCCAGGATCTTCTCAGGCACTTACATGGGTTCAGGTGCATCAGAAATATTGATACAGTCTGTCCTTCCAATTACAGCATTGCTCCTTGAAGTCAGCCTCTAATTGCGAATACTGGGCAGCAGTATGAAATAGAAAGGAGAAATCCCTGGGTGTTCCGAACTCTAAAAAGAACTGTTTAATTTCCATTTCAGCTCAACAGTTAGTCTTCTCCAAAGGCAAAGCTTAGTTTGTCCTCTGGGGCTCACCTGGCCTTGATAAGAAAGAGGGCCACAGCTCCAGGGGCCACAGCAGAAGGCAGTCTGGTTGAAATCATGGTCCGTCTGCCTTCTCTGGCAAAGTTGGACTGCATGGGCTGCTTACAGGTGGCCAGTTACATGGACAGTGACAATGGTGTACAGATGACTGATGTGCGTGACTTGTCAGGGGAGGACATTGTGATAACTGCTCCCATTTATTGGATACCTCCTATACACCAGGCTGGGTGTACTCATCATATCACTTAATTCCCTCAGTAGCCCTACGAGATGGGCATTGTCTTTCCCGCTTACCAGTGGAGGAAGCCACAGACTGGGGAAGGGAGATCTTCAGCTCTCTGCTAGGATCAGAGAGGGAAGGTCCTGGTAATACAGCCAGCTTTAACAGGGGTGAAATAGTAATTGGGTTGGTCTTTACCTCCAACCTCATCTATCGCTTTGGCTTCTTTGTCCTGCCCACAGCTCCCCCACCCCCAACGCTGCTTTTCCCCTTTGGGAATCCAAAGACCAAAGAGGGCGAGAGGGGGAAAAAGAGGAAGGAGCAGAACATGGGGATGATATCAGTGCTTCCAATTAAGAAAAAAACAGCACAGACTGACAGTGGAGGTGAATGGAATAAACCTGCCCCATCTGAGTCCTCTAGGCATGGACACATGTGAATATTTTTTCACAGGAAAGAGACAGGAATCACCTTCTTTGACTTCTTTGCATTATTCTTTGGCTTGTTGAATAGGAAGAAGAGCAGGAATGGAGGAGAGGCTCCCTGAGGCCAGCTCACTTTGGCATTGTTGCCAGTGCTGAGGATGCTGTGGTGTGGAAGATACAGGAATCTTCCATTAGCCTAGTGGGCTCGCTCCTACTCTCTAACTCTGAGCCAGTGGCTTCTATCTTACTAACATTCAGAATTCAGATTTTTTTTTCACCCCCCCCCCCAATAGAGGGAACCAGACTTTGGGGGAAGTACTTCCTTTCCTTTGTCAGATCTCCAGTCTGCCCCAGGGGCAAGGATGCTGCTGTGTGGGGCTTCGCGGAGCTGTGGGATAAGGCATCACAGACCTGGTTCTAAAAAATCGCATCTTCCTTCTGGAATTCTCCATAGCAGCTCTGGGCTTGCCAGGCAGCTTTTCTCCCTTCTTTGAAACTGGGATTATTTGCTAAGCAAAGGCAGCCCCATCTTGCTGATGCTCCGAGCAAACATCAGTAGCAAATGATCCTCTTAAGCAAGTGCAAGTGGCTGGAGGCAATGCTGGGGGCTAGAAATACGGAATGGACTCAAACCAAAACAACCCTCCGCCTCAATGCCACCGCATCAGAGGACCTCTTCAGAATACTGATGTGGGGAAGGTGCCTTGAAACTGCAGGCTGGTGGAATGGGAGAAGGGGCTTCTTTCCCCAGGAGCAGCACTGCTCGCATCCTGGGGCCCGGAGGCAGAGACTTTCAGCTCCTTTGCTTTGTCTTTCTGGCTGGAGAGAGGCCCGGGCTCCGAGACCAACTTGGATGAGGGTTTAAGAGGACTATCGAGTGGAAAGGCAAATGCCTTCTGTACATTCTGGCTTCTTGATTGCAGGACGCAGAATTCCTGCAAGCCCAATGGACTGTTTCCCCGTCTCTTTCAGTAGATGGCAGAAATCCCTGCTACTTGAGTGGATGGTCTGTGTCTCGATTTTGGAAAATAAAACCTTTGGATATTTTTCACATATTCCTTGTTACGTTGTAGCATTCCTGTCTGCGGTTTCTAAACCACAGGAATTCTCTTTTCTGACAAAGGCCTGGGACTGAGCACTTTGCATGGAAGGGGTCAAGGAATGTTGATGGCTGGTGGCCCTTCTGTTATTAGGCTACTAGTACTAACACTGGATTATTGACATAAGGGGAGCACATAGAAGTGGGATCACACGAGGGTTCAAGATTCTCAACCGTAGAGCTATTTGTCTATGGGGTGGATATGTTTTCAGATGCTTGTTGGAATTGCCCATGATATTTGATGTTTGCATTTTTCTGGAACCCCATCTCGGTTCTCCTTTACTGGCATCATTAGGGTCCCATTTGCTCCAGCCGGTTTGATTTCCAGCCTCTGTTGTCTCCTCTCCCAAGGCTGGCTCTTCCTGAACACATCTAGCACTCATCCCATCTCCACAGAGGAGAGATTTAATGAGTTTTCAGGTTTCAGCATCAGTATTCTTCGGTGCTAGTATAGCCTTGTCCTCATGCCCCAATTCTGATAAGGTGAAGCTGTGTGCTGTTTCTGAGACCACGTCTCGGCCCGTGCCTTAGGTCTGAGAATTGAGCTTTTGTCTGGTGCTCAAAACCCAATTGTTGTTGTTATTTTTCATGGAGCGCTTACTTTTTGTGCTACTTGCCTCTTAAAAATTATTATGTTGAGGATCTTCCATTTATTTTGATTTCTCAGAGAATGGAGGTTCTGCTCTTATTTGCTGCCTCCCTATTCTTTCTCCCTGAATAGCTTCCACCTGCCGAGCTCTGGTGTCACCTGCCTGTCAGGGCTACAGAGTTTCTTTTGTGTCCCTCATTGGCAGTCTATTGCCTTAACCGCTCGACCACCTCTCACTCATGTCCCCTAATTGTGTGGCTTTAGAGGTAACATACGATCTCTTTATGGACTCTTGACTAAATGTCCATCCGTCCTTCCAGCCACCCACCCAACCACCCATGCACCCACTCATCCATCCAGCCACCTGTCCCTTCCTCCACCCCCCTAGGAGCTACTGAGTGCCCACTGGATGCCAGGCATCGCCTTCTGTGATGACATTCTTTAAAGACCGTGCTGTGCCTGGCAGGCCCGGTGTCCTTCCAGGGCATATAACCAGGTTAATCTTTCAACTGCATTGATCGGATCCAGTCACAGGACATTCTTCCCCGATGTCAGACCCTTCCAGCTGCTCTGTCTAGTTCTACTTCACTGAGTTTTCTTTCTTGCCCATATACGACAGTTGTCAATCCAGCTTTTTCTTTCTTTCTTTGATGATTCTGATCGTCATATAAAAATACAGCTGGTAATTCAGCTACTTTTAACAGGTTTAGTTAGTTAAACCTTTAACAGGTTTAGTTTAACATTTCAAATTCAATGATGATAAAGTCCATGGTATTTTCTGGAAGTTTGTTTATTAAGACTCAGGGTCTGGTCATGTAAACGTGCTGCTCTTGTTCTGGATACGTTCCGGTTCCTTCTAAGTTGTCCAATTAGTTCACTCATGCTTTCATCTTGATAAATTTTAATGTGTCCTTCTGAGAAATTTTGTACTGTTTTGTCAAAATCACTCATATTTTAAAGACCCTTCTGGAACAGTTGTGGAAAACACTTACAGAAAAAAACAAGGTGAAAAGGAGTAAGTGTATTGCTCCACTCAGGCAACCTCAGAGAGCGACGAGATCAGAGAAAGCCACTCAGCGCTCTCTCTTCAGACTCCTCAAAGGTAATTATTGTTCAGCTTTGCAAATCAATCGTTTAAAATTATTTCCTTTGAAGTGGTAGATTCGTTCTGCAAAACAGCAAAATGGTAGAAAAGAGTTAAGAAATTAGGAAGACCTAATAAAATTACTTGGTTTGAAGGAGTATGAAAAGACACTTAATGATCTGAAAATACGGTGCAAGGATTTTTTTTTTTTTAATTTAAAAATTAGTGGCATGTATAACAAATTAGTCCCTACCGCAAGTGTTAAAATGCAAATTAAGTGCTCAAGTCACCGAAGTGCTAGAATCCATAAATCTCTCGGAGGGAGGAGATTGGTCCTTTCGCAGGAAGACAGGTGGACTATGGGTGACGTTCTCTGGAAGGTCAGAGGTCCTGATGATGAGGGCGGAGACATCTAAAGTGAGCAGACCCCACTGGAATCCTGGGCACTTTCATTTAAGCTTCCAGACTGTGTGTTCCGAACAAGCACTTGAATAGCTCCTCTGGGCAAAGTGCTTAGATGTGGTGGCTGAAAGCCAGTTCTATTATCTCCACAGTCCTCCTCCTCTCTGTTAACTTGATAACAACTCACTTGATTCCCCAATGAAATGTTTCTCACCCGTCGGAGTCTTTGATCTGGCATGTCCGCGTCACATCAGAATCCGTCACCTCTCTCTTCTCTCCTGGCTCTATCATCTGACTCTGTTTCTTCTCAACTGCATGTCCCTTCACATTTGGATGATTATGTTTGAAAACACTGCCTTGACATTTTCCCTGTTGTATCATGTGTCTCGTGCTCCCACTCCCTGCTGGAAATGAGAACGCAGAGTTAAAAGAAACCCAAACATTTTAGTTAATAAGATAGGACAGAAATGTCCCTATTTGTGCCAGGCACTGGAACATATTCGAAGAGACACCCTTAAAAAACAAGCCTCTTCTCTAAAGCATTGCACCTAATTCATTAAAAGTAGCTAAATTTCAAGTCTAGAGGACTCTGAAGTCTGCAGAGACTCTGATTGGTTTATCCTCTTCGGCCCTTTTGCCAATTATTTAGTGAAGACCCACCTGCTAAGTTATATGGTTGTCTCTGCTCTTCCTTACAGCAGCAAATGTATTATTTGTTTTAGAACAGTGCTGCAGCCTGTCCTATGTGATCACAAGCATCTGGAGCCTCATCAGACTTGTCATTACCGCAGGTCCTACTTAGTAAGCACATACGTGAAATAGTGGTTTTCAAATTGGGGACACCTCAGAATCACCGAGGGAGTTTTAAAAATCCCAGTGCCCAGGCCACACCCCAGGTCAATGAAGTGAAAATATCTGGGAGTGGGACCCAGTCCTTAGTATTTTTTTTTTAAAGGTTTTATTTATTTGACACAGAGATACAAGACTATCTCTTGTACAGAGATCACAAGTAAGCAGAGCGGCAGGCAGAGCGAGAGGGAGAAGCAGGCTCTCCACTGAGCAGGGAGGGCTTTGTGGGGCTGGATCTCAGGACCCTGGGATCATGACCTGAGCCAAAGGCAGCCGCTTAACTGACTGAGCCACCCAGGTGCCCTAGTATTTGAAGAGTATCTTGGTAAACTTCCAAAGTCAGGTTTGAGAACCACTGGTGTAAAATCTACTCAAGTTGTGCTGTGGACAAGCCGTGTAGGCATCACCTGGGAGCCAGGGGGAGCTCTTGAGCCCCATCCCAGGCTTACTGAATCACAATCTGCATTTTATCAAGATCCCAAGATGTTTCACATGTACTTTAAAATTTGGGAAGCACTGATGGGCATGGAAGGGCTCTCTACTAAGCATTTTTTTATATATAAAGATTTTATTTATTTATTTGACAGAGATCAAAAGTAGGCAGAGAGGCAGGCAAAGAGAGGAGGAAGCAGGCTCTCCACTGAGCAGAGAGCCCAATGCGAGGCTCGATAACAGGACCCTGGGATCACGACCCAAGCTGTAGGCAGAGGCTTTAACCCACTGATCCACCCAGACCCCTTTTACTAACCATTTTTTAAAAAGATTTTATTTATTTATTTGAGAGGGAGAGAGAGAGAGCAAGCAGGGGGAGGGAGAAGGACAAGCAGACTCTGAGCTGAGTGTGGAGTCCAATGTGGGGCTCTATCTCATGACCCTGAGATTGTGACCTGAGCTGAAATCAAGAGTGGGATGCTTAACAGACTGAGCCACCCTGGTGCTTCATTTACTAAGCTTTTTCAGGTCGTTCATTTACAAATAATATATTATGTTTCCACAGTGTGCCAGGCACTACACAGGGCTCAAATTCATCATTACCCAGCCAAAGGGTATTTGAGCATTATTTTAGGAGAAAATTGAGGTGTGATCAGGCTAACTATCTCAAAAGAGGCTCAGCCAGGATCTGAGCTCTGCTTTCTGTTACTCCAAAATACAAGCTTTTCCCGCAATGCCAAGCTGTTTTAAGTTTAACTCTTGGATATTTCCTACGGCAAGCCTAGTACACAGTATTTCCTAAATCTTCACCTTATTAATGACATCTTTAATCTATTTGTCAAGAACAGAATTCAAGGTAAGATTGTCTGGTGAAACATGGAGCTCTTGGCAGAGAAACATAGGAAGGTGATGAGTTGTACGTCAGTCACTGATGCAGAAAGCAGGAAGCAGGATGAAATATTTCCCTTTGGTAACAAGTGAGTCCCAGGGGACCCACTGAATATTCATTTTAAAGAAGAAATATTCTCAGCGAGTTCTTTGGGGGCTCTTAGTGTTCCTGAATTTGGGTAACTGGTCTGGAAGAGACAAAATTGCTCTAAGTTCGCTTCACGTTATTTGGCAGACATTCTTGTCATCTCCCTCACTTGTTTGCCTCAAGGGCATCATTCTAGGGTTACTTGTTCCAAGATTTTGTGTAAACAATTCACGGGGACTCTAGTAGCTAGACTGTGAGGGATATTTGATATGACTGAAAATGTGTTCAACGATGTATATTGCATGTACTCGTATTATTTCAACTACATAATGAGAATGATCTGCCACTGTAGTTGTCTTCCACAAATCTAACTCTTGGCTATCTCGTGTCAATTTCCTCCCCAAATTAGAGAGGGATTCAGTGGAATGCTTCTAAGATATATTAGATGGAATAACATGGAATAGGCAAAATAAACTGTACCTTTTCACTTAGTCTTAAGTATTTTTTCCTGTCATTAAAAAACCATAAACATGTGACAGTATTTTTAAAAATACTGTTCAATATTTCTCATAAATAATAATCTAGGGTAAGAGATGGGAAGTCCTCTTTCCCCAAGTCCATGCCAATGCCTGAAAATGATTCTAATTGACTGTTTGTGTCCTATTTCCATCTCCTGGGAGATGTATAATCTGATTGGCCAGTCGGAACCACGTACCCATTTCTGGGTTTGAACATGCCATCAGCTAGAAGGGAAGCGATGCAAAGAAAAAGTCGGACAGATGAGAAAGTAAATGGGGAAGACAGAAATCATTCATTGTTTGACAATCTGGGCTCCAGTGTTTTCAGTAATAAGATAATAGAAATTGGATGAGATAAATCTCTAAAAAACAAAACAAAACAAAACAACACTTCATTGACTTACCTGATTCTCAAAGTAATATACGTTGGTGTAAAAATTGAAGCATACAAATTTATAATGTAAAAGAGGAAACCACTTTATCTTCAATTTAGTAGATATTTTCTAGGCTTTCTCCCCCAGTATTTATTGATTTTTTAAAGATTTTATTTGTTTGTTTATTTGTTTGTTTGAGATACAGTGAGAGCTCAAGCATCAGGGTGGTGGGGGTGGGTAGAGGGAGAAGGAGAAGCAAGCTCTCCATTGAGCAGGGGAGCTTGATGCCAGGCTCGATCACAGGATCCCGGGATCATGACCTGAGCTGAAGGAAGATGCTTAACAAATTGAGCCACTCAAGCACCCCTCCCCCAATACTTATTTTATAAAAGTTCATCTACTATTGAGCTGCTATAGTGAAATACCACAGAATGGGTGGCATTAAAAAGAGCAGAAATCTATTGTTTATAATTCTGGAGGCTGGAAGTTGAAGATCAGGGGGCCAGCATGGTCTGGAGAGGGACCTCTTTTGGGTTGCAGATTTTTTGTTGTATCCTCAGATGATGGAAGGGATCTAGGGATCTTTCTAGAACCTCTTTTATATAGAAAGCAGTAATCCCATTCATAAAGGCTGCATCCTTATGACCTAATCAGATCATCCAAAAGCCCCACTCCCTAATATCATCACATTGGGGGTTTAGGATTTCAAAAATGACTTCTGGGAGAACACAAGCATTCAGTCCATCACAAAGAGTATGTACATTGGGAATATAAATAAATGACATCAAGTGACTCACCAAGAAGTTGTATGAATTTATGTTCCCTCTGGCTGTGACTGAAAGGGCTTGCTTCCCTGTAGCTTCATCAACATGAAGCACTGCCTGTTTTCTTAATCTCTGCCAATTCAATGGATACAATACA
This sequence comes from Mustela nivalis, assembly GCF_964662115.1. NCBI lineage: Eukaryota > Metazoa > Chordata > Mammalia > Carnivora > Mustelidae > Mustela > Mustela nivalis. The sequence goes on from NC_139024.1 coordinate 31,550,577, forward strand.
TCTTCATGTTCTAATCATAATTACCATTGACCTAGTTCTTCAATTTACCTTCAAGGCTTGCCATAAGGTGGTCCTGGTTTATAGAGCCAATGATCACTTCTATAATTTCATGTAAATTTTGGTGAAAATGGTACATTTGTAAGGATTTTGAAGGGTTGCACATGGGTCACAACAGAACAGTGCAAGACTGTACCGGACATTTCTGCATTTATGAATTCATTCACCAACAATTCATTGAGCACCTACCATGTGCAAGGCACTGTGTTTGGGAGTGAATATGAAGAAGTGATGAAGATAGATATGATTCCTGTCCTTTTCCTCTATGACGGGCAATGGATTTTGACAGTTGATTACCAAAAAACAAATAGGATGCATTGGGATTTAAAATAGTTGGACCTTGTTTGGAGAATTACTTAAGCTTGTTCGAGAAAGTGTCATTGAAACCCAAAGGGTAAGTTGGCTATAGGACTGAGGGCAAAAAGTATTCCAGGCAGAGGAGATAGATTGTGGGAAACCTGGGGAGGACTGGAACTGAGAAAGATGGTAGCCCATTTTAAGAAATCCAATCTGAGACAGAGAAAACAAGAGTGGTCCAGGCTGTGGTTGGATAGGTGGGCAGGGGGCCGGATCATGTGGGTCTGGTAGGCCGCTGTAGAGTCTGGGTCTTTTTCTGAAGGCATGGGAATTACCTTAAGGATTTAAGCAGCAAATGACAGGATTTTATTTGCATTTGAGAAGACCTCTCTAGCTGAGGTGTAGAGACTGGGTAGGAAATGAGCAAGATTAAGAATGGAGAGTTCCGGAGGGCTGTTGCAGTGGTCCAGCAGGCCGGGTGATGTCTGCACCCAAGGAGAGCGCTGGAGGTAGAGAAATGGTGAGAGATAAAGGAGAGGGGTGGGAGAGAGAATCAACAGCACTTGGAAGCCGGGGGTGGAAGAAGAGTAATGGGCGCATTTGAGAGAGGGTTGGCCTAGATGGCATTCGGAGTCCTTTGTTCCTCTGAAGTGATAACAGCCCATGAGGCTTGGGCACATACGAAATCACACAAACTTGAAAATCTTTTGTTCAGAAATGCACTTGGCCTTCCAGAGAAGATGACAGTCCTTAAACCCTGGAGGAGTCTTCAAAGCCAGCATAAAAATAAGCATAACAATGACAATAATAACACTGGTATATTGCTTTTTCAATATTTAAAGCTTCTTTATTTCTACGCAGGTTTATTAATATATGAATGGCATTCAGGGGTGCCTGGGTGGCTCAGGTGATGAAGTGTCCAGTTCTTGATTTCGGTTCAGGTCCTACCTCAGGGTCATGAGATGGAGTGCCCCCCCCAGGTTTCCCCTCTCAGTGGGAAGTCTGCTTGAGGTTCTCTCTCTCCCTCTGCCCCCTCCCCTCTGCTGGCACTCTCTCTTTATCTCTCTAAAGAAAAGTAATAATGAAACAAAAAGAAAAAAATAATAAAGGACATTTAATAAATTGCATATATTTAAAGACTACATTTCCCAAGTTTGAACACACACATATACAACCACAATACCACAATAAGCAAGCTACTGAACATATCCATCACCCCAGAATTTCTCCTCATGCCTCTTGGTAGATCCTCCTGGCCAACCCCATCCCAGGGCAAGCACTCATCTACTTTTTGTTGCTATGGATTACTTTGCATTTTTTAGAATTTTATGTCAATGGAATCATACAGTAGTGTACTCTTTCTGGGGGGAGAATTCTGGCTTCCTTCATTCATGAAGCTCTTTTATATACAATATCTTATCTAGTTACTGTATCAATAATCCTATTCCCATGAAACTGATGTTCAGAGAGGACAAGTGTCAAGGTGACCCAGCTAAACCGCAGCAGCATTGGCCTCGGAGCCCAGGCTCTCTCGGCTGGCACGCACAGCCTGCTGGGACACCCAGCAGAGTGTGCAGAGTCTCTGAAGTGCTACCTTGGTGTGGCTTGAGGCTAAGAGGAGAGGCTCAGCCCATGTCTCATGGGTTTGGAGGTTGGAATCATGACCTAAAGAGCTGAAGATGAGCCCCATACCTCCCACAACAGTGCCCATGGGAAGGGTTCTAGGGGCAGAGCAAACAGACACGAGTGGCCCGAAGTTTTGTGAGATCTTCTTTTGTGAAGGCCACTGGAAACTGGGCTGGTGGAGACAAAAGGGATCAGAGGCAGAGGCAGAGGAGACTCTCATGGCCTTGAAAAAAAGCCAGGGTAAACCTGAGTTCAGGAGAAGGTGGGAGGGGGCTCTGGCCGCCCACCTCTGTGTCAACCCTACCACCTCTGTTCTTACCTATTTTAGTTACTGTGCTTTGGGGTAAGCATCCCTTGACAGAAGACCTTTGTTCTTAAACAAGTTTGAAAATCATTAACCTGGCTTAATGTTCCGTTTAGAGGGGGAAACTGAGGCCTTGGTAAGGGTGGCCAGCTAAAATGCAGGCTAGCCAATCAAATTTGAATTTCAAATGTACAAAGAATGATTTTTTTAGTGTATCTCCAATATTGCATGGCCCTTGTGTAGGTCGTAATTAAAAATTACTGGTTTTTACTGGAGCCAACAAACCTGAGCCTAGGGAGTGTGACTGTCCTGCCCAAGAGGAGGTCAAACCACTGAGGCGTAGCAGGAGGTGTGTGACTGACTCCAATGAGTAGCCTCCTGCCCAGAAGTGGCCCTTGGCCAACTATGTTCTATAGAAGTACAAAGCCTCCCTTTGCTGGAGGCATAAATATTTTTGGCAGAGCCACACTTGTGTAGGTGCTGGAAGTGAGAGAGTCTAGTGGAGGGAGGCCTGGGTGAGGCCAGTGGCCCTGGGGCCGCCCACTGTGCCTGCCCTTTCTCTGTGAGTCCTCCTGTCCTCTCTTCCCAGCTGTGCCCTGAGGGATGGGGGCCCAGCAGCCCAGGACACTTGGGGCGCTGAGCCTTATTATGGATGAGAGTCAGTGCCTTGTGAAGGGGGCCACTGAGTCCTCATCCTGAAAGCTCTCTGGAGCACAGGAGAGAGGACAGGCCTGAAAGTTAACAAGCAAAATCACTCAAATGATCTCCCGTCTTACTCTTCCTCGACTCGGCCTCATTAACACAAGGAGGCTAATATTTGGCTCTGGAGCAGAGGCAGGGCTGAAGCTCTCTCCAGGGGCTCTGTTAAATGTCATAAATTGCGGGAGTACAGCTTGAGGGGGTTGTGAATGGCATCTGAGCCCGAGGCCATCTAGTAATATTTATACTGTGGAAGTTCAGCCTTTTTCCCCCCTTTAAAAAAAGTTTCTGATTTGTTTCAGAGGATGTCCATCTTAATCACTGTTTCTGGAGCTCTAATGGGCAAGATTCTCAGTTCCTGGGTACCAGGGGAAGGCCATGAAGAAGCGAGGCTTTGTACTGGGGGAGGTGCTCACTGGAGCCTGGATTCCGGACCTTTTATTCCTCCCAGTCCTGTTTGGGGTACAGTTAGGAAACAGGTCTCTAGCTGTCCTGAGCAAAGGGAGTCATTCTTATTCTTAGTCTATAAAATCCAAAGAATGAATTAAATATGCCTGGTTAGCCATATCTAAAGGGCATGAAACTCCTCAGCACAGATGATAGAATATCTCCAAAAATAAGAAAATAATAATGTACACATACCTAGAATCTATTATTTACCAGGTTCTCTGTTTTATGAATATTTATTACATATACATATATGAGATATATATATCACATACATTTGAGATGTGTGTGTGTGTGTGTGTGTGTGTGTGTGTATGAGATAATATACATGTCAGAGAGAGCTTATGTATATAACCATATATAAACATATACACACACATATATTCATTTCATTCTTGGAACAATACTGTGAGGTAGGTACTGTTGTTATCCCCATTTTAAAGACTAAGAAACCAAGGCTGAGGTCTTGGCCACTAATCTCTGTTGCTGATCCAAGCAGAGGATCGTGCTAGCTGCTTATACCTAGATTGGCTCCTGAACCCCAAAGTCTAGTATCCCAGGCCCCTCATAATTGGCCCCCAACCTGCCTTTTCAATCCTATCTTGCATGACTCATCTTTGGGCACAATTCGGGTATGGCAGGTCTCACTGTCCCTGAGCTCATCAGACACATCCCTCCTCGGAGACTCTCGGTCTATTGAGTATATTGTGAATGTTGTCCGCCCATCGATTCATTAAAAAAAAAAAAAAAAATCCACCCACCCCTGGATCATGTTCTACCTTGCACTCATGCCTCCTCAGGGCCATTCCAGGCCATCGAGATTTCTCTCTTGCTCTGAATTATTCAAGAACTTCTCCTCAGTTGACTAAGCCTCTACAGCTTGAAGTTCCTTTGTATTCCTACTCAAGGCTGGAGCTCTGTCTTAATGACTCATCTCTCTGTCTTGTTCCCTAACTAGGTTGTAAGTTTCAGGAGGAAGGAGGGTTTATATGAACGGAACAGCCCCTCTGTCAGAGATACTAAAGGATAAAGGGGCTGAGAGGGGGTTTTGCACTTGACTTTTAAAAGAATCACAGAAGAGGCAAGTGGTTCTCTCCACATGCGATTGGGTTGCTCATGGTGTCTCTTGGAATAGATAAGGTCTGAGACTTCAGACTAGGAGTAAGTGGACACTTACGTAATACTGGTCTTAATGCAAATTCTGTTTTCCTAAAATTATTCCATAAAACCTTTAACAAGACTTTAGAATTTCAGAAAGTTTGTGGTGTACAGAAACAAAGAGTCAACTGTGCAAGCAGCAGCCCCTGTGAGCAACCCCCTTTGTCTCTGACATGATTTTGGGCACCAGGGGACTCACGGTGTGTGGTATAACTCACGGCCTGTGGTACATCTCTGTTCTTCTGTCATTCTCCCACTAGAGGCCAGGAGATCCCACTCGTTGCCTTCTTGTTAACTGCAGAGTGGAGATTCTAGAGAGGCTGGAAGTCTGACTGAAGATGAAAGGGTTAAGTCCAGAGATGCTGACTTGGACTCTGTATCCAGCCATGGGTGGCTCAGTAGATTGAACTCATGCTTGTTCATGAGGTAAAAATGGGCTCTGATAGGGATTGAAAGGAAGAGAAAAAGATGCTGAGGTGATTTTGACTTTTGCAAAATTTGAGTCTTGCAAGACCTTTTTAGATGAACAGGTGGGTGTCTCAGAACACTTGTCACTTGTGAATCCAGAGAAGACAAACCAAAGGTGAAATATTTCTGGACACGTGTAAGCATTTTGTGTCTTTGCGCTTTGTGAGATCCCCAAGCTCATGCCTGTGGTACCTCTGGCCTCCAGGCCTGTCCTCAGCTTTCCTCTTTGCCCAGGGAAAGCTGTTTGTCCTCAAGGCAAGAGGAAGGAGACCCTGTGGGGACAGAGATTCATTTATATTCATCATAAAGATTGATACTCTACGTACAATCTCCGCATTGGGCCGTAAGTGTGAGTAATTATGGAATAATTACATGGGCTAAGGGTGGCCAGGATGTGAAAAGAGCAATTATGTGGCTAACTCCTCTGGGCGGACTTCACTCTGAGTTGAAATGAGATAATTTGAAGTATAACATCAAGTTTCAGAAGGAAGATTTCAAAGTCCTCTTCTGTTACACACCATTTACCTGTAACACAACTTCTTTGTTCCTTCTCAAAATTAGTCAACAGATACCAGTTTTAGGACCTAAAACAAGGGCAGAGACAAAGTGAATTCAAGACGGTGCTAAGGGAGGGCTTCCCTCCCTGCCTATGTGCATGTTTCCACTAGAAGCTTGAGGATCTTTCAATGTCTAGTTCAAATGCTACTTTTTCTTCAAGAAATTCTGTGTGATCTGAGTTACCTGGGGCTCCTCCCTGACTCTATAGCTGAATCCCTTCTACTTCTATAGTAGAACTCTGTGAAATCTGTCCTATTTTATGGCTTTTTGAGGATACAAGTAATAAAAACCTTTCCATAGTGCTTTGTGATTTATAGAGCATTTTCCACATATCTTCTCTCACAACAACCTGCTAGTGTGAATAGTACTGCAAATGTATAGACAAAGAAACAAAAGCTCAAATAACTTTAAACAGACTTCTAAACTAAATGCCCGCAGGGGCCAAGCAAATGCTAGTACAAAGTAATGTGTTCAGTCAGGTATGTATGAGTCAGCACAAGCTCAAGTATTTGCAGTAATAAAGCAATCCCCAAACCTTGGTGGCTTGTATCAACAAAGGTTTGTTTTACAATCAAGTTTCATGTTCATTGCAGGTCGACTGTGGTCCTGCTCCACAGATTTTCCCCCTGGGATCCAGGCTCAGGGGCAGGCACACTGCTAGGAGTGAGACAAAAGAGAATATGATGCAATCATGTGATAGCTTCTAAAGATCCTACTTGGAAGTGGTGTGCATCTCTTCTGCTTCCAAATCAAAACATGTCCTTTTCCTCAGGCCTCTCTAGAAGATCTGTACGAACCAGATCTCCATCCTGCGTTATGGGTTGGCAAACTCATGCTCATGGGCCACGCCTTGTTTTTGTGTGGCTTGTGGTATTTAGATTTGCAAAAGGTTGAAAAACTTGAAAGAAAAATATTTTGTGATGCATGTAAGTTAGATTGTAGTGTTTTTGTAAATGAAGTTTCACATGGGCAAAGCCACTCATTTGTTTGTGTATTATCTATGGCTGCTTTCATTCTAGGATGACAGAAATGAATGGTGGTGACAGAGACCGTATGGCCTGCAAAGCCTCGAATAGTTACTGTCTGGCCCTTTACGGGAAAGGTTGGCTGCACCCTGTTCTGTATCTGTGGTCAGAAGTCAACTCAGTCAGGTAGGAGCTCAGGCTAAGTCTCAGCTGCTTTTCATTGTTTGCTTGCAAATCCCTATGGACATTGTATTTGGGATCCAGGACCACTGCACAGCCCCGTGCATCCCAGGGGTGTTGTTCACGCAGGTCCCAGCATGGCTGAAGCCCCTGAACTTGGGTGGATGCATAAAATAGTAACTAAGGCAAACCAACCAAACAAACAAGCACAAAACCACAAAAAAATACCCCAAGTGATATTAAAAAGCAAAGGATAACCTGTAGAAATATTGGCAACAGTATGGTGGACCAAAAATGGATATTTATAATGTGTAAAGAGCTCTTCCAAAAAAAGATAAATACTACAAATAAACAAATAGATAAAAGTTATATTTAAGTAGCCGTCCAAATAGTCAATCTCACTAGTAAAGAGATGCCAGTTAAAACAGTGTGCTCTCAATTTCATCCATTAAATTGGCAAAAAGAGGGAAATGCCCACTATTGGCAAAGGTATAAAGAATAGAGCATATTGGAAAAAAAAGAAAGAGGGCAAATATTCTACAAATATGTATAATTTTGCATTGGCAACTTATTAATGCAAATCTAATGTTTAAAAACATTCATATCGGGGTACCTGGGTGACTCAGTTGTTAAGTGGGTGACTCAGTTGTTTGTCTCAGGTTATGACCTAGGGTTCTGGGATCAAGCCCTGCATCTGGCTCCCTGCTTGGTAGAGCGCCTGCTTCTCCCTCTCCCACTCCCCCTGACTTTGTTCTATCTCTCGCTGTGTTTCTCACTGTCGAATATATAAATAAAATCTTTTAAAAAATTTAAAAAATTCATATTTCCTGAATTTGTCTACTTCAAGCAATTTATCTTAAGGGAATTAATAAGTAGAGATGAACAAAGAGAATTATGCACAAGAACTTTTACTTCTGATGTTATTTCTAACAGAGAAAATTAGAAACAACAAATATATAACAGTAAATACTGTATGACCCTTAAAATTATTTTATAGAAGAAAATTGAGGGACCCCTGGGTGTTGCCATCAGTTAAGCAGCTGACTCTTGGCTCAGTGCTCTCTCTTTCTAATCAATAAATCTTTAAAAAAAAAAGGAAAAATTGATGTCATAGGAAAATGTTTAAGATATATCATTAAGGGTGGGGTGCCTGGGTGGCTCAGTGGGTTAAGCCTCTGCCTTCGGCTCAGGTCATGATCTCAGGTTCCTGGGATCGAGCCCCACATAGGGCTCTCTGCTCAGCAGGGAGCCTGCTTCCCCCTCTCTTTCTGCCTGCCTCTCTGCCTGCCTCTCTGCCTAGTTGTGATCTTTCTCTCTCTATCAAATAAGTAAATAAAATCTTAAAAAAAAAAAAGGTATGTCATTAAGGGAAATAAACTGGATACAAATAGTATACGCAGTATGTTCCCAGTTTTGTAAAGAATAAAACCAGAAAAAAAAAGAGAATAAAACCAGAAGAGACAAATGTATGAGCCTGGATAAAAAACTGGAATGTAGGAGCGCCTGGGTGGCTCAGTGGGTTAAGCCTCTGCCTTTGGCTTGGGTCATGATCTCAGGGTCCTGGGATTGAGCCCCGCATCGGGCTCTCTGTTCAGCAGAGATCCTGCCTCCCACCCGTCCCCCGCCTACTTGTGATCTCTGTTGGTCAAATGAATAAATAAAAGCTTTAAAAAAAAAAAAGAAGATTGGAATGTATTCACTAAAATGCTAATAGCAATTATCTCCGAGTTACTGGCTAATGATTGATTTCAAGTTTTACCTTTGTGCTTTTCTAATTTTCTCCCATAAATATATATTACTCTGGTCATCAGAAAAGAAAATGAAACCTATTTGGATTGAGGACATGTTGTACTTACAGGATGCTCCTGAGTAACAGTAGGGACCATATCGTTGTCTTCATTATTTTCTTCAACTTGGAGAAACTCACTTTTTTGCATGAATCATGGGCTCTGTTTTCCTAGAAAAAATTTACTAGAAAATGTGTGATTCCTGCTCACGCTAGAGAAGGAACATCCTGTTTTGGTCTTTCGTACCTGGGTATTAAAGAGAATATTGTGGGATGCTCTGAGGTGTTTGGAGAATTGCCTCAGTTCAACACACCGCTTGATTACTCCAGCAATGGCTTAAGACAATCAGGGGCCTGAGTGCTTTCTGAGACGAAATGAGCCAGCTCGGAACAGAAATGTCTTCTAAATTGGGGTAGGGCCCTGCAGCATGTGGTTTTCATTAGGAGTCAGCACGCTCCTCCAGCCCCTGAGAGGAGCTGATGCCTCTTCATCCCGGCGCACGCGCGCCTGGGCATCAGTGGGGAGCAGCCCGGTGTGGGGCCTCCCTTGGCAAGGTTGCCGACTGCTACTCAAGGAAATTGCTTTCATTCTCTAGTTTTCGCTACTGCTCGTCTGGCTCTGGCTGTCTGTGTAAATGAAATTCTAAGGAAAGTTGGAAGGAAGTTGAATACTGAGTCTGAGGCTAGAGATCTAGAAAGTTCTGAGCAAAAGCCTCTTCATTGTTTTTGGAACTCTGCTTTAGCCTGGCCTCTTGGACATGGTGCTATCACACGGAGGCTGCTACCAGACATCTCTGGTGTCCTGATATTTATTGCCCGCACCCCCCCCCCTTTTTTTTGAGACTCAAACTGTCCAGGAGTGTGATCAAGAGCTCACCTGCAGATGGGGGTCGACTGCGGGGAACTGGGAAGAAGCCAGGAATGGCTCCTGGTCAGCTGCAGGGACTGAGAGGGAATTGGTCTGGCCAGAGCAGCAGAGATTCCAAGGGGTAGAGAAACAGCCTAGCACAGCCCAGTCATGCCGTTCTTAGTGGGGATCCAAGACAAAGTGGTGGGGGCGGAAAGGGGGGGGTGGAGTTGGGGACGGGGGTGGGCAACAGAGAGGTGGGCCCCCAGCAGGGAGGCAGATCTCAGCAGGAGGAGTTACTCAGTGTTCTGAATACTCAGTGAGTAGCCAGTCAACAGGTTGCAGGGGGCTAGCCCCTAGGTGAGGGTCCGGAGATGTTGGATGCTTAGCAGATCCAGCATTGGGGCATGGACAGGGTCTAGCCCTGCCTGTGTGGTACAGCTGAAGGGCCATGGGCTTTGGAGCAGGACAGGCCTCAGCTCCATCCTGGCTTCTCCACCGACTAGCTGTGTGCTGTTGGTAAATGCCTTTGTGCTACCTGCAACGTTGAGCTCACATCACCGAGCTCTGGGGGCTTTTGGGAGAATTCCACGAGTTGAGGTAAATTGTATAATGCCTTCAGAACAGAGCAGACACAAAAGGGACCTTCTTAGCTCTCTTTTGCCCCAGTTTGGAATTAGAACTCGGAATAAGGCTGGGCTTACGAATGGAGAACCAGTGGCCCAGCCACGGTGGACGGTGGTGCTGAGGCTGAGAGCCAGCCTGGGGCTTAGGCTGTTGGAGGGACTTCAGCAAAGTGTTCCTGCTGGCTTTGCTACCGAATTTACCAATACTGAGAGCCACATCACTGAGCTATTTGAAACATCTTTTGTGAATCATGAAGGTAGCTGTCATTGATGAGCAGGAACATTTCACAGTCAATATGGGAAGTCATTCACAGACACAAAAGCAAAGTAGATTCCATTTGAGCTGGTCTCTTTGGTCAGGTCAAGTAGTTTGTCCCTGAGATAGAATAAGGTTCTTTAGGCAAGGACTGAGTTTTTAAAATGTCATATATATATATATATATATATATATATATTTTTTTTTTTTTTTTTAAGTTTTAATTTGTTTATTTGTGAGAAAGAGAGAGAGAGAGAAAGAGCAAGTTGGGGGCAGGGAAGGACAGAGGCAGAGGGAGAAACAGGCTCCCAGAACCTAGCTCTCTCCTGCTGCATTTTTCCCACTATGTGGACCCTCAGGCCCAGCTTTGCTGAATTACTCACTCATCCCTCTACATTGCCTATGGTTATTTGCCTCTGTTGCCTTGGTTCAGACTGTCCCTTCACCTGAAATCCCTACCCTCCACAAGCCGAATCCTATCTTTCTTTTAAGACCCTGCTATGGACTGAGTATTTGTGCCTTTCCCATTTCATATGTGGCAACATCAAGCCCAGTGTGGCAGTATTGTGAGGGGGCACCTTTGGGAGATGAGCAGGTCAAGGGTGGAGCCCTCATGAATGGAAATGGTGCCCTCATTCAAGAGGTCTGACAGAACTCCCTAGTCTTTCCCAATGAGGACGCAGCAAGAAGATGGCTGCCTAGAAGCCAGGAGGAGGGCCCTCAGCAGACCTCAAATCTGTAGACACCTTGATCTTGGACGTCTCTGCCTTCAAAACTGTGAGAAATAAATGTTTGTTGTTTAGAAGCCAGTCAGTTAGTGGTTTTATTGTTATCACAGCCCGAATGGACGAAGACAGACCCTGTTCCAGGACTGATTCTCCGTAAAGACTTCCGTAGCATATGCGGGGTTCACCACCCACATTCTTTTACCCCTCCTGGGGGACCCACAGGCGGGCTCTGCACACACTGGAGCTTCCTGCTCCCCGCCGGCCCTCAGCCCCGACTCTGGAGAGTCCTCTCTGGCCACATACCAGGGTCTGGGCTGCCAGGCAAAAGGAATTCATGTCCTAGGACACAGAGATGGGAGTTGGGGGAGGAACACTCTAGCCCCCTCACCCCTCCCCACCACGATTGTGAGGCAGGTTCAGCGCTCCCCAGGCCTCCCCTCCCCCTGGCCACGGGGGTGAGAGCCAGTTGTGGATTAACCAACTCATTAAAGTCCTCTCTTGGTTTTCCTCCCTTCGCTGCCTTGTGCTTCCCGAGATCCTCTTCCTACCGAATTGCTACTAGTACTCAGATCTTTGTCTCAGGACCCGCTTTTGGGGAAACAAACTCCAGACAACTTGCCTGATAGTCCAAATGCCAGTGATTTCTTCCCATTCCTGAGACACACGGCGCTCTATTGTACTTTTTACATTGCATCTATCGCATTTTACTTCATCTTAGAGAATTCCAGGACTTATCTCCTCTGTTAAAGTACTACCTTTTTGAGTGCAGGATACCCGGAGCGGGGGGTGCTTCTTCCGGTCCCCACATGGCCTCACGGCACTTTCCGCAGAGCATCCGTCCACTGAACAAGCGAGTCAGCAAATGGTGAATGACGGGACAGACAAATGGCAAGGCTCCTCCTCATGTTGCGCTTGATCAGGGCAGGTGTGGGCAGAGCACCTTCCAGATGCCCTGCATCCCCAATCTTTGTACATGGGAGGACCTCAAAAGATATGACTGAAATGGAAAGCAAGCATATTTGCCGGAAACAAAGCACTCTGCGTTAAGGGCCAGAGTCTTGCACCAGACTCGTGTCCGTTTCATGGTGACCCGATCCAGTGGCATTGGAGAAACACGCGTGTTCTGCTGTTGGCAGCCAAACCCAGTTTGCTGGGGCCGCACTGAAATAGCCAAAGCAGTCTGTCAGTCTGGGCTCTGTCCCTGTCTCAGTGAATGAGCCTCAGGACTGGCCAGCGGCAAGATGGAGACCTGCCTCTCTGACAGCTGTCAGCTGCCCGTGGATGGTGGGAAACCAACTCCAGTGGCAGCCTATCAAATTCAGACTGCTCTGAACCACGGAGGGGAAGTCTTAAAACCCCTCAGCTAGTGCCCTAGGGCACTGATCTCAGCCTGGAGGAACCCCCCAGGGGCCTGGGGCTTGGCTGGACTCCACTGGGATGGATGGGAGGGGGAGCCCAGAAAATTCTTTGGGTTGTGGAGGTGTTGAGGAGACGATGAGGCCCCGATTCGGACTGTCTGCTGCACAAAATGTTTTTGTGCTGGTCGACTGTGGGGGAAACCCAGGGTCTGGGTGATGGAAGCGGGGACACCTGTTTCCCACGTCAAGGGAATTGCTTAGTGTGCTAGCACGACGCCTCAACAAAAGGGAGCGGTGAGGGCAAGGACACTCACACACGTCAAGTCCCTGCCTCGGGTCACCGCTTGCCAGGAGTGGACATGGGAGCTGAAATCTCAGAGGGATGGTAGGAAAAGACAGACCTCACTCTGATGCTTATTCGTCCCGGGCCCTGTGCAAGTCGTAGAAACACGCTCAGCCACAGTCGCTTTCCTTCTCTCAGGAACGATAGCCACGACCGAGGACAAGTAGGGGGATTGTGAGAGACGAGGTGTGGAAAGCACCTGCTGCACGGGAGATACATAAACCCCGTCCTCACCATTCCTGCCCCCCTCTCCTTTCTCTTCCATTTCTTCTCATGTCCCTGACACCTTGAGAGGATAATAAACTAGAAAATATTCCTGAAGTATCTAGTTTTTTATCCTTGTCTCTAACAGATGGAATCGACCGGCCTGTTGCTTTGAACCCTGCAGAGGCACACGTGGGGACACGCAGGTTCCAGTCACTTGTCGTGAGCGGCCCAGGCAGGGAGCCCTTGTGGGGAGTCTTCTCCTGGTCTGTCCAAGTGCCAAGCTTTGGGCGCAGCCCTCGCCTGTGAGCCCGGGCCTGGGCTGGGGCTCTCCAAGGAAGCTGATGCTCCCATCTCCATCACCCGAGGCAGACCCTTGGCTGGAACCTGGGAGACTCCCAAAGTGGAAAAACTCAGAAGTAATCCCTTTGACAGAGAAGGTCTTGTATGTTCCTGCCTCCTGAAAGGAAGCAGAGAGAAGTCCTTTGTTAAAAAAAATAAGTCTCCGCGGACATCCCAGACTACTTCGAAAAGACGCTAAAATGAAAAACTTTGTAATTTTTAGTGTTACAAAGCCTGAAATTTAAATGTGGTCTACTTGATAACAAACAGGCCTGATGCATAGAGGGTGACCTTCAACACTTTCGTGGGGAGGTTGGGAACAATGAGGGCAGGAAAATATTTGAAAGCCAGATCCGTTTTGTGAAGGAGAGAAAACAAATTTTTGTAATCTCCTATTACAGATAAGTGAGAACTCTTTCCTGTCACAGTTTTGTTTATAACGTTGGCTGCTATACTCTCTATGACTTTATTAATTAATTATCTACATATCCTTTTTAGAGGAGTCATGTTTCAACAAAGCCACAAGGTGCTAGGTTGTGTTTCTATCATCTCTATTATGCTGGAGGGAAAATACATTTTGGTGTAAAGATAGTGTTATAATTCTATCTCGGTATACACATCTACTAATCAAGCATTATGGGTTATATTTGTATATTTTACTGGCACAAAGTTCCAATGAAAATAATGATGCTGACATTCCAAATATGCTTACGTATTTTTAAAAAAAAAAGAGGTGTCCAGAGAAAAATATTCCATCTCTTCTCGGCTTCTGCATGTAAATTTAGTTGTTGCTTAAAGCTATTGACCGCCTTGAGCGGGAGGTGGATGTGTGTGCCGGTGGTCGCCATGGGGCTGTGGTTGCTGTTAGCATGAGAAGTTGAGGTGGGCACGCAGATGGCAGGGGGCAGGGGAGCCAGGTCCGCTGGAAGGTCGTTAGACGCTCAAGCTACGATGAGGGGAACTTATGTCTTCTCTGATGTGTAGAACCAAAGATCAGTGCAGCCTTTTGTAGGAGGGCGTATGGGAGACTGGGCGGGTCCAGTCTAAGCTCATAGGTTCTCACCAGTGGGGAATCTCTCTAGATCATCGTCAGAGGGTGATGTGACTACAGAAAAACGATGAGGGGGATGCAGCATTGCTGCCCGGAAGAGGGAGGAAGGGAGCCACAAGTTAAAGAATGCAGGTGGCCTCTGGGAGCTGGAAAAGGCAAGGAGATGGTTTCTCCCCCAGAGCTTCCAGAAAGGAAGGCAGGGAGGTAGATACCTTGGTTTTAACCCACGGAAACCCACCTCCGACTTCTCACCTCCAGAGCTGTAAGAGTATGTTGTTTTAAGACACGCAGTCTGCCAGTTTGTTCAGGCAGCAGCGGGAACATAGTGCAAGAGTAGAGAATGCACTAATGACCACACACCTCTTAGCGTGCTGCTGGTCCCGGGACTCCTTGATCCAAAGGGCACCCCCTCCTCCCACATGCATACTTTCCCCGCAGCCTCCCATATCTCCAGACAATGTGACAGCGTCCCATATTTAAGTCAAGACTTGTGTTGGCTTATCTTGACTTTTATAATCATTTTCTCACTGATTAAAGGCAGTCTTTCTTTTTTCTTTCTTTCTTTCTTTTTTTTTTTTTTTTTAAATTCCGTTTCCTCAGAACAGTCCATTTCAAACACGCTTCTTTTGAAAGCTGTTCGCATGTGTATCTCCCGCACACTGTCAGGGTTTTGTACTCTGGGACCTTAGGAAATTAACTTTCACGTGTTACCATTTAGCTGTCATTAGCTGCCAAGAAGAGGAACTGACACCTTAGCAGACAAGATTTAATTCGAGCTTAAAAGAAAAGGTACCAGGATGCCACCGGCGCAAACCAGTCCTGGCGGAAGAGGGTTCAGAACGGCATGATTGTGAGTCAGATTGTGAGGTTGTGAGAGGTAAGAACTCAGGGATCGCAAAGCCGGCCGCCAGGCTCACCAGGCTCTCGCTGTGCTGAAAACTCCACGGGAAAGCTCTGGGAAGGGATGGCCCCTTAAAGGCAGTCGTTAGGCAGACGTCCTAAACGATTGTTTTTAAGGATTAAAATGAATATTTATACTCACAAGAATAAAGATTTTGAAAAGATCATTGGATCTGTCTTATTCTTTCCCAGAGTGTCCTTGCTTGCCCTGTTTTGAGCTCAGAAAGAAAGAGAAAGTGCAGAGATGGAGAGGCAGTCACTTTTCAAAGATAAAAATGAATTAAATTTCCACTTTTCAGCGGGTGAGAGGGTCACAATTTTTTTTTTTTGAACCACTATTCCCTAGACCCCTTTTTATCGTAAGGGTTTCTGAAATCTATGGACAAGAAGATAAATCTAAGGCATATCATTGCACTCTGTTTTTTTTTTTTTTTTCCCCATTCCACTGAATTTAATCATGTTTATGAAGCACCTATTATCAGTCAGGCATTGTATCAAGAGTTGAGAAAACAAATGAATAAGATATAATTTTTGCCCTCAGAGGATTCACTGTTGAACAGGGAAAACAGGCAAATAAATATCAGCTGAGGGGTTAATCCTACAGAGGAGTAAATATATAGTGTAGAGAGAGAAGAGAAGGGAGTAATCAAGGAGGCAGGATATCCAGGAAGGCTTCCTGGAGGAAGCAGTGTTTTTATTGGTAGTTGAAGCATCTGCAGGTACATTTTCTCCTACTGTTGAATGGCTGATTGGAACCCTTCAGAGTAGATTGGGGGCTGAGAGGTAGTAAGTATATTGACTATGGACTTTGATTTCAGACCTGTGTTTGAACTATGTCACCAGCTTCCTGTGCAACGTTTAAATAGCAACTTAATCTTTTAAAACCTCAGATTTCTCTCTTATAACATGGATCTATGAATAGTTGTCTATATTATATGGCTGTTTTGAGAATTAAATAAGCTAATGTTTTGCATATTTCTCAACATTTAGTAGAAAATATTGCTTTTTATTTTTGTCACTGCCTAAATATGGTCCTCCGAGAACCCATGGGCAGCTTTTTCTATTACTACAATTCTGACTAGGTCACTAATGTGTCACGAATATTAACCACATTTCCTCTCTTTAGCCAAAGACATTGGAGTCAGAATTGATCAGAAATGAGCAGTAGTACAACCAGATGGCGTTTGTGGGTGAAGCAGAGAAGGTGACAAGCAGGGTTGGCTTCACGGGCGTGTGGCCTGTGTAGTTGTACAGGGCCCTACACTTGGTTTCTGCTGTCAATGTCTTGAAATTCCTAATAATTTTTGAACAAGTGCATTTTCACTTTGCACAGATTCTGGGAGTTATGTAGGGCTCTTAGTGATGGGGTTGTCCCAGAGGAAGCCTGTCCCTTCTATGCCATGCTACTCTCTTGCTCTTGCTCAAGGGCTGTGGATCACACCCCTTCTTGAGGTTCTTCTTTAGGGAAGGACTGTGGAATGTCTTTCTATGGATCCTCTGAGGTTCCTGGTACAGTGTCAAGCCTGGACAAAACCCCCCTCCGCCATGAGGTCCTCTGGTCCCATTCTGAAGGCATTCACAAAGGTGAATTCCACACAGCCTCTGCCTCAGAGAAGCTCGCATTCTAGAAGGTGGAGGTCACTGTACATAGAAGCAATTATGGATTGATATGGCAGGAGCTAGAAGTGGGAAGATGTTCTGGGAGTTGGGGGAGGGGTGTGTGGGAATTACATTTATTGAACATTTACGACCTTTCTTTTGTGTGTGGTCTTGGCAGGAAGAGTCATTTTTCTCATGATTTCATTTCTTAGAATGAGGGTTCCAGGAAGGGAGGGGGTAGTGCAATTCTTGAAACTTGAAAAGCCACCAAACCTGGATGAGTTTGAAGTGGAGAAGTATGAATAGTTGCAGCTAACTCTACAGCCTGACAAACAGGCACCTAAACCCAATGGGGCCTTTGTCATAAGATCTTTTAACATATTTTCTAATAAATTTCCCGGGTTAATCTTATCCTTTTCATAATAAGTTTATCTCCCTCCTCACTTGCAAATGCCTCGAATGTTGCCTTTGCTAGAGGTGAAAGGATTCTAAAAAAAAAAAAAAAAAAAAAAAAAAATTAATGCTCTCATTTAATGCTCTCAATTATAATTATAAAACATTTTTATTGGTCATCCAAAAAGATGAATTGAGGGAAAAATAGGTTTTTGTCCCCCACCCCGACAAAAGAATTATACACTAATGTCTTGACTGGGAAAGTGACCCCCAAGAGTAAAACTGTTCTGTCTTCGTACTGAGCTCTGTGGAGGCAGGATGTGTGCCCTAGTGACCTTTGTCTCTGCCGTGCTCAGCACAGTGCCTGACACCTGCGAGGCCTCAAATGAGAGTTATTAGAGCTGTAGTGAATGCCTTTGGAACATGAGGACCAAAAAGCAATTTTGAAAGGTATAATGGACCTTCTACATCTTCCCTTGCTGCTGAAAAGTAGCAAATGGTGGCAAACTTCCAATCAGTTCAGAGCCCTGGAGTACATCTACCTTCAAACATCCTGGTTATGCCTCCTTGATGCCAAGCAACTGAATCAACTGATTTTGGTTTTCCCTGAATGGGCCGGTTGCGTGCTGTTCATGAAGACAGAATCAGTGGAGTGCTCCAGGTTCTCTTCAGTTACATAAAGTGAGGTCTGAACACCTTTCCAGAATATTTCCCAGCTGAGTGGACTCATTATGTTGCATTATCCTATTTAACCAAAGTGGTTACAAGTGGAAACAACAGACTGGGGTTCACTCACAGCCAAGGCACGAATATGTGCATCTTTAACAGAACCCATTGCTCTTTCAGAGCCAAGTCTCATCTTAGGAGGTTGACTTTGCCCCTTTGGAAATCACGGGGAGCTGAGAGCCCAGCTCCACAGACATTGATCTGGCCTTCTGATTCCAGTCATGTTCTCCAGCAGTGAAGGAAAGAGCATTTAAGGTGAGCGGGACCTCTGGGGATCTGAACTTCTGCTCCTTATTACCTTATGAGAAGATATAACACTTTTCATAAAATAATACCTAGCATTTGTTTTACTTGATGGGGACAGAGAAAGAAAGAAACACCAAGTAAAACAGAATATCTTAAAAATGCAGTATCTTTGTAGTTGAAGATCTGAGCTCGGTCCCCTGCCCTGAGTGTCTTTCTCCTCATTTGTGTAAGGAAGATAAACTTGCTGTTGATCAGATCACCACCATTGCCATCATCATTATACGGCAGACACAGAGCACTAGCTGCGTGCAACGTGACTTACAATCATGCTTTATGATTTATTAAAGAGAAAATAATTCTTTGAAGTGAATTGACTTTTCATCTGGGGAGTATTTGTCTTCTTATTTCGGGTTCACTTAGCTCGGGAGCAAAAGTAAATGGCTCATTCTCACTCCTGAATTTAAGCACATTTGTACACAACCTCCAAAGTTTTAGAATTCAACACTTTGGTGAAAAGTAAAAGCCAGTTTTTAGACTTTCGTAAAAACATCTCTTCTGCAGTACTTGTAATATTCGTAGTTGTAGTGAATTTAAATTAGACCAAGAAAAAATAGGTTAGAAGGCTTGGGCTGGAAGCAAATGCCACTCCCCCACCACTATCCTACCCCTGCCTCTCATCGTTTCTCAGTGTAGACAGTCGGGCTGACTTGTCCCATCTCCACTTCCATAGTCACCATCCACAGTTCGGGGTTGACGGAGGGGATCATGTCACCCCTTGCTTGAACTGACAGATGGCTTTTCCATTGCTACCCAGCATCTGATATAGTAGATGTAAAGTAAACTTCAGTTGGATTTGTTTGTTGAAATTCTCATCTATGATGCCCTTGGGCCATAAGGACAGAGTCAAAGAGAAAGGCTTTTGATTGATTACTAATGAGGTGAAATTTCCCCCTCTATGTTTACTGAACTTGTGTGTGTGTGTGTGTGTGTGTGTGTGTGTATGTGTGTGTGTGTTTCCTGGTTTTGTTCCTTATCTATTTTTCTGATGTGATAGGTATACTTTTCTTTCTTGGTCTCAACACATACTATTTAAACACTATCTTAGAAAATGTGATGGGCCAGTTCTTAGCACTGTTGGCCATAAATGTGTATGTGCGCACACACACACATACACACACACACACACACACACACACACAGCTATTCTGTGAGCTTTGCTTTGTGTCATCATTTGGTACATTGTGTGTAAACTACTTCAATCAAGACGTCTTAGTCTCATATTCTTTCCTTTAAAACCTTGCTTTTCTCTTCATCCCAGATCTAAAGTGCACATTGGTAACACTGACACTGTTTAGGCAGGTTAAGTCCCTCCAATGTAGTCTCAAATATGGGGCTAAGTGAATTCCTGCACTAAGGAGGTCCAGGCATTATGCTCTGGGGTGAGCCTTCTCCACTCCGCTGCGAATCCTCTCCCGGGTCCTCATGCTGCCCAGTGCCCCTCTCTGCAGTCTGCTCTGTTTTCCCCTCTGCTGTGCACAAAGCTGGTGGTGAGGCACTGGAACAGGAATTGATGTCCACAAATATTGAAGAGCACCTCCTGCACTCTCATCACTGGGCAACCTGTGGAGAAGACCTGGTCCAGCCCCCAAGGAGTGTGGCCTTGCTAGGTGGTTGAGTCGTAGAGACCCCATATGCTTCAGTTATGACACAACGAGGCCGTAAGTGCTTAAGGGTTTGAAGGAATGATTTAGATAACAACTGGTATTGGAATCAGAGAAAGGACAGATCTATGGAAACCGATATGGTGGGGAAGTACTGTTAGAGAAAATGGGGACTTGACATGGGTTTGAAGAGGGGCTATTTTGGATTATAAATATACATTGGGCAAGAAAATAGAGCAAGTGGGGTTTCCACTGCAGAGAACGGGGAGGTAAGGTGGGTTCGTTTCATATGGTCTCAGAGCCAGGGGAAGCCTGGGCTCTGTGCTTTTTCAGAGAGAGAGAGAGAGAGAGAGAGAGAGAGAGAGGGAGAGCGTGCCTGTGTGTGTGTGTGTTACACACGTGCATGTGTGTGAGGCAGGGGAGGAGCTGGGGGAAATGGAGAGAGAGAACCCAAGCAGGTTCCACACCTAGTGCAACAACCCACGCGGGCTCCGTCTCACAACCCTGAGATCATGCCCTGAGCCAAAGTCAAGAGTTGGATGCTTAACTGACTGAGCCACCCAGCTGTCGCTAAAACATGATTTTTAATGGGCATGTCATTTATATAATTTATATAATTGCCATTTTCTTGTTGCAATTTATTGTGTCTGAGCCTATTAGGGATGCTCTAGTAAAATACCACAAAATGGGTGTCTTATAAGCAGCAGAAATGCATTCCCACAGCCCTGGAGGCTGGAGTCTGAGATCAGGGTGCCTGTGTGGGCGAGGGAGAGCCCTCTCCTGGGCTACAGACTTTTTGCTGCAGCTTCACCTGGTTGAAGGTGGTTAGGGATCTCTCTGAAGCCTTTTGGATGGCACCAATCCCGTTACCTCCCAAAGGCTCCATCATCATTGGGGATTAGGATTTCAATGTATAAATTTTGGGTAGACACAACAACTCAGATCATAGCACATCGTTTCCAAGATCGTTTTTTCAATTTCAACTAATTTGGTGATTAAAAACATTGTACATAAGTCTTTGACTACATTTCTTTTTATTTCCTTAATATGGATTCCCAAAGAGGAAATACTGAGTCAAAGCACATGAACAGTTAAAGGACTCTTCATAATTGTGTCCAAATTGCCCTCCAGCTAAGTTGTTCCAAACACTCTAAACCGCGGTGCCTGCTTACTCATGCTCTCAGCAGCCTGATTATACTGAGTGCCATCAGTTGCAGAATCTTTTTTATTTTGAAACTCCATCTTCCTGTGTAGTTTTAAGTTGAATGTCTTTATTTGTAATGAGGTTGGATATTCTGAAAGCATTTGGGGGGCTCTCTGGAGGAGTGGGACTGGTGTGGGTTTATAAGGGAAGAGGGATAGGGATGTAGTAGACTTGGAAAGGAATTACTTACTGTCTGTGTGTCCAGGAAGGCGGGTGGGAATGTGGGAAGAGGAAGGAGAAAGGAGGTTTGGGCAGGATGGTGGTGGGGGGAGGTGTCTTCCTGGGAGGAGGGATAGAGTCAGGACATCCAGGAGCTACCTAGACCTTCAACTACTTAAGAATCTTGGGGTAGTCACACTCACTTTTATTTTGCTGGGGAAGCATATTCATAAAGAATACCATTCTTTTTTTCCCCAAAGTAAACTAGAAGACAGGAAAATTGTAAGGTTGACATACAGCACATTCCAAGTGGGACCCATTTGCTGGCTAAGCAGTAGATCAGCACAAATTATGAGCATTTAGACATGTGTTAACCTACTAATTGAGGGTAGGGGGACACTAGATGATGCGTTCTCCCTGGATGCCCTTGATCTTCCCCTCCTGATTCCTGAAACACCAATTAACACTCTCAGTCAATACTAGAAAACATATGGTGAGGATAAACACTACCCTATAAAAAATCTCACCCCTGCTCATCTCAGAACATTAACCGACCCATGCAGGCACCCCTAAGGGGGTGGCAGCAGCAAATTATAATGGAAAAGTTACTCTTTTGCTACTTAAATTTCGATTTGAGGAAAAGATCCTTTGGATGCCTAAGAATAATATAAGATAATTTGTGTGTGTGTGTGTGTGTGTCTGCGCGCACGAGCAAGCATGTACACACGTGTGTTGGTTGGGTCTTATGGTCTGTCTTACTCTCATCCTCACATGTGATATTTATTGTTCCTTTAGTATAAGGTCAGCCTAATTGCAAAGGTCCCTGGAGGAGTGAGTATATGATATAATGTGTTTTGAGAAATCATCCAAATACCTTCCCAAATGAAGTCTGAAGTTTTACCATGTGTCAAGTGTTTTCCCTTTCTCAGTGAGCTCCGATGCCATGGAAGATGTGGGAGTCCTTTTGCCTGGATTAGTCCATCACTTCCCACTCTTGAAAGGAGAAATGAGGCCATGTTAGAGGCAGGGTGCTCTGGTGGGCCCCATGGGATGGACATGGAGAATGGCATTGGGCCTCCGACTAAGGGTTCTGTAGGGACTGTTCTCTAGCCTGTGGTCCTTTTCAGCTCCATTCTGGGCCAGTGTCTCTCAGAACTTTGGGGCTTTGCTTTTCCTGATCTATAGGCTTGTCGTGGGCAGGATAATGGCCCACAAAGGTGTCCAAGTCTTAATGCCTTGAACTTGTGTGTGTTCCTGTTCATGGCCAAGGAAATTAAGACTGAAGGTGGAGGTAAGGTTGCTGATTACCTGACTTTGAGATCAGGAGAGTATACTGACTTATTCAGGTGGAGTTAATACAAGCAGGAGAGCCCTCTTAAGTGGGAGAAAGAGAAAGAAGGGAGAGAACCAGAGAGAAGAATGTGAGAAGGAGAGGGCCTCATGTTATTGGCTTTGAAGATGAAGAAATGGGGCCATGAGTTAAGGACTGGAGGTGGCCTCTAGAAGTTAGGAAAAACAAAGAAGTGAATTTTCCTTTGGAGACTCCAGAAAAAAACATACCCCTGCTGACACCTTGATTTTACCCTAATGAGACCCTCTTTAAACCTCTGAAATTCAGAACTGTATGATGATAAATTTGTGTAGTCTTAGGCCACTAAAATTTGAGGCAACAGGAAATTAATACAATGCCCAAGCAAGATGTCTGTCCATTAGCCTGGAAATCCAGTAGGAACATTGACAGAGCTCCCACGAAGCTCAACATTGTGTTTAGTCTCTTGGCTGGTATATGCTGATTATTTAGTAGAAACCCATCATTGCCAGGCATCGGGCACCGGCAAAGAGGCTGCAGAGTATATCTGAACCAGGCCAGCTGGGTTGGTGAGGAGATAACAAAGACACAGGGATGATACTTGGAGGCTCGAAGCAATTTTCTACTTATTGGGAGTTCTTTGTGTTCCCTCTTTAAATCCTTTAAGCTCTACTGTCCACTCGGAATGTTCCTGTTCATCCAACGCTGTTGCTTCAGGACGTTCGCGCTGTTCAGGACATGAAGTACGTGAAAAGAGGATTTTGTCTTCAAAGCACTGGGCTGACGAGAAACATGTATTCATTTATTCATCTCATGCACATTAACTTCAGGTTTTTGTTATAGAAGTGGGCATGAGGATACGTATCTCCTGCTCAGCAAAGGCAAACCAGTGTGAAGGTTGAGAGAAGGACATGGGGTCTGCCATTGAAGTATATACTTTCTTGCCTAGGAACTGAGATGGCTAAGAGGCTGACTTGATTACAAGGGAGACTGTGCCTGTTCCCTAAGGGAGGTATTAGTAGGGGGTGATGAGAGCTCAGAGGGTCAAAAATAAAATGAGTATGTTGGGACATTGCAGCCAATCTTTAAAATGAGTCAGATCATCCATTGCATGAGTTCATCCTACTTTGAAAGGAATCTAGTATTCAGGGCAAGTTTAGTTTGAGAGACAAAAACTCTCAGCACAGCCACGGGTGCAAACCAGCATTTAGTCTTAGGGCCAGAAAAGCTAAATACATTTTTTAAAATGGGTTCACTTTTTTCAGGTTTCATGATAATGATGCAAGTGTACAGTAGAGGCATATTGTCCTCAGACAAAGGCACTGGGCTATAAATATAAATGGTCAGAGTGTAACAATGTCCTAAGGATATGGACCATAGGAGGGCAACTCCAGAGTGCTTAAAATTGAGTTGCTTTGTTGTCTAAGCTCAAGTAATGAGCCAAGCAAGTATCTGTGAGTCATCCTACTTCTGTTTCCAAAACAGACTCACTGACCTGATTTAAGAGGCATTAAAAGGGACGAAGTTGACATTTGCAAATATATTTAACTTATTTGTCTCACAGGCAGAGAACATGTTGGGACAACTTTCAACTGCATTATGTGTGGTCCAGGAGCTTTGATCTCTTTATGTTTTCTTTATATTGAAAAAAAAGCTTTGAAGTTTCCTGCAATAATGAATACAGTAGACTCCTATTGTAATGGGTTGGTATGAAATTGATTTGACTCTACTAAGGGTCAACTCTTGCCTCCTGAGGAAACCCTCATGTGCTGTAAAAGCCTTTTGCCTCTCAGTAACTGAAAGGAAGAGTGTTAGTCATACTTCCTATTTTTAGTTCAGGGAGGGGTATTTATACCATTTAAGTTTCTCCTTCAAGTCATTGATTAGATAGGGGAGCTGGGCCAAAATGGCGGTCACATTGGCCAATACCTTGATTTCCATGCATCTATCTCGGGCTGTTTTGTTTTTAGTTGTAAATGAGTTTTTTGAGTGATGCTGGTGATTTTGACATGATGCTTTTTCTTATGACTATTCCATTGATTAGGAAAACTAATGTAAAACCTAAAAATAACAGTCTCTTGGATTTATATTATTCATGGATCACAGACAGGTTTAGTTTGATTTTATCTGACACTTTTGAGTATATAAAAAACAAATCTTGTGTTTGATCAGCTGAGTATCCCTTTCCAAGTTCTTTGCCCAGGTTTTCCAAATTGGACCAAGGAACTGGGAGCTTTATATCCCCCCGAGATCCTCCCTTGGCTGGCCCGTGGGACTCAGATCCAAGAGTTTCTGAAGGGGGATGGTATGTACCTGGGCTAGCCATTCTTCAAGGGATAGAATAAAGTTGTAGATATTATATTCATGTTTCCACTAAGCAGAGATAGTTTTCCTTTTCCTCCTAATTCTTTCCCCACCCTCTACCACGTCTGGTCCTTTTATATTTCCAGGCTTCTGGTCTTGTGGTATTCCTAGCTCAGAAGTGCAGGTGGATCACCAGGAACAGAGTACTCACATCTCTATGCTCATGCCCCCTTTCTGCTCTGAGATGGCCCTGTGTGAGTTATGAGATTTGCCAAACCCTTGCGAACTCTTTTGTGAAACCCTTACCCAGCAGGATGGGTCGTGAGTACCCACTAGGTCTTACACCTTCTGAGTGAGGCTAATCTTTATAGCTGGGTGCAGTGCTGACAAAAGGGTGGGGAACTGGGGCCCACCTAGCAAATATCGATCTCTCCCGCAGTGGACGGGCCATGTTTTACGACGCAGGGAGTGTGGCTGTAGACTGAAACAATGAGTACCGGAATTCCAACAATGAGACACGGGTCTTCACTAAACTCCAGGTCATTTTCTCCCACTGGATTGACTTTCACTTCAGGAAGATCCGTTTGTGGCCTGAAATCCTTCATAGAGCTCCTTTAATGAGAAAAATAGTGACCTGGGATGAGCGCACACATAGCTATTATTATAATTTTAGATAACCCAGTCTAACAGAAGGCCATGTGATTGAAAGGACAGATGATAAAAATCTAAATACGAGTACAGCCCGAGAATGCACTCTTTCTTCTAGTGCTGACTGTCTAGTTGTGTTTGTTATCTAACCCTGTAATTAGGATGGCATTGAGAAAATATGAGGAAAGTTGGTATTCTTTTCATAACCCCCAAATCTTTGCATTGCTGCATGAAACTTTTGGCTTCAGCTTTTCCCTGTTCATTAACCATGCCAAAATTTTTAATCTAACACCACTGTTAAAGAGTGGCAGGCTTCCAGGGAAATATATCAGCCAGGCTTATTAATTTCATGCCAAGTGCTGGAGGCGTGAATGTAGAGAACGCTGTTTGACTTTGGATAATAGGAATCAGGCAGCTTAAAGGCAAGGGATAAAGATCAGGAGCCCCGTGTCTCAGGAGGAGGAGCAGGTGCAGGCTTCAAGCAAGGCCTTCAGGCCCAAAGGGGCAGCCCATGCTTAAAACAATCTGCAGTGCATTTTTTTTTTTTTTTTAATTTGGCGTGTGCCTCTCACAGCTTAACAGACCGCTGCTCCACAAAGAGGGGTAAACAGAGAAAGGGAAATTAAAAAGGGAAGTCCCAAGGTAGACAAAAACAAATTAGGGCAAACAAATTACACAGAGTCAACAAATAAACAAGGGAACATCTGTGAATATATTTCTTGGATTTTCTGATTCTGAATGCAACCTGAGAAATGGTAGAGGGAGGTGAGCAGTTTCATCTAGAGCGAAGTCCTTTTTGGAGGGATTGAACAGGCTGAAGACAAAAAAGAGTGAGCGGTACCGAGAAGGCTAAGTCTCTACAGGGTGCTGTGGGAGGAGGTCAGAAGCATTTCAGGGGGGGTCTGAACAGCCTGAGGCAGGAGATGGAGTGAGCTGGTCCTCCTTTCCTTCCCAGCAAACCGCCCCCTCCCCTCAATCTCCCTTGGATGGCTGTTGCTGCTGTGTTTTCTGACACTCTTCAGACTGGAAAGGGCTGTGGAGACAGAAAGAGGTGGTAGCCTGTTCACATCAGCAAACCAAAGTATAGCAAGAAGCATTCAGACAGTGGCTATGTGTTCCTCCCCATTTTCCACGTCTCTTCCTGGTGGGCACACGTAACTCTTCCAACCAGTAGTCGCTTGCCAGGTGTTGACTGGATATTGGGAAACATTTGAGCTTCTCCTTCTGGCAGTTGGGTTGCTGCTGACACAGTTTCCCTTTTCCCCCAAGGCTGGTGAATAGGTCTCAAGGTTTTAAAAGGAAGTTCAGCATATTGCATGCCGTTAACCGAAGGCAGACACAGAGCTAATGAATTTTGAGGCTTATCTGTCTTGATCTAAAAAGTTGGCATTTGTTTGCAACATCTTCCATCGATCTTGTCGTGGACAGTGGGCAATTATAAGACGGGAGGGGGCAGTGAGAAAATGAGAAATATTTGACTGATTCATTGTGTAAACTCAAGTGATAGTTATATTATTTCTAAAACTTCTCCTTTCAGTTTTTTTTTAAGCTTTCTGAAGTATGTGGTTGTTTAGGGTCTAGACTACTATTTTTCTAATCTTATTATTGTGCTAAATGCCCTATTTACCTATCTTCTCTTGTGCCTTCATCATGTAGGGAGAATAACCTGCTGAAAACATTCAGCAAGGTGGGAAATTTTCTTTGTAAATGTGAGAATGAAATGAGACTCCAATTCTCCTCCTATTCCTCACGTACAAAATTTTTCTTTATTGCCTATCTCTAAATGGGACAGAACAGGTGAGCTGTGTTTGGAGCATTATACTAGATGTGTCTGGAAAGTTCCAAGATGGTGTCGCAGGAAGATCCTGAACCACCTCCTCTCATGGGCACACTGAACCTACAGCTACATATGAATTATTTCCCTCTGAAAAAGATCTGAGAGCTAGATGAACTGCTCTCCACAACAAAGGATAAAAGGACAATGTGGAGATGGGTTGAAGAGACAAACACTGTAGTCTTGCAAAATTTCCCCACCCCCAGCACAGCGACACACAATAGGGAGGCATCTTACCAGGCAGGTGCTTCTCCCAGAAGGGCAAGGGATTGTTGCCCCACATGAAGCACCTCAGGCCCAGGGATCTAGGGATCTGCACTGGAAAAGCGAGCCCCCAGAACACCTGGCTTGGAAAGCCAATGCAGTTGACATCCGTGTGTCCCCATGTACTATGGGAAACAGAGTCCCCTCTTGAAGGCTCACATTGTTGCTACTTGCCTTAAGACTCAGTGAAGAAACAGCAGTTTGAGAAGTTGCTTATGTTATGTGCCAGAGATTCCTTTGCTAATCTGGGGGCATTGGCGGGGGCAGCGAGGGAGGGCAGACAGAGACAGGCAGACATCGCGTAACCTGCTAGCACAGGCAGGTGGGCTCAGACATGACATCCTCCCACCACCTTGGAGGGATGGGGGTGGGGAGATTGAGCAGCTGTGGCACTGGCTGAGACCAGAGAGCATAGACTGATGCAGTGCTCTCCCACTCCCTGGCTGGGGCTGGTGACTGCAAGCTGTCACAGCTTTCTCCTGCTCCTAGCCTAAAGCTGGGGCACATGCACAGACAAGGCACTTTCTTGCTGTGTTGCTGAAGCCTGTGGGCATGCACAAGACAAGATGTTTTCCCCCCTGCTTTTCTGAAGTTGGCAGGTGTGCCCTGACCCCTTCACTTTCCAGCTGCCTAGTTAAAACCAGTGGATACATGTGATCCATACAGGGGACACCTCTTGAGCTCCTGGCCCCAGTGACCAAGAAGACTTGTTTTCCAGAGTTCCATGAGACTTTAACAATCAGAAAGAAGCTCTTGGCAGGCCACCAGCCTAGAGCACTGCACAGACAGCAGACTAAAATACAAACCCAGTCTTCTTGCTAAAAGGCCTATTTATTTAGCCTGGAACTTCAGCCTGAAGGACAGATTTCAGGTTTCCTACATATCTAGAGACTAGGAGGGCATTCCAAGGGAAAGTAAGCAGATAGAAACCATTTTTGTGCACTTTTTTGGCCTTGCTACAGCTGGACAAGATTTCCCAGAAAGGAGCTTACACTTGTCTGGAGCCTCAGTTTTTACTACTTGCCTAAGAGACACCTCCAGATCTCCTGGTCTGGATGCCAGCAGGGATTACAATTGTGATCGCACAGGTCTGTGTATATTTGCATACTTTAAAAGCTATTGCCTGTGGGTCTGGCTCCCACATAGCCTGAAACTAGGTGCTAAATGAGATTCCTCCTCTTGGATCACTGATAGGTCTTGGCACACCTTCAACAATGGGGGCATATATAGAATAAATCAGGCAGTTTCGGCAATCACAAAGATTTGAGAGACAACCAAGAGCTAGGATCAGGTTGAATGAGAAGGATCACCACATACACAGGGCTACTATTTCAAGATGGAAAGAGGTAGCTATTTTACCTAATATGTAAAAATAAACACTGAGAGTCAGGCAAAATGAGAAAACAGAGAAATATGTCCTAAATGAAAACAAACCCTAGAAAAAGACCTGAATGATACAGAGACAAATAATCTAATAAAGAATTCAAAGTAATGGTCATAGAGATGCTCACTGATCTTGGGAGAAGAATAGATGAACATAGTGAGAACTTCAACAAAAAATAGAAAACATATGAAAGTGCAAACAATAGTCACAGAACCAAAGAATACAATAACTGACCTGAAAAATACATTAGAAGGATTCAACAGCAAACTAAATGAAGTAGAAATATAGATTTGTAAGTTGGAGGATAAAGCAATTAAATTCACCAAGACAGAGCGGCAAAAAGGAAAAAGAACTTAAAAAAAAAAATAACTTAAGGGATCTTTGGGACAACATCAAGTGGAATAGCATTCACATTATAGGGGGTTCCAGAAAGAGAAGTGAGAGAGACAAAGGGTCAGAAAACATATCTGAATAATGGCTGAAAACTTCCCTAACCTGGGGAAGAAACAAATTTTTACGTACAAGAGAAATCCTGTAAGTGTATCAGGAGATTTCACAGCAGAAATTTTTTAAGTCATAAGAGTAATCACAAAGCAATAACTTACATTAAATACACAAAAGAAAATGAGGAAGATATCTAAACATAACACTAAAGAAAATCATCAGGGGCAACTGGGCATCTCAGTTGGTTAAGTGCCTGACTCTTGGTGTGGACTCAGGTCATGACCTCGTGGGTCATGGAATTGAGGCCACATCAGGCTCCATGCTGAGCAGGGAGTCTGTTTGAAGATTCCCTCTGCTCCTCTCCCCACCCATGTGTGTACCTGCATTTACAGAAAGTGTAAAATAAATAAATAATCTTAGTATATGGGCTGCCGAAGCAAGCACTAAATAAATAAATAATCTTTAAAAAAATTGTCAAACCCCAGGGGAAGAAAAAAAGAGAAGAAGAAAAAAAGAGAGAGGAATTACAAAAACATCCAGAAAATAATTACCCAAATGACAGTAAATACATATCTATTAATAATTACTTCAAATGTATGTGGACTAAATTTTCCAATCAAAGACAAAGAGTAGCCAAGTGGATAAAAACAACCCATCTGTATACAGCCTATAGGAGAGTCACTCAGAAGTAGGCACACACACGGACTGAAAGTGAAGGGATGGAAAAAGATATTCCACGTAAATGGAAACAAAAAAAGAAAGCTGCTTTAGTTGGACTTATATCAGAAAAAATAGACTTTAAAACAAACACTGTAAGAAAAGATAGACATTGTGCACTATACAATGATAAAAGGATCAATCTAGCAAGAATATATTACATTTATAAATACATATGCCTCCAAAATGGAGACACCAGAATATACAAAGTAAATATTAACAGACCTAAAGGGAGAAATTGACAGCAATATAGTAATGGTAGGGAATCTTAATAATCCACTTCCATCAATAAATATATATCCTGACAAAAAAATCAGTAAGGAAACATTGGCCTTAATGATATATTAGACCAGATGAACTTAGTAGATAGACATATACAGAACATTTCATCCAAAGTGATAGAATACACATTCTTCTCAAATGTACGTGGAACATTCTCCAGAATATATCACATGTTAGGCCATAAAACAAGTCTAAATAATTTAAAGAAAATTAAAATCACATCAAACATCTTTTTCTGATCACAATAGTTTAAAAGTAGAAATTAATTACAAGAAAAAAATTGGAAAAACTACAAATATGTGGAGATTAAACAGCACATTACTGAATGACTACTAGGTTATAGAATAATTCAAAAAGGGAAAAAAACCCTAGAGACAAATGAAAACAGAAATATGACACCAAAATTTGTGGGA
The DNA here is from genome assembly GCF_964662115.1 of Mustela nivalis. Classification (NCBI taxonomy): domain Eukaryota; kingdom Metazoa; phylum Chordata; class Mammalia; order Carnivora; family Mustelidae; genus Mustela; species Mustela nivalis. The sequence continues at coordinate 31,581,364 of NC_139024.1, forward strand.
TGCTGCAAAATCAGTTTTAAGAGGGAGGTTCTGAATAATACAGGCATACCTCAAGAAATAAGAGAAATCACAAATAAACAATTTAACTTTACACTTAAAGGAATTAGAAAAAGAAGAAAAAATGAAACCTAAGGTTAGTAGAGTGTAAATAAATGAAATAGAGACCAAAAAGACAATGAAACTAAGAACTGGTTCTTTGAAAAGATAAAATTACCAAATCTTTAGCTAGACTCATCAGAAAAAAGAGAGAGAGCTCAAATAAATAAAATAAGAAATGAAAGAGAAAGTCCATCTGATTCCAAAGAAATACAAATGGTCATAAGAGATACTATGAACAAGTATAAAACAATAAATAGGACAACCTAGAAGATACGGATAAATTTCTGGAAATTTAGAATCTTCCAAAACTGATCAAAGACTGAAAAAAAGATAGAAAATTTGAATAAACTGAATGAATCAATTGTCAAAAAACTTCAACAATTAAAAGTCTGGGACTAAACAGCTTTGTTGGTTAATTCTACCAAACACTCAAAGAGGAGCTAATACCTTTCTCAAACTAGTCCAAAAAATGAACTTACCACTTGTTTTACCAGGCCAGAGTTACCTTGATAAGAAAGCCAGAAAAGGGCACCATACACACACAAAATTACCAACCAATATCTCTGATGAACATACATGCAAAAGTCCTCAACAAAATATTAGCAAACCAAATTCAACAATAATATTAAAAGGATCATACTCTATGGGCAAGTGGGATTTATTCCAGGGATGCAAGGATGGTTCAACATCAGCAAATGAATCATCATGATATGCCATATTAACAAAATGAAAGACAAAAATCACATGATCATCTAAATTGATGTAGAAAAAGTATTTGACAAAATTCAACATCCATTCACAGATGCAGCCAGTATAGAAAACAGTATGGAGGTTCCTCAAAAAATTAAAAATAGGGCTATCATATGATCCAGCAATGCCACCACTGGGTAGTGGGTATCTAGTTGAAGAAAATGAAAACACTAATTTGAAAGGATATACACAACCCTATGTCCACTGCTGTATTTTTTACAATAGCCAAGATATGAAAACAACCTAAATGTCCATGGATGGTTGAATGAATACAGATGTCGAATACTATTCAGCCATAAAAAAGAGTGAAATCTTGCCATTTGCAGCAACATGGATGGAAGCTGAGAATTATGCTAAGGGAAATAAGTCAGAGAAAGACAAAACACCACATGATTTCATTTACAGGTAGAATCCAAAAGATAATACAAACAAAATCCTAAAACCCAGATTCATAGATACAGAGAACAAACTGGTGGTTGCCAGAGGGGACAGAGGCTGGGGGGAGGAAATGTGTGAAGAGGATTAAGAAGTAGAATCTTATAGTTATAAATAATTCATGGGGATATAATGTTCAGCATTAGGATCATAGTCAAAACCATTGTATTAACTTTGTAAAGTGACAGATGGTAATTAGACTTATTGTGGTGACCATTTTGCAGTGTACACAAGTGTCAAATCAATGTGTTGTGTACCTGATATAATATTTTATTCAATTATACCTCAATAAACTTAAAAAAATTTATGCTAGATGTGCTCAATTTGCAAACATAAGATGGTACCACTATTAGGAAGTCTAGTAGTTAGGATTTGGTCTATGAAGTAAATAGTGTAGGGAGTAATAGTGAGCAGAAAGTCAGTACTAACCAAAACCTCATTAGATTGGTAATGAGGATACCCAGGCATTTTTCCTAGCAGGGTGGGCATGTTATGTGACCTTTGTCATTATGTGACTTCTTTGTGCTTGCTGATTTGTAAAATAGGCACAGCCCTATTTCTTTCTTTCTTTTTAAAAAGATTTTATTTATTTATTTGACAGAGAGAGAGAGAGACAGTGAGAAGGAACACAAGCAAGGGGAGTGAGAGAGGGAGAAGCAGGTTTCCCGATGAGCAGGGAACCTGATGCGGCGCTTAATCCCAGGACCTCGGGATCATGACCTGAGCCACCCAAGCACCCGTATTTGTTTCTTTCTAGCATTTCAAGAAGAGGTAGAAAGTCCAGCCATCCTATAAGAGGTGCTTTTAATTCCAGGCAGAAATTGGCTATAAAAATGCCAGGCTCCATTTCTTATTAAGTCTCAAGTCACAGGGCTTCAAGGGGCCTTGTGAGGTCAACCTATTCTCACCCAGCTTGTGCTTGTAATTTGGAATCTTGGAGAAACCCGATGATGGATTTTCCCAAACTCCTTTGTGTCAAGGTATTAAGATGAGGTACCCAATTACTATCAAAGCCCCACTAAAAACTCATTGTAGGATGCAAGAAATCAATATCATCAAATATTTATTGGGTGTCTATTGGGTGCTTCATGTTTCATTTGTAACTATTTACTATGATTTAGAGTTTAGGTCTACAGGCTCTTATTTGCCAATTTAGTAACTTGTCTCCTCATTCAGTCCTTCCCCCTAATCTTTGGATTTCTTTTATAAGCTGAATATGTTTCTCTGGGAAGAATATGTAAGAAATCCAGTTTTTAATATCAACTCTGGAGAGAAGATATGGAAAAAACGCCAACTGCGTAGAACAAAATACCACTTCAAAGTTACTGCTATAGTAAACTTGAAAGAAAAAACAGAACATGGTTTGTAATATTGTTATGGTTCTGCTTACATGAGAAACCAAAGACTGAATTAAACTTTAGTATTTAGTATTTATTGTTCTAGACAGCTTATAGAAAATTACTTTACTGTAATTATGTTTTTGAAACATAATTTGAGCAGTCTTGATATCAATTTATTTACTCAGTTTGATGAAGTATTTGAACCAGCTCTTAGCACGTGCTGCGTATTTTCCATTTCCCTTTAGGGCACGGGTTATGGGGAGTGACACTCTTCATATGAATTTTGTTGTACTTAGGGGGAGTCTACTACCTAGAAACTTACTTTATTCTATTACTTTAATTTTAAATTTATAAATCAGAGCTGGAGGGAGCTAGTAATAGTCCATTCTTTTTTTTTTTTTTTTTTAAGATTTTATTTATTTGACAGACAGATTATAAGTAGGCAGAGAGGCAGGCAGAGAGAGAGAGAGGAGGAAGCAGGCTCCCTGCTGAGCAGAGAGCCCGATGCAGGGCTTGATCACAGAACCCTGGGATCATGACCTGAGCCAAAGGCAGAGGCTTTAACCCACTGAGCCACCCAGGCGCCCCATAATAGTCCATTCTTAATGTGTAGAAATGCTTTGGAATCCTTGGAAGAATGGTGCTATGGAAATTCAAGGTAGTTATTAGTCTAATTAACCAAATAATTTAATGAATCCAATTAGTTCTTTGTATTCCTTGTAGCCTATTAAAAAGTAATTACCACTCCTGCTTTCTATTAAGATGAGTAGCTAGTATCAGCCTAACTTTGATAAGGGCTACTATAAAACACTTGCTTGAAGGCAACAAAGGGAAATCAAGGCAGTCAGGACCTGGCAGGTCAAAATGCCAAAGAGAAGGAATATGCATTGAACTGAAGCTTGTATTTACTACCAACTTTCCCACATGGGGCATTTGCCAATTGTAGGGCAGGGTGTGGAGTCTAAACAGAAATCTTGTAGCAAGTATATTTATTGGGCTGGGCTGAGTCAAATATTGTGGGTTAATTAATACTATGTTGCTTAATTTCTAAACAGTTGGTGACTTTGTAATTATTTTTTGTCACTGCTTTCTAGACAAAAATTAGTAAGCATAGAGAAAATGTGAATAGCATGATCTACAAAATTTCCCTAACTGCATTTAAAGAACCATAGTATTGAACCCTGAAAATACAAACTTTTTTTCAAGTAAATGTGGAATATTTACCAAAACAGTGTATATGCTGAGCTATAAAGCATGCCTCAACAAATTAAAAAAAAAAATCACCAGCATACAGAGTATGTTCTCTGGTCATAGCAGAATTAAGTAGAAATTTTACAGAGTGAGGAGAAAAAAAAATATATGATCAATTCAATAAAGAAACTGCATTTGATAAAATTTAATACTAACTTATGAAAACATCTTTAGCAAACCAGGAATAAAAAGTAACTTTCTTAAGTATAAAGAGATATTTAGGAAAAAAGACCCACACCATAAACCAACAGAAAGCACTACTCTTAATAGTTAAATAATAAAAATATTTCTCCAGATATCAGGAAAGAAGCAAGGATGTTAGAATGCTATCATCTCTTTACTCATTGTTGTATTGGAATGCCTAGCCAGTGCAATGAGACAAGAAAATGAAACAAAAGACATAAATATTATGTATGAAGAAATAAAGCTGTTTTTGTTTACAAATGACAGGATTGGGCATGTAGAAGTTCCAAAAGAATCTACAAATAAGGGGCACCTGGGTGGCTCAATCAGTTAAGTATCAGACTCTTGGTTTCAGCTCAGGTCATGACCTTAGGGCCATGGGGCTGGCTCTGTGCTCAGTGCGTAGTCTGCTTTTCATTCCCTTTCCCTCTCTCTCTGCCCCTCCCACTTATGCACACACACACACACACACACTCTTGTTTTCTCTAAAGTAAATAAATGTATCTTAAAAAAATCTATAAATCATTATTAGGAATTAACAATAGTTAATTTAATGAGGCCACTGTAGACAGCAAAGTCGATATATATAAATCAATTGGAATTATATATATCAACTCTACTAATCCTAAAATAAATTTTCAAGAAAATCCCACTTGTACTAGTATCAAAAGTATTAAATAGTCAGAAAAAAGACCTCTACACAGAAAAATACAAAATATTACTGAGAGAGATAAAAAGCCTAAATAAATGGAGGACTGTAACATGTTCAGGAACTGAAAGGCTCAATATTGAAAAGATGCCAAACTGATCTACAGATGTAATGCCATCTTAATAAAAATTCCAGCAGTTTTTTAATGGAGATTGACAGATTCTAAAATTTATATGTAAATGCAAAGAGTTAGGAATAGAGAAGATAATATTGAGGAACAAAGTTGGAGGATGTAGACTTTAGATATCAAGATTTCTTATAAAGCCACAGTAATTAACACTCTTTTGTTGGCTTATGGATAGAAAAATTGATTAAAGGAATAGAATAGAAAGTCCAGAAACAGGCCTATATGTATTCTTGGCCACCTGATTTATGGCAAAGATGCCACAGTGCTGTAGTGCCAAAAGCTGTCTTTCTTTCTTCAACAGATGGATAAATATGGCCAAAAAAAAAAAGGACTTTGTCGCCTATTACAGACCATGCACAAAAATAAATTCTTGGTGGAGCATAAGCCTTAATACAAAGTAAGATATTCTAGAGGATAACATTGGAGAACGTATTGAAGACCTGGGAATATGCAAATATTTCTTAAATAGGACACACAGAAAAACTACCATAAAATGAAAGTTTGATAAACCTACTTGATTAAAATCAAGAATCTCTTCTTATTCCATTAAGGAGAGTGAAATGGCAAATGACAGAAGAGGATATTCATATCACAAATATCAGGCTTAGAAGAAGCATCTAGAATTTATACAAAAAATCTTATAAATCAGTAAATATAGGAGAAAATCCTATTGAAAGGGGACAAAAAGCTCAAACTAGCACTTTTCAATAGTCAATAAGCATATGAAAAGATGTTCAACTTTGATAGTCAGTAGAGAAATGCAAATCAATGAGCTACTACCAACCACGCTTAAAATTTTACAAAATCGGCAATATTGAGTGTTGTAGAGAATGTGGAGGACCAGAACTCTCAACTGTTGTTGGTTGGAGTGTAAACTGGTAAAGTGAGTTTGGAAAACTGGTGGTATCTTCTGAAGTTACACATACATGTACACTATGATGTAGGGATTCCACTCCTAGGTATAAACCCAATAGGAATTCGTAAGTGTATGTACCAAAAGACATGTGCGAGAATGTTTTATAGTGGCATTATTCATGCTCACCAAAATGAGAAAAACCTAGATGTCTATCAGCAGTGGAATGGATAAATACAGCGTATCCATACAATGGAACACTGTACCACAACGGAAAAGAATGAATTAATGATTCCTACTACAATGTAGAATCGTCTCACAGACATAAGTATCTTAGCAAAAGAAACTAGATAGTAGGGAGTGCATATGTTGTGAATCCACTTATATAAAGCTCAAAACCAGGCAAAGTTCATCTATGGTGATAGAAGTCATAATTATAGTTATATTTGACTGAGTTAATGACTGGCAGGACTTATGCAGGAGGCTTCTGGGATATCAACAACATCTTATATCTTGATCTGGGTGCTAGGAACACAGGGTGTTCAGTTTTTAAAAACTCACTAGATGTGCACTTAAAGTCAAATGTTTATAAAAATAACTGCTATCCAATAATCTGGAGACAGATCATGGGTTGCTTTTCCAGGCTAGTGGAGAAGCCTTCGGGTGAGCTGAGTCATGTCCCGTTTCCAACTGCAGCCTTGTTAAAGGGAAGATTGGCCTCATGTCTGCTGATCCCTTGTTCAGTGGATTTCCCTGGAAATTAACTTGTTGAGCTGAGTACAGGGGAATTTTTTTTTTTTTTTTTTTTTTTTTTTTTTTTTTAACCAGTAAGTCTGATCAGTTGAATCTGGCTCAGTGACATAAGGTTGTTTAAAGAATCTTGATATAAAAATCACACTTCTCTTTAGAACCAAGGGCTGACACTGATAAAGCTTTTCTTTTCTTTTCCTTTCTTTTCATTTCTTTCTTTCTTTCTTTCTTTCTTTCTTTCCTTCCTTCTTTCTTTCAAGATTTTATTTATTTATTTGAAAGACAGAGATCACAAGTAGACAGAGAGGCAGGCAGAGAGAGGAGGAAGCAGACTCCCTGCTGAGCGGAGAGCCTGATGCGGGACTCGATCCCCCAGGACCCTGGGATCATGACCTGAGCTGAAGGCAGAGGCTTTAACCCACTGAGCCACCCAGGCTCCCCAATAAAGATTTCTTATGCTTGGATTTTAACTCAGAGAAAAACTACTTCCAGTCCAGCATCTTTTTTGGGGGTTAACAGAAAAAGAGACGTGGGTGAGACTGAGTGTGAAGAGCGTGGGACTGTGGGTCGGAGACTAAGGATGGAGAGAGCAGGTGCCCAGGATTCAGAGCAGCATAGGCAGGAGGCAAAGGGGGCATCAGAGCCCGAGACTTAGGAGACGGCACAGGAACCCGGAGTGAATCGGTATTTGTTCATTTGGATATGTAAAGCACCTAAGGGAGAGGAAAACAGGTGCAATATGAATGCATTAATGGAATGAAAAATGAGGCTTGACCTATGAATAAATATTCGGAATAAAAGCATTTTAAAATGTATCTTGGTTTTAGGGCACTTACTCTGTCTGGCAGCTAATTCAAAGTTTTCATGGTCACACACACTCACGTGGGTTGTTGGATTCCGCGGCGCCTGAGATGCACTCACCCAAGGTCCTGTGGTTCCCGGGCCTCCTCCTCCCTTTGTTGCTCAGGATTGTTTGTCCTGATGAGCGTCTGCTTAAATTGTACAAAACAAGATCCCTTATTATATGGATTCAGATGGTCAAATCATGTCACCTGAAATCATGACCTAGACCTAAAGCCCCCTCTGGCCATCATCTGGGCCAGTTGGTTGGTTGGTCCTTTTCTTCCACAAGAGCTTTGCTGGCACCAGTGCTTTGGCCTCGTGTTTTGCCTTAGTCCTGGGACTGAAATCTTACCAGAAACCAATGAAAGGAACAGATATTATACATTTTCCCCTTTAGAAATGTGGCTTGTGGCAGGTTGGGTGGAGACTCACATCAGTTCTGACCTTCAGTTCAGTCTCTGAAACATAGGGAATAGGATTCCAAAATGATTTCTCCAGTTTGATTTCTTCAGGGGATGAGTAGGGGCCCTAGGAAATGAATTCCACCTAGAACTAGCTTTCTGGCCTGAGATACGAGCTCAGAAATAAGCCTTTCCACAATTTACAAGAGTGGCTCCCAGTCCGTTTGCCCAAATATTGAAAAGTTTTCTTCTGAGCCAGGAGTGACTCTTGTGATTGGGATAGCCTAAGATCCCTCCTAGTATCCAGGCTTCTGGCCACCTGCTAGGGGGCAGAACCCAGTCTTCTCCATCTACAGGGACAAGAAACCTGTAGCGGCCTCCCTTCTGCTTAATCCTGCCTCAGCATCCCCTCTCTCTACTGACCCTTAAGAGTCATGGCCTGCTTCAGCCAGTTTAGAAACCCATGGAATTGTTGTTTCACTTTTGAGCATCTGTGAGATTCCAAGACTGATCAGTTTATGGTTTTTACCATGGAAGTGCATTTAGGTTTCATTAATTTCTTGAGGCCGCAGAGGGCAAGAAGGGTGGTATGGCATAGATGGGGTCTGGAAGTGATTCAGGGGGTAGGCATGGGATCAGGTGCCATGATGCTCCCACAATGATTCTCTGTCCTGACTCTCGTCATTGCTGAAAAATGACCGCCTGTCTCTCACTTCTCTGAATCACTCTCATTCTCTAAGATTGGCTTTCAAGAAGCTCTCATTTGGTGCAAGATAGTGATTGTTTCCTTCCTTCTCTAGAAAAAGAATCTTTTGTAATAGAGAGGAGCCTTTACTTCTCCCTCCAGGATTTTGAAATTTCATGATTGCTGAGTTGGCCAAGGGCTTGTTGAATTTCCCCCATGATCTGGTGTAGGATCAAGTTCAGGCTGGGGCTGTGGTGGAATATATGGTAGAGGTAAGGAAAGTGGGGGCAGGATGGGAGACAGGCAGGTAGAGAAGGGCCAGGAGGCGTCTTCAGCATTTAGGGGAGGTTGTTCCTTGGCTCAGTGTTTTGAACTGCTAATGTGAGGCACATGCATAAAGATTTGGTGAGTGTTTGTTCTTTCTCTTGTACCCCACAGCACAACATCTGTTCATGCCAATGCCTTGAAGAATTTGTTAATAATTTTTATTTTCTTCCCTGCTGTTATTTAGAAATGTCTTCTGTTATTAACAGTAACAGTAGTAATTAACACATGGATTAAGTCATTTATGTTTACGACAGCTCCGTAAAGAAGAACTATGACTAGTTCCATCTCACAGAAGAAGAAACTAAATTACAGACAGGTAAGTGATGTGTCTGGGGTCACCAGCTGGTAAGTGGAGGGCTGGGATTTGAATCCTTGCTCTTTTTTTTTTTTTTTAAAGATTTTATTTATTTATTTGACAGAGAGAAATCACAAGTAGATGGAGAGGCAGGCAGAGAGAGAGGAAAGGGAGCAGGCTCCCTGCTGAGCAGAGAGCCCAATGCGGGACTCGATCCCAAGACCCTGAGATCATGACCTGAGCCCAAGGCAGTGGCTATACCCACTGAGCCACCCAGGTGCCCCTGAATCCTTGCTCTTAAAGATCATACGACTTCTTCAAGAAGAGTTCTGAGCTTACCTTGATAGGCTGTAGGCCATGAAATCAGGTATGGTGTAGATCACCTAGCCATAGAGCTTGGAAAGCTTAACTGTCCTACTCCTATATTGTTTGACTGATTGGTTAATTCATTCCTTTGATTAAACAAGGGGAGCCCCCTCCATGCTAGACATTGTGCTGGGTGCAGGGAATTCAGAGACAAGTAAGAAGGGAGCTTTCTATGTGGGAGAAGACATATGTTTACAATTACTTACTAAATAACAGTACACATATGAATGTGGAGATTAGTGTAGCATGCATTTACATCATGGAGGAAAGTCAAAGGAAATCAGGGGAAGATTACAGGGTTGACATTTTAGTGAGTCTTAGTAAGAAAACAAAACAGAACAAAAACAATTACTCAAGAGATGCATTTGCTGCATAAAAATGGAAACTGTATAGAGTGTATAGAATATGAAGGGAAAAACTACTTCCCTCTCAGAGGTATTGTTAAAAGTTTTATCTATATTTTTCTAGACATTTTTGTATATATTTACATAAGCATACATATACGCTAATGCAGAGTTAGGACTGAAATAAAATGCATGTATCTTATAATACTGTTCTGTACATTGTCCCCCTCCCCAACTTACTGGCAATGTCTTAGAGATTTTTCCCTGTCATATCATATAGGTTCATCTCATTGTTTAAATTGTTGGGTATTAATGGATTAAGTGATAATAACACAATTTATTTCCTATCATGCTACCGGTGGCCACTTAGATTAATTCCATTTTTTTATGGGACCATAAACAATGCTGCTGAAAAAAGTATACATATGCATTATTTTCACTATGCTTTTGACTTATATGTTATTGTCGTGGTATATCGCTGCTATAGTATACGCACTCACTTCAACCTTTATTATACACTGGCAATTTAGTCTGCATTGAGTTTGTTCCAGCTGATATCCCTTCCGTCCGTTCTGAGTGCCCTCTTCCTCACACACTTGTCCATATTGGATATTCTTAATCTCTTAGGATTTGGCCAATCTGGCCATTAGAAATGAAATTTCATTATTTTAATTTTTATGCCCCTGATTACTAATACGTTTTTCCTTGCTTATATCATTTTGGTTTGTGCTTTTAGCTTTTAAGTCACTATTATTATTACTTCATTTTCAGAACTGTGCTGTGTTTGGGGTCTCTCGTTTGTCCCCTGCCTTCTGGGATGTGCTTAGCTCACATCCTGCTTCCGATTTCATAATGCGTGTCTCTTTGTTTTTTAAAAACTTTCTTCAGTTCACATTTCATTCAGGATCAAAGAATTTAAGTTACCTTTTGCCTTGCTCTTACACCATGTAAGATGGGCCCTTGAGCATGATGTTGCTGTATCTCCAATCTGAGCTACTCACCACTTTCCACACTCTTGTTTCTTCCCACTGGGTTTGGGGACCCAGATTGCTGTTGTTAAATCATTATTCTTTAACTTTTCACATCTCGCCCTTAAAGAAATTTTCTAGAGATACGTATGTGATTTTGTATCTGTATCTGTGTATTATTTTTTGCCTATGACTCTTTACAATATTTATTGATAATATTTTCACACCACAGCTCCCAGCTCTTTATTCTGATTTCGAGTAGGCATTCCACTATTTTTTCAAGAAGTAGAAGAGTTTGGTATGTTTCTGGGCCCAGGATGCCTGAGGATATTTTTCTATTCTCTTAACACTTGAATGACAAGTTGGCTGGGTATATAATTTTAGGACTTTTTGTTTCTGTTTTTGTCAAAACTATTTTTTGGATTTAGTGTATGGAGGCGACATCTGAGCTCAGATGGATTTTATTTTTTCTTTGTAGGAATTCCCCCTTCCTAAATTTGGTTTCTTGTAGGATTTCTTCTCCCTCTCCTTCTTCTATTTAGAGAAGTTTAAAAGATGCTGAAAAGTACAAAGAATAGAACAAACTTTAATGCTCTCAATACCCAGAAGGAACAACTATTTATAGTCTGTCTCACTTGCTTCACCTCTTTTCTGTCCCTCCTCCCTCCCCCATCTTCCTAACAAAACATCCCAGATATAGCCAAGGTATCCTTTAACCAGCACCCCACTTCCCAGCCCATTCACTAGCCTCCTCCATGGCCACCCAAGGACAGCCACTATGAAGATTTTGAAATGTAATTTCCAGGCCTTTTCTTTATAATTGTACATACATATTTATACATCCATGAATAATATATGGTATTGCTGTGAATGTGTACGTATTTTCCTTATTTGTATAAATGGTCTCATACTAGAGATACTCTGCATCTTCCTTTTTAAGGTATTCATTTTTCTTGTCCCCGGCCTGTACTTTAAAGGACTGCCAGAATGTGTTGCGATGTGGTCTTTTATTTTGAATAATACATTTTGATCCTTTTTTAATTGGTACATTCAGGTTTTTTTTTTCAGCTCAGATTTTTAAAGAAATGTCTTTGTTAGGGCGCCTGGTTGGCTCAGTTGGTTAAATGTCAGACTCTTTATCTCAGCTGGGGTCTTGCTTTCAGGGTCATGAGCTCAAGCCTCGTGTTGGGTTCCTGGAACCTACTTAAAAAATATATTTTTGTTTATTGCTTCTAACCAAATTGTTCTAAACTTCCACTGGAGAATCTTAAAATGTGTCGGGTGGGTCTAATTACTGACCACTTGTTTTTTCTCCTTACTCATGCTTTGATGAGGAGAGATTAATTCAGCCTCAGTGTTTATTAACAGTCAGATACATAGATTTTGTTATTCACATGTACACTGTGAACAGCCTTTTTAAAGTTGTAGCTGTGGGGAAAGTTGATATGCTCCTCTTCTAGCCTAATTCCCAGTTTCTCCAAGTTCTCCTCTTGGGCACCTCTGACGTACCATACTGGGATCATTTTTACTCTCCATTTCTGTGTTCCTTGATCAACTGAAAAGAGGGAATAAAGAAACAAACAAACAAAATCTAAACTCTTCCACATCACCTCACTCAGAATTCTCTCTGTGGTCCAGCCCGCCTCATTTACATATATGCAATAAGCTTCCCAGGACCAACGGAATCTCTCCTCCCTGTTTCTCTCCAATTCTTGCCTTGTTTTCTGGAATTTGCTATCTCAGAATGGAAGAAAAAGATTTGGGAGGAGAGGGATTGAGGAATATTACTACTTCTTCAAGTACTACTTGAGGTCTAGACTTCTCCATGCCACATGAATCCTGGCAGTAAGCTATCTACAAATTAAGTTTTAAGCTTTGGATGATATTGTGAGTTCTCTCTCTCTCTCTCATATTCTCTCTCTTTCTCTCTCTCATTTCTCTTTCTGTTTTGGTCTTTTTTATTCTAGCTAATTTAATGGTAGCTTAAAAAGTGGCAGTTAGCTAGATCCTATTTTAACTAAATAAATTTGGACTGTTTCAATTCTAAGACAATTTTTTTTATGTCTTGACACTTGGATAAAATAAGCTTTTCTCCCACTGGTTAAGTTTTACTGTCCCCAAATCAGCACCGATCCCAGAGTTACTTGAATTTCACCATTGGCTCTATACCCTTGAGTTTCTTGGTTTTACTTACCTCCCAGTTTAAAGTGCCATTGATGTGGGCAAATAGAGCAGCAGCTCCTTAGGTAGATAAGGGCAGAGTGAAGTGTTGCTGGGGTCATTGGTGAAGTGGCATTCTAGATAGAGGGAAAAAAACAACAACAACATGTGTAATGGAAAGAAGATGAGAAGAACATAGTGCATATGTGGAGTGTTGGACTGTTTATGAGACAATCTTAGTCCTAAAAATCTGGACTTTGTTATTAGACCAGCTCTGTTACAACTTTTATACATCACTGAAAATACTCTTCAATTTTTTCATCTGTAAAACGGGGATATGAAGAGTAGCTAGCTCACATGATTTTTACACAGATTGATACAGTGCACATATGCTAAGTACTTAGCACAGAGTAAGGGTCAATAACTGTTAGATTCTGTTACTGTTAATTGTTATTATTTGAACTAAAATGCAGTTGGTGCCATAGGTGTGGTCAGAGCACGACCTACAGTTAGAGCCATTGATATGGTCAGAACATAGAAGCCATCAGAAAGAGCAGAAATAGTGACATGATCCAATCTGTGTTGAAATGTCTGTCTACTATGCTTTGAGGAACAACTTGTGTGCAGAGACCAGGAACAGGGCTGTGGTGTGATGGAGTGGGTACATTGATATGTTGCAAGAACCAATTATTAGGTTCTTAGAAATTTTCTGAATAGGTTTGGAACATAGATAGTCTACATGTTGAATTAGATAAACTTAACAATTAAATTATATTAAAGAGAGAAACAATAAATATGTAAAGCTTACCAATTATTTTACTACATTTTACTATCATTGATGCTCTTGGGGTTGTTTACATCTACTGTAGCTGTTGGTGGAAACAGAGTGGTGTTACTACTGAGCATCTATTCTCATATTGCCATCAGTGATGTTTCTTGAGTAGCTTGAAATGAGCCAGGGTGGGAGTATTCATACCACAGGAATCTGCAGATTCCACAAATCAGGGCTTTATTCACCCCCTGGGGAGTCAGTTGTTAAACCTTCACTAGCACAGCACTGGGCCAGAGAGACCGATTAGAAAGCAATTGAAGCAGTTCTGTAGAGAGAAGAAGAGTGCTTGAATCTGAGCACTTGGAGTGGAGAGGAGACAGATTGGAGAGATACTTTATTGTTAAGATAGGTGGTGTGTACTTTCTGATTGGATGTGGGGACAAAGAATATGAAAACTGAAGCTTGAAAAGGAGCTATATGGCTTGAGAAATTCTCCCTTGCTGTCTTTGATGAAGCAGGCTGCTCTATTGTGAACTGCCCTATGGAAAAGCCATATGGCAAGGAATGGAAGTTGGTTTCTGGCTGATAGCCAGTGAGGAACTGAGGCCCTCAGTCCAGCAGCCCAGAACATACTAACTCTTGCCAACAACCATGAGCTCTTGGAAGCAGATCCTTCCCCAGTCAAGCCTTCAGATAAGACTCCAGCTCGGGCTAACACCTTGATGGTAGCCTCCTGGGAGAAGCTGAAATAGAGAACCAAGCTAAACTGTGCCCAGATTCCCCACCCACCAAAACCATGACATAACAGATGTGTGGTATGTGGTTTTTTAAAAAAGATTTTATTTATTTGTTTGACAGAGAGTGAGACAAAGAGAGAGGGAGAACAAACAGGGGAGCGGGAGAGGGAGAAACAGGTTTCCTGCCAAGCAGGGAGCCTGATGTGGGGCTTGATCCCAGAACTCTGAGATCATGACCTGAGCTGAAGGCAGACACTTAACAACTGAGCCACCCAGGCATCCCAAATTTGCGGTGTTTTGAGTTGCTTAACTTTGTTATAATTTGTTCTGCAGTAATAGATAACAAATCCATGCCTTTAAGCCCTAGGGAGCACCTTTTTCTACCTTTCAGGTTGAGTTGGCTGGAGACAGGCTTTTAAGTCTACTGAGCCGAGTTCCACAGTGGAATCTGTGGTAGGGGCTTGTCCTTCTGGGTGACAGGTGAGTAGCTCAAAGCTTGTCATGCTGCACTCTGCTTTTCCTGTGTGCACTAAGTGAAGCCCCCAGGCTTCTGGAAAGTAGTCAGCAGTGCTCTATTGGGCAAGTCTGGATAAGAGTGATAGCTGATATGAATCTAGCAGGCAGAGCCCAGTTACTGATCCAGCATTGGGTGTGAAGAATTCTTCTCTGATGAAGGGGCCATAATCCTCTCTCTGTACATAACTTCTAGAATGGACCAGAATTCATGTTGAAAGATCTGCTCGTTTTCCAGAGGTGGAAAGGGTTTTTAAGAGAAGCATGGGTATTTTTTAACATTGTTTGTCTGATGTGAAAAAGATCACATGCTACCAGATATTCTTTTTCTTCTTCAACAGAGAGGTTTTAAACATTTCTTCCATGAAGATTTGGTTTATTTAAATTATTCAGCAGGGAGTAAAACAGAGGGTACAAATTTTGAGATGATGCTAATCGTAGAGGAGTTCTGAATGGGGTTTGGAAACTAACTTTTGGCAAAAGTATGGGTCAGCATCTTCCTCCTGATCCCTCAGGCTAAAGAGAACTCCTTGTGTTTTGACTTTATGCCCCAGACAGGGTGTTTAAGATGGACCATGGCCAGGACAGTAGTCTACTAAAGTGACTTATCTTCCCAGACTCCCATTTTAAAGACAGAAGTCTAATTGCCAACGGGGAATTTAAATAACAAAATAATGTAATTTATTTTTAAAACTAATTACCAGCATTTAAAAGGCTGCCCCTGTAGGATGTCAAGATGAACTCTTCATTTAAACTGATCTCTTAATAACACACTCATTGACATTTCTTTCTTTTTTTTTTTTTTTTTGCTTGAAACAGGCTAATTTTAAATAAGGACCTTTTTTTTTGGTAAGTTTTTTATTTATTCGACATATATTTACTACATAGTTAGTTGGTGTGAGACAGTATTCTACGCACTGTCTTGACTATAGTGAGAAAGAAAGACAACAAATAGACAATATAATATATAATGTGATAATATAATGGTGCATTATCAATAAAATATAAGCAATATATGAAATATGGTATTAATTTTGTTGAGTAAAATATATTTATGGTATAGTAAAACTAATCAATGTATTGGCAACAATTTTGATGTACTTTTTAACAATAAATATATTATAATCATACTAATTATATAATGATGTCAGATTGTGATAGATATTATTACATTCATAAGTATGCAAAATCTAGAAATTCATTCTTTTGTGGCATTGTGCTAAAAGGAAAAAAAGATAATTTATTCTTTAGAAAAACAAAGGCTGTTAAATAGAGGGTCTTTCTCAAAGTGGGAAAGGGATGAAGAAATTTCTTTTTATCTATCTATCTATCTATCTATCTAATTTCCAATAAAATTAATGTTCAGTGTTATAGGAATTTCAGATGTAAAATATAACAACTCAACAATTGTATATATTACTCAGTGCTTATCATGATAAATGTATCCTTTTTAAAAAAGATTTTATTTATTTATTAAATAGAGAGAGAGCACACAAGGAGGGGAAGCTACAGGCAAAGGAAGAAGCAGGCTCCATGCTGAGCAAGGAGCCTGATGTGGTACTTGATCCCAGGACCCTGAGATCATGACCTGAGCTGAAGGCAGACGTTTAACTGACTGAGCCACCCAGGACTCCCGATAAATGTGTTCTTAATCCCCTTTATCCATCCATCCATCCCTCCCTCTCCCTCTAGTAACCACCAATTTATTCTCTATATTTAAGAGTGTGTTTTTTGGGTCTCTTTTCTGCTTTGTTCATTTCTTAAACTGTACATATGAGTGAAATCATATGGTATCTGTCTTTCTGTCACTGACTTGTTTCACTTAGGATTATACCCTGTTGATGCATCCATGTTGTGCAAACAGCAAGATTTCATTCCTTTTTATGGCTGAGTATCATTCCATATAGCATATATATAGCATACACACACACATGCACACGCACACACACACACACACATACACACCACATCTTCTTTATCCATTCATCTATTGATGGACTCCTGGGTTGCTTGGGTTGCTCTGGAAAGACAGGTAGTGGCATTAAGTAGGAACAGGTAGTGGCATCAGGTAAGACAGGTAGTACATTAAGTAGGAACATTTTATCTGTGTAGGACAGAAAACCCAGTTTATAGTGGCTCACGAAACAAAAGTTCAGAGAGGTAGGTAGCTTCTAGAGTTGGCTTGGCAGTTTAACAATGTCAGGACAAGCTTTCTACTATACTTGCTGCCTCATAATCACAAAATGGCTGCTCCAGTATTGGGCATTGCACTCACCTTCAAAGCAGAAAGACAGGAGTATAGGGCAAGGCCAGCTATATTTGCCTTTCTTATCAGGAAACAGAAAGCTTTTCCAGGACTATCCTCACCTCAGCAGACTTCTGCTACATCTTATTGGACAGATTTGTACAGGAGCCTGGGAAAATGCCTGCTTAATCACTCCATGTTTGATAGTGGGAAGGAGTAAAGGGGTAAGAAACTGGGTATAGATGTTGCATCAGCCAACCAGTAGGAGTTGCCACAGGGATGTCTGCACTAGGACCACAAAATGCATTGACGTCTCAAAGCTTTCCCTGCGTTCCATCCTTAACTGCTACCATGGTTTCCTCTGATTTGAAAGAAGGCAGAAATTTGGTAGAAATAATTTCAAGGAAAAGTATATATTATTTAGTGAAGGAGTTCTGAGGAAATGGATGAATCTTAGTGATGGCACAAAATGAGAGCTGTTGGTTTAAAATGATAAAACATAATAGGAAACTAACAATAATGGCTTGGCTCTATGCTAGGGGCGGAGGAGAACATTGGTTAGTGGGAATGTAAGAAACAAAACAAATTCTCCTCCTTGGCAGGTAGAATGGTGGGAGGGATAATTTACTTTTAAGACTAGTCCAAATATGATACAGCAGAGGTAGTTCAAATGAAAGAATAGGCTGTGGATGATCCACAAAGGTGTGATATGGACTGGAGAACCCAATATTGGGGGAACTAGGTTGAAAGGGTTTGAATGTCAGATGAAAGCTGAGACCGTGTGGCTATTGAAGGCTAATGGAAGTGAAGCAGGAGAGGCCCACGTCCCCCCTTTTGGAGGTCATGGGCAGAACACCTGCTTGGGTATTAGGCTAGGAAACAAATATGGAACGAGAAAAAGCAAAAGGTACCAAGGTGTGTGTGTTTCACTTCTCATTTGCTTTTAGAAATAAGGGAAGTAGGACAAATTCCATTATTGTTCTTGGTAGAGCTGGATGTGCACTGACCCACTTTATTCTCATGGAACTAGTTTGAATAAACCTGGGTCAATGGCAAGATCTGCCATGGAGGGATGATTCACTAGTGGTTACATATAGGATGATCTTTGTTATATGGCAGTAATCTTTACTGATCAGTTGAGAAGGCATTTGTCATGTTGAAGAAACCCATCAACACTCTAGGGATAGTGTACAGGCTGGTATATAAGAATCCTGAACATTGATCCTTGACTGGTGTGCATAGACTCATTGGTTTGAAAGCAGCCTCTGCCTTCAGAAGGATTACAGGTATTTGTGTTCAGTTTGTGAGGGTAAATATGATCACTATTAGGACATTTAATTTCCTAGACTCAGAACGAGTTTCAGGGTGCATTTATAGGGTTACTTGAAAGAACAAGTGTTTTAAAGTGTTAGAACAATTGTGGATGAACTGTTGAGTATGACAGGAACCCATGTGGCTTGCCTTGAATTTTAAGAAATCCTCTGGCAACCATGAGAAAAAGTAATTTCAATCTTTGCTTGTATCTCTTGAAGGATTAAAGAGAAATTAAATTTATTATTTACTCTACTACTTATTAGGATATCCTTGGAAGTTTATAAGTCTCCAAATTTCTAAATAACTCTCTCTCTTCATCATGACTTTCTCCAATACTCAATTTTATTTTTCTGTCTTCTTCATTTCCTGAGTTCTTCTGAAGGTCTTAGGTGGATAAACTTGGACTTTTTGTTTTATTTTGTTTTCCTATCCCCTAAACTATTTCCCTAGATTTTCTGCAACATAGGAAGGCCAGGAACTGACCCAGTAAGTCAGTTTACACCCACCTCTGATCCTGGACATTTAAGATATTTGAATCCATTTAGGTCTATATAAGCCATGAGGAAGGTAAAACACTCAGAAATAGTACCTCGAGGCAGTGCCTTTTGGTGACCTTATATGTCAGAAAATTGTACGAGGGCCTTGAAAGTAGATGTTCTGGTTTTATCCTAATCATTAGGCAGAGGCAATAGTGTGTTATGTTGGTGGACTAAGGAAGGGGAGTAGTGGGAGGGGGGAAAAATTTGGTAACTTACCAAGGTCAGGCAAAAGAAAAAGCACTTTGCTTTATTTTATTCAATTGCTTTATTTTATTTATTTCTTATTTATTTTATTTTATTTCTTATTTATTTTATTATCAATTTGAATTGGGAAAGCTACATATAAATAATTATTAATTTTAATAGGGGATTGAAGCAAGGAGGAATTAGCTGATGAGATGTTAAGAGACCCTAAAGAATACAGGAATAACAGAATTAAGGAGCAGCCTTCCTTCCTCCTTCAGGGGCGAGACAGAGCACCTGGGGAAGCGCCTGCGCCTTCACCCCATCCCTCCACCCCAGGGCTGAGTTCAAGGTAATGTCAGAGAGGGTCCGTGGATAGCAGAACAGCTGCTGAGATGCTGTGTCATCAGAGCCTGCTGGAAACCCTTCCCTTGGAACGCAGGGAGAAGTATCCACAGGCAGCCCCTCAAAAGTTGCTGTGAAGCCCCTGAAGGGGATGCTGGGGGAGTCCATGGGAGTCTAACACTGGAGGAGCCATGTGTCCTGCCCGCCATTTTATTTTCCACCAAGAAAGGACTCTTAGGTATGAGCTCGTTGGCTTGTAAATCTCAGTTTCTCCCTTATGAAAGAATCAAGCAGCTACTACTTCCTGCCAGGTAAGTTTTGAGTCTGTGGAGAGAGAGCAAAACACCACTGCAAACTGTTCTCATATATTCATATTATTGATAGTTTCCCTTCAGCTTGAGGTTTTGTGAACCCTGTTAAAATACAAATATCATAAAGAAGAAATGGCCTTTTAAAGCTGTTACCAATCGTTCATACCTTAGTGTGCATGAAGGTATGGTCTCCTTTTCCGATAGTGGGGCTTGGTGGGTTTAGCTGGGGCTGGGAGGGAGAGGAGATGAGCTTACCCTGGACAGCTAAGGACTTTGGGAAGGGATGCTCCCAACCTTATCAGACATTGGAGAACGGGACTTCAGATACCAGCAATGACTGAGCCCACCTCACAGTACTGGGGAGTCTTGTCCTGACTGAGTTCTGTCAAAACATCAGACCCAAAATTCACTTTCTTTGTAGAACATTTCCCTTCTGTTTCTTCTCTTTTCTTACTTGCTTCGGGGAGGTTTATGGTTTGAAAAATTAAAGTGCGGATCTATTTTCATTACCAAAGGATTTGCAAAACTGAGCTGGGCCTGTCTGAGCTCACATTTGCATTTGCCATCCCTTAAGCTGATTTTCAATGCTGAGCAGCTATTTTAAATGTTTTTAAGAGCCTCCTTTTTAACTCTTTTCCTTACTTGTTTTATCTATTTCTGCAGTTGAAAAAAAGATTCTATTGCTGATTCTTGGTGGAAAGTCCCCATACCAGATGTCAGCTGCCATCCTGGGTAGGAGTATTTGCTCAGGGAATGACTGGGCAGTTGGAGCAAATATCCAAGGATGGCTTCCCTTGCAAAGCCAGGCAGGAGTAGCTGGCTTTGCAAGGGAAAGCATCAGAGCATTTAGATGACTTCAAAGTTTCTTTATGGCTGGAGCAGGGATTGGCCCAGAGTTGGTACTCAAGAAATATTTGTTAAATACATGAATGGGCTAAAGAAAGAAACAACAACAACAACAACAACAACAACGTCAACAACAAAAACCTACCACACTACTGGGCAAATGAGGACACTACCCATTGTTCAATAATGCTGAGTGAATGGACTGTTGGTTACTCATTTTCTATGCCATAGATTATGAAGTCCTCCATGGGGCATGACCCTTCATAATGTGGAACTTGTTTATCTGTCCAGTCTAGACCTCCCTCCTTCCCACCTTTCACATTTTGTGCTTTGACCTGGAATGTGCTGAGGCTTCTTTGTTAGTCTTTCCCTGAATCTTCTAGGGTGTGGCTTTTCTGGGCTCCCACTACACTTTGTACAACTCCCATTAAAATAATGGCCTTTTTGTTTTTACATACTATAATTTAATTTCTTTGCTTGTCTGTCTCCCCACTAGACTAAAATTTGTACTTCCAGGCATCATGTGTGCATAGTCGAGTCCTTCGTTGGATGAATAAGTCAACAAGAACTGTAAACCATAAGCATGTTGAAAGAGCTCTATCTAAGTAGCCAGAAGAGCTTATGACTTCTGAATTGGCTTCCTGTGAGCCCTGGTTCTAGATGCTGAAGATGAAGTCAGGGGGGAATTACATACCGGAAGGTCAGCCCAGTGCTGATTCAGAGAACTGTTGTTTGCCCCAGTCTGTGTGTTTGTGAGAAAAGGATGATTCGGTTGACTTTTTGTTGTTTATTTATGTACCATTTTATTTAAGTTCATTCCTTTCTTAAACTTTTTTTTTCCCTTTTGGGGTAGTAGCAGGAAGCTTTATTTATATAAGCTTGTGGTGGAGAACCCAACCCTAAGAGAGAAAACGTGGAGGGTCTTTGGTCAAACCCAGGGCAGAGGGTGTTATTGGCTTCAAATGGGTCCCCTTTCTCTTCCGTGGGTGGTAGGTTCTGAGACTCCAAAGGAGCACGATTTGAACACCACTGATTCGGATTAAGGAATCAAATGAATACAAGGGACTAAATCTTTTCCTGACATATTAAATAGAAACCCTTTGGCAACCACGTTATATATTTACCAAGCCTTTCGTATGACTCAAAACTCAGCAACTCTGAATCAGTGTCTACAGCTTAAAAATTGGTATTGAAATAGTTACTTAGGTTTAATTTTAGAAAACTCGGGTCAATCAATATGTATGACTTTTAAGTTTAATCCTTCCTTTGGGGATCACGGAAGCTTCTTTCGGCTCCAGTGCTCTTTGATTTTCTGATTGTGAAGGGCAAGGTGGGAAAGGAATAAACAAGGTGACGAGGTTTCAAGGGCTAGCTTTCTTGGCGTGAATGAGTAATTGGAAAGCCAGCATAATCAAAGTAATTTCATCCATCATGTACAGAAAGGGAAATAGAATTCAGGTTATTAAGGTTGCACGAAACTGCTTTTTGAATGTATGTACATATTTCTTCCTAGGGGCTAGATAGCGTTTCCCATTTTTATTTCTAAAAGGAGTTATGGAAAAAGACAACTGAAAATAAAACAGGAGCTGCGGTCTCAGAGCAAAACTAGAATAATTCATTAAAGAGAAGAAAAGGGTTTTAGGTTTCTCTTTTGAAGGAACAAGTTGGAAAACCAGAGCACATGTTTTTAGCCCCCAGAAGGGCACAGGCCATGAGTGAGCAATGTCATTCCCCAAGAGGCAAACGTGGACCTTCGTTCTTAGCTCCTCAGACCCTTGCTCTTGGGGAAGGAATCACGTAACTGACATTGGGGTTTCACAATTGCCCAAGTGTGTGATCTTTTGGAGTTTGGAGAAAACAAAATGGGAGAAGCAAGGGCAAGAGGGCTTCTGCCAGGGTAAGAGAGATGGAGAAGGAGGGAAGGCAGGCTAGCGCCATAAAACAGAAGAGAACTGGAGAGCTAACCAGAAGAAAGAGAGGACAGTTCCAGAAAGGGAGTAGCAGAGACAGGCAACAGATCTGGACTCCGTGCCTGAGAAAGAAGCTCATTTTCCGTGTGGAATTGGATTTCTTTTAAATCGAGGCTGACTTTCACGAACTCATGGGAAACTGAAGCTGAGGTACGCCCAAAGATTTGTGTACCTCATGCTTTTAAATAATCATAAGATCAAGAATTTTTATTCCCATATACATAGAGCTCTAAAACTAGAGGAAATTGGTCTCTTTTGTTCACAGCTGTCTAACATCTAAAGCAGCAGTAGTCCTCAAAAACAAAATCTCTTGAAACAAAATGAATGAAAGAATAAAATGACCTCCATCCTTTTATTTCCCACATTTAATCTTTCCTTTCCTTTCTTTTTCTTTTCTTTTCTTTCTCCTCCCTCCCTCTCTCTGTTTTTCTTTCTCCCTCTCTTTCTCTCTCTCTCCCCCCCTTCTATCTTTCTTTCTTCCTCTTTCCCTTCCTTTCTAATCCATTCCTTCCTTCCTTCTTTCTTTCCTTCCTTCCTTCCTTTCTCTCTCAAAGAAAGAAGAGAAAGTATACTCCTAGTAGCTATGCTGCATTCTGGGGCTCTAGGAGGGGGTGAATGGGAAGAGGATGGTTGTATTCTCTCAACAGTAGATTGGTCTAGCCTGCTGAGCCTTTGGTGTTCGGCTTCAACCATCATTATTAGTAGTCACTCCTGTCTGTTACCAGCTTATTTAATTACAGCAGCACTTCCCTCCATTCTGGTCCCCCCATGTTTCTCCTACTTACTGCTTCAAATTTTTTCCTTCCTGAAATTTAGGAAGAACAGAAGATTGTCTGGAGAATATGAACACCAAATATGTTAAATTGGCAACCTCATTTTTTACATATTTCTAAGTCATGGCCATGGGCAAAGATACTCCTTTTCTTTATTAATAAAGAAGAACAAAAAGAAAGGAAAAGACAGCCACATAGGTCATTTTTTTACACATGCAATTCTGTGTACAAGGGCGGGTTCTTCCCCTCGTGTATCCACTTGGGACTAGCTCTGGTGGCGTCCTTCAAAGCCCATGTGTGTGAATTCCATGAAGTCTTTCCCAATTATTCTCATTTTAATTTCCCTTCTCTAAGCAGCTATGACATTAATTTATTACTTAATCATGAATTATGGCATACAATTCCCTAATTGATGTTTGTAGATTTTTTTCCCCAGCTATATTTTAATTTCCTTGAGGACAGAAGTCTTGCTTGTATAGTGTTAAAATAACCATCTCCCACAGCTCCTAACACAATGCTCTGTGTATAGAGGGTACGTGTTGGTTCGCCAATTTGTTCCTCACACCAAATGTCCAGGGATATCTTACAAAGAATTTATACCAAGCAAGGAAAAGACAGACTAGATTTCCCGGCCTGCCAAAAATCTGCATGTGCTCCCTAGTAACCACAGCTTCCTGGGTCTGGAGATCTTTCAGTTTGTTATTGATGAGAAAAGAGAGCAGAGAGACTTCTCTTAGTGAAAGAGGCAGAAAGCATGCTTGGAATCACTTGGCCTTCCAGTTTGGAAGTTAAGCTTTGGTCCTACTAACCTTCCTTTCACTTAAATTGTTCATGGAGTTTTCCAAGGAACAGTCACTTAGCATTAAAAAAAAAAAAAAAAACAACAACAACAACCCCCATCCCCAAACCTCTGGGCTCCAAGAAGTTGGGTTATTGCTATTTAACCATTGTTATTAATAGCTATATATTTTGCATTGTTTCCCTGGGGGCTGAAATAAATCCTCAACTTCTTAATTACATATAGTGTTACTCTCCCTAACCTATTACATTCCACAGGGTCCCTAAATCCTCCTTAATGACACTATTTGTGGCTTCAACATTTTTCTTCTTTCATCATCATATTATATCTGGGTTTGCAAAAGCAGAAACTTAAACAGCACAAGAGAAAGAAGAGAGAAAGAGACTTGGCATTATTTCTAAAGACTGACAAGCTTTATTTGATATTCTTTTTTTTACAACAAAAATGTGAGGTTTCCTGTGACTTTATTATTAGTACCCTGAGGGTTCATGCATGATGACATAAAGATGATGTAGCCAAAATATAAGTGTGCTTGAAAGATTTTAGCTTAATTTTTTAGCTTCTCACTTTTCTTATTTGTAGACCTCAAAATTATGAAAAAGATACCACGGGTTTTAATTTCTCTTGCTAATGTTTTCCCACTTTAATTACAAGATTAAATTTTAAAATGGAAAATTTGGGGTTTTCTTGTTACTAAATTTGGGCTATTGTATTTATGGTGAAGTTATCATACTGATTTGGTATAAGAGACATTGAAAATGATGGAATTTCAGAGCTCTAAGTGGTTCTGATTATTTGTTAGCATCCTCTGGAGAGGTTTTTAAAAATATAGGTATCATCCCAGAAATTCTATCTCAGCAGATCTGTTCTAGGACCCAGAAATCTGTGATTCTGATACAACTGGTCTACCTACAGTTTGGAAACCAGTAGAATTTATTTTGTGGGATTCCCCAAAATGGTGTAGAATATTAATGAGAAAGAGCCATGTTTTCCCCCTGGATCTAAGCTATCTCTTCATTTTAACTTTTAACACTTAAGATTACATTAATGGCTTAAAACAAATATTATATACTCTAAGTACATAAAAGCTATTGTTAAAAATTGCATCACATTTCAAGGTTTTTTTTTTGTTGTTGTTGTTGTTTTTAAATATATAACCAATAAATGGTAGCCACTACTGGGAGAATTATAGTTAAATATTCTTGTTGTTTTTCAATAAAAGTAATCAGTCCAATCTAGGTAGAACAGATCTGCTTTTGTCAAAGAGGAAATTGTGAATCATTTAGGTTTTCCAAAACCCGACATTTTAATAAATGTTCTCTCTAAGGGCTCTCCCAAAGATACCTTGCAGGGAACTGGTCTCTCTGAGTAGCTGAGCCTCCCAGATAACTGAGGCTTATGCAAGACAGATGTCATCTCATTCTTGCTCCTTTGTGTCTCTGTGCCCAGCACACTGCCTGGCACATAGCTGGTTCTCAAGAAATCTTTTTTAAAGAATAAATGGAACAAGCCATAAGTCTCCTCTTATTGTTATTGTATATTATGAATGTCTCTGCCTCTTTAGACTATACCAAATGCAATTTAACTTTTTCTAATGATGGCTTAGGCCATCATGCTGGGCTCTAGTGCCCTCAAGGGTCTGTTGTAGTATGTAGAATGTTTTTATTCTGCACGAAATGATCCTAAACTGCTGTGATTTTTACTTCTTTTGTTTGCTTCTATAGTTATTTTTCCCCTGTTTCCAGCCTTGCTGTTAAGCCATCAGCTGTCACTTGTTACTGTTATTGATGTGTCTCTTCTGGTTCTCCTCTTCTTTTAATTTGCTACTCTTACTGGGCTTTTCATTTGGAAACCATATTGCCAAGCCTGTTAGAATTTCTGACGAGGAAGATGGGACCCCAAATAAGGACCCTAGGAATTCCTTTTTGGTAGAGCTCATTAATGATGGTGGGCTCTGTCATGTAGATGTTGGCTGCTCTGAGGTCTCTTTCGTTTCTTTCTTGGTTCTCAGTTGTTTTCTGATAAAACAAATGCCAAGTAAACAAAGTGACAACATGTCTTTAAAGAGAAGTGAGGTTCTCTTTTTCTGCCTTTTAATTTCCTGTATCTCCCGGCAGTTAGAGATAATCGACCAGCACTTTTGTCTCCACGCTTCTCCTTTCAGAAGGGAATTAGCTTGCAGGGATGTGGGACCTGACAAAGCAGTTCAGGGCAGGTTTGGTGTCTTCACTGAGGAGGAGACGCAGTGTCCCAATGCCCAGGAAGGTGAAGAGATTGGCCTCTGTACATCCAAGCCTGTAGGAAGCCGAGCGGACAGAAGAGGACAACTTCTCCCCCTGTGAGGAAAGCGAGGCCAGTATTTTCCTCTCACTGGTCTCTCATTTTCCCGATGAGAAAACTACAGCATTGGCTATAAAGGAGCAAAAGAACTCAACTGAAATTTTGCTAACATTAAATTCTACTCATCTTATAATTGTCTTATCTCGTGGGTGTTCTCAGCCTTCCTCATGTATGCTGGCATTCAAGACCGGTGAGCATGTCCACTGGAAACGTCCTCCCTGGGTGAGGAGGGAGAAATCGGATTCTCCTCATTCTTCTACCTCTCAGTCTTCTCCTTCTCAGTCCGAGAGCAAGCTCCTGGGCACCTTCCTGTTATCTGAACATGGATGAATCCTAGAGCTTCCTCCTTCGTCGTCTTCTTTCCTTTCTCCTTGAGTTTTCCCTGGTGATCACATTCTGACCATGGACCTGCCTGCTTTGATATGCTTCTTAAATATAATGACCGAAACCCTCTGGAGCAGTTACACAAGCACGTGGAGTCCCTGTGGGACCTGCAGGCAACTTCCGCAGGCCCCCTTTTCCATCTGCCTGGTGCCATCCCGCATGCTCATTAGAACATGGCTGCCGTGGCTACTCTGCCCACTTTGGCTCCAGCCCTTGGCTGCCACTTTCTGTCTGGCCCCTCAGATTTGGGCACTGAAGTTTGGCTTGTTTAGCCAGGATTGAACGTTGGCTTAACTATGGCATTAAACCCTTTTATTCCACTGCATTCTACACATGGCCACCTGAATGCCCTGCAGATACAGGAAGCTCCAAACGGCCACAGGAAATCTGTTTATCCACCGTCCCAGGCCAGTAACTCCCGAGTTCTGCCTTTACCCCCACCTATGCAAACTCTACTTCCTGTCAGTTCTCTCTCCTAAATACACTACTTACTTGTCCCCTGCTAGCTATATCTGTGTTTTTTTATTGCTGCATAACAAATCACCTCAAATTTAGAAGCTTAAGACAACTCACATTTATTTATTTTTACTTTTTTTTTTTTTAAAGAATTTTTTTATTTGAGAGAGAGAGAGAAAGAGAATGCAGGTGGAGGAGAAACAGAAAGAGAGGGAGAAGCAGACTCCCCACGGAGTGGTGGGTCTAATGTGGGGCTCCATGCCAGGACTCTGGGATCATGGCCAGACCCAAAGGCAGTTGCTTAACTAACTGAGCCACCCAGGTGCCCTGACAACTCACAGTTATTATCACTCAGTTTATATGGGTCAGGACTCCAGGCCTACCCCTCATCATAGGACCCTCTCATAACAGAGTAGCTTGTTTCTTCAAGGCCAACAGGAGACTCTCAGTCGACCTCTCAATATTCTTTTAAGGGCTCACCGTGATTAGGTTGGGTTCATCCAGGATCTCCCTTTTGATTAATTCACCACCAATTAGGGACTTCATTCACATCTACACAATTCCTTCCCCTTTGCCATACCATAAAAGTGAAATCCATTACATCTCCAGGCCCCACCCACATTCAAGGGTGGGGAGGTTTACTCAGTATTCTGCCTCCACAATGTCTCCTTACCTCGCCTTGAATGGTGTAGCCTCTCTCATAGAGGTCTTCCTGCCTCTTCCTGTTGGGTCTGTCTAGCCTCAAATCCATCTTCTGTGCTATGAGCATGGTGAACTTTCCAATGGATAAATATGATTGAATCATCATCCAACTCAATTCCTCAGGGATTGGTAAATAAAACAAAACAAACACTCCGCCCCACCCCCCAAGAAGCCCAACCCAACCCAACCAGGATAAAACAAATTCTTCTATTTGGCATCTACGACCCTTACGATCAAACCCATACCACTTTCCGGTGTGTCCTTTGCTTCTCCCTCCCAACATCAGATATTGTGCTTTAGGAAGCAAACAGGTACCTTCTTCATTCCTCAAAGCCTCTGAAAGCATTTCTCTGCATTCTTGACACTTTCTCCTCCTACGTGTGCAATGATGGTCTAATAAAATGTGAGTCATCTTCCCAATCGTATCTCCTTAGTGACGTTTCACAGACTCGGCTGCATTTCCTAGGCTCCAAGGGCACTTCCTACACATCTCTACTGGTGCTGCCCTCACCGGAGCTGAAGTTGGAGTTACGTGTGTCAAAACATGTCTATGATCTAGTGGGAGAGACGTCACAAGAATGTGTTGACATTGAGGCTAAGAGACCTGGGAAAAGAAATCCCAGGTTCTGTCTTCTCTCAATTTTCAGGCAGGGCTGGTGATATCTGCAGAGCCCACAGGGGGACTGGTTCGAGGCCTTTCCATGAAGGTCAAAGAGCCTCCTGGGAGGCTTGGATTTGTTTCCTGGCCTCATTCCATGGCTATGTAAGGAAGGCCTGAGAGTGCTACTTCACGACATTCTGTAACATGTCTGTGGGACTCGCAACGTGGTAAAGCATGGAGAGGAGAGAGTTGTATCCTTCCACTCTGTCACAGGCTGCAGGCTGGCCCTGCTGCAAGATTTTGGAAGAGGAATAAGGGGTGAGGGTAATTAGAGGTATGAAGGAGTGGCCTGCTCTGCCAGGGCCAGAGAAGCAGGAGCCACGTGGGGACTGAGGTTCCCAGAAGAAGAGTGATGGCAGCAGCTGTGCCTGGTGGAAGAGGAGTTGCCTGGGGCCTCCGTGAGAAAGCTGGAGGAAGCCTTACTGCGGGGAGCTTCTGTGAGGAAGCATCTGGACAGTCAAACTGGGGGAACTTTTGCTATGTACCAATTCTTATTTTGAACTGTTATTGTTATCATGTTTGTCTCTCCACTAGACAGTATGCTTTTTTGAAAAGAGACTCTGACTAACCACTGCTTGGCATACCTGAAATTTAACAAATACTGGAATGAATGAGTGAATGAATGAATGACTCAATTCATCAGATTGAACTGAGTTCTCTTCACTCTTCAGAGTGTGGTACCCATAGAACTTTACAAGCAGAGGGGACATACGTATTTAGTCTTAGGTAAAAGCCTTTGGGAGGTTTGCTGCATTGTCTACAGCAACGTTTAAAAATTGTCTTCCAAAAGTATGTATTCATGCATTCCTGGAGAAAATACTAATTTATATGTGTTTCAGAGATACTTAACATCACTTGCCTGGCAGCTTATCCAACGGAGACTTCTTTTTCTCCTATTCTCTGCAGAGGGCATATTAGGCCACTGGAGGGAGAGCAGCAGACAGTGTGGTGAGTAGATTTTGAGTGGTTCTGGTTGATTGGAGAACTACTGGCACAGAAAATCTCTAGGGCCCCCTTTCTGCTTCAGATGTCCCTGGCAGCTGTATCAAATCGATCCTATTTGACCATGAAACATGGAGGACTTGGAATCGTCAGCCTCTTCCATTCCTACCCAGAGTGGAAAACAATAACAAAAAAGCAAAATAGAAAAAGATTTCTCATTCTGGACTCATGGTTTGGCAAGGTTACAGATGTGAGCAGGAGTTCAGGACTGGATGTACAGAGACATTGGTCAGCAAAATTGTATATGATTAAATGGCTGGTTCCAATGTGATTCCATTAGCCTCATTTTTGTAGAAACAATTAGAAAATTCAAATGCTGTATTTGTAAATTGCATTTGGGACTTAATGGTGGTATTTTCTCCCCAACTGGGATGCCTCTGTGAGTTGCCCTCTAATTCCCATTTATTTTTCCTTTATGCTCGAGCCTAATTCACAGGTGGATCAGAATAAAAGCACTTTGTGCAATCTTTTCACTATTAAGTTTGCCATCCATTGAGGTCTTGGGGTCCTGATAGGAAGACACTCTTTTGACTGCTAATGTTAAAAAAGGAGCTCTCAGGAAATGTGGCAAAACAGCTTACATTTAAATAAATAGCTTTTCTTTTAAATTTGTATTTATTTCAGAGATAATCATTTTGCTATTGATCTGGGCCATTTATTTTTTCATCTTGAACGGAAACTTCCGGTGGTTGTCTTAAAGCAAATCACTGTTATTCCTGATGCATGTTTGTGTTAAAATGGAATAATTTTCTAAATCATGTGAATTAGATACCAAGACACGGGAAAATTTATTTACAAAACACAAAATGGAGTAGGGCATTGAATGTAGAATCATTTGCCTCCTTTCCTATTGTACACTCAATAAATAAAGTATTTTTTTTGGTCAGTGACATTATCAGAACTTTCCATGCTTCAAAGAGGTTATTTTTAATTAAGTGATTGATTGATTAATTAATTTTTTTTTACCATATTTCTTTGTCAGAGAAACTGAGCTGGTTGTGGGTGTTTATTAGATACTTGTTGATTTCATCTCGGGGATGGGTACTGGCCGTCGCTCTCAACTGGAACCTAGGCTGGCTGAAGCCCTTCCCCTGACCCAGCCAGGGAAACTTTCCAGAATTTAGGTCCAGTTGGGGTAAACATCATGTGAAATGGCCAAAAGGAAGTAGCAGGTAAAGTCAATATGATTAAGACTAAATCTTACTTGCCAATTGTAGGTCTATAAAGGAATACTCCAGTTAACAAGTATTTTTTGAGAATTCACACCAGATACTGAGGATATACATACTCTCCTCCTTCAGTAATCCAAAATATGCTGAAATTTGCATTCATTTTCACAAGGCTATATGCCATATGGGAATGTAACCCCCTCCCCATACATACATACATCAATGAAAAGAATACGGTCCCTGGAATTAAACAGATAGAGATTCAAATCCTGACTTGGCTATTTATTATGTTACCTTTGTTAAGTCATTTAATCAACATGAGACCCTTTTTCCTCATTTGCCTTATTTAACGAGGGCAATGAATACCTACCCGGCTGTTGTAGGTGTTAGAAATAATGTGTCAAGTTACCTTGTATGGGGCCTGACCTATATAGAAACTGAATGAGTGATTATAAGATATAAATATGTTCGAAGTGGGGTTTCCCCCCATCAGATAGAGGCAGAGCCTAGATCTACATCGTGTGGGATGGTTGATATTGTCAGAGCTGTTCGTTTCCATCACAGGACTTAGTGAAAATTTTCAGCAACAGCATTCTTACTAAAGCACCCACACCTCGGCAAGCTGGGCAAGTCCCCCTCACACGATCCTTTGTGCTTTGAAAGACAAGTAGCTGTGGCTCCTTCAGGTGCCAAACATTAATTTATATGTTTTCTTGGAGAATTTGTGCTCTGAATAACCAGAACTTTCTGCACACCGGCCTTGCTGGGGAGAGAGCCACGTGGCTGTTCTCTGGGTGGGTGGGCGGGCTGAATCTCACCAAAGGCACGTCTTCCTTGGGAAGGAGCAGAGGACGGTTCTCCAATCCTTTTTGTCAACACAGTGGGAGTTATCTGAATTTCATTTGGGTATTAACTGCTGTGTGAGTTGGGTTTCTCTCTGTTAGAGGAGCGGCTGTTATTGGATTAAAACCACAGTTGTTGGGAAGCACTTAAGACTCCGTGGGGGATTTCTCTATCAAATAGCAGGGTCAGAGTTTTGTTTTTTCTCTTTTCTAGTAACCCCGCTCACCAGAGATGCCTGTTTTCAAGGTAACTATATCACTTAGTTGGAGACCAGGGAAAGGCAGGATTTCTTTCTTATTACCAAGGTGCCAGACGAGTCGGCTTGGAAATCATCCAAAGCTTGCTTTGGCTCTGGGCTGTAGGACTGGAACCACAGCTTCTTTGGGGTATAGAATTCGACTGTAGGGGAGAATTTCATAAGCAACAAACTCCAGGTAGAGGTACACATTCTTCTGGGCGGTAAAAAGGCCATCTTATGAATATTAACTCGCTCCCAGATTCTCCCGTGATTTAGACTCACTGTAGATTCTTTTTATACAGTGCCTGGCAGCCTTGGCATTTACCAGAAAGGTGTTCTCCCTTTAGGTGAAAGCCGGAGGCTGCTGGCGGGGACCCCTGGGATAGGCAGGTTGGCATCTGCCGGCCCACTGAGCTGAGAACCTAAAAGCCCGGGTTCTAACCCCAAACCTCATGGGTCGGGGCTCAGCCAATACGTCTATCTGGGAAAGAGAAATGCATTCGGATGCCTTGAAAGTTTAGCATCTGCTTCTCGTTGGCTCCTGCTGCTTTAGAAAAACATTCGGAAGTTTCTATTGGATTTGGATGAGGCAGAGATGGCATATTTTCCGCATCTCCAGAAGCCTACACCCCACTCGGGGAGCCTCATTTGCATGCGCATCGAAAGCCGTCTGACTGCCGGACTGTACCTTTGAGCAGATCCGATGGGATCCCCACATGCATGTAAATGAAGCTCCCTTAGCCCGAGCCCAGCTCCGAGGAGGCAGAGAGCAGGCTTTTCTTGAAACTTGTTACCGCGACAGTCTCAAACCAGACACTACAATAAGGAATTTTTTTCCCTTGCTCGTGTGCGTGGGGGTGTGCATGCCAGGAGGACACCACGTAACTCGGTTTTCCAGACCGAGGTAATTTATTTAAACGCGGAATCTTTGAAAAAAAAAAAAAAAACGGGAAGGGATACAGGGCTTGATTTTAATCCCTGCTAACACAGAGAAAAGAATGCTCGTGTCACAACTCAGTGAGTGTAAAAATTAAAAAAGGCTGAGACTATTGTTTGAAAACAGGCGAAATAATTAAAATTATTATGGAATAATCACATATCACACAACAACCTCCCACTCTTACGAGCAACAATCCAAAACAGCCCTCCAAAGCGGGCCCAAGGGCAGAGGTTCTGTATATCATTCAAAGACCATCTGTCGTGCAATTCCAGTAGCGTCTTTGCACTATTCTGAGGGCAGGCTGAAATTTAGTCCTGGCAGTTCTCTTTCCATTTGCTAACAAACAGCAGTGATGGCAGATAAATATGGCAAACAATAGGCGTTTGTAATGAACTGGAAAGGGACGGGGAGTTTTGGAACCTGCACCAGAATCAGAAGTTCTGGGTCCTGTGCTGGGCTCGTGAGACCCCCCAGAGCCAGTTCTTGCCATGTGGCAGCCCAGACAGACATCTGCAGGCTGAGCGAGGCTTCAGCGCACTCAGCCAACCTAAGGGCCTGATTTAAATAAAGTTCTTTTTTCTTAGAAAAATTAATCATCACAAAGACTCCAAGCTAGGGTTTTTTCCTGGGTTCCAGGAAAAATCAAACACGGCGAGTTGTTCCGAAAGCTGACTTTTTAGTTTGGAGTCTTATTTATTTATTTGACACACACAGAGAGAGAAAGAGACAGAGAGACAGAGAGAGCAGGAACACAAGCAGGGGGAGTGGGAGAGGGAGAAGCAGGCTTCTCACGGAGCAGGGAGCCCAGGACCCTGGGCTCATGACCCAAGCCAAAGGCAGATGCTTAAGGACTGAGCCACCCAGGTACCCCTAGTTTGCAGTCTTTACTTTTGCTCAGAGGCTATGTCCCCTCCCTCCCCATGCCCTCAGTCACATGTTCTTGTATGCCCTCTCATTCTGGGGTTTTATAGAGCCTGCGCGAGCAGAAGCTTGGTAATTATGCTTGATAAGGTGTTTATTTGCATTGTTTTCAATGCATAAAAGTGTGACTGGATTGTTTGATGTTGAATCAGGGAGGCGAAGATATTACATCCATCTTCAAAACTTATAGTTTTAATTCGCAGATTAGTAATACCTGAGGAACGCTGGATTAAAGCTGCTCTTTTGAGTGCTCGGGGTTGTCTAGAATTCCGACAGAACCGAATCCTCTTTTAAAATAATTTGTTGACCGCGTTTCTGGAAATATCTATATACACACAAGCTCACAGGCTTATATACCCAGCTCTCCAGACCCGATTTCCCCCCTGCCTCCCCCCCAATTTTCTCACATGCTCACGCCGTCTCTCTCTCTCTCTCTCTCTCCCTCTCTCTCTCTCTCTCTCACACACACACACACACACACATGCACACACACATACACAGAATCCATTAGTTAGAAGTCTCTGGAAGACCTCACACTAGGTTCAGGGATGAGAGGGATGTTATTTCCATAGGCACATAACTGAATCTTTGATGATTTTAATTTCTGGTTGAAGTAATAAAAGGGTTGTTCCCGCTCTTCTTCTAAAATTAGCACTTCATGCCAGGGAGGCCACTTAACCTGCTTTGGTGAGGAGCCCATGTGGACCTCAAAGAGCAAGGCCAGCCTCCTCGTGCAATGCGGGCTCCGGGGAGGAGTGGCCTTTGTGCAGTCCGCAGGGCTGGCCATTAAGAGGAACGGCGGTGGGGTGGGTGCGGGGAAGTTCAGAGGCAAGTTCCAGTCCTCCACTGCCGAAATTAGTAAAAGGCAAGGAGCTGCTTTTCCCTGTCCTGCCCCTGATGTTGGTTCTCAGTGACAATTCTGCCAGTGGTGTGCTCAGCTCCTGTGCTAGAGGCCAAATGACAGTAGTGTTCTATCCAAGCCGGTGTTGCTTCCTGCCAGTATTTTGCAGCGAGCATAGTTTTAAACTCAAAACAACTGAAGTGATTTAAAAGATTCCACTTAGAAGCCTGACATTTTAGAGCCAGAAGGGACTTGAGGGGATTATTTATACTTTATGCACGAGGCAACCTGAAACAGAAACGTTACATGATTTTCCTGAAGTCATTCAAAAGAGGACAAAGGCTATACAGCTGCTATGCAGTATAGCCTAAGTGGATCACTTAGCAATCCTAAGTGAGTGTTTTTTTTTGGTCACCACCACCCCCCCGCCCGTCCCTTTAGGTCTGGGGAGCATAGGTCACTGAATCATACTGTGCTTGGTAACCTAGGGAGATGTACTAGTGGAACTCGTGAGATCATGGGATCGGAAGTCTTGAAAGCCCAGCCTTTAGGTAACACATTCCAATATTATCATGCCACAACAGACAACTGAGGCTTCTCTTTCGTCTCTGTAAACTCATCGCCAGAGCTTTTTTATATCTCTTTTTTATGTCTTTTTTATGTCTCCAGTCACTCTGAGTTCATTTTAGTAGATTCTGCCTGTTACGGATCCATTTACCTATCTGGCTGTTGGCAAGTAACCACAGTTCATGTTACCCACCTCCTAGAATCGTTGTGTCTGCTCCCATCATTCCCGTATTGTTCTTCTTTCTTCCTTTTTCCTACAGAGTGGAGAAAATCCTGCCAGTTCAGCTTAGTATGGGATAATTTTGTGACATGTAATTTCCCCCCTAGCCAATGGTGTGCTGGCCCCAGCCTGTAGCAGCTCATGAAAGCTCATTTTTGTCAGGAATTTTGCGTATCAGTTGTTAAATTGCTGACAGGTTTAAATTGACCTTGATGGAGTATTTGCACCAGAGAAATTGGCAAACTAGCAAGTCAGGGGAGCCCTTCCCGGGGAGGGCTGGCTGTTCAACCACACATCCCCGCTCCTCCTCCCACCTTCTTGTGTTTCCTAAGACCAGTAGGG
Source organism: Mustela nivalis (assembly GCF_964662115.1). Classification (NCBI taxonomy): domain Eukaryota; kingdom Metazoa; phylum Chordata; class Mammalia; order Carnivora; family Mustelidae; genus Mustela; species Mustela nivalis. The sequence goes on from NC_139024.1 coordinate 31,617,223, forward strand.
GAATTGAAACCAGGGCTAGAGTTTGGTACTTCTGGGGGGGAAAGCCCAGTGATAGACGACACTCTAGCAAATCTGTGCTAACTGAACCGTAACCGGACAGCATTATATTTTTCATTACTGGGACTAGGAGTGGGACCTAATTGAAGATGGGTAGGAATACTTATTTCTAGATTTTTCTAGAATTGTCTCACTACTAGTATCTAATATGGACACTGTTTCACAATACTTGAAATGTGACTATGTATGTTAACAGAAAGAAGTTTACTCAGGACTCTAAATTCACCACATCTCCGTGGGATGTCTGTGGCTTCTTGCTCTGTCCACTTTCAGATGGCCCTGTGTGATGCTGGCTCTCCCAGACAGAAAGTGCCATTAAAATCCAACCACCTCAACCTACACCTATCAAGAGCCCATTATGTCTAAGGGATGGGACTATAGGAGCCCAACTAAACTAACAATATGAAGAAGAACCCCATGTCTTCCATTTTTTTTCTAATCCAAAACAAATTTGTGTACCTTCATTTCTCACGCAATGCGGGTCGAACATGTTGGCCGTCCATGCACAGGCTTTCGGTGACAATGTTTTTCTCTCTTCTCTCCTCTTCAGAATTTTCACAACAAACTAGAGAGGGAAGATTCTATGCCCTCAGGTCAAAAGAGAGAGGATTAAACAGCATTGGGTGGCAGCTGGTCAGTCACCAGACAGTTTTAATGTGGAGATGTTCCTAAAAAGAAAGTGGAAAATTCCCCTTCTGTCCTGGGAGCTGGCCCATGCTTCTAGGGCAAGTGCTGCCTTCGTCTCTGCCAGACACAAGCGAAAACCAGAATGTATGCAGAAAGCCGATACGGTAAAAAAAATCAAGCAGAGAACGGGGCTTCTCCAGAACCTCCTGGATGATGGAGTCAGACACAGAGCAGAGAGTTTCAAAATCAATGCCAGGTCAACTACTAAGTCACCCAACCTGGCTAGTATATTTGCCGTTCCTTGAAAATCTATTTGTGCATGGCTGGACCTTATTTTATTTCGTGATGTTTCCTCTTCTGCCCTCCCATTTCAGTTTGAGTGACTAGAGTCGGTTACTGAGCACCTTTTTTTTCTTTTTTCTTTTTTTTTTTAAGAGATCAAGTGTGAAATTTCTTTCCTCGTCAAAAACAGCGAGAATGCTCGCTGTGGGCAGCGTTGCACGAGAAAGTATAGAGCTGGAAAAGAAAGAACTGGATTTCAGTTCTAGTTGTGGTATGGATGGGTCAGTCCCACGACATTGGGTAAATGACCAAATCACCTAGAGCCTCAGTTAACTCACCTGTAAGTGAGATTAAAACCAGGTGATCTCTATATCTGATAGGCTGGTAATTCTTTAATACATCTCTTCGGGATCCCCTCTTTTCCCACCACCCACATGTTCTCCATATAACTCGTTTATTTTTACTTCTCCCACACCTCTATTAATATTCTAAGTGAAATGCTCTTTATAGCCTCAATTCTTAATGAGTGGTCTCTGGACATGCAATGGCTGCCTCACTTAGGAACTTACTAGAAACGCAATTCTCAGGCCTGACGCTGGATCCCCAGAGTCAGAAACTCCTTCGGGGGAGGCCAGCAATCTGTGTTTTGACGAGCCTTCCAGGCAGTTCTAACAGACTGGGGAGCAGCTGGTTCCAAATTCTTTCAGCTATCAAGACCATAGTTCTCCCTAAACCTAAGCACCTTCATGCTGTAGACCAGTTTGCAAAAAGCAGACCAGGTACCAGTTTGCAGAAATGTGACATCCGATATCATTATTATTTAGTAAAAGCAGTAACAACACATGTACAGGTATTTTTATATATATCCATGTTTTTTTTACCTCATTTTCTCATTTGAGCCTTGGAGCTGGCAGCTCTCGGGAGGAGGATGAGAGACTGGTGCTTTGGGTAGGGGCTTAGCAGCTCAACAACCTCATTTCCATTCGAGGAGAAATGTGTCCCCTGCTCCAAGGCCACATTCCCTGGAGAGTGGGGACGGGCAAAAGTCCGCCAGGGCCACACACAGATTCCGCTTATCTCTGAGATTTGGATCAGAGATCTTTTCTGGGGAATTGTGGATCTAGCAGACCCATAATCACATATCTCCACCAATGACAGATACTGCCAGGAAAATAAGTTTCACACTGACGTCCCCCAAGCCCATGACCAAACGAGTTACGAGAATAGATGGAAAAGCTCTCGTGTTCGCAGCTCATGGGCGAGAGGAGCCTGCTGTTTGGGAATTACTTACACTGGAAGTCAGAAGGGGCCTGTAGAGTCGTGTGACATATGGCCCTCGGGCCTCTCACTCCCGTGATTGGCAGGTCACACTCTCTGGTTTTTTGACTAAGGCCCGTCACAGCTGAAAAGACAGCTAGTGAAATGGTTTTCACTTCACTGAGGGCTATGCCACGGGTCACCCAGTGCTTCCAGCCTCACTGTGAAAGGCTGCAGTGCGTCTTGGTTTTAAGGACAACGCTTGGAGTGGTTTCACTCGGCTGGGTGTTGCTGCTGGGTGAAACGGCTGCCAAGTGGGCTGATGGAAAGAAGAGGAAATACTGTCACCTAACGCATGTCTGCTAAAGCTGAGAAGATGAGGTCCTATTTGTGAACGTGCTTATACGCAAGTTAGAATCACAGCTTGGTAGATGAGTGAAATGCATGTGTCCAAAATAGCTTGTTTGGGACAGGAATTCAGAAACAAACAGAAAAATATCTCATTCACATCCCGATTAAGTAAGAAATTTATAAGGGAGATCTCGAAGATCAAGAGCGTCTTTCAGAGGATATATTTGATGTGATTTGAAAGACTCGGAAACACCTTTGGTGGCAAACCTCTGCAGAATTTGTCTGGCTTGAACACATCACCCAAGAGCATACATCAATTAATGCAAATACATATTTAATTGTCCTTAAAATGAAATCATGCAGCATTCAAAAATGAATGAAGGCATATCCTTGGGATTTTTCCATGGTGTCATCTCTTGGTGTTTGTGTGTGTGGGAGAGACAGAGACAGAGACAGAGACAGAGAGAAAGACAGGGAGAGACAGAGAAAGAGAAGGCCTCATTCTCATCAGTGATGGTCTCCTACCATCCAGGAGAAGGTCTGGTCTCTGTGTGCATTTTTCTTAAGTGACACCTACCTTCCCTTTTTCTGTTTCTCTTTTCTTTTTCTTTCTTTATTAAAAAAATTATCTTAAATGGGTGTTCAAATTCACTATGCGGTATGATTAAGAAAACAGAAAATAACATCATTTCACATTGGTGAAACAAACCTTTAAAGGTATTTTTTAAAAAAGTCTAAAACCATGTAGTATAAGCTTTCAAATCCTCATGTCATCCTATTTCAGAAGGCACATTGATTCTGAGCATCGCCCTTGGTGCTGCTGTTGAGATCAGGAGATAACTGCACAATTCTCCCATCACAGGAAGGAAAGTTCAGGCCATGGTTAAAGAGCAAATTTTCCCAAGGAAAGTGTATATTCTATCAAAGCACATTTCTACGGAAATGAGGATCTCTCCCTTTATCTTGCCTTGTCTGTGTTTTAAACACTTTTAATTCTTTTGCTTTTTAATGTTTCTTTCCTATGATTCCTGATAGAAGAAAATGAAGCTTTGACATCCATATTTTAAGCTGTCTGGGTGAGTTGATTGTATATGTCATAGTTAAGGACCGAACATGGGCTAATGTCCTCCTGATAAAAACCGAAGAGCGAGTTAATTAAAGAGCGCTTTCTACTGTATGTAATCAAAGTCAGTTATTATTTCAGTGAAAACAATTAACTTGAGTTTTCATAAATAAGTTTAAATTTAATTCTTACTGTGTTTACTAGAGGGATCCAGGCTCAGCATTTTATTGTGAGATTTCTTTTCTTTTAACTGAAGTAGAATTGACATAGTGAGACACTGTTTCAAAATGAAAGTAACAAATATCCTCCTTCATAATAAAAGTTTAACCCAAATCTACAATTTGTGCGTGGATGTAATTATCTAGTGGTTTTACATATTCAGGTTTGTCTGGTGATACCTGAGCACTCATAGGCATTCTTACCGTCCAATATCCGGCCCCTCCTTTCCGTCGGATGGGTGGTCTTTGTTCACAATGCGCTCTTCTTGCTGTCTGCCTACCTGGTCTGTTCGTGGCTGTTTTCCCTGGTGTTTGTGCTAAGCTACATTTTCTCAGGCTCTTGGTTTTGGCTGTGTGTATGTAAGCTCAAATGACCACAAGTTAAAAATCCTTCAGTTAGGTAAACAAATGCCCCACGTGGGCTTACTCTATAAGTTGATTTCTTTAATAAACAAAGTAGTTGTACACATGGATACGGCCTGACCGCAGGAATGGGAGGGAAGATGTGTCTGGACTTCTAAGAGATATATCTCACCTTGATCTTGAGTTCAAAAATCATTTCAGTCGTGGCTTGCTTTTTCCTTCAGCCACAAAACCATTGGTGTTCCAAAAGTGGACAGGCTAGGGTAGGTAGAGAATGCCGTTATCCGCTTCCTCGGTTTCTGTTCAATTAGCAACAAGGCCATTTTGACCATTTCTCTTGCAGAGTTCACAGGGAAGAGTGGCTGTTCACTTTGAAGCGTCTTAGAGAGTTGTGTAGAAACTCTAGTCACACCCCCCCACTTCAGTTCTTTCACACTCAAAGGACATCTTTAATTCCAAATTGTTAAGCAAACTGGGATAAGTTGAACAGCTTTGGTCCAGTGGGTAGTGTTAAATAAAAATTATTAGCCGTTCCTGACTTGTGTTGACTTCAAATAGTAAAAGCTCTATAAGCTTTTACTTTCTGGTTGTATTTTACCACTCTATCTTTTTTTTTTTTTTTTTTTTTTTTTGGTGAATAGTGTGCTAGTCTTCCCCATTCTGACCTAGTTCCTGAGATAGCCAATGATGTCTTTTTTTCCCCCTTTGAAAGATTTTTTTGAAGAACAGTATATAAATATGTGTCTTAAAATATTTTTTTTACTACAGAGTTCAAGTTTATTGTAGAAAATATAGATTAGCAAAAAGAAAATGATAAAAATCACCTTTAATTTCACCATCTACAGATAAGTATTCTTAATATTTTGAGGGATTTACTTCTAGATATTTTCCTGTATGCATATATATATTAAAAAAAAGCAACAACGAATGTGATTTCCTTATCAGGGCTTAAGGGGTTAAAAGGGAAAGAGAGGATTATTTCACTTCTTGCTTACATTTTCAGCTCCCTCAAGGTCCCCTCTTTAACAGACTGTCTCTGGAGTGATTCAGGATGCTGAAGCTGTTGATCACTGAATAAATCTTCCCTGACTCTGAAAATGTTACAGTATTATGCAGCACACACAACGCGGGTTGCAGCTGAGCTGCTCTGTGACCAGAGATGATCTCTGGGTAAAGAAACTGCCTGGAATTACCCAGGGGAGTTTGCATTTCAGTAGCGAAAGAGTGAGCGCAGAAATGGAATTGAGTGACTTGCTCAACATTTTGGCCATAGAAACACTAGGCACAGGCTGAGAGACCCAAAGATCAGAAGAAACCTCAGTATCTTTTGGTTCAAGGGAGAGAAGGACACCCTATAAATGTCACTCATTAGAGAGCTCCAGAAATGGGCCATTTCAAATACATCACCAAGCGGCCTGCAGGATCGAATGTCCTGGAAGCCTCCTTTCTCTTGGAGCCGCTCTGAGCAAGGAAGCCATGTAGCATGAGGTAACGTCTGCTTCAGGGAGCTGCAGAGTTTTTAGATGTTGGCCTGTCCTCTGTGTTGATATTGGGATACGGGTGGGGGAGGGATCCTTCAGAACAGATTCTCCTAGAGATCTGGTCCCTCAGCACCCGGGCGGTGAGAAATCAGTTTTGCACTTGGTTTTAAAGGAATATTTTAGTGCAATTCTGACCAATATTTTAGTGCAATTCTGACCATCAGAATCGTTTCTGAAACATAGCCCTCCACGCTGTGAGCTACTTGTCTTACTTAATGTCGTGTTTCCGGGGCTGAGGCAAGCACTCGAAACGTCTTAGATGCCCGGTGAAGATTTAGTGAATGAAATGTGGGTAGTAAACAGTGACTTAGGATTAGCTGCCATATATGACGGGCTTCTGTGTACCATTTCTACTTCATTGTAGCAGCAAATGTAAACCTTTACGATAACGGAAGTGTGCTGTGGTCCACAGAGGTGGCAAATGGTCAGCCTCAATTTAGTACACAGATGTGTCTTGCAGGGGTGCAAGGTAGGGAAGGGGTGGCAGACACAGTGAACAGTTAAAATATATTCTCAGAGGTGCCTGGGTGGCTCAGCCAGTTGATTTTGACTTTGGCTAGTCTTGGGGTCATGGGATCGAGCCCTGCAGCGGACTCTGGGCTGGATGTATTGCCTACTTAGGATTCTCTCTCTCTCCCTTTCCCTCTGCTCTGCCCACTTCTCCCCCACCCCCAGTCCACCTTGAGCAGGTGTATCCTCTCTCTCTTTCAGAAGAAAGAAATAAAAAATAAAATAGCTTAAAAAACATTATCAGAGTAAATGCCTTGGATAGAACACACACTTGTACACACACTTACTTCTATTAAAAGACATTGTCCTATATACAAATTTGCTTGCCTTGCTTGTGAAGGCACTTGGACTTGAGGTCCTTGGTGTGATGCAAAGCTTCCCTATGTAACAAATGTTTTGAATCTGATTCTCCGGGGGGAGAGGGGGGAGTTTACAATTTCAAATAGCTCTCTGGATCATTTGGATATAGGTGGCTTGTACAAGGCATTCAGGAGTCAGTGGTATAGAGGAAGGGGTGATGTGACTTTTCCATTTTTCTATAATTTATGTGAACCATTTAGTCTTAATGTCCAATTACTATGCAAGGCCATAACAATTACCACATGTATGTTGTTAAATGTGTGCCTGATTAACTTTATTACAGGTTTATCTGAAATAGCAGTAACTGTACCTACATGAGGTCTCAGTCTTCAGAGATTTTATGAGCAGAATATAAGAAACATAATAGGAGCACAATTTAGGGCCAAGCTTCAGCATTATGGCCTTAATAAGTTGTTACATGTATTGTCTATCTGTGTAGAAAGTTAAGTTGCAAATAGTTTGTAAGTGTTTTTATTTTTTATTTTTTAAAAGATTTTATTTATTTATTTGACAGACAGAGATCACAAGTAGGTAGAGAAGCAGGCAGAGAGAGAGAAAGAAGAGAGGGAGAAGCAGGCTCCCCGCTGAGCAGAGAGCCCGATGTGGGCTCAATCCCAGGACCCTGAGATCATGACCTGAGCCGAAGGCAGAGGCCTAACCCACTGAGCCACCCAGGCGCCCCTTGTCAGGGTTTTTAAAAGTCATTTTTTTTTTAATCTGGTAGAATATTGTTTCCTCTTTCATAATACTTGGATTTTCATTTTTTTTTTTGATAAATTTGGGGGAAAGGAAAAAGATCATCTAAACCTATGCAGAACAAGCAAAATTCTGTTGTCCTGATGGTAGACCTGGATTTTTAGAATATTGTTCTTATCTCAGGACACACCATGGTGCCTCTTGACCAGCCTGATGATTATCAGGTATGGCGAGAAAACTTTAACTGGAATCCATATTGAATTCAATGATCCATTCTAGGGAAAGAATATTGTTCAGGGCAGACTCTACAAATGACCAATGTGTCCCTCATTCTACCACAGACCTTTACCACACTGGAAATTGCTGGGCACCCTTGTTTATAGCACACACAACACCAGATATGAACCTTTCTGACAATGGTCTTGAAGTCAAATTTTCGCAAGTCACTGGCATCTTGTTTCACTCCAGAAAAGAGAGAGAGAGAGAGAGAGAGAGAGAGAGAGAGAGAAAGGCAAGCAGAAAGGTTAGAATAGATAAAATAGGTATACCATGAAGCAAAGTTTTCGAGCAGATTCATTGTTTTAAGCAACTAATGAGATTGGTGGTGCACGGACAGGAAAGGTGCTGTCCCAAGTGCCACAGGGGATAGAACAATGACTTGGCGCTCACCTCCAAGAGTCAACTATTAGTCAGGCTTCCCCTAAGTCCAAATTCTACCCGGTAATCAGCAGGAATCGCTTCCTGAATCACCCAGCCACTCACTGATGCTAAGTTCTTTAGGTTCAGCTGAGAGCCGGAGCTCTGACAGAAAGAAATACGTCCTAATCTTGCTTCCCTTTCACCGTGAGCAATGTCAGGGGGGCAGAGATGCCCAGGCGAAGTGCTTGGACGCACCAGCCTTCACACTATCTTCTGGTATCACCCGGGCATGTTGTTGCCCCCTCTTTGGTTCCTACAGGTGACAAACCAGGATAATGGTGTATCCACATCGCCATTTTCCTTTGAGCATTAAGAGAGCTGTGTGTGGACAGTGCCGGTGGCATGGTGAGGTGCACCAGTGGTGGTTTTTTTCCCCTTGGCTAGGGGCTGTGGAGCTGGCTCAAGGTTATCCAGATGCCCGAGAGGACGTTCCACACCCTGTGCCCATGCAGAGGGACCAGCTCTCCTTTCCAGGGAGGGGATTCTCTGCAAATCCACCCTCTCCTGTCTTTTGAAGGCCTGCTTTTTCCTCCCCTGCCCTCCTCTTCCCTCTTCCACATTCCACACTCCCCCTGCCCTGGCCCCATTTAATGGTTTAACTTAATGGTTTATTCAGCTTCATAAAGGGTGTGTCCCGATGCCACCTGTCCACATTTGGTCTTGCTCTTTGGCTAATTCTGTAACACTTGGCCTTACCGTTGATTGGGTGGGACTCTGTACATTTTCTGTTAACTATTTCACACATTTATTTCTTGTCTCCTCTAAGAGACTGGAGGCTTCTGGAGGGCAGGGAAGAGTTTTCCATTTCTTTGTCATTCTTTCTGAGCCTTGTCTGAGGCCTTGTGCATGCTGGCAGGTGTGGCAATAGATTCTGGTTGAATCAAGAAGCGCTCATGTTTCTAAAAGGCCATTGGGGTCTTCACTGAATTCTTATAAGAAGGGCTTGTGGTGCCTGGGTGCCTCAGTCGGCTGGGTGTCTGACTCGACTCTTGATTTCAGCTCAGGTCATGACCTCAGGGTTGTGAGATAGAGCCTTGTGTTCGACTTTGTGCTGTGTGTGGATTCTGCTTAAGATTCTCTCTCTCAATACAAATCAAAACCACAATGAGATACCACCTCACACCAGTCAGAATGGCTAAAATTAACAAGTCAGGAAACAACAGATGCTGGCGAGAATGCGGAGAAAGGGGAACCCTCCTACACTGTTGGTGGGAATGCAAGCTGGTGCAGACACTCTGGAAAACAGCATGGAGGTTCCTCAAAAAATTGAAAATAGAGCTATCCTATGACCCAGCAATTGCACTACTGGGTATTTACCTTAAAGATATAAATGTAGTGATCCGAAGGGGCACATGTACCCGAATGTTTATAGCAGCAATGTCTACAATAACAAAACTATGGAAAGAGCCTAGATGTCCATCAACAGATGAATGGATAAAGAAGATGTGGTATATATACACAATGGAATACTATGCAGCCATCAAAAGAAATGAAATCTTGCCATTTGCAATGACGTGGGGGGAACTAGAGGGTATTATGTTGAGCAAAATAAGTCAATCAGAGAAAGACAATTTTCATATGATCTCTCTGATATGAGGAATTTGAGAGACAGGGTAGGGGGTAATGGGGGGTAGGGAAGGAAAAAATGAAACAAGATGGGGTCAGGAGGGAGACAAACCATAAGAAACTCTTAATCTTATGAAACAAACTGAGGGTTGCTGGGGGGTGGGGGGGTGGGGAGAGGGTGTCTGGGTTATGGACATTGGGGAAGGTATGTGCTCTGGTGAGTGCTGTGAACTGTGTAAGCCTGATGATTCACGGACCTGTACCCCTGGGGCAAATAATACATTATATGTCAAAAAAAAGATTCTCTCTCCCCCTCTCCCTTTGTCCTTATCCCAACTCTCGTCCTCTCTCTCTTTCTCAAAAAAAAAAAAAAAATAAATAAATAAATAAATAAAATAAAAAAAATAAAAAAGGTTTAGAAAAATGCTAAAAGAAAGGAAAGGCTTATAAAGTCTAGAATCCATCATTGGGAGGGGGTGATTGTGAACTCTCCTGGTTGCTTTAATTTAATGCAGGACATTCCAAACAGTTGGCTTTTCCCTCACCAAGGCCTGGAGTGATGGCGAACACGCCAGACCAGAGGTCATCCCTGCTCTTGATTCTGAGAAACAGGGTAACTTCGACAATTCACTTGAGCACTGGCTGCCTCTGTTTCCTCACCTGTGAAATGAAGGCTGTTAGAATAAACTCGAAGTTTCTGGTATTGTCTGAGATTTTACCATCTCTGAGTGTTGTAAGGTTATAATCACAACTGCTTACTTAGGTAGTCCCCTAACTCTCTGGAAAGATGTAGCAGTTGAATTATTCATCCTGTTCAAAAATTGCATTTCCAATGAACAATTTCTATTGTTGTTGCTTATTTTTGATAAAATTACAAAAATATGGTCTGATAAGTTGAGTGCTTAGGTCAATGAAGGTTTTACCCAAGCTGAGGATTCAAAAAAGGTAGATTTTAAAAATCAAGAATAACTTTCCAGTAATTTTTATGAAAATTATTTTATAGCATTTTTGTAATTTATGCTTTAAAATTTTGACTTAAATTAAAAAAAAACTCAGTGCTATAAAGCTGTAAGAGGTAGAGAGATTAAAAAAGGATCTAATATCTAGAACAAATATATTTTTTTCTGGTAAAATTATAGACAGTATTATGAATGTTCTGCCTGATTAACTTCTGATTACAACATTCTAATTGGAAAAGTCCTTCAGGTAAAACAGGACAAGCTGTAGTATAATAGGCTGAGAAGCATGGCTTCATGGACACAGTCAGGCATCAAGTATTTAAGCGTGCTCCTGGGGTGTTGAGTTCTGGGCCAGAGACTCAGAGGGAGACAATGAGAATTTGGTACATTCTCTCCTTAGAACATAAGACTTGTTTTTTCTATATAGTTTTATAATGTCTACAGTTGTATTTACTTACTTCTATCTCTATCAGCTGAGGAAATAAACCCATCCAACCAACCTCTTTTTATTTTACTTTATTTTATTTTTTAGAGATACAGAGAGGGTGCACGGAGGGGAGAGTTGGATGGGGGAGGGGCAGAGGAACAGGGAGAGAGAGAATCTTGAGCAGGCGCTATGTCCAGCACAGAGCCCACTGTAGGCTCGATCTCACAACCCTGAGATCATGATGGGACCTGAAATCAAGAGCTGGACGCTTAACTGACTGAGCCACCCAGGCATCCTCAAGCCCTTATTTTAAAAAGCAAAACATAAAATAGTAGGCTTGCAATTTCTTTTCCAAAATAATGCATTGGCTGTCTGTATTTGAACCCTGTGATTGTCATTGCGGTAACTGCTGGCCTGCATGGATTTTATTTTCTTAGCTGAAAACAACCCAACATTTGCCCGAAGACAACATCTTTGACTTATGGATACGGATTCCTTTAAAAAGCCAATCAGAAGGAGAACACAAAAAACACAGAAAAAATACAAACAAATCATTCTGATTTCTCTGAGTCCCCAGGTGCAGGCTCATCTCAACATTTTGTAGTTATGGAGACAGCCTGCTTCGTTCCAAAAAGGACTTTAGGTGACTCTATGTTCCCTATTTTTATTTCTCACGTGGAACTAATTTTGAACAAATCAACCAGATAATACAAAGTGGGTCCTATGTTGAAAATGTGGCAAGCACCCAAATGTCACTGAGAAATTAGAAGGTGCTGAAAAGCTTTCTGAAGCTAGAATATTTCCCCCCATTGACCTTCCCATTATCAGATTTCATTAGAATCACTTCTTAGGAATCTTCGGTAGACAGGCATTTTAACTGGGTTAAGATGTTACCTGGGAGAGGTGCCAAATAAACTAATCTGTGTTAATGTGTTATATATTTGATTAATTCATGGTTGCAAACACAGTGCCTCAGGGGCCAGGCCAGTAGCTCAAGGGAGGGCCGGCAACTGCCCGTGGTGGGAGGGAGGTGGGGAGGGTGAGGTGAGTGCAGAGCTGGCCCGGAGTGGTGCGATCCAGGCCCCTCTTTGGGCCAGCTGCCGCTCAGACCCTGTGAGTGTGTGACATCGGGTTCCAGGCAGCTGGTTTGCCTTCTTTTTAAAAGGATTACTATCTGGAGTATCTTGATTTTTAAATGTTGATCATTCAGACTTTTTGAAAACGCTGCACGCTCTTAAAAAAAAAAAATCTCTCTGACCACCCTGATTTGGTCTCTGGATTCGTGCGTTAGTTGCGTTTGGACCCTAGTGGCCATTCTGGGAGCAGGTGACCGTTTTGAATGTCCTGCCGGAGGGCTGGAGTAGAGGAGAGGCCTAGGGCGTGGGACATGGGCCCCTGCGGCAGGACCTCGGGCGCAGGGGCCTCGGGTCCTACCCACCGGACTGGAGTCGGGTCCGAAAGAGGATGAGGGGCAGAGGAAGGCTGGATGGGGGCCACAGCCTCGTTTATTCTGGCTGGGATGAGACCCTGAATGACTCGGAGGCTTCTGTCCGCTTCGCCAAATGACACTCGTGTTCCTTTGATGTGGAAGCTGCTCTTGTTTGCTTTTCTCTGGTTCTCAAGGTGCTCCTGAGCGGAGCAGATATCGGGGTCCTGCCCTATCAGTGAGCAAACAAATCCCCAGTGAGACTTGCTGGCTGCTTCTCAGCCAGAGGATTAGCGATGATTTAAAGAAACACGGGAGAACACTTCGAAGAGTGCCTTCTTGGCACTGGAGTCAGCCAACAGCTGGCCTTCAGGAGAAAAGCAATCCTTTAATTCAGGACCCAAACTATAATTTTTCAAACAGCTCCCAAGAGTCGGCCATGGCAGTCTGGCACTCCTGACAAGGAGGCGCCCTCGAAGCCCGGTTCCCCGTGGAAGATCCTCCCTGTGCCACAGGCACGGGCTTTCCTGGGGGGCCAGGGCACTCCAGCGGTGGCCTTGACAAGTGGGACTCTCACGCAGAGGCTGCTGGTGATGGGAGGGAGATTTGCGGGTGACAGTGGAGGGGATACAAGGGGGGCAAGACTTTCCGAGTAAGATCAGCGTTTGATCAGTGCACTGATTGGTTTTCCAGTCTGGAAATGCAGCACCTGGGAAACGTCCGGCTCGCCTTGCTTTCCCTTCCCGAGCTGGTCGTCAGGGGGAGCTCTCTGCTTGCCTACGATCCGGAGAGGGCTGCGTTCGTTCAACTCACAGACCTCATTTTACATTCTTTTCCACGCTTGCCTTTGTCCTGCAGCAACAAGTGATCGCTTCAGGGTACGATTTCAGGGATGGACATGAGAAGGCACTGGGGCTGAACAAAAGCGAAGAAGTTGGCGCCGATTTGGGCATTTTGGAACAAGAGGAATTTCTGTTGGAAAAGTAGCACGTGTGAATGCGAGAGGCCAGAGGAGAGGGGAGGGAGGGGGAGGAGGAGAAATCGAGAGGAAGAAAAAAATGCTCGGGTCCTTAGGAGATGGGCTCTGCTCTGGGACTTAAGGGAGTCTCACAAGGACGGTGCGGTTCTGTTCTGCCCTCCTCGGGGCCGCTGCCTTTCCTTGTCGTAGACGCTGGTTAGAGTCCTGGGTTAGTCATCATGCAACAGCTGACCAGCTAACCCATAGATCAGGTGGAATTAACTCAAGAACAATCAGGGAGGTCAGTGCATTGCTTGATGGCCGACAGGTGCGTGGTTGGAGGGATTGCATCCACGGCCGAGGTTGGACGTGGTCCCTTCATTTTGCGCTTCTGGCTTCGGTGTATTGATTTAACCCCCAGTCAAGACGAAGATCTGGAAATACAAGCAGGATCTGTAAGTGGGCTGCAGCTGCACACACGCGGAAAACCCTGCGTGTCGCCTCTGTAATCAGGAGGAATCTATACTCTGACATTCTCTCCCAGGCTCCCCTTCGTCCTCCTCCTCATCTCCCTGTGCCTGTCATGGACTAGCGACTGTTTATTTTCCTTCTTACCAGTCAGGAGGGAATGGAAAACAGAATAAGTAAAGGAGGTCGACTATGTTAATTTACCAGCTGTTTGGTTAAGCAAATAAACAAAAATCTTTGGCCAAAATAAAACACAGATTTTTTTTTTTTTTTTAACAGAACTTGATGACTGGATAACGCCAGGCATTCACTAATACCTCGATGTGTATTTTCTAAATAACAACATCAGAAAAAGATCCCAGGCATTGAGGTGGATGATAATATTTTAGAATAAGGAGGAGAAGTAGAAGTCATTTCCAAGGGCTTTAATTGCCACAGAATGATTCTCTTTCCCACTTAACTTTTTCTGCCTCAAGGTCTCCTTTACACAGCATGTCTAAGGCGTGATTTAGCTTTTTGGAAGCAGCTGATGGCATAAATCTGGCCAGACAGGGAGGGTGCTAGGGAGCTGGCAGGACACTCTGCAGGCCAGTGTGCCCCAATGTCACTCGGAACACTCCAGAATAAAGCCGGCAGGGACTGCCGGGTACCCTCACCGACGCAGACAGATAGATAAGGAAAGGAGAAAATGTCGCTTCCTGTGTTTACCTTAGAGAGGCACAGTTCAGGTGTGGTTTTGTCCCCAGAAGATGCCCTGTTAGAAAGGCCTTGGGCACTGTCCCTCCGACTGGGGGACCTTAGGAATCTGGCCTGTTGTCGGCCTGCATGTCTCGGCCTCCTCCCCTCTGACCTACTGCATCAGAGCCAGGAAATGTTTGTCTCGAAGAGTGTCCTGGGTGATCCTTTGCACGGTCAAGTTTGGGAACCCCTGCTCTTAGGACTCTGGGGACTCTGTTCTGCTAGGTTAGCACAAGGAGGGGAGGGTGCAGTCCAGCATTTATTCAGCGACTTGTATGTGCCAGGTGAGGCTCCCCGGCCCTCGGTATCCTCATAGTATCCTTATAGTGAGAGTACTACCAGGCACGGTACAGAAACACAGAGAGGTTAAGCGAATTGTTCAAGGTCACACAGCAGGTAAGAGGTGGAGCCACCCTTGATTTGAAAGTGAGTGTTCTTTTCACTAAACCATGAAACGCAGAAGATTTTTAATTTCCTTGTCAAAGAGTCCCCAGACATCACTCGTTATAACCAGGCATGAAAAGAGTTTAATTCCCATTTCTTTACATTTGTTCAGGCTCCTCTCAGCCTCCGGAGAGGGAAGTCCTGATACCTGCTTGCTGCAGAACAAATCCAAGCCGCCCCTCACAGTCTAGTCTAGAGCAGCAGGCTCTGTCCTCGGAGCTGCGCTGGCAGCTTCGGGGGAAAGGAATCATTCGCGCCACGTGCCTTAAATTCCGTCTTCTGGTAGCCAGTACGATGTAGTGTGTCTTATACCAATCTTTGGTTTTCCATCATTTGCTGAAATAGCAATGAAGCCTTTCCTTAGGTGAATTTTAGGTCGGACTACTCTGTTGTAGGGTCGGCAGGATTCATCATTTTTCAGAAGTTCTCATTTACAAAAGAAAAGCTCCCTTTGAAAAGGGGTTTTCCCATGAGAATCTGTTGCCAGTCAAGGACCTGACCTCTTATTTGTTGAGAAACTGATTTTAGAGCACCTCAGAAATAGTCCTTCGTGAAAGCTCGGCCTGTCTTTTAGACCCCAAGCGGAGCAGCATGATTCCGTGAACAGATGATAGGCTCTGGAGGGAGACAGAAGCAAGCTATCGAGCTATGTGGTCTCTTGTTTCCTCAACCATTAAATGGTGATAATAAAACCAGCCTCATGGGGAGGTTGCACGGATTAAATGAGATAAAGGGTGTGAAGGGCCAGTCCCAGCATCTGGTGTGTACAAGGAGTCACGTGTCACTTCCTTCCCTTTTTTTGGTGGGGGGGTGCTGGGGTGGTAGAAGAGAGAGGAAGTGGCCATGGGCTGGCAGCCCATAGCGAGTGGACATTGGGACCAAACACCAGCACACAGGGAGGGCCCTATTGAAGGGGACCAGCTGACGGAGACCAAAGGCTAAGGATTTCACAGTTACAAGATGTGAATTAGGCACCTCACTACCTCCCCAGGCAGAGCCTGGCTTGGCCCTTTGTGAGTTCTGTGCTTTTTGGGAAAGACACTGTCTCTATTTCTTCCTCTGTAAAAGTGGACATACTAATAGCACTTTGCATAAGGATTAAAAGTGGTAGTGCTTCCATGGTGCCCAGCATGTAGTAGGTGCTCAAGAAATGCTATTTCATACCATCCTGTACTAGGAAATGTCTGTTTTTATTATTGACATTGTGCAGTTAGAAAAGCTGCCTTAACTCACTGAGAGGCTCTCTCTCTCCTCCTTGGGGGTGCAAAGTTAAAGTTAAGTAGGGTTCAAAACCCTCATCCCACTGTTTGGAGGAGGAAGAGTATGAGGAAGAAAGCTCCAGGGTCACAGGTTGAACAATGGACTACATTCTGCCAACTTTGTTGTTATTGCTATGTTTGCTTCCATGTCTGTAAAAGTCATAGCCTTCCCATCTTTGATTTTTCTTTTTTCACACCTGCCCTAACAAGATTCAAATTTCTCTCTGGCCAAGCATTGGCATCCAGCAATGGCAGAGCGTCTTATTTTATTAACTCTTCCGGTGACCATACCTAGGACAGGTACACACATGTGAATACTCATTGGTTGGAAGGTCCTGCAGAATCACGGATGCCGCAAGGTCTTAAGGGACCAAGATCCCGAGGGGAGGGGAAGTCCAGGAAGTTGCACCTGACATTGAATGTCAGGTATTTGCTTACTGCAAAATGGTGACCAGGAGGCTAAGAGCCTGAGCAGAAAGGGCAGATTGAGAGCAGAGGGAAACACACAGCAGGCAGTCTCGTGTAGGTGGGGACAGTTCAGGTTCAGGACCCACCAGGAGGGGGAGATCTGATAAACACCCCAGGGCTTCAGCGGGGTTCCCTAAAGCTAATCTTCTTTCTCCCTGGTGCTTTTGCTTTCACCATATGAACTGGTGATGGACATCTATTCATTTAGTCCAATGGAAACTAAGGCTAGGTTTTTATTTCGCTTCGATAACTTAAGTGAAAGTCTAGATTGAGTTGCCAACCACCTGGATATTTCTCTTGGTGAAGAGACACTAAAAACATTTTTAGTTAAATCAAAGGGCCGTGGTAAGATAATGTACAAGAATGTGTTTCTTCAAACTGCCCTGAATGTCTTAGACTGAATGCTTCCAGGATGCTGTCTATTGGATGCCTGATGTCTGTGCTCGGATACTGGCGTAAGACATATATGACCATCATTGGAAATTTCCAAATGTAAAATGGCTTGAGAACCCCCATGTTGAAGCGTATGCAGCTTAAGATAGCATGCCGTTTTGTTTTATTGATTTTCTTTTATGCATGAAAATTTGTCGGGATAGTGCATGCCTGCTATCAAT
Source organism: Mustela nivalis (assembly GCF_964662115.1). Lineage (NCBI taxonomy): Eukaryota > Metazoa > Chordata > Mammalia > Carnivora > Mustelidae > Mustela > Mustela nivalis. The sequence continues at coordinate 31,634,574 of NC_139024.1, forward strand.
AACCTCTATATTGGTTGGAGATTGGGGGCGATTTTGAGAACAGGATGTGTTGGGTCAGGTAGAGCAGAGGCAGAGGAAACTGGGTAAAATGGGCTTGTACATCTCTGGGGAATTTCCTCCGGTTGGAGCATCTCTTCAAATGAAGGAAGAGAGGAAGTTGCAGTGCTCACTTGAAGGCTTAAACTTTTCTTTTTTCTTTTTTTTTTTTTTTAAGATTTTATTTATTTTGATAGAGAGAAGGAGAGAGATCACAAGCAGGCAGAGAGGCAGGCAGAGAGGGGGAAGCAGGCTCCCTCTAAGCGGGGGCCCGATGCGGGACTTGATTCCCGGACTCTGAGATCATGACCTGAGCCGAAGGCAGAGGCTTAACCCACTGAGCCACCCAGGCTCCCCAAGGCTTAAACTTTTCTAAAAAATCTTTTTATTTGGAAATAATTTCAAACTTACAAAACACTTGAAAGAATTAGAATAATACAGGGGCGCCTGGGTGGCTCAGTGGATTAAGCCGCTGCCTTTGGCTCAGGTCATGATCTCAGTGTCCTGGGATGGAGCCCCGCATCGGGCTCTTTGCTCAGCGGGAGCCTGCTTCCTCCTCTCTCTCTGCCTGACTCTCCGCCTACTTGTGATCTTTCTCTCTGTCAAATAAATTAATAAAATCTTTAAAAAAAAAAAGAATTAGAATAATACAAAAAAACCCACAATGCAGTCTTCACTGGTATTTACCCATTGTTAACATTTTACCCCATTCACTGTCTTCTTTGTGCTCTCTCTTTACGTGTACATGCATTTATGCTCTGTAATATGATATATGTAAATGTGTGTATACTCAGACTATTTTTTTTCTCAGCCATTTAAGGGTAATTTACATATATTATGGTCCTTTATCCCTAAATACTTTTGCATGTATTCTTAGCACAAGGATATTTTCTTACATAATCACAGGACAACTATCAGCTTCAGGAAATTTAACATTGATACAAGCTAGTGCTTATACTTTAATTTGGTTCATTGGCCCAGTTGTGGCCTTGATAGCATTTCCCCCCTCAGAACAGGATCCAGTGCAGGGAGAGGTAGTACAATGAGTTGTTGTATCTCTTTAGCCTCCCTCTAGAACATTTCCAAAGCCTTATTTACTTATTTTTTTTCTTTTTTGACATTGGCATTTTTAAAGAAGGCAGGCCCTCCCCTATCTTTCCTCGATAGAACATTTCTCAGGTGGTCAGAGGTTACCTCATGGTGTGTTGATTCGGGCTCTGCATTCCGGGCTGGAATGGCCCCTAGATGATGTTGGGGGCACATCCAGAAGCAAACCATGGCATCTCCCCTTGCGATGTTCCTTTCGAGCACTCAGTCAAGATATCACCTGGTTTCTCCATTCACGTAACTACTGAATTTCCCTTGCAACTAATAAGCGGTCTGTGGGTGAGCCCTTTGAAGCCACAGAAACATCTTGTCCCACATGCAAGTTTCCCCTAGATTTAGCTTCTGGGGATGATCTTGCCTGACCTGATCTCCACCTTAATGGTGATGGGGAGGGTTGTTAATGGTAAATACTAGGCACTTAAAACGTCATGAAGTTTTAGAATGTGTGTACTTGATAGCCAACGGTAGCTTTGAAAGTGAGAAGTCCCTCTCTCTCTCTTAATCTAGGACACCAATTCGTGTTGAGGTGAAGTCCCCGTTCCCCGCCAGCTACCTAGTGCATTCATGAGCTTTAGACGAACCTGCCACCTCTCTTCCCTTGTCCTCAGCCTGTCTTTAGCGAGCTCACCTTGGGCTTGGGGAGGGTGACTTAGATCCTGACTCATTACAGAGCTCCGAAGTGAGTTTATTGCCTGTTTTTCTCTACTCCTGGTCCCATCACCATGGATTGATCTACGTTTGAGTTTCTCAGGTTTCCTTTGCTTGTGAACTGTTTCTGTTTCCCTTGACCCCTCGCCCTTGGGAAAGGAAGGGGGTTGTGAAGGGGGTTGGGGCGGTGAAACGCCCACCTCTGGAGTATTGACAAAACAGTGCGGAGCAAGAATAAATAAATAACCGAAGGAAGGCAGGCGGCCCACCCCGAGGAGTGTGCAGCCCCGCTCCCCGCCAGGAGCTTGCACTGGGGGCCTGCAATACGCACATTACCAGGAGATAAGCAGGGAAGATAGCGCCGCGGAGCCTCTCTGCCTCGGGGTGGGGGGGGGGCTGCTTTTCCTGTGGCAGAAACTATCTGTGCTCCCCAGTAAGTCCAGGAACAATCTCCACTTATTATACCAGCTCAAAACCCAGGACTGTTTATAGCCTCACGCCGACAAGACACTAACCCTCACTCATTACTGTCACGGTGGGGATTGATCTGGGCCACAGTCTCCTTGCATGGGGCCCACATTTTCATCCAGTAAAATCACACGTTGTTAACTCAATATATACAGTGAAAACAGCATGAATAATGGAACCGTTAATCCTTATTTCTCAAAATTAGATTCTACTTTATCCTTCTCCCCTTTCCACTCTTTTGAAAAGGAGTCTCAGTGCCAAGCAGAATAGATGTTGTCCAAACCTTAGCTCTAAGCAGGGTCTGTGGTATTTCCATTCCAGGACCAGGTCCCGTTGCGGATCCAATTTCTGGGTGGATTGATTGTATTTCTGCCCCTGGTCACTTCACACGTGACTCAGGAGAAATTAACATCATCCCAGTCACAGCGGAAGAGATGAACATTGACAGTGAGTCCATGGCAGCGAATTGAGTGAAAACTTTGTCTGATTAAACTTGTATCTGTAATATCAGAAATTGAAGATACTCTCATAACCTGTTTTTTTTTTTTTCTTTTTCCCCTCAGTCTTCCTCTCTGAACAGATTTACTGGGTTGAAATTATTTTTGGTATTAAATCAGAAACCGGCAATACTAAATCAAACTTCAAGGGCAGAGTTTGTCAAAGACTGGTGTGAGGCATTAAGACGCCTTAGTTAACGTACATCGTGTCAGATTGTGTTGGGGGCAAATATGCCTACGGGTTGTAGCGAGGATGTTCAGTGTATTAAATTGTTGTTCTTCCAGGGACAGGCAAGTATAAGCAAACAGATCAGATTTATGTTGGCTGTTAGGATGGTCAACGTGTATAGATCAACTGTCCGTTCCTTTCGAGGATTTGGAAATGGTCACCCACATTTCTTAAGTACTACAGACCTGATTGTCCGAGTATACACACGTCTGTATATTACTAATAACTGGATTCCACGTATGAACCCGCTGAGTTTCAGTTCCGACTCTGCCCGTATTCACTAGGTAGCCTTGGCCAGCTTCCTCTTTTCCTCATCTGTAAGCAGGATAATTATGAACCCTACTTTACAAGGCTGTCCTGAGAACCGAATGTATTTATGTATGTAAAGTGCTAGCCTGGTAAGCTAGCGCTTATCAATATGTGTTATTTTAAATATGTAAAGGTAAATATGTAAGAAATGCTAGTTGTCATTACCAGAACGGCTGTTTGGTAAAGAGTGGATGAATTGAACTGAGGCTCATAGGGTCCCTGGAAATCAGTCTTGGGCGGGGGGAACCCTAAAAAACAATTAAGTGCTCCAGCTAAAACCAGACTGAGCTGCATCAATCATCAAGGTGGCCAGGATAATAGATTGGTTAGCTAGTGATCTATCATTTCATGAATTTAAATCTATCTCAAGAATTTCTATCGAAACACCTTAAAAATTTATGTCTTCTTACTGTCACCCTAGATCTTAAAGAGGTGAATACAATATTTTCTCTTTTGGATGCTTTCCCCTTCGGAGGGCTTATTTTTAAATGGACAATAGTTTTAATTAATGTGTTTGGAGAGAGGTAAATAGCCTTCATTAGTAAAAAGCTCTTGGTGGGAAAATAAGTTGTAGCTTGCTACTGTTTAAGCATATCTTACCAGACCTTTGGGTAAGGCTGTCTGTGTACTGCGGTGGTCTTATTTCTACTGGCTGTTGGCATTCGTTCCTGACACACATGATCATGTACCTCTTTCTTTCTTTTAGTGATAGAATATCTGGGTGGAAGTGAGAGGGGCATGTGAGTAGGTCTAGTGCTCTGGTCCAAATAGGACACGCGAGGGCACCACTGACTTCTGGGAACCAGGAAGCCTGCCCTGTCCTGGCTTGTCTAATCCTGTAATGCTTTGTCACTGGACCTCCTATCACTTTGCACCATCAAAGCATTTTCCAAGCAATAGCAAAATATGTTTGCCAAGGAAAGTAGCTATTCCTGTTCTGGTTTCATGCAGAAGGAAATCAAGTGGAAGGAAGGAAGAGACTCACCTCACTCCCACCCAGCCTACCTGTGCTAACGCTGGCGGAGGAGCCAGTTTCTGAATGGGGGAGAGGTTGCTTTCTACATTTCCCTTCCCAGTTGCTGTAGGTTTTCTTAGTTTATTACCTGTTTGTGAGCTTATAACCGAGTGACTAAATGACCACTCCAAAAGATACTTTGACGTGCTTCAGGAACCTTCTCGCTTGCAGTTTCAAAACCTCCTGTGGGACTGGGTCAGATGAACAGGGTTGTTGGAGCCTTGGACACACATAGGTGTGTGTCCCTGCCGTGGGTGTCCGCGTGGGCCTCAGGTCAGAGAACAGCATCCATCCATGAAGGTCCAAATGAGACAAGAGCTAAGAGGGGTTGGAACAACTTGGGGAGAGCTACCCTTTGTGAAGTTTGGCATTTCCTGAGGTTCGTTCGTGATCTAGCAGGATTATTCATCTATGGTGACTTCTCTTTTATTCTTTAAAGGAGCAGTAACTCTGAAGTTAGCGCTGGTGTCTTCGTTTGCCTTATTGTTATCATCTGTGTGTTCCCTTGCCTGCCCCGTGTTCCCTGCTTCTCTGAAGACAGGGCCCAGAGATGAGAGAGATCACCTCTGTCTGGCTCTGCCACACGATGAGGACCTGGGCAGGCGGCACGGCTGGAGGTCTGTTAGCGCAGGCACAAGTAGAGCATTACTTCATTTCTGCTTTGTCCCCTTCACACCCTGCAGCAGGTCTGATGGCTGGTCTGTGATGGCTTTAGCCATGTGTCGTGTTTTCAGAAACTAAATTTGATTTAAATGAGGCTAGGGTTCCAGCAGTGGTGGTCTGGGATATAGTCAAAGTCTAATTGTCACCAAATCAGGGAAAAGAACAAAATAGGAAACTCATCCAGTGTTTATTAATTAGTGCTAGGTTTACTCTAACGGTATCCAGACACTGCTCTCTCTCTCACTGTAACCTGTCCTTAACCCCAGGGTCAGGGCCGTGTGGCTCATATGATTAAGGGCCAGGGGCAGGAGTGAGGTAAATGAAGCTGAAGGGCATCAGGCACATCTGTGCTGCTCACACAGATGTGAGTTACTCTGATGAAATCCTAGCGGTGGCTTCTCCGTGGAAAGGATGTAATAAGACGAATTATTTCTAACTTAACTGAGTTTATATTTAATTTTGTATCTTATTCCACTTTGGAAATGGGAAAGATAGAGAAGAAAATATCATAATTCTACAAGACAGAACAGTTGAATGAAATTTAAATAGTTTCAAAAGTCAAACCCAACCATTGTTTCTGAATTTGTGATGGATTTAGTGTCTATCATGACCTGTAGGTCAGAGGAGTGCAGGAATCCAGGTGGCTTTACTTTGGACTTTAGGAAGCACCTTCACAGCAAAGGAAATTTGTCTCTTTAGTCTGCATTAATAGCAAAGTATTTGTATCGATGTTGCAAATGTGGGTTTGGCGCCCCAAAGTCCCAATAACTGCATTCATAGCATAGTTAATCCACAGATGCCCATGTGTTGCACTGATTTTTGAATGTGTGTGGATGTGTGAGCTGCATTAATTTCAACTCCCCCACAATTTATCTAGCTTTGATTTCTCACAAAACACGTGCTGTTCCTTTTCCAAGCAGTAGACACTGTAATGAGGGGTAAGCCTTCCATAAAAAGATGCTGAAGCAGGTCCACATTTCCGTCTGGTGGGTCACCTCAGCAGCGCTGTGCCCCCTCCCAGAGCTAGAAGAAATGAAAAGATGTGACCAAGGCAAATGCCTTGTAATTTTATCCAAACTGCTCTTAGCGATGGTTTCCTGAACTGGAAGTGAAACAACATTCCTGTAGGAAGTAGGAGGGTGGGTGGTGGTCCTTTGGAGGGTACCTAATGTTCCTTCCTTCTCTGTCCAGCAGGGGGCAGTCTGACACCAGCCTTGTTTCTGAAAGGCGAGGAAGGCGCTCTCAATTCGTGGTCACTGAGCTGTCTTCACTGGAAGAAGAGTCATCCAAACCAGGACAGATCTTGCTTCCTTGATGAATCGGACCTGCCACTCACACATAACGTTAAATGATATTAGCACAAAGGCAACCGCTCAGCTCTTTTAAACTGTGTCTTAACTGCAGAGAAAAGAAAGGAAAGACAGCATTTAGTCTCTTGCTCAAGCATTCCGTGCTTTGGCAGATCCACATGTTTCTGGTTTCGCGGGCGTGTCTGCACCGCTTTATTTCCCCCCGTCAGAGTCTGTCAGAGTCTGTTCTTTAAGGTTGTGATGTCAGCCTTGTGATGTTGACCCCAGATCATTGTTCCGATCAGCTGTCATCATCGTAAGGGTGGAAAGGTTCCCGTGTCCTGCTCCCTTCTTGGGCTGAGCTCCAGATTCGACCCTTATTCTACTTAAGGACAAGATGGTTTCCAACGGGCAACACTGCTCTTAGGCGTTAGAAACTTGAACCCGTTCAGTATCTACCGATTCCTACAAAACAGACTTGAGTGTCTAGATTTGTATTGTTGAACACGGTTGCCACTAGCCACACGTGACTTTGAAATTCATTAACATCACACAAAACCGCACGCCCAGTTCCTCGGTCACACCACATGCGTTTTGGTGCTCAATAGTCACATTGGGTGAGTGGCTGTTGTATCGAGCTGTACAGATTTAGAAACTTTCCGTCATCTTGAGAAATTGTATCAAACAGAACTTGTCTAGAGGCAGGTGTGGGTCCTTATTCTGGGTTCCTTCAGGGAAACTTTTTAAAAGATTCCCCCCTCCGTGGGGCTATTTCCATTAGTCACCTCACCAGGGTGAGGGGTGGAAGAGAGCTCCTCCTTTCTGCCGGTGTCGTGTCCAACTCTCTCCATGAGGGAGTAAACTCCTGACGCTGTGGTGATAAATGTCTGTGTCTGCAGGGATGTCCAGTCCCTAAATGTTGCCTTCTCAGTGACTGCGTTAGCCAGGTCACCTGCACATGGTTGGCAGGGAACACTGGCTTTTAAAAAATATAACTGGAAAGAAGAGAGAAATTAGATTATAAATGAGCCTTGTACAGTCTATTCTCAGGCAGTTTCTCCTACCTGATGTGTTAGGAAAGAAGGCTGATCTTAGGAGAGAACAGGCACTGAAACTGGTTCACATTTTTATAGTTACCAAAAACCCTTCTCTCTGCTCATCTTTTTACTTCTCTTCCGGTTCCTTCAAAAGATGTGAGGTTTCTGGAACACTCTAACAGTGTTTAAATGAGAACTGTTATTTAAAAGACCATAAAACTTTAATTTCTAGGCTAACTGAAAAGAAATGACAAAGGCACAATTGGTGTATTATTAATGGCATCTTCATATCTCTCAAAAATGTCCCCATTTGTGTGCTGAATTATAGGGTCACCTAAATGTTTACAAGTTGACGAAATTTAGGGATGTCCTCTGTGGTTATAATTTGGTTGAATTTCCCTCCGAACTGCTGTGAAGCCTCCCTTCCACACCTCCACGTTTCTAGTCTCCCCTCTCTGTGCTAATCCAGAATGGTCACTCCAGGGAATCTCTGATCTCCTTTTAGGCCCTGCGTCGATTCTTTTCTCTTTTCCCGAAGCATCCTTATAAGACCCTGAGAGAGGATTCTGTGATTACATTTGGATTTACACACTTCTGAAAGAACATCCGTCTTGCCGTCAAAAGACTGTTCCTTTGCTGTGATACCAACTTGTTTTTACAACTTTGGCCAATTCTGTGCTTTTGTGCCTCAGTTTTTCCATTTATTAAGTGGGGGTGCCGATGCTGGAGAACTGCCTCATAGGAATGCAATGGGGGAGAAACGTGGCTGACTTTGTTTTCAGTGCTTGGAAGTTTCTAGAAGAATGATATTACTATCCTTCAAAGGATTAGTTATGAAAGACACCACACTGTTTTATGTATGTATATTGCTTACCAACCTGAGAACACAACTCTCCTGAAAAAAATTATCCCCTTCCTGCCTTATTAGTAAACATGACACCAACGACTTAGGAAAATATCAGTGGATTCCCTTGCCTTCAAGAAGACGATGTACTGGGCATAGGGTCTTCCCTTTCCTCCCAAACACCTGCAAATGGAGGAAGACAGGTCCATTTTGTCTGGGTACAATAAGTCAGAAGCCTCTGACAGAAAGACAGCTGCCGAAAGCCCTGTTTGGGGTGCACATGATTTCATTTGCATTTTGATTTCTGTGATTTAACTGAAGGCATAGGTTGTCTCTGCCAAATATCCCCAGCCTACCGAGGGATGCCAGGTAGAACTGCCCAGAGCAGGCTGACTTATGAGGACCGACACAGCAGCTCAACCAGTGCATCCCTAAACATTCAGTAATAAAAAATCTGTTGTTCTTTGGTCGCCAGGATTTAACAAGCCTAATCCCTAGGAGAGGCGATAAAAATTCATTAATCTAATTAAATACTTCTTATTGCCAAAGTGACTTTGTAGAGTAGCTTTGCTGAAGGATAAGTGCAAAGTAAAATGGGGTCCCAGCAGAGAAACAAACGTTAGACTTGAGCAAGCTGGTGCACGCTTCATTAAACTCATAATTATCCTTTGTTCTAAGTAGCTGATAATATTTAATGAGTATCCAAGATAATTTCAAGAAAATGTTTACTAATGAGGTACAAACAGTGCCACGGAACACGGATACCTAGGGTGCCATAACCGTGTATCTTCCTGCTGAATCTTGCTTGTTGGACATTGGGAGGGAGACCACAGGCTTTGTGACAGGTATTTGAACTGACTGAAGTGAATTTGATGGTTAAAACACATCACTTCTAGCCAAAATGTGTAAAAAGTTCTACAAGACAGAAGGAATACTAAGGAAATTTGTTATCAGAATAGGGAGTTGGAAAAATAAAATTATCGAGAAAAGATGGGATGTCCTATTACCCGAAAAATAGTAGAAGCGTTTGGTTGTTTCCGATCTTTGAGGAGCCGTCCCATAGAAAATAAATAAATTTGTTCCCATTGACAAAACACAAAAGAGGACCAAGGGGTGTAAGCGCCAAGGAGATTTGTAACCAACCTAAGGAAGAATTTTCTAAAACTTAGAACTCATTGAATGTAGAAGGGGCTTCCTGGAGAGGTGTTGAGGTCTTAACTGTTGTTTGGGTGGCCATTTGGGGGAAATATTGAAGGGATCTTTGGAAGTTTGCAAAGTTTTCCATTCTCCTCTCTCTACAGGAGAGTTACACCTCTCTGAGCTATTGAACGCAAGAGAGATCATATGATTTACTCTGGCCGATGAGATGTGAAGAGAAGTGACATCTGCCATTTTCCGACAGAAATTTCAAGAGAAAAGGCATAGCTTGCTGCCTCTTTTCTATTTGCCACAACTATACCATTAATGTGTGGTCAGCCTAGGCCCTAATGAACATGGCACAGAGAACCATAGCTCCCCTACAGGAGATGTAGCTTGAGCAGCGACGAACCCTGGATGGTCCACGGGGATGGAGGTTGTGTACTGCTGTAGCAGAATGGCCTATCCTGATTGATACAGGCTGTAATCTGGGTGAAACAACCTCTAAAATGACTTCTATAGCTGAGGTGCTAGAAATACTTTAAATAGTTTCATAAAAAGCTCTTAAATTGTGTGATACTATTTCTGGTATCTTCTGCTTGTAGCTATTTAATGCTTTTGCTTTTGTCAAAGTTGAGTTGTAATTATCAAAGGTGCTAAAGTCAATGAAAAATCATGAGTTTTCGACATTACCCTTGAATATAATGAGAAATTCAGTAAGAAAATAAATAAATATAATAGTATAATATGTAATCCCATACGTGTTACATATGCATTTAAAATAAATTAGTTGGATTGTCTTTAAGGGTTGATGTTGCATGACAATACATATCTTTCAATTCTAGAATTATGTGCACTGTAGCAAGATACTCGTGTTTTGGGAGATAATAGGATACTGAGACCAAACTACCTGAGGAAATAGAAATTAGCATCTCCCATTTCATGCTAATTGAGGTAAATGTTGATTCAGTGGAATGGTAGGTGGAAACATCACCATGATGTAAATGTTCTCTCCTTCTATGTGCAGCCTGGTGCATTAAGTTGAGTTCTTCTAAGTTGTGTGTGCTTCTAATGCAGTGTTGTTGAACTGTACTCCCTTTTCTTCTTTTATTGTAGTATGAGTGTTGAAAAGCAAGGCCTGACCCTGAATTCATATTTCAGCTGGACACAGTTTTAGAGAGACTAGTAAATTTGGACAATATCCTTTTCTGTTTACTCCTTGCGGGGGTTTTTTGGGGGGAGATGTGGCCTTATGTTTTTCCTCAAAACCAGTATCTACCAGTTCTCCAGGATTTGGCAGAGCAATGGGCTCAAACAACATAGTGGCCACATTCTCTTAGTCTGGTTCATCTGAGATTAAAGAAGAAAGAAGATTAAACAAAGATGAAACAGACTATGACAGGCAGTAGAAATTTTTGGTCTTCAAGACTGCCAGATTGATAGTAAAACTAAGTTACTCTAGCATACAGATTCTGTGAACTATGGTTCATTTCCTTGTCTAGTCATTTAAAGAGGAGAGAAGTAACATAAAGGGGTGAAGCATTTTATAGGGTCTCCTCTTCTTTGTAACAGCAACGGTGCTGGTGTATTGGGCAAAGAGAAGGCAATGGGGGAGAGAGTAAAGGTGAGTGGCAGGATTGAAGGTAAGACAAGGCCTAGCCAAACTCATTCAAGTCATCTGGCACCAAGGCACTTAGAAAGCCCAATGTTTTTCTCATAGATTGGAGGGAAATGTTAAATAAATCAGTAATGTCACATTGGCAATTGCACCAAATCTCAAAACTCTGGTGACTTAAGAATTAAGGTCTCATCACATGAAAAGATGCTCAACATCACTCATCATCAGGGAAATACAAATAAAAATCATGATGAGACACCACCTCACACCAGTCAGAATGGCTAAAATGAACACAGGAAACAACAGATGATGGTGAGGATGCGGAGAAAGGGGAACCCTCTTATATTTTTGATCAGAATGCAACCTGGTGCAGCTACTCTGGGAAACAGTACAGAGGTTCCTCAAAAAATTAACAAATAGAACTACCCTGTGATCCTGCAATTGCACTAATAAGTATTTATCCAAAGGATACAAAAATACAGCTTCAAAGGGGTCCATGGACCCTGAGGTTTATAGCAGTATTATCAACGATAGCCAAACTATGGAGAGAGCCCAAGTGTCCATTGATAGATGAATGGAGAAAGAAGATGTGGTATATACCCACAATGGAATATTACTCAGCCATCAGAAAGTATGAAATCTTGTCTTTTATAATGTTGTAGATGGACCTAGAGTGTATTATGCTAAGTGAAATAAGTCAGTCAGAGAAAGACAAATACCATACGATTTCACTCATATGTGGAATTTAAGAAATGAAACAGATGAACATACAGGAAGGGGAGAAAAAAGAGAGAGAAGCAAACCATAAGAGATTCTTAATGATAGAAAATGAACTGAGGGTAGATGGAGGAAGAAGGTTGGAGGATGGGCTAGATGGGTGACGGGGATTAAGGAGGGCACTTTTTATGATGCGCACTGGGTGCTATATGTAAGTGATGAATCACTAAATTCTATTTCTGTGACCAAAAAACAAACCAACAAACAAAAAATCCAAAAAAGACCAAATAACTAAATAAAACAAAAAGAGAAAGAATTAAGGTCTTGGATATTGTTACCAAATCTGAATCCCTTGAATTTGTGTATGTCACCTTATTCGGAAAATTGGTCTTTGTAGATATCATTGTTAAGAGTCTTGAGGTGAGGAGATGATCCTGGATTATCTCTGAGTGAATCCTGCAATGCCACGCAAATGTCCTCGTAAGAGAGGGCACGGGGGAAAGATAACATGGACAAAAGAAGCACTTGTGATCCTGGAGGCAGAGACTCGAAGATGGAGCCACCAGTCCAGGAAGGCTGAGAGCCACTGGAAGCTGGATTTGGAACAGAGGGGATTCTCCCCTGGAACTTTGATTTCTGGCTTCTGGCCTCTGGAACTGGGAGAAAATAAATTTCTAGAGCGTTAAGTCCCTAACTTGCGACAGTTTGTTATAGCAACCACAGGAAACAAGTACAGGTTTCAAATTAAACATGGGAGGGAATTCCTGGGCCACCATTTTGTGAATGCCGCTGTCTGGGCACCCACCTCCTAGGAAGCAGGTGATTTCCACGCAGGTTTGTGTTGGACCCTTGCTTTGAACCAAGGGCCCCCCTGTCATTACAGAGAACCTGCTACTCTCAAGGTTCTTCTTCTGGGGACACTCGTGGTGCCCAGCTCCTGCATGGTAACGTTAAGCACAGTCAGGACTGACCCTTAGGATCCTGGTGACCTGCTGGGCAGTGGGCCAGGGAGATGGAAGGCCTTTGTCCCAGGAGAGGCTGATTGAATAGGAATGGGAAACTTTTGATTTTTACCACCTTGAGATGTCCTCTTCTACTGAAATGAAATATTTCTGGTTAAACTCTATGTGCATGCAAATTTCAGCCTTTTCCAACCCAATGGGAGACTGGTTGCCTAATAGGTAGGAATTGGGGGGGGGGGCTCTATAAGCTGTAATGGTTTAGCTTCTGTTGCCTTACAAGAGGTGGAATTCTTGCTAATAATAGAAGACTGGCAACACGCCTCAATGATATTTTCAGAAGACCACACATATGTATGAACCTCATCAACAGGGATCAGGGAAGATGACTTCTTAGCGGTACTCACAGGGCTCACGACTGGGGGGGGGCGCTTTTACTGCAGGAAGAGTGTAATTTGAACAGCTGCCTTTCCTGCTTCTGAAAGTGGATTTGCAGATGTGTTACCTATTGTGTGGCACAAAAGGGGCCTTCGTAGTAAGCAGTCATCAATACAGAGTCAGGAGCTGTCCGTTCACATCCTGGAAATATAAGCACATGATAATGGCCTGAATACTTCATCTTGTAGACACGGTGAGATTCATAAAACTGTCTTTTAGCCATTTTAGAGTTGAATCTTTCTCACCCTCCAAAGCGCTCCTTCAAAAAACTAGGAGGCATTTTACAATTGAGCAGAGAGGCTGCACTTTTAAAACTGCTTTAAGGGGCATAGTAAATGGAAAATAGCTGTCTTAACTTCAAGCCGGCTGGGAATGCAATCTCTATTTTATGTAAAATGAAACGACACCTGGTTAGCTTTATTTTTTAATACTCACCGTTATTATTTTTTCCCTCTGAATTTTATGGGATGCTACAGAAATATTCCACTTACAAAATTATCCTCTTGGTGTTAAGTTATGCAGAATGATTGTTTAAAGCGGTTAGAAACTTCCCCACTCTTAAGTCTCTCTTATTCATTCGTCCCCTTACCCCCATCAGTAAATAGCATTGCCCGTATCTATACTTGTCGCGGGAAATGGAAATTTAAGGCAATTTTCTGGGTAATCGAAAATATAAAACCTCATTGTACTCATTGTTTGGGTTAATTATCCAAATACTAGTTAACTTTGGTTTTCGTTTTTCCAGCTAAGGCCCTTTGACCTCTTCATTCCCAAGTTGTCTTTCTACCTGTCTTGCATTTTACAAATCAAGAATTACCTGTTCTGTATCTCCTTTTCTTCCGAACTCCCTCTCTACCTTTCAGTATGACCCCTAGGTTTTTTTTTTTTTTTTTTTTTGCTGAAAGAAATACTGGGTTTTGTACTTCGCTGCCTGTGTTTGTTTAGGAGGAGAAACTCTTTCTCTCTGAGGTTTTATTTTTTAAAAATGTACTCTATTTGAGGAAACCATGTTGTACATCTATCCTGATAGGTAGTAAAAAGCATGGGCTATTCCCTCTGTGTTATTTTAGATTAAAACAAACGTTTGGAAAACCCGATTCTGAGCTCCCCCAATCTTTATAGATAGTATATTTCATAAGGAGCACTTCTTGGCTGGGAATGTGGACATGAGAAAGATATGTTTCAATTCCAGCCAAAGCAATTGCCTTCTTTGGAAGCTGTAGGTTGGTGCAGGATCGGGGAAGAAGAGTCGTACACATTTCCTCTACCTTGGATGGGAGAGTACAGTGATCCAAGCTGGAGAGAGTGAGATGAGGTTCATTTCTGCAACACACCTCGGTTGCAGAGACAAGCTGACACCATTTGGAAACAGGAAAGGGCTCAGTGTACCTCTAAGAGGAGAAGAGCTTTTATCTATACTTACTCAAAAAGGACTGCCATTACTAAGTATGGATCTATTGGGTTTTTGTTTTTTCCTTCTGGACAATCAGCTCTCCTTTTTACTTGAAATTTTAGACCGGCATGTCCTTTTTTCTATGTCCTTGGAGAGTCATGTGATTCCCAGCAGCTCCTGTAACCACCCCATTGGGTGCCATCAGCATGGACTGAAATGCAGGCTTCGTACACGCCAAACTGTGCCTTCAGCTGTTGACTTCCTTGATGTTTTCTACGTTTACAGTCTTGGCTAGTGCAGGGGACCACCTGGAAAGTTTGGCACTTTGGGCAGAATTTTTAGGTTTAGATTAAATCTCACCTTAGAAAGGTCATTTTTTTTCTGGCTGACTTGGATTCATGATTTCTTGCACCTTACCTTCCAGAGCACAGGTTTTGGTGACTAGTTTAAATTAGTTAACATCTCGAGCTTTTGATGCTTCTAAACTACTAAACTATAGAATTCCCAGAAAAGCCAGAAATGCTATCCATTGCCGGTTCTTTTCAAACTACCTTGGGCTGGGGTAACTTCAAACAGAGAGAAAACCTGGTAGAGCTAGCTTTCTTTACATTTAGGTCAGAGGTTTTTTTGGTCACTATCTTATTTGAGAAGATGATGCCAACAATGGACTCTTTCCCTGTTGGCATAGTTTGCAGATACAAACATGTTGGGTATTAACCTGTGAACCTCTGAAACCCATCTACAAACTTTCACTAATAATGCAGGTATTCTAGACATTGGACTGCAAAATATAAAATGAACAATCCATATCCTATATCTAGTGGCTCAAAAATGATGGCAAAAGAATGAATTATTAAGAGTTTTGGTTTCCTTGACTTGAGGGTGGTAAGGACAGGTCAAATGATTCCTGATACTTTTTGTTTCAATCGTTTATAGCAAATAAGTTGGATATGGTGCTTTTAGTGAATCTACAAATACAATATTCTAACCAAGTCATTAGACTTTTGGTAAATAATTTTCTGTTTCTCTTGATTTAAAAAAATATTGATGGTCATTTCTCTTTCCATCCCTGTGACTAATATTTATATCTAACACTGGACACCATGGACATTTGTGCCAGAGAACACAAAAGATCAGAAGAACAATTTGGGATGATCTATATAGACATTTAGAATCTAATATTTCCATTACTTATCTTTTGAACAAGTATTTATTGAGCCTTATGTGCCAGGCCCGGCTTGTTGCTGGAGACACAATAATGAGCAAGACAGATATGATTTGGAATAATCTTTGTGTGTCTTTAGATAAGTGGAGTGGAGTGATTTCCCCACAATTCTAAAATTCAGTAAGCAGGGTTGATTGTATGGAGCAGATAAGTATTTTGCAGATTTCTTAAAGAGTATCAGCTGCTGGTTTCTGAGTTCGATGAAATGTGCTCCGGAAGAATGTTTGGTGAGACTGGAAGATGGAGGCCAGTATGATGGATTTTACCCCCAGAAGCTGTCATGACTGATGGTAGGAGCAGCGATTCCTCGGTACAGGGAGCAGTGAAGAGAAGCCCCCATTAAAAAGTGAGAGAAGAGGTGCTTTCACCAAGTCTGGACAATTACCTGACTGCTTGAATTGCGAGAGACGCCTACAATTCTAAGTTATAAGGTGAGAAGCTTTTGGAAAGACCCAAGGAAAGTCTAGTGAGTCAAGTATCCCCATGGCCATAAAAAAGCTTCCTCCTTTGTAGACAAAGATGAGAACAGCAATAAAGGCACACAAGGAGCTGACACACCGCCTTCCAATAATACGCCTGCCTGGCTTACGGAAAAGGCTGATGGTAGGTGATAAAGTTGTCAAGGTATAAACCACACTTACCAGGAACGCAAAGGGGACACACATGGTAATAGGACCTCTGGCCTGCTTGACGCTAAAAAAAAAAAAAAAAAAAAGGAAAAGACAGATTTAAGAATGACAGGGAGAGCGAAATGCCATCAGTTGTTTTTCTGATATAATAAAAGTACACCTGGGAAGGTCCTTGTTATTTATTTTGCTGTTATGAAGAGCAGTTGTATTTTCCCCAATTTCCTGTATCCTTT
Organism: Mustela nivalis; assembly: GCF_964662115.1. Lineage (NCBI taxonomy): Eukaryota > Metazoa > Chordata > Mammalia > Carnivora > Mustelidae > Mustela > Mustela nivalis. Next base: position 31,651,065 of record NC_139024.1, read on the forward strand.
AGTATGTGGGAAGCTACTTTTTAAGGTGGGATAAGAAAAGTAATCAATGACAAGTCAAAGTCCGGGATAAATTTAAGTTTTAAGCCATATATTTATTATGTATTTTAACACTGGAATCCTGGAAGCTTAAGAATAACCAATTATGTCAAAGTCAAGTATTTTTTCTTATTTCAGGACTTAAACTGTTATGTCACCTATAAATGACCATACTGAGCAGTTTGTTGTAACAGGGAAGAAATCCAGATTGGGAGATCGTGTGGGCTTCTGTCCACCCTGGCTGCCCACCTTTCGTGCGCCATTTCTAAATGTTGATGGTTTCCCGTTCTGTGAGTATTGTTTTCTCAACAAAATCCCAAACCCTTATTTCCAGATGTTCTCTTCAGCTGAGGAATAGATACGTGATGTAGATTTGTTATTCAAATGCACAAGAAACTGAGACTTGGACACAGAAGTGAACAACCTGAGGTGGTGTCCTGGAGTGGGGATTCATTGCCCAGCACCAGGGTGAAGGCGCTGGTTCTCTAGGGGTCTCTGTTGGAGCCCTGAGATCCTTAATTATTGTGTTGAAACTGCTGTGTGGTTTATGACTTGAGCCTCAAACTAGTTAGAGTGGATTCTGTTGGTTTGCAACCAAGAACACTAACCAATTTAAGAGGCTAATCTGTTGCCTTGAAATTACCTTGTAAACTCGAGAAAGAGCCAGAATTAGGAGTAAACTGTCCATTCCCAAGCTAAGGAGTTAGTATAACATGGAGATTGCAAGTTTGTGTCCCCACTCTTACCACTTAGCCGAAATATAGCCTTAGGTCCTTCTCCATTCAGTGCTCTGGGCCAGGAGTCATCAGACTAAATCTGGCCCCCTACCTGTTTTTGTAAATAAAGTGTTATTGGGACACAGCCAGACACATTTGTTTATGTATTATCTGTGGTTGCTTTTATACTATAACTGCAGAGTTGAATAGTTGCCATGAAAGACCACATGGCTTGTAAAATCTCAAACGACTACCATCTTGCCCTTTATAGAAGAAGTTTGCTGACCCTTGACTGGTAGACAGTCCCTACCAATCATCAGAATCTGGCAGGCGAAATGAAGCCTGTTTGGCATCCCTGGTCTCACATGTCCTCTTAGTCACCCGTTACTGATTTGTTGGGAGTCTTAGCATTCAGCACTGGCTCTGACCAGAAGGCTGGTGGAGACATAAATAAGGGAATATATCCACACATACGCTAGAGGTTAGGTACACTATTCATTCTCTTGCCTCTACATGACTTTTTATTAAAGTGGATAATTTAGAAATCTGTGCTTCTGCACTAAGGAAGTGTTAGCTCTATAGATGATTAGATCAATAGATTTCAACAGAGAAAAGAATCCGATCAAGATTGCTATCTTTCTAAAGTGGCATTTATTTATTATTATTTTTTATTTTAGAGCATGAGAGATGGAGTGTGGGGGGTGGGAACACAGTGGGGGAGAGAGAGAATCCTATACATACTCCCCACTGAGCAAGGAGCCCAACCCGGGGCTCAATTCTGCAATCTTGAGATGGTGACCTGGGCTGAAATCAAGAGCTGGTTGCCCCACAGACTGAGGCACCCATGAACCCCTTTAAGACGGCTTTTAATAAATGTCTTCAATCAAACTGGACATTTTCCCCCTTAAGAATGATTGATTCAGGTCCATGGAGGACTCGGAGAAAGTCCCCAGGTCACAGCTTCCCATCCAGAATCAATACTGTCTTGATGCCAATTCCTTGCATTTTGACACAGAGCAATGCAGGTAAAAGAAATTCAGTTCCTCCAAACTTCAGAAGGAAGCTACTGAGTTTCCCGTATCTCCCGCTCGTCAACCTGTTAGTTGCCCCAGTGCTTAGAAGGACATGCTGTTCCCTGCATCTGCCCATCCGTCTACTGCAAAGCTTTTGCATGTGCGGCTCGCTCTGTCTCTGTGGCATTCTTCATCACCTGACTAGCTTGTGAGACTCAAGTCCTGTGAGACTCAAGCCCGGTGCCATCCCTTCCAGAAAGTTTTTCTTCTCCCTCCCTTCTGGGCTTACCTCTGTGGTGGGCTCTTCATGCCATGTGGTATCCCTTTCCTCCTCGGCCCCCGCAGGGGACAGTGCAGGCACCGTGCCCTTTCTCCCTGTTGCCTGAACAGAGCAGTGTGCTGAGCACAAGGAAGGGGCTCAGGATATGTTTATTAAAGGGGTGGCATCCCTGTCGTGCTGTAGCAGCAGGGCCTCGTGAGTGGAGCTGAGCTCTCTCGTGGCTCCTTTTCCAATAAAAGGATTACAATGCAGCGGGCTTTTCATTCGATTCTGAGCCAGTTTGTTTATTTACCTTAAAATGAATGGAGGGAGAAAAGAAGGGAAGAAAATACATCGAAATGCAATTTGAGGTGGTGGGATTCAGAGTGACTTATTTTTACCTTGGTTTTTAGCTTTTCTGTGTTCTCTAAACTTTCTATATGGGTATATATTTTTCATTTTCAAGGCATTTTCATTTCAAGGCAGTAATAGTTAAAAAATAAAATAACTGGAATAAGATGTCAAATGGATTAGTTATTATTTATGATAAAATTAAAACTTTTAAGCAAGCATGTTAGCCCATTTTCAATTTTAAAATAAAATACCAGTAGCTGGGAAACAAAATAAGTTCAGTATAATTTGAGACAGCTATATAATAATCTTGAAATGTTGAGATGGTTAGAATGAATATGTGCTGTTACAAGCTTTGGTTTGGCCCTGGGTTGACTCTGGAGGGGCCCCATGTTCAGCCTGCTTTCCCTCCTCCCAATGAGCACAGATGAACAGATTCTGAGAATTGTCTTTATTAACAGATCCTCCGTGTCCTATAGAAGGAAGGCAAATGCAAAGTTTTCTCCAAGCAGAAGGGGAAAATGTCATTGTCACACAGACTTGGGGAGAACATTCGAGACTTCCTCAGGCAAGGGTTGTGGTTTGGGACATTTGCAGGTCCAGCCATCAGCTACAGGGCTTGGGAATGAAAACAACCTGGTGCAATAGATAAGGGGTGGGTTAGCCATGGGTTACAGTTACCTATAGACAACACTCCAACAAAATACTTAAATGCAAAGCCTTGCTTGCTGTTATGAGCAGAAATGTCACACAATGAAAAAAATCCCAAGAGGGAAGATGCTGGTGATTCTGATCAAGGTCTAGTGCTAGCTGTGGGAACCTACAGAGATGAGTTTACAGGCACCCACTAAGAGGAACCATGGGAATACACTGATAGATCCCCACCTCTGAGTCCTCAGACCATGGCCAGATTGTCAATGGTGTATGCTTACCTCAGAATATCTTTCTAGCTGTTTGTCACTCACAAGTTTAGGACACTGTATGATGACTTTAGCATGTGAATAGACCCTCCATTCCCAAACAGTTAAGGTTCCAGGTTGAGACTTTTGAAATTGGTTTTGTTCTATTATATGTTAATTCACGAGCAAGCACATCTGAAGGCACACTAGAAATTCTTCTAGGGGCACATGAGTCAATGAAGGTGATGTCAACATTTGGGGGAGAAGATGCTGCTTTATTTTTCATTATGCAAATTCAAAAGCTAAATTCTAAATGTGTTGGAAAAGCCATTGGTTCACTAACATCTCTTAAATGAGAAATGATTCAATTCATAATTCTATGATCAGATCAAATCATACCCTTTGTACCCAAGCACAACTTCATTGTAAGATCACGTGCTGTCCATAATAACGATGACAGCCATGTCACTCTGGACCTTGGAGAATTCGTCATCATGTCCTGGAAATGATGATGACAATGATGATGATGGTGATGACGACAAAGGAATGGAAGACAGATCATGTCCTTCAAAAGCAAGTATGTGGAACTCCATTTTTAAATAAACTTAATCATTAATAAACTCGCCTCTCTTTACCTGCAACTTCATAGCTCTGTGAGGATTCATCCTGAAAATGCAGACAGGATGAAGCCCCCTCTTCAGCTGACACGAAGTCCAATTCTGTTACCCAGCCTTGCTGGGACTGTCATACTCACTTCTGTAAAATCCTGACAAAAGATAGAATACTTTTGTATTGATATATGATTAAAATTGTTTCTCCTTCTCAGGAAAATCTCACATTTAAAACCTAAATGCTTTTTCATCTCCAGGGACAGGTCAGATAGCCCATTCTCATTACTGTGGCACTTCCCCCTCTTTGCTGGGAGGGAGCTGGTGTAACGTGATGGATAACTGCATTTGTCTTCCGGAAGTTTCCTGGGTTATCCCCTGTGCCACTTGAGGCCACCTAACTGGACTATTTGTTGCTTAATGTTCCAAGTCCTCTTCAACTGCAGAGTGCTAATTCTTGGTAGGACCTGGAGGAAGTAGCCCCCATCATCATTTTCTAGATGAGAAAAAACTAAGGCTTGAAGGGTTCAAGTGACTTACTCAGGTTTAAAAAATGCATATCTGTGCAGTGTAGAGTGGGGAGTGGCTGGGGCAACAAATGTGTTTGGAATAGACTGTAAATCTGATTTATTCAGAGCATTGCCCTCTCGATCCTTCTCAGACTCCTTAAAACCCCTTCCTTCCCCTCCTTTCCTTCATATGCCCCCCGCCCCCATTCATGAATTCTCTGGTAACTGACTCAACCCTCCCCTTCTCAACACTTCTTGTGTGACTGGAGCCTTGGAAACATGGGGACAGTAGACATATTTTTCTGGACTTTGTGTGATTTATAATCCATGGTCAGAACATGTTGGGAAGAAGTTGGTTCCTATTTCACTTCTCAGCCCTGGATTTATGCTACGTATCCAGCAAGGAGGTCTTTTGGATGTGCTAATTCTTCTTTGCTCAGTGCTTTGTGGCTCCATGAAGATGAGGTTGATAGGGTAGGTTTCGGGTAACTCTCTCTCATATTTATTCTTCTGTAGACATTGTTCATTCATTCATTCATTCATTCATTTCCTCATTGAACAAGTATTGTGTACCAAACTCTGCCACAGTGCTATAATGGTCAACAAGAACAAGAGTGGCTGTTTTCACGGTGGAGACAAACAATAACCCAGGAATCAAATAAACAAGATAACTTCACCTTATGACATATAATGAAGGGAGTAAATGAGAGTCTTGGTAGAGAATATTCTGGGAGGATGGCTCTCTAAATAGAATTGTCTGGAAGACCACTTTAAGGAATTGTCTTTGACACTGACACATGACAGAAGGAAAAAAGTCAGCCATGGCAGAACCCGGAGAAAGAACATACCAGCCAGAGAAAATAAGAAAATGCTCAGAGGTGGGCAAGAGTTTGACTTTTTTGAGAAGTTGGAAAGGAGCCAACGTAGCTGGAGCACAGTGAGTGGGGGAGTGTGGTGAGCAAGGGGCAGGGTCAGACTTTGTCTGCCTTCCTCGGCAGCAATGATTCTCAGATGGAACACAATGGCTCACGACTGTTGCCAGCGAGCATCCATTTGACTCATCTGTGCCTTGTGTTAGATATTTAAACTCCCATCCTGGTCATAGGACATGGCAAGGATGATTGTACTGTAAAAACATGTGTTTTGCGATTTCCTGTTAATCCTCCTAGGCTATCAGCATTAGGTGAGCTGTCAAGAACTGAGGAGCTCTCCCCCGAGAGAGGTGACCATTTCACCCCTGAGGACATGAGCTGGAAGGGAACACAGGTTGCCCCTGTTTCTGTTCTGACCTTCCTGTTTATCCACAATTATTCTGAGACACTTGTATTTCCTTTGGCAGCCCACATAGCACTTAACCTTCACCATGCAAATTAGTATTAATCTATCAAGGATTCTAGGCCAGCCTGTTTTTGTCCCCATTAACCTCTGGCTAGCCCTACACTACTCCAATAAAAAGAACTCCATTTCCTAATCAATGGTCACTTCCCGATGGAAATCATAATTATGGTTCTGCGGCATTCAGTTAGCATACACAGCTTTTATGAGTATGATGGATGGAAGTGAGGCAATGGGCCTGAGTGGGTTGCATGCCCAGTTGCTTTGCTCATCTTTTCTGCAGGTTAGGGAGGGTGGCCATATACTTTATTTTCCAAATAGGGGCGCTTTTAAAAGTGAAAGGGGGCTCTATGAACAATTATGTTGTGAAGACAGACATAAACTGAGGTGAGTGGTTACCCCAGGTTTTCGGTATTTGGATATCACACACTGTTACTATATTTTCTAGTTTTTTTTTTTTTTTTTTTTTTCCATATAACATGAGAGGCATTCAATCTCTCTTGCCCCTTATGTTACAATCAAATACATTAAGTCCATCCAATCTATGGACCTAAGGAGAACTGACCTTCCTGATGGACTTCTCTCTGGTGGCGGATACCAAATACCAGATTCAAGTAGGTAAGCCAAACCTTGTAACTCCGGTACAGTCTTTAGGCTCTAGATGGCTAGGAATACGGCAGAGAGTTCTGAAGGCTGTTTGCCTCCCTCACTCCATGTTCACCTTCCTGGAGGAAAGTACCTCTGAAAGAGGAGAGGTAGGTGGCATGGAGATAATTTGATGATCTCTGGTCTGACCACCTGCTCGTGATGGGGAAGGTAGACAAAGAGTTATTCTCAAGACAGCAAATAATGTGCCATAGTGAGAACCTATCATAGGTGTTAATAAGAAATGGACTGTCTTAAAAAAAAAAAAAAAGAAAAGAAATGGATTGTCTTGAAGGAAAGGAATGAACAGGGCAAACACAATCTATTACTCTTGGCATTATAGGAAAGATAAATATGTAACACTGCATATCCTTAATTAGCAAGAATAATTTTTTTTTAGAGATTTTATGTATTTATTTGACAGAGATCACAAGTAGATGGAGAGGCAGGCAGAGAGAGAGAGGGAAGCAGGCTCCCTGCTGAGCAGAGAGCCCGATGCGGAGCTCGATCCCAGGACCCTGAGATCATGACCTGAGCCGAAGGCAGCGGCTTAACCCACTGAGCCACCCAGGTGCCCCAAGAATAATTTTTTATTATTCTTTAATTTATCAGAAAATCTTCAAAAATAGCCTTGGCTGAATGTTTGTTTATTTTGATAAAAAGCACAAAACTGTTGGATAAGTTTGACATTGTCTCCTGTCCTCCCTCCCTAAGCCATAGTTAAGTCAAAGTCTATCAGTCAAGTTAAAGTGTTCTTCAGATACCTAGTCCCAGTGACTCTGTCAAGAAGAAAGTCTTTTAATCGGGATATTCTTGGAGATGCGAATTATTCCTAAACAGGATCCGATGGTTCACTTTTTCTGAGGGCACCTTTTCTTCTTTCATAGGAGGGCTAATGGAGGGCTGCTGTGCAGAGAATATTTAGCTCCATGATTTAGACTAACAAAGTATCTCATACCACAATTCCCCACTAGGGTTTCAGTAAGTCATGTCAATATGCTTAGACGTTATTGACATTTACAGGGAAGCTCACCTAATCCTCCAATGACCCATCTCCTCCTCACCCCTCTGCCCACTGTTGTTTCCTACCCTCTCCCATTGTTATTGTTTATGCTTGCAAAAAAAAGAAAAAAGAAAAAGAAAACAAATGAGCCCACTCCTGTCTTGGGGCAGCTGTTCCCTCAAACCCCTGTCTGTGTGCTCAGTTAGTGCAGCTCAGCCTGGAAGCTTTTTACAAAACAACTGGGATATAACTGTATAACTAATAGATAAAACAGGGATGCGTTGTGGTTCGATTCTGTGGAAAAATAAATGAACAGTGTGAATCCCATCGAATCACGTTTAAGGATACTCAATCACAGAAGTGTTTTGCCAGCTAAACCAGTGTCCAAAAAAATGCAGTGTAAGCCATATATGTAATGTAAATTATCTGGTGGCCATGTAAACAAATGAGTGAAACTAATTTTAATAATTCATTTTATTTAACCTAAGATATGCAAACTATTACCTCAACATGTAATCAACATCAAAACTATTAATGAGATATTTTACATTATTTTCATGCTAAGCCTTTGAAATGTAGGGCATGTTTTAAACTAGACTAGCCACAGTTCACCTGCCCAATAGACACATGTGGCTAGTAGCTACTGCGTTGGACAGGACGATACAAATGTAGACCACTGCTACCCAAAAGTGTGGTCTGTGGACAGGTACCCCTCTGTGAGTTGTTGGTACAGGTCCAAAATGAGATAAATTTAGCACGTGAAAAGAGGTACTTAAAACTTTGATGGCAGTTTGACATTTGACATCATCTTTTATTAATTTTAATTTTCTAAAATTAATATATAATGTATTATTTGCCCCAGGGGTACAGGTCTGTGAACTGTCAGGTTTACACCCTTCACAGCACTCACCATAGGCATGTAATCATTTTTTTAAAAAAGATTTATTTATTTATTTATCTATTTAAGAGAGAGAGAGAGATCACAAGCAGGCAGAGAGACAGAGGGGGAAGCAGGCTCCCCCACTGAACAGAAAGACCGATGTGGGGCTTGATCCCAGGACCTGAGATCATGACCCGAGCTGAGGGCAGAGGCTTTTTAACCCAGGTGCCCCAGCATGTAATCATTTTTAAAGTAGTTGTTTTTATTGCACTTTTCAGAATATTAGTCTACATATTGATTGGGGGTCAGAGTGGGAGAGCAACCTGAGTCTTCCTCACAGATAGTCTGAGACGCTCTGCTCTAGACCTTCCATTCTCCTCACCCTACGTTTCTTGGCCAGATTAGCCTAGCAACCTATAGAAATAGATCCCTCAAAAGTCACTAGGATGGCTTTTTGTGGAACTCTGGCTTCCTTCTGGTTCTCATTCTCTTCAATGTTTTATGATTTATAACTCTAAATCACCTCTTAAAAAAAAAAAAAAACTTCCTCTAAGATTATTGGTTCTCTTAATTGATTTCTTCAGCATCCTCCTTCAGTATCTTTCTAAATCTGAGTTCACCAGGAAATAGCGGGGTTGGAAGTGAGCTAATTTAGGAACATAGCATAGTCATGAGTAGAAAGCTAGGAGATGGGTCATCACGGAGAGGAAGAGTAAATGGGTTGGATTTTCCAGAGAAAAAGAACCAATATATCTATGTCTGTCTGTCTATCTATCTATCTATCTACCTACCTATCTGGGAGAGAGATGATAAAGTCAGCAGTCAGGTGTGGAGTGAGCGGAGAGGACCCACCTAACAGGCTGCTCGGAGGGGAAGGATAGCAGGTCATGGGGTGTGTGAGACTAGGAGCAGGGGACACTGACTCCCAGGCTTGGCCAGCGAGATGTCAGGAAAGACCACATCCACCTGGATGGATCCATCTCAGCACCTGAACATTAAAGTCAAAGTCTCTGCGAGGGAACCCTAACCCCCAACCCCATCTCTTTCTCTCACGCCCAGCTCCTTCTCTCAATCCCCTTCTGTGAGGAGTATCAAAGTTCTTCCAATCATGTGGGCTCAGAACCTCGGATCGCCTTTGTTTCCCTTCCCCTTGTGCGTGCCATCTCTTGTGGAGTCCTAGAGGGTGTATTTCCGCAGACTCTTTCTTTCAGCCTCTCTTCTCTATTCATATTCTGGCAACCAGCTACAACAGACTCATCACCCTGACCAGGCTCTTGCAGTGTTCTCCTAATGTGTCTTCATATTACCAGCCTCTTTGTGCTCCAAACCACCTTCATTTCACTGCTAAGTAATCTTGAGAAACAGCTTCAAGCCTGTCTTTCCTCCCCCAGGTTCCATGTCCACTCTTGCCTGCTGATGATGTTTAGTCTCCCCTGAGAATTAAAGGCCCTCCCCGACCTGGCTCCAGCAGCTGCTTTAGGGTTCATCCTCTACCCCAACTTCCTGAGTTCTCTGAATGTCTAGTGCTGTGGAAGGTCCCAAAGGTACAGCCCTAACGGCACAAAAGGCCATGGAGAAAGCAAGGTTCACTGGGAGCATATGATAAGAAGCTTTGGCCTGATACAGGGTTCTCATTAAGCTGAGCCCTAAGGAATTTTTAGGAATTAGCTAAGAAGAGAAAACCATAATACTAAGGCCTACCCACTAGAAAAGATGTGACTCATTTAAGGGCCTGGAATAAAAGCATGTAGCTGAGGCCACAGAGGGCAAGGATGAGCTCAAAATGATGCCACAGAGGGGCATACAACAACCATCTTAAGAATGGCGGACTTCGGGGCGCCTGGGTGGCTCAGTGGATTAAAGCCTCTGCCTTCAGCTCAGGTCATGATCCCAGGGTCCTGGGATCGAGCCCTGCATCGGGCTCTCTGCTCAGTGAGAAGCCTGCTTCCTCCTTTCTCCTCTCTCTCCGCCTGCCTCTCTGCCTACTTGTGATCTCTCTCTGTCAAATAAATAAATAAAATCTTAAAAAAAAAAAAAAAAAAAAAGAATGGCGGACTTCATCCCAAAGACAATGAGAAACCATGGCAGGATTTCAAGCAGGGATGTGAATGCATCAGATTTGCCTTTTAAGAGTTTACTTCTAACTGTAGACTTGCACTAGTGGGCATCTCTTTTTTTCCCCTAAAACTTTCTCTAACATTTTAAACCCTGTGTTAAATTTGATCTCTGTGTACGTTGGGAATTCCAAAGCTTATTTCTCCAAGAAGCTACTTCATTTGATATCTCTCTTGCGTGCCCTGTGTTGTTTGGAACACAGTTTGAGAAACACTGGCCTAAGTAGTTTCCTCTTCCCGGGATGCATTCTTGCTCTGCTGAAATCCAGCCAGCTCACCAGACCCAGACCCAACCGTCCGTTCAGTTTTGCCACAACTCTTGGAAGCCTCTCCCAGATCCCACTGTCGGGTCTAAAGTCAGCTTTCTTCATTGCTATTCTTCTTGGATTGCTGTTTAATGAATTCTTATCTCTTGAGAAGTCACCCTCCCCCTATTGAAGGCCACTTGTGTATAGAGCACGTCTGTCTTCAGCAGGAATTGCCACCGTCCCGGCCTCGTCTGGGTGCCTGCCAGCGCCCACGCCTGCAGGTGTTGCTGGAGGGGAGAGCTCTCTCCGACTGTGGCCACTGGGATCCTTAAAGCCCTGGGAATCTCCTGCCTACCCGCCCCATATTTGTATTCCCCCAGATCATGGCTCTAGAATGCTTTCCGGAGATCTCAGAGGCTCTCTGGAACGCACAGAGCAGAACAGACACGTGGTGGGCATGTTCCTCTCTCCGCTTAGCGCTTTCTGAGTTTCCCTGTCCCCCAACCAGGCAAGAGGTCTGTTTCCTGTTGTGCCTTCAGGTGTTTCTCAGCCTGAGCTTAAGAACCGGCTGCCTTTGGTCCAAAGGGTATCACAGCCGCATTTCCCCTTTGTGATCGCGTGTGTGGTGAAGGCGAGTGGGGAGTAATGGCTTTTGTCAAGCAGCCCGTCCTTGCCCGCGTCAGTGTCGGCTCCCCTTGCTGGCGCTTGTTCCCCTCACTCCTTGTGGGAAGGACTGTCAAAGGATGTCAGGATAAATTCTCTGCTCCTACTCATGCCTTTTCTCTTTCTCTCTCTCTCTCTCTCTCTCTCTCCCCCTCCTCTCTTTTGATTCTGTCTTGATGTCATCTCTTCAAAGTATACTACCTGTAAAATATTGATTCACAGCAGGCTGCATCTGCCAGGATCAGATTTCTCTTCTGCTGGCAGCATAATAAACTACCCGAGACACCGCAGCCCGGGTGCCAGGCGCGTCGCGGCTTCACACACCCCCGTCTGTCTTTTGCCTGACTCTACATAATGAAACAGCGGCCAGAGACATTCCAGAAGCAGAGAAACCAAGTAACAACCCGTGGGGACATAAAAGAACCCGGGGAGCCTGCAAAGGGCGAGTGTAACAGACACCACCCCAAGCAGCAGAGGGATCAGAAGCTCCCTGGCTTTCTGAGAGCAAGGGGGTACACAGCAAAGGGGAACAGAGCTGCCCGTTAACCACCCCTGGGAGCGCACTCACAATGGTCCTCTGCCTTCTGTCCTTTCTCCTTTTCCCCAACTTGTCCTGGGCTGGATTGTAAATCTGTGCCTTAAAGCACTGATACCTTAGGAACTCTGCGGGGGGTATCAAACCCAGAGGAAGATCTAATACAACAGGGACTTGAATTTGTTTGTGTAGAAAAAAGGGAGTTAATGGGGGAGTAAGAGGGTAAGGCAGTGATGAGTTTGGGTTCTGGAGCCAGAGCCTGGGTTGGATACCGGGTGCTTCCCACTCATGTGATTTGGGGTAAGTTACAAACTTATGTCCCCATTTCCTTGTTGGGATAATGGAGCTGTTGTCCAATTAAGTGAATTAATAGTCTAAGGCATCTAGAATAATGCCCAGCATCCGGCACTATTGAAATGTTTATTCAATACATGGATACAGCTTCCCTGGTGGGGAATCAGAAGTGCCAGTGAGTGGGAATGGGGTGGGGGGACATTCCTCTTCCCTGCTGGGGATGTAAGTCATCTCCCCGCCAGGTCTCCAGAGGAGATAGGCAGCTGGGCGATGAGCAAACTCCCAGAGGGAGCCTGAACATTCTTCTCTTGGCTTTGTCTGCAAATGCGCACTTGTTCCAAGGTGTCCCGTTCTCTGGGAAGGTGACTCCTTATTCAGAGGCCCAGCAGTCGTGGGAAGTTTCCTGAACCTTGGCAGTGTGTTTCTCTGTCATTCGCATCCTCGCTGGGGGAGGAAAGTATTAAAAAGAGAAGCGGCCATCCGAAGTCAGTAAATCCGTCATCAGAGATGACAGCTGTGGGTTTGCATTCTTGTTTTACTGCGACTTTGAGCAAGTTGGTGAAGGTGGCCGTGGCATCCAGCTCTGGTGTGTGAAGAGTTATGATTTTCTACTGTATTAAGCTACTGAAGGGACCCTACCACTTAGCACCCTCCGGGGAGCCTTCTTTTTTGCAGTACAGGGAAATTTACCCCTTGTGACCAACTGTTAAGCTTCCTTTGAAGCCTCTTTTTAATTCAGATTTGGTTCAGCTCATGATGGCTTCAGAGTCAGTGGGGAAAACGTTTATGATATGACAAACTAGCAACCTGTATTGTTTACGTACTGTTAGAGAAATCATGGGTCTTTTATACTAGCGTTCTTTCGCTTTTTGTTGGGAGAGATGTCCTTTGAGACCTCTCAGTTCCTCACTTTATATTCTTTCTCCTCTTCAGACCTCAAAGCCTCTCTGCACAGTAGCAGGCGTCCCTTTGATGAAGCAGGCTGGAGGAAGTTTCTACTGAAACCTGTCAGAGTCAATGGTCTGCCGGTCAAAGGGAAGACTGCTGGGTCAGGTGAAGCTTCCATCTCAACTGGGAGGGTTTCATTTCTTCAGTATGAGGGGGCTTATTTCCATGTTCCAAAGGCCTTGAAGGGCACTGGGATCTCATGGACTTTCTGTGGGCCCAATGTGCCCAGCCTGTTACCCTCACCATGGCGTGCTCCACAGAACTATCTTGTTCTTCTTAAATTGTTGTTTGAGTCCCCTTTCAGGTATAGAACAGATTGACCCAGTGCAAAGCATCTTGGGACATTTGAAGGTGGGACTGTGGGAGACAGAGTATCTGAGCAGAGCAGTGAGGGAGGCAGCGGTGGAAGACAGGAGCTCTAAATCTTGACCCTGAGCCAGGCTTTGTCAAAGACGTGATGTGGAGAATGAATGTCTTTTATAAAAGGAAGGGAAAGGAGGACTATTTGAAAACCACACGTAGAGGTACAGCGGTGTGTTATTAACTGCCTAGAACTCGTTTCTGCCTTGGTATGGACATGCGGAAGGAAAGCGACTTCACCTCAGTCTCCAGCTCATCTTCAAAGTGGGTTGTTACTAGAATTGCATGCGATGATCCATGCAAAGTACTTAGTACGGAGACTGTACATAGTGAGGTTCAGACTAATGTCCATAACATACTGGTATAAAGACTTACTGAGAGTAAGGAGCGCCTCAAGAGTTGTGTTCCTTTGGAAACACAATGAGCAAACCATGGGAAAAGGATCTTTAAATGGCCAGTTAATAAAGAACTTGAAAGTCACCCATGGTTTTTATCTACCAGCAAACTTGTCCCCCCTCTTCCTCCTATTAATAGTCCTCAGGAAGAAGTAGGCATGCAACAAATATTTGGTGAATGAGGGAATACCAACTTATATTTATACCTTTGAGGGACCATCAATAGCCTGAACAATTTCACTGTTGGCTTCACTGATCTGATTATAATTTTTTTGCTCCTTTCAGTTAAAAAGAAATCTTTTAGTTTTCTATTTTATTCTTTTCAGGTCTGAGGTTTGGGAGACTGTATTAATTTGCAAGACTGGGTTAACTAAAACCATTGAGGGATTTCCCATGTATTCATTTAACCAAGATTTACTGAGAATTTCCATATTTGACTAAGTGCTGTGGTTTAGTTTCTACTTTCAAAACCCCAAAGAGGACAAAAGAGACTGGAACGATACACTGTGATAGGTATTAAACAGATATAAATAGGAGCTACTATGGAAATGCAAAGGAAGAGAATTTTACCTACCTGGTGAGTTTGTGTGCACCTGGAAATGGGGGGAGCTCAGAAAGGGTTTCTAGAGATGGAAGCATCTCATTTTCTGATGATGATATGTTGTATTTCTATGAGTAGGTGGATTCCATAATGAAAAAAGATGTTTGTAGACCAAATATTCATTTAGTGAAATATACTCTGCTACAAGGGGATAAAAATCCTAGGATGTGGAAGTGTAACTCCCTCTTTCCAACCTTGCAAAAGATGAAACCAAAAATTATCCTGATGAATGTCCCTGGTGTGACTTTCTTTAACATTCGTCTATTCATTTGCTCATTTGTTCATTTATTTTCCAGCTTTATGAGATACACTTGCCATTTTTCACTTTGAGGAACAACTTGGTTCTGTGATTATCCTACTGGAAGCTCAGTGAGAATTCGGGGAGCGGGTTGACGAAGAAACAGGACTCTTATGACTAACTAAAGTACAATTCCTGCCGGTGGCAAGAATGAACCAAAGAAGGCAAGGGTGTGGTATAGAGCATTTCTCTCAAGGTTTCTGTCCCTGAAGAGAGAGAATGAGTAAGACTTATTTTATATTGACTGACTAGTATCCATCAAAGATGAACAATGGCAAGAGTTAAGTAGAAATACCAGCAGATCACTTCTATGAGTAACATTGAGGTGGGACACATGGTGCCTGCCCTATTACTTAGGAAATGCTCAGATAGCAAAAGCCCTTTCGCTTCAGGAGTAAACCTAGACAAAGGTATATGAGTCGCCGGGAAGCTAGTGGTAAAAAGAATGGTAAAAAGAAATGATGGAGGGTGGGAAAGCTAAGGGAAAACTCATTTGAAGAGGAAGAATCAATAATGTTAGTCAGCATGTTTGCTCATCTGTAAAATGAGGAGTTTGGGGCTGGATTGAGTCCAAGGTTCTTGCTATCCTTGACACATCCTGGGCCTATGGATCCAATAAGGAGCAGACAGGCGGTAGAGGGAACTGACTGGCTTATTAATTAAAATCTATTATGCTTTTCTTCTCAAGAATGGAAGCTTCTATATACAATGTTCAGATACAGGACATTTTTAAGGATTAAAAATGAGAATATAACAAAATAGAGGCAAAAGTTACAGAACACAAACGAAAAAAGTGTCACGCTATCAAACAGATGCTTCAATGCACATGTTATTTTCTCTGCAAGTGAGATATTTGAAAAGCTCATTAACTCTTTGAATAACACTGAACAACATTTAGTATAGAATTTCCTTGTTGTATTAAAGCGTATCCTCAAAGTCTCAAAGAGTGGGGAATTTTAGGAAGCCTCAGAAACTCATAGTCAGTGTGTAGCTTTGGTGTTGAGAGGATCTGCTTCAAAATGAAAAATAAGAGCGGTGCATGTTACGGTTCCTGAAAGTTTCTGTTTTCAGTTGGACACTTTAGAAAAGAGAGATGTTTACCAAAACTTATGGTCCCCAATCACAGACTTTTTCCTGGAAAGCAGTTGCCCAATCGTGGACATCTTTGTTGTGTCCTTAGCCTCTTGGTGGGATCATTTGACTCTTTGTGCTGTTTGGAACACTAGTGGAAGTGATGTACATCATTTCTTGGTCCAGGATGTTAAGCAAAGAATGTGCCTTCATTACTGTCTCTGTCTGCCCTTATCACTAGATGCAGAAGACCCCACAGTCCTGGAGGATGGCCAAACCCTAGGAGGGACGAAACCCAGATTCTGGATACAGAGCGAGAAGAAACCTCCCCACCCACCAGAACCTCTGCATGGTGCTGTTCGATTAACAAGAAATAAACTGCTATTGAGCTTTTAGGGTTTATTTGTTTTAACAACTACCTCACTGATACAGGCATCACATTTCTTGATCTTGTATAGGATGTTCATTGGAGAGAGAAATACACATTCTGGTTTATGGGTGATGGGGCCTATTGGAAATCTGGATATGTCCTGTGGTCAAAAGGCCTCAAGAAAAGGGAAATAACAATCCTTTTTTGTCACTGTTGGTGGGAATGCAAGCTGGTGCAGCCACTCTGGAAAGCCCCATGGAGGTTCCTCAAAATGTTGAAAATAGAACTGCCCTTTGACCCAGCAATTGCACTATTGGGTATTTACCCTAAAGATACAAACGTAGTGATCCAAAGGGGCACGTGCACCCGAATGTTTATAGCAGCAATGTCCACAATAGCCAAACTATGGAAAGAACCTAGATGTCCATCAACAGATGAATGGATCAAGAAGATGTGGTATATATACACAGTGTGTGATGTTCAATTCTTGTATAACAACTGGAGGGCTCTGGTCTGGCTTTCTTCTTGTCCAAGTCAAAGTGGGACAGTGTGCTTTAGCCATTTAGCGGTATCAAAGATACTGCTGATAATCACTAAGTTGATTTCAGAGAGACATGAGTTTCTGACTTTTCTTCAGTCCTCCTTGATGAAAGGGGACAAGAATGATTGGTATGAATTGTGGGGGAGAGAAAAAGATAATTAAGACTCGGGAGATAGCAGAACGTGCGAGTCATTATTATACTTACTCGACAAGCTCTATAGTCTTCAATGGTCAATAGTGACATTACGTTGGCCTGTTATTGCTAATATTAAAAAAACACAATGGGTAAAATAACATTTGCAATAGATATTTCTGCTGGTCCAGGAAAATGTCCTAAGACCTGGTCTTCCCCTTTCGGATGATGCTGGCTGGTCTTTGCAGCTGCTTGTGGTCTGTTTGTGCGTCAAGCACTGAGCTGAGGTAAACCTGAGAATGAGATAAACAGTCTCACATAGTCTTAAAGGCAGAACTCTATATTCTCATAAACACATAGAAGTAGCACCATTGTAAAAATTGATAGAAACTGATCATAACAAAAACCTGAGCAAGGGAAAACAGATCGCTATAAGAAAATGTCGTATGGTAAAACAATTTAATTAGGGGGAGGACAAGATGAAGGAGGAAGGTCAGTTACAGTCAGCTTGTTATGGTCATGTTGTTATGGTCATGTCGACATATTAAATACACTATATAGTTTGGATAAAACCAATAAGAACCTCTCTCTTGGCACAGAGATGAATGCTCCCAGATACCTTTGTGTTTTGAATACCTCAAAGCATCCTGCTCCCTCTCTGGGACGGCTTTTTGTGTGTGTGTAATTCACAGGAAGGCTTTATCAGTCGATGCCTACTTCACTCAACTCCCTGTTTGTGTGAAGATTAAATATTAAATCAGTGTTCTTTGAAAGTCTCCAAAGCGACTCAGTACACATTTTAGTAGGCTCTTAAAATTGTATTTTCATTTTCTTTTTTCATGATTGGGGATTACTTAGAAATGAGAGGTTCCAAGGGTGAAGGCGGAGGCCTGTGGGGTGTAAAATTTAAGGATGCGCCCAGTCTCACCCTGCACTTGCATGACCCTGAGAGTCAGTTCCTCCTTAAATTTTGTGCTCTGGACTCTTCACTTGCCTCACCCTAGTCCCATCCCTGAAAGCCACAGATAAACATGTGTGAAAAGTGCACCTAGGACGTGTGCAGAGCAACTTGGGACATCTCAAACATTGTTTCAGTCTGAGTTTGGGTATCTGGTAGTAACTTCTTAATGAGAAATGCAGGGAAATCAGCTCCAATGTCAAGGTGAGTTCCTGCTGAGCAAATGACACCAGGAAAGAAAAGCTCCTCTTTTGGTCTTTGCTTGAATAATAATAATAATAAAAAAGACCTATAATTGGATTTCCTTAAAGACTTGGAGAACTCACATCTTTATAAGTTTTCAGATTGAAAGGTAGTCCTTTTGAATTCTATTAACTTTGCAGCCGACATCTTTTAGAAAGTAAGATTATGTAGCTTCTGAAGAAAACCAGGAACAATGAAGTGAGCAATATTTGCATTCACAAGTTATTCTGTGTTGGCAGATTGTCATCTTTTGTAGAAATATCACAATTTTTCAAAAGGACCACTTTGAAGATAAAGAATTATATTTAATCATTTTTTTTTGTTGTTAATAAAAAAGTCATTTTGAATGCTCACTTTGACAGTCAAAGGTCCCATTGCCCTTAAGCATGGTGTAGCCTACTTTGGGTACCCACACAGCAATCAAGGGCTTCGTCCCCCTCTCATCTTCAACTCTGCCAGGATAATAGCCCGCATTCACACCCCTGCCACTCACTTTCTAAAGGTCCCTGCTTGCAGAGGAAAGAGAATCTAGGAAATTTGGTTGTCTAAGAAATTTTAGTAGCCTGACATACAAAGAAACGGTGGCTTGTAGCTACAGGAGGAAAGAGGAGCTGGCAAATTTAATGGATGAATCAAAATACTGTATTTTTTATCCTAAGATAGCTTAGTTTAAAACCCTAAGCCTCAATGACCAGTAACACTGGAGAAAGAGTTGACCACAACACTCGGAGTCACTGATGAGAAAACAAGATCTCCAGAGAGGATGCATTCCCTTATTTCTTAAAAACGTTTCAAGGGATTGAGATGGGTAGATTGAAATGTCTCTCTTAAACAACTGGAGATTTTCACATCACAGGAAGAGTGGTGGCAGTTTTTATACGTTTGGAACTAGACATAACGATGTCAGGGTCAGGCCTCAGAAGGTGATCATAAATGAAAGCGCTCTGGTGTTGAGTATATGACTTCTATTCTGCGTTCATGTCTCCTGCTGATTTAAAATTTAGGCAGTGGGAAGATCCCTCTCTGTCCCTGGATGGAAGACCCTGTGACTTTTATGCATACCCTTGGGTAAAAGATTGGTATAAAAACAGTCTCAATTCAGAAATTAGATTTTCTGGCCCAAATGTTAAACTATTGCTGTCATCCTCTTTCCAAGGTAGACTTCCACCCTGAACCCCCATTCCTACGCTCAGACTTGTAATTGACTTCTTTTGGTTCCCACTTTTCAGCTGTTTTTCCTCTCCTCCAGGGTCAAGGCTTGGGGAAGTTGGACAAGTGAGGGTTCTTCCTTTGGGGTGGTTTCCTGGTTCTATAGGTGTCGACTGACCCAGAGAGCTGTTCTCTCTGCCAACAGGGTTGCAGGTGTGTGGAACACAGCTCTCAGTGGCTCCCTTGCAGAGAATGTCCTCACCAGGTGTGAGATGAAGAAGTCATACCCCCCTTGCGTGGAGGATCCTCACACTACCAGCAGGTGATAGGTAACAGTTTGCTCCAAATAAACCTCTTCCCAAAGTCCTCCCCTCTCTTCTTTCCAGCCCTGGCTCTTCTAAGTCCCTGATCCTCATGTGAAGACCTGATACTTTAGCGCCACTGCCAAAATTGGGGTCTTGAGGACCCCATTTTAACATTGTGATACATCGATGAAGTAGAATAATGCAGTGATTTTTTTCTAGTAAACAAAAATAACAATAAAATGTCTAGTGATTCAGTGTTCTTTGTCTTCTTAATATTATCTATTTGGTAGAAACCTTTCACTGAACCCTGCTCAGTCCCAGCTATGGTACAGCTCACTCTCAGCTAGAGTGTGTGGAGGGTGTTGATCTGCACTAATGTCCTTCCGCCCAACATCCAGTTCCTCGGTCAGCCAGGTGCGGAGATGCTCCCTGTTCACCAGGGCCCAGCCGGAACGAGGGTATTCACCACCTGCCCTTCGTTCCTTAGTTGATTTTAGGCAATTACGTCCAGTCCCTCATAAGATGGAGGTGTTTTCTAAATGTCCATTTCCTTGAAAGGGTAATATATACTTTCCCCTTATACATATTACATCTCTAACTCACAAAGAAATGATTTCATAAACTCCTGGCCTGACGGCCTTTACACATAATTTAACCTCCTCAGGATGGGGTCTTGTCCAATATTAGGGATGGAAATACGATCTCTAGATCACCAAAGGCTGCCATACACATGTTTGGAAAAGTAAGCTCGGTGCCACCCTGGCCATCCAGTAGGCAGGAGCTGATGGCTTCTCCTGTTTCTGGTGGTTTGAGGCATACTGATATTTGACAACCTGGACCTTCTGGAAGGAACTAAGGTATGTGATACAAAAGAATTATAATCTAGTAAACCCTTGGAGGGACGACAGTAGTAGCCAACACCTAAAGAACTTTCTTCCTTTGTACTTTCCTCCTTTGTTCTCTCTTAGTCATGCAGCAGAATATCTGAAGGTCGGGCTCAGGGAGTATACTGAGGCTGATGGAAGGAGCCAGAAGCTGACTGTTTCAGGAGTGTTCCTGGCTGCAGGCTCTTAGAAGGCAGTTGGTGTTTCTTGCTAAGTTGTTCCTTTCAGCTCACCAGGGTGGGAAGTTGACAGGTACTGCAAAAACACAGGGAGAGAAGGGAGCCTAGCACAGAATGAAATTTTAAAGAAAATTGTAATTCAGCACATCAGTATTCAAACCACATACTCTCTGCTCATGAAAGCTTTAATGTGGGCAAAAATCTTACCTAAGCAAAATATTTGCCTTGAAAGAAAGTATGAACAACCCAAATGAAGTAATTCTCTATAATATTCTATTCTTTGCTATAGACAATTTAATTCAACACATTTTATTGAACGTCTTCACTATGGTTACAATGAAGACATCAATTTAAATAGGACGCAGGCCCTGCCTTCCAGGGGCTTACAGAAATGGGAATATTAAGCAGTATTTGATAGTTAACCATCTATAGCTTTAAATCCAAATTGGTTTTTAATGTAGCAATGAAACTACCAGTTTCCTACTATGTGACGATCATGACAAAAGAAGATATTTCTAATGTTAATAATTTCCCCAACCCAAAGAACCAAGAGGGCGTTAACAGCACAATGGCATTTAAAAGTAAAACCTACACAGTCTGTTCTTTTCTTCATGAAAGAAGGCAGAAAATGTGCTTTTGAATATGCATGTCCCCTCATGCCAGGCACCCTTTATTATCTTCGAATTCCTACAGGATACTTCTTGTCTCTGATTTAAACAAAAAGTTATTTTTTAAATCTCATCCTCAGGTCTCATTCTTTCATTTACTCATTGAACCTAATTTCGTGGTCTATCATGCAACCTTATTATCCATTCTATACTTAGCGTATCATTTTACTCTCAAGCTTATCGACATGTTTGGTGTATGCAAATCCATCTTTTTCTCCAATGTCAAGTTATTTTTCATAATGAACTACCACCTTGTGTTCTTGTTAAGTGAGACTCTCTCCTGTCCTGTTGCTTAGTGCTTGCCTACCTCTGTGCTTTTTTCTCTCTTCCCTCTTCCTTGACTCTCCATTCACTTAAATCCTTCCTACGTTTTATGTCTAACACAAACACCTCTTTTCCTGGTTAACCCAAGAGGTCTCCCTGATCTTTTTCTTTTTTTAAAGATTTTATTTATTTCTTTGACAGAGATCACAAGTAGGCAGAGAGGCAGGCAGAGAGAGAGAGAGAGAAGCAGGCTCCTGCCGAGCAGAGAGCCCGATGCGGGACTCGATCCCAGGACCCTGGGATCATGACCTGAGCCGAAGGCAGAGGCTTTAACCTACTGAGCCACCCAGGCGCCCTTCCCCTGATCTTTTAACTGAAACCAAACTTTTCTTGTGGTGAGTACCCATTGTGTTAGTCATTGGTGCTATTCCTTGTCTTTGGTTCTCTCTCTCATTTGGGGCACGTTGTAAGATTGTTCGTCCTTGCCCTTGAGCTCAAGCATAGTCGAGGCACATTTTTAGCCACTAAAATGTGGATGGAAGTAATATGTCACCTCCATGTAGAAGCTTTAAAAGTCACTCGGTGCTTTGCCTTTTTGTCTTCTCCCTCTGCCATGGTGACTGGTGGTATTCCAGGTAGGGACTGCTCCATCAGCCTGGATTGTAGACTGAAAATGATCATAATAATGTGGAATTGAGCCTACAGTTGGTCTGCAATAGACATATTATAGGAGCAAAAAATAAACTTTTGGTGTTTAGGCCATTAAAATTGACGCTATTTGTTATTGCAGCAAAACCTAGTTTATTCTGACTGATCATGTGGATACAAATTGCTGATATCTTTTTTTATTCAATTCCCTTCAAAAATGTGTACTGATAGCCAGTCCACTTGCACCTTCTGATGATGGCAGCCCTGGGTAATATCTAACTGCAACCACAAGAAGGACTCCAAGGGAGAGTGGAAAAGGAAAGTAGAATTTTTGGTCACCAATTTCTCAGTAACCATGGATTTTCTTTTCAAAGGAGTCTTTTATACAAAAGGATAAGCTTGGAAATGATTAAGGTGGACCTTCTTTGGCTGCCTTTGTAAAGACTGGTATTTCCAGAGCACTGCCTGTGGCCCTCTCCTTTTCTCTGCACATTTTCTCTGAAAAATCCCAATGTCCACCATGACATCAACCACAAGCTTTATGTCTCCCATATCTATACTTCTATATTTCTTGCTGTAGGAAGACCTGCCTAACTGAGTGCTTCCTAGATTTTGGACCCACAATAGCACAAGCAAAATAAAATGGTTATTTTCAGTCACTAAGTTTTAGAGTAACTGTTATAGAGTAACAGTCACCAGAACCGTAAATCACCTTTACAACTCTTCTCGCTCCTTCCCTCATTAGTGCTGGTCCCAGAGCCCATGGGTTGGCAGCCTCCCTTATCTCACAGCCTCTTACACAGGGCCCCATTCAGGCATTGACCTGTCCTGACCTCTCCACACCTGATCAATTCCAAGATTCTGATTCAGAATAGTCTGGATGGCATATCAAATTTGGATGAATCTAACCAGTCCTTGGTATTCTCAGAGTTGTTCAAAGTAGTAATGTGCAATTTTGCTTTTCCTTCTGGGGTTTTAGTATGGAAAGAGAAGAGACATTGGCATAGGAAGATTCTCTTTATCCTTTGTCTGATTTTCCCTTGATGGCAAAAAACTTCAGAAAATTTTCTAAACATCCATGTCTTGGCTTCAGACTTAGGAACATGGCAGAATGCCATGGCTCTGTATAGATTAGCTGAACTTGACAACGTATCAATGCTGGTGAGTAGTGGGAAACAGTGTTGTCAAGGTAGGCTGTGACCAGGATGTGTAGGACCCTGAAGGCCAGGCTAACCCAGTTCAACTTTATCCTGTGGGTGGTTCAGAGACATCAACATTTTTTAAGCATAGGAAGGCATGACTATAAGAAAGCAGAATTAGAGTCTGTATACAGGGTGAGGCATATTCTAAAGGAACCAAGCCTGGGGTCAAGAAACTATGGCAGAAGTCTAAGTATCAAGGGAAAGGGAAAGGGGTTCTGCAGTAAGAGCTGGCAACAAGCTGGAGAAGAATGTACAGAGATGAGAGACATTGAGAAGGAAGAAGATTGAGAGGACCTGGTCATCACTTACAGTAACATATTGGACAGGTAGTTGTGCAATAACCTGATTAATATGTATGATTATTCCTACAATTAAGCATTTGATTGTGGGTATCATGTGCTAAGAGCTTTATGTAGACACTTTATTCATTCTCGCAGTAATCTTGAAGGCAGATACTCTCGATATTACCATTTTATAGAAGAAATACTCAAGGCACAGAAGTTGATGCCAGAGTTACACATATAGCTAATAAGTGGTAGAGCCAGAATTTGAACCCAGGCAACTCACCTTCAAAGCTAATGCTCTTTACCACTCCTCTTTGTCCCCTCTATTTATTTTTAGAACTTCCAGCCTTCTTTCTTTTAGTCTGATCACACTTGGAGGGCTTAATAAAACATTATTTGATGCCGAACCTCATTTTTCAATTGCTAATAAATGACCATCCTTCCCTGACCGAGGAAATAAATCAATTATATTCTGGGTCTATGGAAGCATTTTCTGAAATAGGGTCTGTGTGGGTCAGCCAAGAACATATTAAGTGGTATAACAATATCATTACCAACTCTTCACCACTCTGATTCTGTATTGCTAGATATTTGCAACAATAATTGCTCTATAAATCCATATGTGAAATTTGCTTTAAAAAGGAGAGAGAGAGAACCTCAAAAAATGTGACTTTCCTAGAGTTTTAACTTTAAATGTCATGCAAACTTACATTTCAAGGTGACCTACTTCAATAATAGAAGTATCATTCATGGAAAAGATGATCAAAAGTACAACTATAACCAGAAATAATCTGAGAACTACATTGTAAAATATAATATAATGAAACACATTTTTATTTTTCCCTGTGAGAGGTAATCTGATAAACTAAGGCATCTTGAAAATTAAATATGTTTTTCAGGGAGAGAAAGGTGGAAATAGGTAAGAAGTGAATTTTGAAAATGATTGTAACTACTTTATATCTGCATGGTGCCTTTGCCACAAGGGCCTTCATACATTTCAAGAATGACTTACCAAACGTGCATTGATCCTTTCAACATCCTCAGAGAATATGTGAGAAGTAAACAGTATTTATCAATAAGTTTTGTCCTCTTGCAAAAAGAAACCCAAACCTTGGCAACCTAAAGGTGATAGAACACCTTTTTCTGCGACAATCTCTGTAAGCTCATTGACTGGGGATGCAGCCAGAATGTTGGGACTGAACTGCCAGGTTCAGATGGAACCCTGAATGAAATGGGAGGGGGAGGTCTGTTTGCTTGCTTTCTCTAATCCTCCTCTCCCTTTTTTCTTCCCTCTTTTACATTTTCTAAAATGGCTCATATTCTAAGCATTGGAAGGAAATCTAATTCTTGCTTTCTCTCTTTTTTCTTCTTTTATACTTTACATGGAAACACAATTTCATCATAGTAGTTCCTGATTTACATTTCTGCTCCATTGGTGGATTTTCCCCTTGGTGTTCAGCAACATCTCACTCCTAATGACTATTTATAGCCCCCCAGGGTTTCTGTGGCCCTAAGTATCACCGTTGAATTTATCAGAGTTCTTGCCTATCCTGATTGCCTGGGTGCACCTGCTGTGGGATTTATAGCCTTGAAAATAAGTACCAAACACCTAGTGGCTTCTAAACTTTTTTTTTTTAAATAAGTCTTTTGAGATAGGTTGCTTCCCACCCTTTCCCTCCTTAGGAGGTCCACAGTAGCTGTTTCTACATGATGTTGAATCATCAAGATGAAAAGTGAAAATTCTGTCAATCTCCTGTTCTCAGCTGTAGTTTAATGTAAGAGGCATTTGTGTGGTTGTTGCGATGAAAACAAGGTTGGGAGGGGGAAGGAGCTAGATCTCTGCCTGCCAGGCCTTCTTGTCTCTCATCCTGAATTACTTGGCCCTTTATCCTACCACCATCACCTTGAGATCAAAAGAGGTGTTGTCTACTTTCAAGACCAAATCCTGGGTATCAATGTCTTTCGTCTGCAAATCTGCTCCTCCTCTCCCTGCCCCATGCACTTGGTCCTGCCCCATACCTCCTCTGTGGTCCTTCGCCCAAAAGCTGTATGTTTGTAACACAAATTTACTCCCTTTCCATCCACAGAGAATGAGGATTATCTCAGCTAAAGACCATTTGGATGAACATGTTCTGCAGCATCTGTCAGTTCAGAACAGGGCAAACATGAAGAATGAGAGACTTCTGATGAGAGATGATGGATTACTCGTTTAATCTAGGATTTTTGGCTCCATTTCTTATGTGAAGGAGTGGGAGACTGAATGCACAAAACCCTTGGACCAAGCCAGCGAGTGAGGCTAATGTACAGACTTGCTGGTTTAAGGGACACCAATGAGATCAGCTCTGCTTTTCCATGCAGCTCCCAGGACCAAAAACTCTGGGCATGGTCAAGTGGTGTGGTTAGAATGGTTTGAGAAG
The DNA here is from genome assembly GCF_964662115.1 of Mustela nivalis. Classification (NCBI taxonomy): domain Eukaryota; kingdom Metazoa; phylum Chordata; class Mammalia; order Carnivora; family Mustelidae; genus Mustela; species Mustela nivalis. The sequence goes on from NC_139024.1 coordinate 31,677,091, forward strand.
AACTCACTTCCATGTATCATCCGTTCCCCTTCAAAGCAGACACAAACCTGCAATCTTATTCCTCAGACTGAACAGACTCTACTATTTTTCCTCTGGAGCTGAGGTACACCCACAAAGGGGCCTCTTCATTTTGAGCTGAGGTGTGAAGAATACTCAATTTGATAGCCCCCTGCCTTTGGAAGGGAGCCCTAAAGCCGCATGACTGCTGAAATCTGAAGGTCACCGCCTTCTGTGACTCAGACCTAATGGGGCTCTCCTGTCACATTCAATTTACATGATTTAGCTTATTATCCAGTTTGTTTTTGTTTAACCCATGTGGTTCATCTCAAATAGCTAAATCTTGAGGTCCTTTCTGTCTCCATTGGCTTCCCAGTCCTGTAGCCACTATCATACTGGACTTTGGCTTCAGGTCACTACATAGCCCACTGGAGGTCTAGCCTGGTTCCTTACACATGGGGAAGATGGCTTGTCAGTGCCCTATGGCTCAACAGTAGCAATGCCCTATCCACAACCTGGGATTTCTCTGTCTCTAGTATCTAAGGAAACTTGGCTCCCTCAACTCTTTACCCATTTCTTGATCCGACACATGCTCTGTAGTCCTCCTTCATGCTTCCTATGAGCTGCACTTTGCTTTCTGTATTTTGTCTGTTTGGACTTTTTACACGTCTCAGTGACACCTATACCTGGCTCTCACTCCCCAAGTAAATCCCTCTTATCATTCCCAAGGCCTTACTTTCTATTTCCTCTGTCTGAGCAGTCCTGGCTCATTGCATCTATCCCATGATCTGGATATAAGCCCTCTCGTCCCATTTCAGGATTCCTTGTGTTTCGAGAGTGGTGTACTCTTTGTCCACATCCAGCAACCTCTATAGTATCCGTATCATCCATTAGTTGTCATCAACAAAGGCATGCAAATTTGTATGGGAACATAAATAACTGCGTGTAGAGAACTGTAGTTTCTCCACAAGCCTTATCCATTTGCACAAACACAGTCCGAAGCAACCACTGAAGACCATCATACTAGCAGAAAATATCTGGCATGTGGGCTGTTGGGTGTTTTTATTTTTGGTATTTTAACTGCTAATTGGGTGCTATGTAGTTACAGACACATTAAACAAGAACCCATCCAAAGCTGCCTGTTTGGTTTGCTTTTGCCTTGTGGGCCAGACATTGACAGCCAAATGGCACCAAAGAGAGGGAAATGCTATGCTTTGGACTCATTAAAGTCGTTTACAGTGATTTCACTCATTATTTTTGTTCTATCTATAGTAATATTTCTGAGATGACTGACCCCTGTGGTTTATTTTCTTAGTCCCCAAACTCCTCCACTTTGACTTTGTCTTCCTTTTCATACTTTTCCTGAAAGATTGGAGACATAGAAGCAAGCCGTCATCACAGCTTCCCATTTATCCAGAGCGTGTGAGAGCTGCGTTCCAGCTATCTCTTCCCCACTTTCCCTGCATGGCAGCCAGAATAGAAGGTGGGTGAGGTCCCAAAACTCATGAGAACACTAACAAGTGGTCTTGAAGTTGGGGTTGCCAGTGAATGCGAGCTGCAAGACGATGCAATTTCCATAGTCCCTGACACACTCTGCGCTCTCTCCGCCCTTTCTGCTGCCTTCTTTTCCCCTCACAGCTGTTGGGTGCATGGATCCGAGGACTCTTGTACAGTGAGAGAATTGCCATACCTTCCAAACCATGGGTATGGCTATCTGCCCAAGATTTGGGTCAAGTAAAAGACATATTTGGGGAGGAAAGGGATATTTGAGATACTGTAAGAAGAAAATATCTAAAAATCCAAGTAGATGCTCCAAGTTAATATGCATACATTTCTGTTCCATCTGCTTCCCTCATCCAGGCCAAATCTCCTGATTTCAGGGTCCCACGGCACCCTGTACCTCTCCTTGGTAGCACTCACCACAGTTGCAATTTTGTATTTGTCTGTGTGTTTATTTGATTAATGCTTCTTTTACCCCCATAGACTGTAAGCTTCTTGAGGCCAGGTGGTTCAAACTACCATGGCATCCCCTGTCCCTGACATGGTGCCACCTAATACATATTTAGTGACAGATTTAATACAATTGGTTGTGTGTATATTACCCAAAAAAAGCTGGACTAGAAATCCTGCTAGGCCTTTGTTGGGAATGTTACAAATAGGCACAATGTGCAGATCGTATGGTGGAGTCTGGCTCCAAACAAGGCCAACAGACCTTGTATTTAAGAGTCTCTTTGTGGAGTTGCTCTGCCCACATATGACTAAGCTGACTAGTTCACTGAAAGTGCTAATTTGGATGACTTGATTGGTTATTTGGATGAGTTGACTAATGCTTATTTTGGCTTCAGATAAACATAGTAAACCTGAACTGGTTCCATGTATGAACTAATATATCCTCCAATATTTAATCTTCTGACTTTCTAGTTTTTCACCAAAGTGGCGGAACTCCTTGACACTTAAAGAATGCTTTCGGTCTCCTAGGATATTTCAACACATTGATTAGGCCACTTGGAATTCCTCTTGCTGTTCGTTTCATAAAGTTGGGGAGGTAGGAATGTTAGGGTATTTTCTGAGCTATGTTGAAGGCGAGTAGCACAGTACTTCGAACTTTCTGCTTTCCCCAGCACTCATCCCCTCTGCTGTTTTTCCCTTCCACTAAGCCTTTCTGCCAAACACATCATGCCTCCCTTTTGCAGTGCTCAATTCCTCCTCTGTCCTTGAAAGAATTCTTTGATCTTTCTTTTTGTCAGCACTTCATTTTGGTAGAGTTGCTCAATGAATTACTGCATAAATGCTCTTATCAGAGTCTGAAATTATATCCCTGGAGATCTTTGTAGTTTCCTACAAAGTTTTTTTTTTGGTTTCAATGAATATTCAAGTACTTGTCCAAGAAGTCTCTTTCCTGTTACTGAGAAGCTTACATTTTTGCCATATATAACTTAATTTCAATTATGCAGGCATGCGAGCACACACACACACACACACACACACACAGTGTAATTATGAGAGTGAGTGAGAAGGACACTATTCAGCTCTTAGCTATTGGCTTCATTAAGTCACTGACAGGGTCTTAGTTCATATATTCATATTCTAATATAGTGGATAAGCTACTTCAAAAGGTGATTATAACATCATATTCATTAAATAGATATTTATTGAGCATTCCTTATGTGTTAAGCACTCCTTAATCACTGGGAGTATAATGTTGACCAGAAATGATAAATATCTACACTAAGCTCATAGTGTAATAGGGGAGGGAATTTAATCCAATAATTACACTTGTTAGTGTAAAATTGTGCCGGTGATAAGAGGTAGAAAGTAGAGGTAGGTGTGGTGTCCTGAAAGCCTATAAGAAAGGGTTTAACCTAGCTAAGGATATTGGAGAACACTTCCTTGTAGAAGCAATGGTTGAGGTAATATCTGGAAGAAGAGTGATTACTAAATAGGTGAATGAAGTGGGAATATATTATTAGAGGGGGAGAAGAGCATGTGCAAAGGCCCAGGGATAAGAGGAAGTGTAGCATATTTGGAGCCTGAAGAGCTGGATAAAAGAAAAGATGTTTGAATATATCAGAGAGCCACCAGGAAAGCTAGGATTTGCAGGACCAATGCCCAAAAGAGAAGGAGAGCATACTCAGATGAGCCTCAGTTTTGCATCTGTTTACCTTCAGGCATTTGCCAATCTAAGTAATGGAGAAAAAAAGGTAGGCAGAAAGAGGTGCCTGGAGATTTCTGCACTTGCACTGGGCTGAAAGATAAAAGTTGGAGTTTAGAGTTGCCAAGGTTGTCAAGACCTGAGCAGCCAGGAGGGGAGGTAACCACAGAGAAGTGAACCAGAGATTTTCTATGCAGTTTCTTTTTGAGACACTTGCTGAATTGTTAAGCAGTGAAAATATGAGGAGAGATTTCAAGGCACTGGAAAAAAGGCAGCATTTAGGAAATAAAGAGCTCAGGAGAGAGATAAGCAGTCTCCTGGGTCTGTGGGAGTAGTGGGTGGGGTTCAAAGCCCTCCAAGGACACTGGTAACCCAGGTTTTCAGTTGAGACCCTAGCAAGGCTACACCTTAAGAATAAGTATTCCCTAAAAGCAAGACTAATTCAGAAGCCTATCAGCTCTAACAAAGGTTGAAACTCCACTTTGGATCATGGTGGTCTGTCCAGACTTTATCCTCCAGAAGAAAATTAAAACTTTTTTGGAAAAAAAATCATCTAGAAGATGCCTGGGTGGCTCAGTCAGTTAATCATCTGCTTTCAGCTCAGGTTATGATCCCAGGGTCCTGGGATCAATCTCTATACACTTCACTGAAGTAGAAGTTCCCTGAGTTTTCATAGAGTTTGCTTTCTTCCTCTGTGGACTGCAGGTACCTTACCAAGTCTTTAAGCATGTTAGCCACCTCTTTCTCATCCTGCCCAGTAAGCATGATGTCATTGATGTAATGGAACAGTGTGGTATTCTTTGAGATAACCAGACACTTCAGATCTCTTCAAACAATATAATGATGGGGGCAGGAGAATTAACATAGCCCTGAGGCAAAATTGTAAACAAATATTGTCCATTCCAAGTTAATGTGAACTGTTTCTGCTCTTCTTTTCTAATTGGAATGCAAAAAGAATACATTTGTCAGATCAGTGGCAGCATTCCATATAGCTGAGGCCTTGTTAATCTGCCCTAGCAACAACACCATGGCACAGCAGATGAAGCCAGGAAAACTACTTGGCTGAGCTCATAGTAGTCTACGGTCGTTCTCTAGGATGCATTCAGTTTCTGTATTGGTCAGACTGGTGAATTAAATGGACATATGATGGGACCACCAGCTCTGAATCCTTTAGGTCTTTAATGGTGACATCAATCTCCTGCCAACACTTCTAAGAAGTATTGTTTTCCACTTACTATCTTGGCTGGTGTGTCTGGGAGTCTCACATATTTCTATACAGCCTACCTCATGATAAGAGCTCTTACCATACAAGCCAAGGGCCCAGCTTGGAGTTACTTCAGCTTCTAAGTACATTAATTCAAGGAATACACTTGGAACTGGGAAATGACCACTGAGGGGGTCTCCAGTTTCAGTGGGCCCACTGGGAACTGAGTATAGTCAGGTCTCCCTTTATTATCTGGTCCCTACTTTCTCCTGAACTATCAAGGGGGTTATAATGACATGTTGGGTCAAAATATGTCATATAATTTTCAAAATTCCCAGTACAAAACAATAATTTACTACTTAACAGAGATTCATTTAAGTCTATGGACTTAGAAGAGTATTTTTAAAAAAGAATGGGGAGTGCTGACAGAAAAATGGTCAAATAAGATCTCCACTCATATCCTCCACCTCAACAATAACAATCTGGCATCCATCCATGGACAAAAGTGCCTTTGTGGGGCTTCAGAATCTAGGTAGGACACTGTGAAACCCCAGCACAGTTTGAAATTCAGGAGAACTGTTTTCAGAAATAAGGCTTGCACCCAAACAACTAACTCACTGACTGTGATCCTGACTACAAACTCAGAAACAGTTCTATACCCTAAGGACTTGACTGTAGCCCCATTTGACTTTGGTCCTGTCACTAGCCCTAGGCACCAAGGGACCGGGGAGGGGGTCACATATTCCCATGCATCAGGTAATAGACACACAGACTTTGGACCTGGACACCCTAAAGTGGCCCAGGAATAGCTCCAGTCCCTCTTGGCTGCAGTGTGGGGAGCACCTGAAGGTAAGCCTGCCAAACACCCATAGAGAATGTAACTCTGAAAAGATCCTCTAATGGGGCTTGAGTCCAGCTCAATCACAGTCCATGAACAGACCTGCTGGCACAGAGATCCAGTAGGATACACTCCGAACTGCACCCCCTGGAGATCCCCAAAGGACCCTATACTCAGTTCCAGCTCCCTCTTGGTCACGTATGCTAGCAATCCTACAGGCCCAGGGACACAGTGCAAGATAGTTATTCCTATACCTGGCTCCCGACCCCTCCAGCGATAGTCAAGGAACAGTCCAGCTGACCCAGGGACCTGGGAAGGGATATGCCCATTTTTGCCTCCAAAACCATAGCCTCCATCTTGGCTATAAACTGAAAGAGCTCTGGGGTGTGGTTCCAGTCCCTCTCAGCTATGGTCGAGGCTACTCCTGCCCACCCTGATACCCATCCAGTCCCCAGTAGGAGCCTTCTTGGGGACTGGTAAAGACCTTCTGTTGGCTTTCTGGGATGATAAAATTACCTCTGGAATCACAGTCATGCTGGATCGAAACCAGTTATGAGGCTACCCCTGGGTCTGCCATGGGTCTGTGCTTTGTAGGCTTATTACCAGGGACTTAAGTAGGTGTGGATTATGTCTGGCCCCTGGTGGATATGTTTGCCTCCAGTACCTGGTTCAGTATGGAGGTGCTAGGAGAAGTTTTCGCTTAAGGTTCCACAACTGGAAACCTTACACATTGGGAATTCTTACACAATGGGCCCTTTAGCAGGTCCCTGAGAAGGCTCCTGTCTGGTCACCTGATGGTCAAAGTAGAAATCAGAAAGTATCTTGAGATAAATGAGGATGAAAATACAACATGCCCAAACTTGTGGGATGCAGCCAAAACAGTTCTAAGAAATGAGTTTATAAATGCCAATGTTAAGAAAAGAGAAAAATCTCAAGCAACTTCACTTTTATACCACAAGGAATTAGGAAAAGAAGAACAAACTAAGTTCTTCTTAGTAGAGTTAGAAGAAAAGTTAGTAGAAAGAAAGAAATAATAAAAATCATAGCAGAAATGAATGAAATATAGACCAGACCGACAATAGGAAAAACCCAATGAAACTAAGAACTGGTTTTTTGAAGAGATAAAATTGACAAACTTTTAGCTAGACTAACCACAGAAAAAGAAAGCAGACTCAAATAACAAAATTACAAATGAAAGAGGAGACATTATAACTGACTGCAGAGATACAAAAGATCAAGAGAGGTTATTATGAGCAACTCTACATCAATGGATTAGGAAACCCAGAATAAATGGATAAATTCCTAGAAACATACAAACTACCAAAGACTGAATTGTGAATAGAAAATCTGAACAAAACTAACAATGACTAAGGAGATTGAAGCAGCAATCAAAAACTTCTCAACAAAGAAAAGCCCAGGACTAGATGTTTCACTGGTAAAGGCTACCAAATATTTAAAGAAGAATTAATACCAGTCCTTTTCAAATTCTTCCAAAATATTGAAAGTGAGGGAACACTACCAAACTCATTTTATGAGGCCAGCATTACCCTGCTACCAAAGCCAGATAAAAACACTACAAGATAGAAAAGTACAGGTCAATATCCCTGATGAAGGTAGATCTCAAAAGTCTCAACCAATACTACTAAAACAAATTCAACATCACATTAGAAGGATCATACATCATGATCAAACACGATCTTTCTCTGGGATGCAAGGTTGGTTCAACATATATAAATCAATAAACATGACACACCACATAAATAGAATAAAGGAATAAAAATGATATTATCATCTCAATATATGTAAAAAATTGGCAAAATTCAACAACATTTCATGATAAAAACTCTCAACTAAGAGAGTTGAGGTGTATAAGAAATGTATCTGTTGGGTGTACAAGAAATGTATCTCAACACAATAAAGATCCTTTATAACAAACCCAAAGCTAACATCATATTCAGTGGTGAAAAACTGAAAGCTTTTCCTCTGAAGTCAGAAACAAGACAAGAATGCCCACTCTCACCACTCCTATTCAATATGGTACTGGATGTCCTAACCAGAGCAATTAGGCAAGAAAGAGAAATAAAAGACAGCCAAATCAGAGAGAAAGATGTAAAACTGTCTCTGTTTGCAGATGACATGATCTTATATTACAGAAAACACTAAAGACCACCAATTAGACCTAATAAACAAACTGAGTGAAGTTACAGGATAAGAAAATCAACATATGTGAATCAGTTGCATTTCTATACACTAATGATGAAATGTCTGAAAGAATTTTTTAAATCCCACTTACAATAGTATCAAAAAGAATAAAATACTTAGGAATAAATTTAACCAAGGAGAGGAAAGATCTGTATATTGATAACTTTAAGATATTGATGAAAGAAATTGAAGAAGACAAAAATAAATGGAAAGATATCTTGTGTTAATTAATTGGAAGAATTAGTATTGTGAAAATATCCACACTACCCAAATCCATATATAGATTCAGTGAAATCCCTATCAAAATTCCAAGGATATTTTTCATAAAAATGGAAAAAACAAAACTAAAATTCATATGGAACCACAAAGTCCCCAAGCAATCAAAACAATCTTGACTAAGAATTAAGCTGGAAGCATTGTACGTCCTGATTTCAAACTATACTGCAAAGCTGTAGTAATCAAAATAGTATGATATTACTTACCATAGTATAGTAAAACATAAAAACAGAGATCTAGACAAATACAATGCAATTGAGAACCGAGAAATAAACCCATGCACATACAGTCAACTAATGACAGAGGATCCAAGAATACTCACCCGGTAAGCATGGTCTCTTTAATAAATGGGTTTAGAGAAATAATCTCATGCAAAAGAATGATATTGGACCTCTATCCTGTAGCACCCTCTAAAAATTAACTCAAAATATGAAAGACTCAAGTATAAGGCCCGAAACCCTATAACTCCTAGAAAAATACATAGGACAAAATCTCCTTGACATGGATCTTGGCAATGATTTTTATTTAGGGTATGATACCAAAAACACAAGAAACAAAAGCAAAAACTAACAAGTAGAATTGCCTCAAATTAAAAAGCTTCTGTACAGAAAAGAAACAAACAGCAACAAACACCACAACAATGACCAAAAAAAACCCCCAAAAACCAAGGTGGAAAAAACCTCCCAAAATCAACAAAATGAAGAGGCAACTTACAGAATAGGAAGAAATATTTGCAAACCAAATGTCAGTTAAAGAGTTAATATCTAAAATATGGAAGGAACTTACACAATTCAATAGCAAAAAAAAAAAAAAAAAAAAAAAATCTAACAAATGGGCAGAGGAATGAAGAGACATTTTTCCAAAGAAGACATGCAAAAGACAAACAGGTACGTGAAAACATGCTTAACATCACTAATCATCAGGGAAATGCATAATCAAAACCAAAATGAGATATTACCTCACACCTGTCAGAATGGCTATTATCAGAAGGACAAGAGATAACAAGTGTTGGTGAGGATGTAGAGAAAAGGGAACACCTGTGCACTGTTGTTGGGAATGTAAATTGGTACCACCATTATGGAAAACAGTATGGAGATTCTTCAAATAATTAAAAGTAGGAATATCATATAACCCAGCAATCCCACTTCTGGGTATATATCTAAAGGAAATTAAATTTCCATTTCTAAGAAATATCTGCACCCACCCTGCTCGCTGCAGCCTTTTTTTTTTTTTTTATAATAGGCAAGACTCTGTAATACCCTAAGTGTCCATTGATGGATAAGCCATTAAAGAAAGAAAAAAGAAAGATCCTATCATTTGGGACAATATGGTTGGATCTTGAGCACATTAACTAAATTAAGTCAGAGAAATACAAATACTGTATAATCTCACTTATATGTGGAATCTAAAAAAAAGGCTAACTTGTACAAACAGAATGGTAGCTGTCAGGGCTGGGGATGGGGGGCGTAAATGGGACAATGTTGGTCAAAGGATACAAACTTCTGGTTATAAGATGAACAAATTCTGGGGATCTAAAAGCAGCATGATGAGTACAGTTAACAATAACTTATTATATACTTGAAAATTGCTAAGAAACTAAATCCTAAATGTTCTCATAACACATTAACATTGTAATTATGTAAGGTTAACCAACTTTATTGTGATGATCATTTCACAATACACATGTGTAGTAAATCATCATGTGGGACACCCTAAATCTATACAACATTGTATGTCAATTAAATCTCAATAAAACTGGAACAAATAAAAATGGCTAAAAATAAAATAGAAAGAGGAATGAAAGGCTATATCCTGCAAAGTTAAACCAAAGAAAGAAAGTTGTATCCCTTTGTTAATATTAAAGATAAATTTTGGCCTATCTCATGCAAAACTCAACACTCAGAGAAAAGTGAGGGTTTTTTTTTTAACACTGAGCTGCCAAAGTAAAAAAATGTATGTTTCAAAAATTTCTTGAAAATTATTCTGATGAATTGTCTAAGTAAAAGTTCGTAATCTGAGGCATATTAATTACTCAGAGTGCACTTTGAGTAAATAGTGATGATGTTAATTATGTACAGATTTGAATGGAATGTTTTTAAGTCCAGAAGCTTTGTGAAAGTTTAACAGTTTAATGTCCAAGTGTACCAATAAAGGTAAAATTATAAAGCATGCTACCTTGTTTCCCACAGCACTTTTTAAATTTTAATGACAATATTGTATGCAGTGAAACCTCTCATTAATTTGAAAAGCAGCAAAAAGCTTTGGCATGTTCTGAATGAACTAGAATTTAAACTATCTAATACTTGAATGAAAAACAACAGTCCACTTAATCAGGTAGGAAATAACAATGCTTCAAATCACGCTGTGTTTTAACTAACAAGGTATAACTTATGTGGTGTTTAAGCAGTTGGTGCTAGTGTTTCAGAATTCGTTTCAAAAGTTAAAGAAGGTTAATGAATATGACAAAGGAGGTCAGGTCAGTATGAGCTTGAGATGACCCTCAACTTGAAAGTGTTTGACCAGACACAAGAATATTGGCACATTTTACTCATCAATTGACCTTGTGTGAAGGCTACTTTTTTGTCATAAACAGTAAAATGGGCCAGTGGCGCAAAGGCTTATGTCAGTTAGGTCTTCATTTATAAAGATGAACACAAATAAGTTGTAAAGGGCATGGGCTCTGGGCTCAGCCTGCCTGGCTTTGAATCTGTGTTATGCTATTTGCTGGGAGCTCTGGGCAAGTTACTTAATCTCTGCCTCGGTTTCCTTACTGTCAAGCAGTGATGGTAATAGTAAAATAAAACTTTCCCTGATCAAGTCCTACATTAGGATTTTGAAGTCACAGTGCCTGACACTAAGTTAAGTGCTCAGAAATTATTAGTTCGTTGTTATTATAAGTACTTGGCACATGACAGACCATTAAATATACATCTGCACATACACACATATACTCATATAAATATAAATCTATCAATACAGTATATATCATATCATATTATATTAAATAATATCTAATATTATGTTAGATTCATATTATACTTAATATACATTAGATAAGATATCCAGGTGCCTTTAACTCACTGCAAAAATATGCTGACAGCCTCCTAATTTCTAAGCTTTGGATGCCCATGTTGAGGAATGATTTATTCCAATAGTTTCTGAGACCATTTACTATAAATCTCTGGAAATCTCTACTAAGGAAAATCTCAATTTTCCAAGGGAACTGAAGATACTCAATGTGCAAATTTTACCTTTCATTGTAACTATTAACATTTGTTAGCTTCACTATGTAGGGAAGAGACGACTAAGTAAACTGCTAATATCACAGGGTGAACCACAGGCTCTATTTACCCTCACAAAAATCTCCAGAGAGTTCCAAGGGGAAAAAAAGAGGTGGTCTCAGATACACATAACAAAAATGACATAGGTAACTGCTTCAATTTTCTATCAGATATTTACTAAAGGCACTTTCTAAAAACATCCATTATTCCTTAATAGATGACCATGTGAACGGCACTTTTGCCATAGAGTTTCCTGCAATGAAGTTAATAACTGTAATATGGCCTCGCTCCCCAGTTAATAGGACAATAGCACATTTCATGAAGCCATTCTTTGGATATTCCCTTGGAGAATCTCCTCATTCAATTTGATCTCCAGCTCTTGGTGGTGCAGTAGTGTAAAGAAGAAAAAAAGTGTACCCAATTCTATGGGTAATTAAGATTTGATGAACAAACTTACATAAGTACTGCATCTTGTGTGGTAGACCCTTGTGGAAAAAAGGGCATTCCCAGGCAGGAAATGAAACTGGCATGATTGAGACAGACCCATATAGCCATGGATCTACAGTTAGTCCTTTACAGATTTTTATTTATCTATTTGACAGACAGAGATCATAAGTAGGCAGAGAGGCAGGCAGAGAGAGAGAGAAGCAGGCTCCCTGCTGAGCAGAGACACCCCCCCCCCCCATGCAGGGCTTGATCCCAGGACCCTAGGATCATGACCTGAGCTGAAGGCAGAGGCTTTAACCCATTGAGCCACCCAGGTGCCCCAGTTAGTTCTTTACAAAATGCCTAGCACAATAAGTGCCTGATAAGTGAGTCAGAGTCCTGGCATTGAGATTTTCAGAAACATCCTGCTCTTCCAACTTCAATTCTCTCTCCTCAGGGTCCGGCTCAACGCCCAGTTTGTTTATCCGAGGATTCAATTCAAACAAATATGTTAAAGACAGGCTATTTTTTTTTCCCTCTCTCTCTTAAATATTTGTATTGTTGTCGGCTTTTCGGAATAGGAGGCAGAATAGAATGGTGCTGAAAAGCCCAACTTCTGGACTCAATTCAGATCTTTACCATAGCTGTAAACTTTAGTCTCTTAGCCTCAGGTCCCTTAACCATAAAATGGGGATAGTAAGATGACCCTACAGTGAGATAATCTGTACAGAGCATTTAACTGCATTGTCATGACCAGTGGAACATGTGTGAATTACGGAGATTCAGATATTTGGGGATTTGGAGAGATTCTTGGAGGAAGGGAACATTTTCAGATCCCACGAATCGTGCTTCCTAAGAAGCTGTCTGGGCAGCCACAGTGCATGCTGGCCTCAAAAATCCTATAATATATGGCTTCCTGCCTGGTTCCCGATTGTGATTACATTAGAGATGAAAAAGTCTGACATTCATTCATCAATATTTATTTAGCACTTACTGTGTGTCAAGCATTTTGTAAGGTACTAACTAGAGATATAAAAACGAAGAAGACAGGGAACAGATAATTTGCAATTCAGTGTGATTAATGCTTTGGGATCCTACTTCCTCTCTTCCTGCCTAACCAGCTTTATTCACTGAGAGAGTCGCCTGGAACAATTTACCTGGTCTAATGTAGACATTTTTTTTTCCCCTCTCTATTTCCTTTAGGGCTAACTTTACCTTAAGAAAAAAAACAAAAAACAAAAAAACCCCGAAAAGCCTAGGCATATTCCTTTTCATCTTTCCAGAGTGGCAAAAGCTTCTTCTCATCTATTCCCAGGTTGCTGCTGGGGTCTGACCTTTCACCGCCAGGCAGAGACCCCTAATGAGGGATGAATTGGCCATGTCTCATTCTGATGAATAATGGGCTTCGTCACCCCTCAGTGCCCTCTAGATTTACTCACAGGTCTCTGGGGATGTTGTGGGCAAATAAATCCCCTGACCTGCCTGGAGATCCTTTTCTCCCACTGAGACCCTTCCTGGGGCTCCTTGCCAAATCTAACTGGGCTGCCTCAGCCTCAACCAACCCGGGGGGCAAACCCCAAGCACCTGGGGTCATCCCAGTGCATGCCTGCATCAGGCAGATTTCCAGAGGCTTCGGTTTGTTGTAGGCAGAGCTACTACCCTGCGAGTCTTCTCTTTCAACATCAGGGTGCCCTCAATCTTTGATGCATTTATTTGTTAACCTGTAAGGATAGGTTCAATCCCCACACGGCCTCTTGATTCACTAACTTATGCCCAACAGAGTCAACTACGTCTCGAGACACAGCGTGATCCGCTGAGTCCTCCAGGCTCCTCTGAAGGCGCGGCTGATCGGTGTTGACCATGAGCTGCTCTTCTGCGTCCAGACCTTGCCGGAGGTTTGATGTGGAATGGGAGAAAAACTTCATAAATAATGTCAGCGAGGCTGCCGAATGGTTTTCTCCTAGCTTCTGGTGGTCTGTCTCCGTGACTCTGAGTTGGTGCCCAACTCTGCCACTGCTATTGTCAGGCCCTTTTGCCAGGAACTATTTTATCCTGTCTTTAGAAGAATATTTTTGCATTCAAAGCAGAAGTCCACTGAATCGACCAGAGGCACCGGAAAGGAATCACATCAGGTCGCTCGTTAGGTTTGCTAGTTGTGTGGCGTGTCATCCCACGTCCCTCGCAGATGATCTGAGAGTGATTTTTGGCTTTCAGTGCAGTTAGATCAAAGAAACGCCCATCAAACGTTGCCTCTAATCGCTTTAGACAGTTCAAGCTTCTGTAATACCCCAGTGTTTCAATTTAACATTTACTGTTGTGTGCCTCGTGGAAATAGATGCATTTGAAATTTGAGCCTGTTCTGATGGGAGGGAGGGGGAGGGGAGGGCTGACAACGTGGAAAAGGAGGAGGAAGATTTCTACCAAAATTTTAGGTGGCCACATGCCAGCTCCGTATCTCACACTCGTCCTCCTGGGTCACCTCAGGGAACCCGCTTCCATTCATTTCCTTCCGCTCCCCGCCCAGAAGCCCCTGCTCGCAGTGACTACAGACTGGATATTATCTAAACTCTCAGTGAATCACAGCTGACAGTGCTGCTATTTCTAAGCCACAGAATCACTCTTTGAACAAAATGCAAGCGCTGTGTCTTTTCAACCTGTTCTTCAACAGCGGAAGCAGCAGGATTCCAGCACTGTGTAATAACTGTCAGAAACAATTTCTGCTCTGTAAGTGAGGTGAAGCAAAATGTCAAAATATTTGAATACATTTCATTGAGGATATCTTCTTTTAAATTAGTGAAGGCTAGAGAAGAAGAATCCCATTCTCTCGCATAATAAATATGCATGGAACGGGGGAGCCCCGTGCATTCTAATAAAGCTGAGTCCTGGCTTGTTAATGCGGTATAGGTCCACAACAATAAAACACAATAATTACTAGTTAAAGAGATGCCAGTGTTGGCCTTTTACCAACACCCCTGAACGTATAATTCATAATAAATTTAGTAAGCCTGAAGTCGGCCTGTTAATTAACCTATTTTCTGCAGCGCCTGGGCTGGAGGAAACAATTGTGCAATCCCGAGGAGGCATCGAACCCAATGCGGATGTCTCGACGTTGGCCGGAAGGACTCTGCAGTCTCATCGCACGAGCCCAACCCCAGGGTCCTTGCCTGTGTTCCGACAGGTGAGAAAGTTTGGGAGGAAATGGTAAGGGAATATCTCACCGTGTAATTACCATACTTAAAAAAAGAAATTGCAGGACAGTATGCACACTGACTGGTGGGTTTAGGGGATTCTTTTTTGAGTCAACATTTCAGGCAAGGAGAGCTGGGGAGAGGGTAAGCTTAGGATCCTAGGGGATCTATCAGCATGAACAACCAAGGACACGGGCTTTTCCACTCCTTTTACTCAAAACCCATTAAAATAAATAGAAAACAGGCAAACATGTCACAGCGCTGGGAACAGGAAAGGGTATCATTTTCTACCAGAAGTTAAGAAATTTCTGGACTGTACAAAATAGCAGGGATAGGACTGACCAGAACAGTGTGCACTGCAGTCGAACATAAACCAGGAAGGACACGATCCTGAACTTCTGTGTTTCTGAATCTGCTAATACCAGCCTGTAAACTAATAGGAAGAGGAGAAAGAGGTCCTGGGAAATTACCAGGATTTTTTTGCTTTGGAACATTGAGCTCCCCCTTTTCACTCACACTGGACAACAGGTGGTGGAGATACTCGTCACCAAGCTCCCAGTTAATAAAGCATTCTAAGGAAAGAAAGGGTGCCACCCAAAGAGCCCTCGAAGTCGGGTAGAGGACTCAAGGGAGTGCTAATCTCCATGACCCATGTAGGTTAGGAGGCAAAGATATTAGCGTCCTCGAAAGAGTAATATACTTCTTATTTTCCTGGTGGAGAGGAGGGGTTTAGAGTATGTGGGCTTAAAGCAGGCAGGCTGATGGAGACTCCTTTCCTCCTTCCAGGCAGGAGAGAGGCATGAAGGAGAAACTGAGGAAACCCACTCCACATCTAAATACCAATCGACTTTGCTCATTATTCATAGAATCAATGGGTAACCAAGGATCACTAGACATTGGATAAAAACTAACAGTATAAAAGAGAAGAACCAAGTGAACTAGCATAATGGCATGAAAACAGATTATTCAAAGAACTAAAGAAAACATTAAATCAGTTCTGATTAATATCCTCAATGAAATTCAAAAGACTATTGATCCGTAAAAGTAGAATGCATTGTTATAAAAAAGAGAAATCAGGAAATGAAGAATTCTTGGAAATTAGAATTTTGATCGCTGGAACTTAAAAATTAACAGAAGGGCTAAATAGTAGAAAGGATATAAATAAAGATATAGTACTAATCTGGAAAAAAAAGTTGAGGAAATCTTTTAGAACATAAGAGGCATCAGAGACAAAAAATATTTTAAGAAATGAGTTTACGTGGAGGTATGTGGCAGATCAAAACCTAAGGTCCAACATCAATCTAATTGTTTTTTTGTGGGGGGGTGGGTTTTTTAAAATTTGTTTGTTTTTGTTGTTGTTTTGTTTTGTTTTTCGTAGGAGACAGTCAGGGGGAAGTGAAGACATAATAGAAATCATAGAAAATAATGTGTTCTATACAGACTCACCATTATTATTCATGTCATATTGGTTGGCTAAGACACAAAAAGTAGTTGCTAGATATAAATACCTGTAAATAAACTTAAGGGTTCAAGCTTCCTATCATCAGGAAAAAGCAACTTAAAAACAGTTCAATATGAGTGTATATTCTTCCATCAAGCATTTCAAGCTTGAGAACGGGGAAATGGGCCATCTCAAACATCGTTCCGGCAAGTATCAAATGGAAAGGCTTTAAAAAGGGAGAAGGTATTTATCAAAACTTAAAACTCAAAGATTTGTAGAGACAGAGTATCCTTGTAGGTATTTATTGCAGAGGAATACTTGTGGGTATGCATGAACCTTCAAGCAGAGGATGTTCATCGCACCTTACCTATCAAGAGAAGGGCAGCACCCTAAATGTTAAAAGTGGAGAAATGTGTAAAAGAAATGATGCTATATTATTACTGAGAGATAGGATGCAGCAGTAAAAAAATAAATGACACAGAAATGCAGTTCTTTGGAAACCTCAGAAGACAAACAGTGTGATGTTTGGAAAAGAGATAGAGAAGCACTGGGGGGTGGGGTGGGTTTTAGAGCTTGTCTTCTCTCTTCTGTGTTTGCCTCCAGCTTGCGGATGTGCAGAGCCCCAGCACGCCGCCAAGCCAGGATCGGGCTTTACCCCCTACCTGCTCTTTCCTTTACAGTCTGGGCACACGCACAGCCCCCTAACATTCACACCAACAGTCTGTTCCTCGTGCAATTTTTCTTTTTAATTCATTCTCCTTCTAACCCAAAACTAAGCAGAAAGAAGCATTTCTCCCCCTTAACCTTTGCTTCGTAGAGAAACTAAAGTGAATAGAATTGAGAGTCATTGAAAATTTCTGTACAAAACCCATACATTTTAAGGATTTATGTTGTAAGTCAGTCCAGTGCCTTAGTATGTTCTGTGAAGGTCACTGTTGGGAGTGATGAGAAAGTGTAACAGGTACGATTTGGACAGTAGTAAATAAGGTTGTTTAAGAATAAAATTCTCTTTATTTTGCTTACAGAGCCTAAATTTCAATCTGCTTCCCTTCCTTCTTGGTTTCAGAAAATTTAACCCTGTTACAGCTGGACCTTTCTGTATTAAAATTTAATATCTTTCGGATAGTCAGTCTGGTCCAGAAAAATCTTTCCATTTCAGTACAAGTAACAGTATGGTTTCTGTTCCTATCAATTTCAGAGCTGAATTTCTGAGTTTCCTTTCTCTTAGAGATCCAGTGGGCTTGGGTTCCCATCCCGAAGTATAGGGTGGGTGGAGAAGGGGGGTGGGGGAAATGAGATAGCCTACTTGCCCAGCTTCATCGGGTTCTCCACCCATGCTGCTGCTGGCCATGGACAGTCATGGCCAGTACTGAGGCTGATGTTGGATCACTGGGTAGCACATAAGATGTCCTTTAGACAGCCTACCAGCTTCCTAGTATGAGCAATCCCAGGGAGGCACAGCCCTTCTTCCTAACTCCCCCAGCAGTGTCCACTTCTGTTGGGTCTCCACATTTCCATTGGGAAGGTTTTGGGATGGAGCCTGGCCGACTGTGCTGTTGGCTAATCTCTGTGCCACACTCCAACACGAGGTTACCTTTCTGGGAGAATCCAGGAGTGGTCTTTGCTCAGGTCCTTTTGGAGGACATTCCATGTGCCTGTCACGCTTCTCATACTCTGGCAACAGGAGATACGTTGCAGGCTTCACCTGAGAGCAAACACCTGAGGAGATGCAGAATCCACTTCCTTTATCTGGAATCACCCCAAATTCAGAATTTCAGGAGAGCTTCTCCTGGCTACCTCCCTTTTTAACCACTTCCTCTGTCCCCCACTACAAAACTGCCTCAAAGAGACAATACAAGGTGTTCTTATCCTTCTTCTCAAATTGGACCCCCGTATTCTTCTGAGCTCTCTCACACCACCATGGCAGCCTGTGCCTTGTGAATGGTATTTCAAGAGTGTGCTTCCATGAGCTTAAAGAATTCTAAGTTTTCCTCAGTTTCCCCCCACCCCCAGCTATGAATTGTCTCCACAGTACTCTATGCTCTTTCTGTTTAAAAATCCGATGGAGGAGGGTTCTGTTGGCAGTGCAGAACAACAGGACAAGGCTCCTTTACTTCGTTATTGACATCATCTCTACAAGAAAGCTGTTCTAAAAAGAATTCCGTGACTGAGAAATTAAGAAAAGAAAATTGAGACCTTTAATGAGCGGCTTGCATTGTTCAGTGTTGCCCTCAATAAAAAATCTCCGGAAATCAATATTTTTGCAAGTTCTCTATGTGAGACCCCTGGTGAGCCAGTTTGGGGATAATGATAGTTGATAGAGTTCTCCTTGCCAGCAGATCGATAAGAGATAGAAGAAGGAGATGTATGCTACTGATTCCAGATCCTTTGGGGAACATATGCCATTTGGGTGGCTGCTCATTCAGGGTCAGGGAAGCAGAGAGGAGAAGATGCCTAGAGAAAGCTCAGGTAAGAGGTGATGAAGCTAGTTATTGTCTGATGTAGCAGGTACTTCTGAAGCCTGGCTGTGCTTGCTGCATTTGTGCTGTGGGATTTCCCCTACAATCTTTACAAGGAGCCCACGGTCCTGCTTTTCCTTTAGTTGAATGGATATCGGAGCCTTCATCTTCCCAAAGCGGGTGAAAGTTGGTTCTTGGGAGGGGAGTGAAAAGAATCTTACATATTATAATGGTTTGCGGCTCTCCCAAACTCAACTCTCCTCAACAAAATCTTGTTCCTTAGTTTTTAATTCCATTCCTCTCATTAGGGAGAAATTTAATCTAATCTAAATTTTAATTAATTAACTAATTAATTAAAATGATTTAATTTAAATTCATTGATTAAAATAAAATTCTCTCTTTAGGGGAATGTTAGAGGAAAAAAACGTCGAGAAACATCCAACATGACCCGATTGAGGCATATACACTTTCTTCCAAATATTTCCAAAAAATGAAACAAAACAAAACAAAAACCCAAAACCAAAACACAAAGCAAAGCAATTCTTTCTTTCAAAGTTCCTAAGATTCTTTTACAATATCCACAAAAGTGAATATTAAATTCTATGGATCCAGCCCATTCTTAGTCTGTTCTTTGGGCAGCAGAAAATAATTCACATTCTTACCATCCTGGTGGAGAAAGAGAACTTAGAATTGTCCTATGTCCAATAGTCAATAAGCCATTTTACATAGATGCTACTTAAACATTGATCTTCACTTCTCTGTTTTGCACCTAAAATATCAGAAGATCAGCAAGCTGATATGACAAGAGATAACATCTGGCTATAAAAATAATAAGGCAATCCCCTGTTTTATACAGGATTTTTTTTTTATTTGTTTAGGTTAGCAAAAGGATAGTCTTACTCCCAGTACTGCTAAAGCTTTAGCAAAACGGCCTTTTATTTCCCTGTATCACCATCACTTTCCATGTCACTCTTCTCTAAAACCTGAAAAAATTATCTGCAGGAGCTTGAAAGTTCTGTTAATGTGTTATGTTACTTCATTCTAATATAGTTTTTTATAAAACCAAACCAATCATGCTACCTATGGAAGAAGATAAAATCAATTCATACGGTTGGACAACTCTCTTCTGTACATTACAATACTACCCACAACAATCATTTAAATGGGAAAATAAACCAGATGCTGAAAGCCATTCTTCTGCCACATTAAAAATCTCTACCACTTGAAAGTATATTTGTCCTACCTGATGCTTCATAATCTTAGTCATTTGATTGTTGAACCATTAAAACTGTTGCCCTCTTCTTCATTTCAATAGCTAAAGAGTCTCTTTGATGATGCAGAAGAGACTCTACTTGGACCCTCACACATATCTTGGTAATTTTAATCCTGAAGGATAGTGCGTCCTCTTAGCTAATTGGTTGAGAGGCTCTTTTCCCTTCCACACACTTTTAAAAAAATTACCTTGAATTCTGAAAGCACTATGTGATCTTTCAAGTTGCTTTCTTCACGCCTCTTAAAATAAACTATAAATAATCACCTAAAAGAAACAGGGAATATGGGATATTTTGAATTTGTAAAAGACACAGTAAGAACACTAGTAGTGGGTAGATTTCTTGATTCATTGGCTTTCCCCACTTATTCAAAATAAAAAACTCTGACTAACTTTTCTTTAAACCTTTCACTTCATCATAGGGTAAAGTCTGAGCCCTATGTGTACTCATCTGTACTCATTAGGTAACATAAATGTCACTGATATTTATTTATAAATCAATAGGAAATGTTGCCAGCCTCAGGCCAAAAAAAAAAAAAAAAAAAAAAAAGAAAAGGCATGATTCAATAACAGAAGGGGTAAGAATATTGAATAGTTAGGGGCTTTTATTCACCTTACTTTAGGGGCTTTGACTGATCAAGGATTGCAACTATTATTGATCATCTACACTATAGGTAGGCATCGTTTTTGTTCACAATAAGATTCCTTTCTCAATAATAAGACATGACGGAGATGGAGATCATAATTCATACCCATCTGACTGACAGCGTCTCTTTCAGATGTAATTACAGAAAATTCCAAAATGTGGGGAGGACTTATTGACTCCCATAATGCCCAGGGATAGAGCTGGCTTTTAGGTACACTATTTACAGGGGAAAGTTTCCCTTTGTCTTTGATTTGGGCTATCTTATTCTCCTCTGTGAGTTGGCCTCTTTTTCTGGCTCTATTTTGTAGCAAGAAGATTGGGAAAAATTTTTGAACAATACTGCTTGGACCTATACTGCTTATTCCCTGTTCCCCCTTGACCTACCTTGGCCCCTAGAAATGTGACTTAACACTATGGTTGTTCAGACTTGTACCATACAGTCCCACTTATCCAGAATCCTAGACTATTTCTTCTTGATTAACTTCTTTTATTACTTTTTAGACATCAGTGTTGTGTTCCATGGACACTAAATACATGGTTGTTTTATTTTTCTAGTGATCCATGGTTTTTTATTCTGGCTGCATAATTGAACACCCAGGGAACATTTAAGGAATATAATTGTCCTAGGGCACACCCAGAGCAAATGAATTAAAAATCAAGAGATGAGAGTCATCTGGGTGGTTCAGTCTGTTAGACATCTGCCTTTGGCTCAGGTCATGATCTCAGGGTCCTTGGATTGAGCCCTGCATTGGGCTTCTGACCCAATGCCTCTGCCCCTCCTCCTACTCATTTTCTCTCACTCCATCTCTCAAATAAATAAATACAATCCTTAAAAAAAAATCTAAGAATGAAACAGAGGCACTGGTGTATTTTAAAAGTTCCTTGGTATTTCTAATAGACTTTATTGGTGGTATGCTGGTGTTTAGCAACTAGCTCTCTGGAGTGGAGGGGGGAAGAAGACCTGATCTGTAGTGTTTGCTCATTTCCATGTGTTAATACCCCCACCATGGCCAATTCAAGCTTCAGATATGATGTCACTGAGTGCGGAGATGGGGAGAGATGTGCACCGTGGCTCTGGAGAGTTCTGACACATGTGCAGCACACAATGCATACAGGTAGAATCATGGCCTTGGGTTGCTACTTCTCTGCAGCACTTCACACCACTGACTAATACCTCTTTCTCCAAAGTTGTCTCATCTGGGTTTCTGGATACAAAGACGCTTTTCTGAATTCTCCTCTTGTTTCTCTGAATGTCCTTTCTCCAATCACTTCTTCAGACCTATTTTCTTGTTGTTGTTGTTCTTCTTCTTCTTCTTTTTTAATATTTATATATTTATTTGGGAGAGAGAGAGTGAGCGCAGGGGGAGGGACAGATGCAGAGGGAGGGAGAGAATCTCAAGCAGACTCCCTCCTGAGCACTGAGGGGTTCAATCTTGTGACCCATGAAATCCCAACCCATAAGATCATGATCTGAGCAGAAATCATGAGTCAGACGTTTACCTGACTGAGCATCCAGATGCCCCCAGAACTACCTTCTTTCAACCAAACTTAACATGGTTGGTCCTTGGCTCTCCTCTCCTTACACGGATTAATGACTCTGAATACATATCTTCAGCGGTGACCCTTCTCCTGGGCGGACCTCCAATATCCAACTGCCTTTTCCTCCTTGCCATGTGTATGTCTCATATCTGCCTCAAATTCAACATTTTAAGAATGATATCTATGGTTTTCCCTCCATCCCCCTAGTTTTGTAAACAACTCAGTGGATGGTATGATCATTCCAGGATCCAGTGAGTCTCTGTTGACACCAGCTAACCTTCATATCAAACCATCACTCCTGCCTGCAGATCTTTAGTTCTTTAAATTGTTCTCAAAACCATCCACTTCTCTCATGGTTAGTGCTAAAAGAAACCCTAAAGGGGACAGCTGCTAACTTCCCAGAGAGGTACACTTGAATTGACACTGGAAGGGTGGGCAGGAAATTGCTGACAAAGGGAAGGGAGGTATTTGGGGCCGAGAAAGCAGCATGCAGACCTCAATCATGACAGACTCACAGATAACATTTAGTTCTCTACCTGCCTGTCTACCCAACATTACAAGTTTCACACAGGCAAAACTGAAATTTGATTCTGCCCACTTCTCCATATTTTGAATTATTCTTCCCTATTTCAGGAAATGGCCCAACTATCCATTCACCAGTTGCTCAAGGCAAACACCGAGGAATCATCATTTTCTTTATCCCATATCCAGCTCCTCCGCAAGTTTTATCTGCTCTACCTAAAAATATATCCTGAATCTACCTTTCCCTATCTCCATTGCCATTGCACTTGTCTAAGCAATCTGTGTTATCTTCCTTGAGTAAAAGCAATACCCTTCTTGGCAGCCTCCTGAAATCTTTTTTCAACATAGCTGAATGATTTTATAAAAATAATGAAATTTTATTTTTCACTTGCTGAAATTCTCCCAGTGGCTTAGAATAAATCCCATCCCCCAGCCCTGGCCTGTAAGTCTCAACATGACCTGCACCCTGACCTCCTTTCCTACCATGTTCACGAACAACTTCACTCCAGTCTCCACCAGCACTGGCTTTTTTTCTGCTTGACAAACACACTAAGTTCCCCTTTCCCTCAACATCCCACCCCCTCTCCCCCTGCCTCCTAGGTCTTATGAACCTTTCCACCTGCTGTGCATCACCTAGCATGATCTAGCCCCAAAACTCCATCTCTTCATCGAGACTTAATGAGCCACTGGCCTGCCCAGTTTCTCACTGACCACGAAATTACTCTGTTCCATTTTCTTTATAGTCCTTCTCATTGTTTGAAAATGTATCCCTTTATCTGTTTCCTCACTACCTCTCTGCCAACGTATATACTCCTTCCTCCCTATAATCAAAGTCTCTGTGAGTACAGGGATCTTGACTCTTTCATTTATCCCTATTTTCCTAGCATCTAGAATTGTGCCTGAACTATACTAAGTATCTGGTAAATACTTCCTGTTGACCAACATTTACTGTGGAAGACCTTTTCAAAGAGTAGGACAAGAATAAAGGAACTATTTGCTTTATATATTTCTTGTTCAAATGACTTAAATGACCTCAGAAAATCAATTATATTCCTTAAATATTTGGTTCCTTACTCTATAAAAAGCAAATAATGCTTCCTATATATGTGGGAATATGAAGAGTTTAAAGATGTCTGGGAATATAAAGTATTTTTGTAGCATAAATATCTGGTAAATAAATATGTGGCAGGGAAACCAACCATGAAAGCATGATTATCTACACTCCTTCCCTACCAGCTTCTGAGAAGCCCATCTTGGCCTGATCACATAAATCAGGGGAAAGAGCGACGAGGAAATTGAAGAGGAAAGGGGCTTAATGAGATTTATACTGCAGATGGAGGGTATTACTCATTAAAGTGGGGGGAAAAGGGGCAGAAAAAAGAGAGTGAAAGAAAAGTATGAAGTAGAAAGATTGTTCTGTCTGAACTGGAGGGTGGGTCTGGGATTGCCGGGAGAAAGGAGAGAGTATTAAGATCCACTCTGGCACCAAGGGGCTGTGTGTGGGAAGACGGGGCCAGTGTGTAGGGATGTGGGGGGCAAAGGTGTGTGGATAGGAAAAGAGGATTCCAAAAGATTTGCAGTGGTTTATGAGTCCTTTTTGGAATTTCCAGAGATGACAGTAAAGATTTAATTTACTTTTCAATTAATTTTTTGGCTGCCGGTTTGTTTCCTTTACCCACAGACCCTTTCTGTGACTGGCCCTGGGGAGAGAGCAAGGGGTCTGGCTTTGTGAGGGCTACAAAGGGAAATGAGAGTGTCATCGGCCAGCGCCCCGCCTTCTTCCATCTTACACTTCCCATGGACTTAAATGGGATATTGTGTCTCAAGTGCAGACCTTGAGTGCTGGAAGAATGGGAAGACAGACAATGAGCTCAAATAAATGAAGTCCTCCAACGAACGTGGAAGACCTGGGCCGAGGAGGCCAGGGATGTTTACTAACTTGCCCAAGGTTATACAGGTGAGCCAGGATTTTATGGGGCTGTCTCCAGAAAAGCCTTATGACACAGGGCTCTCTAGCAACTGGAGAAGTCAGGAAACCTTGGTCTTGGCACTGGAAAGTTGGGGGTTGGATCTGGCTCTGGTCCTTACCAGCCATGCAACTTTAGGAACAACATGGAACTGTATCCTCACTTCTAAAATAAAATGTTGAACCAAGTCAGTGGCTCCCAGACACCAGTCTGAGAGCCAGTGACAGTCTGAGAGGAAGTTTCCATTGGTCAGTGGCAAACTGGAAAAAAAAAAAAAAAGATAATGTTACATCTACATCATTATATATTTGTTACTGGAACATTGCTAAGTGGCTTTTCTTGGAAATGGCCGTTCTGTTTTTTATTATCAAAATAACTTGTTATTATTTACTATTTTAGATAACCGCTTCCTTTGGATGAAAAATGTTGTCTTGGCTTATCAATGTAGAACCCTCACAACCCCTTGTGGGCCTGCCAACTTCTGTGAATTCATTGGATTTGATGATTTCTGGTGTCCCTTTGAACCCTAACAATTTCCACAGGGAGGAGAGCTGCAAACTGAAATGCTTGAAGGGTTCGGTCCAGTAGTTACCACTGAATAAAGAGTAGGACAGTAGGAGCTCAGCTGTTCTAACACTTCGACTGTAACACTGAGGAGCTACATTGCCCTTTTAAAAATGTGCTCATCCCAAACAAACAGAAGTCAGATAAAGGTGTCTGTGGCTAGTACGTGACCGCGGCCACCACTTCACAAACCCTACGCCGTTGACCTGTAGCCGTTTTCTTGCAGTGCCGACAGTCTGAGTTTCTGTTCTGAACCCCCACCAAAATAGGGAAGCGCAGAATTATTTTAATAATTGGATTCATTACTGAAGACAGCAATAAAGTGATATTGCAGTACGTCCTAGAAGGACTTCATGTCATTATGGGGCTCATTTGGCAACAAGAGAGTACACGTCTTCATATGCTAGTCTATGCTGGTTTTTTGCTTGGGTAAAAGTGTGAAGTCAGGGCCTGTTCAGAATGTTTGAAAAAACATAAGCTGAACTTACATATTGACTGTGTCAGAGATTATGATTGAACAGCAGAAGTACTAGGTCTCATCCTTTACATTTTTATTTTATTGTTTCTTCATGAATATGATAATAGCATTTCCACAAAATTAATGAGATAAGCAGTTGGGCCTTTGCCTGCATTATACGATCTCAAAAGCCAGAAAAGAGGCTACTCTAACCGTTTTCTAATTTCAGGAATAGCCATGCAAGCTTTTCCACGATTTCCAAAAGCTCTAGTGTTTTTTGGATTTTCAACATTATGCACTATTGGAAACCATCCTTTTCTGTGATTTGACCTTAATCAGAGTGGGCAGGGGAAGGAGAAAAGAATCAGCTAACAAAAGAAATTATTTCTGGAGGTGTGTAGAATGAGGGGACAATGCCATCCATCCATGGAATTCTTTGTTCTGATGTAGGGTTGTCTGCTGGGCTACAAGAGAGAATTTCCAGGCATGATAAGCATCCAGCCCCTTTGGTGTCGGTTCCCACAAAAGTCCAATAAGGAAAACAAAAATGTGATGGGGTTGAGCATGATTAGAAGTAAGAACACTGAGAGTCGAGAACAGGAAGCTCTGAGAGATGAATGACTTCAAGGCTTTTATTTTGAGGTGAGGACCTCCTGGGATAGGGGACCCCTGGAGGCCACCGGGGCACTAGAGGCAGCGTGAACATGACAGCACATCTCTCCCTGGCATGGGAGTACTCTTCCTACTGGTCCAGATTCATCTCTGAACGATAGCTGTTCTTAAGCATTATTGCAAGTCTCGGCCTCTTCCAGTCTAAGTCTCCATGGTGACAACATTGTTTTCTTGTTTATTTGTTTTATTTTTTTTAATTTTTAATTTTTTTTTCAGCGTAACAGTATTCATTGTTTATGCACCACACCTAGTGTTCCCTGCAATCCCTGCCTTCTCCAATACCCACCACCTGGTGCCCCCAACCTCCCACCCCCGCCCCTTCAAAACCCTCAGATTGTGGACTCTGAAAAACATGGTGACAACATTGTCTTTAAAATCCTTACTCTTGGTCCTATGCCCTTGATCCAACTTTCCAATTTGAGCTTCTGAGAGAAACCACTCCCGTCTCCTTGTCCTTGTCTTTGAGCTGGTGAACTTGAAGTGCCATCTGTTGATTTATGTATATGTTGGGATTCTCCATTCTGAACTCTATTTCCTTTTGAAGTCTCAAGGCATGAGAATCCTCCTGATTTTTTTCTCTGAACTTCCAGAAGCCACACATATGACACTTAAGGCCACATTACCGAAAGTGAGGTCCACACACAAAAAATGAAGTTCCATGGGATAATTCCATGAGCTTCTGCTATGGGGGGAGGTGAGCGGGAATAGTATTCCAGGATTGAGTTCCTCTAACAAACACTGCCTCAAATAATTTCAGACACTTTTTCCTAAATGACTTCTCAGACCATGAATTTATAAGAGGGGAATTAGTAAGGCTTCTGGTAACTATTTTATTTCAGGATTCTTTTTTATTCAAGAAACGTACTTCGAAAAATTCTCATCTTAGCACAATGATCACTAGTGCATAGAGAGTACCAAATAGTAGTGCATAGAGAATAATCTGGGGAGTTTTACGAGTATTTAGATTGGTGAGGTTCATCTTCACAGTGAGTGAGCCAACACTTCTTCCAGGGAACTCATGAATCTGCATTTTAAAAGGCAGCCTAAGCAGGGCTGCTGAAACTTCAACTTGGATAAAATTTACCTGGAATTTTGTGAAAATGCAGATTTTGATTCCATAGGCCTGTGCTGGGGCTCTAGATTCTGCAATTCTAACAGTTCCCCGGTGAAGTTGTTGCTACCAGTCTGAAACCCACACTGAAAAGGAGCAAGACCGCCACGATCCTGACCATCCAATGTGCTCCAGTTCTGTGATCATCTCAAATGTCACTGTCTTCCAAGGTTTCTGTCACTTTCAATTCAGGAATTGGTGTTGCTTTATTGGTTCATAATTAAGTTCAGAGTTGTAATTTCTTTCTTTGGTTATTCTACCATCTGAGGGGTGGAACAGTTAGCAAGCGATGGCCTGGTTCTAACCTAACATGAGGTCCCGATAGTTGCCGTTTTGTTTTGTTTTTTCATCACTCCCTCTTCCATCAGTGGTCTGTGCCAGGTTTTTGATCTAACTTAGATACTGCCCTCCAGACCTACAGTTTTACTGAGTGTATTTACTACTTCCTTGTTTTGCTGTTGGGGTCCTACACTGGACTGTGCATTTGACTTCTACATGTCTTATAAGCCCCACAAACATGACCAATGTTTTTCCTGTAACAGAAAAATTGTCTGTTAAAGAAATTAAGAAGAGAAGAAAATAATCTTTCCTATGTGTTGATGTAATTATTATTTCTGGTCCTCTATTTCCCTTTGTGTAGATTCCCATTTCTGTGGAGTACCATTTTCTTTGACCCTGAAGAACTTTCTTTTGCATTTCTTGTAATGTGGATCTGCTGCTGAATTCTTTCGGCTTTCCTTTATCTGAAAACGTCTTTGTTTCACCTTCATTTTGACCTTGTTTGTTCTTGTTCTTTTGAAATAACTAGAGATTCACAGGAAGTTCCAAAAAAAGATATGCAAGGCAGTCCCCCCAAATCCATCTTCACTTTTAAATGTTATGTATGTGAATACATCTGGGACTCCAAGTTTATGTGTGATAGCCTAGAAATGACTGGTGCTTTTTATTTTTCTTCATGTCTTTCTCTTTCTGACCGTTTGAATAGTCTTTCTTCAAGGTCATGGATTATTTTCTTCTGCAGTGTCCAATCTGTTGGTAAGCCTATCCAATGATTGTTTTTAAATTTCAGTTTAAAAATTTTTCAGTTCCAGAGTTTTCCACAGGTGTTTTAAAAAATAGTTGTGTTGTTCTCCTGCAACAACTCTCTTCTTTCTCCATCATATCCATCTCCTCCTGTACATTCCCTAGTGTGTTGATAATCGTTGTTTGGAGTCTTCTTCTGCTAATACCAATATCTGTCTGTATTGGGTGTGTTTCCTTTTAATGTAGTTCACGTTTTCCTATTCATTCTCAAGTTTCGTAAGTTTGTACTGGACTCTGAATAGAGTGTATAAGGAACAGCGGACCAAGGGAAAGTTTTCTGTTTTGTTTAACTTATTTCCCAGAACATCTAAACACTATCCTCCCTCTGGCCTTTCAGCTGAGGTCAATTAGTTCTGATTTCCCCTGGAGTGGAGCTGAGCTGGAGCCTGGCTGCGGCTCTCAGTAGATGGAGATCACTCGTGATCAGCCCGACCCCAACTCCTGTGCCACCTCTGTGGGGAGATCCTGTCAGTATTTAAGACGGGAGGGAGTCGGGTCACAGTTTCTGATATTTTTGCTTGACCTTTGCACGCATCTGTGGCAGGGCCCAAGAATCCAAGTGCAAGACTACTTGACTTCTTTCTGATTTGTAGGCCCATCTTCATTGAATTTCTTTGCATAATTCGGCACAGGGCTGTGTAGGGATGGGAAGTAAAGAAATGTCAGGCAGTTTGCATCTGGATCTCTTCCAGATTCTAAGCCATTCCCAAAGCCCACTCTGTTAGCATGTCCCTGTAGTCTGTCTATTGTGAATTTGTGACACGTTCTCCATCTACCCTTCTCCGATCAGGCACCTGACACTCCAGATGGGAGCTCTTCCTGTTCTCTTCTCACCTGTGCAGTGCTCATTTCTCTCCAGAATTCCTTAATCAAGGCTTCTTTGCATCCTCTGCTCTTTGCAGCCCCACTAACAATTGTAATTTTACAACCTTCCATGTAATGAGAACAAAGGCCTTTTGCTTTCTTCTTCATCCTGACCATCTTAAAGAATCACAAAACAAGCAAATACTTCCTCCACTTGTTGTTTGAAATACATAAACCTAGAACCCATTTAATTGTTAAGTAAATAATTCTGACTAGCAGATTTTTTTGAATGAACTCCTATGACTTGCACTGGGAGGCACTGATGGCTACATCCCACTTTCCTTGGTTTCTAGTTAATAGCTGAGATCCTTCTGGAGGCATATCGAGTCTGCTCTGGTTACATTGGGTGTCTGGGGCCCTTGTTGATTTTGTGTGTGCTGGAGGCTTACTCTGGCTGGGATAATTTCTCTTAATTCCCTCTTGACAGCTTTCCGAGGAAACAATTCTCTTGAGTACTTTCCCCTTTATCACTCTTCCTTCGTTTTTTTTATGTAACTGAAGTGAAAAGAGAAATTATTATCTCTAAGACAGAATTTCACCCTAACTCCACTTCCCATGACTATCAGAAACCTTCCATTTCTTCTTGACTTTTGGAAGAAAAAAGGTAAATCTCTCTCTTCCCATAAGTTTTCCAGCTGGAAATTACTACCGTTAATGTCATTAAAACTCATTGGTAAGTGCTCTCTTGGCAGATCTTTAGCAATCATTCAGGTAGCCTCAAATTCACAACTTCCATGGTTGTTTTCTGAAGGAATTTTTAACCCTATCAAAATATACATTGAATGAAATTTAAAATGATTTTTCAAAAGTTATTTAAAATGGCTTTATGACATTGCTGTTTGAATTATGTTCATCATTGTTATCTTACATTTAAATTGGCTATTTATGTTAATAGCATCCAATTTCTGCATAATAGGAAAAGGGATTTAACATGGAAATCAAGCTCAGGGATATATAGTTGTGACAGTTGCTGCCAAAAGCAAATTCCATGAGTTCTCTATGACCATGAGAAGGAGATTAGGGCTCTTCTTCCTTCTCCTTCTATCTTGAGTTCTCTTCTGATTGTCAAACAATGTTTGCAGTCATTACCTTATATGTTTTTCTACAGTCTGTGTTTCATTGTGGGCTAAGGAAGAGGCAAAAAGGAAACAGGACCAAAACCTAAGGGAATAAATCTTTTGAGGCTGCCTAGTACTCAGAGCCAGGGGTTAACTGACAAATTCTATTTCTTTGGTTTTCTCCTCCACACTTTCTCCATCCAAATCTTTTTTTTTTCCCATGTATATTTCATACCCACTGCCTTCTAAGAAATAGTCATATGTTTGTGCAGGATCAATGAGATCGTTGAACTTCAGCTCATCTCTTCTTTCAGTTTATCTCTCTGACATTCACTTTGCCCTCTGTCATTATTACCAAGAACCATCCTGCTTCTAACAATTCCTGAGAACATTAAAGATTTTGAGTTACTAAAGATGTAGCCACAGTCCCCAGTTTCTATGTAGATTAACAAATGTATGGTACACTCTAGAGTGTTTGGTATCTATCAGGGTAGGTTATTAGTTGAATACATGGCTATAAAGATAGTCCCATAAATCAAGATTCTCTCCAAAACCATTGATTATATACACTTGATATGTACTTGATATGGCTTTCTTCATTGATCGTATCCTTTTTGTCTACCATGAATGTCCTATAGTAAGGCAGGATCCTGGTAGGGCATGGATAATTAATAATTATTCTCTATTAGCACTTGGGTTTTATGACTCCTGTATGTGTTAGAAATTGCATTATGCAATTACTATCAAAGGCAACCAAAATAATAATCATTGAAATAAAATAGAAATTTGTTTTTCTCACACCAAAATGAATTCTGGAAGTTAAGCAATGAGCTATGCTATGGAAGGTCTATGGTTTTTGGACACCAGGCTTCTCTGACCTTTCTATTTTGCTATCCTGGGGCATTACTTCCAACCACAAGATTACCTCATATTCCAATAGGACTAGAGAGGTCTTAAACATCATGTATGAAGAAATAGAAAAGGAAAGAATAAAGAGAGTGGAAGCTGGGTCAGCTTCCACTAAGTTGGAAGTTCCACAGAATACATCCAATTCCATCCCATTGGCCAGAATGTAGGTATATTCCCACAATGAGTTGCACAAAAGATTGGAAAATAAATTTCTGTCTGCTCATAAGGCTGTCTTCTGTCACTAAGGGGGGAGAAAATAGACAGTGGGGAAAAATCGTAGTCTCTGCCACATTCACTCAAGCCTAAAAATAGAAGATAATTCTTTGGCTCATTTTGAATATCAGTTAAATTACACAAAATTTGAAATATATGAAAATATGCTACATCTTTGTTACTCTACCTTCCACTTTAAAATGAAAAAATAAAACAAAATTAAAAAAATAAAATTTCTAAAGAGAGGGGTATTTGTGTGGCTCAATTAATTAAGCAAACAACTCTTGATTTCAGCTCAGGTCATGATCTCAGGGACATGAGATGGAGCCCCACATCAGGCTCTGTGCTGAGCATGGAGCCTGCCTGAGAGTCTTTCTCTCGCTCCCTCTCCTCTTCCCTCAAAACTGGCATGCTCTCTCTCCCAAAAAAGTTTGAAGACAGAAGACACTATGAGGAAATGCCCAAAGAAAGGTTAACAGAAAATGAGGAATATAGAAAACATATCTTTTGAGTAAGAGTAATTTTTAGCTCTTGGTAAGCACATGAAAAGCTCTAGCCTATTAGGGAAATCTAATTTAGTCTATGAGAAGCAGCTTTTATTTGATTGGACTTGTCCAATAATCAAAGTTTGTCTTAAGATGTGCAAAATCTCTCATCACTAGAGATGTTTAAAAAGAACCTTAGCTTCTAGAAACTTTTTCAAAGAAATACCTAAAAAAAGTTTGTAAGGATATATATATATGATCATAATTCCAATGTGTAAAATATCAGTGATATGAAATAACACATTTACCTGATAATAATGGATTGGTTGAAAAAGAGTAGATTCACACTCTAAAGCCACTATAGAAATATTTAATGGCAGAGAAAGAGATTTGTGATATATAGTGTATTAAATAAATGACTTACAAAACCAACCCTATGGTATGATTTTACATGTGTCTTTAAATGACTGCAAGAACCCGTAATCTACATACCCACAGGTAATCAAGGAGAGGGGTGGGTATTGCAGGTGGAGCTCCAAGGGGCTCAGTGCCTGATCTCTGAGTTCATTACAACCCAAGGTCTTGGTTGAATATCTTTTCACCTTCTTTCTTTATTTTCATTCCAAATTCTTCAACACCATGAGTTCTTTAACAACTGGTAACTATCATTTTCTGAGAAAACAATCTATTTACACGTGTTTTATTTGTGCATTGTTCCTTTTCTTCCTTCAAAATCTCCAACACTGAACGTAAATACATACTGGCTAGAAACTGACGTCTTAAAATAGCTCCCTTGGCTGCAGCTGAAGGGAGCCTTGGCAAGAAAGATGGTTATCTAAAACCCTGTTACTTTAAGAGGGGCAAGATAACACTAACAAACCAAAAACCTGAAAAACTTCTGGAGGATGGACCAAAAGGGTAGAAAATTTAATACTCTCTTTAGAAAATTTAGCACTTCGTGATGGCAAAGAACATACTACTCATTTCTTCCTTAACATCGTGAAGGTAGAAGTGCCCATTCTCATGCATCCTGAGGTTCCTTCTGCTGGTGTGTTCTCGAAGATCCATTCACCTAGTTCTGCTCTTGACACAGTAGCAAAATGACTAGTCGAACTTTTACATATATCCATGTATGTATAGTTATGGGAGAGATTCATGATACCTTTCTTTCATAGCTCACCCACAATCCTGGCTAATCCTATTCATTTCTTTTTTTTTTTTTTAAAGATTTTATTTATTTATTTGACAGAGAGAGATCACAAGTAGGCAGAGGCAAGCAGAGAAGAGAGGGAAGCAGGCTCCCTGCTGAGCAGAGAGCCCGATGCAGGGCTCAATCCCAAGATCCCGAGATCATGACCTGAGCCGAAGGCAGCAGCTTAACCCACTGAGCCACCCAGGCGCCCCCTGGTTAATCCTATTCTTGAGAGCAAATAAGATTGTGCTTTGAACCAACACAGAACCAACACAGACAACACACACACACACACACACGCACAAAATGTTAAGATTGGTAAATATCGAAGAAAATACGGGAAAAGGCTAATTAGAATATTTTAGCAAGGATTATTTTAAATGTAAGTGACTAGCATAAGTGACTCTGAAGTCAAAACACGGTTATCACATAGGACTATTTTGAGATGGGGACAGTTGTTATATTATTGAGGAATTTTAACGAATAGTGGGTCCATTTGTTATTTATTTTCTCCCAAATGGTAATAAACAGCTCCAGTTATAATTGCTGATTTTCTATATTTATGGAAAACTGGCATTTCATAAATATCAAATTGTGATATCATCTACTTGTATGCTGGTTTTCTATGAATATATAAATTTAGTAATTACTTCTAGAAGTGTGAGTTAATTTTTGTGTGTGTGAATAAATCAAGAAGGAGAATGACAAGTCTGTTAAAATGGTAGAATCTTAAATATCCTTTTCATTGTTCTTTTTAAGAATTTATCTAAAATGATGTCATGGAGTGGCAGAGAAAAGTCTGGGATACAAGGTTTTCTATTAAAGCCATCAAGATGTTCATCAAAACTAAGTCAACACACAGGCATTTGACAGGGATAGTGCATAGAGCTTTCTCCAAAGACCAAAAGGTTAAGAAGACTTTCTAGGTCCCAAATAATCAATGCTTAAAGGAAAACAATTGTACAGAGGTTATAGTAATTCAAATTAGTAAAGGATTTCTTCATAAGAGGAAGTTTTAGCTTATTTTAATTCCAGGGAAACGAAATTCTCACTCGATATATTTACTATTATAATGTATTCTCTTGGATAGTATTGGCAGAAACTCCCCATTAATATTTATCTTTAGAACTTTGCTCCATTTCATGGCTCAGTAGAGAATTAATATTTAGTAAATGTGTGATGAGCCTTTTTTTTTTTTTGTCTCATGGCTCAAATTCACCCAAGTTCTTCAGATGCAAAATTTATTTTTATTATGAGTTTTATAATGAGCATATATTTTACCACATGTGGTAAATGTTACCATGGGCTGTAAGTTTTCTTTCAAAGTTAAGTCACATCAAAATGGAATGTTTAGTAGCTAAGGAGAAAAGATTCTTTGGCTAGGAGAAAATCAAGCTCCTGTTTATGGGTTCGAGGTCCTAAAATGCAAGAGATGGGCCAATGCTGAAATAGTAATCCTAAATCCTGATAAGACCTTTTAAAAATACTTTAATTTGAGAAGTATTAACATTTTCTGAAGTGGGTAGACCGTGCGTCTCATCAGATCATAATTTTAAAGAATACTTTCAATCCAACTGGACGTTGACATTTGCATATAAAGGACAGGTTTAGTCGTGGTAAGGGACCGCCATCGGCAATAAATAAATTCTGTCTGTTAACAGAGAGACCACTAATCTGACAAAAACCATGCAGCCATGAATCCAGGAAGCAACTTCTAGATCAAAATCTCCCTTAGTCAGAGAATGTGTCCTCATTGCTAAGGGGTCATGAATAACCTGGATGGGATCTGTTTACCATCCAGGTGGTGATGCCAACATTACCTCCCATCTGTGTCTTAAGCAGCAGGTGGGAGCACAAATGTGTTTGACAACCTCCTCTGGTAGAAGAGGGCCCCACCCAAACAGCTGGCCAGAGCAGGAGTTCAGCATGAGGTTATCTTACCATAATCAGAGAATATCCTGTCTTTTCGTTTTAGGGAATTAAAAATCATTATTTATGTACTTAAATAAAATTACATATGGTCCAAATGAAATTTGGAATACTACAGAAGACATGGTTTCTAGATCAGTGTTCTGTGGTAAAGAAGCTCCTAAAGCATTGGCTATGGCTTTGATCTTCATAGTTTAAAAAAAAACAAGTCAATTAACTGGTCTCCAGAGAAGTGTGAACCTAAGGTGAACACAGGTTTGGGCCTCTGAAGACACCTGCAGAATACTTCACCATCTCTGCGTTTTCCATAGCAATCAAGTCCTAGAATGTGTATTGAACTCAACTGCGACAAATCTTTGACACTCCAAGAATGTTTTGTGCTCAGAATAGGTACAGAATTTTCCTCCAGTGGCCTCCTGACTTCTAACCCATGTGCTGCTGTAGCAGGGATTTCTTCCTTTTTTCTGGTGGTTTCCATTTGCTTAAAATCTTTCAAATGGCAACTGACTTTTTAAAATTCCTCGTTTTAGCACTCTTGCCTTTAATTTTCTCCCACACACTGGCTTTGACTTTGTTTGGGGGGATTTTTTGGAACTTCAGAGTTTCACGAAATGATGATTGAGAAAATTGTCACTATTGGCAAAGGTGGCTTCTTCACCCGAAAACTCCACAAGTAGTCCAACTCCCAAAAGTTCATAAAAGCTATTTGTCATTGTTTTATCACAGGAGCTTTCTTCCTATAAAGAAAAATCATAGCAAATACTTTTCCCATAGTGTGTACAAGAGTCCAATAGTTATTATGATCATCTTATTTCTGTGGGTAACTCCATGATTCCACCTGAGTGGGCTTGGTTTGGTAAAAATAATCACAGCTTCTAATAAACATCTTCTTTATTGATCATTGTCTTCTTCTTCATTGCCAATAAATACCCATAACCCATTCATCGCCAATAAAGTACCCATAACCTCTTCCCCTCGCCCTCAGGGCACTATTACAGGCCACTATTTCAGGCTGCACTATTGCTAAAACATTGACTCCCTAGTTGGCATTCTGATGTGAATTCACAAAACTTCTCGATGGTAATGATGCTGGTTTTTTAATCCTGAAAATTCATGGGGCTGCATGTAAGTGAGATATCAACTTTTGAACCTATATTCATGTATGGATTTTTAGCTCAGCTTGCCCTTAAAACTGAATATCACTAGATAACCCGGCATATTGACTGCATCTAAATGACAAGTTTTCAGGAAGAGGTATAAAGCTCATTTCTCTTCATTGACTGCGAATCGATGTGGGCACCATGAATCTACAGGACCCCGAATAACAATAACGATAGTGATGGCTACTAACACTTATCAAGGACTCATTATAGATTAGCTCTTAATCCTCAAACAACCATTATTATTCTCATTTTAGAGATGAGACAATATTACACATGGATATAAAGAAACTTGTCTGAGACCAAAGAGCTTGTCAGGGGCAGACCTGGCATTGAAATTCAGGTAGTCAGATCCCAGAAACCAGGCTCTTCACCACTCTGTTCTCTTAACAGCGAAATCTTTCAATGAAATGGGTTCTGTCTGGTCCAGGTGACCTCAGAAAGTAACTCACCCATTGAAACTAACGGATCATTTCTTTTGGGTTCCTTCACGGCCATACGAGAGCCTAGGCTGAGCCTTATTACAATAAGTGGGGTCAGCAGGATATTTCTTTCTTAGGTCAAGAGGAGGGATGAAGTTGATTGAGATCTACTTTCAAAAACAGAAGAACAAAATACGGTGGGGTTTCCAGCCACCATTTCCGTCTGGCTTGGATATTAAGGATCATAGCATGGGGCTGTATTTTTTGGACTTCCTAAGATCTCTGAAATTCTGTAACTTTCCATGTTCCTTGTTTAGCATTTCCTGCTTTCCCATGGTGACTGGTAGTAGAATATTTAAAATTAAGAGAGCTTGTATATTGTTATTGCAAGGTGTCGGGAAACAAGAGACAATAATTACAAAGGGGGTACTGTGTGTGATGAGCAGCTTTAAAGAAGAAAAATATATATGAAAAGATTTTAAAACATGATATTGATTGAAAAATACAAGAAGCAGAATCATATGCACAGAGTGAGTCCATTTATTAAAATATAAATCTATAAAATAGCACCGTAGAATATTTGTGGATTCACAATGTACAGAAGGAACAAAAATGGTATGGAAAGATATACGACAGACTCACGATAAAGGTTGCTTCTGGGGAGGTGGAAAGGGGACTTCAGTTTTAGTTGCAATATTTAATTTTTTGTGACAGAAGGAAATGTGGTAGATGTTATTTTTGGATGGTGGGATGTGATGTTATTTTTTTTTGAATTTTCCATAATTTCAATTTTTTTCAAAATCAGCTAACTTTAAAAAATAAAAGGAAACAAAAAATAGAGAAAGGGAAAGAAGACAAGGTCACTGGGAACGTCAAGTGAGAAGAGAGGCCCAGGAGCACCAGTCTGGGTTTGAGGGCTGGTCCTACTATTCTTTGGAGCTGACTCTAATCTAGACTTAAATAACTATGAAAATTCCTAAGCATGTTTCATATTATTTTAGAGGTTAAAAACATAGGACTCTTATTTGTATATGGGGGTAGGGAGGGGTTGTTTTTGATAGGGAAGGATATTTCATGGAGGAGGGGTTGGGTCACACGCACATGTCCTTACTAAAATTCCAGATCTTTACTCTTGAAATAGCTTAAGAAAGGTAGTCTGGTCAATGTTTGATTTCAATATATAGACATACTTGTTCCCTTTGATTTTTTTTTTTACAGCCCTCTTTTCTTCCATAAATGATAAATAGTGTATTACCCAGAGGTTTTCTGTATGGTGCAGGATAGTAAGTTCCCTGAGAGCAAGTAGATTCAACGAATGCCATTAATTGCCCTGAGTTTCTTTTGCTTCAGTGGATCTTATACAATTCCTACTCTGTTTCTATATTTATGCAAGACGCTTTGCCCTTTCACTTAAATCCCAATGAAAGAGCCAGCAGAATTTTAGGAAAGGTCAGGCTGGAAAAATTAGATATGGCATCAGAGAACCGTGTGATCAAACAAACCACACAGAATATTACATTTTCATACCAGCGCTTAATTCAGTAGCAGGTGGTAGAAAGTTAAGATTTTTTTTCTTTTATCTTTTTTTTAGTATCTCCTAAAAATATACAACAACATCAACAAACCCAAACCCAAGAAATAAACAAATAAAAACAAGGAATCTCAAGATCTTTTGTATGCAATGGGAGAACGTTCTCTAAGCTGCAACATGCTATGTATATGGGGCTCTCCCCGGAAAGAAGGAACCATCTCAGGGTTGAAACTATGACTTTCATCTTGACTATAATAATCCAAGTGAGA
Source organism: Mustela nivalis (assembly GCF_964662115.1). Classification (NCBI taxonomy): domain Eukaryota; kingdom Metazoa; phylum Chordata; class Mammalia; order Carnivora; family Mustelidae; genus Mustela; species Mustela nivalis. The sequence continues at coordinate 31,715,918 of NC_139024.1, forward strand.
GGGTCTTAAAGACTGTCAGAGCATTGCCAGAAACCAGCAGGCACCTTTTCTAGCTTTTTGATGTCACCAGCATTGACAAGGGTAAGTTAGAGAATCCAGTGGTTATCTTGACTCTCAGAGAACTATAAAGAGTGCTTTGTAACAAAATCTCCCCTTTCTTTCAGGCTGATCACTTTTGGATCAAGGTTGATTCAGTGTCCTCAAGGGGGCCCAACTGGGCCAGAGTGTTACAGTCCAGAACCCGCAGTGGCCCCCACTGGTCCCTCTGGAATGACCCTCCAGTGAGGGACCTAAAGCAGGCATCCACGAAATATAAACTGTGGGCCAAATACAATCCACCACCTGTTCATGTATTTGCCTGTCATCAAGCTAAGAATGCTATTACATTGTTAAATGGTTGAAAAAAGAATCAAATGCTTGTGTGTGTGTATGTGTGTGTGTGTGTGTGTGTGTGTGTGTTTGTGTGTGTGGTGGGTAATATTACATAAAATTCAGATTTTATAAATTGTATAAATTTTAAACTTAAACCACAAATAGTGCTATTGGAACACAGCCATGTTGTCCCTCACGTGACATATGATATCTGAATGCTTTTGTGCTGCAGTGGAAGAGCGGAGTAGTCGTGGCAGAGACTTCATGTGGTCTGCAAAACAAAAAAATATTTATAGTATGACCTTTCACGGAGCAAGGAAAACTTGCAGATCTGTGCTCTAGAACGCCATTTGCCAGCACTGCAAAGGCTTGAAAACAATTGCAGCTAATTAGACGGATGATTTGGAGCATGATCTAGCTTGCTTTGCTACTGTAGGTCCAGTCCCTGTTGGAGTGCTCCTGACCCTCAAACAGCCAGCTTTTCCGTGAATTAAAAGTTTGCAGACTCACCTAGGGAAAAGCTCATACCTTATTTAAAGCTATTTTCTTAAATATACCCACCCTCCCCCAGTCAGCGCTGCTGCAGAAGGCTGGGAAGCCCCTACAACTCCAGAGCGCACCATTCACACACGGTGTGTGCTATCACGGCCTCCCTCCTAAAATGTCAGAGAAGACATACCTACAGATTAGGAGGGGAACGATGAATGAATGTGTTAGTCGTGTGTGTGAGTCGGAGAGGGGGGAATCGATTGTAGGAAAGAGATGTGAAGACGTGATTTGAAGCTACCCTGGCTCTGTTGAACCTGCAAGCATTTTCTGTTATCGGCCATTATTACTCCACAGTAGCTCCTTCCCACCCCAAGACTGCAGAGCCCAACAGCTGTAGGCATTTCCAATCAGGAGGTATTGGTACCGTCAACCATAGATCGTGTAAAGTCCCTAATTATACCAGAATTGTTTCCAATTTTCCAAATGGAATCCTTGATTTCCCAAGTAGATTTCTTTCCCCACAACTCTTAGGGTTCCCTTTGAGGGGATCAAGAGGTACCTCCCTTTGTTGGGTCAAAGGTCAGTCTCTTCAGCTTCACACTGTCCACAGCAGCCCATACAGTGGAGAACGCGACTGCTTTCTCAAAGCACAGGCATTTCTTTTTTCTTTTTTAAAGATTTTATTTATTTAAGAGAGAGAAAGAGAGCATGATTAAGGGGAGGGTCAGAGGGAGAAGCAGACTCCCTGCCGAGCGGAGAGCCCAATGTGGAACTTTATCCCAGGACTCCAGGATCATGACCTAAGTCGAAGGTGGTCGCTCAACCAACTGAGCCACCAGGCGCCCCATTTCTGTGATATGAGTTTATCCTTATACAGTCTTAAGAGGAGAATGACAAGTATTATTTTACTCATTCTGTAAGTGAAAACGCGAAGGTTCAAAGATTAAACAATTTTTCCTGATTTTTCAGGTGTTTGGCTCCTGGCCCTTTCTTCCTTTCATGGGACCAAGAAGCCACCTACTGCCGTGAGTCCCCCCATCAGGTGAGAAGGGCGACGTGGGAGGGTCTGTGCTGAGTGAATAGTCTCCAACTAGAAAGAGAACCCAATGTAATGCTCTCTACCTTTCTGAGGAAATTTCCCTCTATTGATCTGCAGAATGACCCCAAACTATAGCCATATGTGTATCACTTAAAAGTTACAAAGATAGAATTCCTCAGAAAGAATTCATACCAGCAATGAGCAAATATGGTGTGAAAGTAAGCCTCCACTCCCAGAAACTCATCCTTCAAGAGAGAAAATAGAAAAAATAAAATATAATGAAAGGGGATGGCTGAATAACCATTTAAGGAACAAAATAAAGCTAACTCCTTAAATAAAATATATTTGAAAGGAAGCAAAGATTTACACATGGAAAATAAAACCATAAAATACTAGATTAAAATATAGGAGAATAATTTTACAGTTCTGGGTAGAGGAGGTTCTCTCTCTGCATGACAAATAGCCCAGAAGCAAATACTAATGGAGTGAGATTCTTCATCAAACCACTTTTCCTCTGATTCCCTGGCCATCAAATAATCTGGTCGTGATTCATCCTTCCACACAGTAATTGTGGTAAATCCTCATTCCGCATTTACTTATCATTGTGATAAACATTTTACATGAATTTGTTCACTTAAGTCTCGCGATAGCCTCACCAAAGAACACTATCACTGGGCTGACTGTCCCCCTCTGGACCCGGCAGTACAGAGAGGTTCACAGAGCAGGATCCCGCAGCCAGTGAGCTGCAGAGAAGACATGAAGGTCAGGTCTCCCTGGGACCCCGTTTCCTGCTCTCCTTGCCCAGGAGGATTTTGCCACGGCAGAAGGTCCTGAAAAGCTGTGCCGAATTCCTGATCCACTGTGAAGTTAGGCTTCTCATGGCCACTTAATAAGCCAGCATTTCCTTGATCATTTTCTCCAGCCCAACCAGCATGAACTCAACTTCCTGAAGCTTGATGAATACCGGGTGCACAGACCAAACCGAAGTCCCGAGGCACGGGGCTTGGAACAGGGAGACGTGTTGAGGGAAATGACTGTCTGGGCCAGCGTGGCCGTCTTGCCTCCCCTGCTGACAACTTTATATCCTCTTTTCTGTGATTTAACTGTGGATTGCTACTTCTGTAAGGGTAAAACACAGCGCGGATGACATACAGCCCAGATAGCAGAGGACTCGTCTGATATGCCAATAGCTTTTAGTGGAGTAGGTTTCCGGCATCAGGGGGGCATGATATCAGCTGAATGCTCCTCGAGCTGATCGTAACGTGACATTACACAGAGCACATGGACAAGATTGGTTATATATGTAGAATACAGTTAATGTGAGATTAAGCTCGAAGTTCAGTAAGTCTCCAAAAAAATCCACTCAAAGGAGAATTTGGCGAGCCCTCGAACCACCGTGATTCTGATGATTTCCCAGTGTTGACCTAAGTCCATTGAGAGATCTGAGTAATAATACTATGTTCTGCATCACGGTTGTTTGTCACAGCTTTCTGAAATCAATAAATAGAGCCCTGGCACATTTTCCTGGCAGAGGAATTGTTTTCAGTAAATTCTAGAAGGGCAGCTGCTGAGTGGTAAGGAGGAAGCCAGAACTACAGTGCTGGTGTTGACCTTAGACAAAGGTCGATTTTTATGCCCTGGTCCTGACCACAACAGATAATTGCTGTCCAAGTGGGGAGCTGATGAAGTTGTGGGAGAAGGGGTGATTTTGAAATAGCTGGGAAGTTCCTCAGATGTCTCAAAACTAAGTAAGTGTACCTTTTATTTTACTAAATATGCAACAGTTGGGATTCTTGGCTAGCAAGTATGTTAAAAGGTGGTGTGTGCTCTCTGTGGCTTTTCTGGGCCATCCGGTTTTCCGAAACGAAGCCTTCATGTTCTGTCTTCTGGAGCCGTCTACTTGCTGATGTTCACATCCGACTTCTTTCCAGCCGTTCCCCTTTCAGGCTTCACTTGCCACCCTGTCACCATCAGACTCCACATTTCTCTAGCGACCTCTCACAGTGTCTGATCACTTACCTCAGGTTCCACCATGGGACGCCCTCCTATTTCCAACCCTCATTGCACCTCAGTCCCTCTCGCTAATTTCTGGTCCACTTCAGATCCCCAAAATGTGGCCGTCCCCTCCTCAGCAACTCTATATTTGATCCTCTTCCCATCTCTCCACATGTTCTGCCTCTTCAGCCTCACTGTCCCCCAGGCTGGAACAGCACACTAGTGGACGGTCCTCTGGTCTGGGTCCCCAGACTCCCAGAGTCCCGCTGCCGTCCCCAGAGACGACACCAGCCAGACACTTCATCTATACCGTCCACCTGCTCTGCTTTTGGTTTCACAGCTCAGCTCAGCTTCACTTCCTGCCTGACCCATGGTCCTACTAGTTTATCAACACAACAACATTAAAAATTTGTTTTTATGTCTTTATTTATTTGACACAGATAGATCACAAGCAAGGAGAGCAGCAGAGGGAGAGGGAGAAGCCTAGGCGGGTTCAATCCCAGGACCCCAAGATCATGACCTGAGTTGAAGGCAGATGCTTTACCGAATGAGTCACCCAGGTGCCCCAACACCAGAGCATTTTTACCAGTAGTCTTCTCCCCAGACACCTTCTCTACCCCTGACTCCCATGTTACTGCGAGTGGTACTGCTTAAGCACCTTGTGGTATAGAATATAAAATGCCTTATTAGTCTTTTAAAATACCAGGTAGCAGACAATAGAGCCAAATACACATAGAAGTAGCTATAAAACAAACAAACAAACCTGGGGCTGTCCATTTGCATCTTCTGAGACAATTAAGAAGGAATTTTTGCTTTGATTTAATTTTGTTTTGTTTTACTTTCCTATTTTATCTTATTATGCAGGTACTAGGTCAACCCTACTCTACTGTGGGGCCATGATATCATCCTTTACAGTGTCCCCAATGCCAGGGAAAATCTCAGAAGCTATGGCTGATATGCAAGACCCCAGGGCCTGGGTATTTTAAGGTATAGTCTGAATTTGAAGACTCCTTCGCCAGGTCTTCCCATTCATGAGCTTGTCCATCTGTCTTTTTAGTTTTTATACAATTTGCTTTATTTTCCATTAGCAAATGTCTCTGGAGACACGAATACAAAATATTGAGAAGAAGGCAGCCTGGGGAGGATGTTATTGGTGGTAGATGTCATGGTAAGAACCGGTCATCTTTAGCCTGGAGTGAGAAGTCTGGGCTACCACAGGGGTCTGTCACTGCCCAGGACCCCAGGTGAGGAGCAGAGTTTTGGGGGAAAGCAGAGCAGGGCCAGCTGCAGACACAGATATAAGGGAGGTCTCCTTCATGTCTTCGGTTTATCTCAAAATAGCTCTGGGCATATTTATAAGGAAGGAAGTTTAGGGATACATGGGCATTTAGATTAGGTAAATTACCATGGAAATACCATATTTGATTGAAACTAAGAAAAAAGAAACATTAATTAAATTAAGATATCTTATAAATATTAAGAAACATAAATTCCAGAGATGTTAAATTTTTTTTTTAAGATTTTATTTATTTGAGAGGTAAAAAGAGATGGAGCAGGAGAGGAGGAGGAGGGTCAGAAGCAGAGGCAGAAGCAGACTCCCCACTGAACAGGGAGCCTAATGTGGGGCTTGATCCCAGTACTCTGAGATCAGGACCCCCACTGAAAGCAGATGCTTAACTGACTGAGCCACCCATGTACCTGTTAAATTGTTTCTAAGAAAAGTCAAGTCCAAGAAAAAGATATGTATGGTAAAAGCATTTCATCATTAAAAAAAGAAAGAAAGAAAGAAAGAAAGAAAGAAAGCAAGCTTACGCTAGAGAGAAACTTCTTTTTAACCCCCTACCACTTCAGGTGGGCAGCTAAGATGAGCAATACTGTACAAAATCTGTAATTCATGAAAGGTGGCATTCTTTGGTTGATACTACCAGTCAACAGAATCCTTCCTTCACCTGTGAATTTTGGGCAACTTTTAATCTTAAAATATAAGATAAATTGCTTGGTTTTTTGGTTTTCTGTTCTCTAGGGAGCACAAATGAAAGCATATCTGAAGATAACTCTGTTCTTAGGTTTTTGAAGAAATTTAGGTCTCGTAAAAATTAAGAGAGGAGACCTTTTCAGAAATGCCATCCATAGCCTACCGGTTAGCAGCGTGCTTCCCTCACCAGCTGTGACTCAACGGGCCCCTGGCCTGTCAGTGGGTACAGCCTCGGAAGGGTGCTCACGCTGTACCTCCTGACAAAGCCCGATTCACACCATATGGCGAGTTCCATGGTTTTAACTGATTTCTGAGCCAAGGTGATAGTAATTTCCCAGTGGGCCAGGTTAGAGTGAGTAGTGCCACAGATCAGGCGAACACACCAGCAGTCGGTGGCAGAGTCTGCTTCTAAATTAGAAACCGCCAAATGCACGAGAGTTTTCAAAGCTCTTTTCCTGACTGATGTGTCTGCATCTGATTTTCATGGTCCCTGATTTATAACAGCTCTCAGAAAATTCCTTCCAAATGCTTCTCGTGCTGAGTTGCAGATTCTTTGCTTGGTTCCCAGTATTGGTGGCCAAAGCTGAGAATGACCACCGAGGAAGCCGAGATTCCCCTCGGCCGGGCGGCTGTCATGCCCTGTAGAGCCCAGGAGTCTGATTTTTGAATCCTTTCCGGAGTCAAACCTTAGATTCTTTGAGAGAGAAGTCTGGGGAATTTTCTAGCTAGATAATGGTGAGGAGATTTTCTACGACTCTTTTCTCTCCTTGCCAGTCAAACATGGAAGACCCTCACTGGGACTAGAGGCATCTTCCCTTTCCAACCTCTTACCTCATGAGCAAGAGAATTGCGGCTGGGGAGATGATTTGCTTTGACAATACAGAGTAAGTGAAAAAAAATTATCTTTTTTTTTTCCTCTAAGTGTCACACGTCATAAAATTATAATCTTGTATCACTTTTTGTTTTGGTGCAGTAAACCCAAGAGATATGCTTTTATTGAAAATATAATCCATGAATACTTGATATCACATATAAGATTGAGATATTTTGTTTTATGACATTTTGCTGAGTTATGGCTTCCAAAACAATATACTTAAGTATATTATTTTTCCCCCAAATTCTGCTGGGTGAAAAAGAGGATTATAATGCAACATTCAATTCCATTTTTATACAAGTGTCCTTAATGTCCCTGATATGTGCCACAGCCATATTTATATTTGGAGACTGAAAATATAAATGAAACTGAATTCTTAAGAAGCTGCTTTGATCAAATTTTCATACTCTAAACTAGTAGTGATAAAGCAATACAGAAATTGCAAGACTGTTTCAACCTTCTCCTGTTTACTAATAAAAGCAGCATTTTTATGCAATCAAGCTTTTGTGTTCTGAGGTGAACATAATATAATGATTGCATTTGCATTTTCAAGTATTGATCATGGTAACATCTTTTGCAGCACACCTGTGAAATTTATACTTTGGAAAAATTGCTTTGCAACGTGAGGGGACTCCATTCCAGTTTAGTTGTCTGAGGGTGGCCCTATAGAGCAGTGGTTTAGAACACAGGCTTTGGGGTCAAGCAGACCTGGGATTAAATTTCAGATTTGTCACACCAGCTGTGTGAACCTTGATGCACAAATTCGTGTTTCTTAACATCAGTGTTCCCATCTGTGAAATGGAGTTGATAGGAATACCTACTTCTAGGATTGTTTCATGATAAAGGAGATAATGTATATAAAGCACTTAGCACAGAGACCTGCATTCAATAGTACTGCCGTTGGTTTGTGATACTTGTGCTGCTGATGGAATTTTCCCAACATGGCAAGTGAAACTGGTAGACCTGGTTGTCTCTGACTTGTGGGCAAAATGCTATGATACCTAAACCGATGGGGGAAACGGTCCATAGTTTGGAAGAGAAGCCAGGGAGGATGTTCTTTGCATATGTAGACTTGGATTTATTTGTTCTGCTCCATCAGAGCTAAAGTTTTTTCTTGTAAATGAAAAGGATGGAAGAGTCTCTCCCAGGATCTACAATGGCAAATAAGACTGAGGGTTATCGGGTTTTCCATCTCAAAGCCCATCTCAGGCCCTGCTCACCGTGGTCACTGGGGACCTGGGGTTTATTTAAACTATACCATCTTTAACAATACTTTATTGTCCAATAGGCACTTTTTTCTATTTTCAGAAACTGCCTAAATTGTTCTTACTTCAGCAAATCTAGTCTCATCTGGGAGGACCAGGTTCTTTGGTGATTTTGATCCACATTTTTCCTCATGTATCAGGAGAGTCAAAGTTCTTTATTCCAGGGATTCTTAATCTTGGGGGTGTCATCAACTACTTTGAAAATTTGATGAAGTTTAAGTGCTCGTTCCCCAGAAGAAATGCAAACAGAGAACCATAAACATAATTTTTGTGTAATTGTGGGGCTCCGATGTTCTCCTAAAGCCCACATGTGGGACTTTGGGTTAAGAGCCTTTGATATAGTTATTTTCTAACTTCAGGTATCAAGAAGGTTCAATGCATGACTTTGAGTCTGTTGGCTTCTGGGAATCACCATAACCTTCAAAGTAGAGTGGGCATCTTGGCTAAAAATGGCACATCAGAGCCATGATTTTTGACTCTAGAACTGACACAAGACTAAAGGGGAAACAGAAAGTAATAGACAATTATGTGACTGATCAGAGCCTGGAAGGGACTAAGGTGAGCATGGTAAAATAATTGGTCCATGGATACAGACCAGCAATAAGAAGAGAGATTATGTACTCTTTAAAGGGTGGATGGCTGATGCTTGAACCCAAGATTGGGGGTAAAGTTTGTGTCTCAGTTGAGGAGTTAATTATATTTAAGGTAGAGGACTCTGTGAAAGCATAAGTTGTTTTTCTAAGATATTTTATTGGATTAATTAATATCACAAGAAAAAAATAGCACAAAAGCTTTGAGAAAGAGATTGAAATTCTTCATAGGGAATCTTGGGACATGAGCTCTGAGGCTGAATAGCTGTTTGAGCTTATAGAATGGAAGAGACAGAGAAAAACAGCAGCAGAGTATTTTTATGTATTCTTTTGAATATGTGTTCTAGTGGGAAAGAGAGCAATTCTAATAATTTCCGGGTTGACTTTTTTAAGATAGGTCTTCATTTCTTGAGATACAAGGGAAATTGTTCAAAGGACAGCTCTTTGAGAAATGCAGAAAATAAATCTGGAGTCTGCTGAGTAAGAGGGATTCCTTTTCCTTGTGAAACTAGAGATATTACCTCCTAATTTATATTTTTGAATTGAAAAATTATTGCTGCCTCTTCTTTGTGAAATATTTCCTAATCATGTCTCTTAGGGTACTGTTTTAAATGGTATCACTTCAGATATTCAAGGTTGTGGAGTAGGAATATGTTATCGATGTGAGTACCATTTTTTCTTTTTAAAATTTAATTTAATTATTAAAATTTATATTATGTTATGTTAGTCACCATACAGTACATCATTAGTTTCTGATATAATGTTCCATGAATACATTTTTTTCCTGCCTTAAATTGATCTAAAATTGCCTAAGGAGATGGGCTCATGGGATTCTGCCAGGAAAGGTGAAAATACCGTCTGACTGGGCTACAGTGTCACGTCCTGTGGTCCTGATGCATGCCTTGCTGTCTCCCTCCCTTAGTCAGCCTGGGGGAGGCCTCAGATCACCACGCAGGAGGTCTATACCCTCAGGAGTGGTGTCAGCCACTTACCATTGGGCCCCGTGAGCCATTTTTGCAAGACTGGGGTTCTGGTCTTCCCAGATGGCATTCAAGTTCAGACACATGCAGATGTTCCATATAGAGATCTTCATGGAAACTGTATAGACCCCCAAATGCATTTACTTCTCTAAAGTTCTTTTTTCTGAACAGTATACCTAAATTCCACCTACAGCTCTTTCAGAGAAAGAAAAGCAGCCACTTGCAAAGACCCACTGTTTTTACAACTATACTAAAGCTCACAGAACAATAGCTCATAGAATTTCCACAGCAAACCTCCAGGTAGCAGTTCGGAAGACCCTTGGGTTCCATATTTTAATTTTATCACAGTGGACTTCTTAAAATTTCTTTTATTTTTAGACCAAATAGAGATATTTTGTGCTGTTTCCAGCCCATGCTGATGTAGCATTTTTGAAAGCTTGAAAATCCAAGTGCTATGGGAGACCTGAGATTCATTTCTCCCCCTTAGGGAAAAGCTTCATCATCGCTCTTGCCCAGGCCTTGAGTTCCCAACCCTTTATGACTACCAAAGCTGCATCTCTTCATCGTGCGTACCCTGGAAAGGAGGCGGGAGAAAGGAAAATGATGAGGTCACCATGTCAAGAACATGCAATAAATAGAAGGTATTGAATGCTGAACCTAGCAGGCACTGGAGTAAGCTCTCGTGGTGAAGCAGTGAACAAAGCAAAGATCCTTACCACGTGCTTTACATGGGAGTGAGCGAAAATATGCAACAATAAATGTAATAAATAATTACACTCTGTAAAATGTTTAAAAGATCTTATGGAGGGTGGAAATAGGAAAACAAAGAAATTTGGGGTGATAAAGGAATGGATTGCAATTTCAAATAAGATGGAGAGAGTGGGTGGTTGGCTCAGTGGGTTAAGCCTCTGCCTTCAGCTCAGGTCATGATCTCAGGGTCCTGGGATCGAGTCCCACATCTGGCTCTCTCCTCAGCTGGGAGTCTGCTTCTCCCTCTCTCTCTCTCTGCCTGTCTTTCTGCCTACTTGTGATCTCTCTCTCTGTGTCAAATAAATAAATAACAACTTAAAAAAAAAAAGATGGAGAGAGTGGGTTTCATTGAGAGGGTGATATTTGAGCTAAATATTGAAGGAGATCAAGGAGTTAGCTTTGGAGTGTGTGGAGAGAATCACTCCAGGTATAGGGAGCAGCTCATACAAAGACCCTCAGGCATGTTCAAGAAACAAGGAGGTCAGTATGGCTGGACTTGAATGAGCAAGGATGATGTAGTGAAAGAGGTCCCAGAGATTACTTGGAAGGGTCAATCCCTGAAAAAATCATTTGCTGCTATCAGACTAAGGCCTTATGCGGATTAGCCCAAAGCTGGATTTTTAAACCGGTTACTGGCAAGAGCGATCAGAAAAATACCACAATCCCACCCTTGGCTTATGTGTCTCAGAACCTGCCCTTGATAAGCCCCCAAACCACATTGGTATTCATCTGGGAAAGGCAGAATGGATGCTGGAACTCAACCAGAATTTCTTCCACTGTTTAAGGGAAAGGTTCCCTGAGTAATCTCTTAAATTTGAGTCCTATTCTTGGCCAAACAGCTTCTTGTGTTTTGCTATTATACCACTGGCAGTCATCCAAGATTTCTCAACCACAGAAACTGGAAGAAAAGGAAAAGGGCACAGATGAGGTGTGTGATTGAGGAGGTAGACAAGGAAGAACTCACTGCTAGTAGAAAGCTGTTTCTGAGAAAGATGTTGACCCTGGAAGCCTATGGGGGGGGTGGGGGGCTCTGCCCACCTGGCTTAAGGGAGACTCTGCAGGGATGGCTCCAACCCAGCTCTATGAGCTCTCCAAATTCTTCCCAGCATTTATCTTCTTGTGACCTGAGACTTGAAGGTGGTGGTTCAGGGGAATTCTAGAAGCCAACATAATTCTTGCTGGCCTCCTGTTGCTTCTACATTTGTTGGTTTCCTTTAAATCTCAGCTAAAATGAACAGACTCATAACACATGAGAGTTTAAGGGATGATCTAATGCTAATCCAATACCCTTAGATTTCAAATGGGAAAGGCAGTGACTTGCCCAAATGTTCACTTTTGGGGACTCATGTTGCCCTCTCTTAATCCAGTATTGTGTCTACAGTAATGCAAAACTAGCTGTTATTCTATTTCTTAAAAGTTGTCTATTACTTTAGATTTTTCTGAACCCTGATTATAAATGTCAAGAATCATGTTAAAGTTATTTAGATGATGGCAGATGACTCCTATAGACAGAAGGGATTATCTAACACTCAAGTCATCCAGGTTGATTGGGTGGTTATTATCTACTTAAAAGTCAGACAGAGTACATGAGAAAGTGTGTGGTACATACACCATTAAGAACATCTACCCCCAGGAATGAAAATAAATACGGGTGAAATTCTGCCTTAAGTGACATCATACTAGAAATGCACACCACATTTTGAGATGGAAAACTTGGGTTTTAGGTGTCATGTCTACTATTTCTGTAGGACTTTGAGCCAAAGTACTTTCTCTCTCTGAACTACAACATACTCATCTGTAAATAGGGACAGTGGGAAAAAGTTCAGAGTTTTTGTGACAATTAAGTAGTTGTGAAAGCCCTTTGTAACCTTCAAAGCTCATCACAAATGAAAGATACTATTATTTCCAAGTGTAGACTGATGGCTCATTGCTCTGGTGGAGGTAACGTGATAGGGTTCTCCTTGACGTAGGTTGGAGACAAGTAAATTATTGTGAAGAGTTTATTATTGCCACCTCTGCATCTGATCACACAGTGTACAAAGCAGTCCTTGTGATGGAGACTTTGAGGGTGATAAGTTTCTCTGTATGGCTTGCAATGCCCTCTCTGAGAGCTGTTATGAAGTGGCCCTACCTGTCTAATTCTAACAACCATTAGTAAAACCTGGATGGAGACTCAAATCAAGACGGGATGGTGAAGAAGGAGCAGAACTTGTGTCCATAAGCCAGAACACATGCTGAGCATTGGGGGGGAGATTGGTGGGAGTTCTGGCCAACAGCAAAGGCTCATTTGATTGGGTCAAAGGGCCTGCTGTCTCGCAACTAAAAGGCTTGGCCACCATTTTTAAAGGATTTATTATGTATTTGATAGAGAGAGAGAGAGGAAGAGAGAGAACACAAACATGGAGGGGCACAGAAGGAGGGAGAAGGAGACTCCCTCCTGAGTGCGGAGCCCAATGTGGGGCCAGGTCTTAGGACACACAAGATCATGACCTGAGCTGAAACCAAGAATCAGGTGCTTAACTGACTGAGGCACCCAGGTCCCTTTTGGCCACCATTTTTTTAGAAGCCTGGAAGCTGATGCCTCAGAACACTTTCTTTATTCTTGCAGGTAAACTGTCTAGTGGTTAAGAGTGTAGGCTCTGGAATCAGATTGCTTAGATTCTCATCCCGATTCTAGTCATTGTTAGTGGTAGGACTTTGTGCAAGTTACTAAATACTTCCAAGACTTAGTTTTCTTATCTGTAAAATGGGAATAATAATAATCCTGAGGCATATTTTGAGGATTAACTGAAGTAATTCCTTAGAGGGGCTTAGGCCAGTACCTGGCATGTAGCAAGTAAACTGTCAATGCCCCTTCTAAATCCATTCAAGTAGGTTTCTTTGTCTACCTAAACAACAGAGATGAGTACCATATACTTTAAAGCCATAAGCATTATTCCTTTTTGTATTTGAACATTTAGTGTTATAATAAAGATTAGCCCTAAGGTTCAATTTTTAAATCTCTCCTTTAACAGAAAAAGAAAAAATAATTAATAAGAAGAGTACTCTTAAAAAAAAAAAAAACAGATTAAGTTAGCTCAGCATGGCTTTTTCCTAAATCAACACTTGATCGAGTAATGAGTGCCATCATTTGCTTCTGTTTTACCTTCTGTTATTGTTAGTTGTGAAGGCTCAGTTTGGAGAATATAGAGTTTCATTTCTGAGAATTTTTTGATGGGCCAAACCATCTCTCCCACTAACCCTCCTAAGGGCCCCAGAAGTCTGATCAGAGAGAACTGCAGCGTAAGAGACTTTCCAGGAGAAGGGTACTGTGTATCATTCAAGAAAACCAACAGCAGCCTCAGTTAGAGGGATTTATAACAAGGGTCAACCCCAGGGCTGGGCGTGCTGTGTCCTGGGGTTTCAGTCCCTCCAGGGCTAAGATTTCTGGAGGTGAAGAGGCAAAATCTCTCCCTTCCACCCTCGAAGGGCTCTCCCCCCGTGAACCAGATGTATATAATCTGCAAACCTTCCCCATATACAGTGGGCTGCTCCTCCCGTGCCAGAACTTTCTGTGTGGCAAAAATCAGCCAAAAATGCCTGGTGCATTTTCATCCTCATCAGCATCTTGGTGACTAGAGACCTGGATTTGGGATTACACTAGCTAGTAAAATATTATCTTCAGAGTCTCATTTTTAAAGAATGGGAAGATCTTATCTACATCCTCCAATCAACTCATTCGAATAAAAGAAGCAATAAAAGATAGCTGCTTTCTCTAAGTTGGCTAACTGAGATGGTTTTTTCACTTCGTAGAAAAAGACGGAATAAGAAAATGAAAATAAATTGGAATTTCCAAGAAAAGAAAGAAAGAAGCGGTGGACCTTTAGGAATCTTGGATAATAGGGGTGCAAGGAAACCCCCATGAGAATCTAAGGGCCTCGTATTAGCCCAGTGCATTCCCTGGGGGCCACCCTCTCCCCTTTTGTTGAACCATAGTAAGCTCTGCTCTGGGGAGTAATTGTCATCATTGTCCTTCCTTATGGAGCTAGTGACTCGGAGAGGCTGCTTGCCGTCAAGAATTACAAAACATGACTCTACTCAAATTCTGGGTAAGCAGAAGCAAAGAGGGACTTAAAAGGCACACCAGCAGCCTTTTCCAAAGGGGAACCATGACCACGGCAGTTCTCACCCCTCACCTATGAGCACTGGTGGGAAAGTATGGAAGTCATCCTGCATACCTTCTAACACGCCACTCTGTCACACTTCTCTCTATTACGCAATGCTCTTAAGTACCTGAGGTTTCTGTTGTGAGGCCAAAACAGTCATCCCCTCTTGATTTTGTAACTCCTTAAACTAATGTCACAAAGAAGCTTCTAATGAATTCATGATTAAGTTCTTTTTTTCTTCAAGGCCCAAGTTTGTTTAATTTGGTGTTGCTTCTCTTTGAACGGATCACTTTCTAAAGCCTTTGGTCTCCCAACTTTCATTTTTCTTCGGAGCATGCATTGTCCAACCCACAGAAAACTAGAGATGGAAGAAGGTTCCAGGAGCACAGAGCAATATTTGGGGAACAGGACTTCCCAACTTCTCCTCTAACCAACAGCTATTCCAGCCTCCATGCCATCACCGAACAAGACTTTCGTTGTAAGAGTTGTAATCAGTTCTAGCTTTGGTCATCCCGTAGATCCCTGGCTTTGTCTAGAGGTTTTTTTGTTCTGTTTTTGTTTGCTTGTTTGTTTTTTCCAATAATTTACTTATCTGAGAGAAGGAGAGAGAATGAACAGGTACTCACTTGTGTGAGCAGGAAAGGGGAGAGGCAGAGGGGAAGGGGAGAGAATCTGAAGCCCCACGTGGGGCTTGATCCCAGGGCAGGGAGATCCTGTCCTGAGCTAAAACCAAGGGTCAGATGCTTAAATGACTGAACCCCCCAGGTTCCCCCCATACATAATTTTTTGTCATTCTCTTAAAACTCGAGTTGCAGAAATCACACCTTCACTACCCCTGAATTGGAGCATGTAGGTGTGTTCTGAGTTGCAACTTCTGATGGCCCCATCCTGAAGAGCACATGCACCAGCCACAAGGAGGGGAGAAACAGCTATTGGTTGAGTACGTTATTGCTAGTATTATTCTATATAAAATGAATGACTAATATTGTTTTTGAAGCTTACTTGCCCTTGGCACCATGCTAAATGCTTTTATTACAAGTTTGAAGTCATTTAATCCTTGATGAGGCTTTTGCCGAAACCTTATAAGAAGGGCAGATGCAGTTTTATTTTTCCTACTTTTATAAACAGGGAAAATTATTTTCAAAGTATTTAAGAAACTTGTACGAGGTCCCTCAGGTAGTATGTGGTGGCTCCAATGTAACCCACACTTTTTATACCCAAACTTATAATCACTATCAGCCTCAGTTCATTCAGTGAGGCAGAAGCCACTCTAGGTCATCTGAGCAGGAGGAGACCTAACACAGGGAATCAGAGGCTTATACAATTATGGGCAGGACTCGGGAATCAAAGGTCAAGAAGGCTACTGTGATTTTCAGAACATCTAGATGGGCCAGAATTGCAGGAAAGTCACTGCTTTTGTGATATCAGCTTCCTGCAGCACAAGACGGTTGATTCTTCAGAGGACGCTTGACGGTGCCAGCCAAGCTCTGTGTGTTCTGCCTGCTAATGCCAGGGCACTGGCCATTTCCAGAGAATGGTCTTTCCTTTTCTTTTACCCTCTAAATCTCATGGGAGTGCCTCTCACCTTCAGAATCTAATCTGACACCCTGCGAAACAAAGAATTCTGGAGAATTTTATTCCCAGGTTTCTTCCCTGGGGTGGCGGGGGGAGTCTGGAAGGACCTGGGGATGGTGCCGCATTGACCACAGTCTGTTCTTGTCACTGCTTTCTACAGCTTTCCACTGAAGCACACTTTTCTGTGGTAGTGGACAGTACCCATTCCTCTGGCACATGGTCACTGAACTTCTACAGGGGAGAGACCCAGGGGTCTGAGGGTTTCCAGAGCTGCTATTCCTGGCCTCATGTGCTCATCACACCAACTACTGATCTTATTTAGATGACTGAAAGCTTTTTTTGCTGTATCATCTTATACTGTAGAACTTCTTTTGTTTAGTAAAAGACACCAATTCTCACCAGATGGTAAGCATTGTAATTACTGCCATCACTGTTTATTCTCTCTCCCCCTCTGTTTATCTATTACTTGTTTATCTTGCATGATTTTCACGCATAGTAGAGGAGTAAATAGGAATGTGTCTCCTGGTAGGGTTTTTGGTGTTAGTGCCTGAGATCATTTAATGGTTCACTATTTACAGTTAAATCAGGGGGTGTGACATCTCCATTAGGCCCTTCATCTGGTACAAGCATCATGCCCACAGGCCTTCAGGGTCCTGAATTCTGGAAGACCAGCCAAGCCATACACTTGACTGGTAGAGCTAGGGCATGAGTAACAGAAGAAGGAACATTGAGGAAGAGAATAGGGAATCAGGTATATGAGATGTAGAAGGGAAAGAAGAAGGGAGAAAAAGGGAATCAGGTATATGAGATGTAGAAGGGAAAGAAGAAGGGAGAAAAAGAAAAGAACCAAATGTCATGAGACATATGGGTGCAGTCATACCACCAACTGGCTTTAAGTGGACCAGAAAAATGGAAGTGATAAATTCTGTCCCTTAGAGTATCTCCGCTCTGTCCCTTTCTCCTCCCCCAATGCCACCATTCATCATCTCCGTCTTAGATTATCAGGATCGTCCCCTTATTTGTTTCCATGTCTCCAGCCCCACTCCCACCAGTGCAGTCTCCTTAGGAGACTTAATGTTTTTAATGGGGGAAAATCTGATAAGTTTCACTTTTGAAAGGCATGTATAAAGTTGCTTCTAAAGGGAGAAAATGGAGGTCCGGAGAAGTTTTGTAATCTTTGTGACGTTTCCCAGTAGGTACAACCTCATGAACGTTATTGAGTATGCTGACAGCAGTTGTCTGTTAATTCACTGATCCTTGCTACCTGTCAGGTAAAAGAATGGCAGAGTTCTCTAATCTTTGAGTCCTATTGATTGGGCTAAAATTTATTGGAGGTACTTAGTGGCCTGGTCAGTCTTTAAAATTCAGAAAATAAAAAATAATCTGATTCAATGAAAAGGATGTTTCCCCCCTACTCTGAGAAATTAGCATCTTTTCTTTGTTCTAGTTTTCCAGGAAGTTTCACAACAGATTCCAGCCCTGGGCCAGTTTATGGCTCTCTTGGTACATAATTGATTTAAAGTGGCAGATAGTTCATGCTCAAAAATTCTTCCTCTCTAGGCAAAGAGTTAATAAGGATCCATCCTTTCTGTCTGAATTCCGATAAAATTCATTCCATATGTGGTAAAAATGAAAAGACACAGAAAAATAACACAATGTTATTTCTTACCAAATTCACAAAATGAGATAGATAGATTATAAGTAGATAGATAGATAGATAGAATAGATAGATAAATAGACATCTCAATCCCCAAAGATCCCTATCTATTTATAGATAGACTTGCTACCTAATTGGTATATCCAGTCTAATTTTTCCCCTCTGTATTCAATGACATCTTTTTTCCCCCCAGTAGAAGTAACCAATATAGGAAATGGTTCTTAAGGTGAATTTTTAAGGAGAGCTTTTACTCACCTTATTTTCCATGTTATTTTCCATCTGTAGATAAATGTGAATGGGTTACTTTAAATGAAGTTCCAAATTATTTCAAGGTATATTACTGTCAAATGACTTGTTTTCACACAGCAATCATGAGTTAGTGCCTCTTCCATCTGAGCACCGGTGGGTACATCTTTCTCTTTCTAGAAGCGATTGTTAATATATAATAACAGCCCCATCTACTCTTCTAATGAAGTTATCAGTCACTTCATCAGGTGCTGTGGGAGAAAGGTAAAATTAAAGTTGGGTTTGTCTGCCCAGCAGTAGAATGGGTTCCAGAAATGAATTGGACTATAACTCTTCAAAGAGTCATGACATCATAGGGACCACTAAGTAAGAGATTTTTGTCAAATTAGTCTATAGCATCGAAACAATTTGTATTTTGAGGGCTCGCCGGTTTGTGTTGTTCTGCAAAGGACTCCTCCATGAGCTACTTGATATGAGGAATGACAGAGGAATAGCGCTGGGACTCTGACTACATGAAGTCCAGAGGGCTGACTTCCTGGCCCAACAGTAGGAGTGAAATAAATCCCCCAATTCTGAGGAAACGTTTTGGATTTCAATGTTCATGTTAGGATTATCATTTTGGATGTAAAAACAGATTCCCTCTCATTTCGGTTTTTTCTTCTGCAGAGTTTCCTTTCACATTTCCATCATATATTTGTCAAAATGGCATCAGATTTGGAAAGAAATGAAGACACCAGGGGAAGGTGGGTGGGGAAAGGGTGGTGGAGTCAATGAATGGAAGCCCCACTTGAGATACTCTTGAAATCAGGGTCCCGGAAGGAATCGATAGGAAATAGAGGGATAGGAGGCTTGAAATGGAAATTATGGAGAGGTTGCAGATGCCTGTAATGACAAAGACTGTGACCCTGGGAGTGAGGAACTGAGATAGGATATAGGCCAAGGTTATTGGAGATAAAGGCCCAGAATATCACAGGTATTGTCCCTCTGAATCACTGCAAGTTAAGACCGAGGCAGTGTGAGGGGTGACAACCAGCCTGGCACTAACATCTCTGAGGAAAGAATGGGATGACTACGTGTTGGCAGGTGACTGGAACCAGTAAGGATTCTATTTGGTGTGTCTGATGGCAAGAGCCCCAAAGGAGCCTGGGACTTAAAGGCAGGTAAGAGGGTCAGGCCTTCTGTAAGGAAATGAGGAGTGAGAAGGCTACTTATGGCAGCTCTAGGTCCATTTGGAGGTGGAGTGTAAGAAAAATGACTGCCACTTGTTAAGGCTGCAGGGGAGGCGGTGCCTATGGGGTGTGGCCCGGTTTCAGTTAGAAGAAGAAAGGAGAAGGACCAATAGGAAGAGAGGTTAAGGATGAAGAGGGTTTGTGTTCTGGAGAAGGCAGTGGAGGGGTGTAGGAAGAGATGGGGGGGGAGCCCAACTGGGGAATACAGGGAGGTAGAGAGGCTGGGCATGGCGTTACCCCCCCCCCCCCTCATAGAGTGTCCGTTGACTGACTCATTCACGTCAGCGGAACAGCTGTGCTGGGCCAACAGTTCAGAGCCCAGGGCCCCATGGAGTTGACAGCTCACCTTTTGTACTCTCAGAAATCTTAGTGTACTTCTGCTGGTTGCCCTGACATGGGATCTTGGGATCCGTCTGGAGCTGAGGGATCAGAAGGGTGCCCGGACCCAGAAGGTGGCTGGCCCAGGGCAGCCCGTCCCAGCAGGTTCACTTCTGCTCCCTCAGAGGAGTCAGTAAACCTTCCTGAACCCTCATGGTGTTCCTGTATGACGCAGGGGTCAGATTACCGCAGGTCCCTGCCTCCGTTCTCCCACTGAGACCGACAAATACGCGATTGTAATCTAATGGGATCCGGGAGAAATGAAGAGTTTTGTTTAATTTAGTAATTTAGGTCAGAGTTTTTTGTGTGTGGGTCTTACATACAAACAGAGCATCCATATAGGATTCTTTCAAAGGCAATTGGTATGTGGAACGGAAGCTCAGTGGGAAACACAGCGTAGAAATGTAGTTTTGTAAATTTGGAAGGCTTATGTGGGGGTGTCCAACAAATGATGCATAACAGCCCTTTTCTTCACATGAGTTCTGGATCAAAAAATACAAGGGAAGGGAACAGGGCTCGCATCTGCAGAGAAGGAGACTTTGCAATGCTGAATGCCAGCATTAGAGGGAATTACCCATTTGGTGACAGGTGAACTCTCAGGGACCACCCCTGCTAGGTCAGGGCCTTGGCCATGAATCTTACGTGCTTGGGAACACAGTGCTGAGACAAAAGGGATGTGTTGAGCTAAGCATACTCAGTTTCTTCTTCCCAAATCTATCGATTTAATAACTGACTTGACCTACCAAAGGGTCAGAGAAGAGGAAAAGGGACCAGGAGTGTTTCACTTGTGGGGATATTTTCACAGGGAAGGAATCGTCCGGAGTGGGGAAGAAGCATCTTCCCTGCCCCTGGCCCCTTAATGAAATCAGACAAAGTGAGGGCACAGACAGTAAGGAGAAGACACTGGGGCAGGGACTCTGGGGCCTTAGAAACCAGGAAAGGGTGAATCGCGATTGCGAGAGAAAGACTCATTTATGCGACTAAACCTGACTCTGTCTGTCACTCCAAGAGTTCCTTGAACTCAATGATTGTATTTTGTTGTTGTTGTTGTATGTTAATAAAAGTTTGCCTGTATGACTCTCAGTGTTTTCAAAGTGTTTCTTATACATTTTTTTTTAAGTAAACCTCTTAAAACCATAAGATAAATGGTGTTTCACTGCTATCTTGTAGGGGAGGCCACTGACATCCAGAGAACATGAATAACTTAATTGCAATCACTCAGCTAGTCAGGAGAAATCTCAGGCCTGAATCCTGGATTCTGACAACACGCCCACAGACAGCACTCCCTCTAGGTACATCGCTGGAAAAAATATATGGGGATTATCTCTTTTAAGTCTGTGATTGTTTAATAGAAGGATGACTGCAATGATCGTTGGCTATTAGTTATGGCACCTGGATACTAATAGGACGATTAGAAAGAAAACACAAGAGCTTCTATTCTTTATAAGAGTGAAATAATTGTAATATATTATCTGTATGTTGGACATCAGATAGGTATTCCTCTGTGACATAATTGGGTTCTTTTGGGCTCTTCAGTATAGGAGGAAATTCAAAGCTGAGGCAAGTTATAGAACATCTGAGAAAACACCTATTTAGCATCAATGCTAAAGTTGTGGTTCATATGGCAGTTTCAACCTAATAACTTAAAAATAGCATTTAACATAAAAAAGTTGAACCTCAAGGTTTTTATCCCCTCCCAAAAGTGTACTTGTTCCCAGTCTGTAGCAGGACTCCCTCCAACATTCCCTAGGCCTTAATTAAATAAGAGCAGGAGAGAGCACTGGGCTTGGGTTCAGGATAAATATCCCCAGCTTGAACAGGAGATGTTGCTTTAATGACTTGGAATACATCCAGAAGGCTCCGAGTGGCTAGCAGGCAAAGCTGACAGCTACTGGATCTCACAGCAATAACATTCTAACCAATTAAAAGCTGAGCTAGAAATAATGGTTTGTCACTGAGTGGTGTTTCAGAAACCAATTGGTCCAGATTAACCAGAGGATTAACTTTTCTAACTGAATTTAAAGGTCACGGGAAGCTGACTTTAATGAAAAGAAAGAGAAAAAGCATTCAATTAGAAGGGGGAAACTTACATATAGAAATTAGGTTAATAGATCTTGCTGTATTATTTATAGGTAAGTAACCAAACTGCTGTCTTCTTTTATGGCAGAAGTTCATAGTCAAGGACAAATATGTTCATTATAAAAAAGAAAGTTAAATGAGAAATCAAGTATTTCTAAGGGATTCCTCTATCAGAAAGAGCACACAGGGGCTTCCAACTTCCCCAAGTGTGTTCGTTTTTAGAAAGGATTCTTGGTAGGTAAATCCAACCTACTTTTGACTGATACTTAACTCTGATGGGACCGAAATCCAGTTAATGATTTTACCATCTGCCTTGTGGGGACCCAAGGTCATCAGATGGCGGTTATGTGGGTAAGACCACAGCAATGGCCCATCTTTATCAGAGCAAGGGAGAGGTGTGCAGAGGGAAGGCTCTGGTGCGACTTGCAAAACTTTTCAACCAGTGGATGATGTCTTGGTCCTCCAAGAGACAGCTCTTCCTGTAGTAACCCACTCCAACAGCATCCACCCCCTGTTGGACCTGTCCACTCCTTACACACAAAATAGAAGTGGTTTACTATGGGTGGAGGAGTCTTGGGATAGACCATCCATGAGTTCCTGGTAAGCACTTCTGTGTTAACATGATCCCTGGTTTAGAGTTATTTCTTGTACCTAGGACATAGGAATTTTAATAATCACTTATGGAGAAAAGGTTGGATGAGGGGGAGTTGAAGGGAAAGAAAGAGGAAGGAAAGTTGATCTGAGGGAAGCAAGATGTTGTTGCTGACTAGAAAGGATCAGAAGGGCCAAAACCAGTTCGGTTCTGTCATATGTGTAGAAGTTAAGCGAACTGGATTTTGATGTGGAACTTTTGCTCCCTCTCTGTGATACATATCAGCAGCCCTTAAAAGGCACCAATCCTACCCGAGCCAGGCAGGGACTGGCATTTTAGGCAGGATCTGAATTCTTACAATAGATCTATTTATAGACATATGAGACGCAGCCAATTTTCTAGACACTCTCCTCTGGTCAGTGGGTCTAATGTTCAGTCCAGCTGGACTATCCTTCTGAATAAGGTTGAGCCCTCATTAGAAGTTCCTCAGGGAGAGAATCCAGATCTTATGCCTATATTCAGGGATAATTTTTCCACTGGTGTGCTCTGGTTTGACTCTACTGACTATTAAGAGATTAAAATGTTTTTGTGGAAAATGGCTGCTGCCATTAGCACCCCACCTCATAATGCTCCCCACATTGGCTGCCCTCGCCTCTCCTTCACTGTCCCAGCAGCTAAAGGCCTGGGCCAGAAGGGGAGCTCCAGGACTCTGAACAACTCACCACTGCAACCAGTGCTCACTTTTAAGGGTTGGGTAGAAGAATTCAGATATTCCTTCTGCCTGGCTCTGTGCTCTACCCTTAGCAGGTACTAATGTTTCTTATGTGTGTCTTCCCCGTCGTTTCGGTTTAGAGAGGTTCCCACATCAACTCCTCTTGACTCAGATACACTCAAGTAAATTATCTGCTCCTGAAGCCGTGAAGCCATTGGCCAACATCCTTCACCTATAAACACCAAGGCTGGACCTGTATATCCAAAGCGAAGCTTAGAGGTTACCGTGGCCACGTGAAGGTGGTCAAACTAGTTCTATTCACATAAAATATATTTTACTCACTGAATTAAAATGGACCATGTAGGGGCAATGAATTAACCAAATAGTCAACAACTTCCCTTCCTTCTAGGCATAACCTTATTGCTAGCATTTCATAGCAAGAAACACGAGCATTTCAATCGTTCTGAGCTTTAGTCAAGGTCCTTTGTTGTAGTTCATTTTTCTAAGCTCTCAGTTTAAGTTTCCTCTCCTTTTAAATCAGTTTTACTCAAGCCGTAAGAAATAGCTGTGACCAAATGGACAAATATCCATATTTTGCACCTGCTAAAAGGTTCTTGTCTTTCTAGTAACATTTCATCTCAAACAACAGTCATCCCTCCCGTGGAGGGGCAGCACGCAGCTGAGCAGAGCAGCGTCTCTTGCGAGACCCGGCTAAGCCACAGCTGATAGGTTTTGTGAAAAGTGCGGTCAGCGAATGCTGCTGGAATTCCTCCTCCGAGCCATGTACTCTTCTGAGTTGCAGGGACTCGGCAATGAACAAAACCAAGTCCCTTCCCTGCAGGGCCTTCGAATAACCCTAAACACCCATGCTGTTTGCGGGCAACGGATCAGAAATTTCTGAAATGTTTTGATGCTCTTAAAAAAGATTCAGCTGAATTATTTTTTATCTTCCTTTTCATTCATTCTAGTGGCCGCACTTCTCCCATATTATATCCTGCCTGGAGATGAGCAAACCTAAAAAGAAGGAAAAAAATCTCAGCTGCTTCTGGTTAGAGTTACCATTTGTTTATGCTCTGGATCATTAATCAATGTAATCCTAATCAACTACTTCCCTATACATTGTCCACGAAGGGAGCACCTTTAGTTAAAGATGTAGTGATCGGTAGGATGTCTCGATCCCCGAGTCCTCCCTCCATTGCACTGGGGCAGCCCTCGTGCTGGTACCTCAGTGAGGAAAGTTCTTCCCTGCTCATCTCCACCTGGGCAAGTTTAGTCTTCCTGGTCATTTTCAGACTCATTGGTGTATTCTGTCCCACGGTATGTGGGATAGCCTTTAAAAATGAGGACGTTAAAGCCATGCAAAAAGTCGTCCCTCCTTTCAAATTCTTGCTTAAACAATGCCCACTCCAGGATTCCCTCCTGGAGTCTCTAGCATGGAGCTCATCTCTCTCTCTCCTCTCTTCCATGGCCCGTTCTTTAGGAAGTGCCCGCAGTCTATCTTCAATTAGGGCTCTTTGTGTGTGCCTCTGCCTTCTTCTAAAGCGCGAGCTTCTAGAGGACTAAGGCTGTATTTTAATCATGTTTGTATTTCCCAGAGTACCTAGCGCAGTGAGTTACACAGAGTAGTCACTTAATAAATGCTTATTGAATTGAATAGAATAAAATAATTTACTGTCAGTGCGATCCTTTATCACCGCCTTGAAAAGACGGAGAGAGAGAAAATTGGGTTAAGCTGAACCGTACTCATTTTTGCAATATACTACCCCAGACATAAAGATTGTTCAATATATTTGTTTCAACTTTCTTATGGAATATTCCTTCAATTCACAGATATACTGTATATTGGAATGCTGAAGTGAATTACACATGAGGCATCCTGTCTAAAGTATACGGAGTTTATAGAATTGCCTAGGCTTTCTGGGACCACCAAAATGAGGGAAATAAAGTCCATCAAACTTTTTTTGAAAGCCACTGGAGAGGAATAACATACAAAAAGGTAATCATGCAGTAGCAGCAGCAACCAGACTCCCTAAGTTGTGTCAAACTGCCTGACTAGTTAGAGCCATGTTCAAGGGCGTCTCCCGCCTTTTGCTCGAACTCTCCATCCCTCTGCTGCCTTGGGAAACATGCTCTCATTAAAAGGGATGGGAAACTAGCCACATCATTACATTCACTTAAGGCAGAGTTTAGCTGGTCAGTTCTCACCACTGTCAGCAAGAGCTGCGACTTCGGGATTTTGAGCCCTTATTGGCCTCATGGTTTGGGTTGGGATTTTTATTTGTCTTACTTTGAAATTTACATGTCTTTAGAACAACTAAAATTCACAAGAACAAACTAATTAATGGATTCCATTTTTGACAGCTACAAGAAGACGGATGAGAAAGTAACATGCTTCTGGCAGCGTGTTATCAATTGGGAGGCAACAGTGCATTCCCTCTATGTGGAACAGTGAGCTGGAACCGACACTGACAGATGACACGGCCCTTTGACAGTGATGCCTGTACGAGCTGACAGCTCCACTTGCAGTCAGTCAAGTCCACACTTTGCAGCGGAATTTTAACGGGCTTGATTTGCAGAATATGCTTTGCCTACTTCTCAGCTTGTAGTGGAAGTGAATAAAAATTTCAAAGCATTCACATTAAATAGTGGATTCAAGGATCTCTTCCCAAACTTTCCTTTCCCGTCGAAACTAAGAGTAATAACGATAAAGCATCATCTCAGAGAGAACCTGTAGGAGATCTAGGAAAGGAACGATCCAGTCCTTAAAGTGAGGTTTTCTATAAATCAAGGTAGTTCACATATTAGCCAAAATCTCTTAGGAAGGACGAGATGCCAAACTTCCCAGGGCAATTAGAATTTAATCATAAAAATAAATTGTGTGTGTGTGTGTGTGTATGTGTTCGTTCATGTGTATGTATATACATATATATATCCAAATCACAGTAAAGGGACTGGCTGATTTCATCACGTTTTTAAAACTTACTGAATGTGCTAAAAAACTGCTTCTAAATATTAGAATATTTTCCTTTCAGGGAATTCCTCTTATTCATTCCCAGGTTTTAGATTATGCTTTTTGGTTTTACCTTTTTGTGTAATCTATTCTCTTTGAACAAGACATCTGCATGAAGCTGATTTTCCTGTGTGACTTCTAAGAGTGACTATTTTGGGTCTCAATTCCTGCACAATAAAATGTAGCTAATCACCCTGTCACCACCAACATACCTCACAGGCTCAGAGCAAGAAATAAGGGCATCAGGGGTTGCAAACTAGTGACTGGAAGGCCAAATTGGACTGGCAGGGGTGTTGTGAATTTTTGCATTTGAATGCCTCGAGGCTGGTCAGGTACCCTCCCGCTTCCACAGACTCTGCTCCTTGTCTAACGCTGGGTGTCCTTGCACATTTACGTAACTTGCCTGAGCTATGAAGGCAGCTGGGTTCGTGACCTTGGCATCATCAACCAAAGTACCCTCCCTCCTCCTCAGAGAAACACATAGTAATTCTATCATTGTTGGTTTCAAAGGCTCACCATAAATGGAAGAAATAAATAGAATTTAATGGTGGAGATAGGGAAAGGCAAATGAAATAAACATACAATTAGAAAGAGCCACTGCAGTGAAGAGTGGTATCGGGATATGTTGCAAACTCTGTTCCAAGAATGGTAACTAGCATTGAGCCACACACACTCCTAACCAGTCCTCCCCTTCCATTCCTAGTGCCCTCACCCTCTAGACAGACATGCAGAGAGCTGAAAGTAGCAATCTTTTCTCAGGCCAAGACAAGAGACTCATTTGTCTCATTACTTGGGTTACCGAGCAAATTAGGCTAACTGACCCAAGATTCACATATGTATAATTACAAAAGATTAGGGAAGACCTAGGGAAGGCAAATGTGGGAGAGATGAGTTTCTGAAATGTCTTGAAAAAGAAAATGTTTGTGGATTGGTAGAGGAATGAAGAAGTCATTTCAAGCAGAGAGAATGGTTAATGCAAAGCTTCAATGAAGAGAAAGACTAAGTTATCATTGCAAGAATGGAGACCATGTGGTTTGTAATGAGGAAAAGATAAGGCCAGGCTTCCTGGATTGACTACAAACACAAAGTATTACAGCATGCCAATTTGTAAGGAAACACATTTCATAGACTGCATACAAAAGCCAAGTAAAATGTAATGACCTTCCATTTGTTTTATGGTAATTGGACATTTATTTCATAAAGTAAGTACTGCTATTATACCATGACCCGTGATAAAAAGGAAAACTTCTCAGTTTACATTTCACCCATCATAACCTTGAATATTAAAATAAACTTACATGCTCCATTAACTAGAAAATAATTCCCTTCCGTGCTTTGAATTTGCCTAGGGTGTGGTTCTCAGTGAAGACAAGTTCAATTGATATGCTTGAAGAATTCTAATTAAGAAACAAGGTAATTTCAAAGGTATGACATTTAATGCATTACTAGCATCTTTTTTAATGCATGTTTTTATTCCATTCTTCAATTTCTTGAAACCCCATATATTTTAAGGCCTAACTTTGTGATTCCTTTATCAATTAAACCTTATCAGCTCATTTCTTATCCCATAGATGAAAATTATCATAGGTGGATAAAAAGTATTTGGTTAATGCCTAGTATGCATAGAATAATGTATCAATGAACATTTGTTGGATATTTATATGCTAAGTGCTTCGGTAGAATTCAAAGAATTATTAGACAGTCTTTTTCCCCTCTTATGAAGCAGTTGATGATATAAAATAGACAATTGTAGATAACAGATATCCTCATTAAATTAATGCTTTTTGCCAGGTTTCTCTTTTCTTGAATCTCTGGATAATCCATTTTTATTTGGAAAGCCTTTGACCAATTAAATGATAGAGAAACATAAAATGCTTATCATAAAATGCTTATCACATCAAATAGATTACATAAGAGTTCTAAATGAGATGGGCAGACTGTAAGAGATTCTAAGAAAATTTCCTATTATAGATGGGGAAATGAGGGGACAAAATTCAAATAAGTAACTCTAGCCAGGTAACAGACGGGTATCCAAAGGAGTCAGGACACCCAAATACTTGGGGCATCCAGGACTGAGGTCTCCTCGATGGCCAATGCAAGTTGCATCCACCCTATGTTCCTGCAGAGAAACCAAACCCTCTTGGAAGAAAGACACAACCCAACGTTACTTTGCACGGTATCAAGGCAGTCAGGAAATACATGGTGATCTGGGTCACCATCATAACTAGGACTCGATTTGTCCCCCCCATTTTTAACTGGGATAATAAGTACTTTTGGTTAGGACATTACCCTAAGCATGTAAGCATTCAAGATAGGATTACAAACGGCAGAAACCCAGGTAATAGCTCCTGGCTGGAGCAATCTCCATGTTCAAAACACATGTCTTAAAATTAATTAGGAACTTTGTTTTTGATTGTTTTGATATACTGAAATCAACTTATCTGTTTTTATGAATTTTCTACAAAAAAGTTGCATGAAATCATGTAGGTTGGCTTATTCTTCTTTCTTCTTAAATCAGGATGAAATTTTTAAAGTGATATAAGAACTTCTGTCTGATATGTGACAATTTTGTTCAGTAAGAACTGCTTCATAACATATGTAACTAGAAATGAATGTGTTAACTGCAAGTAGGTCTTTTCAAAACCTATTAATCTTTTTTTTTAAAGATTTTATTTCTTTGAGAGAGAGAGAATAAGCAGAAGAGGGGAGGGTGAGGGAGAAGCATGTGGGGCTCGACCCAGGACCCCAGGATCATGACCTGAGCTGAAAGCAGACACTTAACTGACTGGGCTACCTAGGTGCCCCCAAAACCTTTTAGTCTTATCAGCGATCATTTACCCTTTCTTTTCTTTTCTTACACATAATTCTGGGCTCAGTTGTGTTAGGTTCACTTTCCCACATCATCTGGGACTCCACCAAAGGGATCTTAGAGAGGCCAGGGAAACCAACACCCATCCTGTGTAGCCACCATCTCTTTGTTGACATGGTCCCTTGCTCTTTGCTCAGGCTCCAGATTCCTTCTTTTCTCCTTGTTTCCTCATCCATTTGGTGAAAATTGATGGACTGTGGGTCAGGCCATGCTCAGGGCTGAAGAAACAGTGATGAACCACACAGGCTGGTTCACTACCCTTCTGGAGCCTATTTTCTCAGCAGAGGCAGCTATGCAAAGTAGTTACAGCCCAACCTAGAAGAGGCCAGAACATGGAAACCTAGAAGGGGAGCCTAACCCAAAGGCCTGGAGAGACTTCGTGGAGGGAATGACATTTCAGCAGATACCCAAACACAAAAGAAATCATCCAGTGAAGGGATGGAAGGTGTTCTTGGCAGAGAGTGTAGCCTATGGCAATGCCCAGACACAAGAGAATGTGAAGGACATTCAAGATGGCTGGAATGTAGCACACCTGGGAGGGGAGAGTGGAGATGGGCCCAGAGCTGGGTAGCTGGGCAAAGGGGAGGTCATGCAGGGCCTTATAAATCATGCCAAGCTAAGATTTCATCCTTAGAGGATGGGGGGAAGGGCATTGAAGGAACTTCTATTTGAACCACATATGTTATCCACACTTCCCTTGTTATCAAGGTCAATGAAGGGCAAGAGGCCATACTTCCTTTCCTTGACAAATACTCTCTTGTCCTCTTTGTCTCCCCTCTTTCTCTCTCTGTCCTCTCCTCTTTTCTATTCTCCTCCTCCTCTCTCTCTCCCTTCTTTGCCCCCTACCCTCTTCCTCTCTTCCCCTCCTCTCTCGGTATGCACTGGAAGAAAAGAGTTTCCCATTTTGGCGGAGGGGGGCAGGGTTCTCTCTCCTTGAAATGGCCTTCTAAAAATCTCTCTGTCTTCTTTAGTCCTCCAAGACACTTTTCTAAAGTGTGTCTCCCCTGATTAAAAAAAAAAATATGTTCAATCACCTACTATCATCAGTAGTATGCTATTATGCTCACTGTTGGGGGATATCATGATGAGCAAAACAGACACCCTTCCTGCTCTGTTAGAATTTATATCTTTGCTATAAATTCTTAAAGAAGATCCTAAATAAGTAAAAAAAAAAAAAAAAAGAAGTATTTTCCCAGGGATAAAGGAATAAAAGTTTGGAAGCGCTGAGCAACTTTTTCCCCCAAGAACACTTCGGAGAATACAGATCTGGATTGAAATGAATTATTGGCTCATATTTAAGTGCTGTTGACATGATGACAAATATTTAGGCAAGTTATAAACTGATGTGTGAAGGCCACAGCAGTATCTTAACTTTCCCATCTCCTCTCCCGGCTTCCCTCAGAAATGTTTTGTGAAAATGTCTCAAACTGCTGTAGTAGACTGTCACACCAAAGGCAGGTTTCCAGAAAAAAAAGAAAAAAAGAGAAAGAAAAAGTAGCAGCAGCTTCTCTGCCACCACAGAGATGAATGTTGGTCTGTTATTTATACCCTGGAGCACATGACTCCGTGGCATGCCTGGAGGCGTGACAGAGCAGGAAGGAAGAGCAGGGCATGGGGTAGGGGGCGAGCGCACGTGGCTGGAACAAGGAGGTCTGCAGGTTGGAGAAAGAAAATGGAGGCAGTTTTTCCTAGGGTTCAATGGAGAGGCAAATTCATTAAATCAACTTTGCTGGCTAAATGCACCTCTGCTAGCTGGGATGTATTAAAGGCTACTGTAATGGAAGGCTGACTCTAAGATGACAATCATTAATTCATAAGTATTTATTGGCTGCCTTTGTAATTGATGGCACAGAGAGATACAGAAGAGCAGACATCCACATGAGGAGGTAAGGGTGTCTGTTTTCTTCTAGCTGCTTGACACTGGCTCCTTCTCTGGGTGGGAGGAGCTGCTATTGTCTGGCTTGAGGGCACTGACATCTTGGAAAATACTCAGGGTCAAGTCCCCTTCCCTGTGGTTTCTTTCAGACCATTCTGGGACTTCCTCTTATTGGCCATACCTTTAGGTAATTGAAAAAGTCATTTCTGGAATGAGGCTACAGATGGTGTGATGTGGACATTCTTTCACCAGAAAAATGTGGAGATCTTGTTTCCATCTATTGGGGGTTCATCCTGCCAATGAGAGTACTGGAGATGTTTTTTATTGAATTGAAGGTGTATATGAGGCAATGGGCTCCAACCTGGCTGTCCATCGGAATCCCTGTAAGGATTTTTATGAATCTGCATTTGTGGCCTAATATCATGCCTTCTGAGTGAGTCAAAATTTTCAGAGTAACCAGAATCCTAAATTTTCAAAGCTTCCAGGGTGAGTCCCACACAACCAGTCTTTGAATGTACTGGGGGAAAAGCTAATTAACAACTCACACTAAGACTACCTTGTTTGCCTCTAAACAGCTTGCCTTCTGAATTTTGATTAATTCAGCAATGATAATTTAAACATCTACCAAGTGTTGGATGGGACTCACTAATAGACATGGTTGGAAGTTATTTTTCTAACCATAGGTTAACAGTGTTCAGCCCCTTACAACTACAGCAATTCCATCTTACCCATAGCTTTAGCTACTTGAAATCAGTGGCAGATGCTCCCTTCGAGGTATTGGCAGAAGGTCAATAGTAGTCTAATGCAATGTTGCAATGCTGACATCACTCTCTTGACTTCATCTCGTCACGTAGGCATTGTATCATCTCACATCATCACAAGAAGAAAGGGAGGTCAGTACAATAAGTTATTGAGAGGGAGAGAGATCACATACACATAACTCTTATTACAATATATTTTTATAATTGTTCTTTTCTTATTAGCCATTTTTGTTAATCTTATCCTGTGCCTAATTTATAAATTCAGCCCTATCATAGGAATCCATGTATAGGAAAAAGCTGAGTATTTATAGTGTTCTGTACTGTCTTCAGTTTCAGGCATCCAATGGGGGTCTTGGAAATATCTCCTTAGATAAGAGGGGACTGCTGTATTATCTTCTTTAAATGTATTATTTTAAGATTTTATTTATTTGAGAGAGAGTGAGAGAGCACACACAAGTGGGGGGTGCAGAGGGAAAGGGAAAGGAAGAAGCTGACTTCCTGCTGAGCAGGGAGCCCTATACAACTTGGGGTTTGATCCCAGGAACCTGGGATCTTGACCTGAGCCGAAGGCAGATGCTTAACCTATTTAGCCACCAAGGTGCTCCCATATTATCTTCTTTAATGATCATTAACAGCACTAGGAAATAAATACTAATATTATCCCATTTTGCAGATGGAGGTGCTAAGGATTATGCCACTTAAATATCTTGATTAAGTCATGTCAGGATTTGAATCTAGGTCAGTATAACCCAAGAGCCTCAGCTCCTAATCTTGCAATCTACTGAATTGCTGTGAATTTAATAAGGATGAGATTTAGAAGGAAACGCTATGCACTACTGTGTGGTACATCATTTAAATGGCTGGAAAAAAGTATTAGGTTTCTGGGTAAAATGCTTTAAGTGAACTACTTTCTAAGGTTTCTTTCTCTTAAATTAATCAGTGAGCAATGTGTGAGCTCCATTCAAAGGTAAGAATGCAAAGATAAAATACTGCTGAATTCAATATTTGTGCGTATGAATAGAAAGTTACTTATTTACATAGGTAGATGTAAACATAGCCAAATATAGACATCTACAATTTTTTTCCTCAGTCAAGCTTTCTGAGAATTCCTACTCAGATATATTTTAAGTGATTTATATTTACATCAATGCTATGGTGATTATGCACTTCAAGGTTCGCAGATTTTAAGGTATCTTCTAAATTTGCATGTGTCCAATAAAAGCAAATAACAAAATGACCTTGATGCAAGTGACATATTTTATTGAATTATAAGAGATAATAAATGTGACCACAGAAGAACTTACCTTGACTATTTGTGCTTTTAAAAATCATCTACTGTCAGTACCTAGCCATATCAAATAAACGTTTTCATGTAAGATGGGCTGTTTGCTAACAACTCTTTTTATTGGCCAGAGAAGACGGTGCTGAAAATAAAGAAACGTTTACAGCAAACCCGTTGGAAACTGATAATATATGTCACGATCTGGGCTGTTCCTTAACCTATTTTCACCAATCTAATGACAGAACAACTCTGAGCAAGTTCCTTAACCTCTTTGTACTTCGGCTTCCTTATCAGTAAAATAAGGTGGATAGTCATGCCCTTTTCTTAGGGGGCTTGAAGGATGGAAAGAAATGGTAAATGTAAAGCATTTCAATGATACTTGGCATAGGAACCACCCAATACTGTTGGCTCTTTTTAATTCAATTCAACCAATACTTACCGACTGCCAGTCATAAAAACAACAGCTGTTCACCTTGTAAATAATAACCGTGTCCAGTATTAGGCCATGCACTTTCTATGTATGCTTTCATTGAACCTTCACAGTAACAGATAGAGTCAAGATGATTTTTAGTCCCTTTTGTAGATGAAGAGACTGAGGCCTAGGGAGGCAGCACAGGTAGAAGACCACCCACGCCCAGAGCCAGCTCCCCTGGCCACCAGGCTGCAGTTCCATGCCAAGCCCTGAGCTGGGCGCTGGAAGGCCACTGTGAGCAGGAGCCCCAGGGCCCCTTGCCCTTGAGAAGGCTACAGTCTTAAAGAGAAGACAGACTCTAATAAAAAATTACCAAGAAAATTATGGTCTGGCCCTTCTCTGAGGAACTGATGTTTGACCTGACTGAAGAGTCCAGGGCAGTGAGCCTGATGAAGGAAGCGTGGCTGTCACTGGGAAAGCGTGCCAGGCCAGGGGTCCTTCCAGCTCTTCTCCATGAGGTCTTCTCCACACTTCTCTACTGCACGGTGCCCTGGCCCGGGAGGTCCACTCAGCTCAATCCCTTCCAACCCTTCCACACACATCTCTAGCAAGAAAACCCCATTAACTCTTGCTTCAAGTGTCCTCTCACTCCAGACCCCAGCCTAGCTACCTCTGCTGTATTTGTTTGATCCATGGGGAATTTGGCCATTTTGCCCCATCTCGTGGTGAGAGTCCGGTGCTGTGTCTTTAGCCTTCTCTCCTCACCCTGCCATCTCCCTCGGTACACCCAGAGTATTACATTGCATAGGACTCATTCAACCAGAGACTGAGCAGACAGTCTCTCCTTACTGACTTCAGTCTCTGAGAGTCATTCTCTTAAAGCTTTCCTCCTAACTTGGCAGAAGTGTTGAGGACTGGTCGGAAGGTTGAAAATAAAGGAAACCCACATGCGGCAGTCCCCAGCGACTTGAGTTCTGACTCCAACGTTCCCTTTAATCCCCATCCCTGTAATAGCAAAACCATTTGGGCTAACTCTTAAAAACCTCTAAGGGTGGTATTTGTTTCTACTTGTTTTCTGCTCTCTTTATACTGGGGTGTCATCATGTCATCTCTACGTCAGTCTTGGGTCCTGGATGTGAATCCAGAGGAATAAAAAAAATTCTAATCAATATCTCGCTATAGCCTACACATTTCTAGCAGATTTCTGTTCACAGATTTCTGCTACCATCTGATAGTGTGGAGGTAGGGGGTGCATTTCCTCAAACCCCAGCTCCTGGAACACAGGCCTCCCTAGTGTTTCTGTAAGTCATCTATCACAAATGTTCATATGTTCTTTCTGCTGATATTTTTATGTGCTTCCAACTGTCTTATGTTCTCTGGGGAACAATTAACAAACCAGACAAATTGGCTGTCTTCTTGGAGCTTGAACTCTAGTGATGGAGCAAACATTCTAAATGCAGGTAAGATTATTACAGATAAGAACATGAAAGAAGGTAGGTCTCTCCACATGGCTTGGGCTATTCCAGATTTTGGCTCTTTTACAATGAGACTTCTGCCATTTTCTGTGTGCGTGTGTGTGTGTGTGTGTGTGTGTGTGTGTCCATCTTTGTCTTTTTGTCTCTCATTGATCAATCCTTACTCTGTTGAAGCTGTGTTTCTTTGATCACCTACAATATCTCTTTCTTTTTAAAACTATTCACTTCCTCTTGACCCACTTGAGTTGAATTTTGATGTCTTGTACCCTGATACTAGAACCATCGGGCTCCTCTGGGTGATTCATGCCTCTTCCCTATCTTTTACATATCTCCCCTCTCTCTGCTCCTGCAACCCTTAGCTTTGCTTCCATTATAGCATTTCCACCCTTGAGGGCAGGGGCTGGGTCACTCCTCTTTGTGACTCTCTCTGCCTCACAGACACACACACCCCCACCTCCACCTCCATCACCACCACCACCACTGCCCATGTCGCAGCTGCCAACACTACCATCTTTGTGCCTTGTACAAAGTAGGAATTCACCAGAAATGGTTTGAGTTGAATTGTTTATCCATCAGCAATTAACCTTTTACAATGCCAGTGCAGTCTTCTAATAACTCTGGTCGACAGAGTAAGGGCTCCTCCACTCCCAAGCTGGCCACAGGGACGATTCATCACAGATGATTCTACAGGAAGTGACTGATCCTCGCTGCCCAGCTGTCCATTAGCTGTGGCTATTGTAAGAATAACCAGAAGCCTTCGAATTCCATGTCCTCTCATGATCCACGAACTCCCAGAAAGATAGATACATAAAGGAGAGGTCTGTTTCAAAAGCTTCACAGTGTTGGCCAGCCTTTAAAACCTTATTTATTGTGTTCATAATACGTCAATTTAGGACTCATGTTTGGTCAACTCTGTTGAAAAATGTTAGAACTGCAATCTGAGCTTTCTTTGTTGCTTTGAATTTTCCATAAAAGAATTTCTCCTATAATGAAAATAACCAAAAGGGCTTTCATTCATGAAAATATTTGAGGCATCCGAAATCCTAGTACATGTAGGAGTACTTTTGTACTGGTCTTTTTGAAGAAAATTTCTTTTAACTCTTTTTTAACTGTATCAAAAAATGTCATGACAGATCTCTCAGCAAATGCCTCTTCACAAATGACTGTAAAATAGACACTAATTTTTGGGAATATATTTTCACTGGGAGTGGACAAAAGTGGAGGGTAGATCAAGGTTAGTCTTAGTAAAAGAAAATAAAGATCAAAAAACCTCCTGGGGTAATGTTTAAAAAAAATAAACAATGAGTTTTCCAAGGCCAATTTAAGGCAAATTTTCTATGGTAATTTCTGATTAAACCAAAGAATAAAGAGGGAACTTGACATATCATTTGTGTTCCATATGACTTGAAGAAATTGTGACTCACGCTTTCCTTAACTTTGTCCTTGTTTCTTTAAAACTCAGCAGAAGGCTTGGTTCTGGAGTTGGAGCATTAGGAGCAAAATTCCTTGACTTTTGTGCTCCATAGTTTCTAGAAAGATGGTGTTTTGGGAGATGAGATGGTACAAGAAAAGAAGAAGAATTTATCGTAACAGAGAAGAATGTAAAGGAGAATTGCATTGGGGATAGAAATGGGTAGAATTATAGCCATTAATTTAAATGGTTTAGAATAGATAAGATTTGCTTCAATTTAAAATGAGAAAACAGGGGTCATCTAGGTGGCTCAGTGGGTTAAAGCCTCTGCCTTTGGCTCAGGTCATGATCCCAGGGTCCTGGAATTGAGCCCCACATCGGGCTCTCTGCTCAGCGGGGAGCCTGCTTCCCACCCCCCACCTGCCTCTCTGCCTGCTTGTGATCTCTGTCTGCCAAATAAATAAATAAAATCTTTAAAAAAATAAGATGAGAAAAATGATTCCCTCATTAATTCATTCAATCATCTAAAAGATATTTATTTTGTATCTGCTAGGTGCCAGCTCTTCATAATGAGTGGATATTGAGAGCATAACAGAAAAAAATAGCCAGGTAATAAAATTGAACAGATCTATTTTGAAGATCCCATTGTCCTATTACCAGCAAACCATTTACCTGGAAGCATGCCATAATTTTCTGTATTAAGAATTCTTAGAAGTTTTTTTAGGGCTAATTCAGACTCAAATTCCAGCTCCCATAAAACCTACAAAAATCCCAAGTTTCTTCAAAGAATCAAGAAAAGGAAAGCAGTGAAATTGTGTTAGAAGCCGCAGGATTGGTGAGTACATTAAGTATGGTCTCCAAGTAGTAAAGTGTAGGTCATAAAATAAATGCCATATTGAAACATTAAGCTTTTAATAATAAAGTTTCTAATAATTATATTTAAGAGTGACATTCTGCCCATGCTATCCTTAAAGAATAAATGCAAAGTAAACATAATTCATTCGTTTAGGAATTAAGAGTACAAATTAAAATAGCAATGAGATACCTCTTTGCCTTCCAATCAACAAATTTTACAATGACAGTGCCTCTTGTTGATGGGAGTTCTTGATAATAGGAACCCCCAGATAACCATCAGTAGGAGTATAAATTGGTACAGTCTTTTTACAGGACATTTTAACACATATATCCAAAACTTTTAAAGTATTATTTTTTTTGATCCACCAGTTCTACTTTGAGGAATGAGAGCTATGTAAAAAAGATAAATATCCAAGGATATTCATTACAACATTATTTATAATGACCCAAAATTGAAAATCATTAAAATGTTCAATAGAGTTTATTAAAAATTTATGTTGCATCTATGTTTTGTCATATTTTAAAGCCATTAAAAATCACAGTGTACAATAGTTAATGCACAGAGAAATGCTCATCATCTACTGTTAACTGAAAAAGAAAACAAACGATATAGCATGTATAACACACATGTTTCAGTCTGCTCGGGCTATTATAACAGAACGTCATAGATGGGGTGGCTTAAACAGCAGAGATTTATTTTCCCCAGGTGTGGAGGCTGGAAGTCCAAGATCAAGGAGCCGGGCAGTTTGATATCTGGTGAAAACGGTCTTCCTGGCTTGTAGAGGACCACTGCCTTCCTGCTGTGTCCTCACATGGTGGGGAGTAAGAGAGGAGAGGAGGGAGAGTGCGGGGGGAGACGGGAGTCTCTCTGGTGTCTGCTTTTATCCTGTTGGTCTGGGGCCCACCTTCATGACATCATTTAACTTTCATTACCTCCTAAAGACCATATTGCCAAATACAGTCACATTGGGAGTTCAGGCTTCAACATAGGAGTTGCTGGGGTCAGGGGTGGAGGGGAGGCAGATAGTAAAAAACATCTGGTCCATAGCAACACATATATTTCCAAATACACAATATGTATTATGTATATATATACACAGAAAGATGCCTGATGGCTATACATAATATGTATCAAAATAGTAACAATGCTTATGTTTAGGTAGTAGGATTGAAGGATTGATGTTTCGGTAGTAGGTGATTTACATTCTTTCTTTCTTTGTGCGTTTCTGTCAATTCAAAATGTTCTATTAAGAATGTGTAAATATCTTCTCCCATTCTGTAGCTTGTCTTTTTGTTTTGTTGATGGTTTCTTTTGCTGTGAAGAAGCTTTTTATTTTGATGTAATTTCAATAGTATATTTTTGGTTTTGTGTCTCTTGCCTTGGAAAACTTATCCAGAAAAACATTGCTCTGTCTGACGTCAGAGAAAATACTGCCTCTATTCTCTTCTAGGATTTTTATGGTTTTAGGTCTGATATTTAGGTCTTTAATCCATTTTGAGTTTATTTTGGTGTATGGTGTTAAAAAGTAGTCCAGTTTCATTCTTTTGCATTGCTGTCTAGTTTTCCCAACATCACTTGTTGAAAAGATTATCTTTTCCCCATTGCATATTTTTGCTTCCTTTGTTGTAGACTAATTGAACATATAATTGTGGGTTTATTTCTGGGCTCTTTATTCTGTTCTGTGGACCTATGTGTCTATTTTATGCTAGTATCATACTGTTTTGATTACAGCAGCTTTCAGTATATCTTGAAATCTGGGGTTGTGATACTTCTAGCTTTTTTTCTTTCTCAAGACCCACTACTTACCCAAGCACATTTCTTGCAGAACCCCTGG
Source organism: Mustela nivalis (assembly GCF_964662115.1). Taxonomy (NCBI): domain Eukaryota; kingdom Metazoa; phylum Chordata; class Mammalia; order Carnivora; family Mustelidae; genus Mustela; species Mustela nivalis. The sequence continues at coordinate 31,754,646 of NC_139024.1, forward strand.
GATATGGTAAAGTTGCAGAAAAATAGACCTCCACAGTTAAGGATTTTAAGGGAACCAAAGAAAATAAAAACAAAGAGCCACTACCAGGCCAGGAGATAGCCTAACCATATAAGAGACAATAAATCAGTGGTAAAACTCCCAGGGCTGTTTCAAAAGTAAAGATTGACCTAACGCATGTTCTTGAATCCTGTCGGTGGGACTGAAACCTCTTTGAGTACTTGCACACCAGACTAACTAGAGCCGGAGAACTGTTGATACCCACTCCCCATGGTCCTTGAGACTTGAATCAACTAGGACCCTGGACTCTGTTGACTTCGGATGACTTTCGCCCCAATTCTATACCGAATCATCCTTCTCCCAGCCCCTTTGTGAATGAATGTGTGTCTCCTTAGCTTAAGACTTCCCCAATTCTGTTGTTCAAGGACACATTGCCCTGGTTCTCCATGCTTATTGCAAGTAAACCAAACCCTTCCTCCCTCACCCCTCAATACAGACACGAAAGTATCAACTTTTGTAATCAGAAAAACACAATAAATAGCATATGTATTTTTAATCTCAGCACCACAGCGCTGATTCCCAGCAAGCGGACTATGTGCAGAGCGGGCTGCCCATTGTGGACGCCAGCCCCCGAAACGCTTTGGGCAATGTATGCACAGCACAGCAGGGAACAGCCAGACTTGCCGAACTTCCAAAGGAACCCGTAAGAGATAATACAAAGACAAAGCTTTCATGGGATTTCAAGAAACAGCTACTTCTCCAGGAGGGCCTTATTATAAATGGGGTTTCCGAAGAATATGAAAGCCACATACGAATAACTAACGCTTGAGTGGCACTTTTAACTTTTCCAAAGCACTCTCACATTTATTAATTCATTTGATCCTCATAACAACTATGCAGGCAGGGCAGCTATTAGTATTCGTATTTTAACAATGAAGACATAAAGGTAGAGAGCGATTAAGAGCCGAACCCACAGCACACGGCTGGCAGAGCAGGCTCTTGTTGGGGAACCAGGTCTCTGGCTCTGCTTCCAGAGCGCTGTCTTTCCCCGCAGCCTCCCGCACAGGACCTCTTCCACAACAGAGCCTTGCGGAAACTCGAGGTTCTTTTTCATTCTTATTAAAAGAAAAAAGTCCCCTAGCTTTCTAGTGAAAAGAAGGAAGCCAAGTAGGGCTGTAAGGAATCATACAATTCAAAAGGCCAGATGCAGCCTGCTTTCACCAAGACTGAAGGCTCTGCTCCAGTACAGGGTTGATCTAGGCTTAAGACGATGTCGGTTTTTCTGCTGATTCCATTTCGGTCGCTCATTTGCCCTGAGACCTAGACAGGTAACAGCTCTTTCCAAGTTCAGTGTGGCAAGTACTACCGTGGTGAAGTGCTTAGGGACCATACTTGTTGGATCCTGGGTTGAGTGACTAGATGTGTAATAGAAAATTACGCTGTCCTAACCTCTACCCTAATTAAGAAAGGATTTCCTAACTAAGGACGTTATTTTGAATACTAGACAACTTCACAGTTCTACCCAAATGCAGTGTAAGAATATGATTTAATCATTTTGTTTTAAACACGCAAATATGGCAGTTTGAGAGTTTACAACTCTATTTTTAATGAACTGATTTAACTATAGATATTATAACTGCAAATAAAACACATTTACAAAAAGCTGTTGTCTTTAGAATTGTAAATCTGGCAAGGTTTTTAGCAGTAGAGTCTTAGATAAATAAAAAGTTGCATCTTTTTAAGCTGCGGGTGTTAATTGGGCTTTTCTTATCGTCGAGAGAAGTAAAAGCAGATGTTGATCTGTGACAACCACTTATCGTGTGCAGTGGTCCTAAGACATGGCATTTGCTTTGATGCTCTTATTTGTTCTCATTTATTATCGACCAGATTTACCTGCTGGTCACATACTTATTCTGACTTGGAAATATCATCCAACGATAAGTAATTCAGGAGGTAGCTATGACTAGAAAGGAAGTAGCCAGAAAGAATGTCACATATGTGTTTTGCCAGTGGACTATAGCCATGTCAAGGTGAGATAAACTAATCGTTTCACCTTGATGTGCTAAATTAAGTAGTGTGAAGAAATCAGGAGACAATGGTGAATAAAATGAGCTGAGTGAATAACTTGCTATTTCCCTGCATAAATAAATTTTTTGTGATGATTAAAGCCTAGTGAATAAGTTCAGGGGTGGGGGTGGGGGAGGCAATTATTCCGCATAACGGGAGAGAGCATCTGTAATTATTTCATGGTAACTATTTAGAGTCAAACAGGAAAAGTTACCAGAAGGGTCGTGGTGGTGTATTTATCTAGTAAGCCAGGAAGGGCACAATTTGTCATTCTGACTCTGAGAACTTGGATTCATCCCTTTCAAAGCAAAACAAAACAAAACAAAACCAAAACCAAAAAAAAAAAAAAAAACAAACCCAAAACACACACATTATACACACGGTCATGTAAGACCAGTTCAGTTACAAAAAGAGTGAATAAATTCAAATACCAGAGGCTTTTGGGTTTGAGGCAAGTTATTGGGGGAATGAACCAGAGCAAGAAAGCTTCCTCTCCACTTCCTCTCATTCTTGACTTTAACTCTTTCTCTCTCCCTCACTCCCTTTATTCCACTTCAAGGACAGTATTTATGGGGGACCTTGAGTTCCGTGTCCTGTGCCCATGGGCACTGACGATGCCATGGAAACAGTCCCGGCTCTCAGGGAACTTGAGGGGAAGGAGGTAGTTCTCGTCGGTGAATTTCTTGCTTTGGTTAAGTGCAATCAGAAGACTTTCCACATCAGATTGGGGATGAAAAACAGTCCCAAAGCAGCTAAGGAAGGCTGGATAGGAAAAATACACATTATTAGATTAAGTGTTAATGAGAGACAGCTGCCTCCTGGGACTGTCCAATTTGCTTCTCCTTTAAATGCACGTGCACGTGTGTGTGTGTGTGTGTGTGTACACGCACGTGTGTGCCTGTGTGAGCCATGAACGTGCACATAACGTGTACCCATGCCTGTAGTAGACCAGCAGTCAGTACTGCATGGCGTTTTGCAAATCTGAGGGCCGAAGTCCAGGACTTTAACAATCCTACTTTTACACTACCATTTATTCTATTTGTCAGGTTGGTAATTTTCCATTGCATCTGTGTTCTAACAACAGAACTTCCCCACATTTCTCTCTAACTTATATTGTTCCCACTTATGGGTTGACATATGTCTTGCTTTACAAAACCCTTTGGTTGCAACTTTTCTTGCCTACCGTAACTCTTTTTGCTTTGTACTTTTTAAACCAGTCCTCATTAAGAAAATGTTTGATCAAAGCTAGTATAGGGCACATGTACTTGGAACTTCCTTATTTTCCTTACAGAGACACAAGCCGGCCATGCCACTAGGAACTGTAACATAGTGCACTTTTCTATTAAAACTGAGCAAGGCACGGTCCTTGGCTCTTGCTTGCCAGAGTTAACTCAGGTTTACCACTTACTGCCACGTGGTAAGTGTTGGGACAGCAACGGAACCCAAAGGAGGAACACTGGACAGTGATGGAAGTCTTCCCTGAGGAGGTGTTAACCAAGGTTAGAACTGAAGCCTCTGCCTTCAGCTCAGGTCATGATCTCAGGGTCCTGGCATCGATCCCTGCATCAGGCTCCTTGCTTGGCAAGAGGCCTGCTTCTCCCTCTCCCACTCCCCCATTTTTCCCTTTCCCACTGCCCCTGCTTGTGTTCCCTCTCTCACTGTTTCTCTCACTGTCAAATAAATAAATAAATAAATAGAAAAATCTTAAAAAAACCAAAAACCAAATGATAAGAAACTGAACACATCTTTTATCCGGGTAAAAGATGCAGAGGGAATCTGGCTCAGCTAGAGTTCTCTATTTGGGAAGAGAGAGCAATGCATTTAAGGAGCTTGTAAACATTTGTGAGAGCTGCCCTTCCCAAATACCAAAGACTGGGTAGCTTAAACAACATCACGGTTCTGGAGGCTTGAAGTCCAAGATCAAGTGCGGGCAGGGCTGGTTTCCTCTAGAGCCTCTCTCCTGGACTTGCGGGTGGCTGCACTCTTGCTCTCTCTTCAAGTGGTCCTTTCCCCGTGTGACGGCACCTCTGGTGTGTTTTCATGTCCACATTGCCTTTTCTTCTAAAGACACCAGTCAGACTGGATGAGGGCCAGCCGCATTTTAGGTTAATCACCTCTTTAGAGACTGTATGTCCAAATACAATCACATTCTGAGATACTGGAGGTTAGGGCTTCAACATAAGCGTTTTGCAGGGGGCACAATGCAACCTATAACAGGGCTTAAAGCAAAATTTAACATTATCAGTGCATCGATTAAGGAGAGGACACTTGCCTAACTATGACAACCAGACCACAATGTCAAATACATCCGTATTTTGGGACCGTTCAAAACACCGAAACAGTTGTTTCAAAAGGAACCATGGACCGTTCTCTTCTCCCCCTCCCCAAAACGGAACTGAAAACAATATTCTGCCCATGTGAGTTGAAGATACGGTCTTAAACATTATACCAACTTGATAGTAGCAGTCCCTGGAATGTTTTGTTAAACAAGCAAAAATCCCTGCCTTTTATTTTTGCTTTTTAAATACTTTATTTATTTATGACAGAGAGAGATAGCAAGAGAGGAAACACAAGTGCAGGAGAGCTGGAGAGGGAGAAGCAAGGCTCCCCACAGAGCAGAGAGCCTGATATGGGGCTCCATCCCAGGACCTGAGCCGAAGGCAGGTGCTTAATGACAGAGCCACCCAGGGGCCCCAATCCTTGCATTTTAAAAAGAGCATACACGTTCCCTTACTCCACTGGCACAATACCAGGCAATTTTCTTCCAGATCTCTGGGGAAGCACGACTGACAACACTACCACAAACAATCCCTGTCCCCACACCTGGAGCGACATCATCACGAAAAGACCCAATGACCAAGAGTAGCACCGTCATTTTTATTAACATGGAAGAAGATTCGTGCACGTATTGGCCCCGTGGTAGTGTTAGCAGGTAAGGAGACGGGTCTTCACAAGCGGGATTTGAGCCTCAGAAACCCATCCCTGTGGTCTAACTCGGAGTATGACCTCCGCCTTCGCTGTCTAGAGACCCAGATTCAAGCACGAGTCCTGCCGCCTGCTGTGATCTGGCTGTCGCTCTGGGCACTAGCATTCTCTGGTTCTCCAACCGTCGTACATCAAGTCCTGCCTCGTGTATCACGCCACGTCACGGCTAAAGAGTTCAGGCTGCGCTGAGCCCTTGCCCACCTCTCCAATGGTGAACAATGAGTGGATGTCAGAAAGCGCTCCTCGCATGCCCTCAGCCCTAGGATGCTGCGGATGGCCCTACGAATGGTCGGAGGCGCGTTTGCCTTTTCTGGGCCTCTGGGTACCAGGCAGCTGAAACCGTGCGAAACTTGGAAAGCTCGTGCCTGCATGATTTATGGCTAGAGCCGGTTCTTTATTCCCTCACTTTCATAAGCACCAAATTCCGCGAGAAAACTTCGGGGAAAATCTGCCAATCCGGGGCTATTTGGGGGGTTTCTTCATCATCTCTTGACCTTTGATTTGACAAGCCAAATAACAAGATGAAAAATGGGCTCTGTAGGCTTGACCATGATTACCAATCGGAGCCGGCAGCACGAGGGATGGGCAACACAAAAGCCGCACTGTTCAGAGACAAAGGTTCTGAGCCCGTGGCGAAGGAGAAACTCGAGGATTTGGACACGGAGTCCTGATAAAGTAAAGTAAATTATTTTAAGTGTGATAAATTATGTTTCTAGTTTGCATCTATCTTTGTGGGATAGAAATGGAAGCGTCAGGACTGGGATGCCATTTTAAGTGGCCGCCTATATCCAGCACATGTCGGAAGGGTAATTTTGATATCCCTGACTTCTAGGAGATAGTGGCTCTAGAGCCTATAAAATCTCCTTGGTATTATTAATAACCGTAGGCTCTTCCTCAAAGTTAACGTTTAAAAATTTTGCGTCCCAGCGATCACGATTTTCTTGCATCGTGTTGTAGTTTTGTAGGAACATCAAGGTATTTCAGTATTGTTGACGGTTTTCCATTCTTGCTATATATAACGTGTCTAAATTTGAAAGTGAAAGCAAAGTAATGAGGAAATTTGCAAAGCACAGAAATATATTCCATTCGTTCCCTTCCTGAATTTTTCCTTGCAGGTAAGGAAGAAGGTGCAATGTGCAAGTTAATCTATTTAAATGAAACCATAGCTTTTTAAGCTTTGAGGGAAAATATTTTTCAGACATTTACATGCATAAACAATTGCACTATGAAAGCTAAACTTAGTCATACAATCTACCTAGATCTTTAGAACATGCGCATACATTAAACCGGCTCAAAATTAATAAAACTCTCTAAATTATGCATGGCGCAGAGGGTGAAAAAAGTTGATAACAGGAACTGCTGTCTGCCTGGTGCTATGGATTTGGTAATGCACCGAGAGCAACCCTATGGCTATGCACTAGAGAAGATCATAATAAGGTATAATTGTTGCTTGCTCATTTGTTTGAACTCCAAAACTATATCAAATAACACTTAATTATACACATAGAATACCATTACAGCGAAGAACTCGCACTTGAATAGCTTAGTATAAGTGAGGACATTTAATATTATTTGGCTCCACTAGGTGCAAAAAGATACAAAGTAGCAGCTGCTAATTAATCTGGAGTTCTAGGTTTGCAACCTCAAAAGAAAATCTAAAGAAAATTTCCTGGAGTTTGAATATGTAAAGTTTTAACAGCTCCATCTGGTACATGCCCTCTGATTACCCAGAATGTTGGCTGGCAGTTTGAGGGACGCATTTGATAGCTGGCCAAGTTTAAAGGTCTATTGGAGGTAAAACAATGCCCACCCTTTAACAAGAGAGCCATTGTTCCTTAACAATGGAGCTCTCTGGCTTATTTGAATGTCAACAATTCAGAAAAGTTGATGTTTGGAGCCATCAAATAAAATGTTTTTGTGAAACAGTTTATTATTTCAGTGGTAATTATTTGAATCATTCATGGTAAAGGATGTTTGCTAATGAGAGCTTGGCTGCTGTAAATTCCAGAGAGACTGAATGCTCTTTGTGCTGACAAAAAGACCCAAATCACTGGAGAGCGACTGACTGGACAAATCATTCATCTATGCAAATGCCAGCCGAAATGGTCAGATGCATTTATTACCCTCCTCATTATAGTAAACAAGGCAGGAATCGTGACTGGCAGTTATCAACTTGCCCTGAAGTATGATTTGTTCTCCTACTACTATTTAAATGAGAGGAAAAAAGGCATGCCACCAGGGACTTTGTTGGTTTATAAAAGAGTAAATGTCACATAGCCCAGTGCTTAAAGACTTTTGATTGACAAATGTTTTATTTGACATATCAAACAATGATGGTTTTCATATCAAATAGTCCATATTTGTTAGCAAAAATCTTAACCCCTTGAAGTTTGGCCAATGCTTTTAGCTCACTTCTGCCAATGCTTAGAAACTAGAACACAGATGGCAAGTTACATTAAAGGCAATACCAAATATCTCTACACATAATGTGCAAAGACCTAAAAATACTCCGCATCGGGTGACAGAAATGACACAGTGTTTTATCACAACACATATAGTGTAAAATGTTCTTCTGAACTGATAATGCAAATTAAAGTGATGTTGACCTACTTGCACTTACTAAGTATTCTTCTGCTGTTTAGTGCAAGATAAGCTAAACATTAAAGAATTTATACAGCATATGTCACAGTGAAATCTAAATTGTCTGGTGTAACTCTTCTTAAATGTCACAACAGTGTCACAACACGCTCCGGGTTTCAGGGCTTAGAGTTAAAGCCACAGTACCCTCATATAACCTCTTGTTCTCGTGGGCTCAAAACTTTTCCGTCCTTATTTCCTGTCACTGAAGTTCTGTGTACTTCATTTCCACCAGATTACTATTTACAAGCACACCTCGGAACACAGAAGCGTGCCAGGCAGATACGTGAGCCTATGGAATTAGTCATCCAGGTTGTGACTTGCTAAACATCATAGGACAACCTGCCTTCAAGACACTTAGGATGAGGTATTCCCACACGGACTCTCCTTTCCTGTATTTTAGGCTGTCGCCACTGCTGGAGCTCTTGGACTCTACTTTCTTCGAACTGAGATGGACCTGTTCATTTTGAAAAACCAGAAAGTCATCCCTACAAGAGGTTCTAAACCCACCCCAAACTGTGCTATGTTTTCCTAGAAAAGACAACCCGGAAGTTTCATAACCCTAAGCTAGGGGTTCTCAGTCAATGACTCCTAGCTTAAAGATTTTGATTAACTTTTGATGTAACTGTTAGTTAAGCTGATATATTTTTAGGCAGGTATCCTAAATGTTACCCTAAATATAAAAATAAACGTAGTCCTTTTCATTGGTAGAGCTTGAGTATTTGAATCAATGTTTTCATGAGAAGAAGGTGTAGTATTCTTCCTTTAAACGTGGGACTGTCAAGGTGGTGGTTCTTGAGGAAAACAGAATCATCTGGAAGCTAAACTCGTTCCACAGCAATATTTTATGTTTACAGTTACAGTCACAGAAGAGAATGTGCTCTTGAGAACACTGACTGCCAATCCTGCTGTTTCTTCCTCATGGAAGCCATCCATGAGGAAGCTCTTAGCTTCTCTCTGCCCGGTCACTAGTGGCTTCTCTGGCTGGGACAGCTGAGGAAAGCCTCAGCTCTAGCCTCTGCCTGTCACAGTAAGGTGCATCTGCCTGGCTGCCTGGAGGGATTGAGATCCAATCTGCTGCTGGAGTCGGAGGGTCAGATCTCCATCCCCTCTCGAGACTGAGACCCAATGACTAACTGCACATAATTCTTGGTGGAGCGTGGGGACGGCCCTTGTTGTCACGCACCAACGCCTTAGTCTTCATAGTTGTTTCAGAAATTTGATCACCGTCCTCTTGACTTGTTTATCTGTCAGTTGGTTCAAAACTTGGGGGAGCAGGAGAAGTATATTAATATTAATATACAATGAAATTCATTTCATTGATAAGATTTGGGGGATACATTGTTTCTGAACAAAATAGCACAAATACATTAGGAAAGACTGGACTCAGCTGGCTCTGGTAAGTTCAGAGATGTCAGGGTTGAACAAGGTAGAGAAGGGACCACAGTCACATACAAGCAACTTGGCTGGGGAGGACATAAACATTGCAGCACAGTGGGGAAAGCCCCTTCCGGCAAGAGACCTTCCAGAAGCATCACTGCAGGGCCGCCACCCAGAAGGGGAATAGGGCAGAGGAAGTCCTAGAGAGGTAGGGGGAAATCAGAGTGGGGGCTCTGTGTTTGGGTGCTGTGGTTCAACAGTAAGAGGGAGAGTTTCTGGGTCAGAGAACTCTGAAGGGCACCTAGGGGTTGGCTTCGTTTACGGCCACAGGCTTTGCTTATCTATGCTTAGCAGATATTGGGTGCAGTTTCACGGGTTTGTAAAGTAGGTAGACTCCAAGAGGCTAAAAATACATTTATTTGGATTCTATTTAAAGCAATTTGATGTGTGAGCGCTGGAGGTTGGCACCGCAGGCTTGGGGCTAAAGGTCTTAGCCTGCTGAGGAAGTGAATAGCAATGGGGCCATTTCCGGAGAACAGGGGCTGTCTCTGGCTCATTTACATAACTCGAGCTCAGTCACATTTTGTTTGTTTCACATGTAAAGAAAATGTCTCTGTAGGACTAGGGCACCAAGCTTTGTTCTCTTACTGCCCCGAAATGTCTCGGGGAGTGGGATCTTTCGACTTAAGGAGGAGGGAGCTTTAAAGGCCTAAAATGAAGGCACTTCTCCGATCAAATAAATCCCTCTAAGCCCTTGGCTGCTCATTTGCCTTCCCACCTGGGGGGCTCTAAAGCACATTTCTTGATGGAAAGCTTCCTGAGGGCAGGACAGCCTTAGGGATCGGAACAGGTCTCTCCTCTTCAAAGGGAGGACTTTTGCCTCAGTGGCAGCTAGAGACTTCCCAGTTTTTCTTTGACACTGAGATTATCTGTGTGAGTTTGTCAAATCAGACCTGGCTTGGATCTGCCATATTTTCTTATACTGTTCACTGGTTTGCCACCGTCGCTGTTCCTTGCGAGAAATAATCATCCTTGCCGCAGTGCTTTTGTGGAAAAACATTCAGCATTTTGCCTGGCAATCGCAGTCCACTGTTATTGATGATAAATAGGATATGTGTTGCTTTTCTGGTTTGTTCCTCAAATGCAGCGCCCAGTTTCTAGATACAAGCTTGTCATCCAGGTGCCTGTCCATTGGAGATCTGCCCCTGAAATGTTCACCAGGCCATCTCTAGATGATTGGATTATGGGCAGTGGGTTATTTAGTTCTTTAGCCTTGTTTATGTTATCTTTGTGCTGTTCTATGTTTGTTTTCTTTCTTTTTTTATTTTTTGTTTTGACAGAGAGAGGGAGATCCCAAGTAGGCAGAGAGGCAGGCAGAGAGAAAGGGGGGGAAGCAGTCTCCCCGCTGAGCAGAGAGCCCAATGCGGGGCTCGATCGCAGCACCCTCAGATCACGACCAGAGGTGAAGGGAGAGGCTTAACCCACGGAGCCACCCAGGCGGCCCCTATGTTTATTTTCTAACTGGGAGAAGACTATACAGTGATAATTAGGAAAATAGATTCAAACAACACCATCAGTGACTCTCTGGTTTTTCTCTCTTTACAGCTTGTGAGGTAACAGAAATACATATATATCGGTCTCTGCTCCCATGTCCTGACTCCAAGCTCCTAAAACCCTCATGAATTCCTCAGTGATAAGAACACCAGGAGGATCTTTTGTTCTACTGAGGTGACTGTGGGTGGGGCTCCCGGCTGGCTCCTGGATTAGGGCTGGTTACTGGAAAGACCAAGCCTTGATGAGAAGCTGGGAAAAGCCATGATTTGCAGCCCTGCTCCTCATTCTCCAGGGAAGACAGGGGCTGTGATTGGAGTTAATGATTGATCATGACAACAGGAGGAGCCTCCACAAAATACCAATAGCAGTTCAGAGAGCTTCCAGGCTGGCAAATACATTCATGTCCCAGAAGGTGATGCACCCCCAGCTCCAAAGGCACAGACACTCCTGAGCTCCAGAATCTCCCAGACCCCACTCTGTGTATTTCTCCATCTGGCTGTTCCTCTGTATCCTTTATCATATCTGGTAAATAAACTGGTCCATGTAAGTAAGTGCTTCCCTGAGTTTTGTCAGCTGCTCAAATTACTTGACTCCAGGGAGGGGGTTGTTAGACCCTGCAACCCATAATCAGTTGGTCAGAAGCACAGGGGACAGCCTGGACTTGGAACTGGCATCTGAAGGGGTAGGGTTGTGAGGAGGGGAGGTGGGGAGGGTGGGAAAGCACTGTCTTGTGAGACTAAACCTTTAGCCTGTAGGATCTGGGGCCAGGTACTATCTCCAGGTAGGTAATATTAACATTGAGTTAAATTGTAGGATACTGATCTGGTGTCACAGAGAGTTGCCTGCTATTGTGCAGAAAAAACCTCTATACATTTGATGCCCAGAAGGGTCAGAAGTCAAGCGTTCTGTGTGAGTAGTAAAGGCGACTCACAAAGGCAGAGATTCCTAGTAGGGAAGAACTGGGTTTTTCTTCACTTAAGAAGGCAGGACACCGAGTTTCTCCCGTACACTGCTGGGCCATGCTTCATCCTTGTGGGTCTTATTCCTGAATTTGCACTCTTGTGCTTACAAGCTGGCTGCCACTGCCCTTAGGGAATAGTTTTTGTGGCTCATACCCACGAGGGGAAATATGAGATTATTTGTTCCAGCATTCTCATGAAAAGTTCTTACATTTATTCCGGTTGGACCAGGTGAGGTCAGGAGCCCACCTTTGAACCAATCACTGTAGTCATGAAATTTGACATACTGATTAGCTTAGGCTTGGGTTTGCCCCCTAGGGCTAGGAGGGGTCTCATCTGACCTCTGATAATGAGAACTAAGAGTAGTGGAGAGATGGGTCATTAATTAAAATTATTCAAGCAAGCAGTGGACAAATGTCTACTCTGTCTTTCTGGCTACCTTCATTTGAAATGACCAAGAAAATATTTACTGAAACCACAGTGTTGATGGTGTCGTATGACTCTCTCAGCACATGCCTGAATTACCTTTCCTGTGTTGGCTACTGTGATTTTTGTTATGGGGAGTTTTAAGTGTGATTTTATTTTCTAGAAACTTCCTGTTGTTTAGTGTGTAGCATCTTGAATCCCAGCTGTAGGTTTGTTTTTGTTTGTTTGTTTGTTCTCCTATAAGCCTTCAAAAAATAGAACGCATATATGGTCAATCTAACTTTTCTGAAGGACCAATTAACAACTGGTGATTAACAATGGTAATAAACTCTTTACAACAGGACAGTGACTTTTCTATTCTACATGTATTTTCTAATAAATCATGATAGAAATTCTAAGTCACATTTGGAATATTTGCTAAAAGTTTTGACAAGAGAAGGCATACCCAAATTATTAATATATCAAATTTAATGAGGTTAATGCTTAGAAAAATTAGCACATGTATTCTAGATGCTTCTAGAACTAAAATTTTAAAAACAGCAACTCATTAAAGTGAATGTAGAGTTCTGTAAAACATAGAGACTTGCTAACTCAACTTTGAATAAACCTGCACTGAGAGACTGAATGTACAAACAGACAAAGGCCAAGCCTTGTGTGAAAATAGAACTCTGATCCACAATGTGCAACAACCAGCCCAGAAAGTGAATCCATTACCTACTTTAACTAGCCTAGGAAGTCAACCTGCTGGACGTCAGACTTGTGGAAAGTCCGACCAATTACCGATAGCAACTATCCAGGAAGCCAAACAATGATGTCCATAACAAAATGGCCAGGACTTGATGAATAACTGACAGCTTCCTTAATTCTTGTCTCGGCTCCCGCCTAATGGCCAAAGAGAGAAAACCAGATATGCACTCTAAACCACTCACTTAGGGTGCCCCACTTCTATTTAGCCTAACTACAACTCCCCATGCCCACAGCCTCCGGTTAGAGCACATCTAAAAGTTCCCTTCTCTGCCGCAAAGCAAGTGATGGTGGCTGACTCCCTTGTGATAGTGAGTTCTGAACATACGGCTCCTGCTTGTTCTCATTTGGATGGTCTTTTTTTCCTTAACAGTTAACTTGAGAAGTCACCTAATTAGCTAACATGCTAATGTATGTATCCTATAATGTTTCCTACACATGCAATGAAAACTGAAATCGTGTTCACTTAACTAGTATTTTTCATTTGCATAGTATCAGATGTTTTTAAAATATTAATTAATTCTACTAGGATCCTCATACAGGTTGTCTCTGTTTTACAAATGGAGCAACCTAAAACCGCTAAACTGAGTAACCTGTAATAAATGAAAGGCAGAGTTAGAATTCAAACTTGACATTTTCGTTTCACAAGTGATCTTTAAACAAACATATAATAGGAATTGCAAGAGAAAAATATAGCTAGAACTGGATTTCATTTTTCTTAAATCGAAGTCTGAGGAGAGACAAGGTTGAAGTTTATAAAATAAAGAAAAGTATGTTTACCATGGGCATCCTCTGATATTTGAAAGGCAACATAAGGACAAATGAAAGAAATAGCTATTTTATTTGATTGGTATAATACATATTTCTTAGTTGCTGTGTTCTTCAGACTGGTAAAGGATAATAAGTGAGTGGAAGAATTGTGTAGTTAAATGAAAATCAAAGGCCTAAATCCTGTCCCAGTACTGATTGTATCTACCTGAGTAACCATGGTCAAGAAACTTCACCTCTCTTGGGCCTCAATGTCCTCATCTTTTAAAATGAAGCTTATAACTTCTATCTGCAAGGCAATTGTAAGAATTAAATGAGATGATGTGTGGCATCTAATGTATATTGGTTTCTCTTTTTCTCTCTGTTCAGAGTGCTCTGTCATTCTCAGACTCACAGCGGTATAGAGATCCTAGAGTATCACTGGTCGTGATTTGCCAGCCATTTTCTCTCCAGATTGAACTCCTCTGGGATAGTGGTAGAGTCTTACTCACGTCTGTATTCCCAGTTATATTTAACAGCAAAGCCTAGTTAGAAACAGATGAATGATTTCAGACTTTAGGAAGTACATACTTTCTAGGAAAAGACTGGCACACATGACGTAATAAAGGCATGACACAAGATAGCAGATACTCAAGGGATTAAACTGGGTGGCACTGAGTAAATGAAAGAAAATGGGTAAATGAATTTAAGGAAAACCTCACCGAGGGTGGGTGGACCATGAGGTGACCTTAGCAAAGGGGAGGATTTTGCTACTAGGATAAAGGTCCGAAGTATGGTGCCTTGAGGGATGTACAAGGGCGTAGAGGTAGAAGTAGACAGGAATGGCTTGGAAGGATGATGAAAATATGAGCTTAACAAGCAGAAAGTTCCTCTGGGGAGTGGGAGAATGAAGCAAAGGTTGCATAGTTATGGCCAGATCAAGCGCCAGTTATGGTTTTGAAGTTGTCAGATATTTCAGAATACTTATTCATGCCTATGGTTGCAACAGCCTATGTCCTCGGCTAACCTCCCCCCCACCCCCCCTGGGGCAACTTGCCTACTTACTGCTTCTGTGAACATTCTAGGCAGCATCCTGCTTTAAGGTCTTTGCTTTTCCTCTTACCTTTGCCTGGAATGCTCTTTTCCCAGATATCTTTCTGGTTATTTTCCTCACCTCCTTCAGGCTTATGCTCCCATCTCACCTCCTCCACAATGTCCCCCTTGATCTCTATATTTAATATAGCAACTTCTCCACCACACCTCCTCTCCTAATTCCTCCCTAGCCTGCTCTACATGTTTCTTGTTCCCAGAGAACTAATCACATAGATACACTTACTTATTAGGCTTATAATTTTATATCCCCACTCAAGTATGAGCTTTATGAATGAAAGGTCTTTGTTTTATTCACTGATGCATCCCAAGTACCTGGCACACAGTGTGCCCTAAAAAGGAGTTACTGAACGAATAAATGAAGCAGTGGAAAATACTCAGTTTTACTCAAATGAAAACAATACTGAGGTCTCAAATTTAAGTCAACCCTCTGCCAGCCAGTGTTCGAATTACTGACATTTTAGCTTCCCAGTTTAAGACTGTGACCATTTTGGCAATGGTCTACTAAAATCTAAACACAATCTGGACTTGTATTTATTCACCTGAAAGTCAGTTGAACTTTACAGAGGTCAGAGGAAAAAAGAAAATAAAGGATAAAGAGCGACAAATTTCACACTGACACCAGGTGAAGCCACGGAACCAAATGCAGAACAGAAAGCTCTCAATCAATGAGCTTAGTTTCAAATGTGTATTAAGAAAGCCTGAAGTCTTAATTCCTTTTCTCAGAGATGTAGAAAGGTCAGGAACCTTTGTGACAGAATTTTGTTTGATCTCCCAGCTGAAGTTTCCAAATGTTTTTCAGATATTTAAATGTGGATAAAAGGTCAAACATCTCGAACCAGAAGTTACAATCAGGCTTTAAAACTTGGTGTATTAAATGGTTCCACAAACTAAATCCCCATTCATCAGGGAGCAAGAGTAACCTAGAAACAAAAGCTATGGCACTTAAACACCATCAGCACAAACAGGAATTTGGCAATCAGCTCAATTCTGGGCAAGAAAACTTCTTTTTCCAATGGGGATTATGGTTGTAAGTGTAATGAGACTTTTGTGCCAAATGGAGAGAAATTATTTAACGATACAATAAAATTCAAATGGAAGTTTCTTATTGGAATTAATAATATTATTTATCCATGAGACTCCAGTCATGTAACTTTGGTATGTCGCCAGGAATTAAAAGTTGGAAGTGTGACTAATTTTTCTCTCCCTCATTCATTGTTTTCTAGTAATCAAATGTCAGAACTGAGGGATCTTTCTTTTGAAAGTTCACTGGTGCTTATATCTTTTCTAGTCTGTCACACCCTAGTTAGGGTATCTCAGGTTTTGCTTTCCCCTCTCTCTGGTACCTATGGCTTACTGCTTTCAGAATAATCTTCCTAAAATTCCTCCTCCAATAGTCAACTTACTAAAGATGCTATTAACCCTTCCTATGTGGTGTCCACCATGTGCATGTTATACCTTCCTGTGTATTTCCTACTGGAAGCCTGGGACTAAGGTGTTCTCTTTCTCTCATCTAACCCAGGATGTGACCATTGTGCTAGATGCTTCCCTGCACATCAGTTTTACTCCCTGAATATCTCTCATCCAAACTCCTCTCCACTCCTACGGTTACTGTCTTTGTTCAGTCCTTAGTGTTGGCCTTAATTAATGCAGCAACCTCCTAAATTGGCATCCATTCCTCTCTCCCTCCATCCTCATTGTGTTCAGAGCAATATTTTAAAATTTTAAACCTTAGTCTGCAGTGGTCCATGTAAATTCCTTCAATAACTTCTCATTAGCTCCAGGATAAATTCAGCTTCCTTAAAATGGAGTGTACTATTTTTCTGGGTCTGGCCTTGTCTAACCTGAAATATCGAGAGTGGACCTTTAGGTGTCATTAAGAGTACCATCATTATCAGCTTCACCCTCTGTGTCCTGAACACAAGTTTTCTGGTTATGAGAGAGATGGGGCATTCCCCATCTAGAGTGCATGCTTTATTCTCTAGGGTCGACTCCCAGCCTTGCCAAGGATTGTGTCTTTTACTTCAGACTGCCTGGTAGAAAGTCAGAATGCGCTCTCCTTTCTCATACTAACGCATGGTGGGTGTTAGGTGTAGACCAGGTGCTTACTGAGAGCAACTGGGTATAGATCAACTACCTCCTGGGAATAGCTGGATGCTCAGGACTTGCACTTTAGGAGTAGAAAAGAGTTAACTCAGGAGACTTTGGTTGTTCAAACTCATCACATTCCAGAGAAAGGCCCATCTTCAGGAATGGCCCTTGGCTAACTGTAAGGAGATAACTTCTGACAACTTGGAACATTCTGCCTCATCAGAGTGTTTTGGGGTCCTGAGGCCTTGGGCCATGCATACCTGTTTGACTAAATAAGTTTACTCTAAAAGTTGCTTCATATGTGGAGCTACCGAAGCTCTCACTCACGGCTGGTGGGAATGCAAAATAGCCATTTTGAAGACAGTTTGGCAATTTCTTAGAAAGCTAACATCTTCTTGCCGTGTAAGCTAGCAATTGCACTCCTTAATATTTACCCAAAGGCGTGGAACACATTTCCACAGAAAAACTTGCATGCGGATGTTTATAACTGCTTTGTTCATTATTGACAGAACTTTGAAGTAACCAAGATGTCCAGGAGAATGGGTAAATACATTGTGGTATGTCCAGACAATGGAGTATTATTCAGTGCTGAAAAGACATGAACAGGCCATGGAAAGGTAAATGCATGTTACCAGGTGAAAGAAACCAATCTGGAAAGGATAAATCCAAATGATTCCAACTATATGGCATTTTGAGAAAGGCAGAATTATGGAGACAGTATAAAAAGCAGTGGTTTCCAGAGGTTAAGGGGACAGATGGATGAGTAGGCTGGACACAGAAAATATTTAAGGCAGTGAAACAACTCTGTATGATAACTATAATGATGAATACTTGCTATTATGAATTTTTCAAAACTCATAGAATGTACAATGCCAAGAACACACCCTAGTGTCAACTATGGGCTCCTGGTGATATCGGTACATCAAGGTAGATGCATCCATTGTCCCAAAGGTACCACTCTACTAGGGGGCGCTGTGCATGTGTGGGACAGGAGGTATATGGGAACTATTTGTACCTTCTAATCAACATTGCTATGATTCCAAAATAGCTCAAAGGAAAAATAAAAGCCTATTTAAAAAAAATAAAATGTGACTTGTGACAAGTACCCATTTTTCATCTGGGTAGGTATATAGATTCTGAGGAGCTCTGCCCTCTCCCCAAAGTATATTTTTATTTATTTATTTATTTATGTATTTATTTATATATTTTATTTATTTATTTGACAGAGAGAGAGACAGTGAGAGAGAGAATAGAAGCAGGGGGAGTGGGAGAGGGAGAAGCAAGCTTCCTGCTGAGCAGGGAGCCCGATGCATGGGCTCAATCCCAGGACCCTGGGATCATGACCTGAGCCAAAGGCAGGCAATTAACAACTGAGCCACCCAGGCGCCCTCCCCGTCAAAGTATATTTTTAAAAGGTAATCACATGCTCAGATTTCAAACATCATCTTTTCACTCAAATTTCAATATATTGAATTTTCAGCCTCTACTATTTGCTTAATGCCTGCAGGGTCCACAATCAGGCTGCCTTTGCTTCATATACCAACTTTTTTCTCTATGAGCATGGGCTAGAGTGGCCGGTGGTTTTCACCTGAAGCCGGAGCCAGAGGCACATCTCATCCCAGTGCCCGTAAAAAGACAAAACCAAACCAAGCAAAGCAGTTCAGGAGCTTGTCCTTAGAAAGTGGCAATGTGCCATAGGCCCCGAGGTCTTCACGGCCTGTGTCACATGCTTGGCGCATCCCTCTCTCTTTACCTTAAGGTACAATTTGTAGGATGAACTTAATTAGCAAGAAATATCCCCAACTAGAGCACATACCAAATGTGGTTTCAGCTGTGGCAAAGGTCATGGTTTTGGTCCTGCCCCAGTTTGGATGCTCCTCTTCAATTGAGCTGCACCAGTGACTTTTTTCTGTTCCCCACTGTTCTGGTCCTCTCTCATCTAAGTGCAAGGATCACCTCTCCACACCGGAGCTGTAAAGTCCGTTCCAGAGAAGGAACTCTTGCACTGGCGTTTGCTCCATCAGTTGTATTTCTCCCTGAGAGCATGGTCATTAAAATGCTAGCCGTGGCTTCCTGCACTATGCCCCCATACTCTACCTATATTCACTCTTCTCCAGGGCAGTGCTGGGTGACGGACTTGGCCTTTCAGCCTCCATTTCTGGGAGGAGGGTGTAGATAGAATCGGATTGAGAGAGGCTCCTTCACTGCACAGAACATGTGGAGTTTATGCTGCCTTGTGACATCTCAGGGAGCCTTTTTTAACTGTTTCATACTCATTTTAAGGGCAGGTCACAGTTATGCCAACCATGGAGTATCTGTGCATTTTCCAAGGTCAAGTTTATAAAAATAAAAGCCTCCTCTTTATGCAATATAAAATAATAATATGATTTTCCTTTTGATCTATTAATACATTGCCCACTATTGAACTATCCTTGCATTTTTTAAATTAACTTTGCTGGGTCATTCTTTATCATTGAAAAATATTTAAAGTAAATGGGTTTATCATTTACTTGGGAGTTTTGTGTCAGTTCTTCCAAGGGCGATTGGTCTGAAGTTTGTGCTCTCCTTGTTAAATGGATGCTAACTTCATATAAGGAAGAGAAACAGTTTCTTTCTTTATCCAAGTTCTGGACCAGTTTATATAACATAGAAACAATTTGTTCCTGGAAAGTTTGAAATAATTCATCTGTAAAACCATCTGGGTCCTGCACATTTTTAAGTAGTAATTCTGTGACAACTTTATTTTTTTCCATGAAAATTGATTTATTTAGATTTACTACCTCTTCAAGGGCCAATTTTGGAAGTTTATATTTTCTTAGACTACTGTTCATTTCTTCTAGGTTTTATTATTATAGAGCTGTGCAAAGTATTTTCTTGGTGTTCTTTTAATAACTTCTTTGTTCTCTTTTTCATTTTTAACTTTGTGTATAGGGCACTTCTGACAGCATAATTAGTTCTTATATGATTGTTAGAAGTTGAGTCATTCTTAGACAAATTCTTTTTGTCTTATAGATATAACATTACAAATCAGAGTTCTGGTCCTATTCATTCTATAAAAATACCAATGTTAATCATAGAAATAAATGTCAGGAAAATACAAAATATAGTTGTTAACTAGAAGCAAATATTTATAAATTAAAAAAAACAGATATTTAGAATAAAATATAGATTGAAAACATACCTTTTGGAGGATCTTTTTTCCCCCTATAAAATTATACTAGATTTCTTTCTGGAGCCCAAAGCAGGGCTTGAACTCCTGACCCTGAGATCAAGACCTTAGCTGAGATCAAGATTTGGACACTTAATACTAGGTAGACTTTCTTAAAAAGAATTCAGAAAGCTTTGATTGAGATAGTTTCTTTTTTGTTTCTTGAAGCCAGTGGAGATAGTCTTTGTGGAGCAGGTTCAAATCTTCTGTCTTATAAATTCCATTGTGCCAAGTTTTTGAAGGGTAAATTCTGGGAGGGGTGTTATTTTCATGATAAATCTGTATGACTGATCATGGAGCACAAGGTGCAGAGATGAATAAAGAGAAAAAAGCAGAGAATAGATCACAATATGACTTAGATGCTGTTGCCATCTATAGAATCTGGGGCTGGATCCTTCAGACCATGAGAAGCCACTGAAGAGTCTTAACCATTCGTGCAATATGATCATATTGCATTTTATAAATATAACTCTGGTAGCAATGGGTTAGAAGTGAGGAAGCATGAAGGCAAAGAAACCAGTTATGAAGGCAAGGAGTTGAGTTAGGAGGCAGAAGGGACAGATTAAAATAGTATTCACAAGGTAAAATGGCAAGTCTTAGAGACCAATTAAATGTAAGGGTAAGGTAAGAGGAGACATTTAGATTGACTTTTTGGTCACCCATGGCCTGAATAATTGAGTAAATGATGGTATCATTAGTTAAGGCAGTTTGGAAAAGGAACAGTTGTTGGTGGCAAGATGACAAATTGCTTGACACACACTGAGTGTTCAATGGGTGTTCTGTGGAACATTCGAGAAAAGCTATGTATTTGGGACCCAGCTGCATATACTAAAGGTCAACAGAGAGATTTGAGCTGGATGATGAATTTTGACATGATTAGAATATGCTAACCGAAGCAATGAGATGAGTTTACATAGAGTGAGGATTTGGGGGAGAAATGTAGAGAGAGGGCCCACGAACAAATCCCAGGAAACACCAAAGTTTAAAAACCAATTATATTTATTTATTTATGTTAAAGATTTTATTTATTTATTTATTTGAAAAAGAGAGAGAGAGATCACAAGTAGGCAGAAAGGCAGGCAGAGAGGGGCAAGCAGGCTCCCTGCTGAGCAGAGAGCCGGATGTGGGGCTCCATCCCAGGACCCTGAGGTCATGACCCGAGCCGAAGGCAGAAGCTTAATCCACTAACTCACCCAGGTGCCCCGCAAATCAATTATATTTAAATAAACATTTTCATTTTTCCTTCCCAAATCAAGTTCTCTTTTCTGATAAACTTCTTTTCAAGAATTCAGGCTCAAACCTTGGGGTCAGAGTCCTTGCTCTCTTTTTGTGTGCAAGCAGTTTTCAGGTACTATAGAGTCTCTTTCTACCAAGTCTCTTATCTCTGCCCCTTCCTCTCCATTCTCCCTGTTCCTGCTAGGGTCCTACAGACAGAGAAGCATCTCTTATCTCACCATAATTGAAGCCAATAGCTTATCAGGTCTGTTTCAGCAGGGAATTATAAAAATAATGATACATATACACCTTGTGAACTTATGAACGTATATTCATGCATTCCTCTTTTAATGTAGCCAGAGCATTTTCCTGAATTGATTCACTTATTGATGTTCTGCATTCTTCTTCCTTTTTTAAAAATTTTAAAATAGATTTTATTTATTTATGAGAGAGAGAGAAAGAGCAGAAACAGGGAGATAGACAGAGGGAGAAGAAGACTCCCCACTGAACAGGGAACCAGACACAAGGCTTGATCCAGGTCCCGGGACTATGACCTGAGCTGAAGGCAGACGCTTAACTGACCGAGTTACCCAGGAGCCCCTACATATTGTCCTTTCTGAAAACTATATCCACCTGGGGCACCTGGGTGGCTCAGTGGGTTAAAGCCTCTGCCTTCGACTCGGGCCATGATTCCAGAGTTCTGGGGTCAAGCCCCACATCGGGCTGTCTTCTCAGCAGGGAGCCTGCTTCCTCCTCTCTCTCTTTCTCTCTCTCCTTGCCTCTCTGCCTACTTGTGATCTGTATCTGCCAAATAAATAAATAAAATCTTAAAAAAAACTATATCCACAGTGTGTAATAATAATGAATAATTAGTAATAGTCTTCTTAAATACTTTCTATGTAGCAGGTACTTTTTTATGCGCTTTATTAATTTTAACTCTATTAATTCTCATACAAACTACGAGGTAGGTAGTGACTAACTCTATTTTTATAGATAAGGAAATGGAGGCATGCAAAAGTTAATTAAATTATCCAAAGTCACATAGATAGCAATGGTAGAATTGGAAGTGGTTTCATTAAATTTTGCTCTATGGTTTCTTCACCACTGTGCTGCACTGTGTTGTCTACTCTGAAAGTACAAGACTCACTATAGAATCTTTCCAGATTTTAATTTTCTCCCCAATCTTTTACCTTTGCTTTACACACCCTTAATTCTACAACAATTATTATACCTTTTTTTAGTCTTTCCCAAAGCAGGTAGTTCAGTTTTCACAGAAACATCAACTCTCTTTCCTTTTACACTTATCATTACTTTTGTCTTAAAGTATTCCTTAAATTATGTAATTGCAACTAAAGCTCATAAACACATTTGGAAACAAACATTCTGACTATTGGTAAGCAAACAACTCACCTGGAAGGAGTAGGAATACAAGAGAGGGTTGAGATGTGTCTTACTGGCTCAACATCCAGGATGTCCTGCAAATCAGTCCATGGATTTTGGAGACAACATTAGAGCTAGTATGAATGCGGCATTTCTGTTAAGAAGAGGTCAGTTAAGAGAATTTCTGTTTTATTTTGGTGTGGTCCTGACGGTTTAATTTTGCTATTGTTTGCCTTGCCAGAGGACACATATCTAGAAAAATGTTTCTATGGCTTATGTCAAATAAATTATTGCTTAAATTTTCTTCTAGGAATTTTATGGTTTCAGGTCTCACATTTAGGTCTTTATCCATTTTGAGGTATTTTTTGTATATGGTGTAAAAGAGTGGTCCATTTTGTATATGGTGTAAGAGAGTGGTCATTCTTTTGCATGCAGCTGTTCAGTTTTTCCAAAGAAGACATACAGATGGCAGACAGACACATGACAAGTTGTTTTATTTCACTCATCACCAGGAAAGTGCAAATCAAAACCACAATGAGCTATCACTTCACACCTTTCAGAATGGCTAAAATCAAAAACACAAGAAACAACATGTGTTGGTAAGGATGGGGAGAAAAAAGAACCTTTATGAACTGGTGGTGGGAAGACAAGCCAGTGCAGCCACCATGGAAAACAGGATTGACATTCCTCAGAAAATAAAAAATAGAATTACCATATGTTCCCATAATTCCATTACTGGGTATTTACTCAAAGGAAACAAAAACACAAATTTGAAAAGATATACATACCCCTATGTTTATTGCAGCATTATTTAGCCAAGGTATGGAAGCAAACCAAGTGTCCGTCCACAGATAACTGGATAAAGAAGCTCTAGTATGTATACAAAATGGAATATTACTCAGCTACAAAAAGAATGAAATCTTCCACTTGCAACAATATGGATGGCTCTAGAGAGTATAATAAGTGAAGTAAGACAGAGGAAGAAAAATACCATATGATTTCATATGTGGAATTTAAGAAATAAAAGAAACGGATAAAGAAAAAAGAGATCTAAAAACAGACTCTTAAATATGGAGAACAAGCTGGTGGTTGTCAGAAGGGAGGTGGGTGGGGGGATGGGTGAAACAGGTGCAGAGGGTTAAGAGTACACTTACCAAGATGAGCACTGAGTAATGTATAGAATTCTTGAATCACTGTATCATACACCAGAAACTATTATAACACTGTAAGTTAATTATACTTGAATTAAAAAAAAGAGAGAGAGAGAGAACTTCTGTTTTCTCTCAGTTTCTAATGTCTTGCCATCCTGCCCAGGGCTTTAAGAATGTGTCATTTTCCTAAATGATTATGTCACTCATGATGCAGCCAAAGAAACCATTTCTGTGCAGCCATTTCTCCGCGGACACAAAACAAAGTCCCAAGTCCAGCATAAAACCTAAATTCTCAGAGTAGCATTTAAAGTTCTCAACGATTTATCCCAAGCCACCTCTTCAAATACATTTATCTTTCCCATGCTCTGGGATTATTAATCTATGTTGAGTTCGAATTGTGAAAACCCATAATAAACTTTATTAATAATTCTCCTAAGCCGAATCCAGAGTTCTCGTTAATCCTCTGCCTCTCCCTTCATTTAAGAAACCACAATAGTTACAGAAGATATAGGAGAGGGCAAGAGGGGGCAAAAGTATTTGTCCTATGAGCTCTCTACGGCCCTGTGACAGGTTGTATTTTCCAAATATGGCTATGGTGGTATTTCTGGTTCGACACGCTCTTCAGAACTTTGCTTTTCCTCCTCCCAAGAGGCAATGTCTCTGTTTTCTCACCTTGAATTTGGGCAGGAGCTTGACAACCAACCCTTCCACAGGTAAAAGAGGACAGAAGTGATGCTATATGACTTGCAAAGCAAGGACACAGAAGGGACATGTGGCCACATGTGGTTCTGTCTCTTAGGATGCTTGTCATTGAACTCTGCCACCATATTGTGATGAAATCAAACAAGGTTTTTTGTGGGGAGCTCAGAATCAGAAGCGCAATTGAAGAGGAACTCTCCAGCCAAAAGCCAGTGTTAACTCCATAGTATGCAAGAGAATGAGCCCTCTGATGATCCAGGCCTCTGCCTTCAAGCCTTCCAGCTGAGGCCTGACAGTATACAGCAGTGGCAAGCTGATGTCACTTTGTTGTCAAAAACCTGACCCACAGAATCTGTGAACATAATAGCAATTTTTCTTCTTGAGGTTTTAGAATAGTTTGTTCTATGTCATAGTAAGTGGAATAGGCCCTTTGGGTAAATATGTAAATAAGTAGTATGTTTAGGGGTTCTCTTCCCAGAATTCTGAGTTAGAAATGGTTGAAGAAACCAACCCATCCATTTCAGGATTATTTGCTTGATGTCTTCCCAGACTCCCAGTCCCCTTTACCATGGGACTTCAACTGGAGTATGAAGTGATTCTTGGTGCCCAGACCTGTGTCTCAGCTGACAGACTCTCAGCCAGTGGACTCTTAGGCTTTGCCGTCCATCTTGTCTGTGCACCGGGCTTGTCACATGGCTGCCAACATTGTATTATCAGATGGTTCTTTTTTCCTTTTGGGTACTCCCTAGGCCCCCATAAATGTTTACAATGTTAGTTTACACCATCCTCAGTTGTCTTTGGCAATTCAAAGCAGTGAAATTATTGTGTATGTTTTCCCTGGGAAATCACTTTCTGCTTTAGAATTTCTTCACGTATCAATCTGTATTCAAAACCAATTTTTTTGGTTGAAAAAGAGGTAAGATTATCACAAAGTACTCTGGGTAGAAAAGAAGTAGGAGATACTTCGGTACTCTTTGCAACTCTCTCTTATCACCAATCCCAAAACACTTCCTGCTTCCTCCCTCCACCCCCCACAAGCTTTTTTTCATGTTGTGCCTTTGCCTGGAAATCCCTCAAATTGTTATCTTTTTAGCTCAGTTAAACATGCCAACTCCTTCATGCAGCCATGCATAGTGACAATTTTGTCCAACTTTAGGTTCACACAGAATTTTGTTTAAAATGCTTTTGAGCTGTCCTCTTCTGATTAAAATATTTGTATACAGGGGTTTGTACACCTACATCATGAGGTTCTTGTTAGTTTTTATTTCCTCCACACATTTGGCAAAGTGCCTTTCACCTAACAGATTCTCAATATGAAATTATTGAGTTAATTTCTAAATGAAAAGGAATGGCAAAATATTAGAATAAAGCTATATTATAATAGTGAAAAGCTTCAGAAACTTAAAACTGATTAGAGCCTCAACTTGAGTCTAGGGTGTGTGCATGTGTGTACATTTATACATTATACATTATATATATAATGTAAATTTATGTTATATTATATATATGTACATGTGATGTACATTGGTATTTCATTTCCTTTAGCATTTCCATAAATTATTGTTGTCACAATTTGGGTTTACTTTTTTTTTTAAGATTTTATTTATTTATTTGACAGAGAGACAGAGAGAGAGGAGACACAAGCAGGGGGAGTGGGAGAGGGAGAAGCCGTCTTCCCGCTGAGCAGGTAGCCCGATGTGGCCTTGATCCCAGGAACCTAGGATCATGACCCAAGTCGAAGGTAGCCACTTAACGGACTGAGCCACCCAGGCACCCTTGGGTTTATATATTTATTTATTTTTAAAGATTTTATTTATTTGAGAGAGAGAGAATGAGAGAGAGAGAGAGAGCATGAGAAGGGGAAGGGTCAGAGGGAGAAGCAGACTCCCTGCCAAGCAGGCAGACCGATGAGGGACTCGAACCCGGGATTCCAGGATCGTGACCTGAGCCAAAGGCAGTCGCTTAACCAACTGAGCCACCCAGGCGCCCGGCCCTTGGGTTTATTTTTGTAATAAACTCAGATAAGACTCTGAGAGACTTACCTGAAAGAACTAAGAGATTTTAGTGATGGCAAACTATCATATATACCTAGTATTTTATCTGTATAGTTAGTGGAAGTGTACCCTAATTATCCAGTTCTGATTAAGAATTAAACCCTACAGTGACTGATGTGAAAATTTGAACATGAGAAGTGATAGAAAATACAAGGAGAAGAAACAAGGAAGAAATTTCAGTGTTTAACATAGCTTTTACTTTAAGTTAAAAATGTGCTTGCATATTTCCATTTTAAAATATTTCCTCGATGGATTGAATAGCTTGAACTTTGGAAGTGAGATAAACCACATAAAATAATTGTTTAGATGACAAGTACCATGAATGAATTATTTCTTACTAATAATGCGATATACTTCTTCCATTCAAAGATATTAATATTAATCCTTTCATTATGCAAGACTTTTTCCAGCTACAGCATTCCATTTAACATACCCATCTATTTCCATATGAACAGGGATCTGTGCTAATTTTACACTAATTCTTAAGATGAATAATTGAGATATTGGATGCAATGCCTCAAAACTCTGAATCTTGTTTGGTGTTTGAAGTAACAAGTCCTGAGCCATGAGTTAATCAAGAAAACTATACATAGGTCTTCATTAACATACTAAGAATCAGCCTACCAATAAAGAAATCACTGAACATGCACATTTAATGGTGTAAAATTCAATCACACTTAACTTAGCCTGAAAATATCAGTATCTTAATAATTCCTTGTATTTATATAGACTAGAACCTTTCCTGTGGAGAAAGCAAAGTTCTTTTGCATATCTTCTTTGATTAACCACATTTAAAAGAAGATGCCATTATCCATACTTGACAAAATATCAAAAAGGTGAAGTAACTCAGCCAAGGTCACACAACCAGAGAAAAATCTAAATGAGCTCTAGACGTCTTGGCTGCAATTAGCGCTCTACTGAAGCTAGAAATAAACAGGGCAAAATATATTTCTATACTTGGACACCTCCAAGATATGATAAGGTCTCGGTTGGTCTCACCAACATCTGCCTCCCTCCCAGTGCTGTATGTGATGAATAAGGAAGTGGAAAAAGCGATGAAGGAGGCACCTGATAGGAGTTTTTGATTCTGGAAAAGGAATTAACTGGAAACCAGAGATTTTTTCTATGTGTGCAACTATTGTGAGCTGTGGCTTAGTCATAAACATTTCATAGCATGGTTCAAAGTTTGCTGTAACATGATCCTTCAGGCACAAAGCACCCATAGCGACATGGACTCCTTTGGAAATGGTAAAGGAAACAGCCTGCCGTGGAGATGGTTCTGGGGAGCCCCAGGTGCTGGTTAATAATGGAATGGGTAGGAGAAGAAGTCTGAAAGGGAGGCAACATTGACAGAGTTGTTTTAGGCTCTTGACATGACCCTAATTCTTCCTTGGCTCTAATTTTGAGGTTTGGTTGGTACTTGTATCTAGGTAGAGAGTGCCAGATAACAAAGAAAGAAAGGTAGAAAAGGGGAAAAAAATAGGGAAGGGAAGCATGGACTAGAAGTTAGGGTTGATACTAATTCTGGATTAGACGATACAAGTGCATCTGACCTCATTCCTGTGCCATGTCCTATGACACTGGAAGAGAAACCCATTTGCTATCTGGGACTAGATGTTCTTTAGAAATCCTTGTAGTTATATCATTGTCTTCTCCTGCTTAAGTAAAGAGCTTTAAAAAAGTATAGAACGATAATGTTTATTTTCCACATGCTGTATTCTGTTAATTGCCCTCCCTGAATGCATAGAAGTGTGGATTTCTTTCTTAAGAGCTAAGAGAAGTTAAGTCCTACAAAGTCATCTCAACAGCAATAGGTAAAAGGGCAAGATGTCCTCTATTTAGATATGTCAACAGCAAAGCTCACAGAGAACGTGAACTGACTGATTCAACATGTTTCCAGAAGAGAAAGGTATATTAGAGTCCTGAAGAAAACAAGGCTGAGAAAACTTTGCCCATAAATCAGCAATTACTGGTAGTTAGTCAATATCACAGGTTTGATAAAGTGCCAGAGCCCACTAATGGTATGAGAACATTAAGTCTTTGGTCACAAAGTCACAGCAAGACCTTGCTCAGATTTACTTTGGAGCTGTCTGGGCTTGGAGCTGTTGCTGTGAATAACAAATCTGATGTTTTTCTTATGCCCTTATTTCCCTGCTGCACTTGAACTGGGTGAAAACAAAGCCAGAATGGAGCGGAACAGCAGCTGGAGACATGACACTACTGGTGGAGAACTTTGACGTACAGAAAGTGAAATTGGCCAAGCTCATGCAGCGTTGGTATATGCCAGAATTTTATCCCCCAAACTATTCTAATATTGGCTGCTGGCTTTCTCAATTACCTTGCAAGGTGGGTTTGCCACAGTCTCCTGAGACTTAAGAGATGCCCACTTACGCCAACACGTCATAGATTTTTCTCTTGGATCTGCCCTATCAGTAAAACAGAAAGGGAATATACATTATTTATCCTTATCCTTATTTAGCCATCAAAAGAAGTCAACACAAATGTTCAACAAGATTCTATCCATTTACTTTATTCGAGTCACCATTGACATTGAGGTATTGCTTTGTAACATGAGTACCTGCTCATGGTAAGCCCTCACGTTGAGATAAAGTACTCCGCAGGGAAATGGCCTAGAGCTTTCTACCGGAAGTGGATTGCAGGGTTCAGCAGCATCTAGATAATCTTGGAGCTTGTGATTCGTTCAGAACTCGGGCTCCACCTATAATGAGAATTACATTTTAACATGATTTCCAGAAGATTCATAGACACATTAAAGGTTTTTTTTTTTTTTATTGGATAAATTGGACATGTAACATTGTGTGAATTTAAGGTGTGCAACGTATTGCTTTGGCTCATTTATATATTGTAATATGATGGTCAATGTAGCAAAATTTATCCCATTATATAATTATGGTATAACATTATTATCTATATTCATGACACTGTGCATTAGATCTCTATGGTTTCTTTACTACCTGTTACAAGTTTGTATCCTTGAACACCAGCATTTGAATCCTCCCCACTCCATTCCCTGGTAACAATATTTGATATTTTTTTCCCCTACAGGTTTAACTTTTTAAAAATTCCATATATAAGTGAGATTATACAGTACTTGTCTTTCTCTGTTTGACTCATCTCACTAAGCATAATGTGCTCGAAGCCCTTTCATGTTGTCACAAATGAAAAAATATCCTCCTTTCTCATGGCTGAGAAATAGTCCATTGCACATTAAAGTTTTAGAAGTATTGGCCTATAGAACTTCTACCATTTTTACCTAAATTGTATTTGTCAGGTATTCCATATAAAAGAATGCCTGCTTGGATTCTGTCTGTAGTTGGAGGCACAGACAAAATTGGAATAGAAAAAAACACCAAGCACAATTTGTATGTGAACTCCAACTCTCAGTCTAAATGAACATCAGTTATTAGTGGAAGAATAAAATACTAATATTGCCCATAGAAATATTAAGGTGGCTCCTTCCAATTTCAAAATATGACCTTCAAAGAAAGTAGATCATAGACTCATCTGAATCTCAAACACTTGTGTTTGTTCTCTAAAGAGGTACTTCTGAGTGATTGCATTAAACTTGTTTTCCAGCTGCACTAAAGGCTATGGAAAAATATTCACTATTAGGGAAATAGGACATACAAATATGAAATTAGCTCAAGACATCTCATCCCATAAGCTAGTCCAACAATATATGAATAGCAATCTACTTAGTAAATAGTAAATAAAGTGCCCAGTTCCATAAAAGATCGATCCCAACTGACCATCGTTAAATCTTGTCTGGCCCATCTCCAAGTTGTTTGTGCTGTCTTGGCAGCCAGAGGCGTTCCCAGGGGGCAGGAGGCCAGGAGACGGGCGGAAGGAGGAACGCTGCCAGCAGGCCATCCTGGCTGCTCACCCTCCTCTCTTACTGACTTGCTCTATGAGTCATTTGATTTGGAAGAAAAGACCCCTACTCGAAAGCAATCAAATCTCATGCCATTAAAGGCTGAAATGATAAGCAAGGAAAAAACTAGCTAGAGGAGAGTATATAATAGAGAGCTTTGTCTTCAGTAACATTCTGAGAACATATTGAAGAAAAGTCAATTTCTTCTCAAAATTTTGGGAACTTTCTACCAATTTATAACGTGGGGGCTGGGGGAGGCAAGTCATTAGTAAATTTATTTTCTGTTTCTTTTTTAAATGACTTTGAAATAGAGGAATTTTTCCCAGTAAGGGACTATGAGGAATAGAACCAAGAAACCCCAAACAGTTGGGGTATCTCAAAAATTATATATATATATATAATTTTTTTTTAAGATTTATTTATTTGAGAGAGAGAGAGAGAGCATGAGCAGGGTTGGGGGACTGGCAGAGGGAAAGTAGACTCCCCACTGAGAAGGGAGCCCATTTAACCAACTGAGCCTCAGGTGCTCCTTAAAGAATGATATTTAAAGCTGTGCTTTTAGAGAGCTTTCTGCCAGATTACCTTTGCTCTTTCACATAACACCCATGGGAGATGCAGAAATGCTGGATGAAAGAAGTGCATCAGCAAAGGGTACTGGTTTGGGGATGCTTTCCAAGAAAGTTTCAGCAATTGTAAAGATTTCATTTTAAATTATACTTAATATATAATTCTTGAGTCATTTTTATTTTCTATATACATTTGATTACTCATATTAACTAAATGGGGAACATATTTATGGCTCAATAACAAAAATAGGATGCACTTGTTTGCATTCCAAAGGATTTGGGCTACCTGGAAAATGGTATTTTCATTCTTTGTTTTAAATACACAGATTATATTACAGTGGGGAAGGGACGTTCACTGTTGTTAAGGGCACAAATAAATGGGTGAATGATGAGTGTTTATCTGGATGACCCAGTCCTCTCGAATCTTCCACTAAGGACTGAATTATATGGAACATTAATATGGAAACTCTCAGGTATTTGTTTTACTTGTGTTGACAGAAAACCTTTACTTTTTTTCTATTGATTGCCGTGTCACTCTGTCACTCTGTGAATAGACCACAGGGTTCTGTCTAACACACACGCATAAGAATTCTTTCAAAAGCTTCTTCATTTAAAAAAAGAAAAAGTAAGAAGAAAACAGATTGTAGCCTCAATTGGCTTTACTTGAGACCCTGCCCATGAGCGTCATTTTTGTGGCTGCATTTTCCATCCTCCTAGGAGCATGGGCAGGAAGTTACTTCAGGAAGAGGTCTGTTTTGTCCTTTGTATCTAGGTGGTTGTTCTCCAACATTATTTTCAACCACCGACAGTGTGTGTGTGTTTTAAGATTTATCTATTTATTTATTTGAGAGAAAAAGAGAGAGGGAGAGAGAGAGAGTGAGGATAGCAAGCAGGGGGAGGGCCAGAGAGAGAGAGAGAGAGAGAGAAGCAGACTCCCCACCAAGCAGGGCGTCCAACTCAGGTCTGGATCCCAGGACCCTTGGTTAATGGCCTGAGTCAAAGATGCTTAACTGTCTGACCCACCAGGCCCCAACCACAGGCAATGTTTTATTTATTTTATTTATTTATTTTTAAATATTTTATTTACTTATTTGACAGAGATCACAAGTAGGCAGAGAAGTAGGCAGAGAAAGAGAGAGAGAGGAGGAAGCAGGCTCCCTACTGAGCAGAGAGCCCAATGTGAGGCTCAATGTGGGGCTCAATCCCAGGACTTCAGGGTCCTGATCGGAAAGCAGAGGCTTAACCGACTGAGCCACCCAGGTGCCCCCACAGGCAATGTTTTATTAATGCTTAGTTATGATCCAAGCTACAGGAAAAGGAATAAGCAAATGATCCAAGCTATAGGAGGAGCAATAATATAAGACAAAACAGCACAGACATTGTGAGTTTGAAAAGTTTTTATTTTTAAATATATCTTAAAAGTACTTTTAAAAGTATTTCAAGATAACCTTTCTAAGCCTGTGTAAATTCAGTCTAAAATTTTATCAGATTATTTTAAACCAACTTGCTGATTTGTAGTTAGTATTCACTTATCAAACATAATAGAAGTCTATTGAAACTGCAAATTGGGAGACCTAATTCAAGTCCTGGTTTGCCAGCAACTTGCCCTAAGTCTTTGGAAAAATTACCCAGTCTTTCCAGCCTTTTCTCTCCTCTGGTGACAATTGAAAGGAATAGACTAGAATGAATGTGAAAGTTCTATTCTGAAATTTTGTGCTGGAAAGATTCAATTTCTTATCTTTCACATGTTTTAATAAATATTAATAATATTCATACATTTGCATACTACTTTATAGCTCACAAAGTGCTTTCACATATATGCTCTCTTTTAAATCCCTCCAGTGCCTATGAGTTAGGCACATTTCACAGAAGGGAGAACAAGCTCAGAGAAGTTGTAACTTATCCAAGATCACAGAGTTACTTACATAGCAGAGCTGGATAGACAGGTCTTCCTACTCCCAAGTTGGATTTTCTTCTACTGTATTCAGGGTACTTCAAGGTTATGGTAATAGGACTAGCTAAGTTTCTGTTAAATCAGAAAGTAATATGATATTTAAAAAAAAAAAAAAAAAAAAAAGAACCCTCTGGATGTAAAGCCAGAGAACCAGGTGTCATTGAGAGTCTGACAGTATGATTTGGAGAAGTCAATCTCTCCGAGCCTTAGTTTCTCCATCAGTAATACAGGCGTTGGGATTACATGAATTTGGGGTGGACTTTTGGCTTAGAAGTGTTATTTTGTTTCACAGTTAGGGCTGTGACTGTTTCTAGGTGAATATCGTGGTAGATTAATATTAAAATAGAACATGTTATAGACCCTAAGAGGTTCAAAAAAGTGTACCAAGAGATCACTCCTATCGGCTCTTATTCATGCTCCTTGGCCACTGGGATATTAAAACCTTGGACTTACATTATGTTTTTTTAAAGATTTTATTTATTTATTTCACAGAGAGAGATCACAAGTAGGCAGAGAGGCAGGCAGAGAGAGAGAGAGAGAGAAGCAGGCTACCCGCTGAGCAAAGAGCCAGATGTGGGGCTCAATTCCAGGACCCTGAGATCATGACCTGAGCCGAAGGCAGTGACTTAATCTACTGAGCCACCCAGGTGCCCCCTTGGACTAATATTATTGATGGTAAGCCACTTTTCAACAAACTAGTTAACTTAAGATTTCACAATGAGGTAAATTATTTTGGCTGAGTTATGCAGAAAAGGTACAGAGTTGCATTTTCTGAGAGATCTTGACTTGACAGAAGACTTTACTTGGGAACCAATGATAGGAAACCTAACGGAGTCATGGTGAAGATATTTTTGGTCCTCTCTGCCGTGTAAAGAGCATACGCTAGCTTCACCTCCAATATAGTGTCTTATTGTCATGCATATGACTGAAAGTTTATAATTGGTACACATTTCATTTTAAGATAAAGACAAATCACTTGAAAACAGTGGAGGGTATAATGGTGAGTGTTTTAAGAGTTAGAGACAAAGAAGAGTTTTGAACCTGGTCCTTCTTTGTCCGCCTCCCCATCTGAGTAGAACATTGTAACTTTTGAAGCGAACATAGAATGGATCATAACCAGCTTGCTGAGCTGGTTCTTTATGCACAATTAAGCTTTGTTGGGACTTTCTTTATTTGTAATAGCGCTGTTACAGCGTGGGATGCTATTCAGCTCCAAACAACATTCCATTTAATAACTAGGCATTAGTTCACCCATTAAATCAGCACCATCACTAACTGATAAGTATCGCCCTTTTTCCTTGGCCCCACTTGGCTCTTCTGCTCAGTAAATGAAGCATGGCAATGCTATGACACTTGAGATGAAAAGGTTGGAGGGAGGGTAGATTGAGCAATGATGACCAAAATTCAGTCTAGTCACAGAAATGGAACTTTGCCCTAGTCTTTCCCTTTCCTTAAATATAAACTTACACACTTTCTGTGTGAACATGGTGATTTACAGACCTGTACCCCTGGGGATAAAAATATATTATATGTTTATAAAAACTAAAAAATTAAAAAAAAAAAACCTTACACACTTTCCAAGAAGCACTTTTAAGTATCTTAAAAAAAAAAAAAACTAAACCAAAACACTAAACAAAATAAATAATAGCACCAACTGCTATATCTCAACTATTATATCTATTCACCAAGGAGATGAAAAGGTATGGAGGGGGGGCAATCAAAAGATATGCAACAAAACATATGAACAAGAATGTTCTTAACAGCATTGTCTATAATAATCAAAACAAAAAACAGCTCAGTGTCCATCAGGAGTAGAATAAATAAGTTACAGTGTATTAATATGTTAGAAACTCTAGAAACTACCACTACACTCAGCAGCATGAACAGCTCTCACAGACCTAATGTTGAGAGAAAGAAGCCAGATTGTAATGTATGAATCCAACTATGTAAAAGCAAGAACCACTCTGGTATTAAAGTCAGAGAAATGGTTACCTTTGGTGGGGAGTGAAAGAGTTTTAAGAAAATAAGTGTGGGGCTTCTGAGTGCTAGTAATTATCTATGTTTTGATCTAAGTGGTGAATACATGGGTGTGTTTACTTTTCATCAAACTCTACATTCATATTTTGTGTTCTTTTCTGACTATATTTATACCTTAAGAAAAAAATTATTTCAAAATTATTTATTTCAAAAATTAGAAATGAGAAAATTTTTTTTAGTTAGCCTGGGTCTCAGTGCCCTAAAGGCATCAACTCATAAAATCAGGCAATCATAAGAGCAGGTTTTATTTACATATTA
This sequence comes from Mustela nivalis, assembly GCF_964662115.1. NCBI lineage: Eukaryota > Metazoa > Chordata > Mammalia > Carnivora > Mustelidae > Mustela > Mustela nivalis. The sequence continues at coordinate 31,789,757 of NC_139024.1, forward strand.
ATAAATTAATTTAGTTGTAATTCACTTTTGATTTTAGAATAGACTTGGGATTTGCAGAAAAGTCACAGTGGTGGTACAGAAGGTTCTATATACCACTCATCCATTTGCCCCTTATTTCTTAACATCATATATTGTAATAGACACCAACATTAGTATACCACTGATAACTAAATTCCATTCCTATTTCACTAGTTTTCCCACTAACATCCACTTCACATTTGAGGATCCCATTCAAAATATCATGTTACATTTAGTGGTCCTAACACCCAAGTTCGCATCAGGTCTGTGACAATTTCTCAGTTTTTCTTTACTTGTTTTGTTCTATTTTTTCCATTAGCTAGACAGTTTGTTCAGGTATTTTGTAGGTTTTTCCGGGTTTTCTAATGTTGTCTCAAGGTCAGACTAGGTTTATGGGTTTTGAGAAAGATAATTATGAAGTGTCTTTCTCATCACACCATTATCAGGGTGCATGCTATCAACTTGGTTTGTCACTGATGGTGTTAACTTTTATCTGGCCAATGTAGTGTTTACCAGGTTTCTCCACAATAAAGCTACTTTTTCCTCCCTTCCATGTTCTCTGGAAGCAACTCACTAAGGTGCCCACTCTCAAGGGAAATTGAGGATTAAGCTTCAAGTCCTTTTTAAAATGTCCAGTTTTGGAGATGCCTGGGTGGCTCAGTGGGTCAAGGATCTGTCTTCCATTCGGGTCATGATCCCAGAATCCTGGGATCGAGCCCCGGATCAGGCTCCCTGCTCAGTGGAGAGACTGCTTCTCTCTTTCCCTCTGACCCTTACCCCTCCACTTGTGCGCTCTCGCTCTCTCTCTCTCTCTCTCTCGGTCTCTCAAATTATTAATCTTAAAAAGAATCTTGAAAAAAAAAACAACCAAACTGCTTTAAAATGTCCAGTTTTGCATGCAATTTATGCTGCACATTACATTCTTTTTATAAGTATCTAGTTTTGCATACCATTTTTATTGCACATCATGTATCAGTTCAGTTCATATATATAATTTATAAATATTTTTATTATTTTCCTCTTTAGGGGCAACTAGGTAACAAGTAATGTGTTAACGTCTCTTCATTATTCAATGTTTTTCCATTTCATTAGCAATCTTGTAATGAGATCAGTATAATGCAAACTTTAAAAAGTTGATATTGTATCTACTGAAAATAAATAAAAGTAACTGAGTAAGGGAGACATGAGAGCATCTGTTTCATGAGGGATCAAGGCCACGGTTTCCATACGTGAGGGAAAAGAGTTTGCAGGACGGTTTGTATCTGGAGCAGAAGACGTTTGCAAACTCCGTGAATTACGCCTCTAGAGCACCTAGAATTTATTTTCCACTTTTGCTCTGAGGACCTTATCACCCATAATCCCTATGCATTACCTGACCCACCAACTCTGGACAGCAAAAGCCCTAGCAGGACTACGCTACAGATGGCAGGCTGGTGCGAGGAACGGATTACTCCCGCAGTGGATTTCAACCACTGCCCGCTGGGCAGTAACTGGGCAATTTGTAGGGCACGACTGGGGCTGGGAAGTCAGTAGGAAGCTCCTCCCCTCCGTCGAGCGCCGGACTCCAGCGAGAGCGGCGCTCCGCCTCCCCTCTGGCCCCGCCCCTCCCCTGGCTCGGCCCCGCCCCTCCTCGCGGTCTTTGCGTGTTCCTTCCGGGTCGCGCTGGGCCGGCCTCGCCGCAGGCGCGCCGCAGCGCGGGACTCTGGGAGCCGCCCCCGCGCCGGCGTCTCCCGGTGCCGCCTGGGTCGGTGGTGAGCCCCACGGCGTGCACCTCTCCCGGACCCTGCAGGGTACGGCCCTTCCTTTACTTTTTCCTCCTGCGGGTCTCCGTCTTCCTCCTTCGGCGCTGGGGCGGGGCCGGGCCGGGGCGGAGCGCCGTGCTTGGGGGAGCCTGGGCGCGGGGCGGAGGTTCCCCACCGGTCGCCCCTCCCCCCGAAGCCCGCGCCGCGCTTTCGGAGCTTGCTGGGCACCTGCGAGCGGCTTACGTGCCTTGGGTGCTGCTTCTCTGCCCCACTCTGCACGGCGTGAAGCGTTGTCCCGGCGTCCACCCTGCCCGGGGTTGTTTACATCGCGCTGTCAGCCGGCCGTGCTGACCCCGCAGTCCCGCGTCGGCCACCTGCCCGCCTGCGTACTTGTTGCTCCTGTGCGTGTCGCCTTGGTTTCCCCTGGCATCGTTGGTGTTTAACTGACCAGGCCCATGACTTCAGGACTGCAACAGGATACCGGCAGCAACCTTGGCCTCTGTGTTTAAGGGTGCCCTTAGAGTGTAGTGTTGATGGTGACCATCCCCGTGGCCTCCTGGTCAACATGCTTACAGTGGGGGTGGTTTTGGATTGTCTAGATGGTTCCCAAAGGTTTATTGCCACATAGCCTCGGGATGCAGTCACTCGTTGAAAGATACGAATAAATAGAAAGTCAAGGTGATATAAACCCGTGGTCAGGTAGAGGCGTTGGCCTTTTGCCCTGGAGGGTTCAACACCATGCGTGGTGATCTTGTTTGTTCCAATTCGTTTGAGGACACAAGCTGCCTTTACTGCTTCCTGGCGTGCAGTCCTTGGTTTCAGGCACATTTTATCCTTAAAAAGCTCTCTTGATGCCTCTGTAGTTCTGTACTATATATTATACCTGTTGGTTAAGTAAAGGGAGGTTTTCTTAATACATCAACTATCCAACAGTTCTTTATTCGATACTCAGTTACTGGGGAAAGAGCACACTTGTCTTCCTCGTGGCAACGTGCATCACTCTGTGGTAGGCACTCTCTAACTGCTCATTGAATTGGATCCTTCTTTTCATATCTCTTTTGAGTATCAACTTTTTAGACTGTCTCAAATTTTGACTTTTCTGAATCCTGCAGTATCCCGCGCTTCTCTTCTGTTACTGACTTGAAAATCGGAGAGGTCATCTCTATGGAAAATGGTTAATTTCTTCTTTATAATGCTGTGATCGAGTAAATGCACTTGTAGTACTGTGTACATGGCATTTTAAAATATTGTTAACTACTGCCTCATCATCATGATTTTCCTGTGATCAACATTCTGTCTTAACTTTGCGTAGCTAACTTTGATATACTCTCAGACTTTTTGCCACATGAACTGTAATATATATCCACCTGTTTTCTTTTGGTGCTTTTAATGATCTTAGTCTTCATCCAAACGTCTTTAACCTATCTCAAGTATATTTTAGTGTGAGAAATGAAGTAAGGTGCTTCCCCCCACCCAAAATTATTAGCCACTGACCCCATCATCATTTGTTGGATTCTGTTTTTCCCTACCGATAGCAAATACTCTATTTATCCAAGGTCCTGATTCTTGTGTATGGTAAGGACGTTTTCTGAACTGCTCGTCAGTGATCTCTGGCTTCTTATGCTGATACCATGCTGCTTTTCTTACTCTAGTTTTATAATGTGTTGAATGTCTGTTGATTCAAACAGTATCTGGTATGTCGTAGACCACTAAACCCCACTTAATGGGGTTAAATTGATTTCCTTACCCCTTCTATCTTTCTATTTATTTTAAAAGATTTTATTTATTTATTTATTTAGAGAGAATGCCAGCAGTGGGAAGGGGCAGAGGGAGGAGGAGAGAGAAGGTTCAAGCAGACTCTGCAATGAGCACAGAGCCGAACCTGCAGAGCAGGGCCTCTGTCCCCAAACCCTGAGATCATGACCTGTGCCAAAATCAAGAGTAGAATGCTCAACCGACTAAGCCACCCAGGTGTCCTTACCACTCGCCTCCTTCTACCCCTTTGAAGTTTCTTGTCTATTCTTGAAATTATTATTTTTTCTAACCTATTTCATGGTGCGTTGATTCATTAACCATTGCTAAATAAATCCCTTCTCTTGGTACCTCAGAATCTGCCATGTAGAGTTGCTCCTCAGAGTTGTACATAGAAAAGCAGCTGTTCAAAATCTGCATGCCCTTTAACTTTGGATTGTGTTATTAGTAAGTGTAGTGTGTTTTTCCTCAGCTATGACTCAGGACTTTCTGTACCTTGTTTCTAAGTGCCCATAGAAGTGAAACCCAGGAGAGCCCCTTGTCCATTTCTACTTCACCATTGCAACTGGATGTCTTAAATATAATGAATTTTCAAGTGCTGCCATTATAGATGCTTAGAAACTTTATTAGATTATAAAAAAGATATCTACATTCTTCAAAAAAAAATTTCAAGTAATACAGAAGTAGCTAAAGGAGAAAATGAAAGTGTTATATGCCCACCTGGTCTATAACCCCATTTCCCAGGGATCATCATTAATCATTTGTTCTTCCAGACACTAAAAATACATGTGTATCAGTGTACATCAGTGTATATTTGCTTCATAAATGGCAGTGTACTATATAGAATTTTCTATAACTTCCAGTTAGTAATAATTGATGAACATCTTTCTGTGACAGCGCATGTAATATTATCTTTTGAAAGTCTTTCTGGTATTTCAGTGAGAAATAGCCTAAAATTTATTTAACTCATTCCCTGTTGATATTTAAGCGGTTTCAGATTTATTTCTATTGCAGAACAGAAATTTAAGCCATTTCAAATATATTTCTGTTACAGAATAGAAATTTATTTCTGTTATTCATTTTGTATGTGTATTTTAGCACATTTGTTTATTTCCTCAGTGTAAATGCTTAAACAAGCAATTGCTAGGTCAAAGGCTACCTACATTTTAAATTATGATAGATTGTGCCATCTTGCTCTTGAAAAGGTATTGGAAGAGTCAATGTATACACTGTAAGAATGCTGTTGCTGCCGTATCATTGCCATGGATTGTCACAGATCTTGAGATTTTACCCTACTAGCAAGGCAACAGTTTCATGTATACTGGCAAAAGACATGAGACTCCAGGGCCAGAGACAAGGCACAGCAACAACAGTAGCCAGAGTATCCTCATTTTCTTGTGCTGCTTCCTTGAACCCCACTTTCTGCTGGGTGATGTGGTAAGGATGAGATGACTCAAGCACACACCGTAGATTCATTACAGGACAGGAACCCTGAGTTTAGGGAACCCAAATCTTTCATAATGGGCTGCAAATAAACTCACCTAAACTTTGTCCTAGGGAGAGGCATTATATTTATTATGCTGGATAATAAACAAACCTGCCCTCTTCTCCAAAGGGAAACCTCACTTTATCTACCATTGATGTTTGCTAAATATAGACCTCCTTGAAAAGATAGTCTGGAACAAAGGCTATCAGTGCCCCACTTACAAGACACGCATGAACATGAGAGACCTGTGAAGAATTATATCGAGGTGATACAGTCATTCTTTACATTTTAGTAATTTTATGGATGAAAAATGCTGTTTTTTTTTTTTACTGTTTTAATTTTGCATCTTCTTTGTTTATTGATGGAGTTAAATATCTGTAAATTAAGGTCATTTGCATCTTTTGTAACTTACATGTTCATCATCTACTTAGTTTTCTGCTGAAGTGTTTCTCTTTGTCTTACTGGTTTGTAATAGCACTTTACATGTAGTGGCTACTAGTGACTTGGCACACCATTTGATAGTATATTTTTTTCTTAGTGCATTCCTTTAATGCTTTTTCTGGGAAATTTTGCTTTACAGAAATTTTTATAACACTTATGTTGTCAGTTCTATTATTCTCTGCCTTTATGATTGCTAAGTTTCTACCCCAAGATTATTAAAATACTTTGTACAAATTCCCCTAATTGGATATTTTGTATCATTAATTTAGATGAAGAATGGTTGCTATGATAATATTTCAAATTTATTTTTCTAAATATCTGAACATTTTTCTGAAACATTTTTTAAATTTTTAAAATAATTTTTAATTTATAAATTAACATATAATGTATTATCAGCCCCAGGGGTACAGGTCTGTGAATTGCCAGGTTTACACACTTCACAGCACTCACCATAGCACATACCTTCCCCAGTGACCATAACCCAACCACCCTCTTCCTAACCCCCTCTTCCTGGCAACCCTTAGTTTGTTTTGTGAGATTAAGAGTTTGTCTCTCTCCTGATCCCATCTTGTTTCATTTATTCCTTTCCTACCCCCAAGCCCCCCACGTTGCCTCTCAACTTCCTCATACCAGGGAGATCATACGATAATTGTCTTTCTCTGATTGACTTATTTCACTCGGCGTAATAACCTCTAGTTCCATCCAGGTCATCGCAAATGGCAAGATTTCATTTCTTTTGATGGCCGCATAGTATTGCATTGTGTATATATACCATATCTTCTTAATCCATTCATCTGTTGATGGCCATCTAGGTTCTTTCCATAGTTTGGCTATTGTGGACATTGCTGCTATAAACATTCATGTGCACGTGCCCCTTTGGATCACTACATTTGTATCTTTAGGGTAAATACCTAGTAGTGCGATTGCTGGGTAGCTCTATTTTCAACTTTTTGGGGAACGTCCATGCTGTTTTCCAGAGTGGTTGCACCAGATTGCATTCCCACCAACAGTGTAGGAGGGTTCCCTTTTCTCTGCATCCTCGCTAGCATCTGTCATTTCCTGACTGGTTAATTTTAGGCATTCTGACTGGTGTGAGGTGGTATCTCTCTAAAACATTTTTTTTTTTTTTGATAAGCCATTCTTTCCCTGTTGTTTTTCCTGACACATTAATCATACTATATTACTTTTTCCCCTCAAAATTGACAAATCAGTAAGCAAAATAGATTGGTTTTCTACTGTGACTATGAATTTGGTTGAATTCATCCTGTGTGTAATTGTTTGCATTTTCATCTTACAAAATATAAAATATCCCTTTTGCCTTGTTTAATGATTTTTTAAAAGATTTTATTTATTTATTCGACAGAGATCACAAGTAGGCAGAGAGACAAGCAGAGAGAGAAGGGGAAGCAGGCCCCCCACTGAGCAGAGAGCTCGATGCGGGGCTCGATCCCAGGACCCTGGGAACATGACCTGAGCCGAAGGCAGAGGCTTTAACCCACTGAGCCACCCAGGCGCCCCTGTTTAATGATTTTTACCTTGGCGTCTACACTGTCTGATATTACTATTGCCATCCCTGTCAGTTTTCTGTGTGCCAGATCCTCGTATGTTTAGTTTTTCCACATCATTTTGCTTTACTTGCCTCTTTTAAACATCAAACATCATATAGCTGACTTTTATTTCTCTCCCTAGTCTTCCCTCCTCCTAGTATTAAAGTTCGTTTATTTTCTTGCATTTTTAAACTTTTTTTTAAGCAAGATCATTATAGGGGGTGCCTAGGTGGCTCAGTCTGGTAAGTGTCCGACTTTTGATCTCAGGATTTCAGCTCAGGTCCTGATCTCAGGGTCATGAGATCAAGCCTCACATTGGGCTCTGTGCCCTCCCTCTGGAAAAAAAAAAAAAAAAAGATAATTATAGATTCACATGCAATTATAAAAGATAATACAGAGAAGTCCTATGTATACTTCATCTAGTTATCAACTGTGGTAACGTTTTGCATAATTATAGTACAGTATTATATCCAGGAAATTGACATTGGTACAATCTATAGACCTTGTCCAGATTTCATGACTTCTACATGCACTTGTGTGTGTTTGCATTTAATTCTCTGCAATTTTATGTAGATCTTGTGACTACCACCATAGTCAAAATACAGAACATTTTCATTACAAAGATCCCTTGTCCAAAGACTTTATCTTTTAATAGGAAAATTTAAAAAAAGGTAAATATTTACCTTTTTATCTTTCCCTTACAAGTTCAGAAATTCTAAAATCATCTGTAACTGTTCCCTTATACCTCCATTTAGTAATGTGAGGCTGTGACTCCTTGCTTTCCCTACATTCTTAGTTTTATTGATTTGATTTCTTTTTTATATTACTTGTGTTTTTGCCCTTAACCATCCTTTTCATCTTCACCAATACTGTGTCTGTAAAGATTTAAATTTGACTTCAGGTCACTAGTTACTTGAATATTGCATCTTTCCCTTTTAAAAATATTTACTTTCCTTTCTTTGGTTTTTGACTGGAATATGGTCTTGAATATTTTTTAAGAAGAGTTACAGGAAGTATGTTTGCATGTCCAGAAATATTTTTCATTGTATTGTTTATTTTTCTAAGTGAATAAGAGTTTGAGTCAGTTTTTTTCTTAAGAATTCCTGAAATAGTACATTAACTTTTAGCATTTCCTTAACTTTCCTTCAGCTTCAGTCTTTCACATTGATTTTATACAGGCAGTAGGTTTCTTGCATCTGTCTTCTAAGTTACTTACACTTTTTTTCATTTAAATTTTGAATTTGGCTACTGTAATTTTAATGTCAAAGACCTTAAAATTTTTTTAAATTAGTTTCTCCATGTTATGTGAATCCTATGCTCTATTAATTCACACTAAAGATAACAATTATAATTTTAAAACTATCCTCCTATTCACTCACTTTTATTGGAGACCATTTGCTCTAATGGCTCAAACTGTTTCCTTATTTTTAAGATAGGTAATTCTTTTTCTACATACAAATACAGATCTGTGTTGGCTGATTTGTTCCTGGCTGGGTTTCTATGTGAAGTCATAAGGGTCACTTCATGTTCTCTCCTCTAGACAGGTAGTTCCCTAAAGCCAGGTGAGTGGAAGGGCCTCTGTGACTGGGCTTTGTCCTGGACACAAAAATGGGCAGGACATGTCAACTAAGAGGTATCTTTCAGAGTGTGCTGGTCGAGAACAGACTAATAAATAGGACCCCCATGATATAAGCCAATATGAAGATATTAAATCTTCAACTTGACTTTGTTTTGGTCCCAAACAAAGACTGAAATCAAAAGCATACAGAACAGTTCTATCACCCAAGGAATTCCTTAGTGTGGGCCCATTTAGTCATGGAGGCAACCTATCTTTTCCTCTATCTCACTCACAATCACTGATCTGTTTCCCTCCCTATAGTTTTGCCTTTTCCAGAATATCCTATAAATGAAGTTCTACAATATGTAGCTTTTGGTATAGCTTCTTTCACTTACAAAATCATTTTAAGGTTCATCTGTGCTATTTGCTGAATCAGTGGTTTATTCTGTTTTATTACTGAGTAATATTTCATAGTATGGATGTATGGTGGTTTATTCTTTCACCTGTTGAAGGACATCTTTTGTGTTTCCAGATTGGAGTGATAATGAATAAATACATAAATATTTGTGTACAGGTTTTTGTTTGAAAATAGGTTTTCAGTGCTCTTGGATAAAAAATGTAGGAGTGGAATTGCTAAATGGTTTAGTAAGAGTATGTTGAGCTTTATAATAAACTGACAAAGTTTTTCCAAGTGACTATACCATTTTTGCATTCCCACCAGGAGCGTTTGAGGCATCCAGTTTGGTATCATCTTAAAATTTCGCTAATGTGCAATTAACTGTTCCCAGGTTTAAGGTATTAAATACTATCTGTTCTAGAATTTTTGAAATTATAGTTGACATTGCTCTGAAGTAAAATGTTTGCAAGGATTCACAAAAATATGCCATAAAAGGGAAAAGATGATGAATTGGACTTAATAAAAATTGAAACATTTTCTCTTTAAAAGATATTATCAAATAGATGAGAAACCAGGCACAGACTGGGAGAAAATATTTGCAAAATATATATCTGATAAAAAAACTTATATCTAGAATGTACAAAGAACTCTTACAACTCAATAATATGAAAACAAAAAAACCTGATTCTGAAAAATGGGCAAAATAGACACTTCACTAAAGAAGATACAAATGGCAAAGATGTGAAAAAATGCTCCACGTCATTACTAGTCAATTGAGAAATGCAAATTTAAAACAAGATATTTACCACCCACCTCCTGGAATGGCTGAAGACTGACAACATTGATTATTGATGAGGATGTGGAACAACTAGAAGTCTCATATATTACTGGTAGAAATGTAAAATGTTGGCAGCCATTTTAGAAACACTTTGGCACAAGAAACAACCGAAATTTTTATCAACAGGTGAGTGGATATGTCCACATAATGGTTATGATTCTTCAGTAAAAAGGAACAAACTACTGATATATGTAACAGGGATAAATCTAAAGATAGGCTGTGCAGAATAACCTAAACACAAAAGAATACACACATATTATTTCACTTACATGTAACTCAAGAATAAAGGGCAATCTGGGTTATAGCAATGGGAACCAAATTATTTTTTATCTGGTACAGGAAGTGGTTTGGTGATTGGGAGGGAGCAGCAATGAACCTTTGGGGTTGATGGAAACATTCTATATTTAGATTCTGGAATTGGTTACATTGGTATATGTCTTTGGAAACTCATTATACTGCACACTTAAAATGGAGTACATTTTTTTGGAATGTAAATTACACACTAAATTTAATAGTATTACACTATTTTAGTTAATTGCTCTTTTAGCACAAATGGTTAGCAGTGACATACCTATGATCTTGTAGTTGGATTTTTGTTAGGAAGGCTAAATGTCATATATTTCTGTAAGTAAAAGCTCTTTATTTTACTGTATAAAAATGTATAGTTAGTATTTGAATAAAGTAAATTCAATATACTTTATGGTTTTAGTGGCTAGAGATATTTTTTTCTCTCTTCAGTGAGTCCATTAGAATTGCCCTTAGCCAACTATCCCTAATATTTTAGTGTTTAGTTAAATATATATTATATATCAGCCAAAGGTTTGGAGTTATTCTGAATTCACAATTCTTCCTATTCGAATGATGTATTCTTACCCATCATTAACAAGGGAAGAAAAGGTGAATACAGAGAATATAGCATGGTGGCATCTTATCCAAGTTACTTTATATATCATATGTGTGTTATTAGAAACAAGTCCTTCCTGTCATTTTGTGAGCCAGCACTTTCGTCAGGAAGAGGGTTTTGAGGTCCATTGTATTAAATCACCCTGCAGCTCTGTTTTTTAAAACAAAAAGAAAACATTGGCTCCTTGATTCATTTCTTTCTCTACTAAAGTATGCTCATGAAATATTTCATAAGGTGAGATATGCTTGTTAAAGTTTAGCAAAGAAAGAGGGAGAGAACTAGCCATTATCAATATCTAGGTTAAATTGAGTCTAAATCTTCTCCCTTGTGTTCTGACAAGTTTGTTCCTGGTTTGACTTCTTGGGCACTCCTTACGTGGTCCTCACCATTTGTTCATTAATTCAGACAATGTTCTGAAATGCCTACTGTTGCCATCCTTTTTGTATTTTTAAGTCCTGCTTCGATTCCTGGAAGAGAAAGAAGTACTGTTTGTCTTTCTTGGTTTTCAGGATTTTCCCTCAGCCTTTAGGTTTTTTGTTCCCAAGTGATTCCCCTCCCTTCTTTTGCTCTACTTACCTGGATTTTCAAAAAACTTTTGAAGTTGGCTAGGAAGCTCTATTTTCCCTGTCCATACACTTGGTTCAGTTAAGAACTTGCATGTTTATTCTATATTGGGGCCTTGTTGAATAAAAACTGTAATTATAATAAAAATGTTTCAATTGGAGGAGAATTTACTTAGAGGAAGAGAGAGGCATGTAAAGTAGTAATATTCCATCCTCAGTAGTCCAGTAGTCTCCTTACTGACACCCGTACATTATTTTAATATAATACATTGAAATGTAAATAATTATGGTGAAGAAAAAAGGGCTGCTTTGCTAGCACTTGGCCTTTGCTCCTCCCTAGCTCATCTAATACCAGAATAGCATCAACCTGGCTCTTTTATTATGGTGTTCCTGGACTTGTCTCTGCCCTCTTGTTCCTAGGTTATCACTTTTTCTAAGAACTTCTTTTCCACTCATAGTTTTTCCAGTTCTTCTTAATCATTCTGTGGTCTTAACGCAGATTTGGAGTGTTAAAGAAAATTCATTGTATTTGAGAAAATAGTTTCCTTTTACCTCTCCAATCATCTCTTTCATGAATCTTTCTTTAATTTCAATCAGAGTTTCTTTGTAGCCAAGGTCAAGTCTCTTTTATGTGTTCAGGGGCTGCTTTTGTACTAACAGAGGTTACTACTTTTTTACATTCTCTTTGAACAGTAAAATTTCAATATGTATACTATTCCTTATTGGATGGCTTCAAAGAAGGTCATACATTTGATTCTTACCTATTGTGATTCGGTTTTTATTATCCATTTTCCCCCTCTTTTGCTCTGTATCAAGATACAGAACTTTTTTTACTTCATTTTTCGGTCCTCGGGTTCTTATCATGAAGAGTCCCTGGTTTCATTTCTGTGTTTATTTTAATTCTGTCTCGCCATCTTCTCAAAGCAGAACAAATGCTTATTTCGCTTATCTTGGGACGTGCTAAGCGCGGAGTCCTGTAGTTATGAGTAAGTCACGTTCTCTGAATTTGAGGAATTCATAGTGTGTTGGGGTAGAAGGAAATCTCTCACCATGTAAGAAATGGCACACAAAAATGTAAGAGCAGAGAAAAAGTGAGTGATAGACCAAGTCTGTACCTGACCTTAATGGATGAGTAAGAGGCTGCCAAGCAGGGAAGAACAGGGCATTCCAGAGCAGCCCAGCCTCAGTGGAAGACTTGGAGATGCTGAGGTGTGTGAGGTGTGCAGTTGGGGCAGGGCAGATGTTCTACAGCAAAGAGGGGGAGTGTGGAAATGCAAGGAAGAGGGAGATGTGCCAAGGTAGGTGGAACATTCTTGGGTATCATTTCATCAAAAGACAGCCTTCTCTTAATGGTACTTCTATATATTTGAGAATAAAGAAGGCCCAGGGAGGAGAGGTTATCAGGCAGTTATCAGACAGGCAGAAGAATATAGAAGAGCCCATGGTGGCTTAGAAGCATAGGGGGGCAGGCCAGGAAAGAGGGCTGGGAATGAGTGGCAGCTGCTGCACTGAATTAAAATATAATGTCCCTCTTCTTGATTGATATTTTCCTCCATTCACTGATGTCTGGATTCTAGACTTCTCCAGAAGAGTCCTTTCTCAAAATAGTGTTGATCAGTTTCAGCAGGATTCAGAAATGATAACATTACTGAGTTTGGCCTTTTTATCTTGATTTCCTACCACATTATGCACTCTGTTACATTTAGGTGTGAGGCTGCTGAGCTGCCCAGACCCTAGTCTTTCCCCATCACTTCATTGGCTTATCTCTCTGTGGGCCCTTCTGCAACAGGACTGTGTGGTGACTTCAGTATCTGGCCGTGCCTTTTTGCATGTCCTTTTTTCTTTCCTTCTATATCTTTTCAGTTTAAGTTGAGAATCCTCTTGGAGTTTTAAGCTTGTTTCTAGGTTCTTTGATCCCACCGCGAACCTGGCCTGGCCATGGTCCTGGTTCTGTTCATGTTCATTCTGATCGCCTCCTTTTGTTTATTTTAAGAAAAGTCCGTTTCCTTCTCCACTTTCCTGTACTGGAGCAGGAGCAGGAGCCGTCTTCTCCGCAGTTCCTGCCATCCTGCTTCTCTCCGCCTCATCGACTCCCCATCTCACTTCAAATCTCAGTAGAAAACATATGTTCTCCCTTGTCTATACCTCTTAATTTCTCTTTTCCACTGTTATTGCTTTCTCTGTAATTGTATTATTTAACTTTGTTAAGCATTTTATAATATGAAAGATGTAGTTGAAAATAAAGTTGTATTATAATAAAATCATGTCGTGTAAAGCAAGTTGTTTTCCCAAGGAGTATAGAAGTCTCAGGATAGAAGTTAAAATGGTGGTTGTTCTGTATTCCTTGATTGTGCTAGTATAAAAGTTCCGTGTGTTGTGGAGAATTTCTCCCCTCATAGCCATTGTCGATAAGTAATTGGATTAAATAACTAATAAAATAAGGACCACCCTATTTGTAATTGTGACTTTTGTTAAATGGAAAATAATATTTTTATATGTTGTGAGAGTTTTAAAAATTAAAGTAGCATTTTGAATAAATTGGAAAAGAAATGTCTCTAAAGGTATATTTTATAATCACCCTTTTGAATCCCTTTAGTATACCAGACTAATATTTATTTATTTGCACCAGGTGGGAAAAGTCATTTTGTCTTTGAATCCCATTCTCCTCATAAAATAGAGTTATTGTGTCTTTTGCATTTGGTTCATTGCCCATTGGGATATTCATTGGTTATCACAAATTGCCTCCATGCCTTGGCAAAAGTCCAGACAGTACATGGACAATTTGGACTTCAGCATTGGCCATTGCTGCCCACATGAGTCCTGAGACTATGGCTCTATTACCTTTTTCAGCTTCATTTCCCAGGGAAGAGTAGAGTGAGCTATCCTTTCTTCTCCATATGTTCTTCCCCCTCAAAAACACTTTAATAGCATCATCTTAGTTGATTGGAAAGGAGCTTAGAATCAACGAAAGGGTTTAACAATGGGTTTGCACATTTTGTTTTTTATTTCTGTGCCTTGTTTACATTTTCAAAGACAGGTTTTAATTTTATTACATTTTTCTGAATAGTATGGCTGGAAAAAAATATTTGCTTTTTCAGTGTACTGTGTACTGCTTTTCCTTCTTTCAAAAATTTGTCATTTTTAGCTTTACCTTACAAAAAATGATTATTGTTATTCATAGTTGGAGAAATAAAGCATCCATTTACATTTCTCTTCTACTCTGCAGAAATTTGATTATATAGTACATATATTTACAGTTTATAACTCACTTTTATATATGTTGCTTCAGTGTAAAATTTTACTTAACTTTAACCCAGCTTAAAGATGATATTGCGTATATGGCATTCTTGCTGCTTTTGTATTATCCTGTGATCTATAATCATAAAAGCTATCTGGGAAACAGAAAGTTTGGGGCTTGGTGTGTCAAATAGAATTTGATTTTTCACAATTTGTCTCAATCTTTATGCCAAGAATGATCATGAAAGTTCACATGAATGATGATTTCTTATTTTACAGATATTTCTATAAAATAGATGTTTTATAACATTTCTACTTTCTGATAAATTCAGTTTTGTAAAGAAAGTGAAAGAAGCCTATTTGAAGCAGTTTATATAGACTGTGGAGTGAGAAGTGATGTCCAAAGATCATATAGCCAGGGGCGTCTGGGTGGCTGCAATTGGTTGAGCTTCCAGCTTTCAGTTTCCCTTCTGGTCGGTTCTGGTCATGATCTCAGGGTTCTGGGATTAAGGCTCATTTCTGGTTCTGTGCTCTGCTTGGAACTTTCTCCCTCTCTCTCTGCCCCAACCCCACGTGCTCCCTCCCTTTCCTCTCTATCTGTCTCTTGCAAATAAATAAATAAATCTTAAGAAAAAGATTATATAGCCAAACTCATTTGTCTACTTGAGCAGAGAGAATTCTGTATTTTTTTTTTAAGGTTTCCAGGAATAAAACATGCAGTCTTCTAATTGTCTGTTGGTTGAGTTGGATACTTATAAATTGTTCTTTATTTCCTAAATTTCATTTTTGTAGTTTATTTTATTCTTTTAAGAAAGAGAAGAAGCAAGTAAATTCTTTGAGCAATTATGCCTGTTAAGATACCTGGGGGCCTATTTTGAAATAAAGTATATATGGTAAAAGAGCTGTCTCATTTTAAATTTTGGCATCAAAGATTTGAGATTTGTGCAGTTGTAATTTTTTTTGTGATAGATTTATACTTGTGGTAGGTAAAATATTTGAATAAAGAAGTGATATACTAGATAATTATTTTTTCCCACATTTATAACATTACCTATACTTTAGCCCTTGGTGTTATATTTCCTGAGGTGAATCTGATTTCTTGATTCCTGGTACATCAGCACTTGGAATGTGCGCTGCAGAAACACCTTATTTATTTTAATACATGTTTTGTTACTCTTCTCTAAAAAAATACCTTGTTCAAATTATTCTGTTATTTCTTGTTCTTGGGGTATGAATTTCTCCATTTAGTGAGCCTGCCTACTGACTGTCCTGCATCATGGTTCATCTTCCCTTGGAGTCTGTAAGTTTTTACTGTGATGTATCTTTAGGAAGGGTTTAGTCTGTCCTGTGTCATGCATCCTGGAAGTATTCCTGTAAAGAGGTTTCACATCTGCCCCTAAAGTTTCTAAAGTTTTACAAGTTCAGGGCTACTTTATCTTTTCAAATTTTTTTGCTTGGGGAAGGGGTAGAGATTCTAACTCATGAATGTAGTGTGAATTTCAGTGCATGCTGTATGCATGGTATACACCTAACAGGATTCTGATTTTCCTCTGAGGACTTTTCCCCATTGCCGAAATTGAGGTCATGTCTCCTTAGGCTTCCTGGCCAGTGAGTTTTCTTATTTCTGCTTTTAACAGATAGGATGATCTTTCCTGTTTTTTTGACTTATGAAGATCTTTCCACATACCTGTGGCTTGAAATAACCTCTCTGTACGGTGTTAGTCCACTTATAACCATTAAGGCTTGTACCTGGTTCCAGAAGTTATAGTAGCTTCAGCTCTTGCTCTCTTTCTTCTGTTTCTTACAACTGTGGATTATCCTCACTTGTTTCAAGCTCAATTCTCTACTGTTTTACTGGTTGTATTTTGTCAAGCCTTTCACTGTGTTTGGATCTGGCTGGGATTAAGAGGCACAAGAATGCTATTATGTAATCTTAAATTATTTTAGATTTATAGTGTTTTTTGTTTGTTCATCACCTTTCTGTCAGCATATCAAATATTTTGTGCCTACCATGTACTGAGTACTTTGAGAAATGAAGATCTTTGGCTAGATCCTGCCTTTAAGAAATAGTCTGATTAAAAAATGGGCAGAGGGGGCACCTGGGTGGCTCAGTAGGTTAAGCCTCTGCCTTCGGCTCAGGTCATGATCTCGGGGTTCTGGGATTGAGCCCCACATCAGGCTCTCTGCTCAGCGGGGAGCCTGCTTCCTTCTCTCTCTCTGCCTGCTTCTCTGGCTGCTTGTGATCTCTCTCTGTCAAATAAATAGGTAAAATAAAATAAAAACCTTAAAAAAAGATTTAAAAAAAGTGGGCAGAAGGCCTGAACAGACATTTTTCTGAAGAAGACATACAGATGGCCACTAGACACATAAAGATGCTCAACATCACTAATCATCAGGGAAATGCAAATCAAAACCACAATGAGATATCACCTGACACCAGTCAGAGTGGCTAAAATCAAAAAGAGAAGAAATAACAATTGTTGGCAAGGATGTGGAGAAAAAGAAACCCTTGTGCACTGGTGGTGGGAATCTAATTGGTGCAGCCACTTTGGAAAACAGCATGGAGGTTCTTCAAAAGATTAAAAATAGAAACATAATTCAATAATTCCACCACTGGGTATTTACCCAAAGAAAACAAAAACAGTAACACAAAAGGATATGCTCCACTATGTTCTTTGCATCATTATTTACACTAGCCAGATATGGAAGCAACTTAAATGTCCATTGATAGATGGATGGATAGAGAAGATGTAAACACACACACACACACACACACACACACACACACACACACAGGGGAATATTATATGGCCATAAAAAGGATTATGTTGCCATTGTGGGGAAAACATGGATGGACCTAGAGGCCATTATGTTAGTTGAAATTAGTCAGAGAGGGGTGCCTAGGTGTCTCAGTGGGTTAAATAAAGCCTCTGGACTACCCTCATGTCATGATCCCAGGGTCCTGGGATCGAGCCCTGCATCGGGCTCTCTGCTCAGCAGGGACCCTGCCTCCCTCTCTCTCTCTCTGTCTGCCTCTGTCTACTTGTGATCTCTGTTAAATAAATAAATAAAATATTTTTTAAAAATTAGAGAAAGACAAATACCTCATGATTTCACTTCTATATGGAATTTAAAAAACAAAATGAATAAACAAAAAGAATCAGACCTATAAATAGGTTTGAGAGAGAACACTGATAGTAGCTAGAGGAAAGGAGGGTGAGGAACAGGCAACATGGGTGAGGAGTGAGAGACACAGGCCTCTAGTTACGGAATGAATAAGTTCTGGGAATAAAAGGTACAGCACAGGGAATATAGTCAATGATACTGTGATAGCATATGGTGACAGATGGTAACTACACTTGTGGTGAGCATAGCATAACATGTAGAGATGTTAGATCACTATGTTGTACACCTGAACCTAATGTAACTTTGTGTGTCAGCTACACTCAGAAATGTTTTAAAAAGAAAAATAAAACAATAAGATGAAAAATATGCTTTGGTCCCCGTAATATATGTCTGCCCACATATGTGGACCCATAAGCTATAGGTTTATGTTGTGTATATAGAAAGGGGTCATTATTACATTTTTATTACAGTCTGTCACAAAATTTTAAAATTATTCAGAATTGTCCACAAAATTCCAAAATATATGACCTGTTCAGTTTGAAAGTTCTGCTTAATAAGTAGCTATTTATCAATGTTTGTCTGTTATCTAAAAGATGATCTATAATCTTTTGGGGATATTTTACTTCCTAAGTTGGAAATAAAAAGATCTTCTAAAACTATTGTCTTATAGGTAAAAGAATGTGACATTTCAACATTTGAACCTGAAATCAGCATGCAATTTTCAGGCCACATGGATGAATGCCAACTTTTGCATTTCCTGTGTGTATCCTGTGACCATTCTCTCTGGGGTGAGTGATTTCTAAGAGTATCTGGCAGCAAACCAGATGCCAGCCAGCCATGGACTGCCCTAACAAATACTGCTAAGAGTTATAAATTAAACACTGTCTGGTGATCTGTGATGTGTAAGGCAGTTAATTTAGTTGGTCTGGATTACCTGTCAGCTCCAGAAAACTGTATTCCCATAATGTGAAATCTGTACTTATCAAGTTTGGAGGTGAGTCATAATTAACAATAGGGAATCATTTGTTAAAATGTGAAATTATAAAATGCCTTCTTTTGGATTTAAAGCAGTGTTTCGGTGGCTAGCCATATATTTTAAATGATTTTCGTTTTAAAAGTTCAAGGACTTTAGTGTTTTTTGAAACATAGTTACAATTTTGTATAAAATAGAGTTTTTGGGATCATATACTTTCCATTACCTTATAATATCAGTTTTGCTTCCCATATAGCATAAAATTATATGCATTATCAATATTTAGGTTTCTTAAAAATTCATTCAGTAAATTATATTGGAGATTTACATTTACAGTGAATTTTGGTTTTCTAGTTTCATTCTGGGAAATTACATTGAGAGAAAAGACCGATTATTATCTTATCCATGCATTTTTCTATATATTTGAATTATTTTTTACTTTACCAAGCCATCCATTTTTTTTAGAACATCGTTCAAAGAGTTCATGCATCTTCCTGAGGACACCTGACCTTTTGAAGCCTCATAATTCACACCTAGATGTCACCAGTCTTTCCCATGTTAACAGTTCTGACTATGTTTTATTATATATGCCTTCGGCGCCGAGCCAGGACAGCTACAAGAGGAGAAATGATGAACAGCCATAGAACTATAGAATCAAACAGCCGGACTTCCCCTCTCAATGCAGAGGTGGTCCAGTATGCCAAAGAAGTAGTCGATTTCAGTTCCCATTATGGAAGTGAGAACAGTATGTCCTATACCATGTGGAATTTGGCAGGTGTACCAAATGTATTTCCAAGTTCTGGTGACTTCACTCAGACAGCTGTATTTCGAACTTACGGAACATGGTGGGACCAGTGTCCTAGTGCTTCCTTGCCATTCAAGAGGACGCCGCCTAATTTTCAAAGCCAAGACTATGTGGAACTTGCTTTTGAACAACAGGTGTATCCAACAGCCGTTCATGTTCTGGAAACCTATCATCCTGGAGCCGTCATCAGAATTCTGGCTTGTTCTGCAAATCCCTATTCCCCAATTCCACCAGCTGAAGTAAGGTAAGACTCATTTTTTAATGACCAAGTTATATGGCTGAAAGGTTTTGTTTGTTTTAATAATGGAGGTCTTTTCTTACTCTTTTAGGTAATTTCAACAAATTGGATTTTCAAAATTTCCTTTAGTTTTCTGATAGGGAAAAGAAAGATCATGCATTTAAAGCTGTACTCATTCTTTATACCTTTAACACTTTACGCTGTAATATTCATAGATGATGAGATTTGTGTGTCACAAGTTACAATAAACAAAAAACGTGATTTCAGCTAATTGGGATGTGGGCCAGTCTGAGAAGTTAGTAGGAAATATGACCTGTAACATATATTCAAACAAACGTCATGTTACTGCTTTTACACACAGTAACTCAAAGTAGATCTATATAGAGTGATAGTTTAGGAGGGGTACTTAGGGAATTAGTTTTAATCTTAGGGGAATGTCTTTGTAGCAAGCATATTCATTTAAAAACAAATGTTGCTTTGATTCATACATTCTTTCTAAAAGCCTATTTATTTACATCAATTTGCACAGCAGTGCCCCTCTCTCTCTCTTTTTGCAGTTCAGCCTCCTCTTTTTAAAAAAATATAACTCCTGATCCAGTGATATATTCACATGGTTCAGTAATTTAAAAAGCACATAATGCAGTCTTGCATGTATTCTGTTCTCCCTGTGCCTAAGGCCCAGCCGTCTTCAAAGAAACCACTTTTATCCACTCATTTAGTTCTTTCCAGAGTTTCCGTATGAAGATATAAACAAATACAAATATATTTTTGTTTTCTTTATACAAACACAGTAAGCAGACTCTTCACCCCATCCTCTACCTTGTTTCACCTAACGGCATATACTGTACCTTTTCATATAAATGAGAAGAGAGGGTCCTCATTCTTTTCTGTGGTTGCAAGTAAAGCACAGTGTACATGTATCCCCACTTATTAACCAATCACCTTTTGATGGGTACTTAGTTTTTCCATACTTTTGCTCTTATGAACATTAATGCAATGAATAACCATGACATGAATGAGTTTCCATATGTGCAAGTATATCTGTGGGTTAAGATTCCAAAAGAATTGCTGGGCCGGGGCCGGGGGGGGGGGGTGGTCTACGCATTTGCCATGTTGATATATAGTGCCAAATTTCTCTTCAAAGAAGCTCTGCTTATTTATATTCCTGCCAGTATTGTATATGCATACATGTTTTGTCCAGGCCTCACCTGCAGAGTGTGTTCATAAATTTTAATATTTTTGTCACTTTGGTAGGTGAAAATGTTATCTTATGTAAACCTTAAGTTGAAATATTTATTATCTCTGAGGTTGAATATGCTTTCATGTTAAAAAGCCATTTATTTACTATCTGATCATATTATTTGCTCATTTTTCCATTACTTGTTGATACCACTGATCCTTCTATCACTGTACTAATTTATTAAATATATGTGTGTCTTCCATGTGCTAAGTGTTGATTTGTGTACTGGGGATACAGCAGTGAACAAGAACAAAATAGACAAGAAGCCCTGCCAGTCTGAATTAATTCTAACCCCAGAGCAGTTTGTGGACCCCTGTTAAGTTGTCAGTCCCCAGCTGCCACTGAAGGAGGAGTGGGGACAGGGATCAGTTATACTGCTTCCTTGAAGGCCCTCGTCCCCTCAGCTCTAAGGGAACACCTCCCCAGTCTCAGGAAACAAATGCAGAGTACAGCTCAGCTCAAGCTGGAGTCTGCTCGGAAAGTCTTTATTTGTTCTTTTCAGAATGACCTTGATAATTAATCGTGAATATTATTAATGAGCCTATAAAAAAAAAAACAGAAAATCACATAATATACAGATATGTTTTGGTTTGTTTCTGAGAAAAAAAGTACTTTGGGCAGGATCCTTTCCTATGCGAGAGTTGTTTTTATTGGATTCTGTCATTCTTTGTGTCTTTCCTACAAAGTTAAGCTTTTTCCCCTGAAAAGCTAGGCAAATTTGGGAATGAGATCTATGAACATGTAATATCTTTAAACCATAATGTCTGCATAATTCATTTTGAATATAAATCGTGCTCTTGGGTTCCTAGAGTTGTGATATATGGTTGTGATTAAAGTGACAACTTTATTTACAAATGTAGCAATAATTAGAATTTGCTTATTTTATTTTTAGCTTTATTCCACAGAAAATACCATTCCTTTAAATTTTAAGAGAAAAAGAATCTAACCAATATATGTTATTGCAGGATAAAAAAGGACCTTTTAAATTTTACTGATTATGAAATCAGTAGAGGTTTCATTGTTTAAAAAAAAATCTTGTTATAAAATATCAAGAAAGAAAATACACGGAAAAAAACAAAACAAAACAAAACCTACAACTCTCCCCAGATTCAGTAACTGTTAACATTTTGGTGAATTTCTTTAAACAGAAACATTGACCACCTTCTCTGCCACTTCACTACTGGGAACAAAACAAGGAACCTGACAAACCTGGCTCTTGTTTGAGTGTTACAGGCCAGCCTGGAAGAAGACTGGGAGATCATAGAGATCATGTGCTGGTGGAAGGCAAACCTGGTCTGTGGGGCTCAGAGAAGTCTTCCTTAAGGAAGTGACTTAACAGAGACCCAAAAGTTGAGTGAAGCTTTAGTTTGGATAGGAAAGGTGGAGAAAGAACAGCACATTGCAAAGGTGAAGTCGTGAGGTGAGGTGTTGGAGTTTAAAGAAGTCACAAGGTTTGAGTGTAGACAACAAGCTAGCAAAGGGCCACAAGCGTGGAAGTGCCATTCTTTAGATCTAGACTAGTGGTTTCTAGACTTTGGAAATCGCAGGGCTCTTAGATCCAGTGTCTGAGAAGCAGACCTTGAGAGGACTGTTGTTATGCGGAGGATTGCAATGGAAAGGCTCCTGGAGGAACCTCTATGAGAATGGGGAGAGCACTGCAGGGAAGGGAAAAAGTCAGACAAGGATGCACTTTCATAAGAAGTCCCAATCAGCCTAGAGGAAAAGTTGCTGAGGAGCCGGGCTCTTAGGTTCCTACACCGGTTTATCTTGGACTAAGGGCTAGAGAAGTGGCAAGGGGAATGGAAATCTGCCAGGCACAGGCCACCCTCTGGACGAAGAGGCTCTAGGAGCCCGAGTAGTTCTCTGAAGAAGGCTGCAGGGGGACGTGAGGTGGGCCCACAGAACTGCCCAGGAGGTCTGAGTGGAGTACAGGTAGGGGGCGTTGGCTCTCATAAACTAGGAAACATAATAATAGTAAACATCAGAGAACCGATATAGATTGTCAGATTATTTACTTTGCTAAATAAGTACACCTCTGAAGGCAAACCCTTGAAATAACTAGCATTATTTATCATCATCATCACTTTATAAAAGAAACCTCAGTTTATACTGGGAAGTTGGCATGATCAGAATCTAAAGAGTGGTTGGCGACTTTACATGTGTATGTGTGCGTATTTTTATATACACCAATACACTTCCTTATTTTTCACATTTATTCATGGAGATCTCCATCACGCTGTTGTTTAGGAACCCTGGGACTATTATTTTAATTGAGCACATGGTTTTATGCCTACCTTAAGAATTAGCAAGCGAGTGTGTTGGGAGTGGCTCAGGAATTGGCATGAAATGGACTTGTACCAGAACATTCAAAAATTAAAAGCAGTCTTTCCCCATTTTGTCTGGTTTCCTTTTTTTTTGTTCAGTAAGTGAAGTAGACAAGTTATAGGTAGTTCTATAAGATCTCAAAGTCTTCTGACATCTTGCCTAGCACCTGATTCAGAGAAAAGAAAACCAGTAGTATCCAATGTCCCTGTACTGAGGGTAGTATCTTAATGGATGCTTATGTAAGGGTCAGAAGATAGGCTAGCATGGGGTTACACATTGGAATAGAGAGACAGGAAAAGAGGAGAAAGTAAAAGGATAAATTGAGGTCATATTAAAGAAACTGATTAGAATAAAGTTATTTGGGGATAAAATTCAGTGGTATGGATTTTTCTGAGTGTTAAAAACACTTGTTATATAACACTGAAGTTAAGAAAGCAGAAAGTGGCTGTCGTAGAGTGAATTTGCTGCCAAAGGGAGTTGCTTAGACAACAGTTTCACAAATTGGTCATAGTGTGGTCCTGACTTTGTAGGCCAAGAAGCATGATTTTGTTAAAGCAGATGCTAGTTAGTTCCAATTAGAGATGGGCTGGGAGGCAGGCAGTGAGTAGGCGTGTATCAGAGTATTTTTCTCTTATTCTTGTTGGTGCTCCTCTTCTGTCCTTTCACTTTCGGCTGATGGAACGCAGCAGTGTTAGCAAGAGAACTTTCTTTGTGCTGGCTGCTAGGCACGCTGACCAACCAGGAGAAATTTTGGTTAGAAGGGAAGCTTTTTGTAACCATGTGCCAAGTTTCCAACCTAAGTATGCTGGAAAACTTGTTTCTCTGGTTTCCATTGGTGAACATCTCTCTTTCTCTCTCAATGGGGGCAGCAACAAATTAACATCACGGTGGTGGAGTGGTTTGTTTCTTTGTTTCTAGGTACTGGACACATAGTAGGCATTCAGTAGTACTATCAACAGAATGGGGAAATAGGTGGGCGGATGAAGAGAATGCCCTTGGTTACCATCCCAGAATTAAGTGCTCTGAGCACAGCCAGAATGGAATTCCAAGCTGAATTTTCATATGTAATACTGTAGATTTAAATACTTACATAGGACGTTGGAGTCTGTCAGATTTGTCACACACACACACACACACACACACACACACACACACACACACACAGTATGTGACTACATAGTAAACAGATAAATGTATAGACTACAGAGGGCATGACTTAAAGCAGTCTGATCTCCTTAACACTGTACTGGGTCAAGAGGATTGAAAGAGTTGGGCTGTCTCCCAGTAAGGAGTGTGTGTGTGTGTGTGTGTGTGTGTGTTCATCCACATGTGTGCACATGTACATTTGTTTGTATTTGCTTGCTTGTTTTCTCTGACTAGATTTTAAGATTCTGGCTTCAGTTTTCCAGAATAAAGTAATATTGGCATATTATCTTATTGAATAAAATAGATACCTTTCTCTTTCTAACTTTGAAATAATATATTGTAATTCTATTAGGAAATTTTAAATAAAAAAAATGCTTTAATGCAGACACCTCAGGATCAATTTGTATTGGTCTTATGGTTAATGTTAGTTTAATTCAGATGGCCACACCACAGACATATAAGATAATTTTTCTCTTTTTATAATTTTTGCTTTTTAGATTATCAAGAAAAAGTAAAATATAAATAATTTAGATACATGAAAGTTTTTTATATTTAGACATATTTTTAAATATTTCTAAAAACTGGTGATATTTTAAAAACAAACATGATGATGTTCTTTGTACTATCATATCTACAATTTAAGATATATGTGTAAGTAAATATAGAATATTCATGCTACATAGAAGAAGCAAAAATGTTACTAAAATAACATTAATACTGATATGTTTAAATATACTAGAAAGTTAAGGAAGTTAATTTAAAGCATCATCTAACTTTGTCCATTCTGCAAGGTAGGTAGGGAGGAGTTTAGTGGATTAATACCTTATTAAAATAGAATCTTCTCTAGGCAGTGCTTTTCTTTAAGCTGTTTGTAAATTTATAATGTAATTTGCATTATAAAGCAGTTCAAACTATACGTGAAGAACATGTGTTAGTTGTGTGTTTATTTATTGCAAAGGACCTGGCAGAGATGATTTCTGTATCACATTTTCAGTGTTTCTGTTAAGCCTCATAAAAACTCCTCAGTGAAGCTAAATCATAATAGATGGGGGTTAGACCACATGTGTTGTGACCCAGTATGGGCCATTACTTTACAGGGCCCTGCGCAGTCCTTGTTTCCCAGACAATAGCGTTCCTCTAACATCTGATGTCATTTTAGCGTGGCAACAAGTAGTAAGAGTTTACTGTTTACATATAGTAAAACCATTTGCCTCACGATTTTTGGAAATATACTGTCCCAAATTAGGAAAGCATTTTCCCACCAACACGGTTTTAAATGATTCTTACTTCAGTTCCTTGTATCTGTATGGCTAGCTCTATTTAACTGCATAGGTTTACATTAGAGTGTTGAAATCAGTTCTATTGTTAGGAACCCTCAAGATTTTTGCAGTTACGCTCTAGGGGTACTTGGGTCTAGCCTGGCACTCCTGGTGGGCTTTACTGCTTTGTCACAGGAAGAGCAAGATGCCCAGCATGCTTTCCTTCACTCTGAACCTGCCACAACTTGCTCTACTCCTTAGAACTCTTCCCTCATCTCCCAAGGTTGGTTAGAGAGTGACACTGATCTCTCCATTCCTACTTCCGTGTTATCTCCAGGTATAACACTCACAGGCTCTTTGTTTGATGGGTTTTATAAAAGCAGCAGATATGAAGTGATTATAAAGGTGCTTGTAACTGCGAAAGTTCCTACTATAATGGTTAGTGATGTGTTTAAATAATCCCCGAGAACTTCTGCCATGTGCTTCCAGATTGGTGCTCTGTGCCTTTCTCGCTGCCATCTTGGCCTAAAGACCATTAGGGTACCTGCATGTTGATGACTTCTGTAGTTTTGACTCACACTCTTTTGTCTATTTCAGTTTCCTAAATGCCTTGCTGTAATCAATTTTTACTTAAATCTTGATAGGTCACTTGGCCAAGGAAATGAATAGATGATATATTAAAAAGAAAGAACCTTATATGATTCATAAGTTTATGAAAACATTTTAAGTGTTATTGGTAATCAGTGAATTATAAATTATATCTTGTGGAGATGTGGCTTACCGTGAAATTACAGATTATTTTTAAAAAATAAATAAAACTTTCAGTAGTCATTCTTTTTGAAGAGTTCATATATTATTTTAGAGAGAGAAAGAGAATGTGTGCGTGCAGGGGGTAGGTGAGGTGTGGGGGGTAAAGAGAGAGAGGGAATCTTAAGCAGACTCCATGCTGAGTGTGGAGACACAGGACTCAGTTTCATAACCCTGAGATCATGGCCTAAGCTGAAATCAAGAGTCAGAGGCTTAACTGACTGAGCCACTCAGGCATCCTTCAGTAGTCATTCTTAAATGCTATTGGCATAAGCTTCTTTGAAAGCAGTTTGAAGTATGTGTTGAGAGACTTAGAAATACTTAGTCTTTCACATGAAATCTGTATTTAAAAAATTCTGCTAACTAAAGTCATTAGAAATGGAAAGATGTTTATTAAAGTGTTTTTTTTGGTCTGCACTTTAAAGTTTCTCTGATATATTTGGGAACAATATTAGAAATGGTTACTAATAACACATATGTGAGAGTATTACATATCTAATGATGCTACATTATGGAGAATCTTTAAATAATTTTGGAAAATAGTTTTATAAGGAGACCTCTATGAAGGGATGGCATGTGAGTTGGACCTTGAAGAATCAATGGGCTGATAATTGCAGGTTGAGCATTTTGTTGTGGGGAGACAACATGACCAAAGACAGAACGATGGAAATGAGTTTATTATCCAGAAGGTAATGACTAATCTGGCTGGAATGTGGGGTTCATCTTGGAGGAGTAGGAGAAAATGTTATTTACGTGGTATGTGTTAGATACTTGCTAGATACGGAACATACACAGATGGCTGAAAGAGGAGAATAATGGGAATTCAGAGGAAAAGCATATAAAAGCAAGAATTTCGTGAAAAGTTTGACGAAACTTAATGACCAGATGAAAGAAAACCAGAGATAACGGAAGTTTTGAGTTTATATGACACCAGTAAAGAAATGAAAAAGCTGGACAAGGAGACCCCGGTGTGACAAGACACTCAGTGTCATTTCCACAGTTGGTTTAGGACAGGGACACGTAAGAGCTTTGTTCATCCTGTGTGCCTTATTGTGACTTAGGGTTTTCTTTTTCTGTAAAACCAAATGGTGTTCCTTATGTAGTTCTAGCGATGCCAGTTTCTAACTGACCAATGTGAAATTTGCCAGAAAGAACTTTCTAGGGAATTATAAAAATAATTTAAGCAGTATAGATATTTCAAAGTATATGGCATTTAGTATATATTTCTTTTATGTACTGGAAACAATACTTGTGTTTGATTCTGTTCACCTTATTTCATACCTTTGTGCATCACATGAACATATTGGGAATGGGGCCATAATCCTAAAGTAACAGTAAATTTCATTCCAAAGCGTATTATAGGTAAGTTTCTTTCTTTGGCAGATGGGAGATTCTTTGGTCCGAGAAACCGACGAAGGTGAATGCTTCCCAGGCTCGCCAGTTTAAACCTTGTATCAGGCAGATAAATTTTCCCACAAACCTCATACGGCTGGAAGTAAATAGTTCTCTTCTGGATTATTACACTGAATTAGATGCTGTCGTGTTACACGGTACGAAGGACAAGCCAGTGCTTTCTCTCAAGACTTCACTTATTGACATGAATGATTTAGAAGATGATGACTATGAAGAAAAGGATGTTTGTGGAATGGATAGTCTTGACAAAAAGTTTAGTAGTACTGCCCTCGGGGAGGGGCCAAATAATGGATATTTTGATAAACTGCCTTATGAGGTAAGCCAAAGATAATTAGTAGCAGTATTGACATAAGACTATAATTTTTAAATGTTTAGATATTAATGTTTATTTTACTATCAGAGAAATGCAAGTGTTGGTAAAGTGTATGTAATCTCATGTATTATATATAATTAACCTTTGAACAACATGGCTTTTAAACTGTGTGGGTCCACTTATACATAGATTTTTTTTTTTTTTTACAGTGTAGTACTGTAAATGCATGTTCCTTAGGATTTTCTTAACATTTTCTCTTCTCTAGATTATGTCATGAAAGAATATAGTCATAATACATATAATATATAAAATGTGTTACTTGACTATTTGTGTTCACTGTAAGGCTTAATTAAGTCAACAGTAGGCTCTTAATAGTTGACTTTTTGGGGAGTCAGAAGTTATATATGGATTTTCAGCTGTGGGCGGGGGGGATGACAGCCTTAACTTTTGCTATTGTTCAAGGGTCAGCTATGTTTTGATTTTGAAAAAACTAGACAAAATTATGTTACATAATCTTACCACTTCTGTCTTGCATTAAGAGTGTTAGTAAGACTGTGAAAGGGATGCTTATCTACTTGATAAGCCCATAGTTTTCCCAAGTGTCCTTTATTCTTCTCTACTAACTCTCATTTATAATCTACGACTAGTTATAATTTTTGGTCTAGGTAGGTGGAAGGTGCCTCTGCCGAAAGCCTTGTTTTCACTGTGTCTCTCTAGGGGCATTTATGCAGTATGCTTAGCATCCCTGGCTCCCAGGCATCAGATGCCAGAAGCGGACCACGAGGCATTTTTTGTCCCTCGCTGACAACTGCTATGTGTGGTTAAAAACAATATAACCAAGTCTTTTTAGGAAAGATTTATAAACACAAATTTTAGCCAATTTAGACTATCCTCTTCCAAACTGGTAGGTATTGCAGGTTTCTTTGTAATAACACAAGTAGCTTAACTTGCATGGAACAGTGAGATGGCCTCTTGAAGGCCTAAGGGTCACCACAATGTCCGTACAACATTTACAGTTAAAATGCTGCCATACATCCTGTGGAGTAGCTAAAGCTGCCACGAAAAGATGAAGTTAAGGATCCAGGGTAATTTAGTCAGTAAGCCATGCGCCAGGATCCCACCCAGGCTGTCTGGGTCAAGTCTTGTGTTATAGAAAGAAAGCTTCACAGATTGGATGAGACCCGCTGGCCCCTGGGTGAGAGGACTGAGGAAAGATGAAGGGAGAGTTGAGTTGGCGAAAGAGGAGCGTGGGATCCCGACAGGGTTGTCCCTCAGGGCTTCAGGGAGCGTCTGCCCTCACAACAGTGGGAGCAGTTCATCAGGAGGAAACGAAATCACTTCTTTGATTCTTACCCACTTCCTAAAACTACAAGGTAGAGATTTAAATTCAGCAATTATGCTTTGAACAGTTTTTGAATTTTATCCAGACTTGAGAAATGGCTGACAGAGAGCATTCCAATGAATAACTGAGGGGAACTTCAGGCAGAGGGAAGAGAATGTACAGAGGTGAGAGGAAGTGAACACGTGTGACCTGTTTGGGAACTCCCGCCTTTCAGGGTGACTGGAAGAGGATTTGATAGCAGAGGCCGTAGGAGATGAAACCGGATGGAGGCTCAGAACTGCCTCGGTGCCTAACTCCACGGCACACCATTCGTGTCGATGGGAGCAGGACATCCTAGCCCTGGCGGTGCACAGTCTGCGTCGGAGAGGTCTTGCAGGTTTTACTGAGAGATTTGCCTTTTATCCCTTCAGCCCATGTTCCTCAGGGTGCTGTGTTTCTTCAGTACACAGCGAGATTAATTGGGGGAACTCCTAGATACTTGAGACCTTATATAAATAAGTTTTGGTAAGAAATTAGAGGAGATCCAAGATTATATACCCATAATAGTTTCACACTCACTTTCTTGTATTCTCTTGTATTCTTTGTAATGCTTTTTTGAGAGGGAGAGAAAGGTGGGGAATAGCTAACATTCCAGGAATTACCCATAATATGCAGGCACTTTTGCACCTGTGTTGGCCCACAATTGGAATAATTGCCCAAGTTTTTGGCCTTCATGTAAATTCCGTCTTTCCTATGTGTCATGGTATAAAGAAGACCGTGAACCTTTTCTGTAGTCAGTAGGGAAACACTGAAGGTTTTATTTAATTTATTTTAAAAATGAGAATAAGAAAATGAGATTTCTGTCTTAGATTACCCCGCTGGCAAATGAAGAGGAGACCGAGAGGAGGTCAGGGTGGGAGGCAGGGGACAGCAGTTCGGAAACTACTGCTGTCATTGAGGCAAGAAATGATGAAGCCTGGATATTGGAAGATTTGGAAAGGAGATGAATAGGAGAAATATTCCAGAGCTCAGACGGTAGAAATTGAAAGTAACTAGTAAATGTTCATCTCTAGAGGAAGCAGAACATCAGACTTTCAGGTTTCTGCTCAAAATGACTAGGTGGACGGACATACCATTAATAGTAAAACAGTGGGTGAAGGTAGGAAGAACACATTGACTTTGACGTGCCTGTGAGTCCTCAAAGCACCCCAGCTGGTTGAGGAGAGTAGGCAGTTAGTATTTCAGTTTGAAACGCAGGAGGAAGGTCTGACTTTATATGTGACTGAGTCTACTTGGAAGAGGTGAGGGGCACTGTGGTAGATAAAATTAATTGGTGAAAGTCTTAGAGTATGAATCAAAGGCCAAGAGCAGAATTCTGGGAATACTAACATTTAGGAGTCCCATAGAGGAAGACCTGTCAGAAAAGGCCCTTGAGATGAAGATGACAGTGTCTTAACAGTGAAGCAATGGGAAGTGAAAGAGGCATAGAAGACATAAAAAGGACATAGCCACATTGCTGCGGAGAGCTAAATTACAAGTGCCCACAGGTTTTGGTTGCTGGGAGTTCTTTGATAATCCTGTAGGATAATCAGTGGAAGCTGATTCAGTGGAGTTGTGAACCTAAGGTGAAGAATGGGAAAACCTTGTCATATTTGATTAAGGCATGAAGGAGGGTAAGAGAAGCAGAGACAAAAACTGTTTACTTTGAGTATAAGCAGAAAAGTATTTCTGTTAATACACTCTGTTTATGATCTGTGACATGGAGAAGACTGTCCACCAATAGGGAATACTTGGTCATCTTGCCTAACACTTCGCCCCTTTGGGTGGCACTCAAAAAAGGCATATCAGAATGAGGGAGAGTATGAATTAAAGGAATTATTTGTTCTAACTTACCTTCTAAAAGGAGAAAGGACAAGTGAATGGTGGAGGAAGCAGCAGAGTAGGAAGGTATCTGTCTGTGATGCAAGTTGGGAGAGATTTCAGCATGCTTCTGCGCTGAAGGGAAGGGGCAGCAGAGATGGAAGGCTTCCAGTACAGATCAGGGGTTTGCTCAGGACCACAGAGGCATGGGGCGGAAACCAGGAGAAGGAATCTGTAGTCTGTGGACATTACGCAGCCCTGACGAAAGCCAAGCACCACGCAGAGAGAGCACCAAACACTGAATGATCTGTCCTGGACTAAAAAGAGAAACTTAAAAAAAAAAAAAAATTACCCAAATTATTTTAAGATAATCCAAATTATTTAAAGTGGAAAAAAACCCCCATTTTTAAATATGTCAACTGACAGTGTTTCCATAGTTGAAAATAATTGTTTTATGAGTAGAGCGGGTTTTGAGGGCGAATAGACCAACTCTGGAGAGTCCTCCCCACTATCACATCCTACATGCACTGTAGTATCAAATAGTACTTCATGCTAGGCTATCCCCATATAAAAACACACTGTGATAGATACCAGGTATGGAATGATTAATGGGTATTGTCGTGTAGGCCTGAAATGAGTTCTCTCTTATTTAATCAAAATCCAAAAGTGCTTTTTCACATGGTAATATCATGATCTCAGTGACTTTTCCTTATGCTTTTTCTGTTTTGATATTTGCTTAAAATGTAATATTAAGTATCAGAGGATGTTTTCACACAAGATGCACATCTTTTAACATTAGTGTCCTTCGTTTGGAATGATGTCAGAAATTGCTGGGTGTTATTTAAATTACAAATCATCTAGAAAAAGTGAATTATTGATCCTCTAATACAGGGATATATTTAATTTTAAATGCCTTCTTGTACTAACTGCTTAAAAATGTCCTGATATAACTTTTAATATTGTAGTTAAAACAACAGATTTTTAATTCATTCTACAAATATTTAAGGTCCTACTGTTGCCAAGACCAGATGGCTTTCATAGGTTCTTTCAGACATTTAAGAAACAGATAAATCCTATAATATTTAAACTCTTCCATGGCATAAAGAAAAAGGAAATTTTTCAACATTTTTATGAAACCGGTTTAACATTGTAGCACATACAAAGTCTACAGACCAGTTTTACTTCTGCAAACAAATACAATAAAGTAAATAGAATTATTTTAAAAGATGGTACAACAAAATCATTCAGGATGTGTTCCTGGAATTCAAGGGTGTTCTGGTATTAGAGAATTGTTTTTGCTATAAGAGAATTATAATACCATAGTTCTAGGTCAAAAGGAGAAAAATCCTCTCTCATCTTTATAGATACATAAATTTAGTTGACAAATGACAGCTGGATGGATATCCAAATATCCATTTCTGTTAAACAATTGTATACCTTGTTAAACTTCTTGTAATTGTCTATGACCAAATATTACTAACCAAAGCTAACATCATATTTACTTATCAGACACTAGAAATGGGTTTTCCACTGTGGTAGCCACTAGTCACATGTACTATTGAGCACTTGAAATATGGCTAGTCTGAATTGAGATGTGCTGAAAGTATAAAATACAGGATTGCAAATACTTTATACAAAAAAAGTAAAACATTTCAGTGATTTTATATTGATTACATTTGAAATGATCATTTAAAAATATTATTAAATAAACTATTAAAATTAATGTCACTGTTCTTTTGCTTTTATTTTTAACTTCATGAGGGAATAATTGAAAATACAATTGTCTATATTTAAAGTGTACAACATGTTTTCACATATACATTCTAGAATGATTACCAAGATCAAGATGGGTGAGACATACATCACCTTGTATTGCTAACTTTTTTTTTACTGTTTGTGTTGGAAATCCTTAAGATTTACTTTCAGCAACTTTCAAGTATACAATACAGTATTATTAACTGCACTCTTTGACTTTTTAAAAAATGTGTTTACTTTCAAAGTTACATATGTACCTCACATTTGTGGCTCACATTTAAATTAAAGCCAGGAACAAGACAACACTATTACTTCCCATTATTCTAAAGCATGAGCTAATGCTGGAAATATGAGAAGGAAAAGACATAATTTTTGGAATGGAGGCATCATCATCATCATCATGATAAAGTCATCACTTGCAGGTGATATGATTACGTACTAGAATTCTTAGGAGACTAGGCTAAAACTACTAGGAACAGTAAGTAAGTTGGCAGGTCACAAACTTTGTAGACAAAATTCAGTAGCTTTTAGGAACTCTAGGGACATGAAAGATGATTAAATAATAAATTGTACCATGCCCTTGCCTAAGAAGACACAATCAAGTAAAGGTGTCAGTTTTCCTTAATCGGTATATTCAGTGACGTCCCAATTAAAATAAAGAATTTTTGTTTTTTAATTGAAAAATTTACCTGAAAAAAATCATGAAAATACTCAGAAAAATTCTGGAAAAGAAGAGTGATGGAAAGGGCACTAGTCTTCTCAGATTATAAGACATATTCTGAACCTATGAGAATGATATTTGTGGGTCAACAATGAAGAAAGAGTCTGCTTTGCAACCAGACAATCCAGGGCATCTCAGTGCATAAACTCTAAAAAAGAACAAAACTCATTTGACTCAGAGGTCTATTGATGTGAGAGAAATAACAGATAAATAAATGGAACAGAATAGACAGAAACAGACCAACAGAAAAGAAACATTGGCAACTCCCTTGGCAAAGGGTTACATTTCTGTAGTTAAGAAAAGAAGAATAAACAAACAACAGTACCAAACTGTTTTTGCTTTGTTTCCTTTTTTTCTGCTTTCAGAATGATGAAATTTATTGATTCCAGGGCTGTCTAGGACATAAGTGAATAAGTACTTTTTAAAAAAATTATTTATTTGAGAGAAAGCGCATGTGAGGGGAAGGGTGGAAGGAAAGAATCCCAAGCA
Source organism: Mustela nivalis (assembly GCF_964662115.1). Taxonomy (NCBI): domain Eukaryota; kingdom Metazoa; phylum Chordata; class Mammalia; order Carnivora; family Mustelidae; genus Mustela; species Mustela nivalis. The sequence goes on from NC_139024.1 coordinate 31,824,031, forward strand.
GACTCCTCTCTGAGCACAGACCCTGATGCGGGGTGCCGTCCCACAGCCCATGAGATCATGACCTAAGCCAAAACCAAGAGTGGGTCACCCAACCGACTGAACCACCCAGGTGCCCCTGCATGGGCACTTTTTTTACACAGTTCGTAGTGAATCAGTGCAAACACTCTGAAGGGCAATTTTGTGCTTATGTCAAAATTTAAAAGCATCAAATTCACCCTAAGGTATATTTGCAGAGTTTGCCAAGATATGCGTACATGCACATACACAACGTTACTGCAGTATTAAAATGGAATTATGTCAGTGAGAAATTAGTTAACAGTATGCCATATCTATAGAAAGAAATAGGGTGGATTTCTATGTGCAGATAAAGAGGTACCTATAAGATACAGCATTAAATGAGAAAAGCCAAGTATAGAACAATGTATATAGTATCATTCTTTCAGTGCAAATCCAAAATGGGATTTTGTGCATATTCATTGGAAGAGATCAGAAAAGCGTAAGGACTTACCAGTGGGGAGAAGGTTCGTTAGATTTGATGATAGACTTCTCATTTTCTACCTTTCTTCAGTGTTTGGGTTTTCTAATGTTTTCCTCCAGTTTTCTTTTGTTCTTTGTGTAAGTGTTTTAGATGTTAGAAGTTAGCATATTGGGGCGCCTGGGTGGCTCAGTGGGTTAAGCCGCTGCCTTCGGCTCAGGTCATGATCTCAGGGTCCTGGGATCGAGTCCCGCATCGGGCTCTCTGCTCAGCAGGGAGCCTGCTTCCTTCTCTCTCTCTCTCTCTGCCTGCCTCTCAGTGTACTTGTAATTTCTCTCTGTCAAATAAATAAATAAAATCTTTAAAAAAAAAAAAAAAAGAAGTTAGCATATTGTTGGGGTGTTGAGATTTAGACTAATTTTTAATTTCCTTTTCCTTTTTTAAAATATCACTAACCTTTAATATTTTTAAAAGTCCAGTTCAGTCTTAAAGAGCGAAAATACCCCAAGCCCTACTGAACACAATCTATGTACTAGTCAGCAATGCTCATATTTTATGTACCCTTTAAGCTTATTTTAAATATCACGTTATCACAGTTTTGTAATTTTTTGGCCTAAAACAGTGAAATTCTGACCTGAAATGAAATTGGGCTTACATAGTCAAATAAATTAAAGAACATCATTTAGGTTAAAGGGCATATTTGCAAAACAAAAAGTGTAGCTAGACAAATACATTGCATTAAGCAAGAAACTCAATATTCCCTCTCATCTAAAGATTTTTAGCATTTAGCAAATATTTGATCTTCTTTTTTCTTTGTTTCTTGGTCCAGAAGAGACTATTCAGCAGTAGTTTAGAAAAATTAGTTTAGAAGCCCCAAACTGCTCACCATAAAAACAAAACAAAACAACAAATCTTGGACTAGTTCAAGGAAATTATTTTAATTAGAGATAAAAATCTTTTGGATTCCTTCTGTTTAAGACTTTTTGTATGTGTTTGCTACATCATCCCTGCCAGCAGGCCCCTGTTTTCTCTTTCCTCAGGGAACTCTCTAGCAGCTCCTTGGCTGGTTTCCCTTCCTGCCTCCCTACCTCCAAGAGTAACCCCTGCAGTGTGAGCTTTCCAAACACAGATCTGACCAGGTCATTCTGCAGTGTAAATCCCTTCCAGACTCCTTATTGCTTCCGGAGTACATTCAGGCTCCTCTCTGAGGCTCTTTGTAACGCAGCCCTTAAACATTAACTAGTCTTTCACCTAGTTTGCCTCTCACGCTTGAGAGCTGAGCCTTCCAGGTACAAGTAGCCTCTCCCTTTGGGGTTAGGCCTGTATCTTCCCGAGCCGCCTCTGCTCCTATCTTTCAAAGCCATTAAAACATGTCATTGTACTTTCCAGTTCCCACTGGACTCTGCAAAACTCCGAAAATGGCAACTCTCATCTCTCACCACGTTTGAGGTGTAGCAGATGGCTCAGGAAATGTTGAGTCTATGAAAAACTATTAGTCAACAGATTGCCAAAATAGATGTTTGTACTGTAAAAAAAAAAAAAAAAAAAAAAAAGTGGTAGACATGAGCCAAGTATACTTGAAACAATTTTGGAATGTAATCTATCTTGTCTTATGTAAGTATGGTTTTTTCTGACTTTGGGTAATGCTGTGGTGTCGATGTCCTAGGTGAAAATACTGTTAGGAAACACGTGATGTTGCTGTTCTTTGTTAGAGCATACGCTGTACTTCAGTGATACTGGTTTTTAATCTGTTTGATGTAGCTCATTCAGCTGATTCTGAATCATCTGACGCTGCCAGACCTGTGTAGATTAGCCCAGACTTGCAAACTGCTGAACCAGCATTGCTGCGACCCTCTACAGTACACCCACCTCAACCTGCAGCCGTACTGGGCAAAGCTCAATGACAGCTCGCTGGAATTTCTGCAACCTCGCTGCACCCTCGTCCAGTGGCTTAATTTATCCTGGACTGGCAACAGGGGCTTCATCTCTGTGGCGGGATTTAGCAGGTTAGTGCCAAGCCGTGCTTCGCACATTCTACCACTAAGCAGTACTTAACAATGGGGTCGTTCCCGTAAGAAAAGTTTGAAAGTATCTACCATATCCTTTACAGAAATAAGAAAGAAATCCATCTTGTGTATCATCACGTTCGGCATGCTTCTACTTACCAAAGCAAGTGAATTTCACCGTCCTCTTCAGCTAAACCTCACAGTACTATGAAGGAAAACGCTGTCCTTTACCTCTTATTTTGTAAATCCCAAGTAACTTTCAGCAGTGCTCCTCTTTTTCTTTCTCATATTTTCAGCGCCGATGATTAACACATTTTAAAAACTATTTCCAAATCAAAATCCACCTCTCTAATGTGATTTGTCAGAAATGGAAAACAATTTATTATAGAACATTTTTAATTAAATCTTAATTACATGTGCAATGCATCACCCAAATTTAGAAGCTCATTTAAACTAATTATGTTGAAAATGCAATTGCATGCTAAGTAGGCGGCCACACTTGCAGACCTGCCCAGGTGTTTCTGCTCCTTTCTATTTAAGCATTTCGTTTTCTTACTATTAAATGTCACCTGTTAAACATTGAAAGCTTGCACAAGTGCATATTCATTTAGTAATGCCATATTAATTCTGCCTATGATACAAACAGGTGTTTTTCTCTTAACCTTGATGAGGTTATTCTCATTGTACATTACAGTATAATCCCATCATTTCATTAAGTTAAATAATGGAGGAGTTGAAACTTTGGGGAAATTACCTGTTATTTTTGATTAATGAATAATCTATCCTGTTTTTAGAAGTTAAAAATAAACAATAGCTCTCCCTTCACACACTCTCAGTGGATATGTTCTTGAACAGTGGTTTATGAATTAGAAATTTGTATATTGAGCCTTGTTTTCCCTTGACTAGACTATAAAAATAAAGATGCAGTTCCAGAAATAAATATTTGATGCCATAAGATTCGGATGAAATAATAATGTTTGGGGTAGTAACCGTGTGTTCAAAGTGCTAATATTGATAGTTTATGCAACAAAGTAAAAAATAAACACAAGCAGTAATGGCTTATAGCACATGTTGAAACCCTGGATTCCCTGAGTTACTTTCTTTCCCGCCAAAAATAGAGCCAGGGAAGGGAGTTCTTAGATAAAACATTATGGTATTGTGGGTCAGACAGTATAAATATTTTTTTTATAACATGCTATGTATACAAAATGTTTTCTATTATGTAAATTTGCTTAGGAGATATCTATGGTAAAAAAAAATAGACATTTCTTTTTTAGCAGAATGATTTTGGTGAATTTTTATAGAATCCACATTTTAAAAATTGTTGGACATTTGACAGCTATCCAGTGAAACACAGCTGTATCCTTTTTTAAAAAAATTTTTTATTTCTTTTCAGCTTAACAGTATTCATTGTTTTTGTACCACATCCAGTGCTCCATGCAATCCGTGCCCTCTCTAATACCCACCACCTGCTTCCCCCAACCTCCCACCCCCTGCCCCTTCAAAACCCTCAGATTGTTTTACAGAGTCCATAGTCTCTCATGGTTCACCTCCCCTTCCAATTTCCCTCAACTCCCTTCTCCTCTCCATCTCCCCATGTCCCCCATGTTATTTGTTATGCTCCACAAATAAGTGAAACCGTATGATAGTTGACTCTCTCTGCTTGACTTATTTCACTCAGCACAATCTCTTCCAGTCCCGTCCATGTTGCTACAAAAGGGGTATTCATCCTTTCTGATGGAGGCATAATACTCCATAATGTATATGGACCACATCTTCCTTATCCATTTGTCCGTTGAAGGGCATCTTGGCTCTTTCCATAGTTTGGCAACCGTGGCCATTGCTGCTATAAACATTGGGGTACAGAAGGCCCTTCTTTTCACTACATCTGTATCTTTGGGGTAAATACCCAGTAGTGCAATTGCAGGGTCATAGGGAAGCTCTATTTTTAATTTCTTAAGGAATTTCCACACTGTTCTCCAAAGTGGCTGCACCAACTTGCATTCCCACCAACAATGTAAGAGGGTTCCCCTTTGTCCACACCCTCTCCAACACATGTTGTTTCCTGTCTTGCTAATTTTGGCCATTCTAACTGGTGTAAGGTGATATCTCAATGTGGTTTTAATTTGAATCTCCCTGATGGCTAGTGATGATGAGCATTTATTCATGTGTGTGATAGCCATTTGTATGTCTTCATTGGAGGAGTGTCTGTTCATATCTTCTGCCCATTTTTTTATAGGATTGTCTGTTTTGTGTGTGTTGAGTTTGAGGAGTTCTTTATAGATCCTGGATATCAACCTTTTGTCTGTACTGTCATTTGCAAATACTTCTCCCATTCTGTGGGTTGCCTCTTTAAGAGAAGAGAGAAGAACCACATGGTCCTCTCAATTAGTGCAGAAAAAACATTTGACAAAATCCAGCATCCGTTCCTGATTAAAATGCTTCAAAGTGTAGAGATAGAGGGAACATTCTTGAACTTCATAAAATCTATCCATGAAAGACCCACAGCAAATATCATCCTCAGTGGGAAAAAGCTTGCAGCCTTCCCGTTGAGATTAGGAACACGACAGGGATGCCCACTCTCACCACTCTTGTTCAACATAGTATTAGAAGTCCTAGCAACAGCAGTCAGAGACAACAAAGAGAAATAAAAGGTATCAAAATTGGCAATGAAGAAGTCAAACTCTCTCTCCTTGCAGATGACATGGTTCTTTATATGAAAAACCCAAAAGACTCCACCCCCAAACTACTAGAACTCATACAGCAATTGAGTAATGTGGCAAGATACAAAGTCAATGTACAGAAATCAGTGGCTTTCTTATACACTAACAATGAAAATATAGAAAGGGAAATTAGAGAATTGATTCCATTTACTATAGCACCAAGAACCATAAGATACCCGGGAATAAACCTAACCAAAGAGGTAAAGGATCTGTACTCGAGGAACTACAGAACACTCATGAAAGAAATTGAAGAAGACACAAAGAGATGGAAGACCATTCCATGCTCTTGGATCGGAAGAATAAACATTGTTAAAATGTCTATACTGCCTAGAACAATCTATACTTTTAATGCCATTTCGATCAAAATTCCACCGGTATTTTTCAAAGAGCTGGAGCAAATAATCCAAAAATTTATATGGAATCAGAAGAGACCCTGAATTGCTAAGGAAATGTTGAAAAACAAAAATAAAACTGGGGGCATCACGTTACCTGATTTCAAGCTTTACTACAAAGCTGTGATCACCAAGACAGCATGGTACTGGCATAAAAACACACACACAGAGTAGAGAGCCAGATATGGACCCTCAACTCTATGATCAAATAATCTTTGACAAAGCAGGAAAAAATATACGTTGGAAAAAGACAGTCTCTTCAATAAATGGTCCTGGGAAAATTGGACAGCTATATGTAGAAGAATGAAACTCACCATTCTCTTACACCATAGGCAAAGATAAGCTCAAAATGGATAAAAGACCTCAACGTGAGACAGGAATCCATCAGAATCCTAGAGGAGAACATACGCAGTAACCTCTTCGATATCAGCCACAGCAACTTCTTTCAAGCTATGTCTCCAAAGGCAAAGGAAACAAAAGCGAAAATGAACTTTTGGGACTTCATCAAGATCAAAAGCATCTGCACAGCAAAGGAAACAGTCAACAAAGCTGAATCCTTTTTACTTGCCCTTGCTCCCCACCCCACCCCATACTTCATTTAGAAAGTTTTCCTTCCTGCTAATGGGACCAAGGAGGACTGAAGCTAACCATAACTGTGGGTGTTTAGCCTGCTGTGGCTCAAAATCAAGACCGACTGACTCACAGATGACTAACTGGTGTCATAGCATTATTTTACATTATAAGGACCTTTCAGCTATTTTTAGTTCCTCTCAGAGCTCTTTCTTCAACGTTTCCCACTACTAGAAATTTATTGTTTGTTTTCACCCTTCGTGTATAAGAAATTATAGTGAGTGTTGACTGTGTAAAGAGATGTTTAGCATAGTTCCTACGTCAGTGTAAAGGAAAGATAAAGTTATAAACATGTAAACATCCTTCCTATATTTTTATTAATGAAATAACAAAATGATAACTAATGAGTGCAGACTTTTTTTTTTTAAGAGTTTTATCTTTTTGAGAGAGAAATAGTGAGAGAGAGAGAGTGTGAGAGCACAGAGGGAGAATGAGAAGGAGAAGCAGACTCCCTACTTAGTGGAGGCGCCCACATGGCACTTGTGCCAGCGTCCTGGGACCCTGAGATAGTGAACCGAGCTGAAGGCAGATGCTCAACCGACTGAGCCACCCAGGCACCCCCATGAGTGTAGACTTTAAAGAAAGCATTGGTAGTGAACAGCTGAAGTCCAGCTTCTTTGGCAAAACATTGTATATGACCATGATATCATGAGTAAAATGGAACAGTAATATTAAGTCACTGTTTTAAAACTCCCTTTGTTTTGCTCATTCTGGTGCATGAGCAGAGGCATAAGTTGTGAGAAGAAAGTTAGTAATGCTACTTTTTAAATTTTAGACTCAAAATGGATAAAGATCTTCTTTTGCAAGATTAAAACTCCAGTCTACTTTCTCACCAGCTATTTCTCGCCCATTTTCAATTCAGCCATGTTAGTTGCTATGGGGCTCTTTGAATAATCACAAAAGTGCATACATAAATTTAAGTTTTCCATATTTTATGCTAATATTTTAGCCAGTAAAACTATAAATCTTGATAGCATTCCTTTAAGCATAGTCCTTGTTCCCATTAAGAAAATAAAAAGTTTAAATACCAGGAAGAGAGAATTCTTTTTATGGGTGGGAGATATTGGAGTTTTGCCTACTGATTGCTGTTGGCCCCCTTGACTTGACTTCTGAATTGATAGTCATGCTGGCTTGTAGGCAGCATTCCCTGAATAAACAATAAATATTCATGGATTGATTATTAATGAGTAATCTCTGAATAAGTATGGTCTGTTTATGCTCATTACTGTGAAGAAGACTTATTAATAATACTTTGAAGAAAAAAAGTACATTTTGAAACGAGAGCCCAGTGATGATGAGCTGCTTTTGAGCAAGTGTTTGGGAAAAGTTTGATACAGTTTATTTTTGTTGTGGCAAAACCTTTCCTCACAACTTGGAACTGTTTAAGTGCATTTCAAAGAACTTTTTAGGAATTTATATTATTCAGAATAGTAGGAAAATAGGTTGAATTGGAATAACAAGAACCTAAAAGTTTTAATCAGTTATTAAAATCCTATTTTATCTCCAGATTTGTGATTTGCAACTTCAAGTACTGCTCATGCATATCATTACTCATTAGAATCACATCTTTTATAATTCCATTTTTATTTTACAATACAGTTCCCTAAAGTCTCCAATATTTCTTTGCTCCCCTGCCTGTTTGTGCTTTGAGGCTTAATCTATCACTCTGATTCTCAAAAAGCCTTTAGTTTATTTTACCACTACTATGTTTTTTGGATAGTTGCCCAAATTAATCACCTTGATCTCCACCTCAGTTATGTAGAGGTTTTTATCCCTGACTCCTCTAATTGTTAAGAGGAGATCCAAGAAAATATTCTTGGTTGCTTTTTTTATATTCAAGGCTTTATTGGGTGTTTTGACACAGAGCTACAATTTTATGGGATAAAGGGCTTATTACTTATTCTTTTCTTTAGCTGCCTACCTATGCTTTATATAGTTGTCTCTTTTAGAATGTTAATTCCCAGAGATTTGAGGCAGCTTTAAGACTTTCTTTCCCCTGCTCACAAGTTTTGTTTTTAATGGCTTTATTTTGGATCAGATGTATTAAATAATGTTCCAAATTATAAGATATTAAAGAGTTATCTTAAATATGCTATTTTATAAAACTCAGAGTCAGCTAACAAAATGTACCACTAGGAATCAGAAGCCATAGATACTTGTCTAATTCTCCCCTTACCTTTCCCCCCCTTACCTTTTTACATCAGGCAAGTTGTGAGGACTGGTGCCTTTTATTTTTATGAGTAAGCTCAGATTAAATCATTTATTCATATGATTTTATTATTTGAGGGTGCAAGTTACCACATAGTAAATTACTTCTTACATGCCTATATTACTGTGGACAATTTAATTCACCACATAAGGTTAAGCCATTTCTTTCTTTCCCCATAGCAAGAGACCTAGTTTAGGTCTTCTCTTGATACCCTCAGTATCAGGAAATACTTTATGAGAATTCATATCATGGAATGAAGAGACTATAGAAAATAAAGAAGCTGTAGTTCTCCTTTAAGGTGACCAGTATCACAATTGAGACGAATAAATAGATGACCAAGACAAAAACATGAATGTAATTATGCAGTAACATAAAACTTACATGAGGGGCATTAAGGAAAGAAAGAAGAGTTGTGTTTGGCTAATTAATTGAGTCTGCTGCTACTTCTGCCTTCTTGAACCGCAGAGATCATGAAGAAGTAGGTGTGTAGATTCTGTAAATTTAGGAAGACACAGTATGGTAATATTAACTAAATCTGCTCTGAGTAAAAATATGCAATATAGAAAAAGAGAGGGAAAGTCAGAAAGGTACTATAGGCATGATCATTATCTTTATTGTGCTTTCGAATTCTGTCATTCATTAAATCATTTGGGGAAGTTTTCTAGTCTATTAACAGTTGGCATTCTGCTGATTGGCTTGACATCAGTATAAATTCTTCAGAGAAGTTCAGTAATGAGGGTAAGAGAAAAGAAATGTCGAAGTGTTACAAGTCCAGTATGAGAAAAAATTATAGAATGAAGTACTTAGCCAAAAAAAATGAAGACCTTCAAGAGATAAGATGCCTAAAGATTTTAAGAGTTAATATGCTCATTTAGCTTTTGTAATTTGCCAATACTTGCAGAATTATCAAAGTCTGAAACCCTACATCCATTTCTAGGTTGCTAGCTTACAAAAATATGAAGAACTACCTATAACTACTATTTATACTCAAAGTTAGGTAAAATTATTAATTTCATTGTATTTCTTGGGAATAGTTTCACCCTAGTAAGGGAAAAATACCCTGAGTCTGTAGAACTTAGTGTGTTCTGGAGTAAGAGGAAACTTAAATTCTTCAAGTGAATTTTCATAATTGGAAGATACATTTAGTAAACTCTTATCAAATGTTTTTTCCGTGCCTGACATTGTGCTAAGTATTGGGTACACCAGAAATCTCTTTCAGTTGCCAAGGGATTTGAGGCAGTTTATAAAACTCAATATAAACAAATTAGTAAGGAAGGAAATTGTAGTTAAGAGGGAAAAAAAATGTAGTGCTTTAGGAATAAAAAAGCCTGAGTTCAGTTCCATGTAGAGAAGGTGTGTTGTAGTTTAGTATACCCTGATCACCTTTGACCTAGATCCCGAATCTGAATATTGAGCACCACATTCAGTGCTACCATCTGGATCCAGTGCATAGTCTTCTCTTTCCTGATTATTTTAGTAGTGTCCTGACTGTCCCCCTGTTTTTACTCCTCTTCCCTCTCTGTCTGTTCTCCACACAGAAACCAGAGTGATCCTGCTAAAACACAAGGAGGTTGTGTCACTTTTCTGCTCAAAACCCTCTGATGACTAAGAATCCCATCTCTCTCAAAGCCAACATGTTTATGGGACACGTACTATATGAGCTGCCTCTTAACGCCTCTCTGACCTGCTCCTCTCCTCCCCCTCACTTTGTACCTCCTGCTCTCCTACATTAGTCTCTTTACATTTCCTCACTCCACCTGGTGTCCTGCCACAGAACTATTGTGCTTGCCTTTCCCTCAGCCTGGAATGTTCTTTCCCAGATACCTGCTTTCTTACTTCCTTACTTCCTTTGGGTCTTGACTCATCCTCTCAGAGAGGAGTCTCTGACTACCCTGTCTACCCTTGATCCTTCCCATTGCCCTTCCCTGCTTTTATTTCCTTCTCAACACTTCTCTCTTTCTTTCTTTCTTTTTTTTTTTTTTTTGATTTTATTTATTTATTTGATAGACAGAGATCACAAGTAGGCAGAGAAGCAGGCAGAGAGAGAGAGGAGGAAGCAGGTTTCCCGCTGAGCAGAGAGCCTGATGCGGGGCTCCATCCCAGGACCCTGGGATCATGACCTGAGCTGAAGGCAGAGGCTTTAACCCACTGAGCCACCAAGGCACCCCCACTTCTCACTTTCTAATACACTATTTGTTTTACTCATTTACTTGTTTATAGCCTGCCTCACCTACCAAAATATAGGTAAGCTCCATGAGAGCAGGGACTTTGTTTTATCCACTGCTAACTCCCCAGAGCCTATGATAATGCCTGAATCATAATAGGAGCTCAATAAATATTCCTTGAATGAATAAGTGAACGTACTTGATGCAAAGCACAGTTTAGTTAATTCAGTTTAGCAAAGGTAACAGTAGTGAGACAGGTTGGAAGAAATCCGGGAAAGGGAGTAGCTTGAGGAGTGTCAGGGAATTTTAAGGAAGGGGTGGGCAGTTGTGTGAAATGCCACAATAAGTCAAGTAATTCAAGCACTGAAAAGAAAGGGCATTGAATTTGGCATTTAAAAGGAAAGGGCAAATTTAGGAAGAGCAAAACACATATTGCAGTGGATTAAGAATAAATAGGTGTTCAGGTATAAATAAGACATGTGGGCAATAGTTATTTTCAACATTTAAAATAAATTTGTAACAGTTGAATTTTTTGTTGTTTGAATGTGAGTTGGCCAAGATTCAACTTTTATTTTAATGTTTGTGGGGTGCTTTGACCTTTACCAGCTGCTTTCACATATTGTTTGATGTTCAAAACCAGGAGGCAGTGTGGTGAGTGCTATTATGTAATTCTAGTCTGCCTTTTACAGCTGAGAAAGTACTGAGACTTGGGTAAATGCCTTTTCCAAGGTCACATGCCAGGAAGTGGAGCAGGGCTAAAAATTAATCTTTTGACTTAGAAGTCCAGTGTTAACTTCTTTTATTTTCATAAAGGATTGATTTAGTTAATTTTACTTTATATGTGTATTTGGAAGCTAATTAATCCATTCAGGAAAAAGATGTGACATAAATAAAGTAAGAGTTTGTTACTAATGTGGCACTGTGACAGGCAAGAAAATGTCAAGAGACCTGGACAGGGTGCACTTCAGGGTCAATTTGCTTAGTTGATAAAGTTTCATGGATTCAAATATTCCTAGACTCACATTTACTTTTATATTATTTTCAGATGATGATTATGGGCAGGAGAGTCCCCCTCATCTGTAATGCAACTACAACAAATATTGTTATTACCACTCTGATAATAGAGTTTTATGTCTACCATGTTGAATTATTTCTGTGTATTTTATGTGAAGCTGCAATTGAATATCTTGTAATAATTTCAGCATCATTCTAGTAAATAGTAACAGTTTTAAGGAACATTACAATAGGACAGTTAAACCAGATAAGACATTTCCTTAGTTAGGAGGAGGCTAGTCTGATTTATTTTAAGGTCATTTAATTAAAGATTTCACCCTGTGTGCCACATTCAAAATAAATTATCCTGGACTGTATGGATATTTGGGGGAACTGTCTACTAAGAGTTTTGTTATGTTTTCGTTTTTTGGTTCTATCAACTAGGAAGTGAATTTTAGATAGGATAAATACGTTCTCTGCTTTCTTAATTTTTTACTTAGCGCTAGCTGACTTTTTATAAGATATGAATACATCTTATCATATCAGGTTGATTTATTTTAGCCTAATCATGCCTATTTTGGTAAGTAGTAAATGAGAACTTAAGGGAAACAAGTTTTACATTTTCCCTAATAGAAATCCATTCTTCTGAATGTGTCTAATAACAATTGAGGTAATTCCAATGTACTTCGCAAAAGTATCTTTTCATTTTACAAAATTCACACAGAACATTGTTTTTACAGGTTTCTGAAGGTTTGTGGATCTGAATTAGTGCGCCTTGAATTATCGTGCAGCCACTTTCTTAATGAAACTTGCTTGGAGATTATTTCTGAGATGTGTCCAAATTTACAGGACTTAAACCTCTCCTCCTGTGATAAACTACCACCTCAAGCTTTCAACCACATTGCCAAATTATGTGGTCTTAGGCGTCTTGTTCTCTATAGAACAAAAGTAGAGGTAAGGATAATCATCATTTACATCTTTGCTTGTGTGATAGCCAACTGAATATTTAGTTGCCTGTAATTACCCATGATAATACGCTTTCTGATTTTTAAATAGATTGTGATGCCGCCTGATTGTATTAAAATTAATAGAGCTGGTTCAGTCATTTCAAAATTATTTAGTCTATTGTATTGTTTGTATAGTTATGGAAAATGTTCTTCTCTGTGTTCTTAAAATTGTTGTAATACTGTTCATGTTTGCAGGTAGAGAAGTAAACAGTGGGCTGAGGTGAGCTGAAATGCTGGCAGGGAATTAATTAGAGAAGGAGGCAGAGTGACAGTGTGCAGGTGGGGAGGAAGCGAAGTGGAATTTATCCGGGGCTAGACTTGGGAGTTAAAATTCTCAATACCATGGGGTGCCTGGGTGGCTCAGTCAGTTAAGCATCTGCCTTAGGCTCAGTTCATGATCCCAGGGTCCTGAAAGTGAGCCCTGAGTCAGGCTCCCTGCTCAGCAGAGAGTTTGCTTCCCCCTCTGCCTGCTGTTGCGCACCGTCTCTCTCCCTCCTGCCCCTCTCAAATAAATAAATAAAGCTTAACAAAATTTTTTTCCATACCATAGTTTAGAAGTCTCATTAACAAAAAGTGGAATCTTGTCATTTATATTGACCTACTTGCTTTTTTCACATAGCATCTCTAGGACTTCTTTCCAGATCACACCCTATAGCGTCTGATTCTTTTCATTAACTTTGTGGTATAGGCTATAGCATAATCCATTCAACCATTCCCCAAGTGATCAACTTTCAGGTTTCTCCAGTTGTTTTCCTTCTAAAAATTACCTAGCAATAACATTCTTTTATGCAGAGTTTTGCATCTACATGCTGTTACTGCTGTAGGACAGAGTCCTGTGAGTGGCATTGTTGGATCTAAGAGGATGCGCCTGGGCCCCTGCAGTAAACACCCGCTTATTGTCATACTCTCCTTTTCTCTACTCCAGTCAAGGTGACCTTCTTTCTATAACTTGAACATTCTGATCTGGTCCCAGTTCTGGCTCTTGCTTTTCTGCTTGTCTAGAATATTCTTCCAGTTTATTACATGGCTGCCCTTTTCTTAGCTCAGTGTTCAAGTTTTTCTTTTCTTTTTTTTTTTTTCAGAGATCACTTTTTAGAAATTGATAAAAAAAAAAAAAAGTAGCCCCCCACCCCCGCTTCTGGTTTGTTTTCTCATATCATCCAGTTTTATTTCCTTCTTATCATCTCTATCACTCTGAAGTGATTTTATTTGTTATCTTTCTCCTTACCCTGGGATATAAATGTCATGAAGGTAGGAGCCTTGTACATCTTTTTCATTGCCATATTACCAAGGTCTAGAATGGTTCTTGGTAAGATAGTCATTTGATAAATATTTATTAAATGAATGACTAAGATAACCAAATTACTTTTCCAAGATGGTATACCAGATGTTTTCCTGCTGTAGTGAACCCTTGCATGTCTTGAAGGTCACCTTACATACCAAGGTATTCAACCTCTGGTATTTCAGTTTTTTTTTCTCTAATATAGAGAGAATAAAAATACATATCTCAGGATAATTGTAAGAATTAAGTTACATGTAAACTACAGGTTACATGTAAAGTGCCTAGAGGGCACCTAGAACATAATAAACTCTCAATAAATAAATATTAGTCCAAATAGTATCATCATGGCAGTTTTGTAGTATATTGTGCTCGATGGTAGGGACAATCTCATCGTTATACTTTTTAAACATTTTTGTTAATCCTTATATATTCTTCTTCTAGTTGTATCTTTCAGCAAGGATTTTATTAGAAATACATTCATTTTATTTCATTTTGCTCTTTAATAAGGCTTCCTATCATGCATGTAGGCCTTATTTTACATCCAAGAGCATGTTACGCATTGCGTCACCCCTTCATTCTTCCATGCATGTACATTTCCTGTCCTGCACTCAGTCGTGGTGGTGCTGGATGAAGAGCGAACAGGGAATGAGAAGACACGATTTAGGGGCCTGGCTTCTCTCTAAGCCTTCCATGTAATTGTTGATCATTGGTAGTACATTCAGGTGTTATAAACTGTTTTGAAAAAAAGGGAATAGCAATTAATCTTAAATGCCTCTCTTTGCTCTAAGGAAATATGTAGAAGAAAAAAAGATAAATTTGAACTTCTTGGGAGAGGTTTTTTGGTTTTTTTTTTTTTTTTCTAAGAAGGAATACTAATTATCCAGTGCAACTTTTACCCATTTTTCTGAATTCTACAAAGTTCTAAAAGAAGCAAAAATGAGATAAGATGTTGAGTCTGTTATAGCATTTAACTTCAGAGACATTAGATCTATGATTTAGTAGAGTTACACTTTACGTGCCTATATATAATTTACAATAAGAAACATAACACATTTGTGCCATTTTATATGACACAAGGGTTGCGTGCATAGTGAACAAAGCTTTAGGCAATATTGGAGACCTGGATTTTAGTCCCAAAGTTTGGGAAAATTTCCTGAATATATTCTGTTTGCTGTCCTAGACATTTTGCATATAATTTAATTTCTTTACACTAGTCCAAATGAAGGTCCCAAAAGATTAGTAACGTTCCTAGTGGCACAGGGCAGTAAGTTAGAGTCAGGCTTTGAATCTAGCTTTGGTGGTCTTAGTATTATTGTTAAAATTGTGAGATATATCAAAGCATAGAATGGTGGTTATTCTAATATCTTTACTGTCTTTATTTAAACCAGGGGTTTTTCCTTACTACCTATTCCTTTTCTAGTTTGCAACAGGTAAAAAAGTATAACATTGAAACTAATACACAACATCACAGTCCAGTATAAAATATAAACTACTAAGGTACATTCTATAAATATTTTCTTTTTTTTAATATATATTTTTAAAGATTTTATTTATTTATTTGACAGACAGAGATCACAAGTAGGCAGAGAGGCAGGCAGAGAGAGAGGGGGAATCTGGCTCCTGCTGAGCAGGGAGCCTGACGTGGGGCTCGATGTGGGGCTTGATCCCAGGACCTTGGGATCATGACCTGAGCTGAAGGCAGAGGCTTTAACCCACTGAGCCACCCAGGTGCCCCGTATAAATATTTTCTAGTTGAAACTACTACAGGGAAGTGGAATGTTTGTCTTTTATTTTTATTATGAACAAACTTACTTTGAAGTCTTAGTTCTACATTTATAAAAAAGTTATTCAGATTACATTTAAGTAATAGTTTGTAGAATCAATATGTAATAAATTGCTTTAAGCAAATAGTTTATGTAGGCCAATCTCAATATTATTCCATAGCAGAGAGTATCATTGGGACAGATAGTCCCACGAATAATATTGGTATGTAAAATGATGTGTTGCTGATGTCTAGTATGTTCTTAAGTGGTTAGGCATAGCCAGGCCTGTTGCAGGTCTGATTACTCTGTAAGATTGAGAACCCAGGAGAATGACAGCATAATAAGGTGAGAATAAAATTGCCTTTTATGCTGGTAGGAAGATCCTGGCTTGCTGACAGGGCCCCTTCCTGAGCCAGTGGTGAAACAGGCAGTGAGCACAGGGCTGTGGGCTTCTCTCTCCCGGGCAGATCTTACCATCAAGACTGCTGCATTGACCACTGAGCCTCATGCATAACCTTGTCAGGTGCCAGGGCTGTATCCTGGTGTATATCTTGTACGCTTGATTGCTGCTTTGGTAGTAAACTAAAATGGGAGTGACCTTAAATAAGATCTAGCTGTCATTGTCACCAATTTTTTTTTTTTTTTTAAGATCTTATTTATTTGACAGAGAGAGACACAGTGAGAGAGGGAACACAAGCAGGGGGCGTGGGAGAGGGAGAAGCAAGTCTCCTCCGAGCAGGGATCCCGATGCGGGGCTCCATCCCAGGAATCATGATCCCTGGAATCATGACCCAAGCTGAAGGCAAACGCTTAATGACTGAGCCACCCAGGCACCCCCATTGTCACCAGTTTTTGAGCCCAGCTTTTTATTTGGCCTAGTTCATTTAAAATGTCAAACCTATAAAAAGAAAACACAGAGTAAAATGGTGGTTTCCAGGGGTTAAGGGTGGGGGAAGGATAAGATGGATGGTGTTTAAGGATACAAACGTATAACATGAATCAATAAGCTAAAGAAATCTAATGCCCAGTATAATGAATAGAGACAATAATAATATACTGTAATGATATAATACAAATACTGATTGCTTCAATTATAATCATATTACAATATATAAAGGTATTAAAGTAACACACTGTACATCTTAAATTTACAGAATGCAACACATCAAATTAAAATATATATATATATTTTTCTGCCCAGCTCCACTGCTTTGGCTAATTAACTGTAGCTGGTACCCCACAGTGAGAGAAAGCAGTAGTAGGATCTTGTTGTGACTAGCCGTGATTAAAAATTTTACCTGGCAGTAGGGTTCAGGTCTCTGACTCACACACTATTTGGTCATTTGCAAGCTGGGAAGATATTTGTTATTTAGTCTGTATCAGGGCCCTAAGTCCTATAACTCAGTCCCTATCTTCATTTTTCTACTTAAAAGATTTAGGTGCTTGGGTAAGTCACTTGTACTACACTAAACGTTTGTCTATTAAAAAAAAAAATCAAGCTTACCCTATCACATAGGCTATTGAAAGGCCAAATAAGGTTATATGTTTAAAAGAACCATATACTGTATAAATTAGATGAGCTTAAGTAAATGTGAAAATGATAGTATAGATTTACTCAGCATGATCCCGCACAAATATTTCCACCTCTGTGAAGTATTCTTACAGATCTTCCTAAATGAGAGAGTATCTTTCCCATCATGTGCTAAGGGAGATTTAGGCTGAATTATCTCTTTCAACCTTTTGATCTATTTCTGGTGAAAGAAATGTTCATTCCTAACTTGCAGACTCTGTAATTGGAAGGACCATGTTTGACTATATTCTTCTTCATTACTGGTACATAAAACAGTGTCTGGTATTCACTATCATGAATATATGTAGTAGGTATTCAGTAAACTTGTGTTGAATGATTGAGTAATAGCTAGCTCATCAATTCATTTTTTTCATTATTAGATAAGCACATGTATTAAGCAGATGGATGGTTAGATCTGAACTTGAAAAATTTGTAAGAAAATATTTGAACTGTATTTGTTCAGAATTCTTAGCCCTAAAAGATAGTGAAATATAATTCAAACTTGTTCATTTATTTCAAGAGATCTTTTTTATTTTTTAGGTGTTTAGGTTTGAGATGAAAAATTGTTTCATCAGAGAAGTAACAAATGTCTTCTTGTAACTCAACCCCCCCCCCCACACACACACAAATCACTAAATAAGCTATTTGCAGAGTTAATGGTACATAGTTGTTGAATTTCAGTGGATGCAGAGCAGTAAACATATGCCTGTAAAGAACAAGATAGTATTGCGATAGAGACAAAGTGGACTGGTGTTCAGTAAGCCCAAATGCATACTAAGAGTGTCATGGCTTGTGCTTAGTCATGTTGGGCGATCTTTTTTAGAAGAAATGACCCTTGAGCCAAGACTTGGGCCTTGTTTACTATATGATCCCAGAGTAACAAGTGAAATGGATTGGTAAATAGGGTAACTTTTTTTTAATGAATTTAGTGGGTCTCTTAGGCTGTACAGACAACATTTTTTAGGCAAAGATGGGAACTTAGAGCAGACAGGAAAGAAACTTGAACTTAGGATCTTCTACCATTCATGATGAAGAGGTCATTATAATAGAGTTGGATATATATTGATAGGAAGGACTTTGTTTCAGTCCCGTTGGTGCTTTTCTTCTCTGTTCACAAGATTCTTATTATGTATGATAAGCATTGATTACAAGCACTTCTTCTGCTATACATGATGATGTATTTTCATGAGAGGAGGGCTGTAAGAATTTAACTCATTAAATAGACTTTTAAATAATTAAAAGAAAACCTTTTATTTCGAAATGATTTTAGACTTAAAGAAAAGTGACATAAAAAATAGATTCCCCTACCATATGCATAACTTTGTTTTTTCCTGAACCATTTGGAAATAAGTGGAAGGTACAGTTCTTTGCTTCTAAAGGGGCGTATATCTGCAACCTGCTCTTTATACTTTTGTTAAGAGCTAAATTGTGTCTTCCCCAAATTCATGTGTTGAACTCCTACCCCCAGTAGCTCATAATGTGACTGCATTAGAGAAAGGGTCTTTCAAGAGGTAATTAAAGTTAAATGAGTTCATCAGGGTGGGCCCCAATCCAATATGCCTGGTGTCTTTGTAAGCAGAGGAGATTAGGACACAGACACACACAGACAGAAGAGCATGTGAAGATGGGAAGAATATGGCCAGTTTTAAGCCAAGAAGAGAGGCTTTAGAAGAAACTAACCCTGCCACCACCTTGATTTCAGACTTCTAGCCTCCAGAATTGTGCAAAAACAAATTTCTGTTGTTTAAGCCACCTCTCTATGGCTCTATGTTAGAGCAGCCCTAATGGACTAATACAGCTTGTAGAGGATGGCAGAACAATAACTTTTTAACACATTGCATAAAAAGTGTCTTTAAGAGCAGTCCTGTGCATTTCCTAAAAGAATCTGGGTTAGCGTTAGAACTTTGAGTCTGTTTACCTTTTCTTTGTTTGTTAAAAAAAAATATATCTTTGTATATATAGATATAGATATATATAAAATCTGGAATGGGTGTGAGATGGGGCATGATAGTAGCTCAGTAAGAATGTCATTCTGTTGCTTAGCAGCAGACAAGAAAACCAAGTGTGTTTTTTAAAAGTTGGAGTTATAAATGGAACACCTGCATCCAGTTTTGATTGCCTCACTTCAAGAATGATAGAGCATAAATTGAAAGAATCTGAAGAAGTGAAAAAACTGATTATAGGTATTGTGGGGGACTAGTATATGACAGTAATCCGCAAGTATGGTTTGGCAGCTGTTTACTTGGCCTACCAGGGCAGAGACAACCGTTTCAAGGACCCCGCTGCCTTCATCTTCATCAACTAGAAGACAACAAAAGTAGTCGATCTTTACTTCTGTTGGATATCAGCACTCTCCTCATATTTTCTTTCTTCTGTACCAGTTTATTTGGCAGAGAGGAGATAGAGAAGTAAAAATGTGTACCACCCTGTGCTTCAGCTGTCCCAGAAGAGATACATAAACTGTCTTTTGAAAACAGTCTGATTTGATTTAATGCCATAAATCTGCTTTTTGACACAGAGATAATGGTGGTCTCCTTACTCCATTCTTTTTTGACTTAAAGAACACATTATTTTATGCTCGTAAGTAGAAGCCAGGATGGCCTTTCCTTTAATGGAGTCAGTGCAGCTAACAGACTCAAACGAAAGGGATGGCCACTTACTTAACAGAGCTGGTGTCGATAACTGAGACCAGGAGGAGAAACTGATGTATGAAAAACCTATGTTGGTCACCTACATTGACTGATGCAGGCAGTCATTGGCTAACTGCCACGTAAATGCAATCCACTTCAGACAGATTAATTTGGCTAGGTAACATACAAAACGAAAGGATATTAGTAATTACTTTGTTCTGAAACGGAATTTTTTTTCAAGACTTTATTTATTTGAGAGAGTGAGAGCAAGAGAGAGAATATGAATGGGAGCAAGGGCCAGAGGAAGAGGGACAAGCAGAGTCCCTGCTGAGCAGGGAGCCCGACGCAGGTTTCGATCCTAGGACTCCAAGATCACAGCCCAAGCGAAAGGCAGATGCTTAACCAATGGAGCCACCCAGGTGCCCCCGTTCTTAAACAGAATTAAGAGTTAAGAATTTTAATAACTTTTAGTATATTTAACTTGTTATCATATACTAGAAGTCAGCAACTTTTAAAGTCTTCACTGTATGTCTCCAGGCAAGAATGTATCTGTACTTCTTTTTATCTTGATAGGCTTTACAAAAGTTCCAGTGGGAATATGAGGCCTTTGGTGGGGTTGAGTGTATGTGGCTGTGGTTCGTTGAGGGTCAGGTGTTCATTTAGGGCCAAGAAGCCCTGTGAAGTGCAGTGAGGTGGGATGTGGGGGCAGTGTCATCTCTTGGGGATCAGACTCATAATTATCCACCGGGAAGTCAGGTGTGAGAAGTCTACCTGGCAAGGGCATCACTCATTAGAGACAGCTGATGAGCTGATTAGCACATTCTCTCTCTGCTGGCATATCACAGGGGAAACCAAACTGTAGTTATCAGACTTCTCTGGTGAGTTTAGAATGAGAACACTGGGAGTTTTGCGACTTAAGTGATTGAGGGCATTAGCAGAGAACAGGTGGACACTTTCATCTGAACAGGAAAGAGAACAGATTAAGTCTTTGGACTAGTGCGCTCTCTTTAAACGAACAGTGTCAACCAACGTAGGCCTCAGGCTCCTCTTACGTGCTTCTTTACCGTCCAGCCCTTACCCCTCTGATTGTAACATTCTTTTTTTATGTAGTCAGTAAGGTTACTATCAAGTCCAGCTGGTGTGGAAACTGCCGTGAATTTGTGACTGCAGATCTCTGCCATCATCCATGATGGGTTGATATGGAAATTGGTCGGTTTAGTCTGTGAGCAAAACTGTATTCAACTGTATGATTATGGAAGAGATCCACTACAGTGGTGAAAATAGCTTCTGAATGAGGCTGGGCCAACGTGTGTGATTTAGTTTATGATTTTGTTCTATCACACACTTGGACTTTGGGAATTTAACAAATTATTGGAACCATATTCTTTTTTTTTTTTTTTTTACATTTTATTTTTATTTTCGGCATAACAGTATTCCTTGTTTTTACACCACACCCAGTGCTCCATGCAATCCATGCCCTCTCTAATACCCACCACCTGGTTCCCCCAGCCTCCCATCCCCTGCCCCTTCAAAACCCTCAGATTGTTTTTCAGAGTCCATAGTCTCTCATGGTTCACCTCCCCTTCCAGTTTCCCTCAACTCCCTTCTCCTCTCTAACTCCCCTTGTCCTCCATGCTTGGAAACATATTCTTATATTCAGTTGTGATTAGGTATCATTATATAACCTATACCATATTGTATATTTAGACTTTATAAAAGATAACAACTTGTAGTAGATGGTTCATAGCAAAGCTCTGTAAAGTAATTGAATTTAAATATTCTAGAATGATGATTATTTCTACCTATAGATAGTTGCGAGTACTTTAAACAGGTCTCAAAATACTCTTTTAAAAAAGATTTTATGTATTTATTTGTCAGAGAGAGAGCACAAGCAGGCTGAGCAGCAGGTAGAGGGAGAAGCAGACTCCTCACTGAGCAAGGAGCCTGATGTGGGACTCGATTCCAGAACCCTGTGATCATGACCCGAGCTGAAGGCAGATGCTCAACAGACTGAGCCACTCAGGTGTTCCACAAAATACCTCTTTTATTCTATATTCCCCTTCCTCAAATTTATTGAGATTGGAACACTGGGGCAAAAAAAAAAAAATTAAAATTAGAGAAAGATTCATACATATACGTGTATTTTCTTTTTTTTTAAGTAATCTCAATGCTCAATATGGTGCTCGAACTCATTACCTAGAGATCAAGAGTCACATGCTCTACCAACTAAACCAGCCATGGGCTCCCGTACGGATAGGTATATTTTAAAATTCTGCTGATTGATTGTGTTCTTTGGATTTCTTTGGTGGTATTTTTATGCTAATTTATGAATCTTCACATATTGAATATACTTTTATAAAATCCCATGTCTTTAGTTGTAGATATTGTTCTAATGTGTTTGAAATATAATGATCAGTGAAAGGATATTTGTTTGTGATCAGGTGATGTCACTAGTCTCTATATTTTAGCTAATATATGTCTGTAATATATAAACTTACAATGTTCCTTTAGAATGTTTTCTAGGAATCATTTTTTAGAGTGGAGAATACTGATTTGGAATCCTACCTTCCTATGTTAAGAATGTTGTATTTAAGGGTTGCATTCTTTATTAAAGATAAGTAACAGTTAATTTTAACTGAGAAACAAAGGTCATAAACTAGTTATAACAACCATAAAACTGTATTAATATAAAATGTGAACACAGTACTGCACATATTGATTAAACAGTGTCTCATGTATTATAAAATGTACATGGTATGCATAAATATAATTCTATTAAGCCATAAATCTGGACTGTCTAAAACTTATATGCGAGTATAATAAACATCAGTTATCATCTTATTAAGTATTTTTGCTTAGCAGTTTAGAAGTCTGGAGGATGGACGGTTACGTAGTTTATGGGTAGTATTTCTTAAAAAAAAAAACTGAATGAAAATTTCAATTCCTTCTTTTACCTCTTAATAAGTTTCTGTGTAACAAGGAGAAGCATTAATAATTCTCTGTGACATATAGTTATCCATTGGATTTTGAAGCTTTTGAACAGGTAGATTTTAAGTGGAAAGCAAAAGGATTCTTTCTTTAGGAGCATATATTGTACTCCTAGATACCAGCATTCACCTAGGGGATGTTTTGATAATTCTGTCAGATAAACTAACATGGATCCGGTCACTCCTTAGTGAATTCCTTTCCATGGTGATTTAAATAAGGTTGGGCCTTTGTTTAAAAATTACAGACTCAATTGAAAATGAATCTGCTGTCCTGCATTATTAAGGCTGATAACTGTTTAAATGGTATTTTAATTTTATAGTGCTACTCTGGTGCTTCTGTTGAATTTTATAGAAGTAACCAGCAGAGTTTGTGGACTTGGGGACCTGATACCTTAAGAGAACTAACCAGCAGAGTTTGTGGACTTGGGGACCTGGTACCTTAAGAGATTCATACAATTTTTCACTTTTTATTTCTGAATTCCTTTTTCATAGCACATTTGATAATGTAGGTATAGTCCATCCATTTGTGCATTCTAGATGTGTAGAAGTGCCGCAAGTACTCATTATGGTAGAATTGTTAACTCTTAAGTAGGGGTGGGCAAGCTGTTTTCATGAAGGCCCAGACAGTAAATACGTTAAACGTATTTAGGCTGTGTGATCTCTGTCACAACTACTCAGCCCTGCTGTTATAGTGTAAAAACAGCCATAGACAATACATAGAGGATTGGGTGTGCCTTTGTTCCAATAAAACTTTATTTACAGAAACAGGCAGTAGGCTAGATTTGGCCTGTGGGCAATAGTTTATGAACTCCTCCTCTGAATCAATCAATCTGTGATTCCCCCAAATCAGGCCCTTCTATATCTGGAAACAAAGAGTTCATTTCTCTTTAGTTTTCCCTCTTTGCTTCAGCATCAGTAGCACTTCTTTAGTTCTGAATACCAACAGCATAGAGAAAGAATATCCTAAAGATATTCTAGGAGGAAATTGATTAATTGGACTTAGATCGCAAACTATTGTTTGTCTTCTCTGAACCTGGGTACTCCCACAGTCTCTGGCTTCTCATGAGCTCTGCTGGAGAAAGTCATGAAACTATAAAATTGTCCCTGTCTGCCTCAGTGCTGCCTGTCAGCCCTTTTGTTTATCTATTTGACTCCTGGTTGCATTCCTCACAGCATCTCTCCCAGGGTCATCCTTGTTTCCCGTGGCCATCACCTCCATCCCCTTGTACGGCGGTCTCGGCATTTCATCTCCCATCTCCTATTTAATAAAGCTGGGTGGTATCATTCAGCATAAATCTCTTTTATTATGTGTTCCTTCTTTAAGGCGGGGAATGAAAATAAAGGCTCCCTTTACTATTAAATGAATTTTTAATTCCTAATTTAATGCGCAGACTGTATGTTATTGTAAAATCTGTGCATGACTAAGTATGGTGCGCCATGAATTCCATTTCTGTGGCTTGAGATTCCTCCAGAATGCGTTGCCGTTACAGAAAATGTTTTCTAGATATATAATTATGAGAATTTTAATCCAAAAGTGTGTTGTCTATGCCTAAAAGTTATAATCTTTAAGCTGGACAGTAAGCAATAGATACGGCTCATCTGAGGAGCAGCCCAGAGAGGTTAATATGGTATTCCTGGCCATAAATTTTTTCCTTACTCTTAATTTTAATTAGAAATACTGATTTACAGGAATTCTTCTCCAACTTTATCAAGAGAATCATATTATCCCAACATGGGCATAGTCAGGGCTAGGTGACTGGGTTAGATGGCTGTCCCAAGCCATCTCAGGGATTAGATGGAAATCTTAGAGAAAGGAGGGATTCAGGCCTGGGCACGTGCACCAAAAAGGATCCAGTGACCTGGGATCCGCTGGACCTCATGGTCAGAACTGAGCCAAGCCTCTACTGGTTCTGCAGTCACCGCAGGACTGCTGCAGAGCAGGTCCACTGTCCTTTCAGTAGAAGTGGTGGTTCTGGATGCGGGCAGTCTACAAGACCATTAGCCATGAGGTCAGGGAATGGGAGTTCAAAGAAGTAAATTAAAGCATCTTTTTTTTAAAAAGATTTTATTTATTTATTTGACAGAGACTACAAGTAGGCAGAGAGGCAGGCAAAGAAAGAGGGGCAAGCAGACTCACTGCCGAGCAGAGCACCCGATGTGGGGCTTGATCCCAGGACCCTGAGACCATGACCTGAGCTGAAGGCAGAGGATTAACCCACTGAGCCACCCACGCGCCCCCTGAAAGCATCTTTTAAAGAGGAATAAGAAATTATGGAACACACACTGTTATGGAACACACACTGAAACAGCAAGACCAAGCAGTTGTAGAAAGGAGCTAGTTAGAAATCTAGGAAATAAATGATAGTTATTGTAATAAAAATTGATTAAATTCTACATTGGACACAAAGATAGAATTGCTAAATTAGAAGAGGTTTTTAGGACTTCACTTAAACTTTTTAAAGCATTCATTGAATGAATGTCAGGCATCACTGCATTTAGTTTGTATGTATAAAATACACACACACACACATACACACACACACCTCAGTTAATCCTCATAATTATCCTATTTATTAACTTAATATATATTGTGTCTACTGTATATGCCAGCCATTGTATTATTTATTTGTTACTGCACACAGATTACCACCACACTGAGTGGCTAAAAATAGCTGACACTCATGATGTCACACAGCTTTTGTAGATCGGGAATCTGGAAGCTGTTTGGCCACAAAGTTTTGGGCCAGGGTCTCTAAGAAGGTTGCAGTCATCTCAGAGCTTGACTGCAGCTGGAGGTCCAGCTTCCAGACTTACACACACGGCTGTCAGCAGACTTCCTTGTTAGTTGTTGGCCAGAGGCCTCTGTGGCTCTCTACGTGGGCTTCTCCGTAGGCTTTCCATGTGTCCTTTTGACATGGCAGCTGGCTTTTCCTGAGTGAGCAGCAGGGGAAGGTAGAACCAGGAGGAGCCATAGCCCTTTTATAACTGTATTAGAGTTCTCCAAAGAAACAGAGATAAGAGGGTGTGTGTGTAGCTTTATTCTGAGGAACTGGAGACTGGCAAGTAAGAAGGCCCACAGGGTGAGTGAGCAAACCGGAGTTGCAGGAGAGCTAATATTCTCAGTCTGAAGGTTGGCAAACTTGAGACCCAGGAAGAGTTGATGTTTCAGTGTCGATCTGAAGTCAGGAATAAGCTGATGCCCCGGTCGAAGGCCATCAGGCAGGAAGAATTCTCTTAACATGGAGGACAGGAGGACAGCCAGCCTTTTGTTCTGTCTACTGATTGGAATGTTAATCTCATCCCAAACCATCCTCTCAGAAACACCCAGAATAATGTTTGACTGAATACCTGGGTACCCTGTCGCCCTGTCAAGTTGACGTGTTAACCATCACAATGACCTAACATACCATCACTCCTGCTATGTTCTTTTGGTTGGAAGTAAGTCACTAAGCCCAGCACCCTCTTACAGGAGAAGAACTAAGCTCCATTTCTGGAAGGAAAAAGTATGGAATAGTTTGTGGACATATTTTTTAAACTACTCTAGGCACTGGGCTTGGGAGATTCCAGTGTTCATTAGTAGGAGTTCCAGAAGGAAAAAAAGAAGAAACAAATGATAGAGAAGCAATATGTGAAGAGAAAGTTATTAAGAATCTTCATCTTCTATAATGAAAGATACAAATCTTTGAATCAGATGTTCACTCAGGAAACCAAAACAGAATAAGTGAAAATAAATCTTTAGATACATTGTGATGAAATTGCAAAATATGAGATAAAGGTCTTATTACCTGCAGAGGAAGGGAATTAGAGTGACAGTAAACTTATCAAAATAATAGAGGCTAATAGGAATGGAGTAACACTTTCAAAGTGATGGAAGAAGGTAGCTGTCATCCTAAAATTTTTTGCCTAGCTAAATTTTCATTCAATTTTAGTATATGTGCTGCCGAAGCGAGCACTAAATTTTCATTCAAGACTGAGAGAAAATGTAAAGACTAAATAAGGACGGGGTGCCTGGGTGGCACAGTGGGTTAAGCCGCTGCCTTCGGCTCAGGTCATGATCTCAGGGTCCTGGGATCGAGTCCCACATTGGGCTGTCTACTCAGCAGGGAGCCTGCTTCCTCCTCTCTCTCTGCCTGCCTCTCTGCCTACTTGTGCTCTCTGTCAAATAAATAAATAAAATCTTAAAAAAAAAAAAAAGACTAAATAAGGTATTTAACTTTCTCTGACTCACATTCCTTATCTGTTAATAAGTGGGACTAGGAGCACCTGGGTGGTTCAGTCCATTAACATCTGACTGGCTCAGGTCAAGATCACAGGGGTTTGGCTCCCTGCTCAGCGGGGAGTCTGCTTGTACCTCTTCCTCTGCCCCCCCCCCCCGCCCCCGCTCATGCTCTCTCTTTCTCTCAAATAAATAAAATCTTTATACATAAGTAAATAAATGGGAATAATATTATCTACCTTATAGGTTATTATCTGCTGTGTTTACTATCAGTAAATCCCAAGTGTCTATACAGTGGGTAACACAGAGTAGACATTGAATAAATGTTTATTAAGTGAGTAAATGAGTGTATGGGGATGTTGTGAGGACTAATATATATAATTTTTAGCAGTACCTGACGTGTTAATAATTACTCTATAAATGTGTGTTGTTGTTAAGATTCTACCAAAGATTTTTCTAAAAAAACTATTAAAGGTTTTTTTTTTAATTTATTTATTTGACAGACAGAAATCACAAGTAGGCAGAGAGGCAGGCAGAGAGAGAGGGGGAGGCAGGCTCCCTGCTGAGCAGAGAGCCCAATGCGGGGCTCGATCCCAGGACCCTGAGATCATGACCTGAGCTGAAGGCAGAGGCTTTAACCCACTGAGCCACCCAGGTGCCCCCTAAAAAAACTATTAATGATATCCTTCAACAAGAAGAAAAGTTCAGTGAGAAGTCATCAGATATAATCAACAGTTATGACACAGAAATTGATAAACTGCCAATAAGTTAAATACAGTTGACACTTGAAGAACTTGGGTCAACTTGTGAGCAGATATTTTTTAATAAATATAGTTCTATATGTTTTTCAATAAATACAGTACTCTATTTTTCAGTAAATATAGTACTCTACATGCATTTTCTCTTCCTTGTGATTTTCTTAATAATGTTTTCCTATGTCTAGCTTGCTTTATTATAAAAATACAGTATATAGTACAGCATATAAAATGTGTGTTTAACTGAGTATGTTTTGGTACAGCTTCCAGTTAACTGTAGGCTAGTAGTAGTTAAGACTTGAGGGAGTCAAAAAATATACTTAAGAATTTTTGACTGTGCAGAAGTCAGCACCCTTAATGCTGATATTCTTCAAGGATCATCTATAATGACCATTGAGGAAGGAAAAAAGAAAAACTGATCTTTCTGTAGTACTTTTAAAAAGGTAAACTAAAATCTTTAAGGTGATTCAGAAATTCATTGGAGAGAGCAAAGGACTGGGAACAGTTAAGAGTTTTGAAAAATGAGGAAAAGGTGTTTGCCTTACCACCTTTATAGACGTATTACAAAGTATAATAATTTAGACTAAAGTGTTAGTGCAGGGAGAGGCAAATAGACAAGAGGAAGAAAATGATCTAGAAATTGACTCATACATTTACAGAAACTTGAAATATAACAGAAGACACCACAAATAGGTAAATAAGATAGAATCTTCAGTAAGTTGAACCAGGAAAAGTGGTTATTCTTAAGGAAAAAAATGAAGTTTTATATCTTGCCATGTATAAAAATCCATTACAGTTTGGTTAAAAACCTAAGTGTAAAGAAAAACTTCAATGTCGTTATTTAAAAAGAAGAATATTCTTCCTTGGATAAAGAGGGACTCAACTGACTGAGCCACCCAGGTGCCCCTCAAAAAGGTACTCTTTAGAAAAGAGAACAAAATACAAACATAAAGGAGAAAGATTGATGTGACTCTATTAAAATTTAAAATTTCATGTCTCATGGGCACCCAGGTGGCTCAGTTGGCTCAGGTCATGATCCTTGGGTCCTGGGATTGAGTCCCACATCAGGCTCCCCCTGCTCAGTGGGGAGTCTGCTTCTCTTTCTCCTTCCCCTGCTTGTGCTCTCTCTCTCTCTCTGTCAAATAAATAAAGTATTTAAAAAAAAGAAAATTCATGTCTCAGAATCTTCTATAAACAAAGCAGAAGACAAGTCTCATATTTAGAGAAGATATTTGTAATGGATATAGCTAACAAAGATTGGTATCCAGCATAGAAAAAAAGTTCTTACAAGTCAAGAAGGAAGAAATAACCTAATGGAAAAAATCAGCAAAGGATATGATTAAGCAATTTATGGGTCAGGAAATATGAGTGGCCCATTAACATGGGAAAAGATCTTCAACCTCACTAGTAATCATACGAATGCATATTATGCCATTCCGTGCTCATCAGATAGCGGACGTTAAAAAGGATGAAAAGACTGTGTTGGCAAAGATGTGGGAACCCAGTACTCTTTTATTGCTGATGGTAGCATTAATTGATGCAGGCACTTGGGAAGACTATTTTGCAAAATCTAATATAGTCAAAGCATACAAAAAATCTAGAAATTCTTTCTCTGGTATGTGCTCTAGAGAAAAACTCTTCTAGAAAATGTACAAGGAAGCATGTATAAGAATGGTTATTTTAACATTCTTCATTATGCTAAAACTTACAAACTAAATATTCATTAAATGAGAGTATATGTTGTAATATATTTACATAACGAAATAGGATACAGCAGTTAAAAAGTCAGTGAACTAAAGCTGTATCAACATGAACAAATTACTCACAAGCACTTTTGAGGAAGATGCAAAAGTATATGCATATTTATATAACATCCTTTATATGAAAACCATGTAAACAATATTCTGTTTATGAATCCATAATGTATAATATCATAATTTTTAAGCATGTTTGTAAACACCAAGTCATGGTAAAGGTTACTTCTAAGGAAGTAGTGAATGGTTGGAGGGATTCATAAATACAGAAGAGTAAGCAAAGAAAGCAAAATGTTAAGATTTGGTAAATCTGAGTTGCAGCTACATGGGTATTCATTATCTTGGATTCTGTACTTGTCTATATACCTGATATTTACCATTGTAATAGTTTAAAACAAATTACCAGCAAGTTCCTTGAACGAAATGAGTGTATTTTTTTTTTAAATGATTTCTAATCCGTGAAAATATGTGGATTTCTCTCTAAAAATTCTCTATTATGTTCTGGATCTTGCTCGTGGGAAAATCTTTCAAACAACCTTATCATAAGGATCTGGTTTTTTTTTTTTTTTTGAAGATGTTATTTATTTTTTTGACAGAGACAGAGAGGGAATACAAGCAGAGGGAGTGGGAGAGGGAGAAGCAGGCTTCCCCATGAACAGAGAGCCTGATGTGGGGCTCCATCCTAGGACTCTGGGATCATGACCTGAGCCAAAGGCAGATGCTTAATGACTGAACCACCTAGGTGCCCCAGGATCTGGTATTTTACAAAACAAACCTAATGACGTTTTCCCATCTATTAGTAAGTTAAAATAGCTAACTACTATAAAGAATCTGAAAATTAACTAATCTTCATAGAGCTCTTCTAATGCCAGCCTTCTGAAAGCAACATGGGATTGTCTTATAAATATAAGTGGTCTTGAAACTTAAACATAAAATTGTAAAATCAACATAAACTTTTTTTTTCTTTTTTGCTTAAATTTAAAGAAATATCCGACAGTGACACAATTAGTCTTAAGTCTAGTTTTGTTCTGGGCCTATTATTTTATTTTTGCCTTATCTAAGTTTATTTTATCTGAAATAGTTATTATTTTCTCAATGAGAATCTTATCTGGGGGTGAATTCATGTTTTGTGTTGCCATTGACACATTCTTTATCCTTTCCCTGACTGACACTTTTCTGAACACTTGTCATTTAACTAGATAGGATTGAGTTAAAATGTATGGAAAGAAATTTTGCCACATAAGTTTGAGTACGTTTTTTTTTCCCCTTAATTTATGGAATTAAAAAAACCCTAGATTTCCAGTGAAATTTGAATGCTTTGCATTATTTGTTTCTTTAATGTTTCATGGCAGGCATTTCATCAAACAGTTAGGACTAGAGAGATCTTAGGTCCCGTGCTTGTGTAGCAGTCCGGCATACCTTTGGGTTTCTTTGGTGGTGAGACCGTTTTCATTGCACCGAATAAATGGGCGTAAATGGCAGGAACATGACTAGAAAGTGCACATTATATATGTTCCAGTCAGCATGTTGCTAGTGACAGGTGCTCGATGGTTGTTGGTATCGTTGTCAGCAGAGAGAATCCTTTGACATTAAAGTCACTGGCTCGATCCTGATTTGGGGTGACTCTATTGGCAGCTCCATCAGGCGGCCGCTGATCAGTGAATGTCAGAGCTGCCGCGGTTCTTGAGAGTGTCACCAGCCCTCTCTGGGTTTTGGCTTTTTTTTTCCCCCCCTTTTTTTTTTTTTTTTGAGGGAGGGGCTGTTTAGCTTGTCTTCTTGTTCAGTCTTAACCAGACTTTCCAATTGCTTACCTTTGGGAGATGGGCCGAGAGGTCACAGGGAATATAGGTATCAGTAGGACATGCAAAACCATATATGAAATGGGGACTCACATGGAAACTGGTAATGATTACCTTGACTTCAAGCCAATCAATGGTGGGAGCACCTGGGGACTCATTAAATGGTATTTGTGGTGTCTGTAACCTGGGTTGTGAGCTCTGTTTCAAGAAAAGCAGTGACAGCCTCTAATGTCTAATTGACCTCTTCTCTTTGTTTCACTTTCTCTCACTTTCCATATTTGCCGCCAATGCTGTCCCCGATGGCAGCAAACAGCGCTGCTCAGCATTTTGAACTTCTGTTCGGAGCTTCAGCACCTGAGCTTGGGCAGCTGTGTAATGGTGAGTATTTGAAAATTCTTTCTCCTCCCTCGCTTGTTCTCTTTCTCTTCCCGTGGGCTAATGGCATCCTGACCCGCCCACTCCACACGCACCTGCAGCTTTTCAGATTTATGGTGAACTACGGTGTCCCCCGCTTTCAAACATTTTTCTTAAATTGGAGAGTATGTCTTCGAAACATTGACACTATTTATCTATGAGAGCAAGGGAAGAAGTGTACGTGGTTGAAAAGAGTTTGGTTCTGCCTCAAGCCAGATGTTATTTCAGAGAAGCTATTTACCTCTCTGGATCGCTTTACAAAATAAGAGATCAGTCATACCCAATGCCACTAGTGCAGTAAGTTTCTCACAAAGCTAATTTTAGTTTTAAGTTCTGAAATTATTTCCTGGAAATGCTAATGATTTAGGTAGGTTTTTTTGTTGTTGTTGTTTTGTTTTGTTTGTTTTGGCTGTTGTTTTTGGTGTGTGTTTGTTTTATTGTCCTTATTGGTTAAGAGAAAAAAGATGGGCACCCTATGTTAGAACTCAGATTCTTTTGAAATGTTACGGGTCCATTAAATCCAAAAGCATAAGGACTATTAGACTAGACTGTCTTTAAAGTCCTTCCAGATTTAAAATTATGATTTTATGTGCCACTGAAAGATTTCATGGAATGAGTTACATTTTTTCCATCTGAGTAATGTGGCTTATGAATACTACTGAGACTCCAACGACAGTAGTGTTTGTGTTTGTGTGCACACTCAGAGCAAGTGCATCTCCCAAGACAACTGACTGCGGAGCAGTCCATCACTCTTTACTTTCTATACCTCCCGCTTGCAAAACAGATGCAGGAGATTCCGAACCATTCCAGTTTTGTGTCCACTTACTAGGAAGACCTGAGTTATTAGCAGGATGGTTACAAGATCAGAGAAGTTCTCCTGGGGTCCTATGCTTGGATTCAATCTGAAAGAAATCCTATGTGAATACCTTTTAGAGCTCAATGATGGCTTCAGAGCTGCCTCAAGATTTGGCAGTATAGGTTAGAGAGGCCTGTTATGGCCACTTGTCTATGTCCATATCCCCATGTGAGAGCCATCCGGGTGGTGAGGCCTGATTAAACCCCACGTATGGGCTCTGACTGACCCCGGTCTCTGGAAACAATCTTGGGAGCCCACTAACACAGTTTTAGGCTTTCCTTACTTTTGATCAAATATTTACCTTAGTAAACCATTCCATGGGCTTCTCTTGAGTCCCTCTGAAGACACTTCTAGATAGGCCCAATGACATGTGATGGCTCTGTCTGTGACAACAGACCAGCTACTTACTGCCACTTGGCTCTTTGCTTGTGGCTAGCCTGTCATCTTTAGACTGGTAAGTGCCCTGTTTAATCTTGGCTAGAGGTACTTTTTTCTGCCTGTTAACTTGCCTCCCCTTAAACTGGAGCAACATCCTCTAGAAAAGCAGGCCTCTGACCACAGACACGTTAGATTAGGAATTGTATACGTTTGTCAGTAGAATGAGGTGTGTTTTAAGTCTGCATTTGCAAGTTGACCCAGGGAATATTAGTCCTGAAAGATACTCAGTTAAGGAATTGGGGGACAGTGTATTGGGGAAGAGTGACATAGAGATTCCTGGCCAAAATTAGGAAGTGATGCTACTCTCTCTTCCTCCTGGAGCTTTCAGTGGTATGTCCTGCAACAAAGAAAGTGTGTGCCTTTCCATAAGCCTTTGTTTTCCAACTTTACCTGACCACCGAACCCACAGTTCCATATTAAGTGATATACTGTAGAAAATGCTCCTTAAAGCATGACTTTTCTTAGGCATTATGATAAATGGACTATTTATATTTATTCAATTTTTTAAAAAGATTTATTAATTTGAGAGAGAGAGAGAGCATGAGCAAGGCTGGGAGAAGCAGAAGGAGAGGGAGAAACAACTTTCGCAGACCCCATGCTCAGTGTGGAGTCCAGCACGGGGCTCAGACCCACGACCTTGAGATGAAACCAAGAGTCGGATGCTTAACCGACTGTGCCACCCAGGCACCCCAGGAGGCTATTTTTAAATTAAAGTATGTAGTCTTCAGTAAAATATGGTTGCTGTTGATATTTGTATTCTGGGAAATTAAGTTTTAAGGACTTGACATTGAAGTTCAGAAATACTACTAATACTGCTGGTCCCGTTACTGATGTTGTGGCTGAAACATTCGCACCTGTCATAGAAATACTGTTCGTGCTTCACAGCAGGTCCAGGGGTCACCAGAACAGTAACACGGACGGATCTTTGTTGACACTTTAATACCATGTTTATTTCAGTTTCTTTCTGTCAACTGACCAGAGGACAAGATGACCGATTTCAGTTTTGACCATCAAAATAATAACAATCAGAATCATGGGTTTTAGAAAGTTTTAAAGTTACTTCTTTGTAAAGAAGTTAATTGACTGCAGTAATTTTCAAAGCTACAGGTTTGTATAGTTCAGGTACACTTACTTAAGTAGTTATATTGCCCCCCGCCCAAGCCTGTTTCTCATGGTCTCCTGCATGATTCTCCCACACACAGTTCCAAAGACCAGAACCTTCAAAATCATCATGACTACACCTAAGCCATCAGGCCTTAGTTCAGACTCAAAACATATCCCCAGATCTGTCCATTTCTCCAGTTCCACTGCTGTAAGCTTAATCCAAGCCTTTGTCTCTACACGCTCATGCAACTGAGCTTCCTCTCTCTTCTTACCCACCATAGACCATCCTCCAGACAGAAGCCAGAGGAATTTTTCTTTTAATGTAGATCATATTTGTTTCAAACCCTCCATTGATTCCTTGGCTTAATGGCCTGACCCCTGCATAGCTGTCGCCTTCGCGGTCTCTCTCCTTACTCCCCTTGGGTCTCGTCACTCACCTTGGGCCACACCGGGTCCTACATCTGTTCCTTGAATGCAATGGGTTCATTCCTGGAAATCCAGCAGTCACCAGTCCCTCGCTCCCTCCTTCCCTCCTCGCTACCTTCTTCCCTCCGTCCACCACACCGTATACCGAGCACTGGACAGACGGATCTCCCTATTTTATTATTTTCACACCACTTTTCACTCTCTGAATTTATTTGGCTCATTTGTCTGTACGGTCTTTTCCCAAAAATGTGAACAAAGTCTTTGTATTCCGGTTCCCTGTTGTTCTAGCCTCAGTGATGCTGGCACATGGTAGTTGAAAAAAGAAATAAATGAATGAACAAAAGGAAATAATAATTGGAAGTGGTAGCTCTTTTGTTTCCTTTTGACTTCTGGTGATCATTTTGGTACCTGATTCTAAAACAAATGGAAGTCTTAAAAGAAACCTGTTGAAACAAACATTATTAAGGTGTATGAAGCCCGTGAACTGAAATGTTTAATCCTCGTCTGGTCAGGGAGTAGCCTGTGATCAGGAAGTAAACTAGTGGACACCTGCAGTAAGTGACACTAGCATATGATGATCTAAGTTATTTTTGTGCTGTATATCCAGTCCCCAAATACCTCATTTGACTCCACGCCAGTATCATTATTAGTACTCTCAGCAGATTCACATACTATTTCAGAGCCTGGCGAAGTGCACAGCTTTGTCGGGGCGATCTTCTCTACCCACCAAAGCTGATGAATTATGTATAAAAGAGAAGAAACTAGGCCCCGTCGATGAGAAGCGGCAGCGAGGTCAGAATGGAAGGCATTCAGAACAACACAAAATCCTCACATTCTTTATGAGGGTTTCATACTGTTTTGGGATTTCATTCATGAAGTCCCCTGTCTGGAGTTCTGTTAAATGGATTTTTAAGTAGGTGATGGTTCTTGCTGTTTCATGAGACAGTGGCAGATCCATGAGACGAGTGGGTAGATCGGTATTATCAAGAACGTGGGTCTGTTTACATGGAAGCAGACAATAGATGATTAATACTGTTTTAACTTAAATAAGAAGAGTGTTTTAACTCGCTCTACACAGTTTGTATTTCTGAGCACAGCACGTCAGAGACTGGAATGATTTGCTTTCCAGATTGAAGACTATGACGTGATAGCCAGCATGATAGGAGCCAAGTGTAAAAAACTCCGAACACTGGACCTGTGGAGATGTAAGAACATCACCGAGAACGGGATTGCGGAGCTGGCGTCCGGCTGCCCGCTTCTGGAGGAGCTCGACCTGGGCTGGTGCCCCACGCTGCAGAGCAGCACCGGGTGCTTCGCCAGACTGGCGCGCCAGCTCCCCAACTTGCAAAAACTCTTCCTCACCGCTAACAGGTCCGTGTGCGACACAGACATCGAAGAGCTGGCGTGTAATTGTAGCAGATTACGGCAACTGGACATATTAGGTAAGGGTGCGTAGAGAGATTTGTTTTAAAGCCTTGACATGACTTGTTGCAAGGAAAGAGAAAAAACAAAAAACACTTCGTGGATACAGTAAAATGTTGTCCTGATAAGGCTGCTTGGTCCGAGGAGGTGCAAGATAGGCTAACTGATACCGAGAATAATGGGTAAAAGAGTAAGGAAAATAACAGAATTTTGTAGTTGAATCTAGCAGAAAGCTCCTTTAAACAAACACTAATTCTTGGTCTAGTAAGAAGAGTGAAAATTTATATGAGCTATGTTCTCCATTTTTATTAAAGACAGAGAAGAAATTAATCCATTTTTATAATGAATTATACACACACACACACACACAATTCTTGATGATAAACTCGTTATTAAGGAATATTGCCAAATCTTCATTCCTGATCATTCTAGATTTTAGGAATAGTTCTGCCCCAGTGAAGATCTGTTGAAAAACCCTTCCCAGTTCTGGGATTCCTTGTGTCCTTACTGCAGTCCGTCAGCGGGAGCCCTGTGAGGTGTTGCTGGCAACACCAGACTTACAATTGCCCCTACAGTTGGTGCTCTGGGACTCTTATAGCACTCGTACTGTGTTCTCTAATAATCTGTGAGTATTTGTAGGTTAGCCCATGGAGTGCTAATTATATCCTTTTCCGTTTATTAAACATTCAACAACAGGAAAACCTGAAGATTTTCAGCTTCTGAGTTTGGTTTCCTTGAAAACTCACAGTCCAGGTTGCATGTTACTTATTCAAGCTACTTTTAGACAGAAATTCTTGCCTAAAAATTTAGGAAGAAATTCTTGCCTATTGCATGTACATTTTGGGCTAGCTACTTCATCTATGTTGTATTTCTTTATTCTTTCTAGCTCAGAGAATCGGCTATCATTGTTTTTTATAGAAGGGGGACTGGAGCCCAGCAATTAGTATATGGCAGAACAGTGGTTCAAATGCCAAGTTTTGGGCCCCAGCATAGTGAGCACTTTTTTTCCATCCCACCACACCTGCTTTTCTTTGCTTCTTTCTTTTCCTTCCTACCTACGTTCCACCTTGAATTAGTCTGGACCTTTTGTCAGAGAAGTATTTGGGGAAGTTCAAGAACATGAGAGAGAATGAGGAGCAGTGGCCAGGGCCATTAAAATTGGATTGCTAATCACATTAGGCTTTGCTTCAGAGGATTGGTGGTATTGTTGGTTAATACCTGTCTTTCAACCCTCCCCCTCAAAACCTCATACAGCAGAGATGAAGAGTAGCCAGTGTCTGAAAGAGATGCTACAAAACCATAAAGATAGTCGGTAACACTGATCTAAAACAAAAAGCACAGTTGTGGTGAACAATGGGGTAGGTGGTCCAATGACCTAACTTTGGCCAACAAATGGATGAATTACTTGACAGAGACATAGAAGAAAAATAGGTAAGAAGTATAATGGCTTCTTTTTGAAAACATTTGTAACTTTCCTAAATGTAAGAGCAAGGAAGTATGGAAGGTTCCAGTCCAAGATGGCAACATAGGAATACCCTGAACTTACCTCCATGGAACGCACCCATTTATGCCTGTTTATAGAACAGTTCATCCTGCAGAAGAGCTG
Source organism: Mustela nivalis (assembly GCF_964662115.1). Classification (NCBI taxonomy): domain Eukaryota; kingdom Metazoa; phylum Chordata; class Mammalia; order Carnivora; family Mustelidae; genus Mustela; species Mustela nivalis. The sequence goes on from NC_139024.1 coordinate 31,861,653, forward strand.
AAGGCTGACTGAACATCTTCTGCAGGTGGGAGATAGAACAGCAACAATAATTGAAACACAGTAACGGAAGGAACCCCCCCGCCCCCAGCCCTGACAATGCCAACAGCAGTGGTGGGGGAGAGTACTGAGGGATGGGGACCAGATCTCTCTGTCCTTGGGCAGAAAAAGAAAGCCTCAGTATAGAAGAGCAACTAGCATACAAAAGAGACAACACTGGGAACCCTGCCAAACTGCATTGGCGCTGGGGGCTTACTCTCTGGGTAGGAGAGACTGGAGAACAACACGGTTTTTGTTCCCACCCCACCCCCAAAAAAAGCCTAGACCCCAGCAGGATCTGGAGACCACAGTTCCCAGTCATCACAGTGAAGCTGCGACCTCAGTGAGACCAGGGTCCACAAGTCCCCTTTGGGGACAGTGGCACTAGGGCATAGAAAATAAGCTGTGGGATTTTTGTGTGTGTCTCTTGTTTCTGTTTTTGTTTTCATTTTTATCTTTTTTGCTTTTCTCACTTTTTCTGTTCTTCTTCATCTTCTATTATTATTATTTTCTTTCCCCAGAAAGCCATGATCTGAAAGAGCAGCTAGTATATAAAAGAGTTGGTGCTAGAAGTCCACCAAACAGTGGGAGGAGCTGCTAGGATGCTCTCAGAGTGGGTGGGGCTGATGGACATGGTCTGCACTCCCCCTCCACCTTGAAGGCACAGACCACTGCACAGTCTGGGCACCCTAACGAGCCTGGTGCTTCAGTGATCCCTGGGCCCTTAGCCCACACCAGCCCCAGCTGTCCCACCAAGGCAGTCACAAAGTGGTGCACACCAGGACACACCTGTTGGTTCTCACTACAGCTCCAGCCTTCACACCAAGGTGACCCAGGTGCAAATCACCCCAAAACAATCTAGGCCCACACTGCTTTGGCTTCAGATGACTTGCTAGGATACCCCCAGTGCAGAGTGCTTCAGACCATCTTGGCTGACGTCTGCTTCAGATCCAGACAGTCTGCCAGGGTGCCTCCTGGATGGAGCACCCCAGGTACCCTAGGCCCATGCCTGCATTGATTTCAGCCCAGGGCCACCTGGGTGGAGCACCCCAGAACACTGCCACCCTTGCCAGTGTCAGCTCCAGCGACCCAGCCAGGGCACCTGCTCCATGGAACACCATGGGACAACCCAACTTGCACCCAGTTCAGTTTCAGCCATCCTGCCAGGGCATGTTTTTTGTGAAGAGCCCAGTGACCACATTTTAGCTTTAGTTGTCCTGCCAAGATGCTCCCTGTGTGGGGTGCCACGGAACCTCCCAGCCTGTTCTCCATCTCAACTACAGCCGCCATTCAGGGCACCCTCTGTGGGGAGACTCCAGGAACACTCCTAGTTGTATCCATTTCTGCTTCAGCTGTCCTTCCAAGATGCCTTCTGTGTGTGCAGCCCTGTATCTCCCTGGCTTGCACCCACGTTGGTTTCAGCTATCCTGCTAGGGTATCTTCTGTGTAGAGAGCTCAGGGACCTCCTGGCCTGCAATTGCATCAGTTCCAGCCACTCAGCCAGGGCACCCCCTACACAGAGCACACTGGGACACCCTGGCTCGCACCCATTTCAGCGTGAGCTGTCCTGCTAGGGTGCCCTCAGCACATAGAACCCTGGGGCACCCTGGCCTGCATCCACTTCAGTTTTAGCTATCCCGACAGGGCACTCACTATGTAGAAAGGACCCCCACTCCCTCCAGCCCATACCAGCCATAGCTCCAGCCAACCAGCAAAAATCATCAAGCATACACTCTATATAGGGAATGACCAACACAAGCCCATTCCTTCAAATTTAGGAGAAGTAGCTATTCAGTCTAATCCATAGAAACAAACACAGAAAGTCAAGCAAAATGGGGAGACAGAGACATATGCTCCAAAGAAAGAATAAGGAAACAAAACAAAACAAAACAAAACAAAACCCAGAAAAAGAATTAAACGAAACAGGAATAAATAATATGCCTGTAAAAGAATGTAAAGTAATGATCATAAAGATAACCAGGCTGGAAAGAAGAGTGGAAGAACCCAGTGAGACCATCAATAAAGAGATACAGAATATAAAAAAGAATAGTCAGGGTTGAAGACTACAATCACTGAAGTAAAAATCATACTAGAGGGAATCAACAGATTAGCAGACGCAGAAGAATTTATCAGAGATCTGGAAGACAGGTTAATGGAAAGCACCCAAAATGGACATTGAAAAGAGGAAATAATTTTTTTAAATGGGGGTAGATTAAGTGATCTCTTGGACAACATCAAGCACACAAACATTTGCTGTATAGAGGTCCCAGAAGAGAGAAAAAGGGGTAAGAAAAAAAAGCTTACCTGAAGAAATAATAGCTGAAAATTTCCAAAGCCTAGAGAAGGAAGTAGACATCCACATCAAAGAACATTCTAAATGAGCTGAACCCAAGGAGGTCCACACTACAACACATAATAATTAAAATGTCAAAGGTTAATAAAGAGATCATCTTAAAAGCAAAAGAAAGACAAAAAGTTGCCTACCAGGGAAAACCTATAAGACTATGAGCTGATTACTCAGCAGAAACTTTGCAGGCCAGAAGAGATTGGCATGATACCTTCAAAGTGCTGCAAGGAAAACACCTATAACCAAAAATACGCTACTCAGAAAGGCTGTCATTCAGATTTAAGGGAGAGAGAGATTTTCCCAGACAAAAAATAAAGGAGTTTATCAACACTAAACCAGACTTACAAGAAATGTTAAAGGGACTTATTTAGGGGCAAAGAAATGGCCATAATTAGAGATTAGAAAATTATGAATAAAAAGATGTAAGGTAGCACAACATATTCATAAAACATGAAGAGGGGATAAAAGGGTACTTTTTTCTTTTTGTGTTTTGTTCTTAGAATGTGTTTGAACTTAAAGATCATGAAATTAATATAGATTGCTATACACTTAGGATGGTATTTATGAACCTCATGGTAACCACAAACCCAAACCTATAATAGATATACATAAAGAGAGAAAACAAACAAACAAACAAAAAATGTAACACTATAGAAACGCATCAATCATAAGGAAAGAGAGCAAAAGAAGAAAGGAATAGAGGAGAACTACAAAAGCAACCAGAAAATAGATAATAAAATGGCAAGAAGTACATGCCTATCAATAATTACTTTAAATGTAATTGGCCAAAATGCACCAATCAAAAGACATGGGGTGGCAGAATGGATTTGAAAACAAACAAACAAAAATCCCACCTCATGTTTATCCTGACTAGTAGAGACTCACTCACCTCAGACCTGAAAAGGAACACACGGAAAGTGATGGGATGGAGAAACATTCACCATGCAAATGGAAGTGGGGAAAAAAGGGGGGGGGGGGTTGGTAGTACTTATATCAGACAAAATGTACTTTAAAACAATAACTATAATAAGAGACAGAGAAGGGCACCCCATAATAAGAAAGGGATAAATCCAACAAGAAAATGTAACACTCGTAAATATCTATGCTCTCAATACTGGAGCACCTAAATACATAGAACAAGCATTAGTGGATGTAAAGAGAGAAATTGATGGTAATAGAGCAGTAGTAGTGGACCTTAACATTCTGCTTACATCAATGATAGATCATCAAGGCAGAAAGTCAGCAAGGAAATAATGTCTTTGAATGACACATTGGACTAGCTGGACATAACAGATGTATAGAGAACATTTCTTCTGAAAACAACAGAATGTATTTTTTTTTTATTGCACATGGAACATTCTCCAGAATTGATCACATATTAGGCCACAAAACAAGCCTCAATAAATTTGAGAAGATTAAAGTCATACCATGCATGTTTTCCATCTTTTCCAATCACAACAGTATGAAACTAGAAATAAATCACAAGAAAGAAAAGTTAGAAGTAAGTCACAAGAAAAAAGACTAAAAAAGATGTAAACACCTGAAGACTAAACAGCATGATACTAAACAACCAATGAATGGGTCAATGAAGCAATCAAAGAAATTTTTTAAAAAATGGAGAAAAATGAAAACAAAAACCTATGGTCCAAAATCTTTGGGACATAGCAAAAGCAGTTCAAAGGGAAATTATAGTGATACAGGCCTGCCTCAAGAAACAAATCTCAAATAATATGACCTTACACCTAAAGGAACTAGAAAAAGAAAAACAAACAAAATCCAAGGTTAATAGAAGGATCAGAGCAGAAATAAGTGATATAGAGACCAAAAAAAAAAAAATGTTTAGAAAAAATCAATGAAACCAAGAACTGATTCCTTGAAAAGATAAATCAATGAACCCATAGCCAGACTCACCAAAAATAAAAGAGAAAGAACTCAAAATCAGAAATAAGAGCGGAGAAGTAATAACTGACACACCAGAAATACAAATAGAATACTGTGAAAACTTACATGGCCAACAAACTGGACATCCTAGAAGAAATGGCTAAAAAATCATCTGATTATCTCAATAGATGCAGAAAAAGCATTGGATAAAATTCAACATCTGTTCATGATAAGAACTCAACAAAGTGAAATAAACTTCATCATAATAATAATAAAGTGGGAAACATACCTCAATGTAATAATGGCCCACTTTATATACCCTACACAAAAATAAACCCAAACGGATGACAGAGCTAAATGTGAAACCTGAAATCACAAAAATCCTAGAAGAAACCATAGGCAGTAATTTCTCTAACATCAGCTGTAGCAAAATTTTTCTCGATATGTCTCCTAAGGCAAGGGAAACAAGGGAAACAAAAACAAAAATAAACTGTTGGAACTACATCAAAGTAAAAAGCTTTTGCACAGCAAAATAAACCAAAGGAACCTACTGAATGGGAGAAGTTATTTGCAAATGATTTATCCTGTAAGGAATTACTATCTAAAATATATAAAGAACTTCGCAATGCCAAAGAAGCAATACAATTAAAAAATAGGTAGAGGACCTGAATTGACATTTTTCCAAAGAAGACATGCAGATAGCAAATAGACATATGAAAGGTATTCAACAACACTAATCATCAGGGAAATGTACATCAAAACCACAATGGGATACCACCTTACACTTACTAGGATGGCTAAAATCAAAAACACAAGAAATAAATGCTAGTGAGGATGTGGAGATATAGGAACCCTCATGCACTGTTGGTGGGAATGTAAATGGGTACAACCACTGTGGAAAACAGTATGGAAGTGCCTCAAAAAATTACAAATAAAATTACTGTATGTTCCAGCAATTCCACTACTTAGTGTTTACTCAGAACAAAACCACAGATTCAAGACGATATATGCACCCCCATATTTATGTAGCATTATGTATTGTAGCCAAGATATGGAAGCAACCTAAATGTCTATAAATAAAAAATGGATGAACCAAATGTGGTATGGAGATAAACCACGGAATATTACACAGCCATGAAAAGGATGCAGTTGTGCCATTTATGAAACATGGAGGGTATTATGCTAAGTGACATGTCACACTGAGAAAGATAAGTAACATTATTTCACTCATAAGTGGAATCTTAAAACAACAACAGGAAACGAATAAACAAACAAAAAGCCGAATCAGACCTATAGAGAACAGACTGATGGTTGTCAGAGGAAAGGGTGGTGGAGGGATGGGCAAAATGGGTGAAAGGGAGTAGAGATACAGGCTTCCAGTTACGGAATAAGTGCATCATGGGACTAAAAGGCACAGCATAGGGAATATAGTCGATGATAAATGGTAGCTACACTTGTGGTGAACATAGCATAATGTATAAACTTGTTGACTCACTACCTGGAACACTTGGAGTTAATGTAACATTAATGTAACATTGTAGGTCAACTGTACTCAGAAAAGAAGAGCAAGGAAGTATCATTATCAGGCCAAAACAAATTATAGCTGAAAGAGGGCCATACATGTAAATGTATTTGAACATCTTATTTCAAATACGAAGGACACAGTAAAAGTATGGATAATAATTAATAATTATGTTAACAACAATGCACTGTGTGGTTTATGCTGTTGTGAGCATATGTTAACTGATTTAACCCTCACAACAACTGCATGAGGTATTTTATAGCCATAGAAGTGGAAACAGGTTGAAACAAGTTATGTGATTTGCCCAGGATCTCCAGGATATGGCTAGTAAGGACATATGAATTTGAATCAAAGTTTATGCTCCTAAACCACTATGCTATATTTTCATTTTTATTGTTTTATGGTTTCCTTTTATTTTTAAGTGTTTGAATCCACTAAAACACACACACACACACACACACACACACACACACAAAACAAAACCAGCTTCTTAGTTAAACCCCAAGCTGATAGTGATTCTGTCATTTTGTAACTGGCACATATGAACGTTAAGTGGCATACCTTCTTCATACCAGAAATGCTTACTGGTCAGTACAAAGCTGAGTAAGATGTAGTTCCTACCTTCAGAGAGTTTATAACCTGGCCAAAAATTAAAACAATATATAAATAACTTAAATGCATGCCAGAAACAAGGCCATTTGGAGGTTCAAAGAAAGCAGAGTACATATGATTAGAGAAATAAGAAAAAGTTTAATTAAAAAGGTTAATAGGTATTTGAAAGGTATCCTTGAAAAGTGAATAGGAAATCGGGGGGGCATTTTAAGCAGAATGAATAGCATGAAACAAAAGCATTGGAGTTAAAAATACAGAGTATCTTCAGAGAATAGTCAAATCTAATTTGACTTAGAACGTTAGTATAATGGAGGCTTTCACGGAGAGTTTTGAACACCAGGATGAGGAATCTGCAAAGAATTAAACAAGGAAGAGCTATTATCAGGTTTTAATTCAGGGCATGAGTGATATATTTAGAGCTTTTGGGGATATTAATCTAGAAACAAGTGGTAGGTGAATTGGAGAGGGAGGAGATCAGAATCAGGGAGATTAGCTGCGGTAATCCATCTAATAAGGGTCTAACCTGGGCTGATGGAATTGGGAAATTAAACACCAGCCTTCATTCTCTCATTTATTATACACTTATTGAGCATATACCGTGTCAGGCACTGTTGCCAACACTGGAGATGGGTCAGCGAACAAGAGAGATGCGGCCCCAGCCCTGAAGGAGCGAGCTGAGAACATAGCTGTGTCGTAAGTAGATAAGGAAAGAAAAGTGCACAGCGTCCGTGGCACAAGACAGGACACCCTAGCCTGCATCAATTTTCAGTCTCCCGACTGCCTTCCCTGACATTCTCTTATTAGGCTTTTTGGGTCTTCTGATTTATCAGGAGACTCAGATTCTAATGACCAAGTAGAACATGGGTGGGTGAAAAACACCATGTAGCCGGGGGTCTCAGTGGAGCTTCTCTGAGCTTGTGCAACAGAAACGGCTCAAGCTAACATACATGTAAAGGAAAGGAAATGATTATGAAAATAGAGGCATCTCTCTGCGATCCATAGGTAGGAGCTAGCTGTGGCCAAACCTTGGGAAAGACTGGAAAACCACCAAAAGGCAAGAAAGCTGGGTTTTTTTTCCTTTTTCTTTCTTTTCCTGTCCTTCATGCCCAGGCACTGGCCCCCTCCCTGCTCTGCCCCTGTACACTCACAGACCCTTTTGTGTCTGCTTCTCCCTTTGGCTTTGCCTTGTTCTTTCCTTGTCACACTGGCCATCTCTATCTTGGTACACATGGCTAAATATAACACCCCCAACCAGTTTTTCTTGTCTTTTGTTGAAGAGATCTATGGACACGGAAGGCTTTACTGAATTCCCATTCTGAATTCCCAGGAGAATCCGGGGGCCAGCCACAGTCAAGAGAGCTGTATAGTTACCACTTCTAGAGCCCATGGCAGGGAAGGGAGTCAAAGGATTTCTTAAAGGGAAAAAGGCATAGATGAACTATGAGATAGGATTGTGATTTTTTTTTTCTCTCCCTAGAAAACCTGTAGTTAAAGCAAGGTTGTTGTCGTTTTGTTTTTTTATAACAGATATCCTAAAGCCTAATGGTATTTGGTATTTACCGAGTATCTGCTAGGTAGCAGGTGTTTTCATAATGTATGTAATTGAGCTGCTCCTCAAACGTCCCATAGTGTCTTCACATTTACCATGGGCTACACGGTACCCAGCATCCATCATCTGACTTCTGGTAATGCCATTTTATACCCACCGCTTACTGTCAAATTTACCAGATTGTACTGTAGTTACTTGCTTTCAGATTTGGTAAGTGAGTTCCTTATGGCAGACACGTGTCTTACTTATCTGTGCATCACCAGCGCCTGACACAGAAGTTCCTGCAAGGGTGCTTGCTCGGTAACCACACTGCGTGGACTGTGAGGGAAAATCACTGTAAGCTTGGCCCGCAGGTTGAGGGAAAGTTGGGTGACAGAAAGAGAAAGGTCTGGAGGGGTAGGAGGTAGACAGGAAGATAACTGAATAGAGTATTGACAAAATTCAGATCCTAGATGCCAAGTGGGCTAGGAGAATTCAGTTCATGTTTTTTTTTTTACAGGTTTATTGAAGCGTGTCTTTTGTTTAAAGAAATGCTGTTCATTTTTAAAAGGCAATTTAAGTGCATTTTAAACAATAAATAGTAAAGGTGCTCTTTATCACGACACTATCGAAATATGATATTTATGGTGTTTTATTTTGTCTTAACAGGAACAAGAATGGTAAGTCCAGCATCCTTAAGAAAACTTCTGGAGTCTTGTAAAGATCTTTCCTTGCTTGATGTGTCCTTCTGTTCACAGATTGATAATAGAGCTGTGCTAGAACTCAACGTGAGCTTTCCAAAAGTGTTCATAAAAAAGAGCTTTACACAGTGACTTAATATGTGTTCTATAATAAAATCAATGTGCTTTTGTAGGGTTTTATTTTACGGTTGGTTCTGTTTAGTTTATGTAATGGTGGGAATGTCTTAATGTTCCATGAAGGCATTTGTAGATTTTGAAGAAAAATATGAAATTGTCCATTAAATCACGTAAAAATGTAAACGAATGTTTTCATAAAATATTGCAAGCACTTTTGTTGAAGAGTATGTGAGTGGCTCACATTATTTTTATCTTATGTTAATCAGTAATATTATTCTTTATTAAGTAATTACATGTGTAATAAAAGAGTAATATGGAAACCTTTTAACTTATTTTTAAAGGAATGTGTTGATCCAGAAAGTATCATGATATTTAAAAATAAAATTAATTTTTCACACCTCCATGTAAGGATGTCTTCTTAATAAGCCTTATGACCTGACCAGTGTTTTGTTTAGGTATATACAGAATTTCCAGAATTAGTTGGGGAAAGGTGATACATTAACTCTTTGACTTGAAAATTTTAGTTTTTCCATTTTCCTTCTGACATATATACCTGTTTTACTAGGTAAAATGTGACACATCTTAGCAGATTCTACTTTTTATACTGGATCATACCAGTATAAAAATATGAGCATAATCAAGAACAGAGGTAAACTGCTAAAGAAAACAGAGGTAAACTACTAAAGAAAAAACTTCCTAGTTATTAAGCAGATGCCTTAAAAATTTGCCAGGAGGAAAGGTTTAAGACTTCTGAAATATATATGTGGATTTCATTTTATATATATATTTTTATACACATTTATATATATATATATCTCATTTATATATAGACTACTATATATGTTTTATATATAAAAATAAATATTATATATATTTACATATTTTCCACCCCCATGGCCTAGCACCTTAAATAATTAGGAATCTGTTACAGTGGAGGAAAAACAAACAACATTGTTTTGTTAAATAGTGAATTGATTTAGTTCTGCTGCTAAAAAAGTAAACAGAAAATGTTCTGTGGTGTGAAAAGACAAGGTTTTTTCTGTTTGTTTGTTTTTTCTTTTTATTCATTTATTTTTATTTATTTGACAGACAGATCACAAGTAGGCAGAGAGGCAGGCAGAGAGAGAGGAGGAAGCAGGCTCCCTGCTGAGCAGAGAGACCGATGCAATGCGGGGCTCCATCCCAGGACTCTGGGATCATGACCTGAGCCAAAGGCAGAGGCTTTAACCCACTGAGCCACCCAGGCGCCCCGACAAGGCTGTTTTAACTAGCAAACTAAGTATATGGTATAACAATATTTATTTTCCCACATAGAGCAAAATTTATTTTCCCACATAGAGTTAAATTTCAACTTCTGCACATCCTAGAGTAATCCTATAGAGCTATGCTGTCCGGTAGGACAGCAGCCACTAGCCATGTGTAGCTATATTATTTAATTGTAGTTAACTGAAATGTAATAAAAAATTCCATACTTCAGGGGCACCTGGGTGGCTCAGTCATTAAGCATCTGCCTTCAGCTTAGGTCATGATCCCAGGGTCCTGGGATTGAGCCCCACATCGGCTCCCTGCTCATCGGGAAGCCTGCTTCTCCCTCTCCCACTCCCCTGCTTATATTCCCTCTCTCGTTGTCTCTCTCTCTCTCTCTCCCCCTCTCTGTCAAATAAGTAAAATCTTAAAAAAAAAAAAAAATTCCATACTTCAGTTGCATTAGCCACATCTCCAATGTTCATTAGTCACCTGGGCTATCATATTGGATAGCATTATTCTAGAATTTCTTGTAGTCATTTAAGAAAAAGCACATTCAGCTAAAAAATAAGCGTGATTAATATATGTCTCTAGGCAATTTTTGAGGGTATTCTCAACAATATAGACATGAAAGCATTGCCCCCCCAAAGTAGTTAAGCGAGTGAATTTATACATATGACAAATATTAGGCATTCAATAAATATTTGTTGAATGAATAAGAATGTATTATTGAGTTAGACCATATAATATGTCAAACTTTAAACACGTAAAGGTTATAAATTAGTACTAGTACTAGTACTGTGCTTATTCTTTCATAGAATATAAAGAAGGTAATATTGTGACTTTTGAAATATTAAAATAGTAACAGAGTGTCCTCCATGTAAGAAACTTCTGTATGAAGGTTGCTGCCATGGCTATGACCCATTCTATCTTCTATTTCATGGCGGAAGCAAGGGGTGTTGGGACAGGTCTGGGGGTTGACCTACATTGTTACCTTCATGCACTTGGATTTTCTTTTCACTCACAAATGTATGTAAACATTTTAAGTGTTTTATCCAGTGGAACTTTTAGGAGGATGAGACTTATAAATTGACTACCAACTGGATGAAGTCGTACTTTTATCTTAAATTAGCAACTGGCATGAAGTTAGTGCTTACTTTGTGCCAGGCACACTCTGTGTGCTCTGCATTTCCTAAGTCACTGCATCTTCAAGGCAATGCTGTAAGATAGATACCATTACTTATTCCCACTTACAGTTGAGGAAACTGAGGCAAAGAAAGATGGAAGAACTTACACATGTCCACATTGTTGTTAGTGGCAGAGCCATAATACATGCCTTGGACATCTGGATTTAGGACCAGTGATTTCAGCCCGTGTTTTACATGTCCAGAGTGGCTTCTGACTCTAGAGCACTGGTCAACACACATTTTCTGTAACAGACTATGAGGCAAAATTAAGATTATTTTATGGGTATTATATGGTGATAGGAAAAAAAATTCCACAAATTTTGATTGACAGAATTCAAAACATAGTAATCATTTGCGACAACATGGATGGAACTAGAGTGTATCATGCTTAGCGAAATAAGTCAAGCAGAGAAAGACAACTATCATATGATCTCCCTGATATGAGGAAGTGGTGATGCAACATGGGGGCTTAAGTGGGTACGAGAAGAATCAATGAAACAAGATGGGATTGGGAGGGAGACAAACCATAAGTGACTCTTAATCTCACAAAACAAACTGAGGGTTGCTGGGGGGAGGGGGTTTGGGAGAAGGGGGTGGGATTATGGACATTGGGGAGGGTATGTGCTTGGGTGAGTGCTGTGAAGTGTGTAAACCTGGTGATTCACAGACCTGTACCCCTGGGGATAAAAATATATGTTTATAAAAAATAAAAAATTAATTAAAAAAAAAAACATAGTAATCGAGAACAATTTTTGTGATACGGTTTTCTACCAAGAAGAACGAAATACTCTTGAGGAGGATAATATTTCACTTAGTTGGGATTCAAAGTTATTATTTCCTGTCCTCAAAATTGATTGTAAGTATTCATCTGTTAATGTTGATCTCTAGTATGATTTTACATATTTTGTCTTGGAAAATATCTTTTCATACAGATAAGTATTGCCAAGTACATATGTTAATCCATGAGAATATTTTCACTGAGCATATTTATCGCTTGGAAGGCACTGATAGAATTCTATTAGATTCTTTCTTCTTTTGGTATCTTCCTTTTAGCATGCTATTACCTTGCAGATTAATCACTTCCAGTTGAAGGTTGGGTGGAGCTCCTCAATTGCACATTTGAATAGATTTGAAAAATGTAAATTTCCTTTACATTTGCATCAGGGTCCCAAAAAACCACTGCTGGACTTATGGTTAAAGCTCAGAAAATGCATGCTGCAGATTTGCGTGAGAATGGAGATGCGGCTTCTTGTCTTACCTTCTGATAGCACAGGAAATATATAAAGCTGCTTGGTGTTACTTTGTGATTCAAATTACATTAGTTGTCACCAAAATTACTTTAGTATGTGTTTCGCATATGAGCAATGTTCTGCTGGTTCTGTTTCCTGAGCTTCTGATTCAGTAGAATGCACATTTTAATGAGCAGTCAGTTGACCCTGCTGGTCTGAGGGCCACCCTTTGAAAAGCACTACTCCAGAATGCTCTTTGAGTCTGGAGAAACCTTTTCCTGAATTCCACATTCAGTGGGAATAACTTTTCCCAATGTTTTGCAGTATTTCAGTTCTGGGTCAAAATTCATTACAAAACAGGATCAAGTCTGCAACAAAGGCTATATTCCAAAGCCAATCCGTGTTTTGTAATCATGATTGAAGGTATTTCTTCAGGTCCAGAAAAATTAAAATAACTGTTCTGAACTCAAAAACTCACGATAAAACTACCACTGTTAAGCCAACAGGCTGCAGTGTAGTAGGACAGTTCGGGATATCAAGCTTCTAAAGCCGACAGACGATTCCTGAGGCTGGTTCCGTGGCCTTCACTGCCCAGGGCAGGGTCATTAGCACAAGGTCAGGTCACATGTATTCCACAAATAGCTGCCATAAATAATACAGTAAATAACCATTGTTATTTGTATGAGTTTTCAACACTTTGCATGTTCACAAGTTTTATAAATTTGACCGACTCAGCCTTTTTCTTGCTCCCCACATATTTTGACCATCAAATGTGACACATCTTAGCAGATTCTACTTCAGGTTGCCCTGAAGTCCTTTTTCTTAACTTCTGAGAAAATACTCTTGTCTGTAGTTTCTTTCCTGTAGTTGCTCCACACAGATTATTTGTAGAAACTCACTCTCCAGTCACTTCAGCCTTAGCACTGACGTAGCCAATAAACAACAAGAATGAGGCGGTAGCAGTAACATCTGTTGACTCAGCAAGAGCCAGGGAAAACGACTCAGAATCATGTGCTTTGTTTTTTTTATTGACTATTGATGTTACTCCCAATGTCCTCAATTCTTCCAGCCACTGTTCTTGCCAAAAGCCTAATTAAATAATCGAAGCAAGTTTACTTTGGACACTTTTCTGTAGCTGATGAATCAAAAAACAATTTAATTAACTCACCATTGGTAACAGGCTTTCCTTGTAGGGCTAATGAATGAACCACTCGGATGCTTACCTTGGCTGCAGCTTTATTTTCATTTTTCTTTTATTTTTAGAAAGACGTTCTGTAATGAGTAATGAGATTACTTGTTTCCAATTTCATTTTTCTGGCCACTGTGATGAGTACTTTATCTGATAATTCCATTGTATGTATAGTGTTCTTCCAGAACAGCTACAGTGTCATTGCTCAGTAAACACAATGCTTTGCCATCTACTGTGGTAACAGAATTATCCATACTGCACTGTGCCTAAAACACAGGAAACTCGGAGTCCACATTTTTTTTTTCTTTTTCTTTTTGTTCTGGCATTATGGGTGTCCACTGGTAATAAGACATGGTGGTGTGGCAATATATGTGGCATTCAGAATGTGGAGAGTTAATGACTACATTTGTACTGTGTAAGCTGAGAGATCCGTGGGTCTCTGCCTGAGCCACTCACCCCTTTCGAGGGGGTGTGGAAGCAACCATAGACAGCATATAAATGAATGTGACTGCATTCCAGTAAAACTCTATTTGCTTATGGACACTGGAAGTTCAATTTCATGTAATTTTCATGTGTCAAAAATACTCTTCTTCCTTTGATTTATTTTATTCTTATTTATTTATTTTTTTACCATTAAAAAATGTTAAAGCCCTTTTCAAGTGGCTGTCTGAATTTGGCTGGTGGACCAAATCTTTGACCTTCCTAATTTTATACACCACTCTCAAATCTGTTCTCAGCATTTATCTTTCTCACTTTACCATTTTAAAGGCCGAATACTATTCCATATTATATGTGTGTTATATATGTTATGATATATATAAATCATGTCACATATATCAATATACACATACACACATGTGTACAAACATACACATCCCACATAGTCTTTATCCATTTGTCTGTTGACATTTAGGTTGTTTCCATACGTTGGCTATTGTGAATAATATGTAAATGATTGTGGAAGTGCAGATACCTCTTTGAGATCTTGATTTCATTTTCTTGGGATATATACCAAGAAGTGGGATTGCTGAATCATATGGTAGTTCTATTTTTAATATTTTTAGAAACCTCCATACTGTTTTTCATAATGGCTATACCAATTTACATTCCCACCAGCAGTGTATAAGGGTTCTCTTAACAAGACAAAATATGTAGACTTATCTATTAAAATCTGAAGCCAAATGACCCATCGTTATTAATATTGTCAACTGACTTAAGTTTTTTAATATTTATTAGCATTTGGGTAAGATAAATTATCTTCCCAGTGGCTAGGAGTAGATTAAAATACTTTCCTAACTCTATGAACATAAGTAAAAAACCTCTTAATTTAAATTTCTCTGAAGTAAGACCCAAAAAACACACAAAATGCAGAAAAACATTTAGATAACATTCCTCCTTTCTTGTTGGGTGATTAATTTGGAGCCAATATGTAAAGAAGAGAAAGTGATTTTTTTTTTTTAAAGAAGTGTTTTTATTTTTGGTGTTTCCCAGGAACTAACTAAAGATTGGAAACTCATATTTATAAGTATAGTAATAATAACAAAGAGATATAAAACCAAATAAAAATTTCATTTGTTTACCATGTATATTAATAATGAGTGTTTGACTTTTCATGTTTTACTTTACAGTATTAAAGGACACCTATTTCTGACTAGTAATTTTCATTTTCAAAGCCATTTATCACACATTTTTCAGTGTTATATCTAGTTTTCTCCTCTCTTAACACATTTAATACTAAATTAATATTTCAGAAGAACTTTTCTTTTCAGCCATTCTGAAAATTTTGTCAGTGACCCTTAACAGAATGTTAGCTATTGCTAAAGAACTATTTTAGCAACTGTCATATTATCCTTCCAGCCTAGTTCTCTAGCAGTACATTAATGTCAATAAGCAAATGAGATGATGATTGACAGCAATAGCTACAAGTCAAAAGGGAAAAGATAAATTACTTTAATCAGCGATCATGATTTATTATATATATATTATAAATGTGAATAGAGGCCAAGATTTTTCCTTTGGCACAGCAGAAAGTGTATTTAAGATTTTTGCCTATAAGTCTGAATTTTGGGCTCAAAGTTTTGTACATAGGAATGCTATTAATGGTTTATTACATTTTGAAGGGAAAAGATAATTACGTTGAAATTGACATTTTCAAAGGAAGGAAGATTTTTATCAGTGTATTTGGTGAAGTAAATTGGTGCAGTGTTAGGTATAAAATTTTTAAGGAAAAACTTAAAAGCAAAGCAGTCATATGATCAGATAAATTGAGTAGATTACACCAAAGATAAAACAGCTCTTTCTGTTACAAATGTTACAAACGAGAATCTGCACAGACAACTAACTGAGATGTTTTAAATTTTATTTGTATAAAAATGCTGTTCAATGTCTAATGATTTTTATTGTTTGTATTATTCTGTACTTCCGAATAATAAGATAAGCTTGAGTATCTCATTAGCTCACTTTCAAAACTGATCATTTCAGGACACTGCTGAATATAATGGAAGGTTTGGGTAAATAGGTTTGTGTCACAGCTTCTATGAAATGAGACGAGGATAAGCCTGGTAGATGAACCATCATCTATGTGCTAAACACTCACAATCCATCCTCATGTTATGAAATGACATTAGCTCATTTTAAACTCTAAAATTACACGAGTCTGCAATTAACCTGCAGACTGCGTTCACACTGTTATTTACTTCTCTCTCCTTTCTCCGTAATTCCCCCAAATAAGATTTATTTACTTAAAGTTTGTTTGGTTTGTTACTTAAACCAGAGTTTGACACAGTGTTTTCCTGCTGTTACCTATAAGGTATCCTGTACTGTGGCATTTGGTTTTTGTAGAAGCCAATCCCTTCCTTACTAATTAGTTCCCAGGTTCTACAGATCTTGTGGCACCAAACTATTTTTGGTGAGCTAGAATGGAAAGAATCGCACAAGATGAGACAGTCATCAATCCACTTAGTCGACCATATATATGGACCACAAATATAGGTAGAAATCTCTGTACTAGTCACATGTTAGTGTGGGGGGAATTTTCCAGAATGCATATAAATAATCACAGAGCAATTTTCACAAGAGGTTATGTGCCCCCCCCAAAAAAAAAATCTATGGTGAAATAAGCATGGGATACCATGAATTCAGCACAGCTAGGCAGATTTCTTTACTGCCGAACTTCAGAACCTTTTTATATCTAATGGATGCTGTGAAGGTGAGATGAGGTAAGGGTTGTGCTGTTTTCCAATTTTCTGTGGCATATTCATCAACATTTCTTGGAAACTATAGTTTCTTAGGGCACTGTTTAGAAAGTGCTACTAAGCAGTATTATATGATGTCTTATAAAAAGTCTTTACCACAGGGGCACTGGGTTCAGCACTGCACCCTTGATTTCAGCTCAGGTCACGATCTCATGGTTGTGGGATTGAGTCCAGCATGAGGCTCCTTGCTCAGCAGGGAGTCTGCTTGAGATTCTCTCTCCCTCTGCCTCTCCCCCCACTTACATGCTTTCTCTTTCAAAATAAATAAAATCTTTAAAAAAAATTCACTACAGTAGCTTTTAATATACTTCCTCAAGATCATGCATTATAATTTATTTCTAATAAAAATATTTTAAATGTATTATTTAAGAGAAAGATTAGGAAGTTGACTAACCACTTTGGTGATGTGATTTAAAAAAATATTTCTGAGCACAATTACTTTTTATTTTGGCCCAAAATTCCTAAGTCAAATTTTCTTCCTATATTAGATTTTTAGAAATGTATTTACTTCTGGCACTTAAAATTTTGTGAATATGAATGATATAGTCTAGTCAGTAGGAATGGCTAAAGGAACTGCTGTACCATCTGAAAATTTTTATTATTTGTATGTAGGATTTCACTGTTATGCTGCTTTATGTAACATTTATATGTCGTGCTAGTCAGTAAGCTATTCTACTCATCAACTGTATAGTAATAGAAAAAGAAATTTTAGATTAACTTCCGATCAGTGACTATTTTAAAATGTTGAATATGTAGTATGTTTCAGTAACAACAGTTCAGAACTAGCACCTGTTTAGCTAGTTTGTGAATGAAAGAAGTAAGTAATTTATTACAAGACCATTTCTTCCCAAAGAAGATACTTTTATGTGAACCGTATTGTATGTGTAGTATACAAAAAGTATATACTATATATAAAAACACAAGTATAGGGACATAGTATACATGTATACACACACATATGAATGTATAGTGTAGTTTTATATATACACACACACGCATATAGGGGCATCTGGGTGGCTCAGTCTGTTAAGTGACTGCCTTCAGCTCAAGTCATGACCCAGGAGTCCTGGGATCGAGTCCCATGTCAGGCTCCCTGCTCAGCGGGGAGTCTGCTGCTCCCTCTGCCTCTACCCCTTACCCCTGCTCGTGGTCTCCCTCTCTCTCTCACTCTGTATCTTAAATAAATAAAAATTTAAAAAAACATATATACATTTCAGTCTTTTAAGTAAATATGTGTTTAATTAATTTTGTTAATTTCTTTTTTGGTGGGAAGTTCTGTTTCTGCAGTGTTTTCTATAGGACATTTGTAAACTGCTGCTAAGATTACAACCACAAAAGCTCGAGAATTATTAATACCAACACAGACTCTGGCACACCACTGTTCTTATTTGAGATGTTTTTGCTGACAGATACCCCAAATGGAGAATTGATAGTGTTAAAACCCTGTTTCCTTCGCTTAAGAATTCTAAAAATAATTCCACCCAGTAAAACCTAAAATAAATATTCATAAGTCCTTATAATCAGAAATATTCGTAAAATTGAAAGATCTGAAAAATGTTTCTAGCATATGTTTCCTTAGCATCTGTCAGCAGTGTGTCTGACCATGTGTAGCTACATAAGAAAAGAGAAAAAATATTAGACTACTCGACAACTGTTCTGCTTCCAACTTTCAAAATACCTTCTGATTCCCCTTCTATAGACATTCCTCACCAAAGTCAGGATCTCATGTCCTACTCTCAGTTCGTCACCTTGACAATGGTCTGGAGTCTGAGCAGAGGGGCATTCCAGGAGCATCATTAGGACGGATTCCTCAGCACCCACAGTCCTAAACCTCCGTAATCAGCTGCTGGCTTCAGTTTTAACTCGGTAGCCATAAATCCTCCCTCAGAAATCAATCTAGGCCATCTATTTTTTGATGTTCTGAACATTAAAACACCAAATGTTAAAGAAGGTGACTTTTGAAAACTTTTGACCAAGGTTTAACCCCCAACTCTCTGGGGAGGGAGGGATCCCTGGCTTGTAGGGCTTTCCAATTTTTGTCATGGAAATACTCCCAGTGTGACTGATTTCAGGCTTTCAGTGTGAAGTCACTCAATGCTGGGTTGGGATGAGATGCACACACTGTTCTTTTGAGTTCATGTGAACCGCCCCAGCTCACCGCTGCCAGACGGAGAAGAGGCATCAGAAGCTGTCGCTAGTTTTCCCTCAGAGGTTGCATTATCCGTGGTCAAGAGATCCTTCAAAAACAAGGACATTCTTCCTTGCCACTGACTACATTGTAAGAATAAAGTTAAAACAAACTTTCCGAAACCGTTATCAAATTGTCACTAGTAGGAAAATTAAGAATACCAAGAAGAAAAACTTTGCAAAAACTTACAAGGAGAAGCAAATTATTTTTGCTGATGTAAATCTGACATCAGTCATGTACATTGATAGAGCGTTGTGGGTTTGGGGGATTATAATTTAAAAAAGAAATTCCCCCATATTTCCATGGACTTTGAAAATGATATCCCCAGATAAATTGTGACATTTCCTTTCTGCATGTCAGTGCAATTTTACATTATGAAATTGTCATGGAGATTCATTACACCTATTTTCCAAACACAAATGACCATAACTCAAATATGTACCTATCATATACTGAACTCTAAACTGCATAAGAACATTCTCTCACTAATGTATATGCAGTCACGTTGACAAGCTATGTACACATTTTTTTCACCAAGATTCTTGGAACCTCAGAATTTTTACTTTTGATATCTTTCTGCCTCAGGAACTGGGTTTTTTTTTTGAATTAAGACAGAAATCTTTATTAAAATGTGTCCTTCAGTAATATGTTAGCATACATACAATATACACACATACATCTGTACACTCTTTGACACACCTCACGGATTGCCACCATCAGTTTAACCAATAAATTAAAACTAAAAACAGGAGGGAGAGGGTGGGGGGTAGGACTAAGGGGAAAAATCTCCATGTTTTTTTCTGGTAAGAAATTGCAAATTTCTCAGAATTTCCCTGGGGAAAACCTGTGACCAGAGAATCTTTGAAATAAAATACATAAATTTGGAGGCACTTATGTACTAGCCTTTATCAGGCTACGATGAATAACAACCTGAAAAGTATCATAACATCTATTTCTTATGCAGCACATTAGCTACTGTGGGTTGGTCGCCATAGCTGTCCTCCATGATGTGGTTCAGGTGCAGGTGGGCTCCATCCAGGACCCAGGCTGATAGAAGACCCTACCTGGGATCTGCCCTTCTAGTCAAAGGACATTGATGGAAGAGAACTGGCAGCAACGCGAAATGCCTCTCATAGTGTCCAAATGGATTCAATTTTTATTATAATTTAACTCGTTGTTTTCCCTAGAATTATGGCAGGGCAATCGAATCTTCATTTTTTTTTTTTTCATCTCCCACCCTATTAACAAAGGGATTGGAGGTAAAGTAAGAGAGTACAGTTCTCCTTGTTTTTCCTCTTAATATTCAAACTGATATTCTTCCATTACTCTGAGATTTGCTGGTTTGAACATGATCATATGTAAGAATCATCTGGGAGCTTGTTTAAAATGTAGACTTCCAGTCCCCAAATCCCTGGAGATTCCAAGCCTAGACAGAACCCAGAAAACTACATTTCTAACAAACACCCCAGGTGTCCAAACTGATCTAAGCAGTACAGGTTCTATAAATTATATTGATAATAACAATAATAATAACCCTATATAGTGAGATACCTTATACTATAATGTAAAATTAGTTAATACCATTCTTCCCAGTTAAACATTCCTCATTTGGTGGTTGTATTTCGTCTTCGTGAATTTAACTTTAAAAAAAAAACCCATATTTAGGTATGTGCCATGGCGAGCACTGTGAGTTGTGTAAGACTGATGAATCACAGACCTGTACCCCTGAAACAAGTAATACATTATATGTTAATAAAAAAACATATTTAGTATATTGGACTTCTGTAAGTGATAGAATTATGTTCATATGTAAGTCTTAGAAATGTGGAAATGAAATATCTTCCTATTCCTTTGAAGTGAATGTGCTTTGATTGTATTTGATTCTCCAAATCCGCAGGATAGATCCACCCCAGATTGAAATACTACAAAATTATAACTACTGCTAGATGGTGACATCCAGTGTCCCTGGTTCTCCCCTTGCTTCCTCACAATCTAATCTCCACACCTACAAACTGCTTTTAAAACATCCTCCCATAATGTCCTTTTCTCTGCTTAAAACCCTCCAACATAAAACCCAAAACCCTGACGCTCTAGGCTCTTCTCTCCCAAACTGCCGCCCTCGCCTCCGCACCTGCTCCTTGCTGCAATGCTCTTCCCCGACGGTCTTCTCGGCTCCAGACCTTGCCCTCCTTGGGGCTCCGCTCCAGTACTGCCTTATGGACCATCTGATGAAGTAGCATATTCTCTACCCCATCAGTCCCTCGCCTTTGCACCCTACATTCTTGTCGAGGGCACTTACGCCTCTTTGACATACTATATGTTGATTTGTATCCACCCCTCTATAATTTTTATCTCAATAAGAACAAGGGCTTTGTTCTGTTCACTGCTCTGTCTCCTGGGAAGGAGACTAACACCTGGCACAGAGTAGGGGCTCAGTAAATATTGCTTGAACAAATTTTGGAGATTATACACCGCGTGGCCTGTCGCCAGGCTAAGGCAAGACTATTAACATCCAAGTTTTATAACATAGGCAATGTTGTTAAAGGCAGTTTTATTTTCTCTTAATTTCCCATCTATTTTGAAAGTCACTTCAATTTATTACTTTTAGATTTACCATCCCTTTTGCAAAGTCTCTTCTTTCCATCTTTTCCTAGTCTATTTTCTAATTATGTGTGATACTTTATTTTGAATTATGGCAATTTAAAGATGATATTTCATTTCAACAAGTTTTAATTACTTAATGGAAATAGGAAACTCCAACTATGAATTCAATGCTGGTGAAAGGCACCAGATTTACACCCCCATAAAACTGAGCACTTATCTTCATGTGATACATATATGGGATAGGTATATGAATGTGGAATAGCGTTCACACTTTCTTCGGAAAACTCGAAATCTTCCTGATTAAAAGACAAACTAAAGAAATAATTTATTTCTCAGCATCCTCTGAGACATGCCCTCTGAAAACAACATATTTATCGGTAGAAGTTTTTAATGCCATAAAAATTTGCCTGACTGGGGCACCTGGCTGGCTCAGTCCATTGAGTGTGTGACTCTTGATTTTAGGGCTGTCAGTTCCAGCCCCACCTTGGGCGTAGAGCTTATTTAAAAAAAGAAAAGGAAAAAGAAAAAAAAAGGCCTGACAGGATTAGAACTGATATTGAGACAATAGGTCTAAAGCTCTTTGAAAACTTAAGAAAATAATAGCTTTGCAATGTTTACAACATTTTTAGTAAAAGGAGATTAGACTGGGGCACGTGGGTAGCTCAGTTCGTTAGGCATCCAATTTCATTTCAGGTCAGGTCATGACCTTAGGATCATGAGATCCAGCCCTGCATCAGGCTCCACACTCAGTGTGGAGTCTGCCTGAGAGATTCTCTCTTCCTCTCTCTCCCCTTTTGCCCCTCCCCCCACTTGTATGTGTGTGTGCTCGCTCGCTCTCAAATAAATATAATCTTTTAAAAAAAGATAAGATTAGACCACATTCAAACCGTCCACTTATTTGGACATTGACCCCTCCTGGCCTACATTTCCCTAATTGTTACTTGCCACCTGGTCTGGTGCCTGAAAATTACTGTATGTGCCAGAACACGGTCAGGAATGAAGGTTGGGGTCTCCCCACCAACTGAAAAACCAAGACCGGCAGAAGTGCTTGCTAAAGGCAAAGGGAATACCAATGGGGAGGGGAGGAGGGTAGTCATGAATACCAGCCATGACCACGTGACCAGTTACAGAAGTAAATACTGTAATTGCCATGAATACTTTATTTACTTCTTTATATATTTTTTTCATTTATTTCATTATGAATATGTTTGTGTACATATTTACATGGCAAAATAACTTTCAGTCTCTCATTTCCTTATTATGTAATATAAGATGAATTGACTTTAGATCATAGTATTTAAGTATTATTAATTTTACAGCATAGTATTTACATTACAGGATATCAAGAAAAGTAAACATCATTTCAGGACTGTGTGTTTTCTGGGGAAAATGTTAGTGGGTTTTTGGTTGTATACAGGATAATTGTATCATGTTAGGTGGAATTGTGACCTTATTTTTTTTTTGAAGGTTAAGTAGAGTTGCAAAACGTGTATGGATGCCAAGTTTATAAGGAGTATATATGTGATGGTTAATTTTATATGCCAATTTGGCACCACTAGGTGTCCAGATATTTGATCAAACATTTGGGATGTATTCTTAGTTTGTGGATGAGATTAACACTTAAATTAGTAGACTTCGAGTAAAGCAAAAGGCCCTCGGTAATGTAAGTAGGCCTTATCTAATCAGTTGAAGGGGTGAATAGAACAAAACGCTTGGCCTTCCCCAAGCAAGGGAGAATTTCTCCAACATCCTGCCTTTGCCTTTGGGCTTTCTCTGCAACATTAGCTTTTCCTGGTTCTACAGCAAACCAGTCTTTGGACTCAAATTAGAGCACTGGTTCTCTTGGGTCTCTACTCTGTCAGCATTCCCTAAGATTTTGGATTTGCCAACCTCAACAATCCCATGAGCCAATTCCTTTTACTATTGTATAAATATCTATACATATATACATATCCCATTGGCTCCATTTCTCTGGAAATACACTTCCTGACAAGGCCAAAAAAGCTTGTGACCTACAAATTATATACAAGAAAATAAAGACAGTCTATTAACTGTATTCAAAACATTGCATATGTACTAATGACCATGTCATATGATCATTTAAAGTTACCAGCAGTTTTCAATATATAGATACTTTATAGGAGAGATCTAGCCACTCACTGAGGTTTAAATGTATAGGCTTTCTATCACCATGTACTTGCTTATCTTACAAATATCTATTTTTAAATAAGCGTCATTTTCGTGGGACTTTTACTTTTCTATGAACTTGAATATTTAGGGTACTTTATCCTTGCAGACTTTTTTTTTTTTTTTTTTTTTTTTGTAAATTCTGTGAGTTAACACGCTAGTGTTACTGCACAATGAAATCTATTTTCAACTTTATGTATTACCAATAATGGTAACTTAATTTTTTAAATAAAATAATAGAATATGTTTTTGTCAAGTACAGTCCTACCTAATATCTGTAGACTGTATACAAACTAAGAAGATAAATAAAAATCAGATTTAAATAGGTTGACTACTATCTTGTTGAAATCAATTACATATGATGTTGAACCACAGAAAAAAGTAAACAATTATGGAATATATTTTCTGAATCATTTCAGAAGCTTCTGTGAGATACCAAGGGTTTGTAGAACAGTTTACAAAACAACACACAAGAAATTAGAGTATAGCATTAGTAGGCTTCCTGCAAGGAAAAAAAAGAGCAATTTTTGAAGTTCCTTCAAGGACAAAAGATAATGGATGTTTTTATAGTTTGCATCTGGACTAACTCTATTAGCATCATTAGTGGTAATGTATTCCAGAAGCCATTTAATGTAATTATGCAGATAATATTTTTTCGTTAAGAATGTTGTGGAATTTCAAATAAGTACATTTTTTAGATGAAATCTTTTAATCTTCTAAGAGTTGTTTCCTAGAAAAATCTATTACCTCTACAGTAAGAAATAGGGAAACTGTAGGTTAAGAGACTAATAACGTTCACTTTTGTAACTCACTTACATGATGATATAACCCATTTTTTAAAGTTGCTACGTCAAGCTAGAAAAGAAAGAGTTCTGCAAGTGCCCTTACTTTTAAGTCTTAGCCTAGACAAGTTTAAAATACATTAAAGTACATTGATTATAGTAGACACTTTATTTTTCTTCATTCCTATTTTTCCTGTTCACACTACCTTTTAACCTTTCTTGTACCATCATCCTGACTTTCTCTGGGAAAACACCTGTCAGACGAGGGGCATGTGGTTTAGACGAAGCTTATTCCTTAGTTTTAGAAGCTGGCATGTGAACTCAGGACGGACCAATCCGAGCACGGCAGCTCTTTCCACACGCACGCGCACATGCACGTGGCCAGGGGCACACACCACACTCTGTTTAAAAAGAATGTGCAATAAGACTAATTCTGGACCTCAAGTGGAACTCTTCAGGATAAGGCTCATTGTAGGACAGAATACAAGCCTAACTTTGATCATCTAGCCAGCAGGCTTGGTCACCAGAATGAGTTCACCTGCCAGATGAGGTGAGCCCGACTCTGTTCCACTGGTGCCATTTGTCCTTCTGTGTCCAGTCATTTCAGAAGTTTTACGCTGTATGATCTAATACATTTCTTGTTTTGTTTTTGTTTTGTTTTATTGTATGGGTTTTTTTTTTTTTTTTGCGGGGGGAGGTTAAGCCCGCTTTATTTAGTTTCAATGACTTGTAAATGGAAGAGTTCTAATAGTCAAATACTAGTATTCTGAAAAAAATATTCTTACAAGTGACTACTCCTCCCACCCATTTCCTATAAAGAGCAAGTTTCCTTTGCCTATTCCAGTTGTTCCCTCTGTCAAGTATCAGCCCACTTCTTGGGCCACATCACATCTCCTCATCTTCTTAAACTCTGCTAAATTGTTTTCTTATATTACTCTTCTTAGCTTTGAGTTCTCCTCCAGCTAAGAATTCTGTGTCAGCTTACACATAAAATTCATATGCTTCTGCAGTCCTGGAAATTGGTACAGATTTGGGGGCTCAGATTAAAAACTCCTTGTGGCAATTATAAATATTACTAAAACTACCAGAGGAGTTCAGGGGTCCCCACACACTTAGCCACGAGTGCAGTGCCATTTGGACTGGTCACTTGAAAAATTTCATCTAGTGTACAGCCTCTTTTGCTCACAATTGACACACCTCAGAGGACTGCGGGTTGGGCAGGAACTAGACCCTAAGAATGTTTAGATATTTAGTTTCACTAAGATGAAGAGCTGGTGAGACTTCCTTTTGTGAGTTTTTTTTTTTTTTTAAATGCCTTCCCCTTATAGCACAGGTCCATTCCCATGTTACTCTTTCTCTCAGTTAGTTATTGCTACACTGTAGTTCGCTCAAAATGTATGGCTTGAAGCAATATGATTTATTATTTCTTTTCTTTTCTTTTTTTTTTTTTTTAAGATTTTATTTGACAGACAGAGATCACAAGCAGGCAGAGAGGCAGGCAGAGAATGAGGAAGAAGCAGGGTCCCCCGCTGAGCAGAGAGCCCGATGCGATGCGGGGCTGGATCCCAGGACCCTAGGACCACGACCCCAGCAGAAGGCAGAGGCTTTAACGCACTGAGCCACCCAGGCGCCCCATGATTTATTATTTCTCATGGTTCTGGATTGTTCGGCCAATCCTTCTGCTCTTGCCTGTCGTCACCCGTGGCTGCATTCAGCTCGCTGATCGGCTGGGCTTGGGTTCCGCCAGGTTGTTGGCTGAGGGACTTTATCCTTCCTCCCCCCTCAGGGGTTTCAGGAGTTCAAAAATAGAAGTGACATGGACTCTTGAATCTTAGTTTTGCAAGCCACGTAGAGTTGTTTGCATGGCCGTGTTTTCTTAATCAAAGCCAGGGCCTGGACCAAGGACTGAAGGTCGGGGTCTGACACCACCGTGCAGGAGAGCATGGCAGAAACCTCACTCCAGCAAAGTGTGCGGCATGGGGGCTATTGTCGGAACCACCTCTGGAAACAACCTGTCGTTTTTATTCATAGCTGGAGAAAGAAACTACCTTTTCATATCCCAACTCTCTCGATACTTGTAAGTAGAATCCTTCTTGAACCATTTAATACTTATAAAAGTACTCAAAGTGAACAAATAATGCTTCCGTGGGGAAATAAATATTTCTGAAGTGGCAAGTATTGAGACATACGGGTATTTATAAGTACACACATATGGTAGTATTGGGCTTTTATACACAATGAAGCTGATAATTTAAAATATATGGGTTTTGCTTATTGAAAAAGGCAAAACGTGAATATTGCAATTGCTGTCCTTTCTGCCTTTCACAATGTCCCAGCATAACTGGTTTAGAATAGCCATACAGGCCTTTGAACCAATTGCATTATACAAGTCTGAAAAGGAGAGCAGTGTATCCAAAAATGCCTGTCTTTTGGATTTGAGATCTTTAACATTTTTTCTACAAAGTGTGGTTTATTCAAAAATTTCAAATCATTTTTTTAAAAGATTTTATTTATTTGACAGGCAGAGATCACAAGTAGGCAGAGAGACAGGCAGAGAGGGAGACGGGGAAGCAGTCTCCCCACTGAGCTGGGAGCCTGATGTGGAGCTCGATTCCAGGACCCTGAGATCATGACCTGAGCCGAAGGTAGAGGCTTACTCTACTGAGCCACCCAGGCGCCCCAGTTTCAAATCATTTATATAAAATTTTAAAACATGAAGAAATCTTAAGAATAAAAACATCTGCTGGTGCACCTGGCTGTCTCCGTTGGTGGAGCACGTGACTCTGATCTTGGGGTCGTGAGTTCGAGCCCCATGTTGGGTTAGAGATTACTTAAAAATAAAATATTTTTAAAAAGAATTAAAAAGGGGCACCTGGGTGGCTCAGTGGGCTAAGCCGCTGCCTTCGGCTCAGGTCATGATCTCAGGGTCCTGGGATCGAGTTCCGCATCGGGCTCTCTGCTCGGCGGGGAGCCTGCTTCCTCCTCTCTCTCTCTCTCTCTGCCTGCCTCTCTGCCTACTTGTGATCTCTCTCTGTCAAACAAATAAATAAAATCTTTAAAAATTTTTTTAAAAAAAGAATTTAAAATATGTGTAAGAATACAAAGAAATGAATAGGTGGAAAACACTAAATTCAGGATAGTAGTTACCTCTGTTGGAGAAGAGAGAAGTCCACCAGGGAGCCAAAAGTGAGGGGCAAAGAACATACTGACAATGTTCGATTTCTCAAAGAAATTGGTAGGTACGCAGGTATTCGTGATCTAGTTTTCTAGATCATTCTATTTGAGAAGACTGAAAAATTATGAAGAGAAGTCTATACTTTATCATTTGATTAAGGTGCCATTCAAATCTATGCTACCTGAAACTGTTTCAGAAATAATTGTTTAACTGGTTTCTAAGACGTTGCTTTACTACGCAGATAACCCTAATGACTCAGCCCCCATGCTGTACTATTTTAAAGTAGCTCTTTCTCTTCCTTCCAAATGAGCTGTGCTGATGACAGGCAGAGAGAAGAGGCAGGCCGCACGGGCAGCTCCTTCGCTGGACACACACATCCTCTACCTCAGACTCAGTCGTCTCTCCCGTCCACTGGGATGCTCCTGAGAGGTTTTTACAGGATGCCTTTTGTAAAATGTTTCAGAAGGTGGTGTGGGCTGGGAGTAGAATGTTTACATCTGAAGAAGTGCTTGGGAAAGGACTGTAGAAACTTTAATGCCCTTAACAAATTAGGATTAAATCGTATTCTGACAACGAGGGCAGAAAAAGAGCTTTTCATTTTTTCTCCCAGGATCCTCCAGATATTCATTTCTAAGAAACACTTTCAGGTGAAAAGTTTCTTTTTCTTTTCTTTTCTTTTCTTTTCTTTTCTGAAAAATGGAGCTTCCAAGGGAAAAAAATCAAGGACATCTGGTGAGCTTGACTTACATGGGAAGTGGGAAATAAAAGCAATGTAGATTGACTATATCTGTGGTATACGAAAGAGGAAGAGAAATTATATGAAGTCAGTTCATGCTCTGTCTTTGAAAACAGGCACTCTCTGTGACTTTACACCACATTCTAGGGAATACTGGCAGACCCACGTTCCACTGACCTCTATTCAAATTGCTTTTCTTTCTTCCTAACTCATAATCATCCAGTAAACCATTCCTTTTTTTTTTTTTTTTTAAGGCTAGGAAATGTTGGAGAGGGGGGTTGCACACTTTTACTGGGAAGTAGTCTTAAATGTAAGTAAATATATTATCCTCCAATCTAACCTGTCATTGTTTTCGACACTTGACCTGTTAAATAAGGAACATTGCATGTATATCTAAATTTCCTCAAAACAGACTTCTTTTTTAACTCCCCTAAAGCAAGGTAAGATTTGGATGAAAATATGTGATACAAAATACATGAAGAAAAAAGGAAGCCACAAGGCTTTTGCAGGCCTTCTTTTGGGAACTTAAAAGAACCTTGGCTATGGTCTGTCTATAAAAGTTTCTCTACATGGTCGGTATCTTCTGTGTATGAAAAATTTGAGACCTCTGATATATGTTCATTTTCTCTCCGTTCCAACTCTTTCTAGCTCAGTTACATTACAGAGACGTCATTTAGAAAAGGGCCTGACATCTGATAGGTGCTTCATTTTTATTAAATTTGAATTTTATTGAAATTAAATTGATTTAACCAGCTTAGCCTTAGAGGTAAGTTCAATAAATAGATAATTGTTGCTAAAAAACCTGCTACCCTGATGACTTCGTGATACTGTGTGTGTGCACATGTGAATGAGAGAGAGACTAGTGAAACTAGTACATCGCCAGCTGAACACAATTTCTTTGTTCCTGTCTCTTTCTCCGTGTCCATCTGATTCCCCAAGAATGTAATCATGGTCTGGCAATTTTTTTTCTCCCTCCTCTTAGTGCCTACAGCCACATCGGCACCATCATCTGCCTTCTTTCTCAGCCTTCCCTGATAACTTTGAGTCAGGTGTCTCCCCACAGCCCCCTCACCAACCTCTCTGCTGTTATCCTCTCCAATCTATCTGATGCATCGCGCCAACTCTCTTCCTTTCTGAAGCATTATTTTCATCAGATCACTCCTCTACAATGGCTCTTAATTGCCTTTTGAATCTAATTAAAACTTCTTCAAGATCCTCTACCAATTAACTCTATACGCAGGCTCCTTTAGCAGCGTCTCACGGCAGCGCCGGCTCCTGTTCTCAGGCCCAGCGGACCAAACCTGCTCACCCTCTGCCTTTTCCTGCTTCCCTGGTCTCACCCAGTGCCAGCTGCCTCCTACCTAGAGTGCCCACTCGACTTCCTTCTTGTTTCTGCCAAAGCTCTCTCTCTCTCTCAAAACAGAAAAAAGAAAAATTGCTAAATTACCTTTCCCTTCCAACTTTGATTATTCTAACGAAGAATCGTAATGGATTGAACACGGGTCTATCCTGTTGGAAATGCGTGTGTTTTCATGTACCTGCATTATCAACGCCTTGTTGCAGGGAGCGGTGCCCACACATCTTGGCTCAGGGACTCCACGCATTTGGAAGAAGTCCTGCTGTTCTCGGGCTAGTGGTTTGGCTTCTCCCACAACTAGGTGAAGGTGCACCTAGTGTTCAGTCTTTGGCTCAGGCCGGATAGGCAGGATCCGGAACGTCTTGGTGCCACCTCACTTTCCTTCTTCGCTGGCAAAGCCCTCTGCCCTCCACGGCCTTGGGCAGCCTGGGCCGCCTCTCTCCCCCCACCCCCGGGAGCCAGACAGGGGAAGCCTCTGGGGCCTCCAGGCCTTCAGAAGGTAACCATTGAGGCGAGACCCCGTGGAGCACTGCTGGGACCACAGGGCGGAGGATCGGAAGGCGCAGGTCATTTCTCGGTCGGGCCACCTCGTCATCAGCGCGAGGTGTCTTTGCCAGGTCCCGGGGGGGTGTCCCGATCGTGGGGCCCCGCGGGCCGGCGACCGCCTCCTGCTTCCCCACACCTCCTGGGAGACAAAGTGTAAAATTGGTCCTGGCACGCGTCCTCTGCCCCGCGTTGTCAACAAGAGGAAGAAGGGGGCAGCTCAGAAGCGGCCCGGGGCGAAACCCTTGCTCCGCGGGTACTTCAGGCGCCCCCAGCGCGCCCGCGCCTTCGGCCGCCTGCGCGGGGACCTGCGCGCACACTTGGTCTTAACTGCCCTCCAACCCTCCTTCACCTCCAGAACACCCGACCCGAGGCTTCTGGCGCTGGCGGGGAAATGCCCAGAACCTCTCCCTCTACCCTAGCGGGCTGGGCGCCCCAAGAGGGCCTCCTCCGGACGCAGGCAAAGGGAGGGACCGGCCAGGGCCACTCCTCCTACGCCCAAGTGACAGAGGGACGCCCCCAACCCCGACCCCCTGCCGGCGGCGGAAGAACTTTAGGGTGGTGAAGGACGCTTCCAGTGGGCAAGGGTACCCCAGAGTGCAGGACAGGCTTCAGCCACAGCGCCCCTCCGGGGAACTCCCAGGTGTAGCAGAGAGCCTGTTGGGTCCAAACTGTCTTTATTTTCCAAGTTCAGTGACTGGATGTGGCGTGCGACCACTGGAGCTCTCCACAGGTGGGGGCCGTATCGATTGGAAAGAACCTGCTGGTGGCTGGTACTATAGTTGCTGTTGCTGATTTATGTATGTATGTGACTGGCTTTAAGTATATGACCCCAGTATTCTCTTCTTGACTAATGCAGGGTGCTGTGAATGACACCCGACAAGGATGCTATAAATGCCAAGAGGTTGTAAGATGTTAAAACCAAACAAAAGCAAAAACAAAAACAAAAAACACGAAACAAAAAATGGGGAGGAGGAGTGGTTTCCTGGAGTGCTGGACTGGTCCCGGAATCACAGCGGAGCTGTAAGCGCTGGGATTACTCTTGTGGGGCGCTGAAGGCCTAATGATGGTTTTAGCCACAAGCCAAAGCCTGAACATCCTAATACAACAACAACAAAAATCCACTGCCGTGGTAGCCTGAGTTAAAATAATCGGAATCACTGGTCCTTTCCTAGATAATACAATTCAGATGGTGATCCCTGCATTTTTTCTTTCTCCACACTGATAGTCATAAGGCTGCGTCATTACTTTTAAGCTGAAAACATCTTTTGCTGGACAGTCACAGCAGAGGCCTCCAGGGGAGTTGGCGACAACAGAACTTCACATTGGTTTTGGGTACATTATTTCGGGTTCATTATTTCATTTGAGCCTTACTTAAATTCTGTTGGAAAGAAAGAAGTGGCATTATCCACATCCTGCAAAAGAGAACAACAGAGATTTGGGCTTGTCGACTGACTTCTCGGTGGCGCAGAGCGGGTACAGGAGCGCAGGCCCATTTCCATAAGCCTGATCCATGGGCACTGCCGCAAGCTGTCTCGGGTCCGTGTTCTCTTCTCCCTTTTTATCTAAGATATTTGGGATAAAAGCAGAGGGAGAAATCACCGTTCCTCGTGAGAATGGCTTATAGTGTGGGAGAAGGACTAATTCACTGGGCTCTAAAGGAAACAAAATTCAGCTCCATATGCTGAATTGATGCTTTTGGTAGGTATTTATTTGGGGGGGGGGCGGTGTCCCTATTCTGCAAAGCTTTTCCATGGATAGGTCTCTGTTCAAGCAACAGCTAAAAACTCACTTTTTGAAACCTAAGACTGAACAAACCTACTATACAGAAAGAAATCACAGGTGTAACCTGGGCTGAATTACTGAGCACACTGTCCTCTAAGTATCTTATTCATTTTTGTATTAACCATTGCTTCTAACCTGGTATTCTGGTCTCGATGCCCCTAAAGGACCAGGACTTCTCTGGGAGACTGAAAAGACCTGCCAAAGTCCAAACACGTAGGGACCCGAAGGCTGGGGAATAATTCTTTCTTCTTACCTTTTTGGGGGGAACGTTTCTGTTATAAAATGTATGATCTTTCCAGATGAAGCATTTCAAATCCCCACTCGGGAGTTACCTAGAACCGGATGTTTAGAAACCTCTGTATGAGTCATATGTATAAAGTCACCTTCAAGAGTATTTGGCTGGGGGTTGAGGGAAGGAATGTAGAGTGAGGAGGGAGAGGAAGAGGAGGGGGAAAGCAATGGGATCCAAACAAAACATTGGAACGGATCAGGAGGCTGTAAAATCGCGAGTAATTCCGAGACGACGCCACTGTGGGGCGCCAAAGTTCTACTCGGCTAAGGCCTGCGGCCGCGGTGCGAGGTGCGAGGACAGGAGTCCTGGAGAACAGATGCACTGGGGGAAGAAAAGAGGGAGGAAGGAGGGAAGGGAATGGAAAGGAGGGGTGGGAATGGGGTGTCCTTTATTCTCGAGTTAAACTCGCCGGGGAGACTTGATTACATAACAAGTCTGTGCGTGGTGGAAGAAGACTTTGTTGGAAGGCAAGAAGGCGGGTGTGAATGGGGGGAGAGCGCTGAGAAGACAACCTCAGGCCACTGAGCTGACCGATGCGGAACGCAGACGCGCCTCTTCGCTACAGACATTCTTGGGCTTCTTCCCAAACTGGGGCCACGACCTCTTTTAAAGGGGCGTGTGAGGAGGGAGAGAGATGAGGAGTGGATCCGCTCCCCACAAACACACCCGCTACCCCCCGCCCAACTTCCTCGCCCCCCACCCCGATTTGGGGGGCTGCGGCCACGGGGCCCCGGGGCGCTCTCTCCCCCAGGGCGCTGCGGGGTTGCCCAACTCCGCCTGCAGCCCCCGAGGACTCCTCCGCCGGGATAAAGGGCGGCCTCCCTCCGCCTGCGAGCGTCCTGAATGCTCAGCCGTCAGCTGCCGGGAGGCGCTGATTTCATTCCCGCGCGGCTCTCGCGGCGGGCGGCGAGGGGCGGAGGGCGGGCGCTGGCGGGGCGGGGTGGGGGCGGGGGCGGGGGGCGGGAGGCTGCGGCCGCGACCCGGGGAGGCTGAACCGCCGAGCCCCGCCTGGGTTTATTACATCCCAGCCACCGGCAAAGGTTAGGAACGCGCATTTAGAGACGGGATAATCCGAGTTTAAATATTAACAGTAAAAGCAGAACCGGTGGAATATTTACCTAGAAACTGAGCAGATCTCCTTTTGCCAAGGGAGAGGAGCGCGGAGGAGGCCCGGCTCCCAGGCCTGCGGCTCTGGAGCGGCGCTTCCCCGCGGGGTCCCCGGGCCGGCCAAGACCCACCTCGGAAGCTTCCTCAGATTGTGGTTAAGGGGGAGGGCCGCGGACCCCCTCGTTTTGCCAAGTCGATCTGAGTCTGCGGAACTAGGTCCAAATCTTCTGCTTTGTCATATTCTCCTTTTTAAGGGTCTCCCCGACCAACACAAAAGGTGGAGGAAAGTACGTTGGATCAATAGCAAAGATTGTTATTTAGATAACGAATTAATCTCCCTGTTATAATACTTTTATAGTGAACTTTGCACCCCGTCCATAAGAAAAAGGAATTTAAAGGAAAAAAAAGTCTCAAACAGGATTAAGGTTTTAATTACAATTCCCTATCGAAATAGTATGTTTGATGAGCTGATCTTATCAATTAATAGTAACATTAAAGCTCAAGAAACAGATTCACGGAATATATGCTTAAGGGCGTCTTTTAAAAGTAATCGCACCCAGGGAACTAGCGGGGCAGCAGGCCAGCGATGCGGCGTCGAAGCCGGTTTCGGATTCGCGTCTGCTTGGACTCGGCCAGTGCGGGGCGCGCATCTGGGGCTCAGGCTGGGGCGGGGGCGGCGGGCCTGGGAGACGCGGCCGCGCGGGGTGGGAGGGAAATAATAAATAACGAACGCCTCCTCCAAGCTGAGGCCCACATCAAAGTTGGGGCCCCGCAAGGACCGTGCAGTTCACTGCGTTTGGGTCACCGTTATATTCCAGGGGCAAATAAAGTAATTTGAACATGCACCAACAGTTTTCCATAAAATACGAGTTAAAAGAAGTAATAGAACTAATCACTGTCTCCTCAAATCAAGTAGAAAACATTTCAATGCACTAATTAGAGTAATTAGAATAATAAGCCTCTGCCTATATGTGGTAAGACAATGTGTACAAACAACTTTATTTAATGTATACTGGTAATCAGCGATGCGTGCCTGCTTGAATGCTTAGCGCAATAAAACTACCCTCCGTCCGCCCAAACAATCAAATACAAATTAGTTTAATGATTGTGCCTGCTGAATGTCTTAGAAATCCACAGGCAGAGGCGAGTAAATAGAAGCATCCTTGTTTGCGTGCGTCCCCGCCCGGGCTGGCCGCGGGGCCCGGTGAGTGGCCGCGGGCTGGCGCGGCGGGAGCGAGCAGGAGGCCCTGCGCGCCCGGCACAGGCCGGGCCGGGCGCCAACACCGACCTGCGCCCCGCCAGAGCCCCTGCTTCCGTCCCTGGCGGCCCTCCCAGCCCTCCTCAGACAGCTGCCCGCCCCCGTGGCCCCGCCGCGCCCCCAGCCCCCAAGAGCCCCCGTTCCCCGCCAGGCCTCACCTCCTCCATAGGCAAAAGGCCGTGTTAGAACTACTAGCGCCCGACTACAAGGGTTTTTAAGAATTGAGTGATTTCTTCCCACTAGGCGACTCCTCCTGGGCACCTCGGAGGGCTAAGCGGAGGTGGTGGGGGCGTCCGCCCTTGCTGGGAAAACCCAGACTGCAGAGCAGAACCCCAGGCCTGCGGTCCTGGGGCGCGGCCCCTCCCCGCTCGCTTGACTGGGAGGCTGGGGTGCCCAGAGGAGCTCCCTGGTTCCCTTCGTTGGGGACCTGCTGTCTCTCCAGGGTAGATAAAAGGGCGACTTTAGGCTCAGCAGGGAGCGGGCGGTTTCCGAGGGGTTTAGAGGTTCGCTTTCTTCCACGCTTCCCCACTCGGTGGGCAGGTTCTTCTCCGCTGGAGGCCGGGAGCTGAGGTCTGGAGCAGCCAGAAGTTTCCTGGGTGTGGGCTGAAGGGAACGTGCTTCAGAACTTCACTTGCCAGCTCTCTCCCGGCTCCCTTGCTCCACTCCAGGCTCCACTCCTAGTCGCCCCCCGAGCAAACAAATAAACTCTACTTCCCCTCTCCTCCCCAGTTGTCCCTCCTCTGCCCCCTTCTCTCCGGGCATCACCTCCCACGACTGCCTCTTTCGTGCAGGAAGCAATGTCCTGGGCCCAACTTGGCAGAGTCACTCGGAAAAGCCGCGCAGGCAGAAAGCTCGGAGAGTCGCTCGCCCCTGGACCCTCGTCGCTCCGTCATCCCTGCGCCCCAGCGCATCTCTGCCCCGGCCGCACGCGCCCCTAGAGAGGCCCCACCAACTCGCTGCGACTGTAACCAACTTTCCCAGGAGCGGCAGCTGTCCCCAAGGCTTCTGCCCTCCTCCCCCTAGCCACCACCTCTATCCTCAGCCTCGGGTGGGCGAGACCACCAATCCTTGACTGCCTCTCCCCACCCCGGTGTCCCTGGAGAGTGAGAGTGTTGGAGTAGCCCGCGACGTCGGGGCGAGCAACCCTCCCCCTAAAGATTCGGACGTCGGAGCCGCTGGAGCCGCTGGAGCCGCAGGGTCCCCGGGTTCCTGGCAGACACTGTGGGGCTTTTCTGTGTCCCGGAGCGAGAGCCGAGGGCCTGGGCTGGAGACGGGACAGTCGGGCCCCTCGCGCCCCTCTCCTCCCTCCGCCGGCAAGCTGGGGGGGCGGGGCGGGGTGGGCCTTCCTTTCAGCGGCCGGGCCTTCCCCCAAGTGGGGGTTCCCGGCCTGGCTGGGGGCGCCTCCTCTGCGTCCGAGCACCGAGCTGCAGCCGGCCGGCAGCACCCTCGCCAGCCTCGGCCAGGCGCTGTAACAACTTTGAAGGAATATTTTGTTAAGGGAGCAAACAAACAAAAAGTTATTAATGTCAAATCACTGTCTCCAGAATCGTGTGCTGTGGAACATCAAAATTCTTCTGCCGGAATGAGATTTCTGATCAGAAAGAGGGAAAGAACTCCCCACCCTTTCCACGAGGACTTGCCTGAACCTAAAAGCCCAGTGATTTACAACGGCTAATTTGTGTTATACACCCCGCAAGAAACTTTTTCTTTCTCTCCACTCTCCTGCCAAACTCTGGCCATATTTTTGTTGTGTGTGGGCTCCCCCCACCTCCCGCCTTTAAACAACAGACCCAGAGGAAACACTGGTGGGAGGAAAAATAGATGCCCCATATCAAAAAGGATGCAGATTCAAATGTACTCCACAGCGAGATTTCCTATTGCCGTCGTTCTGCACACCGAGAGTTAATCGTATACAATTTATAACAATCAAAATCCCCTCCATATTGCTCAGATGGGGTCCTAGTGCTCCCCTGTCTTTCTAAAATCAGTGACAAGTGAGTCTTTGTGGGGCATTTATTTCCTTCTTTTTTTCTAGATGACAGCTCCCCATTCTGAGAGCAGAGAGCCCTTTGCCGCCAGCTCCAGCGCACTCCAGAGCCCAAGCTCTCCACGTACAAATCGCATATGGAAGTTTTTGCCCCCCCTCCCCCCAAATCCCAGACAAAGAGCTATAAAAACTCAGAAAGACGTGAAAGGAATAAACTTTAAGATATAGATGCACTTTTACTGGTGTATTAAATAACATTTCAGACATTTTTTTTTTAAAGAAATACATCTTCATGTTATCAACAACCAGAATTCTAACAATAAGAGGCCAGGGTTGTTTTGATGGGATATGATATTGTTTGTAAAACCTCTAACAGCTAAGCCAAGCAGAGTTGTTGTTATTAAGGTAAAGGGAAAGTACTACGTGGTAAAGTTAATTAACTTTTTTTTTCCTTAAAAAATAAAGGAGGAAATAAATTTCCTAGCTTCCCACAAAACACAAGAACAATGTGAAAATATTCTGCTTGTTTATCTCCATAACCAAGTGAAGCCTTTAGGAAAACTAAAAGCCATTTTCTGGCACTTCTGTGCCCACCTCTAGATAAGGAAGCATTGAAATAACTCTGGCCCAAGTTCTACCAAGGTAGGCAAGTTTACTCCTTGATTTTCTAGTTAAGTGGCAAGCCCCTGCCACTTTTGCATTATTTCCTGTACTGAATCAAGTGCTGAGAATAGACACCAGGAGCCCTGGTTCTCTCCTACCACCATCTGCCCCCCTGTTAAGAGATTATGCGTCACTGAAACAAGTAAACTTTCTTGAATACGGATAATGTTGGTATAAAATTTAGCTGAACATCCCATTTAGTCCTATTGTCAAGATTCATTGCTCGTACCTCCAGATGCATTTTTCATTTTAAATAGACACTGTCCCTTTTGCCTCACTGAAATCTACAAGCAGACCCAAAGAAACACTTTTACCTTTGACCCTCCCTTCACCATCCGTCTTTCTTTTTCGGTTAAAAGCTCCATTCTTTATCTCATTCTTTAACTTGTCTAGGAATTCAATAGAATCTAGAACACAGTTCTATAAACTGATTGAAAAATCAACAAAGACAAATCACAGAAGCCAGTGACAAAACGATAATTTCTCTCACCCAGCAACCCAAGCACTACCCAAGTTGCTTCCACAGTAAGGCAAAGTGAAAGGCAAAAGAAGGTAGCATAGAGATATACAGGTACCAAAGCCCTCCCATGCTAGTCTCCCCCATTGTTGCTGTTGCATCTCTTTATTAGTGGCTCTTGGAGAAATAAGAAAATAAGAGTGATGAGTGCCTCTACTAAAGCCATTTCATCAGAAAACCTTGCCAACCAGTGTGTGGCTTCCACTGGTAGGAGCAGGACTGGAAGAAGGGCTCCTTTGTGGCTGCCATCTCTAATACACAGGAGGTAACTTCATGGGAACTGAGAATGTCTACAAGTGCCAAGCATAATATTATTTGTGGCCATTCCCTCTCTCTGACCTTCATGTAACTCTCCCACATGATCATTTCTCCCCTATCTTATACCATAAATTTAAAAAAGTGACATGTTTGGAGGAAACAACGGGAGCTCTTGCAGAAGACCGCATTCTGCACTATTGTCTTTGGGGGAAAGAAAGCGTTTGTCATTGTGGCTGGCCAACATCTTAGGGATGACTGCCCCACAAATATCTCTTAGTGGCAGTGATGGAGTTTTTCATTCTAGCATGTAAGACATTCCCCAAACCGGCATGAAACTGCCTGAGTAGCTTTAGAATCTGAACGGCAAGCATGGGTCAAAACCATGGCGTGTCCATTTAACACGTGATGGTTTCTAGTCAGTAGCCCCTGTGGCTAAGAACAAAAACCGCCTTCTCAAGGTCCACTAAAATGCCCTGCAGAGGGCAGATGCTGCTTGTTTTCTGCCTACAATGGAGGAGGATATTGACCCAGAACTCAAATCTATACCCAGCTTAAACATTTTACCCATCAGCATGTCTGCGGTCACAAAACACTTCTTCTTTCTGTCACTTCTCGTTCAGACTATTGATAAGATCATTTGGCTGAATCTGTTTGGGACCTGTGTAATATTGACTAGGAGTTAGAAAAGATGATCAGATGTAATAAGCCCAGAAACTGCCTTTCAAAATGGACATTTATACTTAAACCAGTGTTCCAAGGAGGACTTTAAATACATCAGCAAACTTGTAAACTAACCAAACACTGCTTGGATGTTGCACTAACCCTAAACTGATTTTGGTAGGTATAACGTTCTCTCTAAGAATATCTGAAACAATCTGTGATTAGCATCACAGCCTTGAATGTCTTCCATACATTCTCCCCCCCTCCTTTTTTTTCTCACCCTGTTTTAGAGCCTGTTTGCTTGCCTGAAGAGAAACAGACACTACTGTATAAACCATTGCAAAACCTATTTTTCCCTCAAAATCTAACAGAAGTAATACATGGGATCTACCAATAATCACTTGGTAAACACACATTTTGCATACTGTCAGAGATACTCTTTGTTGAAAGATACTTGTTATTTATTAAAAAGAATAATACCTTTAACTAAGCTTTGCATTTTTAGATACCAAATAACGTGAGCACATGTGCATAAAGATTAAAGTCCACCTAGTTCCACTGATGCTCTCAAAAAAAAAAAAAAAAAAAAAAAAAAGCACAATCAGTTAAGGTAAAGGTGACCTGGAAAGATGTAGGGATATCTGCATTTATTTAAAAGGGATAAACATCTCTTTGTCAGACCATGAAATGGCAAACAAATGGAAGCTCAAACCCAATGACCATTTCAATTTAATGCTATAGGTGTAGTGACTGAAAGGTCTGGGACTGATAGTTTTTTGCAATGAAAAGTGAAAAAGAATCAGAACAGTAGTCTCTCTTAAAAAAAAAAAAAAAAAGCTCTGAAAGTTATAAACATGAAACCTGGCAGTATACGCATAAAATTTATTCCAAAACTTTATGAAGTATAAAGGAAGGGAAGTATTTTACACACAACTCAACTCAGTCAGTATAAGGTCTAGGGTTTTCTCCCCCCTTAAAACTTGGCACTATCTTTAAAAATAAAATAAAGATATTTCAATAATTAGAACAAACTATGAAGGTATTGTGCATTTCTGTTTTATGTAGATAATAAAATATTACTTTAACATAAATATATAAGGATCTCTGCGTTTTTATTTTCCCCACAAGCACAACCAAATGTACCAAAACAAAGTATTCTTAAAGAGACTGAACAAAAAAAAAATTACATCCCATATAGATTTTGCTCATCTACTCATTTAAAGCTACAGAAAAACAGTTTCCAGAACCTTTTTGCTTTGAAAGAAATAAATATACATTGAGGCAGGCCACTTAAAAATGATATGAAAATATTTCCCTGGGTAGCATTAAAAAAAAGAAAAATAGACAAAGAAACATTTAAACTATTTCTGCATTTCAAAAGACAGATATTAAACATATATACATAGTGGTAAGGTTCAGTGGTAACTTTCGTCTTCGTAAACCTATGAGAGTCAGAGGAGCTATGGACAGGTCCCCTGAACTCCAGCATCTGACCTTACTCACTTGGTAATAAGAATCTGAAAATTCATTTCCTCCCTTTACCATTGGCTATTTGCCCCGCTCTGGATTGCTTCACTAAAGGCCAGTCCCCACACCTCAGGAACAAGCAGCGTGACGCACCCCGAAGCAGCAACTCCGTGCCCATCTCCTTGTGACATTCGTTGGGGGAAATGAAATACAGGCAAATAAATATGCCCATTATAAGTCATCATTTATCTTGCAAAAACATTGAAAATGAAACAATCACAGGTGTTTGAAAAGACAATATAAAGCATATTTCCTAAAACCTTAACTACTGAGTGCAGTGCTAATCTTGATGCTGAATCATAATTTCATGGTACTGAGAATTTATTTTTTTAAATAAAAATTTGCCTAATACTTAACCAGAAAAAAAAAGCCCCAAACTTTTAAGATTAATAAAAAGTGTTTTCCCTTTGAGCGCCCTTTTGTGCTGATTATTTTTAAATATTTTAACTGATCACAGTTTAATGGTATTTATTTTCAATACAGTTAGAAGTTTTTTCACCTACACTTCCCAGTAGAGTCTTTTGTTATGGAAGTTAACCATTTTCCATCAAGGTAAGGTAAAAAAACGCACTTAAAACTATTAACAAAGGGAGAAAAGGAAGGATAGAAAATAGCATTTTTTCCCAGTTCATTTGGCTTCCTTAGTGAAAGAGGGGGGAAAAGCTGTCCAGGTCAAACTGGTATTTTCTGTAATAAGTTATGAGAAGAGGGTGTGGGACCCTAAATGTG
Source organism: Mustela nivalis (assembly GCF_964662115.1). Classification (NCBI taxonomy): domain Eukaryota; kingdom Metazoa; phylum Chordata; class Mammalia; order Carnivora; family Mustelidae; genus Mustela; species Mustela nivalis. Next base: position 31,902,856 of record NC_139024.1, read on the forward strand.
ATTTGATAAACAAATGAGCTAGTGAAGACAAAACCAGTCTAGAGTGGAGATATTCTCTTATTCATGTGGGTATTTGTGTGGTAAGAAACAGTCTATGCATACACCATTAAGTTCCCAGATTATTTTCTTTATGCTAAAAAAAAAAAAAAAAGCTATTAGAGGAACAAAGTTTAACTGCTGCTGTCAGCACAAATAATTCCTCATAATTAAGTTATTAAAACCGAAGGCAGAGAACTATACAGGGGTTTCTGAAGATATATATTTCCCTAGTTCTCTTCAAAGTGCCACTTTCTGTTGGACAACTCTGGAAATATATTTAACCTCCACACTTCCTCTGAGCTCTTTCACAATGGGCCCGCCTGATAAAATGAAGCAATCAGTCACTCACTATCGATTTTTCTTTTTCTCCCCCTCCACAACCTCCCCCAGAAACACTGCCTGAAAATGAAGTTTACTTTGTGGCTGGTAACAAAAACCAATGCTTGACTCATTTTTTTGTATTCTAAACCGGATTCTTGCCTTGGATAAAGCGGGTAGACCATGCACGTTTCCTGAAAGCAGAGAATGCTTTATTTTGTATGAAGCCAATCATTTTTGCTTTGGTAAAAGAACCAAATAGATGGTACACCAATATTGGGGTCAGGTGCGGGGGGGCGAATGTAACCAAAGTTCACAAACAGTGAGAAGAACAAGGGGCAACGCGAGAGCGTTGGAAATGGAGAGTAGCCAAGAGCTGGCTTCAACTCTCTCTGCTGAATAAAACCAAACAAAACCAAACAAAACCCGGCAATTTCAAAATTGAAAAGAAAGATATGTTCATGAATTTGTTCATGTAAACTTCAATTTTCCTGCAGTGCAAATTTATGTGGTTAAATTCTGACTACATCAAAGAACATGTGTATTTTCCCCTCTTTCCTGATGAGGATCCACATTGAATCAACACAGCAGCATGTGCCAACTCTGAGCATCAGGAAGCTGTTTGTGTTTATCACGGTTTGGTGGATTTTTTTTTTCTTTTTGGTAATTTATTTAGTTTTGCCAGGTATTTAACTCAGTGCTTGCCATCTCTCTTTCTCTCTCTCTCTCTCTATTACACACTCTCTCCTCACTCTCTCTATGAGACACTCCACTCCATTGCCTGGGTACTAGCCTGTAAAGGTCAAAACACATCATTACACCTGCTACCGTTTAAAGGATAGTCCAGTGCCTTAGTTGCTTTCCTTATTATTACTTTTTTCTTCTTAAGGGACGGGGAAATAATAATTAAAATAAAAGAACAATCAGAAGTTAGAGAGGGAACAAGGGGGCCGGGAAAGGGCCGTGGACCGTAGGGGAGGGGGAGCCCCGCGCTCTGCCCCTCCCCCCGCTCGAGTTCACTGGACGGGCGTCTGCACCCCGTGGTGTGGTGGCGTGTCCCTACTCCCCCCGTACACATCCTCGGCGCCCGGCAGAGTCCCTCCGGGAGGGGTCATCCTTTTCTCTTTCTGTCTCCTGTTACAAAACCAAACTCTCACCACCTCCTTCTCCAGCTGTAAGCTGTCCGCGAGGGAGGTGATCTCCTGGGCCGAGGGCTTGGGGCATTTGAGGAAATGGCTCTCCAGAGCCCCCTTGACGCTCACCTCGATGGAGGTCCGCTTTTTCCTCTTGCGCCCCTGCGCTGCGATCTTGTCTATGCTCGTGGGGCTGCCCGAGGACGAGTCCGCCTCCTCCAACCACTTGTTCAACAAAGGCTTCAGCTTGCACATGTTCTTGAAGCTCAGCTGCAGGGCCTCAAACCTGCAGATGGTGGTCTGCGAGAACACGTTGCCGTACAGGGTGCCCAGCGCCAGCCCCACGTCCGCTTGGGTAAATCCCAGTTTGATCCGGCGCTGCTTGAACTGCTTGGCGAACTGCTCCAGGTCATCCGAGGTCGGCGTGTCCTCGTCCGAGTGCGGGTCGTGGTGCGCGCCGGGGTGGCCCGGCGGGCCCTGCGGGGGTGGCGGCGGCGGCGGCTGCTGGTGCGGGTGCGAGTGCGGGTGAGGGTGGTGGTCGGCGTGGTGCGGCTCGTCGTGCGCGTCCCGCAGGCCGTGGTGGTGCAGCCCCGCCGGCTGTCCGCCGGCGCCCAGCATGCCGTTCACCGTGAAGCTGGGCTGCGAGTAGAGCAAGCCGCCGTTGGACGCTCCCATGGAGGGCGGGAGGTGCGCTGCGGCCGCGGCGCTCCGCCATGCCCCGGGCCCCGGGTGGTGGTTGGCGGCGTGGTGCACCAGATGCGGCGGCCGCTGCTGCTGCTGCTGCTGTTGTTGCTGCTGCTGCTGCTGTTGCTGCTGCTGTTGCTGCTGCTGGTGCTGCTGCTGCAGGGCGCCTGGCCCGTGCAGCTCGTCGCCGCGGCCGCCCTGCTGTACCACCACCGAAGGCTTGATGTCCGGCTGGCCCAGGGGGCTGGTGGACCACGGAGAGCCGTCGCCGCCGCCCCCGCCGCCGCCCCCGCCCCCGCCGCCGCCGCCACCGCCCCCGCCGCCGCCGCCGTGGGACAGCGCGGTGATCCACTGGTGAGCGTGGCTGAGCGGGTGCCCGTTGCTCTGCAGCGCGCCGTAGTCGCCCTGCACCAGGCTCTGAGCCTCGCGGTAGCCCCCCGCGCCCTGCTGCATGCCGCCCGGCGGCTCGGCGTGCACGATGGAGGCGCTGGAGGTGAGCAGGCTGTAGTGGTTAGACGCTGCGGTCGCCATGACTCTCGGAGCCGGACTGAGCGCTCCGGTTAAAGGAGCCGCGCATTTGACAGTTACTTTTTCGCCTCGGGCTCCTCTGCTCGCTCGCTCTCTTTCTCTCTCCTCCCTCTCTCCCCCAGCGGGCAGCTCCGACGCCCGCTCCGACGCCTTCTGTTGCTGCTCCTGCTATTACTGCTGCTGCCGCCGCCGCCTCCCGCCCGCCCTCGCTCTCTTTCTCCTCCTCTCCCTCCTTCTTGCTCTCGCTCACTCTCTGACTAGCTCCGCGCTCCCCCCTCTCCCTGCTCTCTCCAGCTCTCTCCCGCTCTCTTGGCAGCGCCAGCTCGCAGCGGCACGCGCCTGGGCCCCGCCCCCTCCGCCCCCTCCCATTGGCTCCGCGCCCTTTGATTTACGTGGATACCGCTAGCAACCTCCCAGGCCGGCGCCACTGATTGGCGTAGAGGTGCCCCCTCCTCCTCCCTCCCGCCCCCGGGCGCCGAGTCCTCTCAGCCCTCCTCCAGTTCCCCCTCTCCACCCAATTCAGATTCTCTTAGTTCTCACCACCCTAGCTCCCCAACCCCGGGGCTCCTCCGCCCCTCTGGGATGAGCCCCGCCCCCCATCTGTCTCCCTAGCAGACAAGCTGGGCGCGGGGTGTGTGGGGGGGTTGGGGTGGCGGCGGGGTGCTGGCCTCGCGGGGGTGTTGGTGGTGGGGCGGCCTCAGCCCTCTTTCGACCACAGCCACTTGGAAGACTCGGATGTGTGGGGAGGTGGCGGGTGTGTGTGTGGGTCTACCTTCTCTTCCTATTAGGGCTGGGGTGGGGGGTGAAGGAGAGAGAAAAAGAATGGCAGAGTCTCAGGGAGCCAGGGGTAGTCCCATTTTTATTCACCTTGGGACACACACACACACACACACCAGTGTTTCTTAAACCTAGAGCCAGAAGCCAGACTTGTCCCCCTGTTGAAGTCTCCTTCCGCCCCCCCCCCCGCCCCCATGGTTAAATTTTCAGTGTCCACGTGCTCCAAAACGTGCGGACACTTTTGCCCCCAGTAAAGGTCCTCTTCTTTCCCGTCCAACCCGCCGCTAGCGCAGGCTCTCTTCCCTTTAGGTTCCAGGCCCAGTTGTCTCCCAGCCCCTGAGCGGGGACCCCTTGAGAGGCTGGCTCAGCCTACGCTCGTCCGCTAGTGAGAACTCCTGTAAAGGCGCGGAACTGCTCGCTCTGACAGCGCAGCGGCCTGGACTGAAAACAAAACAAAACTCAGAAAGTCTCCGTCAGATTCACACACTGGGGCGCGCACACAGTTTTTGGTTTAGTAAACCAGGAGCCAGGAAGGGCGGACCTTTGCCTGGTGCAAGGCTGCGGGAGTGCAGCTAAAGGTGCTCCGTCTCCGGGTGCGGTGACGGCACCGAGGGCCGCTCCGGGAAGCCGAGATCTGGGGCTGCGTACGCGCTTCCCAGAGCGGCAGGCGTTTTTCGATGCAACTTTTCCGTTAGCTGCTTCGAAAGGGTGGACCGGTGTGTGAAGGAAAATGGGCTGATGCTAGGGGAATCTTCCTAATTAGTAACTTCTACGGGCGCCAGCGGGTGGGGCTGGTCTAACTCAGCTCTCAGGCGCTCGCTAGCGAAGAAGCTCCCGGCTTAGCCTTCAGCCTTGAACTCCAGAACAGGACTGTGGGACCGTACGCTGGCTGCGCCGCTCTACCCAGCGCGAGCGCGTCGCGCGGTCCGTTCCCCAGCCGCCCCGAGCAGGTGCCTGCCGCGGTTTTAGGAGCCTGCGAGCGGGGTAGGAGACACTCAGGCACGGACCCAGGCTGGCGCAGTGGGACCACCACGAAGGGCCAAGTGAAGGGCGCGGATGCTGCGAAGAGAATCAAAAGTTGCTGCTGGGAAGAGGGGAAAAAAAAAGACCCCAGGGAAAGTGAATCGCGTCCCCACCTCTCACCCTTCGCCCTTCGCGTTGCAGCGCTGGCGCTGCCGGTGGTCTTGTGTTCGTGAAGGAAGCCAAAACAACGCTCAAGGGGAGCACTTTGGGGCCTCCGAGCATCTTAATCTAGACAGCAAAGTGGAGCGGGCCAGAGAATTCATCACGACTAACGAGGAACGAGCTCTTCGGGGAGTGGCTGAGCTGTTTATAAATCACCACGTTGAGCACCCGCCCGGGCAAGGCGCTTTGGCTGAGGATTTCCACGTGCCCTGTGTTTATGAGAGAGTGTGTGTGTGGGAGAGAGAGAAATGGTTAGGGGAGGGGCGATCCCACAGGCCGCCAACCGGACGGACCTGCATCCCCCCACGCGCGCACCCGCGCGGCGAGGCGAGGACACACACGGAGTGGCGCTTGGTTCCAGCGCAAGCGCGGAGCCACTCAGGCCGCGCGCCTGGGGGCTGCTAGGAATCCCATAACTTTGCCCGGCTAGGAAAAAAAGAAAAAGTCCTAGCCTCAGAGCGCGCAGACTCGGCGGCTGGCGCCTGAGGCTCCTATACTGGGAGCGGAGGGGCTGGGCGGCGGGCAGGACCGCCTCCTCGCGACGGCAGCCCGGAGTTCCCCGCGCGGGGCGTGCGGCTCTGCTGGGGCTTTGGGAGCGCTCGGGCAGCGTGCCAGTCGCGTCGGGTCCAGGCCTGCCTCTCCGCTCTCCCCTCTGCCCCACCCCACCCCACCCCCGCCTCTCTGCTCGGAAAACTCAGAGATCCTCAGATGGAAGAATCCAGCGGCCGCCGGGAAGGGCAGTGTCAGGATACTCAGCATCTCACCTCCCCCCCTTCCCCCAACCAGGGCAGGTGTCTGCTATTCTCTGGATTTGATTTCACATTTCTCAAGGGACAAGGCCCTTTGCAGCCCTTGGGGTGATACAGTCAGGGAAGAAAAGGGTTTCCAGACGCATCTCTGAGAGAACCGAGGCGGCTGGGCTCCGAGTCAGTTTACAAGTATCCCCACCGTCCTCTTCTTCTGCTCACTTCCCCCAACCCATGGCCAAGGGCGCGGGGTCGTGCGGGGGAGCAGGGGTACGGACAAGGATATGCTGCACGTGTGCATCAAAACTTCCTGTCTGCAACGGGACTTCACTGGCGATTTCCACTCTGAGATCCATACTATGTTGAGGTTCCGGGTCTCTACTCCACCCCACCCGCCCCCACCTCATTTCGCTGGCAGGCGTTGGCTCCAAAACGTTCCCAACAGGGTAACCCGGGTAGTTCTATGGGATTAATACACCCAGTAAATCCCCGGGAGTACACAAAGCAGTACCCAACCCCCGGGCCTCAGCCTCTGCACCCCACCCCCAACCTCGGAGCCGGGCCAATCGCCGGGCGGGCAGGGCTGGGCGCGCACTAGGGCTCTGTGTACCACCTCCCCCCGCGCTTCCCGCGACTCCCAGCTTGTCGCCGGAGGCCCGGGTGGCGCGAACGCCGGGTCCTGGGTAGCCTCAGCTTCCTGTCTGCCTCCCGGCGCGACTCCTCCCTGGGGCTCTGGGAACCCAGACTATCGGGGATTTTAGCTCCAGATGGGGGCTTCTCCGTCTTTCCTTTCCCCCTCCCACCGTCGCGGGCTCCTTTCTTTGCTGCTGACCCTGCCAGGGCAGAGTCTGCAGGTCTGCCTGCCTTTCTCCAACCCGCATAAAAAGCACGTTGAAGGTGTCTCGGGGAGACACCTCCAGGTTTTGATTCAGCTCATTCCCTTTCACTGTTCAAAGCAGCTGTTCAAATACAGAGGCTGCTTACGTTGACGTGGAGAGGATTTCAAACAACCCTAAAATGCTTTGAACTGACAAGGTGTCTTGATATCTCCCTCACTCCAGTACAGCTCCCTGAGATCACTCTCTAGGACAATGGCTGAGCAGGCAGTTCATGGGGGCCTCGCAGCCTGGGGGCGGCTGCAGGGTCCCTGGAGCCCTTTTCGCGAGAACAGGCTTGAGGCACCCTAAGAAGAGATGCTAGAAACGGTGCTAGCCCGCGCCCTTCCCCTAGGTCCCAGGAAGGACTGTGCTCCTTCGGAGTCCTGACCTGGACTGGTTTGTAGAAGTGGTGCGGACTGTCCCGGTGCCTTGCATACAGAGGAAACAGCTCAAGGTATCCGAATAAACCAAGGAGACCCCTATTTTATTTCCACACTGTCTCACTCCTTTAAAGAGTGATCTGGGCCTAGCACCTTAACCCATGGCCCCCAAAGTCTTCACTCGAATAACAGTAATGGTATCAATCCATGCACTCTAACATGAACGTAATTTATTAACTCATTCATCTACTAAACACACCCACACTATATGTTAAATATCATTTATTTATTTCTGTGTACCAGGACTTGGCAAAAAACCCACCATAATCATTCCCATACATTGTGCCGAAAGGAACAGTTATTAAAATACAGATGAGACAGTATTCATTTGATAGATTTTAATGTATTTATGTATTCCCATGATAATAGAAATCAGGAAACAAAGGGAAATTTCTTAGGAAGTGGCAACTGGCTTAAATTTGGGTAAAACTACTGGTGTTTCCTTTGTAGTGTATCCACCTTGGAGGAAGATTGTTTTAATCCCTTCTTTTCCCACTCCTCCTGCTTCCCCCTCCTTCTCTACCTCTCCCCCTCCCCCCACCTCCTCCCCACCCCCACCCACAGTCATTCATTCCTGCCCTTTCTACTCTCCCGCTAGCCCCAGATTATGTTTTATTTGGTGGATAGCTCCCCTGCATTTGAATGGAACTTCTTTGCTAAGGGCCTACAGAATGTCAAAACTGAGGCTCCTACTTTAGAACTGCAGCTCTAAACAGCCAATCCACTCAAGGAGCCAGCTGGCTGCTTTAATGAAAAGCTCCTGAAAGCTTCAAGAACTGCAGGCTTGAAGATGCATTTACAAGGAGCCTGGAAAATGCATTTTCAAGGTGTCAATTCCTATGAGAAACACAAACATTGAACTTCTTAAAAAAACAGAAATTAATATCTTTAATTGTGTAGCATCACATTGTCTCCTCAAATTAAAAAACATCATGCAGAATTATATAAATTACTGTCTATCCGTGTATTTTGTATCTATCTCTATATCATAAATGTGGATCTATCTCTATGTCATAAATGGTCCCGAAGAAGGAAAAGTTTTCTGAAAGTTGAAACTTCCATTCTTCCTTTGCTTGGCAAATCTGTTTGTCCACACCTCACATATAGATGATTCTATTTTATCTTCAATACTGTGCAAACCAGTGAGATGTAACGTTCTAAGTTCAGTATTTGAAATGAAATTATTTGAATTCATGGATATTAATCTCTTCCCCCCTTTACTTCCAGTTCTGAATCTTGTCATTAAAAATGATCCCCCCTTTGTAGTCCACAAGTGAATATTTTTTAGACAGGCACGGTTTGAAGACTTCTGAAACCACATCATCCAGGCAATCTGGCTGTTTCAGGGATTACTTTGAGTAATTTATCAAAGGAAGCCTGCTAAATTTTGAGTGGTGAATATAAGGCCTTACTGGGGAGAAAGCATAAGGGACACGTTCTATCAGTGTGCAAGATAAATTCTATTTAGAGTTAATACAGCTTGTTTATATTGAAACATCAGGAACAGAACAGAAGGTTCCTAGTTCCCGTCCAGGAATTTTGTTTTTAAAGGGCTAATGACTTCCTAGCAATAGAGCCCGAGGGTGCCCACCTCCACCTCCCCACACCCCTGCCTTAAAGCAGGTGGATAGCTCCTACCAGAAAGGAATGCCAATCTTTGATAAATTAAAGGGATTTCAACACAAACCTCCTTAACTCTAAAGCATTTGAAAATGAAGCTCTTGCCGCAGTCAGTTCCCTTTCTTATGCTCTGCAGTAATTTGAGAAGCAGAAGGCAAGGGGCGAGAGCACCCGCACACACCTGCGGAGAGGCGCAGGGGAAAGGCGTCCTCAGCTATTTCACTGGTGTGGCGTCCAACCGCCATGGGTGGGTTTTGATCGCTGGGCGAAACAAGGGGGCTGTTAGGTTGATCTTGGGCTTCGGTTTTTTGTTTCTGGCTGCCCAGATCAGGAATGCAAATCCCTTCTAAAGTGTACGAATGCACTTGACAATTGTGTTGTTAGTGTCCGGGGGATCTCATCTAGCAGGGGAGGGGTGATGCATCCGAGCGAAGTTTTTCTCAAGGGCAGTTAACCACAGCGGTAGTAGCTGTGGGCCAGGACTTTGTCCTCGGTTTCTGAGTTTTAGATCTGTCATTCTAGGCACCTCTAGACTTAACAAAGTTAAGGATGACTACTTTTTTTTTTTTTTTTTTAAGGCAGATATCCAGAATGTGGGTCCTGGTGATGTAAAGGGTGGCATCGTCCGGAAGACGGCGAAGGAAGAGGAAGCTTTAGGCAGGATGGATCAATGAGAAAGGCTCGCTCCTCTTGTCTTTCCTTCGAGTTTTCGATGGTAATCTAGGGCAGCCGGGTCCCAACATTAAATGCAAAAGAGGAACACAGGACACGGCCGAGTCACAGGCCTGATCATATTAACGCCCTAGGTCAGAGGGAGAGAATAATGAATAGGCACGGAGCTCAGTTCGTGGAGGGGAACCTAATTAACCTTGGGAGAGTGAAAGAAAAGTCAGAGATCATGGCTGGGATCGTGGTTTAGGATGCTTATATTTACGTGAATGCGAGTGCGTGCGGGTGGGTGGGGGGAGGCAGGGAGTAGTCCGCTTTGCGCATTATACTAATAATTTTTTAATTCGGCGGGGGGGGGAGGCAACTGGAGTTTGTGCTCCTTAGGACCATCCAACCATTCACAATCCTGCGGAGAACTCGGCGGTGGGAGCTCCCGAGCTCTGCCAGGAGGTTCTGTGTCTCTGCCTCCGCTTGGAGGGGGTGGGGGGTGGGAGATCAGCCCTAGTAAGTGTGAAGGGGCTGCGGCGTCCCCGCGCCCTGGCCTGACCTCGAGAAGGACTGCTAAGGAACTGAGCGGGATGGGGGTGGGGGCGTTCCCTGCCTCTGAGCCACTGAGCTCCTAGGCAGGTCCTGGCTGCGATCCGGTGGAGGAAGACGAGGGCGAGAAGCGGGAGGCCGGGCCATTGTCCAGGGAGGGCGCATTTTTGTCCGGATGCTGCTGGTTGCTATAGCGAGGAGGGAAATCCAAACAGAAGGGCTCAGTTCGCCTTCTGCGGGCCTGGGAGCAGTGTTCTCTCTTCTCAGCCAAAATAAAAGTGCCGCCCGGGGCCTGGCACCCCTTCCCGGGAGAGCTGACCGCAGGCTCGAGGAGAGGGGCCCGAAGGATCCGGGGACCGAGCCTGGGGAGGGGGTATCCAGCCCCGCAGGGAACGGCCAAGCAGGTTACTGTTGGAGCGGGCGGAATGCACTAGCCACAACTCTCTCTCCCTCTCTCTTTCTGCCCCCTCCCCCCACTCGCTCGCACCCGAGGTGACGTCTTTTATTTAGGAAAAACCTCACAACCTCAAACTCCTGAGACTTTCCCAGTGGGTGACTTCCCCCTCTTCGCCGGGGCTGATGGCCACGTTTGGGCGCTGGGAGCGCCGTCGGAGGAGAGCGACCTGCGCGCTGCACGACGCTGTACCGGGAAGGGGCGACAATACCAGCAGCAGAGAGACCTGTTTGTTAGAAGTTTAAAAATCACTCAAAGGAAAATTTCACTAGAGAGGCGTGGGGGAGTGTATGAGAAAATTTTCACATTTAAAAAAGACTTTTATTTTGCAGTAGTGTGTGGGTTTTTTTTTTTTTTTTAATGTCTTGCTATTCAACTTTGAAAACTGTGTTGAGGAAAGTTTACAATAAAAGGCTCTTTACGGCTTATAGTTTCTCCCCAACAGTACAGCTCAGAATAGCTACGGGAAGGTATTTAGTTAATGGTGAGATGGTATCGTTAGGAAATTTTGAGTTGGTATATTTAAAATGGAGGATATGAATATACTCTAGGTCAGGTAAAAAGTTAGACTATTATTTGTGGGAACAAACTGTCTACACCAGAAGGGCACAGGATAGTAGGGACTTTAAAAAATTAATTCTCTTACTCTCCCGTGGCTTTTAAATTCTCTCTTCTTCTTCCCTCCTCTCTCTTTTTTAAAAATGTATTTCTCTGTCTCTCTTCTCTCTGTCTCTTGCCTAGAAGTTGCCTGAAAAACTAGAGAGAAAACTTTTATTTGACCAGAGGAAGCCATTTGAAAGGCATAGTCAAGAGCTTTTTTCCTCCCTTCTCCATTTAAAATACATCATTTCCTTCCCAGTGACAAGTCCCTTAAAAAAAATAATAAGTTCACACAACTTTGTAAGAAGTTCCTTAATTCATAATAACATTCACATTTTAAAAAATGCTTGAAAGAAATCATGTTAATGAAGAGAACATTTGCAGTAATTTGGTGATAATTATCAGAATCGCCACATATTCGCAGAGGCTTGAACAATACGTGTTCAGAGAAAAGCAAAACACATTATTTTAATAGTCTGATATGCAAACTATGGACCGTTCAATTATGAGGCTTAATAATGCATACATGATGTGATCTTGTTATTGGGATGGGAAGGTCTGCGGTGAGTCACTCCTAAGACCAAGTGTGCTTTCACATCCAGTAAAATCCATTGCCATGGATCAGGGGCCCCTGCCAAACTGCATTTAAGAGAATAAAAATTAATGACTGAGAATTTGAGCGTTAAATTAACATTAATTATATGACCTGCATGCTGGAAAGATTAAATTTCTTACGCCCTAATTAGATAACGTCTCCTCATATATCAAACAATTTCCATTTTCATTTCCAGGTATCTGGAAAACAGGGCAAGGTAGGGAGAGGCAGTAGTTGAGGATTTTCCTTCTCTGAGGTCAGAGTTGGGGGTGTCCAGCCACCATCTCCACTGCTCTCCTTTTCTTTTCCCCTTGACTTTGCCATGAAAAGCCCTCTGGCTGGAGGTCATATCACAGAGAAGTAAGCTCATTCTCCACTGCCAGTGGTAGTTGGAGAGCAGGGGGCTTGGTGGGCGGTCCCCCAAGAGACCCGGAGCATTCAAGGGACCCCTTGCAGCGGTCTCAAAGAAGCCTGGGCCACCAGTCAGTCTAGGGCCAGGGAAACTAGGTAGTAAGTTCCGTGTCAAGGATGCAGAGGAGAGTCCCGTCAAAATGTACCCCCCGACCCTTTTGGAGCAGAAACGTCTGAGCTAGAAGTGCAAGGATGCAAGTGATCCTCAATGTTGTGTTCGGAGGAAAAAATTAAAAAAGAAAGAAAGAAAGAAAGAAAGAAAGAAAGAAAGAAAGAAAAAGGTTTTCTTAAGTGGGGAACAACCAAAGGCCAAGACAACCATACCCCTTTCCTGAAGAGGTCCATAAGAGGTTTGTCTGCCATCTCCCAGCGGTGCCCTGATATTTTGAAATCTCACACCATGCCAGCCACAAGCACCCATGACAGGGAGGCTAGCATGGCTTGTCTGACCGTGTCTGGGGCCAACCCAGGGCTGGCCCGGGCCCCCAGGTGAAGAGTGAGTCAGGTGTGTGGGTGGGTGTGTCTCCAGTACTTGGAAACCTGTTACCAGTGAAGCAGGGGTGGGTGGGGGGGTGGCAGGGAAATGTCAGGATTAGGATAAGCAGTACCCCCCCCCGCCCCCCACAGATGGTCTGTGATGACACGTCCCTTCCCTCATTCCAAAATGCAAGTCAGGAGTCCCAGGACTTCAAAGAATGCTGTCATGTACATTTGGTTTGGAAACAATGCACAAAGGCTTAAATTCCTGGGATCAGAATTCGGAGTTTCCTCTTGGGTATTTCATGTGGCCCCAGACCTCTCACGTTTCCTCCTCCCCCTTCCTCCTCGCCTCCTCATCCCCAGGGACAGTAAAGACTGCCGGGACCTTTCGGACAGCTGCCCCGAGCACCGGGCCGGACAAGCCGAGCAAGATTAAAACCTCAAGGCTGCGGATTCTAAGTCACTCAGAATAGAGTTTTCACGTGTCAGTGTTTCCATTCAGCCACTTTCAGGCTTCTGGGGAAAAGGGCAGGCGTGCGTGAGCGCGAGTCTACGCGGTCGTAAATAGTGTGTTACGTGCCAGGGTAAGGGGGGCTGTTAGGAAAGTCAGCAGATGCGGGAGGGAGGGGGCCTCGGCCTGCGGGTTCCCCTTCCCGCCGAGCCGTCGGGCCGCGGAGGGACGGTCGCCGCGGTAGGGGCTGCGCAGAGAGCGGCGCGTCCCGCCGGCCCCCGCAGGGCAGAGGCTCCCGGAGGCCCCAGGAGGGGCGGCTCTCTCCCGCGCTCTTGCCGCTCCGGGCCCTCCGGCCGCCCGCCCCACGGCGCCCCTGCGCGCTCTGCCCAACGCACGCTCACCCTTGGCAGTTACCTAGCGCTCTCTGAGTCGCCAGGGAAAGCCCAGCTCAGGGGTGGAATGGACCTGAAAGTTAGCCCACCCGTTGTCTGGGGCTCGACCTTGCCTGCCTCAGATCCGCGCCCAACCTGGGGCCCCGGGATTGCGGGGCTCCGCGGCGGGGCTGGGCTCCGAGGCCGGGTGGGGCGCCTGCACCGGGTCGGATGAGGGCTGGGGGCCTCGGGAAAGTGGCGGCGTTTCGAAGCCGGCGTGCGTGCTCCCCTGCTCCCCGCCCACCTGCTGCTCACCGGGTGTGTGTGGGGGGGCGGGGGGGTTGGAAGGGAGGGCGTAAGGATCCGGGGTAAAGTGGGTGAGGTGAAAGTGAAAACGGATAAAAGATGGTCCTTCCCGCCTTCCCGAAAGTACAGAAATTTCTCTTTTGGCAGAGAAACGTCTCTCCTGGCAGGTCTACAGAATTAGAACGTCGCAGCTGTTGTGGCAAGAACTTCGCAGCCCCGCTACTTGGGCAGGGAGAAGCCTCTGTTCCGCTCCCCACAGCTCCCTCTTCCCCTCTCCGCAGCGCTTTCGGTTTGAAACGTGTTTCTCCTTGACACAAACCACCCCCCCCCACCCCAGCGTGCTTTTGCTCGAAATGGTTACTCCTTTTAGAAATTGGAAAATCAATACTAGTTTAGCTTCTTCCGCGAGATGATGCACTGTCTAACCTTACAGGGAGGGAAAGAGCCGAAGGCACAGCTCCAGCCTCTGGAGAATTTTACATAGAAATTTACAATGAAGGATGCTCCTGAGCGCCGCCGAAATAGACTTTGGTTAGTAGCATTACTATAAGCCCCAGACACACCTCTTAGGTGCGTATTCACTATTTGGTCCTGGTTGAGGTTTGGGGGAATGATGGATCAGGAGCTCGAACTGTGGGTGTTTATTCTTCCTGTTTTCTTAAACCACTTCTTGGATGGTTTCCTGTTAGTTTTCAGATGTCATTTGCAGCACAGACAGATTTCATATGCCTAGTGCAGATTGTCTTCAAAGTTCTAGTTTAAAGAGCATTATGTAAGCCTCTCTCTATTTACATAAGAGCTTTAACTCAAACCTCTCAGAAAACCATTTATTACCAACAGAAACCCATCCAGGGGAGAGGCATAACCGACCTGTATCTTTCTGACACTCTCAAGAACAGCAGTAGTTCATTCATTTTGAAAAAAGAGAAAAGGAGATGTAACAAAGGATTGGAGTATTTTGCATTTTTATTCAGCTTGGTTTTATATCATTTAAGCGTTATTCTTAAGCTGCAGGCAGTGCCAGTATTTATAGGATGCACCTTTTCTCTATCCGGTCATTATTTAGGCGAGAGCGCTGGCCCTGTGTCCCTCAAGGGCAATCCTAAATGTGAGAACAGAGATCTTTTGGTTAGTAGAATCAATTAAGTATAAATTTTACTGAATTCTAAACTGAAAGGTTCGTGAATACATAATCACTGTAAACAAAGGTCAAGTAATAATACAATAAGCAGGATAAAAGGTGTTCTTTCTTTTTTTACTCTCTGTACTTTCATCATATTCCCTTTCCCATAGATAACCACTGCTAGTGTTCCTTTCTCCCTTTCTTTCTCCCTTCCCTCCCTCTGTCCTTTTTATCGCTTTCCCTCTACTCACTAAACTTTGGAACAAGTTCGTATAGTTATACATTGTTACAATTACTTTTAGGAAGATGGAGCCTAGCGAGATAGGAAATTGAGTAACAAGGAGTTAAAAGTTGGAACACTATAGGAAAAGACAAGATCCTGTCCCAAATCACATGGGATGTTAGCTTTGGGTACTGCTCGATCTGTTACTGCATTAGCTGGGGGCGGGGGGAGCCATTTAGATACTGGCACCTTCATGTCTATAGAAAAGATCAACAGGAGTCCTAGGGACGTCTTTGCTTAACTATTAGAAGCTGGAAATACTTTAGGAGAGTTCTGAGAGTCTGAGGTTCTTCATGGTGGCCATCTTTTATTTAAGCAATCTCTTTCCCTGTAGACGCAGGACAGAGGCTGTTCTATCGCCATGTCTCAAATATGGAATTTACCCCACTAGGTAACTTGTCCTGTTAGGGCATCTTCTCAGAGGATGCCCCTTCTAAGATGTTAAGTGCTGTTATGAGTAGTTTTACCAAGGGGATTTGTGAATCAGGCAGGTTGTGTCTCAAGTGTTTTCTATTACCTGCCACCCTTCTCCTCACTCTTCCCTATCACTCTGGCCACACAGTTGCAAGTCTGCCCTTTGTGATATTTTAACCCATTTAGACTCTTCTCTCTGAGACTCCTCCCTATTACCTTCCTGTCATCATTATTAACCTGATAAGGCAATCAATGTTAAGGTGTTAAAAGCTGATAAATGCTAAGAGACATTTACTTTTTCCAAAGCAGTTGGGGGATCCATCTCACAGGCCCACAACAATGAATCTCAGTAGTGGAACTGGAATTTAAGAGTGTGGTTGGCAGATGGGGAAGATATTTTAGGCAAGAGGCATTCACAGCATTCCTAAAATAAAGCCACATGGCCATGAGTCATGTTCTTTGTCCTCTTTAAAGACCTGCTCTACCTTGGTGATGTACCAGATATGAAATTTTTACTGGAAGAACAGTGCCCTAGTAATTGAGCAGTGTTGGAAACATTTTAATGGGATTGATGTTATATTGAAGAATTTACTTCCAGTAACAGATTCCATGGAACACACACCACTGGCTAGGGAGAATGACCCATGATTGGCCAATGGAATTATTTGTCCCCATAATGATTGGTTCAGGAAGTACACATGACCTGAGCAGACCAATCAGAGCCGACAAGTATTTAGACTCATAATTTTGGCCAGAATGATGAAAAAAGAGGAAAAAAAAAAGCTCAGATACTGTATATATGAAGATAAAAGCTTTTATCTTCTAGGAGCGTTGATGTGCTCAGAATAAGCTAGATAGAAACCAATACAGAGAAAAGTAACATAACATGATATAATTGAGTCCCTGGATTCATCTGTGTCTAAGTTTTTTCTTTTCTTACTTAAGCCAAGAAATCAGCGTCCCCCACCCCCCATCCCTGAAGTTTGAGTTTTTATCACTTGAAGTTTAAACAGCATTGACTCATGATTCTCATGCTCTCAAGGACAGAAGGTTGAGTAAATCATACATCTCAGTGCATGGCACATTATGATTATTGCTTAAAGCAAAACCCTTTTCACAGCTGTCTCCTGTCCTCTCTTCTTCCCTCCCTTCCTTCTTTCCTTCATTCTCCTTATACCTATGACCCTACTCTGGTTTCTATCTGTCATAAACCGCCCTTCTTTTTTTTTTTTTAAGGTTTTATTTATTTATTTATTTATTTAAGAAAGAGATAGCAAGAGACACAGCATGAGCAGGGAAGAGGGGGAGAAGAGAGGGAGAAGCAGGCTCCTCACTGAGCAGGGAGTCCAACATGGGGCTCCATCCCAGGAACCAAAGGCAGAGGCTTAACTGACTGAACCACCCTGGTGCCCGTGTAAGCCACCATTCTAATAAGTTGCATGTATTCTTGAAAATACATATTGTTTTTCTGAAGGACTTATTTTTAGTTCATGTAAATGACACTGTGTTGAATGTCTTTTTCTGTTTCTTGCTTTTTCACTCAGTACCGTGTATTTAATATCTTTTTGTGTTGTTTATGTTTACATCTAATTTGTGCTTCCGACTGCTACATAGTTCTCTTTTATGTGTGTATTAGTCAAGCTCCAGTAGGCAAAAAACCACATTAGGTGTCAAAATAGAGATTTAAAAAAAAATTTTAATTAACATATAATGTATTATTTGATTCAGGGGTACAATTCTATGATTCATCAGTCTTACACAATTCACAGCACTCATCATAGCACATACCTTCCCCAATGTCCACCACGCAGCCATCCTATCCCTCCCACCCCCCTCCATCCCAGCAGCCCTCAGTTTGTTTCCTGAGATTAAGAGTCTCTTATGCTTTGTCTCCCTCTCTGGTTTCATCTTGATTTTTCCCTCCCTTTCCCTATGAGCCTCTGTCTTGTTTCTCCGATTCCTCATATCAGTGAGATCATGTGATAATTGCCTATCTCTGATTGACTTATTTTGCTTTGCATAATACCCACTACCTTCCATGTCATTGCAAATGGCAAGATTTTGGTTTTTTTTGATGCCTGCATAGTATTCCATTATATATATATTATATATATAATATATATATAATATATATATATATATTCATATCTTCTTTATCCATTCTTCTGATGATGGACAGCTGGGCTCTTTTCATAGTTTGTCTACTGCTGCTATAAACATTGGGGTGCATGTGCCCCTTCAGGTCATTGCATCTGTATCTTTGGGATAAATACCCAGTAGTTCAATTGCTGGTTGTAGGGTAGCTCTATTTTCAACTTTTTGAGGAACCCCCATACTATTTTCCAGAGTGGCTGCACCAGCTTGCATTCCCACCAACAGTGTAGGAGGGTTCCCCTTTCTCTGCATCCTTGCCAACACCTGTCGTTTCCTGACTTGTTAATTTTAGCCATTCTGACCGGGTTGAGTCAATACAGAATTTAATTGTAAGGAGTTGATTACATAGATGTTGGAGAGCTGAAAATTTAAAAAAGTAAAGACTAATGGAATATAGACGTAATAATTGCACAAAGAATAGGGCTGGGAGAACAAATATAAAAGATTGAGGTTATTTAAGCCATCGAGTTTGGAGGAAAAGCCCCAGGGAGCTGGGACTCAGACTGCTGAAGAGGCGGTGATCCTCAGCTGGTACCGATACACCTGAGGTAAAAGGAATAGTCTGGAGGAGTTAGGACTCAATACTCAGGAGGCGCTGAGGGCAAGACTAAAGAGGCTGCTTCCAGGTGTCACACAAAGCATTGGAGGTTAAAATTCACTGTTGTAGCCTGGGTGAAGTGTCTTTACTTGGGTGACACTGACAGGTGCCAAATAGTTGGCCATTTCCATGTTTTGCCTTTATTTTATACATTTATTTATTTTCATTCTAATTTTGCTTTCATGCCAATTGATATTCACATTTACAACTTCCTGTGAAAATTTTCTTTAAAATGTTATGATAGGGGCACCTGGGTGACTCAGTTGGCTAAGCGTCTGCCTTTGGCTTAGGTCATGATCCCAGCTATTTTCAATGCAGAAGAAAGAATTTTGCAGAATAAATTCTGTTAACATTTCATCCTCGAAAAAAAGAGTCTCTGGCTTTGTCTTGCGTTGTTCGGGAATATTCCAGCCTTATTTAGTGCAGGAGAGCAAGCAAACCTCATCTAATTCACACTGTGGAATACAGGAAAAAGCCAGCAGCACTCACTAAAGCTGGAAGCAGGCTTTACTGGCTACTCAAAAGAGTTTATAAGAAATGGCCATCCAGTAAATAATGTGTTGTTTACATTAATGTCCTTGAGACTGTCCTCCTTGGCTGACATGCTCAGCTGTTCCAGGAGAATCCAAAGAAGTCCAGGTAAAGGTAAGAAAGGATGTATTTTTCCCTTTGCGTCATAGTTTTCCCTGGGTATTCAGTCCAGGCCAAACTCTGTGGTACACTGGCTGGCTATTCAGTACATGGCTCTGTGTTCATGGGGTTGCCCCCGTACACATGAACATGGAACTATTTGTTCTATTTTTCTATTTGAGATACATGAGCAAAATCTAATCTTTTCTTAATCTCCTTTTCTACTTAAAAAAATTTTTACTTGACCAAGGAAATTCCCTTTTTAAAAAAATTTTATTATATTCGTCACCACACAGTACATGATTTTTTGATGTTGTGTTCCGTGATTCATTGTTTACCTATATCCCCCAGTGCTCCATGCAATCCGTGCTCTCCTTAATACCCCGGGGTATTAAGGGGTCGCCCATCCCCCAACCCTCTCCCCTCTGAAACCCTCAGTTTGTTTCCCAGAGTCCATAGTCTCTCATGGTTCATCTCCTCCTTCCATTTCCCCTGCTTCATTTTCCCCTTCCTTCTCCTAATGTTCTCCATGCTATTCCTTCTGTTCCACAAATAAGTGAAACCATATGATAATTGTCTTTCACTGCTTGGCGTATTTCATTTGGCATAATCTCCAGTCTCATCCATGTTGATGTAAATCGTGGATATTTATCCTTTCTGATGGCTGAGTAATATGCCATTGCATATATGGACCACATCTTTATCATCAAGGAGACTCCTTTTGCCTTCCTTCATGTTGTCTTTCTCAACCAAACATTAAGCTCTTACTAGATGCCAAAGGATGTAAAGTGAATAAGCCACTGTGTTGGGAGAAGAGGCTAACAAATACCAGTATGCTTTTCACAGACTAGTGGGGGAAGATGGATAGGTAAATATTACAATGTGGCCTGTGATATCTGTCACTCATTCATTCTATTTCACATGCCCTGTGTATGCCACGTATTGTGTTAAGCCTCTAAAGCAGGGGTTCTCAATCGTGGTTCACATTAGGTGAGCCACCAAGAAAACTAAGAAAGGTGTTGGTCCATCTTCAGGAGTAATCATGTAAGTGGTTAAGCTTGGGCCCTGGGAGTTTGAAACCTGCCCAGGTGATTCTCAGATGCAGCCAAGGTTGAGAACCTCTGTTCCAAAGAGGTAAAGGCATCTCCCCGTTTCTCATAATTTCATGGCAGAAACAGACAAGTAACCAGACATCTATAATCCAGTGTGAAGAGCCTTATGACAGAGACAAGTATGAGGAGCTAAGTCCCTTCTTCCTCCCATTTTTACAGATGAAGAATCTAAGAGTCTTCGCAGGTTAATAGATTTGCCCAGAAGCATGGGTTGAGAGATCCAGGAAATAAATCCAGATCGACTGCGACATTAACTCCCAATAGATGGAAACTACCTCCCCGTAGAAGGAAAAGATATGAGCCAGGATTATTTATTTTCATTATTTTACAAGGGAATTCATAGCTTTTTTTATGTTTAATATGGATATGGTATTCATATGAGTTTCTAAGGGTTTAAAAGTGAAAAACTTTAACAGCTACAAAAAATACTCTGGTGAGTCCATGTTCTCAAAATATTATCTGAGCCAAATATCCACAAGGAAATCCTGCAAAGGTGATGTTTTTAGATCATGATCCCTATGTGTCTTGGAATATCTACCTAACACAATCGGGGAATGTTTACTTACTTATCATTCTCATGGGAGCATGATAATAGCAAATACAGTTCTGGAATTCAGGGTGGAGACCGCTATGATAATCTGACCCATAATGATTAACTCTTAAAATATACAATACAGTGTAATTTGGACATCCCCTAGGCCTTCTCAAGTGTCATTCTAGTTAATCATTTTTGCTTTCCTAGAGACTTCACAGCATCCTCTTATTTTTCATATAGGAAACTGTAAAAATCTGAATGCAAAGTTCCTGTTTAAGTTATTCTATTTTAGGTTTTTATTTTTTATAGTTTTTCTTTAGGAAAACTTTTGCCTGTAGAAAAACAGCTCATCATAAAAAGGGTATACGCAGGCAAAAAGCAAAATAACTTCTCTACATTTTCTACTGATGTTTTATACATCAGTGAGGTTGTGCATGACATGTCCAAATTGAAAAGAAAAAAAAAAAAACAACAGAAAAACTGAAGCAGCATCTCTGTGATGTCCATCTGGAGGTTTCCTGAGTAAGGAGTATTAGCCAAACTGTAGAAGAAACCCCTAGCCCTTGCCAAAACAGCACTGGGGCTGGAACTGACAGAAAAGATGGAAAATAAAGGAGGATTTTACAATTTTAACTACATTGCTGCAGTGACCCAGTGAGAATGAGGGATTCTAGATAGAGCGTCAACTTCTAAAAATAAACCTTGAAAGAAAAAAAAAAAAAAAAACCCAGGGAGGCAAATACTCTACAAGATAATAAACAGTTGAGTGTTACTGAGATATTTAATAGTTATATTAGAAGGCTTTTGATTCAGAGATTTCAGATTATCTGAAACTTAAAAAATCACAGTGATTCAAATTATGCATATCTATAGGGGGTCTGTTAAATATCCCATGGCCCTTTCATTTTTATCTGTGAAATTGTATTGAGTTTCTATTGAGCTGATTGTATGAAAAGGTCCTACAAAATTCAAGATAAATTTTCTTCCCTAGATCTCATCTCATAATAATAATAAGCAATGATTACTACTTTCGGTCATTGTATATAATTAAAACAACTTATTTCCATTCATGGGTTGATATATGCAAACCAGTTTCTTTCTGGGGCACAGCAGGAAGCAGATATTTGTCTTTATTTGGGATCTCAAAGAGACTGGGACCTTCAGGAAATTCAGCATGGGTAACTCAGCATTTAATGCCCCGTGATAGTCATTTGAGCCTCACAAAACAATGTATAGAGGTTGAAAAGGGCTTTTCCAGGATGCAAAGTTATACATGTGATACGCAGCTTGCCTTCTGTACAAATTGTGTGTGACACTGGGCTGTTGTAATGTTGCTGGGGAGCAGAGCCCCCTACGTGAGGAAGGCTGCAAGAAATAACTTCTAACCCCCAAACCCAACTGTCTGAACAGTAAGAACGTTCTGCTGTCCTACATACCAAGAAATCTTGAGAAAGTGTAGCTCTCATGTCATTCATTGGCTCATTGACTCTGCAAGAACGCTGTTCTATTTTTTCCTCTCAGCTGTCTCTGGTTTTCTCCTCAGCGAGCTTCCCTCAAGGTTACCAAGTGGTGGCTGCAGTTCTAGGCATAAGATGCAGACACCACAGTGTCCGAGAATTGAGGATCTCTGATTCTATAGGGAGAGGAAGCGAACTTCTGACGTCTCAAGCAGTCTGCACCCCAGACGGGAACTGGCTGGTACGCCTGCGCCAGAGCCAGCTGTGAGCCAAGGACACAGGATCACCCCAACTGGACTCCTAATGCGGGTTTACCCTGAGTCATAGGAGAAGAGAAGGGACACTTACATTGGAGCCATTTCTGATAAAGAAGAAGGTGGAATGACTCTTAGCTGGGCGAAAATAAGTGACTTTCTGGGGAGAATAAAGAGAGTGATAGAGGAGAATGAGAGGGAAAAAATAGTTTAAGGAAATAAAGCTCAGAGATGATTCTTCATAACAGATGGATTTACAGCTATTGGGACTGGGTGGCGACAGAGTAGAAGAACCCTAATTTTAGCTGCCCTCTGTGGGCCTCTACACACACCAGGTCAGCACTGTGGGTGAAACAAGAGTGGGGAATTGGAAGTTTCCTGTATTCGTTATTGAATGAATGTCAGTCTGGTTTTTTGGTTGACTAAGTTGGTTAAGGTGATTTCACCATAAAAATCGTGCTGCCGCTGAGTGACTTGCTCAGAGTCACATGATAAATTCGGTGATTCAGTTAGAATGGCCAAAATTAGCGAGACAGGAAACAACATGTATTGGAGGGGATGTGGAGAAAGGGGAACCCTCTTACACTGTTGGTGGGAATGCAAGTTGGTGCAGCCACTTTGGAGAACAGTGTGGAGATTCCTCAAGAAATTAAAAATAGAACTTCCCTATGACCCTGTAATTGCACTCCTGGGTATTTACCCCAAAGATACAGATGTAGTGAAAAGAAGAGCCATCTGTACCCCAATGTTTATAGCAGCAATGGCCACGGTCGCCAAACTGTGGAAAGAACCAAGATGCCCTTCAATAGACAAATGGATAACGAAGATGTGGTCCATATACACTATGGAGTATTATGCCTCCATCAGAAAGGACGAATACCCAACTTTTGTAGCAACATGGATGGGACTGGAAGAGATTATGCTGAGTGAAATAAGTCAAGCAGAGAGAGTCAACTATCATATGGTTTCACTTATTTGTGGAGCATAACAAATAGCATGGAGGACATGGGGAGAGGGAGAGGAGAAGGGAGTTGAGGGAAATTGGAAGGGGGAGATGAACCATGAGAGACTATGGACTCTGAAAAACAATCTGAGGGGTTTGAAGGGGCAGGGGTGGGAGGTTGGGGGAACCAGGTGGTGGGTATTAGAGAGGGCACGGATTGCATGGAGCACTGGGTGTGGTGCAAAAACAATGAATACTGTTACGCTGAAAATAAATTTTAAAAAAAGAAAAAAAAAATTTGGTGATTCCCTCCACCTGTACAGCCTGGAAACAGATGTGAAAAGAATCTAGAATGAATGTCCGATTCTCCTCATTCCCTTGTTCAATCACTCATTCATTCCCTCACTCATTCATAACTTTACAAATATTTACTGAGCACCTACATGACAGGCGCCATTTAAAATTCTGAAATAAATATCGTATTAAGAAGAGGGTGTCCTTCCTGAAGCTTACATTTTAGAGAGAAGAGAAAATAAATACATAAAGAACAGAATGTTCTGTATTCTCTGGAAAAACAAACCACTGCAGGGTAGGGGGAGGCCAATTTGGTGTTTTACATAGTACGTTCAGAGCAAATCTTATTAGAAGGGTTTTTGATCTGAGACTTTAAAGGAGAAGTGGCCTGGAGGTCATCTAGGGAGGAATGTTTCAGACAGAAGGAATAGAAGTTAGGATGATCCCAAAGTAGGATCTGGCTTGAAGGACAAAAAGACCAGAGTGGCTGGGGTGGAGAAAAGATGACAGAGGGTAATAGGGTGTGAGTTTAGAGAAGTAAAAATCATGCAGGGTACTGCAGGCTGATGGTTTTCACAGCGTGCTCCCCAGACCAACAGCTTCAGCACCTCCTGGAAACTTGTTAGAAATCCTAACCCTGAAATTCTAAGGGGTGGGACCCTACCCTGGGTGTTTCAACAAGACTCCCGGTGATTCGGATGCTGTTGCAGCCAAGGTTTTAGATGTAGAGTTGGAGACTATTGTAAGAACTTTAGATGTTGAAATTTAAACAAAATACCACCTTTAAAAAAAATGTTGTTGAAAGAGAGAAAGCGTGAGCTGAGGTGTGAGAGGGGAGAGGGGCAGAGGGGGGCAGAGAGAGAGAGAGAGAGAGAGAGAATGAATGAATCTCAAGCAGGCTTCACACTCAGCACTGAGCTTGACATGGGGCTTGATCTCAGGACCCTGAGATCATGATCTGAGCTGAAATTAAGAGTCAGACACTCAACTGACTGAGTCACCCAGGAGTCCCCAGTGTTATCCCCTTTTAAACAGAGACAGGATGTGGTTTTACACTCAGGCTGTTTATCTTGCTGCCCTTATCTTGGTCTGGGCCTTGTCAATAAATTATTTATTGAAAAATTTGAGATTTTGTTCATCATTAATTGTTTATATTTCTTATCTTTTTAAAAAAGTTTATTTAAATTCAGGGGTGCCTGGATGGCTCAGTCATTAAGCGGCTGCCTTTGGCTGAGGTTATGATCGCAGGGATCTGGGATGGAGCCTTGCAAAAAGCCCTGTATGGGGCTCCCTGCTCACTTGCTCAGCGGGAAGCCTGCTTCTCCCTCTCCCACTCCCCCTGATTGCATTTCCATTCTCACTGTGTCTGTCAAATAAATAAATAAAATCTTTAAAAAATTTTATTTAAATTCAATTAATTAACATGTGGTATATTATTAGTTTCAGAGGTAGAGGTCAGTGATTCATCAGTCTTATAGGACACCCAGTGCTCATTACAACCCTTGCCCTCCTTAAGGTCCATCATGCAGTTGCTCCATGCCCCCACCCCCTTTCCCTCCAGCAGCCCTCAGTTTGTTTCTTATGATTAAGAGTCTCTTATGGTTTGTCTACTTCTCTGATTTCATCTTGTTTTATTTTTCCCTCCCTCCCCCTATGATTCTCTGTTTTATTTCTTAAATTCCACATATGGGTGAAATCACATAATTTTCTTTCCTAATTGACTTATTTTACTCAGCATAATATCCTTTAGTTCCATCCATGCCATTGCAAATGGCAAGATTTCAGTTTTTGATGGCTGCATAGTATTCCATTGTGTATATTCCACATCTTCTTTATCAATTTATCTGTCGATGGACATCTGGGCTCTTTCTGTAGTTTGGCTATTGTGGACATTGCTGGTGTACATTTTGGGGTGTAGGTGCCCCTTTGGATCATTACATTTGTATCATTGGGTAGATACGGTAGTGCAATTGCTGGGTCAAAGGGTAGCTATATTTTCAACTTTTTGAGGAACCTCCATGCTGTTTTCCAGAGTGGCTGCACCAGCTTGCATTCCTACCAACAGTGTAGGAGGGTTCCCCTTTCTCCACATCCTCGCCAATACTTGTCATTTCCTGACTTACTAATTTCAGCCATTCTGACTGGTGTGAGGTGGTATCTGTGTGATTTTCATTTGTAATTGCCTGATTTACACTTATTTTCATTTAAAAATATTGTATTAAAACATTATTTATCTTGGGGCACCTGAGTGGCTCAGTGGGTTAAGCCTCTGCCTTCGGCTCAGGTCATGATCCCAGGGTCCTGGGATGGAGCCCTGCACTGGGTTCTCTGCTCAGCATGGAGCCTACTTCCTCCCTCTCCCTCTGCCTGCCTCTCTGCCTACGTATGATCTCTGTCTTTCAGATAAAGAAATAAAATCTTAAAAAAATATTTATCTCAATTAATGCATTTTCGGCACCTCCTCAAATTTTCACCTGCAATGATTGTCTTACCCACCGTGTCCCATCGTCCAGATAAAATACCCACGGAGCCTAGGAATACAGGCAACGCGACTCCGACAAAGGATGGCTCAGTGGCAGTAATAGGATAAAATTAAACTGGGACGATCCAAGAGGGAAAAGGAAGAGAGGAATCGAATACAGTGAACTTATACCATTCTTTTAAGGAGTTTGGCTATCAAAGAGGAGCAGAAAAGTGGTCATTAGTCATAGGGCATGTGGGGTCCAGTGTGGGTTTTATTTTATATGGAAAATGTTGCAGCATGTTTGATGCAGAGAGAACATTACAGAATTGGGGGGTTGATAATACAGAAGAGGGAGCCTCTCCCATAGATGGGAACAGAAGCTGGACACCTGCGTATGCAAATATGTCGCTGAGAGGGCCCCAGGCTTGGAGTAAGGAGAAGGACATATTTGTAGTTTTACTAAAGGCAAATCAAGGGACTCCTGGGTGGCTCAGTCAGTTAAGCCTGGACCTTAGGCTCAGGTCATGATCCCTGGGATCAAGCCCTGCATCAGGCTCCCTGCTTCCTGCTCTCTGGGAGGTTGCTTCTCCCTCTCCTCCTTGCTCATGTTTTCTCTTACTATCTCCCTGTCTCAAATAAATGAAATCTTAAAAAAAAAAAAAAAAAAAGAAGCAAATCAAGTCAGCTGTTAAGAAGACAAATGCAATATATTCCATCCATAACTAACCCTTCTAACTATTGTATATGTAACCTGGGTATGGAACGGGCAAACTTTCTTAGCGACTGTTTCATCACACATACAGAAATGTGATCAGCATGGATCATTCTTGTAATGTCCTTTGAGGAAGGGTCAGGTCATGTGAAGGGAAGTTGCCTGAATATCTAACCTTTTGATGCTTAATATGCGACGTAAGTTAAGAGTTCGACTTTTAGAGGAGCAGACAGATGAACATTCTTTTTTTTTTTTTTAAAGGTTTTATTTATTTATTTGACACAGAGAGAGAGAGACAGAGATCACAAGCAGGCAGAGAGGCAGGCAGAGGCAGAGAGAGAAGCAGGCTCCCCGCTGAGCAAGGAGCCCGATGCGGGGCTCGATCCCAGGACCCTGATCATGACCTGAGCTGAAGGCAGCGGCTTAACCCACTGAGCCACCCAGGTGCCCCCAGATGAGCATTCTTAAATGTACTTTCCGTCTCCTGGGTTTTTGGTTGGAACCGGATGTCAAACGTTTTGAGGTGCTTTTGTCAAGATTGGTGTCCATCAGTTATTCCCACTGGGGAATAAGGGAACAGGGCATCTTTTTGGGAACCAAGTGGTGGTATCAACACATTCATTAAGAAAGTTGAGGAGCCCGCTTGTCAGCCTGGCCCTGACAAAATGCTTCTGCAATTCACATGGAGGGTCACAGGTGGAACCAAGGGTTCTCCTCAGAAAGCAGCTAAACAGTGTTTGGTTAAGGCTGCCTAAGGAGCATGGCAAAGATGAGTTTAACTTTAATTTTTTTTTTTTTTTTTGGGGTGGGGAGGATGTTACCAGACATCCAGAGCCATATAAAATGTTAGGTTCCTGCAGTATGCATTTACCAGCCCGGTATCCTGACGGGCCTCCTGGGGGCACAGAACACATCCCTCAGAGGACAAAATGAATTGGACTGATGTATGGAATTATTTGTTATTGATCTTTTAAAGGTTGGCAGCTTCAACCTGGAATTGTCATTTTTTTTTAAAGATTTTATTCATTTACTTGAGAGAGAGAGAGAGAGAGA
Source organism: Mustela nivalis (assembly GCF_964662115.1). Lineage (NCBI taxonomy): Eukaryota > Metazoa > Chordata > Mammalia > Carnivora > Mustelidae > Mustela > Mustela nivalis. The sequence goes on from NC_139024.1 coordinate 31,930,104, forward strand.
GCAAGAACAGGGGAAAGGGCAGAAGGAGAGGGAGAAGCAGACTCCCCGCTGAGCAGTGAGCCTAATGTAGAGCTCGATCCCAGGACCCTGAGATCATGACCTGAGCCGAAGGCAGACCTTAATAGGCTGAGCCACCCAGACACCCCTGGAATTGTAATTTTCATTTAAATTTTCCTATTCTTGGGGCGCCTGGGTGGCTCAGTGGGTTAAGCCGCTGCCTTCGGCTCAGGTCATGATCTCAGGGTCCTGGGATTGAGTCCCGCATCAGGCTCTCTGCTCGGCAGGGAGCGTGCTTCCCTCTCTCTCTTTGCCTGCCTCTCCATCTACTTGTGATTTCTCTCTGTCAAATAAATACATAAAATCTTTAAAATGCAAACTATTTAAATTTTCCTATTCTTAGATTTTTTTTTTTTCTTTTTAACCTCTGAAAGTAAGAGGCTAAAAAAGGATCACTTGGCAATTAAGGAACTAGTAGGATAAACAAATGCTACAATTAAAGTATAGTCAAACTAAATATTTTGTGTAGTACAAGCTAAATAAATGTACACTAACTTGGAGCACCTGGGTGGCACAGTTGGTTAAGTGTCTGTCTCTTGGTTTCGGCTCAGGTCGCCATCTCAGTGTTGTGATCTCAGGGTCCTGAGATCAAGCCCCTCGGCCGGCTCCGCTCTCATTGTGGATTCTGCTGGAGAGTCTTGCTTCCTCTGTTCCTCCTTCTTGTCCCACCCCCACCCCAAAGAGATAAATAAATCTTTCAAGAAATGTGCATTGACTACCTTTTGTAAACTTCAGCTTGTGAGGTTCGTGGCAAGTAAACCCAGCCGTAGCTTGGGTTTACCCTTCCCTTTTTCTGCCACCAGTGAGGAAACTCTGTAAAGGGGTTGGGTTGAGGAGGAGAACCAAGGTAACTGAGCACCAGCCTGCCCAGAGGAGCCTGGACATATCGAAGAGAGTGGAAGGAAGGATCAAAGTCTTGGGGCTATGCTAGATAACAAGGGGGAGACAGGGTGCTGAGGGGCCCAGAGAAATGTCACAGGGTTAAACTCGTGCAAACACCAAAGTTCCACTTGGGGAAGATCACAAACTGCTACCCTGGGGTTAAAGTGCCAGGATTTTTATGAAACCACTAAGAAGTCCTATCTTTAAGGGAGTAACTATTCAAGTCTCTGGTCTCTTAGAGATGACTCATCTCAGAGTCATTTTATACTTTTGAAATTTGTCAGTGATATAATGGGAGCAAAGTTTTTCCTGTAAAGAAGACATAGGCTGTTTGTTCCCTGCAAAGGAAGTGAAAAATGAGGAAACCATCTGGCATTCGCTCAAAATATCTAGATAATTGAGGCCAACGTATCTTTTAGCTTCATTTTATATCAATGAACATCCTTCATGCCCCCTTCCACATTTGCTGGGTAGAAAGTATCTTGAGAAAAGACCCTGAAATTTTCTAAGAAGAATTTTGAAATAAAATGGTTATTAATACTCTTGGATTGTGCTCTCCATTATCCTGAGCAATTCTGTTCTTGAATTTAATATATGTGTGTGCATATATTAATTAAAAAGATAGTCTTTAAGAATTTTTATAGATTGAAAAGTCCTACCTTTATTGAAAATTTCATAGCATTGATCAGATATCTCTCACAGGTGATGTGATCTTTCTGTTATCTCTCAAAATTTGCATTTCAAAGCTGATTGATAGACTAAGTGAGATGAAGTTGATATCCTTTCAGTACAACAGAGATGTAAGATGCATTTCTGCTTAGAAACATTATTATTTACTGCCAGGGTTATTTAATATATTTAGTTTTGCATTTCTAATTCAGAAGCATATATTCAATGCCACATATTCAAGTTCTGTTATAAGAACTCACATTTCTTGGGAAGACATAGCCATATTTAAAAGACACTTAATAGCTCTATTTTCCCCCTCTGCATAAGTGTGTCAAGTATTGTTTTGTTATTCTTAAGTGTGATTATGTGATGGTATCGTTTCATGTCAACCTTTCATTCCTAGTTTTAATTTTGGTGTAGATAACTTTCTGGTTTACTGGGAATAAATGTAAAAGATTTGGGAAACACTGTAACTCCCTAAAGAAAAAAAATATTTATTTTATAAGAAAAATAGTATTAATACCTAGTCAAACTTGAAGTTTCACTTACGTGAAACTGGTGCTAATATGTTTAGGTGGGTTAACTAATTCTTCTAACTTGTCAGTATTTGAAAGTCACTATTAATTTTCCATCAAAATTTTTCCTAAATTTCATCATTCTAAATGACACAGAATGATTATATTGTATGTCATGTCCTTTGAAGTCTAGAAATTGAATGATCCAATTAGGTTGTAGGCTTGAAGGAAGCAAGTACTCTGACCAGAGTACTAAAAAAGGTAGAAATTTGTGGTTTTTCTGAGAAATATATAACAGGAAGTATATGACAGATATTTGGTTTTGTCCTTAGTATTCTAAAAAAATATATTCCTAGTCTTCAAGTTTCTTCTTTTCTTCCTCTCCTCATCTTCTGCCTTTTCCTCTTTCTCTTCTTCCCTCTGCCCCTTTAACTTAGGATTCGACCCCATTTTCACCAAAAATGGCAAGCGTCCTCTGGAGATCACTGTAGGTAATCAGCCAAACAGGAGATGAGTAGTGGCTTTTCTTCGTTGAAAAATCAACATGATTCCTACTTTATATTTCTCCACTTTTCCATAGGCCATTCCTGAACTAGCCATCAACCGAAGATAACTCTGGTTGATCATTTTGGATGAAAATAGGCTTGAAGATCACTCTGGTTGATCATTTTGGATGGAAATAGCCTATTTTCCCCCCTATATTAAAAAAAAAAACTGATTTAGAAGGACATGGTTTACCTTCTTACCCTAAGAAACTACAAAGCTGGAAAAAATACATAAAATAAGACTTTTTAAGACATGACATTAGACAACGGACAGTGACTTCTGAGAGATGGAAAGCTAAAGAGAGAGCCCTACGACTACCCTAGTTTCCTGTCTATGGAGAGTTTCAAGACTACAACACAGGGAGAGGGGAACCCAAGTAGATTTTGGTAGTCTACCTGAATTCTACATTCACTGAATTAATTAATTACTTAATTAATCAATCTATTTATTCTTAGAGAGGGAGAGAGCTCAGGAGCAGGAGAAGGAACAGAGTGAGAGAGAGAGAAATCTCAAGTAGACTCCCCACCAAGCAGGGAGCCTGATGTGGGGCTCAATTCCACAACCCCTGAGATCATGACCTGAGCTGAAATCAAAAGTAGTCAGATGTCCAACTGACTGAACCACCCAGGTGCCCCCAAAATATTTAGAAATTTAAAAAAAAAAAAAAAAGGAAATTTAAAAAAACTAAAAAAAAAAAAATTTGTCCAGGGATGCCTGTCAGTCAGTAGACTATAGGACTCTTGATCTTGGAGTCATGAATAGGAGTTGGAGCCATGTTGGGCGTAGAGTTTACTTAAAAATAAAACAAATGAGCTAAATTTTAAAAATATATTTGTCCAGTTTTATTGAGATAAAATTAACATATCACATTATGTTAGTTTAAGGTATATAGTGTGTTGATTTGATACACAAAATGATATACAAAATGATTTGATATACAAAATATCATGGAAATATTTTCTAAAAACAATGGTGAAATAAGGACTCTTTCAAAAGCTATAAACATTTATCACTAGCAGAAGTGTACTGAAAGAAATGTTCATGGAAGTCCTTTTGGCAGAAGGAAAGTGATGCCAAGTGGAAATCTAAAACCACAGAAAGGAAAGAAGACACTGGATTAGTAACTATGTGAATAAATGTAAGATATTTAAGTCTCTTTGAAAGATAATTGTTTAAAGAAAAAGTAATAATGTATTTTGGTGTAGAGGATAGAAGTAGAAGTAAAATATGTGAGAAAAATAGAACAAAGATCAGGAAAGAGAAATTAGAGTATATTATTGTAAGATTCTTATGTGCTATACATAGGTATAATGTCATTTGAAGACAGACTATGATAAGTTATAGTATAAATCCTAAAGCAGGCACTAAAATAACACTGTGAAGAGGCTTATCTACTAAACCAAGAAAAAAGATAAGACAACATCATGAAAAATGCTCAATGAATATCAAGGAAATCAGAAAAGAGGAAAAGGGGAACAAAGAATAGATGGGACAAATAGTAAGCAAATATGATGTAGTAGAAAAAACCAAATTATATTACTAATCACATTAAATATAAATGGTCTCAATAGCGCCATTTAAAAGAAGAGATTGTCAGACTGGATAAAAAAAGTAAGACTCAAATATATTATGTCTACAAGAAATACGTTTTAAGAGCAAGGACAAAAATAGGTTACAAGTAGAAGGGTGGGGAAAGATACACCATGCTAACCAACAAAGGCTGGAGTGGCTATGTTAATATCAGACAAGAGAGACAAATGACCTTCAAGACAGGTTTTACATATTACTCATTCCTTTATAGAAGTCTGAAATACAAATATTACAAAGACTCAACTTTGTCCTGATCCCATTCAATAATGTGATTCTTCAACCATAGCTTTAAAAACTGTAGATGCATGCTCCTCCATGCATATCTTTCTTTTAAAATTCTCTTTTCAAGGATGGAGAAGAAAGAGAGGGAGAGAGAGAGTAGAGCACACGTGCAAGGTTGTGTCAAAATAGGCACATAAATGCAGAATGAATTCTTAGTTCTGCAGCTGATCTGGGGTCAGAAGAAGGGACAGAGGAAGTTTTCTTCCTTTTCTCAGGAGGATCCTTCCCTCCCCACCTCCACTTTGGAGGTGTTGTACCAATGCCTTGAGGTTTCCCCCAAATATGCTCAGGCATTCTCATTCCACTTGACAGTAAGTTCACCTCTTCAGTTGCTTGGACTAAGTGCCTGGGAATCAACCTGAATCTTCTTTTTCACACTGAGCAGTTAGCCTGGTTACTCTACCTTTGAATTACACCTGAGTCTGGTATGTTATCATCTTCATTGCTATTATCTGGTTTGAGCTACTATCTTCTCTTCCCTGAGTCACTGCAATGGTCTTTTATATGGATTCCCTGCTTTCACTCCTGCCTCCTAGTAAGATGCTTTATCTGTATAAAATCAAATCGTGCACTCTTCTCTCCAACACCCACCATACCCTAGCTTCGTCAGCATTCCTTCTTCTTGCAGTGTAAAATGTGAAATCCTTACAATGGCCCCTAAGGTTCAGAATGATCAGGCCCCCATTACTTCTCTGCCCACCTCTTTCGCTCTTCCCTTAGCTCACTCCCTCTGCTCCAAACCACTGGCCTGCTCTGTTTCCAAAATGGAGCCCACTCCTCTTTAGGGCTTTGTACTGACTGTTTGTTCTTCCTGGGACACCTCCCCCTCAGACCCTCATGGATGTCTCTTCCTTCACCTCCTTCAGATCTTTGTTCAGGTGTTAACCTTTCAAAGAGGTCTATCCTGACTGCCTTATTGAAGTCAGTCAGGGTAGACCTCCTAGAAAGTAACCCTCCTGGCTTCAACCCACCTCTCCACTCGCTAACCACCTGCTCTCTATCTTATCCTATTAATTTATTATTTCTTGACCTACTATATAATCTACTTATTTATTATGTTTATTCTTATTTTTGGTCTCTCTACATTAGCATAGAAGTGCTATGGGGAACTGGAATTTTTGTCTGTTTTTTTCCCACTGGTGTATATCCCAATGCCCTTAGAACAGTACCTGCTACTAAAAGTTTAATATTTATTAGTGATTGAATGACCATTTGTAGAAAAGGGTGAAGATCTTGTCCAAAAATAGGAGCATATGTCATCTTTTCCACCAAAATGTCTACCACAGTGCCACATGCCTCTCAATTTATATTATCGGTTGACAAACATTGAAAGCGGACACTTATAACAGATGAGAGGATGGCTAAAGATTTTGGCCACCTCTGCAGTTGTTTTATTTTTGTTACTTACGTTCCTGTAATATAAAGATCTGATGGTTCCTATGTGGGTGTAATTCTTATTTAACCCAGTTATATGATCAACATTATTAGTTGTTAAGCCTAAGGGGGTAGAATTTTACCTGTTTAATTTTTGTCAATTGTCAATCATGGAGGAAAGAGATGTACCTTTCAGAATGGAAAATTTCTCTAGGCTTGTGGATTCTTGAGAGTCACTCTAAGGCTTTAGTAGAAGGGCTCAATGTTGTGAGTCTAAATACAGTACCCTTTACATGGAGAGAGATTTGAAGCAAGAAAATAGGGAGACAAAACTTTGGTAAACCTGACTATGGGACTACTGGACACACACACACACACACACACACACACTCTTCCCATCCCCACTGTACTCCCTACTCAGGATAGTTGTAGAGCAGGACGAGTGCAATCGAGGATCAAGTCAACCAAGGAAGGAGGTGACCACATCTTTCAAGGTAAATCCTTTCAGGGTTTGAGTTTGTTTAAATGTCTGGTTGACATTTGCAGTTTGAATTTGCTATGCATTTGGCTAGTAGTCTGTACAAGGCGCTGTGTTTCAAGTAGCCAAGAGTTCTGTTTGCCATGCCTTGCTGGTTGCTGAAATTGCAGCCTTCTGTTTGACACGGTTGCGATAGCATCCTTTGAGCTAACTGAGGACACATGCTCTCTTTCTTTTCCAGTCTTCCTCTGCAATGGTGTTACTTACAAATGACTGAGGCCATGACTGTGACAGCCATAACATCAGGAACAACTGAATCAACTTCCGTTTATTGACTGTCTGCTATGCCGGGAAATACATTAGATATTCTACAAGCTTATAAATGTATATTGTTATTATGCTGCCTTTCCCTTTCTTTGGTTTTCTTAGGCCTCATGATAAACTTTGGAGGAGATGTACTTTCCTTTTATCTGCCGTATTAAGCAGGGTCATTAGGGAAAGGTCAGCGACAGGAATAAGGTGATAATGCTAGGGATGCAGAGTGTGTAGAGTCACTACCCGCGAATCCACAGGCAGAGAGATGAAATCTGTAGCCCAGATAATGGTGAGAGCCCTGCTGATGGAAAGTCAAGGGGGAACTCTTTGGCCGGAGTAACAAAAAACTGGGAGATGGAGGGTTAGGTCCAAGCCTTCCTAAGTGACTTTTGATAATTGGCTCTGAGTCAGAACTTTAATAAACTGAAAATACTTTTGAACCATTCAGTAGTTCGTCTGCGTTTTTTGCATATCGCTTCCTTTACTAAGATGAGAGTCAAAACAAAATTTGCCAGTTTTCTCTTGTACTTTCAATTTTATTCTAACAAATCACATACATATGACATGTCATATATCATACACACACACACACACACACACTTAGGAGCAGAATTGTCACATTTAGAGTTTGTGAATGTTTAAATTTACAAGGTTATGTTACATTAGTTTCTAATAAGTGGTGCTTGTTAAAAAAAAATTGTTTTTAAGCTACAGAATTACCCATGATTTATCCCTAACTCCAACCTGATCTCTGTATTCCTGGTTCTTGGCTGCTTATAGGAATGATTTTGATGCATTAAATTTTAACACCAACTAACCTCTCTTTATTGCTGTCTCTAATTATGAGGAAGATCATCTTTAATTTATTCCAGTGAAAAGATCTCCGGTCCTGTGTTGAGTAACTCAGAAGATGAAGGAACATCATAACTTTTGAGCTCCTCCTAGGAGGCAGAGGTGCTGGGAAGTTAATGATGCTTAATCTTCAAGACCCTTATATGCTCAGGTCCCTACTCACATCACTGGAGAATATTCATTTTTGTATACATTTTTAATTCATAATTTAAAATTATTTTTCCAAAAAAAAGATTCTATCTCATATAAGCTTACAGTCCCATGAAACCTAACTTTGTCCCTTGTTTCTTTTATGGTATAATCTTTTTACTTTGAGGCTTAATTTACATTTTATAAACTTTGTCTTCCCAATCTTCTACATTTCCCCCCTGAATATTTAAAAAATGATCTCAAACAACAGACTAGTGATTGAATTCACTAACGGGCTCTTCCTAGAGACATCATCCCAGTGTTAGTGAAGTTGCTTGGAAATGAGGCAGAATTCTAATAGTTTCCAACACAATGGATTAATTTAATCAATTTAAGTCCATTCAGTTTAGTTTGGTTATGATGTGGCTCTATGTGCCAATTCAGATTTAAGGGTAAATGTATTGTAGTAGTGTTTCATAGACTTGAAATACATACTAATACATAGACTCATACAGAGTTTCCCTGTAATCTCTGCTTGCTTTCTCCGAATTAAAATAATGGACAATATAATATAGAATAAATCAATCAACTGTTTATGAGAAAGTGGTGTGCCTATAAATAGCTGACAATCTACTGGTGGTTATTAGTACATTTGATCACTATTTTAAAGGTATCTTTATGGACTTTTGACCATTTACATCAAGACACATGACTACAAAAAAGCACTTTTTAAGAAAATAGCAAAGTTGATTGGAATGTTCCAGATTCATGGGCACAATTAGAAAAATCTCTGGTTTCTAACTAACGCCAGAACCTTCTCAAGGGCTTTTATTTTATGGCACTCTTTTCACACTGGTAATCCCCAAATCCTATTGTTATTCACTGAGGGCACCAAAGCTTCCAACTCTTCAACCATTTCTCTTATTGACTCCCCACAGAAGGAGTGATCAGGACAGACCTCTACTGAGTGTTTTGTCCTTTCTGTCCCAACCTAACCAAATGCTTTGCTAAACCTTCAAAACCCTTTACATGCCTGAGCCCTAGCTACCTTCATTAAAAGGTAGCTTCATTACTTTGGGGCCACTTGGCTGGTTCAGTAGGAAGAGCATGTGATTCTTGACCCTGGGCTTGTGAGTTGGAGCCCCATGTTGGTTCAGAAATAACAAAAGAAAAGAAAGAAATGAAAAAAAAATTGTATATAATTTCTGTTCATAGTGTTTTATTCTTTTTCATAAAAGAGCTCCCAGATGCACACATTTCTTTTTTAAAGAATTAGATAATCTCAGAAGTGGTTTCAGTGTAAGATGTTTCTTGAATTTTAAAACTCTTTAAGTTCCTTAGAATATACCCACAGACCTCCATTAAAAAAAAACTGGTACAGGGGCACCTGGCTGGCTCACTCTGTTCAGCATCTGCCTTTGGCTCAGGTCATGATTTCAGGGTCCTGGGATCAAGCCCCACGTTGGGGTCTCTGTTCGGTAGGGAGCCTGCTTCTCCCTCTCCCCATTTCTCATGCTCTCTCTCTCTCTCTTTCTCAAATAAATAAAATATTAAAAAAAAAAAAAAAACCAAACCCAAACCTGGTATAGAAAATTTGACACTTTAGTCAACTTGGATGTCCTCAAACTCATCAGACGAGGCCTTTTCCCTTTTAAGTCTGCCATGAGCATCTCCTGTGGATGCTTCTTCCATCCAGACCTTTCCTGCTCCCCTTCTCTGGGGACTTCTTGTCCAGTCCTAGCAGGTATATCTGCTGGTTACTCTACTTCCCAAGCAAGATTTGCCTTTGCCCTTCTAAAAACCCCAGCAGCCCCTCAGTCTCCAACAGGGTGTCCTTTGATCTCCCCCCCACCACTGAAAGTAGCCCTAATCCATCCCCTGACTGTCTCAGACGAGATAATGGGATACTCAGCCAGAGGTAGGATGTTTTTAGCCACAGAATAGCAGCCTCCGTTAATTTGCACGGAATATCTTATTCCGATGTCTCTCTTAGGTAACACTTTCCTTCTGGTGAATGTAAGACTCCTCGAGCAATAATAACTTGCATTTATACAGCCTTATGAACATGAACTCACATAAATCACATTCATTAGTGCCTCTTCCCTTCAGAGGTCCCTTTCCCAGGTGACTAGCGCGTCTCCAGCCTGCCTCCCAAGCTCTGCCTTGCCTCTATTATTGGTATAATCGTACTTGACTTTCCCAGGGGAGGCCCACCTGCCCAGTCCTTTTTCTCACTCTTCCGTGACTCTCTCACCAATTTAGCTGAGCCCCCGTGACTCCCCCTGTCTGTTTGGAGGAGCCCTCCCTCCTGGCTGCTCCACTCACCTGTGTCTCCTCCAGTCGGAGTTACTCTTCTCTGGGTTTTGTCCAGAGGACTGAGGTCCTCTGTCTGCCGTCCTACCTGTCATTCTCTCATCTTTCCTATAATATTGGCCGTCTCATCAGATGAATCAAAAGAGCATAGCATAGTATTCAAAAGTATAAGCTTGGGTTGATTCTGGCTTGACTGCCAGTGTTCTTAAGAAGTATCCTGTCCTTAAATATTTTAACCAGAATTAAAAAATATTCTCTAGGCTTTGGTTTTCTTATTCATAAAATGGTTTTAATACTAGCAAATACTTCAAGTTGTGAGGGTTCAATGAGAAAATAAATGGTAAAGTATTTATCGAAGTGGTCAACATGCAGTCCACGGACAATAAATGTTAGTTTTCATTACAGATTTATCTGATAGGATTGCTATTTGATCTCTCTGTGCCAAGGAGAGTGGCATGTTGACACTTCGTGCAAGAAATCCAAAAAGTTTCAAATCTGAAATGTTATGCTTCATGCAGCATGTTTGATTTATTATTGATTAGGGCTTTTAGTAGGACTGTCTCTTCTTTAAGTGTTTGAAAATAGAACATCGTCTTCCTCAATGCTGTGTGGGTAGTGTTTTTCTACGTAAGGCTGAAATTCTTCATAAATAAATATTTATTCATTTTATTCATCTTATTGAAAAAATTCTAGGACAGGAACTGTACTTTATAAATAGCATTCCCATTTCCAAGATGAAGCAATGAAGGCATCGAGAAAAAGGCAATAGGCCTGAGGTCACAGAATGACTAAGTGGAGGAAGATCAGGCATAAGCCTAGACTTCGTTTGCTCTTTGTGTAATTTTGTATCAATATTTTAAAAAATGCACCAAAAAACCTAATCAGAATCTTCTGAATAGCAATCATGTGCTGAAGGATGGTGTATTCTTTTTGCATAAAAGATTTTCTGCATTACAGCAGGGGGCCCTACCCTGATGTGTCAGGAGGAAGAAGAAAATTCATTTCTTACACCAGCCTGTCAGCTGCCCTTTATGATTGAACCATATACCATTAGACAATCACAAACAGTGACAAGAGCTTTTGCTCTGTAGCGATTCTCCTGTTTGAATTGGTTTGCTGAAATGCTGCACTATGCTGCATTACTGGAAAACACTACAAAGAACAGATGTGCACTACCATGCAATATTTATCATTTAGATGTTTAATCTGGGTGTTTTAAATACTACTCCGGTTTTGTTACGGTGTATTTGTTACTTGAAGTGTTTTTTTTAAGGGCCATGTTAAAAGCACAATAAATGATATATTTTTATGGATTAAGTAAATCCTTCGTTGTTGACATAATCATATCCTGAAAGCAACTGAAAATAAAAATATTTCCAATTTTCGTGTATACATAATGTTGATGGTGTATCTGTAGCAATTTTATCAGAGTAAATTCACTTCCTCTGTAGCTGGTATAATTCTCACACCTACCTTAGGGGAGACTTCTGTAGAAACACAGAAGATCTGTGCTCTAGTATTAACTCCCAGTAGATTACAAAAAGTAATCAGAACCAAATGGAAGATATACTGTCCATCATATATTTTCAGGCTTGAAGTAGTATTTTTTTTTCCCTGCATACTAAAGCAAGGAGGGACCTTTTACATTATCTCTGGTCCCTTTATAACTCTTTGAGTAACTGTATTGCAAATAAGCACATTTATCATTGAAGACTGTTAGTAAAGAATATGGTATTTATTCAGACCATTCAGAGACACAGCATTTGAAGAGTTTTTAAATTGCTTACTTGGTTTAGAGCCATATTCACTTCTTGACTAAGATATTGTTAAGTGACGAAAGTTAGAAAGCTTATCATTTCACTGATCTCTGTCATAGTCAATGAAAATATTCATTTTAAAGAATTAAAATGTAGGAATAGGCTATATGAATTTTAATAATGTTTCATGTTTAAATTATTAGAAAATTTAATAGAACATATATTCCTAAGGTTAATTTTAAAGACACTGCATTTCCTGAGTCAACATGAACGCTATGAAGAGATTTCAGGATGAAAAATTAGTACAGAACAAAGCCCACTGTGGAGAATCACTAAGCACCGGCTATGATAATAGCCTATTACCAGGCACCTGGTTATACCATGGATTTGATCACGGAGGTCAAATCGTGCTCTCTGTGTACATAGTGATGCGTGGTGCGTCCTTTTTCTTATAACTTGGAAAGCATGCAATGAGGGGGTTCTGTGTGTCCTCTGGCTCTTGCATTATAACAAGACTCTACGTGGTAAGGCCATTAAGACATTTATGAATGCATCAATGGAGACTTAGCTGGAGGTTGCAAAATGCCTGTGGATGGAAAAATTCATGCTTGCATATTTATTTATTTATTTATTTAGGATTTTATCCTTACTGCCATAGGATATGGTGTGGCTTCCGTACTTAGAGCAATGAAGTAAATATATCAAAACAAATATTAGCCTTTCAGACAAACATTTTCTCATTAGTCTTCTCTCCGTGAAGAGAATGAGGTTAAAAATGGTTTGAAGTTTCTTAAGTCATTATGTTCTGTGGCTTTTCTAAAATTAGAGTGTCATGTTTTCAGTAACTGTGTTTGTATTTACATAATTTTATTAATTTTTATTACAGTTCAAAGCATACAACCATTTTACCAATTGCCTTTTTGTAATTAGAATGTTATATCTTCACTTTGTTTTGGCTCTCAGTGAATACAGTAGCATCACATTTCATTAGCAAATACAGAACGGTATTTCCTGATGTAATTAGACAAGTGTATTTGGTGTTTAACATGATTTTCATCTTCATTAGAAAGAGATATGAAACTTATGAGTCTCTTTTATCACTTAGAAAATTCTTCTGCCTTGAAAGAAATTCTGTGTATTTCTTTTTTTTTTTTTATTATTCCTGTTTAATTTTGTGAGGCCACACATCACCTCGATCTGTGGACATAGCAGATTTCTTAGCTCGTCTGGAGGAAGAAGACAAGGGGGTATGTGTGTGTAAGAGGGAAAGGACCATGCTTGAAAAAGATAACGTAAAAATGATTGCTCTGCTCAGACTGAGAAAGATTTGCCATTAGACTTGAACATTGGACTGAGACCTTTCTCTTGAATTAAAGACTATTTTTGAAGGCGTCAGCATTCAAAGCATTAGGTGCTTGGTTACCTACAACCCACTCTGGGGAGACTGATGGAGGTTTTGGGTTAAGTAGAAGAGAGTGATGATACACGAGTGGACAAACTATTATTTAAGAATGCTGGAGAAGCACATCCTGTAACAGTCTTTTGTCACTCTATCTCCTTCTTCTACTAGATTCAGAAATTTTGTATTCACTCTATCTTACCATGCCATAGACTCAACAACAGAAATAAGGTTTTTGTGACACTTGAAGTTTTTTTCTTTCTTTCTTTCTGTTTTTATCAAAAAAGTCCCCCAATCATGTTGATTCTTTCTCCCTCCCCTTTTACTGGCAAAAACACAATTTGTATATTTCTATTTATATATTTGTATATTTCTATTTATATCACCGTTGTGTGGTCAGTTTTAATTTGGCTTTTATTTCTACACAATATTGTTTTTCATGAAAATGTCATTAGCAGTGGTGTGGACTTACAAATTTTATAGGATTAGGTACTAGTTGTGATAATGTAAATTGGTATTTGGAAGTACATGGAGGTTGAATACTTGTGATATTTTTCATCTAGAAAATTATTTATGACATTTACTTGAATTTACGATAGTTCATTTTGGTGAGGTCTTCTTTGTAGCTGTTTTGAATTAAATTTTTAGTTTGGTGGAACAGGTAGGTATCAGTGAACTTTTGTAACTATCTCAGAATTGGAGCATGATAGGATCAAATATTATGCTCTTTCTGTTTGTCATAGATGTCTTTTAAAATATTATTCATTATTCATTATACTGTATTTCCTCAAAGGATTTGAGTTAATTTATCAAAAAAAGGCAAAATACAAATTACTAAAAGAATAAGATTAAGAACAATCGGGAGTAGAATGAGTGTCAAGGTCAGAAACAAAATAGGACACAGATGAAATAGCTGTGCTCTGCAGTCCTAATGGAAATTTCTCCCATAGAGCTGCATATGAGAAGGCCCTCAAGAGCGCTCTCAACAATGTTCTCATAGTCAATACAAGGAAGCATTTCTAAAAACAAAGCTTACTTCCTTTCCATGAATTTGAATGAAAACTAAAGACAGACAATGAAAGAATAGTTTACTATAAGCAACTCTGTAAGGGGTCCTGACAATAGGGTAGTAATGCCAGCGTTTGATCTGTACCTTCCTCCGTCTAGAGGAATGGATCATGGCAAACCCTTCAAATTCTTCTCCCATGGATGGTAGGCAGTTGGAGGCTGCATCTCTGGTGAGGTCCTCTGTGTTGTGTCTTGAGGTTCAGAGTGCTCGTGGTGCTATGGGTGCACACCCCAGACCCACCCTTTATGAACACATAATTCCTTGTATAAACATTTCCTGCCTGTTGTTCCAGCCACAGCCAGAGTTGGACCTGCAGTTGGTGCTAAGACCCATGTGAGCACCTGAGTGGCCTGGAAGATCTCTCCTTCCAAAGCTGTGCTCTAATCTAGATATGGACTGATTATGGAAATGGCATCTTTGCTCCTTGGGAGAGTGACTTTCAAATAAACAAAAAGATGGAGGCCAACAGGGTGGCTCTGGAGAAATGAAGACATACCTTGAATGGAGACAAGTGAAAGTCCTGAGCTAGAGAGAGAGGAGGAAAGGGAAACAGAGGCACACAAATGGCAAACTCCTGGAGCTGCTGTTGAGCTTCTGGAACTGCAGTGGAACCAGGAGTGCTGTTCAGCTTTTAGGAGTCTTGTTTGGGGGAATTTTTCCTGCTTCCGTATTCACTTGGGTCTCCTTTCAATAAAGGCCATTATACAAGGTAATCTGCATATTTTGTTCTTTGTTAATGAAAAGAGCCAAACATAAGGGTCAACCCATGTAATCTGGAGATTAAATGACAGGAGAGTTTATTATTCTTTTATAGAAATTGAACATTCTAACAAAATGCTTACCAGGATGAATCATTATATATATTTAAGTCTTCTTGTCATTAGTGATTGAAACAAAGCATCTAAAATTTCTTCTTGGAATAATTATAAGTAACACCCACTGACAACTATGGAGGCTTATGTTTTTGTTAAGTCCAAACAGCATCTAAGAATTATACATAGAAACCTGGTAATGCGTTTGCTTCAAAAATAACTCTGGGATTAAAAGTTGTGATGTTTTAAAATAGCACAATATCTCTTAATACAGTGGTTTAAATGTTAGAGAGCACTACAATCTCGAAAGTAAGGTCTTCTATGATTTAGCTAGCATATATGGGGCTGATATCTTTGACTATCATCAGAGCAGGTGGGCTGCTTTTACCGTGTTATGTTCCAACAAGAGGAATACAAAATCTAGGACTTCTGAGTCCTCTTATTGTCTCTTCCTACTGTAAAATCAGAACATAGAGTTACAGTGAGGTAATGTTAACGAATCGAAGTACGTTCATTCTTCAGACCCTTGTACATTCATTCTTCAGACCCTTGAAGAGCACTCCGCTAATGTGATCTCCTTTCTTTAGCATTCCAACCTCGAGTAGGTGATGACCCTTCTAATGACTCATAAGGCCTACAATATGGAACCTTACTAATGTATTCTAATGTAACTAGGTCACAAAAAAGAGGCTTGTTAAGTTTGCAGTGTCGACTTTTGCCTTTACTAGAATTTCTAGTTGTACCAGAAGTGCCTCACCCCTCACTGTCACCGTCATCCTACTCCAAGTAAACAGGAGTTTATTAAGTAAAACTTCTAAGCATTATCACTCTGTAAAATATATGTGTTTGATGATTAAAAAATCATGATGGTTAAGAGTAATAACATTTTACACATTACTCATAGCCATGCCATATACTATCATTTATATATTTAAAGACTGTTTATATATATATATATATATATATATATATATATATTCTTTTTAGGAAATTTTCTTTATTTGAGAGAGAGTTAGAGCAAGAGAGATCACAGGAGAGGAAGAGGCAGACACACTCTTGAGCAGGGAGCCCGATGCGAGGCTCTATCCCAGGACCCTAAGATCATGATCTGAGCCAAAGGCAGACCCTTAGCCACCAGAGCTCCTATTACATATCTCTTCTTAAAGAGATATAATTTGACAAATGAATTAAATAGTTCCACGTTTAATGCTGTCTTGTGGTTGTCCTCATTAAATGGTTTCCTTATTAGGAATAATTCTTTGTTTAGAGCTAGCTGTTTCCTTCCTAAGGAAACATCCACAGACCAATGTCCTGGAGTGACCACACTTGCCCATTTGTTGAGCTGCCTACTGAAAACTGACATTTCAAAATCACCCCCTAGTTCTTCTGAAAAGGTGCTAACCTTCTGTCTTATATAGGATTGTCATATATATGTATGAAATCACCCAACGACCTCTTAACGTACATTTACTATTTTGCACGAGTAAGTATGGAGAGATGGAAAGCAAACCCCTTTGAACTACAAGCTTATCACTTTATTCTCTTATCTGGGTACACATGGCCACTCCTAAGCCGAAGTTTCTGGAGCTGCTGCACCCGCAGAACACGGACTGGCTGGCCAACGGCTCTCCAGAGATGCACGGTTGCTTACTTTCCGTGTGGGATCCACATTACACAGAGAACCGTCTGCCAGAACTAAACCGAGCCCAGGAAACTTCCTGAAGGTGTGCGATGAGATCCCACCCTGCGGAGGGGATGGCATAGGAGATCCCCGAGGGGCGTCGGAGGGAGCAGGCGGGCTCGGTGGAGGCGGCACACTCGGCCGGGCTCCCGGCAGGCGAGTCTGGGCTGGCTTCGCTGCGCACTCAGCCACCTCCCGTGGACGTTGCTGCAGGCACATCAGAATCTCTTAACGTGCTGAAGAAGAAAGGCGACGAGGACAGCAGGGAAGGAAAACTAGGGGGAAAACGTATAAAAAATTCACCACATAAATTAGCTGAACCTCTCTTCGCCCAAACTGACGATTTCATCTGAATGTGAATCCCCGGCTGCTGCTTCAAGTGCCTGGAGGAATTGCACCATGTCATCTACAAGGTAATTATTAAACGTGCATAGATGGCCACATAGGAACAAAAAAATTTGGAACGCTGTCTCCAGAAAAACATTAAAAGGTCTGCATATGTCCATGAATTAGAGTTGGTTTTCTTCTAACAGCTGCTATTTTGGGAATTCCTCGGAGGATGTTTAAAGAGCAAGTTTTGTATATTGAGGTGGCTGGTCCATTGTCGCGGACAGTTGAAACCAGAGTAGGCTATTGAGGGGAGCTAACGGTTTTGGCACTGGTTTTGGGTGTTAAGTATCAACTAACATGTTTATGCCCGCCCTTCAGATGTCCACATACAAAGACCCCTTTCTCTCCCTTCTGGCAAGAATCCAGGCCAATCTTGGAATGCTTCGTCCCCCGCCCATCATTAAGGGCACTGTGTTAATCGTGGGGCTTCATCTGAGAAGCACCCTGGAAAGGAATGCTCACTGACCCACAACATCCACATTTCCGCTGCTGTGGAAATTGCATGCACATGAACATGGGGTTCTGAAGCAGAACTAAGAAACAATCAAGTTCAAGTTCACTTAAAACTACCTCGAGATTTACTATTTTAGCCAGGCTAATGGAGAGGTCATTGAATTGTTGCAACCAGTTAAAAAAAAAATTTGTGTTCTGGTAGAGATGTATGATACATGTATTATATAGATATATATATTATACATACCTATGTATAATATATATATGTAAATATATATGTATATACATGTGTGTATATATATATATAATCTTTCTCACCATTATTTCCATGAAGATCACAGATACCGCATATTTTATTCAGTGAGCTGTAGACCAGTCTTAGGCTGCTAAGAAGATGTTTGCTTGATCTAAAATAATATCTTCAAATTGGGTTTGAGAAATAGGTGGTAAATAGGTAGGCAGAGCAAACATTACATCCTTCCTTTATAGCTCTAAGTCCAGGACTAGAACTGTGCTGGTGTAACTAAAACAAAATAAAACAAAACACTATTTTCTTTTGTGAACTATTTGGCATTAAAATTATCTTGATATGCTGTAGGCTTTGCTGAGACTGAAGATTTTAATGAGTTGTATGTTTATGAATTTATTAATATAAAATCTGCTGTCAATGGAGAAGAGAAATCTGAATCATTCTCCTAGTAAACAATTTGCAAGGTATTTTTTTGGAAAATACAAAAGAAAGGAGTACATAGTTTCTTTTGTGAATATTGCAAGTTGGGACCTTCAACTTGTGGTTTGGGGGAGGAGTTAAACACAGTCTCTTATCTAACTTTTTATGGATTTTTGTATCATTTAAGTGATTTTTTATTTATTCAGAATCATGACATATTTAGGTTACATATAGAGCAGTATAGTTTTTTTTTTTTAAAGATTTTATCTATTTATTTGACAGAGAGAGATCACAAGTAGACGAAGAGAGAAGTAGGCAGAAAGAGAGAGGGAAGCAGGCTCCCTGCTGAGCAGAGAGCCCGATGCGGGACTCTATCCCAGGACCCCGAGATTGTGACCTGAGCCAAAGGCAGCGGCTTAACCCATTGAGCCACCCAGGCACCCCTAGAGCAGTATAGTTTTTCTCAGTAGTTAGTTTTTATGATTCAAAACTGAGTCTTGACAACCACCATTCTGTTCTGTCTCTGAGTTTTATTTTCTTTTGCTTGTTCATTTGTTTTGTTTTTTTAGATTGCACACATAGGTGAAATCATATGGCCTTTGTCTTTCTTTGTCTGACTCATTTGATTTAATATAATATACTCAAATTTCATCCATGTTGTTGAAAATGGCAAGAGTTTGATTTTTTATGGCTGAGTAGTATTCCATTGTGTGTGTGTGTGTATAAAAATAAACTTAATTCATTATAAATTATAATTGCAATAATTATAATACTACATTATAAAAGATATCTTACATATTACTATATATTACATCTTCTTTATCCATTCATTCATCACAGATTGTATCTGGACTTACTGTGCTAATCAATTACATTGTATACAAATATGAAATCATTAGGTGGTATTCCTGAAACTAATATGTTATATGTCAATTATACCTCATTAAAAAAAAGAGTCTTGAGTCTCTAAAAAATTCTCCCCTACATGCCAACTACTTTACATATTTATGCTATTCAATTTGCATTCTTTCTTTCAAGATATTAGTGGAAGAAAAGAATAGAGAGAATAATTTGTTTATTTCTTTAAAAAGCCCTCACATGTTAGTTTTATTTATTACTTCCCCAGTTACTTTGCCAGTGTGGTGTCTTTTTCAACAAAGCACAGGCATAATTCTTTATGCTTCAGGCTGGAATTGTTGTTTTAAAAATCCTTGGCGACAAGGCTTGAGCTCCTTGCCGGGTGGGACATCTGTCCTGCTTAGTACGGTATGACTGGCACATAGCTGGCACCCAGTAAATAATTTTTGAATAAATGATTGGATAAAGACCTATAGACCTTCGTGATTTATGTGAGTGTGGGAGGAAACATCAGGCCCTGCGTCTGGTCACGTGTGTGCGCCCTGCAGACACCACAGCACTGAGCAGGCCTACAGCCTGGATAAGGTTCCCTTAGGTTTCATGACAACAGGCTACAGCTGTTGGGTCCTTTGGGACCACGCGCTGTCGCCCTTTGTGCCACTATTGGGAGTAGTCAATTTCACCCAGCCTCCTGTCCCTGTTCTCACTGTGGAAGGCAAATGATTTCTACTGGAGAGAATGCAAGAGCAGGGGACAGGAAGGAGAACAGATGTTTGCATTGTTTGTTTTCAGTATCTTCTTCCCCGTTCACCTCCGTGTCCCCTCTCTGATCCAACCCCCATGGACTTCAAAGTGCCACCCCACCGCTCTTCGGTATTTCTCTCCATTCTACCTTAGTCACCATTCACTATTCAGTCCTCTGGTGTTTCCATAGTCTCGTTACTCCTTTGGCATTACTTTCGATTTTTTGCTTCAACTCTGATAGTTCAACATCCCGTTTTCTGACCTCATGTAAGCCATCATTTTTTTCCGTCCTCACTCGCTGCATTTCTTCTGCAGCCAGATAAGAACTCCAGTTCCTTGAACTCCTTACATTGACTTCTCTCTTTTTTTCCCTACTTCACTTTGTACTCTATCCCTTTAACGATTCTCTTGCCTATTTTATCCCCTTGCCCCCTGCCCCGCATACTTGCAGAACCCAGCCCCAGCTCAATCTAGCCTCCTCCAATCCTATCCCAGGCTGCCATGCCTTACTAGAAGAAGACCACTTGACAAACCAGAAATTTAGCCATCAACCTTGACCACTCTTTTCCCACTCTCCCCTCCCCCACATCCTTTTCCCTAAATAACTCTGAAATTTGTCCTATTCTCATTTTGCTCACTGCCCTGCCCTTAGATCGGGCATCTGTTACTTTTCACCCACATAGCTGTGGTAGTTAACTGGTCTTGCTACGGCACTCTTGTCTTCTTGCTAGCTAGGCTCCACACAGCAGCTAGAACATTCTTTACACATTTTAAATATGATCAAGAAACTTCTAATACCGTTGAATGGCTCCTTGGTTAAAGGCAGAATCCGAAGTTTTAGAGATGAGTGTCTCTGTGTGATCTGGCTCTAGTCCATAGCTCTGATTTTCCCTCCTGCCCTTGTCTCTCTTTCCTCCAAGGCTTCAGAAGTGCCTTTCTTAAAGCCAGGGAGGGGAAGTGACACATGGTGATGGACAGATGGAAAGCAGGGTAAACAGACAGGAAAGGCCACAGACAGTGGGATCAGGAAGGGGCTACTCCAAGAGAGGCCCCAGTATTTCCAGTCTTGCCTCTGTGGGTGGGAGAGGCATGACTGACTCTCAGGGCCACGGCCCTTTATGGGGTAGGGTAGACCAGTAACACCATGGATTCTCAGCACTGTGGGTGCCTGGACTTCCAAGGCTGCTGTGGCTACAGACACTTCTTGGTCCTCCTGGCATTGGTTCCCCAACAAGATAGTAGTGGTGGGAAGGGGTAGACTTGGAAAGCAGCACCTGCCCTGGGAGCTTCCCAGGCTGTGGCAGAGAGTAGCCGGCCTGGAGTGGAGGCAGCTGGGTCTGAGGAGGGGCTGACCCACACATCACAGAGGCTCTTATTGAAATAGGGCATCTAGATCCCTGATCAGACCTGGGAAGGGGGGTCATGGGTTTCAGAAGTCACCCCCAAGTAGGCTGGGCTGGTTGAAGGTGGACACTGGGGATAGGATATGGGTGGTGGTGGAGCCAAGGGCATTACCACAGTGGGAGGGTAGATGGGCAGTAGGAGGCGGACAGCTGCCCCTGAGGTGAGGCCCTGTGACTCACACTGAACAGTCCCCCAGGGTCTGGGGTACCCTATGGGAAGTAGAAGGGGCAGAACTTGTGCTCAGTGGAGAGGGGTGAGGGCCTACTGGTTCCCCCCAGGGAGGGCTCCTCCTCTGCTCTCCTAAGAGGGACAGAAGGGCCACAAAGTCCTCTCAGAGGGCAGGAGTGGAGCGGGAAGCAAGTCCTCCCCGCCATGCTCAGACTCTGCCCGGCCTGGGCTGCTCCTGCTGCCCCCATTTTAAGGTTCCCTAGCAGAAACTCTATTCTGAGGCCCTCACTGGGCGGAAGCTGGGGATGGGCCGCGGCTGGAGACTGGGCTGCCACTAGGGCCAGCCGTGCATCACGCTAGGGCCCAGGTCTTTGGTGAAGGCTCCCCGTACATCCCTGCCCCACCAGCCCTGGAACAGGGCCGTGTTCTGCAGCCGCAGCACGTAGTTCACAATCCGGCTCAT
Source organism: Mustela nivalis (assembly GCF_964662115.1). Taxonomy (NCBI): domain Eukaryota; kingdom Metazoa; phylum Chordata; class Mammalia; order Carnivora; family Mustelidae; genus Mustela; species Mustela nivalis. Next base: position 31,951,974 of record NC_139024.1, read on the forward strand.
GGCCACCCACAAATTGCCGGTGGCCGGGGCCTCGCAGGCTTTTTAGGCACCTTATGGCCACATCAGTAGTAGAGGTTGGAGGAGAGATTGCGGCAGGTAGAATCCTTCCAGCCCTCGTGGTCGCCCCTGAAGATGGGGACCGGGGCTGGACCCCACAGATGATCCGGGCCAGTTTTAGCCTGCCTGGGGGTCTTCGCATTGCGCAGGTATCTCCTGCCTCCTCTCCGAGGCTGGGAAGAGGACCCCGACCCGCCTGGAAGCCCCAGGCCTGGGTCGCTGCCCCACCCCGTGCGGGGCTGAGAAATACCGTGCGCAGGGGCCGCCCCATGCAGAGGGCAGGGCGCAAGGCCAGGGAGAAAGATGGGGGAGAACTGTGGGGACAGAGGGCTGGGGGGTGAGGATGCTTCCAGTCCTTTGCGGTTCGGCACATGCGCCATGCACTCTCTTCCCTTTGGGAATTGTCTCTCTTTCACCTTCCTCTTTACCTTCTCACCTCCAGCTGTATTTCTCGCCGTGACCTCCTACTCATCTTTCCAGTTTTTGTTTTCTGCTTCAAGGGATTCATCTCTGGAATTCCCTCTCCCTCCAAAAATATCTGACTTGTGCACACTATAGCTCCTCTAGGCTAGTACGTAGAATACTGTATTTTAATTGCTTATTCATCTCTATCTTCCACTATTTCATGAAATCCATGAGGGCATAGGGCTCTATCTGCCTGGTTCATTGTTGTGTTCTCAGTGCTTAGGACAAGGCTTAGAATACACTGAGTGTTAATCAGTGTTTGTAGCAGAGAGTATAGAGTGATGGTAAGGTAAACGAAGAGGAACCAAACCGTCTGGGTTCAAATTCTGAGGCTGCCTGTTATTTGCTGTATAATCTTGGATAAGTTACTCAACTCTCTCTATTCAGCTTTTTTATCTGTAAGACAGAGATTGTAATACTGCTCACCTGATGTGCGTGTTGTGAACACTGAATCGATACACAGAAAGTATTCAGAACAACACCTGGCACAGTAAACACCCAACTGACTCCTTCTTTGTCAATGTCCGGGATGTGGCCATCAAAAATAATAGGAGTCTTATCTACCTGACTGTCACCTAGCTATCTGTATCTAGAGATGTATCTTTAGCTGAAAATGGTCATGTCTTTACACACTTTTATGAATCAGTTGTGCATGTTAAATGGAAACTGAGACTCAGTTAGTTGAACACATTCCCCATTTGAATAATAGAAACATCAGGGGTGCCTGGGTGTCTCAGTAAGTTAAGGGTCTGCCTTCGGCTCAGGTCATGGTCCCAGGGTCCTGAGATCAAGTCCCGCATGGGGCTGCTTGCTCAGAGGGACCCTACTCCTCTGCCTCCAGCTCCCCCTACTTGTGCTCTCTCTTTGTGTCAAATAAATAAAGGAAATCTTAAAAAAAAAAGTTGAATAATAAAAACATCTACCTGGAGTTTGTGACATGGAGAGCACACCTGTGTGCCCTTCTATTCATTGATCTGTGTTGGTTCATCTTTTTTTTCCAGTCTTTTCTTAAAGTGATCTCACTCAGCACCGCCAGCAGTGAATCCAGCTATCACACTGGCCATGTCTGCCTTTATAGCCATGGCTAACACCTGGCATTATCAAGTTTACTGAATTTTCAAATTAGAGCTTTCCTTAATTTTTAGAGGCTTGAAATGGCCCTTCATCTACATAGTGTGACCTGAGGCGGAGGCAGTCACCCCCCTCCTTTTTTTTTTTTCCAAGGAGAAGGAGATTTCCAACCATCTTTTTAAAGTAGGAAAACAGAAGCTTAGAAAGGTCTAGTTATTTGTCTGGAGACACATATCAGTTAATACTAAAACCAGGATAGAGAACCAGCATTCTGTGGCTCTCTGTTGAATTCACAATAACACATTACAATATATGATTAGGAAAAGAAACTCAAGTATGAGAACATGAAATACGGTGTTCTTTTTGAAACTATAACCGTGAATTTGTGCTACACTGGTCCAATTTTATCACACAGTGAAAAAAATAGATAAACAGAGGTCCTTCAGTGTGGGTATGTATGTCTGTACATACATGCATGTCTCCCTCCCTCATCTATCTATAGATCTTCGTACTCTATCACCTATGCAAATAAAATGAAGCATTGGACAAGAAGTTAGGTAACAGTCACTATTTCTTCTAGTTGCTTTGGGGCCAGACTTTTGTTCAATTTTTACTTTATCTCTTTGGAGAGTGCGATGAAAATCTTTCATCTCTGTCCTCGATGGCCTGCAGTCCCAAATCCTAGGGTCCTCGACGTGAGCGGTGCTCATTTCCTTCTTGCCTTTTACCCTGTCAGTCTTCTGCTGCGATGCGTCGTCGTCCATTCCAGAGGACGCCACTTCCTAACTGCTTTCTCATTATTCTTTGGCCATCTAGCTTCTGGTCTTTTCAATGGATCTATAAGTAACAAAAGTCACCTGTGGCCTTCTGACATTTTCTTAGCTGTGATTCACCTTGAAATTTCTTTCTAGGTGATGCTGTCCATCAACTCTACACTGTTGAAACATACTCCTGCTGGGATGGCAAGGAGCTTGAGCTTATCCATGTCATGTTATCCTGGTTCTCTCCTGCCTTGCCCTTCTCAGCTTCCTCCATTGGTTCTACTTCCTTCTTGCATGTTCTACAAAGGACTTGCTGAATTGAAGCCTCTTTTTTATCTTCTCTAATTTCTGCCGCTGGGGCATTCCGTTCTCCTCCACAGTTTGTGCTGATCTCCAGGAAAGGAGGAACTCTTTCTCTCTCTCTCTTTCTCTGTCATTTTTATATAACTACTCCTCATACACAGCACAAGCCCTGGGTCCTGGTAGGTGTTCGAAGAGGTCTGTTGCCTTAAACTTAAGCTGTGCCCATTATTCCAGAATTTGAATCAATAACTGACTCTCACAACCTCTAGTTCTGATAACATTACCTACTTTCTGGGTATTTCTAATAATAGTAAAAATAGCTACTGCTATTAAGCCCCCTCTGTGTGTTAGTCAGTCGCTAAGGGAGAGCAACACGTTCCTTGTACCCTGTGCAACCTCCCAGGTACACATTGTCACTAGTACTTCATGCAGGACAGAATCAACATCCACTTGGATATCTGGTAAGCATCTCAGACTTTTGGCCAATAAAGAACCCTTGCTCCGGATCAGCTCGGATCCAGTTTTCCCCATTTCAGGAAGCAGCCCTCTATTCATGGTTATTCTCCACTCAATGCTTTGCTTTCCAATATCCAACCCATTAACATATCTAGTTGACTACAAAAAATATTTCTTATCAGCCCGATTTTCTTCATTTCCCAGTTTGGGCCATCATCGTCTTTTCCAGACCAGTGCCAGAGACTCCTAACTGGGCTTTCCTTCGATTCCCCTGCGCACCATTCTCCACACAGCAGTCTGTGGTCCTTTAATCAGATCATGTTACAGGAGTCATTACGTCCTGCTGTGGCTGCAAAAACTATTTACTGGTTTGATTTGATGGTATTGGCAGTGTGGCTGCACTCATGTTCTACTTTAAGGCAGATGTTTGAAAATTGAAGTCAGCTGAAAATCTAAACTAAGGATTGGTTCACCTAGGAAGGGATTCACATCTACATCCATAAGCAAACCTAAGAAATGGTTATTTTATTAGAAAATGCTATACTTTATAGAAACATCGTATTTCTTTAAATAACAGGTACTTAAATTATTAGCTCATTTAGCACAATTTATTTGCAAAACACTTTGAAGAAATATATTGAATACATAATGTGAGGGACATTTGCACCCACATATGGATAATGTATGCTTCCTAAATTTTATTATCCTACCCAACCAAGTACAAAATGATATCTCTTATAATATTTGTATTGCCTATAGTTTTGGTTTTCATTGAAATCTAACTAGGGGAAGAAGAAACAACTGAAGACAAAGGTAAGATAGCCAATGGAACTGCATTCATGGTTCATGGTTCTGACTTTTTGGCTACTATTATGCATTTAGGATCAAGTTAGCTGGTGCTGGATGTGAGACTCATCAGTGTCACCTGCTCTGGTTATTTCTGGACTCAGGTATTCTTGTCCAGAAGGCAAATGCTTGGATACTAAATATCACTCCTACTTTTTTTTTTTTTTTTCTGAAGTGGGCTCCACATCCAGCATGGTACCCAGTGTGGGTCTTGATCTCAGAACTCTGAGGTCAAGACCTACACTGAGATCAAGAGATGGATGCACAACTCGCTGAACCACCTGGGCGCCCCAAGTCCTGCTTATCTTGAAACAGTGTTACATATGGAAAAATTTCTCATACAAATAGATTCATGTTCCTGTTTTTGAACAAGTATTTCTTAAAAAAGTCATTTTTATTAGAAAAACATGGCTTTTGATGATTATCAGTGATTTTTCTGTAATGCAAACATTCATCTCTCTTTTAATTTGTGGAGACAAGTTGCAAGCTGAAAATTGTTGTGAGTGTCTGCTTCCCAGGCAGCAGTTTTCACTAAAAAATATTTACCTATTTGTTAAATGATCTGAACTTGTTCTCATGGAAAAACAAGGGTGGAAAACATCAAAACTTTTTCTACATAAAAATGTTTTTTGAGAGGTTTTTCTTTATGCTTTTGGGCTTTTCCTGAAGTTTATAAGTTTAAGAAATTATTGACTTTGATGGAGAATTTGTTGCCTAGAAGATCTTCCTGTTGTTTATTTACAAATAATGTAGTTACTATTCAGCTACAAAAAAATAATCAAATTAATGGAAGGGAAAATGAAATATGAGGAAATTTTAATCCAAATCTTCATCAAGAATAAGATTATGTTTTGGAAATTTAAGGTGGTCAGATTCTAAATTTTTCTCATTTATTCCCCTTTTGCTTTCCTTTCTTCCCTCTTTTGTGGAATTTTCTTCCTCCTGTCAGCTCTTATAGTTAAGGGTTACATCCTGGGCAATCTCTTCTTCCCTCTCTGCATGAAATTTAGCATCACTGCTAGGTTCACTAACTTCCTTGACTTCAACTGTGGCCATGACAATGACAAGCAAATTTATATCTTCATGCTTTACCTCTTCTCAACACCCGAGCTGTTTTTCTTGGAATAATTTAAACTCAAAATATCCCAAAGTGGGGGCGCCTGCGTGGCTCAGTGGATTGAGCCGCTGCCTTTGGCTTGGGTCATGTTCTCGGGGTCCTGGGATCGAGCCCCACATCGCGCTCTCTGCTTGGCGCGGAGCCTGCTTCCTCCTCTCTCTCTGCCTGACTCTCTGCCTACTTGTGATCTCTCTCTCTGTCAAATAAATAAAATCTTAAAAGAAAAAAATCCCAAAGTGAACCTACTAACATCCAAATCATACTTCCTTTTCTCACATTTTCATGTTGGTTAATGCTTGACCAAGGGATTCACCATCTCTCCTCTTGCTCAAGATAGGAACTGTGTCATTCCCCACTCTGATCTCCATCTCACTCTCTACCTTGTGTTCCCAGGATCACCCAATCCTGTGATGCTGCCTTCAAATATCTTTTTGTTCTTTCTTCCTGTGCAGACCTATCATAATGACTAAAATCCTCATCATCTCTTGCCTGTGGTTTTGCGACAAAAATCTTAATGGGTCTACCTGCCTCCAGTTTTCTTGGTATCCAACTCATTCTTTAGGCTGACACTATGGTAACATTTCCATAATCAAATTCTGATTGTGTTATTTCTCTGCTTTGAACCTCTGATGATCATACTCTATCAAGTTCCAACTCTATTGTCGGGCATACTAAGTTCTTCACAACTTATCCTTCCATGCTCATGGGATGCTATGTAATGATTAGGACCTGTGCTATAACATAGTGATTAAAGATAATAATTCTGCATTATTATTACTTTTTGAAACTGAGGTCAAATTGATATATAACATTAAATTTGTTTCAGATGTGCAACCTAATAATTTGATACTTGCACATACTATGAAGTGATCACTCCAATAAATTTAGTTACCATCCAACACTATACAATTTTACCCCTTTTACTCTTTTTACCTACCACCTAAGCCCTTTCCCCTCTGATAACCACCAATCTCTTCTCAGTATCTATGAGTTTTCTTTTGTTTGTTCCTGTGTCTTTTATTTTAGATTTCACATATAAGTAAAATCTTAAGGTATTTGTCTTTGTCTGACTTATTTCCCTTGGCATTATACTGTAAGATTCATCCATGTGGCTGCAAATGGCAAGATTCGCTTCTTTTTTTTATTGCTGACTAGTATTTCATTGCATATATACTACATTTTCTTTATTGATTCATCCACTGATGGACACATAGGTTAATTCCACATCTTGGCTATTATAAATAATGTTGCCATGAACACACTGGTGGTTTGAATTAGAGTCTTTGCTTTCTTCAGAAGTGATATAGCTGGATCGTATGGTGGATCTGCTTATAATTTTTGGAGGAAACTCTACAACGTTTTCTATAGTGGCAGCACCTATTTACATCCCCACCAACAGTGTCCTAGGGTCCCCTTTCCTCCACATCTTCTCCAACACCTGTTATTGCTTGTCTTTTTGTTAATACCTATTCTGAAATGTTTGCATGATATCTTACTGTGGTTTTGATTTGCATTTCCCTGATAATTATTGATGCTGAACACCTTTTCATGTGTTTGTTGGCTACCTGTATGTCTTTAGAAAAATGTCTGTTTAGACCCTCTACCTATTTTTTTTTTCCCAAATTGGGTTTTTCCATTTTTGCTATTTTCCATCTTTACATAGTTTGGATATTAACCCTTTATTGGATATCTGATTTGCAAATATTTTATACATTCAGTAGGTTGCCTTTTCATTTTGTTAATGGTTTTGTTTGCTGTGTAGAAGTTTTTGTTTGATGTTGTTCCCCCCTGCCCCCAACCACCACCTTTTTTTTCTTTCATTGCCTTTGGTTTTGCAGTCAGATCCAAAAATTCAACATCAAAACTGAAATTTATTGCCTATGTTTTCTTACAGGCATTTTATAATTTCACATCTTACATTCAAGTCTTCAATTCATTTTGAGTTAGTTTTTGGGCATGGTATAATATAGTGGTCTAATTTCATTCTTTTGCATGAAGCCATCTGGTTTTTCCAGCACCATTTATTGAAGCAAGTGTCTTTTTCCATTGTATATTCTTGTCATTAATGAATTGATAGGTTTATTTCCGGGCCCCTTATTCTGTTCCATTGATTTATTTATCCATTTTTAATGCAATACCATACTGTTTTGATTACTAAAACTTTGTAGTATAGTTTGAGATCAGGGAGCGAGATATCTCCAGCTTTGTTGTTCTTCCTGAAGATTACTTTGGCTATTCAGAATTTTTTGTGGTTCATACAAATTTTAGAGTTGTTGTTCTAGTTCTCTGAAAAATGCCATTGGAACCTTGGTAGAATTGCATTGAATCTGTATATTGCTTTGGGTAGTCTGGACATTTTAAAAATATTAGTTTTTTCAGTTCCTGAGAACAAAATGTTTCTTTTTATTTGTGTCTTCTTTAATTTCTTTCATTAATGTCTCAGTTTTCTGCATGTTGATCTTTCACCTCATCGGTTAAATTTATTCTAAGATATGTTATTCTTTTTGATGCAATTGTGAATGAGGTTGTTTTCTTAATTTCTCTTTCCGATAGTTTGTTATTAGTGTTTGGAAACACAAAGGATCTATGTGTATTGATTTTGTATCATAGGTTTACTGAATTTATTTGTAAGTGCCAAAGGTTTGTTTTCTATATATAGTATCATGGCATCTGCAAATAGTGACAGTTTTATTATTTCCTTTCAAGTTTGGATGACTTTTGTTTCTTTATTTCTTCACTAATTGAGAGGGATAGAACTTTCAGTACTATGCTGAATAAAAGTGGCAAGAGTGGGCATCCATGTTTTGTTGCTGATCTCTTGTTCCATTGAATATGATGTTAGCTGTGAGCTTGTCATATGTGGCCTTTATTTGTTGTTGATTATGTTCTTCTGTACTCAAGTGTTGACTATTTTTATCATGCATCATTGCTGAATTTTATCAAGTGCTTTTTAGGCATCTTCTTTTTCTTTTTTTAAAAGATTTTATTTATTTATTTGACAGACGGAGATCACAAGTAGGCAGAGTAGCAGGCAGAGAGAGAGGAGGAAGCAGGCTCCCTGCTGAACAGAGAGCCCAATGCAGGGCTCGATCCCAGGACCCTGAGATCATGACCTGAGCCGAAGGCAAAGGCTTAACCCACTGAGCCATCCAGGCACCCAAGATGATCATATAAATTTTAACTTTAATTTTGTCAATGTGGTGTATCACAAAAATTAATTTGCAGATATTGAACAATCCTTGTATCCCTGGCATAAATCCCTCTTGATCATGCTATATGGTCCTTTTAATGTATTATTGAATAATCAGTTTCTTAACATTGTGTTGAGGATTTTTGCTTTATGTTCATTAGGGATATTGACCTGCAGTTCCCTTCCTTCCCCCCTTCCTCCTTTCTTCCCTCCCTCCCTCTTTTTCCCTCTCTCCCTTTCTTTCTTTTCCTTCCTTCCTAAATGCTGACCTTGTACAATTGAATTTGGAAGCATTCCCTCCTCTTTAGCTTTTTAGAAGAGTTTGAGAAGGACAGCTATTACATCTTGGAATGTTTGGTAGAATTACCCAGTGAAGCTGTCTGGTCCTAGACTACTGTTTAAATTAGGGTAGGTTTTTGATTACTGATCAGTCTTCTTAAATTGGTCTATTCAGATTTTCTTTTTGATTTTCTCATGATTCAGTCTTAGAAGATTGTGTGTTTCTAGGAATTTATCTATTTCTTCTATGTTGTCCAGCTTGTTGGTGTGTAATTGTTCATAGTAGTTTCTTATGAGCCTTTGTGTTTTTGTGGTATCAATTGTAATTTCTTTTCTTTCTTTCCTAGTTTTATTTATTTGAGCCTTCTCTCTCTCTCTTTTTTTTTTTCTTGGTGAGTCTAGCTATAGGTTTGTCAATTTTGTTTATCCTTCTGAAGAACCAGATCTTCATTTCATTGATCTTTTCTATTATATTTTTAGTCTCTTTTTCATTCATTTCTGCTCTGATCTTTGTTATTTCCTTCCTTCTGCAAACTTTGGGCTTCATTTGTTCTTCTTTTCCTAGTTCTTTTGGTTGTGAAGTTAAATTGTTCACTTGAAATTTTTCTTGTTTTTTTGAGAAAGGACTGTATCACTATGAACTTCTCTCTTACAACCTTTACAACCTTCCTTTGCATCCCAAAGATTTTGGACTGTTGTATTTCTATTTTCATTTGTCTCAAAGTATTTTTCGATTTACCATTTGATTTCTTCATTGACCCACCTTTTGTTCAGTGACATGTTGTTTTATTTTATCTCCTCCTAATTGTGTTTTTTCCAGGTTTCTTATGATTGATTTCTAGTTCCATACCATTATGTTTGGAAAAGCTGCTTGAATACGATTTCAATCCTCTTAAATTCATTGAGACTTATTTTGTGATCTAATATGTAATAGATCCTGGAGAATGTTGCATGTGCACTTGAGAAGAGTGTATATTCTGATGCTTCTGGATGGAATGTTCTATATATATCTATTAAGTCCATCTGGTCTAAGGTGTCATTGAAGGCCGATGTTTCCTTGTTTTTTTGTTTTTGTCTGGATGATTTATCCAATGATGTGAGTGGGTGCTAGAGTCCCCTACTATTATTGTTTATCTCTCTATATCTCCCTTTAGTTCTGTTAATATTTGTTTTATACATTTATGTGCTAACAATTTTGTATTAAGAACTTCAAAATTGTTACAGACTAGCTCTTACTTTTTCCCCCTGTGAATAAAGAACTGTGATAGAAGTGTTAGCCGATACTATGGTGGTAATCACATTGTAATACATAAATGTATGAAATCAACACATTTTCCTTTAATTTGCACAATGTAATATATTCATTATATATTAATAAAAAAATGCTGAAATCAGGCTATCTGGGTTTGTTTGTTAGTTTTGCCCAAATGAAAACCTTGAACATATTATTTAACTTACCTAAATCTCAGTTTTCTCATCTGTAAAATTTGGGTTATTTTGAAAGGTGTTTTGAGGACTAAATGTGTTAATGCATGGTAAGTGCTTTGAAGAGTTAATGTTGGCTAAATAATGTTAAATAAATAAAAAATCCTCCTTCTGTATGCATATGGAATTTCACTGTTTCCCAAACAGGCCACATAGTGTCTTGCCTTTGGAAATTTGGATGTGGGGTTGTTCCATTCAAGAAGCAACTTAAATGTCCTTCCTCTGGTGAAATTTTCTTTGAGACAGGTTAAATGCATGACTCCTTTCTCTATGTTCCAGTGGGGCCTCATAAAAACCTTTATTACAGCCCCCGTTGAATTGTTTTGCAATTGTTTATGTATGTGTGTCCTCAGATAGACTGTTGGAGTAGATGATCTTATTCATCTTTTTATTTCCCTCAGTGCCTATCACATAAAAAGTATTCAATAAACATTTGTTAAAAGAATGGATTAATTGTGGCACTCTCTTTTCTTGGACTCATGTTGTTTCAGTACCATAAAAGATTTTTTTTTTCCTAAAAGAGAATAGTATTCCAAAGGGAGAGTTAATAATTTTGTGACTTGAAAAAAATCCACACTTTGTTTAGGATGAACGTTTTTCTTCTCTGGGAACTTTATCCTGCTGATGTAAGCAAAATGAATACAGTCTTACCCTGATTAAAATTAGCTTAGATTAGGCTTTATTTGATTTTTATTTGGAAAATAGGAAATATCTAGACAAAAAATGTTAAAGGAGAATTCATTCTCTTCTTTTGCATAATTCTCTTGAGGCACTATTACCTTTTACACTCAAACCTTGTTGATTACCAGGAAAGTTGTTCAGCACCACAGTTAGATATTGTGAGAATTTTTGAGTTTAATCTTGCAAATATTAGCAGTTTTGCTGACCTGGAACAAAATGTCAAAGTAGGTGAAGTCTGGAGTTTGAAGCCTCCACTCCCAGACTCTTCTCTCCTTCTGGGATCTTCTGCTGTCATGATGACCTCTGCTTTTTCCAGCCTCATCTGCCAGCCATCTTCCTCAGGATTCCTTCTACATGCCTTTCCTAGCTCCTCCAGTCTCTGGAAATTTAGTGACTATTGCATTCAACTGAAGAATGTCCATTGGATCTCAGTTCTTCTGGTCCGATCTCAGGCAAACAATTTGCACTGTAACATCTAGAATGCAAAGCTTTGACCCAGGGGAGAGCTTCAGTGCCGGCAATAACAGAGCCTTTACCAGGAACGTGTAAGAGATATTTTGTTAATGAAGAGCTGATCCAAATCACTCTGTTGTGGGTAAAGGAGCCCTTGAGTGTCAGTGCTCCATTGGAAACCAGAATGAAAAAGCAATTATTCCTTCATTCATTGTGTTGTTGTAAATGAGTCACAGACTATAAGGTCAGGAAGACTTGGGTTTGAACTTTCTCCTAAAAAGTCTGATTACGGTTGTCATTGCATGACTTCTTTCCCAGTTTCAACTTAAAGCAAGAATGTAAAATGGGAATATGGGAAAGATTCCCAGCTGTAAAATGGGGATGACACCACTATGTAGGAAGCATTTTGGTATAGGTTAGATGAGATATCAGTCAACTACGTAGAAATGGGTCTGGCACAAAGTAGTATGTCATCAGTAAAATATATAACTACTAGTATTTTCACCCTTTCAAGCTTTAATTGATGGCTAACTTCATCCTACCTATTGTGTTAATAAGTGAGGCTTCAGGTAATCTCATATCTTTATTGTAGCCTAAACTTTTGAGCTTATATATACTCAAACCCTTTAGACACTTTCCCCAAATAATTTTCCACTTTATGCTTCGTCCCTTGGGAAGAGATGAAAGGTTGAGAATGGAGAAGGACAAGACTGTTATTAAGGCACAGATTGATAACCTGTCCCAGAATGCAGTGTGCCACCATGACAACCTGCCAAAGTTAATCAGGGAGTATTAACATCTTAATGAAACCCCTTATACTTAAGGGTACAGGAGAAGAAGAGATAGGGGATTTAAAGGAGGTCATTTGGTAGCCAAATGAAAAAGCCCATAGTATTTAGTTTGAATTATCAGTTCCAAAATAGTGTGAGTTGTGTCTAGGTTCCATGAGGGCCTCCTTTCCTCTTGGAGTAGCTTACCTGAATCACTTTCTTAAAAAGTAGTAAAGGTTCAAAATGAAGACTAAGATTTTTTAACCTAGACCACTAACAGCTACTGTGCAACCACACTGGAGAACCTACTCTTTTGGAAATATAAAATCAGTATCACTAGCTTACCACCTTTAATCACTTTTTCTATAAATTAAGAATATTTGATAACTGAAATTCACTGGAAGAATATTTTCCCCTTTTCCTACACAATTTCAATGGCTTATTCTGTTGTACATGTTAACAGCACATGTTGCTTCTATTTCTGCAGGTAGAATCTGTCTGATACTCTTTCATAGACCTTTGATTAGTTCTCAGTTGCTTGAAGGCTATCATTCAGGGATCATTCAGGGACGGAGTCACCCTCAGAAGATTGACCAGACTCCTCCAGGGGAAAGCTGCCAAGTTTCTTTTTGGCGTGAATTTCTTCAGCAAAGACCTCAGTAGTCATATTTATGGAAAACTGCATTACCCTTCTCCATTTATTTCACTATTGAACCAATAAACATCTTTTCCTAAAATGGACTCTATAATGTAGCTTTTACTTCATCCTTTTATTTTTGTTAAGTTTGGTGTTCAAGCTGTGTGCACTAAAGTTGCTATTAATGTTGAGGAGATCAGATTAAGTATAAGTGTAATTTTTACTTTATCACAGTTGCTTCATTCAAGCTTAACTGTAACTAGAAAGTTGCAACAAAATGTTCAGTATTATTATGTACAGCAAAAATTTCACATCCTTGCACAAACAGAATTTATGAGACAATGTAACAAAATAATGAGTAATGAGTTGGTAATGAATATATACAAATTTTCAGGTAAGATTTTAAGTTCAATTTAGGCAATTTTTGTACTACATGAAATTAACTTTATGTGGCTTAATCAATTTTTAAATTATTCATTTTTTTTTTTTAAAGCAGATTACCTAAAGTAGTGCTTCTCAGACTTAAGCATGCATTAGCATTGCTCAGAAGACTTGTGGAAACATGGCTGGCCCTCCCTTTCTTCCCATCCTTCTAAGTACTATCTCCCCTCTCCTCCTGGGGTTTGATTCAGTTGGTTTGGGGTAAGGTCTGAGAATTTACATTTATAACACAGTTCAGATGAAGCTACTGCTACTAGTTGCAAAGAACCACAATCTGAGAACCACTGATCCAGGGATTATGAGGTAAGAGAAAGAAGAAAGTCTTAGGAAATGGATTCTAGTATCATTGGCTTCTCCACATACAAGCAGTGTAACTGTAAATGGCTCTTCTTTTTGGGGGGCTTATATTTTCACTGATGAAGCTGGAATAAGACTGTTTGTCTTGCCCACTTCCCATGGATAGGAGGATCAAAGACCACACTCTGAGTAAATACAAGACAGTATTAGCATTGACACAGAGTAGGATTGCTTGATGGAAGCCTTGGAGCTTCTCAGGCTATTATTTACAAAAGGGTACTTTGAATTAATTGAGAAGACCTGTGTTACAGAATGGGAATTCAAACCTCAGTTTTCTAAGAGTTGTCTTAATTTACATGCTGCATAAATAGTAATATTTGTAGAGAACCTCAGGACTCCAATACATAATCAGGTCAGAGAAGCTGATTACAGAGACAGTAAATTAATCTTCTTTTAGTACTAATTAGCATAGAAACTTGGTTCCGAGTCTGCCTTTACTTAAGAAGACCTACATCTTTTCCTTTTCATTTTTTTACTCATCCAGAAGGCATTTATCGAGGGTCCACTGCGTGTGGGGCATCGTTTTAGGAGCGCTGTTTCAGAGATGCATTCATTTTACTCAGAGTCTGTGAAAATACTTGGAATTCAAAGTAGTAACTGTTACATAGAGGACCGTGCTAAGCCGTGCAAGAGCACAGAGCAGGGAAGACCAGATTCTGCCTGAAGGGGTCAGGGAAGGCTTCCCGTTAGATTTCGTTTTAAGAAGCAAGTGTGCAGATAACTTGGAGGCTGCTCCAAATCAGTCGAATATATCATCCTCAAAATCCAAAGGAAAGAGGAGAGATGACTACATTTAAATACTTAAATGTAGTATTTAAGGAAAACCAACACCTCAGAGTGATTTGTGCCTCCTTCCATCTTAAAAGTTCTTGTTCCTGAGGATCAAGTACTTGGAATCATTCATTCGCCCCATCTCTAGATCTGAACATTTTTGGGTCTTTTCAAAGCACTTGAAATAAAATCCCCATTGATTGTCATGGCTGGTGAGGTCACGTGCAAATTGGTCTTGATCTGGCCAAAGATGGCCACTCCCTCCTCCACCTCCTGCCGCTTAGCTCTGTACTCTTTTGAGCTACACTGGTTGGCTCTCCGTTCTTTACTAAACCATACCTCTGCCTTCTCAATGCCTTGGCATTTGTTGTTTCTTCCACCTGGCTCTTTGCATAGCAAAGTCTTCTCATCCTCCGGGTCTCAAGGTCCATGTGTCCTCCTCAAGATGTCTTTCCCCATCGTCGAGTCAGAGACCCATCTCCCTTCTTCCTGTCATCCCTCATCAGAGCGCTGTCCTGCTCCACTGCAGGATTGCACAGCCTTAAATGATACGCTGGTGTGCTACTAATTTGTTATCTACGTTCCCTATTTTGTTTTGTCTCCACTGTCAATCACAACGCTTTTTCTACAAAAGAGGTTTTTTAATACCCATTTGTAGAATGCACAAATATTTTTAGAATGGTTGCCAGGGTTAGAAAAATGATCACCTGAGATAAAGCTGAGAACATAGGAGCCAGTCTGCACAGTTAAGAGTAAGCTAACTGGGGACCACAAACGAGGGTTGCGTTTTCTGAATAGTGAAATTGGGGCTTCTAAGCTTCCTCCCTGGGACGTGGCTCCTGGTAGGAGCAAAAAGCAATCTACCTTCTAGGAGCACAGCCATGGAACCTGTGGTCACTTACTTGCCTCTCTTGTAAGGGTCCTGTGGTCACTTGCTTGCCTCTGTTGTAAAGGTTGCTGTTACAGATTTGGGAGTACTGTGTGGAAGGATCATGAAGCTTCTACCTACATTGAGACTTTTGAGTTAGCCAACTAGTAAGAATTTTTTAGCACCCACAGGGCATAGCATTAGAATAAGTAAGCAAATAAGCTAGGCTACATTTTAGTTCAATTCAAGGTATTTTTTTTTTTTTTTTGAGAAAATGTCTTGCACTTAGTACTAACCTTGGAAGCAAGGAAAAGGAATAAGTGTTTTTGATATGTAGTCCTTGACCTTAAGAAGTTTCCAAATGTGAGGAGACAGGAAGTAGGGTTAAGTAACTGTTAAATCAAAATGTGGAGCAATGTGTAACTGCAAAATGGAATGGGCACATTGGATTTTGAATGCCTTAGGACTAAATGTTCTACTTTCATAAAATTGCTTTATCCCTGTTGAAAAATAGCCCTGCTGTTTAACGTAAAAGACCTCATGGTTGAAACGAATGCAGCGTTGTCCAGTAGAACTTTCTGCAGTAATGAAAATGCTTTATAATCTGTACTGTCCAATAAGGTAGCCAGCTACCATAGGTGACTTCTGAGCACTTGAAATGTGACTAGTGAGACTGAGGAACTGGATTTTTAATTTAACTTACATTAAATTTAAAGAGGTGTCTATGACTAGTGACTGCTGTATTAACTAATAGTACAGTCTATGGGGAAAGACAATTTGTGTCCACTGGAAGTTTCAGGAGAACCAATATTAGATATGTCTTTGTATAAAATAATTTTTTATTTCCAGAAAGCAATTTATTAGGGTGGCACAATATGTGTTTGTTATTATCATAAAATAATAATTCTAAATAATATATTTGGACCATCTGTATCACCTTTAAAATGAAGTGGCTTAATGGAATGTTTGTTTCTATTTTTAAAGCATGTGTTCTTGAAAATACTCTATTTCTTGAGTTTGCAAACTTTGGTGCTGAGACTTCTGTAATTTTCAAATGATTGTGATGACAGAAGGAAAAAAGTAATTGGAATTGTAGTTGAAGTGGGTACTCTGCAGAATTTTCTTTCACTAATTTAAATAAATCAACATCTTTCCTTGTATGTAAAATTTTTGAAATAAATGCAAAATTGTCTTAAGAAAGGGCTCATAAATATCCATGTACTTTTTGGATATCATTTAGTTAAAGGGCATGAGAGAGAGAGAGAGAAAGAGAAAGATGAACAGAGTAAGGGAGAGAGAGAGGGGGAGAATCTGTATAAAGCAAAGCTTCTAGGCAAAATTTGGGAATAGTCTCCAAAGTTAGAGGACTGTCAAAGACGTAATTTGCATAATCCATTCATCACAACTCATCCAACAAGTATAATCTAGATCAATCACCCACTAGAATCTAATCAGTCACTGCAAAGACACAATTATTCACCAACTCTGCTCACCTCACCCACCGGTATCTCCTTACCAATCTTGCCTCAACCCCCTCAGAATATTGAGCAACCCTGACTCATGCCTACAAAATATTCCTACCAGCCAGCATCGACTCACAAAACCAAGGACCCTAGGGTATTAAAAACTTTCTGCAAATACAACACCCAGCCAACTCACCAAACAAAACCTGCCTGGCATCCCAATGCAAAACTGCCATTTGAGAAAAGGACACAGTTTTATCTAGACAGACTGGAATAACTTTCCTTCTGCTTTGCAAAAAAGAGCCATGGGATTTTGAAGAATGACCCCAATTGTGATGATAACAAATGGTGTGCCCTGCCTGACTTCTGATCACTTGAGATTTTGATGCTTTTTTTTTTTTTTTTCCCTGCAACAGGAGCCCTTCATCTGGTCTCATTGCATCAGCTTTGGAAGGAAAACACAGTGAGACTTCATGATCTTGGAGGATGATTTTCTTTTGGGGTGGAATGATCTTTCAGTATTCCCTTAAATGTTGCCCAAGAGCATTTACTTGATTTTTAAAGCCTGTATAGAGTAAGGAGAAGAAATTCCCAATTTTGGGGCCAGTGAAGGCTGGCTCTGTGACAGCCAGTCAGGGGACCATCCTGGAGAAATTAAACATGAAAGATGCTGTAAACTCCAAAACAGAAGCAGTGCTGGGCATGTCTCTGTGTTCCGAGAGTGTGTCTCAGGGCCCAAGAGACATGCCCTGCGGGCCATGTGCCCTGTTGAGTGCAGGCTGGGCGGTCTGAGAGGGGACATGTGTACCTCAGAATCACCCATATGCCCATTGGAAGGATATATTGGGGTTCCGGGTATACACTGTGTTCTGTTTTTCATAAAGATTTGTGGGTTTTTTTCTTTAATAAAGAAGTGGAGCCCCAAATAACTTGGATCTGCTTGTCTTTTGTTCCCTACTTAGTAGAGTAGAAGGTTCGTCACTAGCATGCATGTGTGAGTGGCTTTTTATGGCAGGTGATGGGGAGAGTCAATGCATTTGGTAGCTGTTTAGTGAAGGCTGTTTTTAGGTGGTGATTTTAAGTGCTTTTGTGGGCATAATAGGGGCCAGTTTAGGTGTTTAATTGGGACCTCTGGACAGCTGTCACAATCCTGCCTACAACTAGGGAGGAAGAAAATGTAAATAATGAAATTCACATAGAAAATTAAACTAGCCTGTGTGCTGGAGATCATTACTAATATGAATTACAAAATGAATATTTTATGTTTGACAGCTAAATTGGTTCATTTTTTTTTTAAATAAAGGGTTTGGATCAGTTATAAAAGTGTAAATTTGATTAAAATTTGTCCAGGAGCTTGTTAATACTTCTCATCCTAAATGCATGCAACTCTCACATGCTATGGAAACACTCGGCTATTATTGATGAACCATAAATGGCCAACTAACCCAGACTTCAATTGTACCTCATCTTTTGGGTATTGAATTCACTTATTTCCCCCCAGTCCCTATTGGTGTCTGAAATAAAGATGCTCTTGTAAACACTTCTCAGAGGCTTCTGAAGTTCTCTGAGTGTTCAGTCACACTTACTCTGTGGTGGGGGGGGGGTGGTATTTGGGGTGTATTTCTCTGGAGACCTCAGGAGGAGTGAAAAGGTGAGACAACCCTTGGGGTAGAAGGCCTGTGTGGGCCACTTTGCCTGTTGTTCCACACAGATCGGCTGGTCTCTCACAGAATAGATTTGAGGTGCTCCATATGGATGCTGGAGGCAGTTCGTACCAGGGGGGCATAAATACCTTTTCATAGCTGTTGATATACTTTTGGAGTTTACTTGGGTTGAAGGTTTACCAGATAAAACGGATGAAAGGATTGTCCAGGTTATTAACTCAGCCCTTAGCTCTAGCAGGCAAGCCAGAAACTTCTGACCAACAGGTGAAAAACACTTTGACTGGGCCTATAAAGGAACATTTGAAGGATTATAATGGTCTCCATTTTTGTCATTGACGTTCTGTGACGTGGAGGGCGGTCAAGTGCTTCGACGAGACAATGGAATTGAAAGTGGAAAGCCACATGTTGTATCTGTGTCCTTCGGAGTATTACACCAGTTTAAATAATCTCCTCTGTGGGAAGGTCTGTGGAAGACTTCAGTGGCGTAGGTACAAGTGTTTTACTTCTTTGGAAGGCCCTGTGTGCTGGTGGCCATTTGTGTTTATCTTAGGTGAAGGGAACGCTTGGAAAAGGGAAAGAGACATTTAGAGCTACACATACATGGAGAGTGGAGCAGTGTCTAGTTTATAAAAGGAAAGGTTAGGGTGTGCAGAGACCTGTGTAGTTGTTTATCTTGGAGATTTCTACAAAATACTCCAGGGCAGGATCCTTCAGCCAAGGTCAGGGCTAAACCCCAAAGCGCCCGGGCTCTGTAGCCAGACGCCCAAGTTTGAGTTCCCTCACAGCCAGTAGACAGTTAACCTCGCACCTCTGTGCCTTAGTTTCCTTGTCTGTAAAGTGGGGATGATAGCCGTATCTGCCTCATTAGGTTATTATGAAGATCGCATGATCTACTTACTATTAGTGAAATGCTTTCAATAATGTCTGCACATATTAAATACTATACATGTTCATTAAATAAATACATCAATACTTGGGGTGGCAGGACCTTCTTACGAGGTGGACCAAGATTGATGGTAAGGACAGAAGTCAAGAAGATGGATGAAAATTAGTTTGATGTTATGCTGCCTAGCATTGCTTGTACACATACCTTTCTCAGGAGCAGTTAAATACCATCAGCTCCTTGTCCCTGGAGCTCCCCCAGGTGGGGGTTGTGGAGATACAGGTCCTCAAAACCTGGTATAGGCTTCCTGAAGAAGCTGCCTTTTGAAATCGAAGAGATCTGAAAGGCCTTCAGGTTTACCTGTTACAAGTGTGACTTTTGGACAATTAAGTAACTAGCAGGGTCTGAGTCTAAGAACGTTAGCTCAGGCCAGACATGTAAAACAAAGTTAAGCCATGCTCTACCTCTGAAATGAAAGTCAATGCCATTTAGAACTGTTGCTATTTTATTATTAACGGCACACCCTAGCCTTATTTCTAGAAGCACCATAAGACGTATTGACGAGTCAAGCTCCATTTCCTTTTGATAAACTAGCCAAGTTTAATTCTCTGTTCATAGTCGTGGTAAGGATAAATCATCAGCCCATCAGAACCATTGTATTCTGATATGGAGATCTAGCTTTGCCCAAGGAAGAAGGCTTGGACTGGAAGGGTATCATTTTGGCAAACCACGGAAGGTATCTCTGATTCAGCAACATTTTAGGGCCATGGTGACCAAAACAAAGGTGAATTAGGAAACATTTTGACCTTTTCACTTTGAGAAAGTAATCCTGAAGTTGCACCTTTGTTCCTAGACAAGTGGAAATCCTTAAAGAAAAATTGTCTGGTGCCCTGAAGTTGTTCGGAGGGTAGGGGTTAATAGGACGTGATGGGGAAAGAGCCTTCCTCTAGATCATTGGGTATAAGCAAACAAAGGAATGTTAAATCAGAAACCAAGCCTCTAGAGATGGTATGTATGTATGCGGTGCTGCTCAACCAGCAGGCACTGAGAACGCAGTGTGGTCCCCATGCCCCCTCGCGGGGACTCACAGAGCCCCTTCCTCCCTCTCTTTTTGGCCTTTACCAGGAATGGAGATGGTCAGAACCAAACTAGCACCCTGCTCCATGTATGCTGCAAAGTGGGAGAAAGAATTGTTTTTGGGCTTTAGCAGAAAATCCCGAGGTTCATGATTATCCCATAATTTCTCTTTTTTACCAGCTTGCTCTGATTCTCTGATTCGTTCTGCCAGAGCAGAAACCACGTGAGCCCTCTACATGGCAGCCTTTTAAGTAGTTTACAAGATGGCCTGCTCTTTAGCGGTGTTGATGTTTAAATCAAGTTGAAAGTGCTCCAAGATGCCTCCTGGTTTCTGGTTTGGTGGGTCCCCAGGCTGGGATGAACTTCCTGTCCTCAGCATCCTGTCAGGGACACACTGATGCGGGGTCTTGGCAAATGCTAAGCACTCTGAGGCCCATATGGATGTAAATGTGGTTGGTATTATCGGGGCTTAAGGGTTCTTATAAGGGGTTGCCACCCTCCACCAGGGTCATAAATAACCTAGAGAAAGGCAAAAGAATCAGGCAGATGAAGATGAAGACTCCAGCTTTATTCCTGATGGAGACATTGGAGAGCACAGGTGATGTACACTGCCGATAAGGCATGCTTCCTAAACCAAGCTCAGAGTGGGGCCTCTCCATTCCAGAAAGCACAGGAGAACCTTCCATTGAATGGAGGGTAGAGCTGAAAGAAAAGCTCTTCTTGAGGTGAAGGCAGATCCCAAAGGAAGTGGATCAAGTGGCCAAGCCACGGATAACAGTTTAGTATTCTCAGAGTATGGTCGTCAGTTCCCTGAAGTCTAAAGTATTTGCATTTTCACTCTCTTTCTCTCAAGAGCATTCAGTGGAATTTTCCAGAGGTCACATAGGTGTAATATTACAAAAGATGGATAAGAAAATTCATGTGCCTTCTCTTAAGTCAGACATTCAAGAGATTTGCAAAAGTGTAAAGCAATGGTGCTCTTCTCACTACAATCTTGTTTGGCAAGTACATTCTTTCATAAAAATGTTATTTATGTTGACATATGGTGAATTTATCCTAGTTATTTTAAAATAAGTAATCTTGAAAGTTCTCAGTTTTAATTTCGAATGCAGTAAATATCGATAAATATAACCTCCCCCACTAAAAGTTCTTCGGGTTTATTTATGAATTTTAAGAGTGCACAGGGATCCTGAGACCAAAAAATTTGAGGGTCACTATCTTAAATTAACAGTCACGTACATCCTGCCTCATTCCCTGGGTAAGAATGAATGAGGGGAGAAGAGAAGCCAGAAGGTGTTAGCTTAGTACATTTCCCTGTGCAGGAGAAGTACACTAACCCCCCCCACCCCCCGCAACTCCCCATCTCACTAGTTATCCTAGAACAACCAGGGTAGCAGCTGTTTAAGTTCATTGCTCTGATGTTTGTGAATAATGATGCCAGTCAAAAGTAGGGCAAAACCCCTTTCAGCTTCAAATGTTGTGATACTAAGTTCTCTGGCCTTTCTGTGGATGGGGAATAGGCACTACTTAAAAATCTTGAACTGGATTTCAAGATGGGGTGTTGTTTCAGAGTTTAGAGAACATATGGATGCTAACAGGAAGTTTAAGAAGGAAATGGTAGACCAAGAGAACAGCTGACGCTCTGCAACTTATCTCCTAATCAGGAATGGCTTAGATACACTTAGATACGCGATTTTTGGCGTATTTTTCTTTGTTACCTATGAAAAGAAAGCCACCTTTAGAGACAGGGGGAAATAGTGATCAATATCTTCTCTTACACCAACTTGGAGAACACTTTTTAAAATTTTTCACACTGGTTTTCTCTTCTCATTTGGTATTTCTCCTTTTTAGTTTAAGGAGGTTTGAGATAGGGAAAGATCATGCTTTAAACATAGTAAACTAATGCATATGCTTTGATTAAATATAGATTGGGAGTTGGGACTCACTTGCTGGAGATATGAAGAAAGGCCAAGTTTTATTATCTCCAAATAGCCTGATCCTGGAGGTAACAGCATGCAGACATTGTAAGCCTCTGTGTTTGTTGAATAAATGATACATTCTGAGGTTTGGTCTCAAAATTTAAATATTTAAGGTGATTTCAAGCTCCCTTTCTCCTTCAACATGGATTTGTAAGCTGTGAGTTGTTGAATAAGAATGGTTAATTAAATAAATAAGAACAACCGGAGGAAATATCTTAAATTAAGTCTTTGTTATGCTCCCCGAAATGACAAACACACAAGCATAATTGCTACCACACTGACCACCTACACCAGGGCAGGGATGAATTCCAGGGTGGTATACTGAGGTTTAAGCCTCCCGGCTAATCTGTATACTAGGTTAAATGATTATGCCTGATTCATAGATGAAGAGACCAAAAAACTTGGAATGGGAAGAGGATTTGAACCCTGACAGCCCATTCGGGTCCACGGTCAGCTGTTGAGCATGCTGGCAAAAATTGTCCTACCTGCACTGGGAAAGAAAAATTCAGTCCCTTTACAATTACTACCTTCACTTAGGAGGGCATGCTAGTATTGACTGGTTTTGCCAACAGGAAAGTCTGGAAGAGTTCTTGTGGCTGTTCTGCCCTTCAACATGTCCAAGCCTCACACAAAGCAGGTGGGTTCAACTTTCCGCATCCGTCTGTTCCTCTCTAAGCCAGCTACACCCACAAATGGCAGGTCCCAACCCAGACGTCCAAAAGTGTATCAGCCAGAACAGAATCGGCATGATGACAAGACAATTGACTACGTCTTTCTTCTTTTTCATCCACAATGGAAACAGCATTATTTTGCCTTCTCAATCATTTAGCTGATACCTACTTACTAGAAAAAAAAAATTCAAACTTCATAAAAACACAGTCTTCAAGAAAATAGAAATCAACATGACCCTTACTTCCCTTAGGTGGTAGCAATAATGTTTGGGTGAACGTTCTTACATGCATGTAAGGGAATCATATCACAGGCTACCTTTAAATCCCGGACTTTAAATCATTTTTTATTTTGTTTTATCTCTCCCTCCTCCTCTTATATTTCTCTCTTACTACACATCATTCTTCTTTACCTAACCCATGTTATTAATCTTTTGTATTTCTCTATGTTTTCTTCAAGTTTTTTAAAGAACCTAAAATATGGTTAATATGTGATAAATATAGGATCATTGTTTTGGATATATATGCACATATAAATTTTTTTTCCCATTTTTTATGAACAATAAGATCAAATACTTACTTGGCTGTCTCTTATTTTTCTCACATACTAAAACCTTGTAAATATTTCTCAAAATGATTGGTATATATCTAATTCATTTTTTTAATTACATCCTATCAATCCAGTCCATAAACTGGAGGTAGTTCATGCCTTTTCAGTTCTACCCTACTGATGCATTTTCACTGTGTTTCCTCTTATATAGTATTGCATCCGACAGAAAAAATCTTTTTCTTTGACCCTGAAACTGCAATTTCCGTGGAAAGTTTAGTAAAATTATTTACTGGAATCCTTTATAAGTCCTTCAATTAGAAAAAGTACTCAAATAAAGACATCACTGCATTACTGTAAAAAAAAAAAAAAAGTGTGCAAACATCCAAGGGGCCAGTAGTGGCCAGCAGAATTGAATTTCTTATTTCTTAACAGACTGTGTTACGAAGCAGGCAGATAAGGCAGGCTGTGTGTTTGTAGCTGTGGTAGAGGATTGCTTTCTCATTCATGGCGGGCAATGGCCAATAAGCAGGAGAAACAATACCAGCCCGGGCATTGTGTGTGCTGCATGGGGTCTGATGGCAGGCAGAATGGTTCAGAGGAATCTGGGAAATAGCGATCCCAATCTCATTGTGTATGGGATCAGGATGAAAATGACAGTGAAACAAGACAGAGCAGAGACAAGTGAACTCTGGAATGGCCAGTTTTAATAGAATGCAGAAATTGTTTAGAATAGGTTGGGAACTGATGGAAGAAAAATAAGACATGGCAATAAAATTTCTCGGAAAGTCATGACAATACCTAAGTGAATTAGCCAACTAGTAATTTAAGAATTATATTGAAACAAGATAAAGGGCATAAAGAATAATATATTAGAGAAAGTAAGATTAAAAGAGACCTAATATCAGTGGTTGAAGGCTGTTAGAGGGAGAAATAAAAACATAATAAAACAAAGCTTAGCTCCTAAGGCACCTGGACTTTTCCCAGACATGGAAAGGCAGTTGGTAATAGATAATGTGTGTCCTTGAGGGTTTCAGTGAGCTTTTTGCCTTGGAGATTGCAGGGGTAGGTGAAGGTTGCATTTTGGAAACTGGGAACTTTTTTTTTTCTCAAAGGAAAGAGGCAGGCAAGCAAAGTACTAAAGATTCTGAGATCAGACTGAAGGAAATTGACAAGAGAGAGGAAAACTGACTTTTTGGATAAGAAAGCATGTCTTCAGTGTTTTATCAAGACTTACGTCTAACAAGAGAAAGAAATCTGTATCAAAAGAAGGTCTCGGGGCACCTGGTTGCCTCAGTGGGTTAAGCGTCTGCCTTCGGCTCAGGTCATGATCTCAGGGTCCTGGGATTGAGCCCACATCAGGCTCTCTGCTCAGCAGGGAGTCTGCCTCTCTCTCTCTCTCTCTCTCTGCCTGCCTCTCTGCCCACTGGTGATCTCTCTGTCAAATAAATAAATAAAATCTTTAAAAAAGAAGGTCTCTAGTGATGGGCACTGAGGCTGCTTCTGTGAACAGTGCTGCAATGAACATAGGAGAGCTAGTATCAGGGACCCTGGGTGCTAAGTGTCTGCCTTCAGTTCAGGTCATGATCCCAGGGTCCTGGGATGGATCCCCGCATCGGGTTCCCTGCTCAGTGGGGAGCCTGCTTCTCCTTCTCCCTTTCCCCTTGCTTGTGTTTCCATTCTCTCTTTCTCTCTCTCTGTTAAATAAATAAATAAAATCTTTGGAGAAAAAAAAAAAACAGTGCTAATATCTCTTTGAGATTCTGATTTCAGTTCTTTTGGATAAATACCTGAAGTGGGATTGCTGGATCTTTTGGTAGTTCCATTTTAATTTTTAAAGGACCCTCCATACTGTTTTCCAGTGGCTGCACCATTTTGCACTCCCACCAATGGTGTGCAAAAGTTCCTATCTCTCCACATCCTCGCCAACACCTATTGTGTTTTGTTTTTCTGATAACAGCCATCTTGACAGGTGTCAGATGATATCTCATGATCATGGGATACTTACTATTCAGCCTGAAAAAAAAACGAAGTTCTGCACTATGGAACAATATGTGAATCTTGAGGCTATAATGTCAAGTGCAGGAAGCCAGTCATAGAGAATAAATACTGCATGATTCCACTTATATGAGGAATCTAAAATAGTCAAGCTCGTAGAATCAAGGAGCAGAACGGTTGTTGCCTGGGGCTGGGTGGAGGGGAAATGAGGAGTTACTAATCAATGGATACACAGTGTCAATCAAGCAAGATGAATAAGCCCTAGAAATCTGCTGTACAACATTGTACCTAGAGTCAACAGTGATACATTGTACACTTCACAAATTGTTGAGAGGGCAGATATCATGTTAGGGGTTATTTCCATAATAAAAAAAAATTCTCTGTGCTAATGGGCAGGTCATCTAAGATTTTAGTAGGACTTTACATCACAAAATCTAGAGTTTGGGGCACAAAATTCTAGGTGCTTAAAAGGAATGGAGAACTAAAATTGGCTGGTCAACAATGTCAATTTTCTTTTGCCAATTCTGAGCCCAAAATATTAGCAAATTTATTATTTCATAAGTATCAGTTACCTTCAAAATTATGGTGGCTACCTAATGCAGATAAAGGCATAATTATTACAGCAACCTAATTTATATTATAAAATTTGCTCTATGAATATTTTTGCTTTATGAGAGATTAATTATGGTGTTAGTTTCTTAAGGATACAGACCCAGAATTTTTTAAAAAATTGATGTGATATGGATATTTTAGACTCTCTGGCATATGTTAAACAAAATAAATAAATAAATAAATATATAAATAAATAAATAATCGAGAGCTATAATCTCACATAAAAAATGCAACTTTCATAGTTTGTTTTGTTTTACTTGTGTGAAATCTGCCTTTATTCCTATCAAAAGTTGAGAAAGGCCTGTAACAGTTTTTAAAACATTTTAGGAACAGGTAAAGATGGCTATACATCTCAAAGAGAGATGCTGAAGTAACATTAAAGATGACAGTTATAGAAGGAAAATGACATAGCTTTTGTGGAGATATTTTAGCATGTAATTTTCAGTACACAATTCATATAATCAAAGGGCTTGAGATGACCCTAAGAGGTCATCGGGCTCGTCCTTCTCCTAGTACAGGGAACACTAACGTAAGGCACTGTGCAATGATTGGCCCAAGCAAGTGATTAAGGGTGATGACGGTCTTATCTAAAAGTAACATTATTTTCATTTTAGTTTTAATATAATGAATGGTCTTCTACCAAATACATGACTCTTTTACAACTTATCTAAATCCTGTATGGTAAATATTTTTTCTCAAATTGCACTTAGTTTAATAAACAGCCATCACATCATCAAATGGCACAAAGAAATCATTGAATGTAGCCATCAAGGATATATATTGAAACAAAAACATCTTTTTTCTTTTTTAGATTTTTATTTATTTATTTGACAAACAGAGACCACAAGTAGGCAGAGAGGCAGGCAAAGAGAGGAAGGGAAGCCGGCTCCTCGCTGAGCAGAGAGCCCGGCTCGGGGACTCAATCCCACGATCCTGGGATCATGACCCGAGCCAAAGGCAGAGGCTTCAACCCACTGAGCCACCCAGGCGCCCCACAAAGGCATTTTTTAATGACAAAATTTTCAGAATGTGTGCTATGGCTTAGAAAAATGTATATAGTCCCCTCAAATTTGATTATCTTCTGTCCTAGCTTTTGTTTTAGATTAGGTTGTGAGTCTGTTTTGCAATTTAGAACAACCTTTCTTCAGACATACTTTTACAGAAGAGTTTTCTTTCGAATATAATAGGTCAGAATTTAGGGATATAGAAGGCAGAATAGAGAAAGATCACACAATGTCCCCCTCCCAAAACTTAAAAACATTGTGAAAAGTCTGGCCCTAAGTTCCCAACAGTAGTCAAGTAAGGAAAAGGGTATGCTTTTTATCAATAAACCTCAAAAAGTGTGGGCAAAAGAAAAAAATGGAAGATTATGGTGCCGAGAAGTGTTGCTTCTTACCGTGCTCCCAGTTTTCAAGAAACAGTGTAGAGAAAATAAGGTGAATGGGAAAAAAAGAAGAAGGAAGAGAGAAGGGGAGGTAGGAAGGAAGGGGAAGGGAAGGGAGGGAAGAAGGAAGGAAGGAAGGGAGGGGTGGGGAAGGAAGGAAGGGAGGAAAAAGAAAAGAAAAAACAATTTCCCCTAATATCCTATTGTGGAGAAAAGTGAACTGAGGGCAGTCTTTAGATAAAGTTAAGGAAAACCTTTCAAAGCAGAAATCTTATATATCCAGTAGTGATAAGAAGGGTAAGAAGCCAACCTTGCCATTTTCCAGGGCACTAAGAGCATTGGATATTCTCATAACTAGATAGAATGACTATCATACTGGACATTTAATGGGATTTGTCAGAAAATCCCAGAACCCAGATTCCTCAGTAAAAGGTACATTCAATCCCATCAAGTGCTGAGCATTCCCTTAAGTGATGATCAATTTCATGTCAGTTTGGCTAACCCATGGTATCCAGATATTTGGTTAAACATTCTATGAAGGTATTTTCCTAGCCTGACTATAGCCTGCCAGCCTACCTGCAGATTTTGGACTTGCCACCTTCCACAGTTGTGTGAGCCAATTCCTTAAAATCTCTGTCTCCCCACCCCCTTTCTGTCTATGCACTCACACACATATCCTATTCGTTTCTCTGCAGAACTCTGACTAATACAGCTCAGTAAGGTAAATCTTGTTTCTCCCTCTTGCAAATGCCAACAAAGATGTTTTTGGTTAGCACATGGCCTTCTACTAAGTTAATTAGGGATCCAAGTGCCTTCCATCTGTGGCTTTAACTAATTTTAAGACCTTGAAGTTCTCTTCTTAAAGTTCAGGTGAAGACCCCCAGTACCTTGCCAGCAGGCATGGAAAGAGTGAGGAAGGATGATCTGTGGGAGGCTTCTACGGGTTGACTTGGTGGGAGGTTTCTAGGTGTTGGCCCCAGCACCAGCACACATCACTTTGCTCACAGTCCATTAGGCTGAACTCAAGACTGGCCACGGAGGCTGCTGGGAAGGTACAATATATCGTGCCACGGAGGCTGCTGGGAAGGTACAATATACCGTGCATCTGTCTGCCAGGGAGGAAAAGAAAGTGCACTTTTGAGAACTTGGAGGGATCTCTGCCATCCTCTCTTACCTAATTCATATATATGCTCAGACTACCAAATGGGCACATGCTTGAAAACAATCCAGTCTTCTGCAAATATGTGCTGTTATGATCGTTATCTCAAATATTGAGGTTCTGCATAAAAGACGGATTTTCAATTCTGTAGTGAGCTCAATATACTATCTGATATAAATAATCAAGAAATATATTCAACGTGGGGCATTGGAAGGGACTACTTAAAATAATATTTGTTGTTCTTACCGATGATAAAATAACAGGTGCATTGTAGAAAATATGAAAATTCGAGAAAAGCCTGAAAAGCAAATCCCAGGCTTTCCCAGTCTTTGTGCATACAATCTGTACAATGAAAACTCTTCGAGTTGTACCCACTTTCACCAAAACTGGCTTCGGCAGAACAGAGAATTAATTGGCTTGCCGAACCGAGCAGGCTAGGGATCAGTCTCCCGCTGCGTGCAGTTGAAGCCCCGCCTTCCTGCCCGCCACGGGACTCTGTGGGGTCCTCCCAGCTCCGCCCCCGCTTCGCGTGGACTCTGGCCTCCCGCGGCGCTCTCCTGGGAGCGGAAATGGCTGAAGCACTTCCGGTCTTCACCTCTACACTAGACTTACCAGAGGAAGGCCGGATACCTTTTTCGGTGGCTTTCTCTGAAGAGCTGAAAAGCTTTTTTTCCCCCTTTCCATCCAAAAATCTTGTGTCCCATGGGTCTGAATTAAGTTGTGTGCCCACCCCTGATCCAAATCTGGATGTCGGGGTTTGCTGGCACCAGAGAAGCTGCATGGGGAGAGCACGGATACCTGACGAAACATGGAGAATTGTTATCAAAAAGGAAAGGGGGTGGATCCTGGGTATTCTCAAGCAGCGAATGCTTCCCCACGCTCATGAACACACACCCATTCTCAGACCACGTCACAGAATCAGCGCCGCGCATACTCCCCCCCCCCCCGCCCCCACAGCCTGTTTTATTCTTCCATTTAAGGACACCTCCTAGCCAGGCACACACAACATGGCGGACCACCCATTGTAACACTTGAACGGCAGACGCCAGACACAAAGAAGTACCTAAAGTATGACTCTGTGTGAAGTTCCAAATCCAGACAAAATTAATCCGTGGTGGGAGTGGTTGGGTTAGTTCTTGCCTTTGGGAGGTATTTTTCCCTGGGAGAGGCTACTAGGGAGCTTTCGAGGACACAGGAAATGTCCTATACGCCCATCTGAGTGTTGGTTATACCGGTGTATTTTTATGAGAAAAACAATTGTGCTGTGTACTTAGGATTCATAACCCCTTTTCCGGTTCAAAGTGATACTTTAATACAAAGTTAAAAATTTAAGTTAAGAATATTAAATTAAACTGTAAACATGTAAATATGCAATGCTAACAAGGAACTTAAGGAGATACAAATAAAAGTTTTGGTGAAGTTGAAAAAGCCCGAGTCATCTTCAGAAAACATACCTATAATGTCGTAAAACTTTACTGACATGCAGAAAAAAAAAAAAAAATAGAATATCTGTGTTGTAGTTATCAGAATAGAGCTTAGTATAACTCAATGAGACATCTCATGAGGTAATGGAGGTGAAGATGTGTTTTAAAACATCATGCGTTGGAGGTAGTAGGTCTGGGCAACAATCATCTGCTGCTGGAAACCTGACCTGGAAGCCTAACAGGAAACTTTAAAACCCATGCAAAAAAGGCTCTGACAACAACAACTCACCAACTGAGCTCAAGAGAGAAGCAGTCGCAATGAGCTTCCTGATGTGATGTGTGGAACATACATAGCACCTCCTATAAAGTATTCTTTTTTTTCTAAAGGTTTTATTTCTTTATTTGAGAGAAAGAGAAAGCATGAGTGGGGGGGAGGGGCAGACGGAGAGGGAGAAGCTCCATTCCAGTGCCCTGAGATCAGCAAAGTCAGACCCTTAACCACTGAGCCGCCCAGGTGCCCCCTCCTATGAAGTATCCTTGCCACAAAGTTGTACGTGAACCTGACCTAGCCTCTGGCTCTGACTGCTAGTTTTCAGTAATTATGAGGGATAAAGGGCTATGTTAACAACATGTGGGTTGTGATTGCTTAAAATCAGGATGTGGGGAACTATAGGACAAGTAATCTTACTTTTTTTTAAAAAAGATTTTATTTATTTATTTATTTGACAGAGAGAAATCACAAGTAGGCAGAGAGGCAGACAGAGAGAGACAGAGGGAAGCAGGCTCCCCGCTGAGCAGAGAGCCGGATGCGGGACTCGATCCCAGCACCCTGAGATCATGACCTGAGCCGAAGGCAGTGGCTTAAACCACTGAGCCACCCAGGCGCCCCAAGTAATCTTATTTTTAAACTAATAAATGGCAAGGAAGAATAAAGAATGGAGATTGTGCTATCACAAAAGGCCCAAAGGGTAATTCAACTAAATGCTATCTATCAGCCTCATTTAGATTCTGATTCAAAGTAAGCAAAACACATTTATGAAACAATCAAGGATATCAACTCTAATTAAATGTTAGATATCAAGAAACATTATTATGACTTTTTAGGTGTGATGATGTTGTCGAAGTCATGTACAAAAAAAAAAAAAGAATCAAAGCCTTATCTCTTTGACATATGTATGTAAGTACTTATGAATGAAATGAGATGAAAATCCAATATGTGCTGGGAAGGGCACAGATGAAGCAAGTTTATCCATATGTTGGTATCTTCTGAAACTGGATAACAGGTGTTTGAGGGCTTATGTGGTTCACTAAAAAAATTTTTAATGAAAACTTTAAAATCATTTACATCAACTTTAATAATTGAGGCTGAAATTATTAGGGAATAAGTTGGGATGGGAAGGATTTTTGTTTTTGCTCTTTATTCACTAAAACATGATATATCCAGTGTTTATACGTTTATCTTCATAGACTATATTCATATACATTTATTATGCATTTATATACATATAATATACACCAATATCTTTTATGAGGTTAAGTATCCTTCAGATTATTCTTGCCTTTAGTAAATTGGCACCGTATAATTTATCAGAGAAAATAAAAATAGGTACAAATAAAATTTTTAAAAAATACTGAATTTCTTTATAACACTCAGAGGGTTATTGTCTCTCTCTATTTTTTTTTTAAAGATTTTACTTATTTGACAGACAGAAATCACAAGTAGGCAGAGAGGCAGGCAGAGAGAGAGGAGGATGCAGGCTCCCCGCTGAGCTGAGAACCCGATGTGGGGCTCGATCCCAGGATCCTGAGATCATGACCTGAGCCAAAGGCAGAGGCTTTAACCCACTGAGCCACCCAGGTGCCCCATTTTTATTTTTTTTTAAGATTTTATTTATTTATTTGATGACAGAGATCACAAGTAGGCAGAGAGGCAGGCAGAGAGAAAGAGGAGAAAGCAGGCTCCCCGCGGAGCAGAGATCCGGATGTGGGGCTCTACCCCAGGACCCTGGGATCATGGCCTGAGCCGAAGGCAGAGGCTTAACCCACTGAGCCACCCAGGCGCCCCTATTTTTATATTTTTATAAGCTTCTCTAATACGTCAGACATTGATTTGGCAATTCCAAAGGTACATTCCAAGGGAAAAATTTCTTGTCTTACATATCCAAATAGAATTACGTGGCAATTTGTATGGCGGCTTCTTAGTATAGAGATGCCAATCTGCTCAACAGCATTTCAGTAGGTACTGGTCTTAGATCTGAAAAATCAATCAGTATATCAACAAGGCAAGAAATTAGCTTGACAAGTCCCCACTGGTGGATGTCTGCCAGACATCTTTGCTAGGTATTGGGCAGGGACTTATTTGGGGGCTGGACAGTGTTTGTCTGCTTATGAGATGTGCTAGGTCTGAGGTTGAAATTGAGCCTGTTCCCTAGAATGCCACTGCCACCATTGTCTTTCCAGCGTCCATCCAGCAAAGGTCTATTACTGTAGTAACAGAATTAGGGGTTTCAGGGAGAATTGAGGAGAAATGTCCTTACTTGCCTTCTGCGCCCATCCAGCCATTGAATCAGGGCTAGAAGCTTGGATCTTGTTGTGGAGAAGGCCCTAAGCAGGGCTGACTCTGATGGGTATAACAATAAGTAACATAAAACCGTTGCATGTTTCCTTTTGCTGAGAAATGAAATCTTTATATTAATAATAGTTCACTAAACTCAGGCAGGTGTAAATTTTTAAAATGTCCTTTTGCTCCAAGATGCATGATATTCACTTGGAAATTTGTGTTTCAGCCCAACTGGTCTATTTTTAGAAATAGTTCCTCAAAACTTACATTTTTGGTTTAGTTTTCAGACCATCCAAATATTCAGGAGGAAAATATCATGAGCAGTATTTCCTTGCTTAATGGATAATTACAGATTGGGATTGTTAGTGAAACTGTATTATTAAATTTATTCTCAAATTACTCTTAAAATATGCAGGACCAGAGATCTAAAGATATAAATAGCTTTGGTTATAGGCCAAATTCTGCATAATTTTATTTTCTAAGTTGGTATCTCGAAGGAGAAAAAAAAAATCTTAAGTTCAACGGACCAGGTCAAAAGTAATGAGACTGTTTTTTTTTTTTTTTTTTTTTTATAAGCATGTAAGATCTTAAATGTTTACCCAAGCATTACTTTCTTCTAAGAAGCCATTTTTGGAAGTTCACATATTTAATAATGTTTTCTCAAAATATGTCTTTTAAAATAGTCATTTTCAAGTCACACACAAAAATTAGTCTAATTCTATATTATTTTTGGACAAAACAGGATTAGTCAGCTCATTCAAGCTTCTTATTTGCAAGATTCAGCACTGAATACATTTTAATTCCAAAAATGAAATCCTCTCTCTAAGAATAAAGATTTTCCATAGTTGAAAAATACTCAAATGAATGTGCTACTGGCTTTCGAAGTCCAAATACTTGGTACAATAGCAGCAGTTTTGCTCTATAGTATCACCTTTGAAGCGGGCAGTGCATACTTGGATGGAAAACTTTTGATGAGCTTGTTAAAATCCATCATATAACTCTGAAGTGACATGGTCTTTGAATTTTATGTGAATTCATTTTTATTCCGAGTTTACTGATTTTTGCAGGCTATGTCATGCCTCTCTAAAATTCTAGATTTTAGACTTGAAAGGGTCAGCCCTGCACCCACCTTTGTTTTCCTTACATTAATCCTGTCTGCATTTTTGAAATAATTCCATGCAGTTAGAGACAGAGGTGATACTTATTTATATGTCTGAGGAAGGAGAGTGTAAAGTCAGAAGGCACAGCCAATATGAACAATTAAGCCCATCACCCTGCATGTATAGGTACCAAGTGCCAATAAGACAAATAATATGAGAAATTTGGTGGCTGTGGGGGCAATCACATCATTGCCAGGTATGTTTGTTGGCTTCCTGGGAGTGAAAGAGAGAACATACACACCATTTTACTTAGGACTCTAGATTGCAAATGACAGAGAAATGAGTCCAAGCTGGAGAAAACCAAAAAGCTGTCTTACTGACTCATGTAACAAAACAGTCTGGGAACACTTTTTTCATCATGGCTCAAAGGAGGTGATCAGGAGCTGGTTTCTTGCTGTTAGTTAGTTTTGCTTTCCTTCTCAGAAGTCATGTGAAGTAAAGATGAGAGTAGCAGTTCTCTCCCACAAGACTCAAGGTGCATGTGGATCTGGGAAGAATCCTTGCATCTGTCCCCAAAGTCGCCTCAAAAGTTTTATTGGCTCTGATGGATCACATGCCTATCCCTGATGTCTTTGAAAGGAATGAGATGTGTGAATTGGTTTAGCCCACTGGGACCTATTCTTGGGGTTGTGGTGGGGTCATTCTTGCCTAAATACATGGATTGAGAGTGGAGTTTGGGGGGTTTCTCAAGACCGGTTTGGAGTATGGATGTTGGCTGGCAAAAGCAACAGCTGTTCCCCCGCAGGCACTTTGATGATCTGTCTTACCTGCAGGACAGTGAAAGAAAGGGCCGTGGGGGAAGGATAGCAAGAGAGAGAAAGGGATCTTGGTGTGAAATGGGAAATTCTACTCCTTGGGGCGAACTGGATGGGGAGCTCCCAATCTTACCTTATGTTGATTCTTGATTGCGTTTTCTAATGGAAACATTTTTTTTTTGCTTTATAACAAGACTGTGCAAGTTAATGCCAAATAAAAACAAGTAACATTTGCTGTAAGTAAGACTGGACAGCTGACAACTTCCATATCCAGTCCCTTCTCTTCAGTTTCTTGGTACTGCACAGGATGGGTGACACTATTTTGAAGCCATGCATATGTCATATACTCTCTCAATGTATGAGCAAACATTTTGTATTCCACCTACTGTTTAACACGGAGCTAGGTACCCAATAGGATGGTAATTGTTGACCAATGTTTCAAAATGCAGGTTTAAAATTTTCTGATGCATAAGCAAAGTAAAATTACTCTGACTTCAGGCTGCTACTGAACAGCCTAAATAGAGCTTGTAAGGAATAAAGGAAAGAAGATCTGTGAAGACATGGCCCTTTGTGGCTGAGTCAGTCATGAGAAAGGAGAGAGAAAACGAGTTATTGAGTAAAGACCCATCCTTTGCAATCTTGACCTTGAAAGATTTGCACTTCCCTCTCCTTCACGTTGGTCTCCATAGGATAGTCAGGAGGAGAGATGCAAGGATGTCCAGTATCTGTAAAGAACTAACCAATAGACTATGAAATTGTGGCTATGGGAGAATTATATCTTGTTGGGCTAAAAAATCCATTCTGTTAAAAATCCATTAGAATTTTCTGATCATCTTGTGATATCTGCACTCAGGTAAGCTACCTGTTACAGAAAATATTATAGTTTTCACCTTTTTATAGTTTTTTAAAAAGTTCCATGGTCTTAGAATTATTCTCAGGATGCCCTTGCTGTGGTTGGGATGTAGCTTCTGTGACATGAAGCTCTCTCGGGACCTGGACATACATTCAATCCAAGAGGTGGTCTCCGAGAAGGGTGAAGTTTTCTTTCGGGGCTATAAACCAGTCAAGATTCACAAAAAGGAAGCTTTAAATTTCCACATTGGGAAGGGAGCTGTGAAAGCTGGCTTTTACAGGGATGCAACTGTGATTTGGTATTCTGAATACATTCTCTGTTGTCCCCGCCCCTCCCTCCTCTCCCTCATTTGGAGCACTTGCATTTAGAAACTGGTAGAACTGTTGTCTACATTAACATTGCCTCCTTTCTCCATTGATTTCTGCTGTGAATAGGCTTCCTTGAATTCATGGTCATCTGCATCTTTAGGGTTCCCCTAAGGGATATTGGATTTCCTGCTTGGAGGACTAATCAGAACCATTAATCAGCCATGAAAATAAGCACTGGCCTATAAGCCAAAGGCTTGAAGGAAATCAGGGCTGGCTTATTGAAAATTAGGCAGAAGGTATAGAAGAAATATATTTATTTATGAATACTGTGTAGGTTTATAAGGGATTTAAAGTGACAAGAGAAAAAGATTTTTAATGCTTGTGTGTACCAAAGAGGGGCTCAGGGCCCTCTTCCGGGATAAGTAGAGGCTGCCAGGAGGCCCCCACGGTCTCACAGTCTAAACAGTGCCACAGGGCATGGTGGACAGAGCTTGGACTCTGGCCTTAGGCAGCAAGGGTGAGAATCTGTGCCTGCCATTGACTTGGTGACCTTCATTTCCACATCTGTAATTAAATGATATACTGTATAATTCTAATCTCTATCATAGATTTCCTTAGAGAGTTGTTATGGAGATTAAATGATGGACTATATATGTCACAAAACAGGAACTCAAAGCTGCTCGTTGTTAATTTCTTTTGGGTTTTCACTGAAGCAAGTCTTGAGCCACAAATTTGAGTGTAAGAAGGTGTTGTGGGAAGTGTAAGGGATACTGGTAGGGAAGTGGGGGGAGTAAAACAGGGAAGGTGTGTAACTAAAAGAGTGAAAGCTAGCTATCAAGCCAGCTATCATTTCAAACAACTGTGGTTCAATCCTACAGGGGATCTCTGGGAAACAGGACAAAGCACCCATCTCAGACTTACTACCTCCAAGGACTGAGGGAGCTGAGGTATTGAGATAAGTCCTGAAAGTCATTGCTTAGGTATGCTGCCAGTCAGTGTGGATACCTTGGCATTTTTATACGCTTCTGGATTACTGATCATGGGTAGCATGGCTTTAGTATTACAGGAAAAAGGGTTCTCAGATGTAGATCCCAAAAGTTGGAAGAAGCTGGAGCTCTGGGAGTGCTGAGGGATATGACCAGTAACTGGGTTACTGACCTTATCTGTTAACAAGGTGCATGTATTTATCCCGAAGAACAGAGTAAACAGGGGACCTCCTAAACCCACTTTATTAGGAAGATGCTTGAAATTGTACTCTGGCAAAATGTCACCAAAATGAGAAATCACGGGATGCAGAAAATAGTAGGACCAAGCCAGGAAAGTAGTGAATGGGGATGCTCAGATGGGGCAAGTTGGCATGCCATGGGAGCAACCAGTCTATGTTAAAAATGAAAGAGGAAGAGTTCTGGGGGGATAGTTTCTGGGTAAAGGAAAAAGGGATAGAATACTGAATGAGATGGAGAATAAAAAAAAAAATGAAAACACTGATAGAGACTAATAGTTGCTGAAAAAGAAAATCAGTGAAGAATTTCAGGAAAGAAATATGCTGTATGTGAAAGCAACTCTTATTATAGTTTGCTACTTGAAATTTGAATGATATTTTCATACTCGAATATCCAACTTTCAAAATCAGGGGAGGCTCAGTTGCTTGATCATCCGATTCTTGGTTTCATGATCTCAGGGTCATGAGACTGAGCCCCTGGTTGGCCTGTGCTCAGCACAGAGTCTGCTTAAGACTCTCTCTCCCTCCCCCTTTGGCACACCTTACACTTGCTTTCTCTCTCTCTCTAAAATAAAGAAATAAATCTTAAAAAAAAAACACAACTTACAGACAATGCAATTACGATTTTGATAGACCTAATTATGACATCACAATGCAATGTAAGTGTTACCATCAAAGGTAAAAGTTGGAGAGTGAAAGGAAGCTAAAGGGAAGTGTAAGAGTATTAGTATTGTCCTCTTCCAAAGTGAGGAGTCAAAAGGTATCTATGGATGTTGGAACAAGAAGACGAAGATTGTAAATATTTCTCTCTCTCTCATCTTTTTCTCTGTCTCTGTCTCTATCCATCTCTAGATATATAATGGAGGCCAAAAGAATAAATTAAGTTCCAATGGAATTTTGCCAAGTAAATGACCTTTTTTTTTAAGATTTTATTTATTTATTTGAGAGAGAGACAGTGAGAGAGAGCATGAGCGAGTAGGTCAGGGAGCGAAGCAGACTCCCCATGGAGCTGGGAGCCTGATGTGGGACTCAATCCCGGGACTCCGGGATCATGACCTGAGCCGAAGGCAGTTGTCCAACCAACTGAGCCACCCAGGTGTCTCAGTAAATGACTTTTTGAAAATATTTTTATGATGTAGTTAATTATTATTCTATTTGATATAAAAGTATGAAATATATTCACAAAATTTTACTCCCATTAGAGTCTTAGAGATGATCTAGTTCAGCTGTCTCACCTCATCATTATTGCAGTCAAGATACAGAGAGTTGAACTTACCTGTCCGTATTTGCATAACCAACAGAGTTCTGACCTTAGGGTGAAAGCTCTCAGGTTTTCCCCATTGAGAATGATATTCACTGGAGGTTTTTCATAGATGGTTTTTACGATATTGGGGTAGGTACCCTCTGTCCCCACACTGTGAAGAGTTTTAATCAAGAAGGATGCTGTACTTTGTCAAATGCTTTTTCTGCATCTATTGAGAGTATCATATGGGTCTTGTTCTTTCTTTTATTCATGTATTGCATCACATTAATTGATTTGCAGATGTTGAACCAACCTTGCAGCCCAGGAATAAATCCCACTTGACCATGGTGAATAATCCTTTTAATGTACTGTTGGATCCTATTGGCTAGTATTTTGGTGAGAATTTTTGCATCCATGTTCATCAGGGATATTGGTCTGCAATACTCCTTTTCGATGGGTCTTTGGTTTTGGGATCAGGGTAATGCTGGTCTCATAAAATGAGTTTGGAAGTTTTCCTTCCATTTCTATTTTTTGGAAAAGTTTCAGAGGAATAGGTATTAATTCTTCTTTAAATGTTTGGTAGAATTCTCCTGGGAAGCCATCTGGTCCTGGGCTATTGTTTGTTATGAGATTTTTGATGACTGCTTCAATGTCCTTGCTGGTTATGGGTCTGTTCAGGTTTTCCATTTCTTCCTGGTTCAGTTTTGGTAGTTTATAAATCTCTAGGAATGCATCCATTTCTTCCAGATTGTCTTATTTGTTGGTGTATAGTTGCTCATAATATCTTCTTATAATTTTTTGTGTTTCTTTGGTATTGGTTGTGATCACTCCGCTTTCATTCATGATTTTATTTATTTGGGTCCTTTCTCTTTTTGATAAGCCTGGTCAGGGGTTTATCAATCTTATTAATTCTTTTAAAGAACCAGCTCCTAGTTTCATTGATTTGTTCTATTGTTCCTTTGGTTTCTGTTTTATTGATTTCTGCTCTAATCTTTATTATTTTTCTTCTCCTGTTGGGTGTAGGCTTTATATGTTGTTCTTTCTCCAGCTTCTTTAGGTGTAGGGTTTGTTTGTGTATTTGAAACTTTTCTTGTTTCCTGAGAAAAGCTTGTATTGTTATATACTTTTCCCTTAAGCCCTCTTTGCTGCATTCCAAAGATTTTGAGCAGTTGTCTTTCCATTTTCATTTATTTCCATGAGTTTTTTTTTTTTTTTAATTCTTTAATTTTCTGGCTGGCCCACTCATTCTTTAGTAGGATGCTCTTTAGCCTCCATGTATTTGAGTTCTTTCCAACTTTCCTCTTGAGATTAAGTTCTAGTTTCAGTTCTAATTTGTCTGATATAAGGATTGCCACCCTAGCTTTCTTATCATGTCCATTTGCATGGTAAACGGTTTTCCATCCCCTCACTTTAAATGTGGAGGTGTCTTCGGGTCTAAAATGAGCCTCTTGCAGACAGCATATCAGTGGGTCTTCCCCCCCGCCCCCCCAATCTCATCTGATACCCTGTATCTTTTGATTGGGGCATTTAGCCCATATGCATTCAGGGTAACTGTTGAAAGATATGAATTTAGTGCCATTGTACTGTCTGTAAAGTGACTGTTATTGTATATTGTCCCTGTTCCTTTCTGGTCTGTTATTTTTAGGCTCTCTCTTTGCTTAGAGGACCACTTTCAATACTTTTTTGTAGGGCTGGTTTGGTGATTGCAAATTCTTCTAGTTTTGTTTGTCCTGGAAGCTTTTTTCTCCCTATTTTCAATGACAGCCTAGATGGATATAGTATTTTTGGCTGCATATGTTTCTCATTTAGTACTCTGAATATATCATGCCAATCCTTTCTGGCCTTCCAGGTCTCTGTGGATAGGTCTTCTGCCAATCTAATGTTTCTACCATTGTAGGTTACAGACCACTTGTCCAGAGCTGCTTTCAGGATTTTCTCTTTGTCTCTGAGATTTGGAAGTTTTACTATTAGATTTTGGGGTGTTGACTTATTTTTATTGATTTTGAGGGGGATTCTCTGGGCCTCCTGGATTTTGATGCCTGTTTCCTTCCCCCAATTAGGGAATATCTCTGCTCCAATTTGCTCCAATAGACCTTCAGCCCCTCTACCTCTTTCTTCTCCTGCTGGGATCCTAATTATTTTAATATTGTTTTATCTTATGGTATCATTTATCTCTCAAATTTTCCCCTCATGAATAATAATGAAATGTGAATAAATGAAATAATCATTTCACAAATTATAATAATTATCAGTGAGCCACCCTGTGTGGACAGTGCCAGGCTGGGCTATCAGATGGCTTTTATGACCTATAGCTTTTTGCACATAATGATGGAAAGAGATTTATGGAGCCATCATGCTCCTTCTTCCAGCACCAGACTTCATTAACTTTCTTTCCTTTTGACTCCCTGTGCACCTCTTGGCATCCCATGCCGCCCACCAGAGCTCCAGCTAGGTGGCACCTTTCTCTTTTTGGTCCTAGCCCAGTGATGCAAATTCCTGATTTTTGGTGGGGTGAGGGCAGACAGAGAAGGGGAGGAGAAGGAAAAATAAAAAGAAAAAAAAAGTAGATTTTTTAAAATCTCTTTTTCTCAGCTTCTTTATTCTCCTTATTTGATCTTCTATATCACTAATTCTCTCTTCTGCCTCATTTATCCTAGCAGTTAGAGCCTCCATTTTTTATTGCACCTAATTAGTAGCCTTTTTAA
The DNA here is from genome assembly GCF_964662115.1 of Mustela nivalis. Classification (NCBI taxonomy): domain Eukaryota; kingdom Metazoa; phylum Chordata; class Mammalia; order Carnivora; family Mustelidae; genus Mustela; species Mustela nivalis. The sequence goes on from NC_139024.1 coordinate 31,992,646, forward strand.
TTTCAACTTGGTTAGATTTTAGTTTTGCAGAAAGGGATTCTCTAGTATCTTCTATGCTTTCCTCAAGTCCAGCTGGTATCTTTATAATCATCATTCATGTTGATTAGGTCCCTGTCAGTCCATACTGCTTCTTGTTTTTTTTTTTTTTTTTTTTTTTTGTTGTTGTTTTAAATTTCTTTTCTTTTTTTTTCCTGAAGTGATTTTTTCCATTTTGTCATTTTGTCCAGAGAAGAGTGGATGAATGAAAGAACAAAATGTTAAAAGTGTAATAACGACCCCCCAGAAAAATATAAACTAAACAAATCAGAAGAGACATGAAACTAGAGAAAATAGAGAGAGAGAAAAAAGAAGAATATGAAGAATATGATCAGATAGGTGAATAGAACAGAGCCACACACTAGATTTTGGGTATATTTTGGGTATATCTATATCTTTTAGAAGAAACTGCCTCCCAAAATTTTAAAGAAAGAAAAACTTTTATCTGTACAAAAATAAAGGTAAGTAAGATGAAGGAATAGAATATGACTGTAAAGATGAAAATTTAAAAAAGATTGTAAAAAAAGAACTGATAAGGTGTGGGTTGAAAAAGGAGAGAAGAAAAAATTTTAAAAAATAGAAAAAGGACAAAAATAAAGAAAAATTTAAAAAAAATTAACTTTGAAAGACTAAGAAATCATGAGAAAAAAGGCATGAATTCTAGGTGCTGTATTCCCCTAGTGTTGGAGTTCGTAATTCTCATTGATCAGTAAACTTGGTCTTGGCTGGATGCTCTTGCTGGTCTTCTGGGGGAGGGGCCTGTTGCAGTGATTCTCAAATGTCTTTGCCAGAGGCAGAATTGCACAGCCTTTGCCAGGGGTCCCAGGTAAGTAATCTAATGGGGTTTGCACTTGGTAGCTTTTTCCCCCTGAAAGTGTTCCATACAGCTTTGGAAGACAAGAATGAAAATGGTGGCCTCCCACTCTGGCCCTGGAGGTGCTCAGAGCTTGGGGCCCCTCTCGTCAGTGAGCCCTTAAAAAAAAACAGGCAATCACTTCTCTCTCCCTGGTCTCTGGCTGCACTCTGTGCTCACCTGGCCTGTGACTATTTCTGTCTTTGGCATATGACCCTGTTTGGAGTGTCCAAACCAGTAGATTCCTGCAGTGCAAGCCCTTGGCATTCCTCCCAGGGGAGAAAGGGGAGTCTCCCCAGATCTGCCGCTTTTTGGGTCCCTGTTTGAAGATTAGTGGCCCAAAAGTGCCACAGATCATGGTTTATGGCAATGCTGAGCTGAGAGCCCACTTCTCGGCTCCATCTTTGCAGCTGGTTTCTCCACTCTGGAGCTCAGCCACACCCAGGTACCCCTGGTCTTTCTGTGACCCCATGGGTCCGGAGACCACACTGTCCCATTGAGGGTTCCACCTCCCACTTAGCCACTGGAGTGATGTCCCTCAGCAGAGAAGACTTCTAAAAGTTCCAATTTTGTGCTCCACCACTCTCTCACTGTCAGGGAACCTGCTGATGGAGACTCCCTCCCCTTGAAGTCTGTCTTCCCCAAAAACACCTCACATTTACTTCTCCACATGTCCTACCTTCCATAAAGTGGTCACATTCCTGTTCATAGAGTTCCTGCTATTATTTTCTTTGATCTCTTGCTGATTTTGTACATATTCATGTTTGAACTACCTAGCTGAATTCCTGGGATCAGATGAAATTTAGGTCTTTTACTCCTCTGCCATCTTGCTCAACCTCTCCTCTAATTTGATAATATTCTCGTGCTGGTTTGTCTACCATCTCTCCTATGATGCAGTCTCATGAAAAACCAACATCATATCTCACGTTATCCATTTCAGCTTTCTGGATAATTTTAAGGATTATAGGGGTCAACATATCTTTTTGAATGAATAAATATATTTCTCTTAGCCTGTGCATTGTGATTTACACCTCTCTGTCAACCCAAAAATATATTCTATTTTATTTTTTCCAATTTATTTATAAACAAAATGCTTCTTCATCCCCAGGGCTTAATTTTTATGTTGCTTCTCCCTGTTCCCAACCCAGAGGGCTCACCCAGTGGCCACTTCACATGCATTTATACTCGTTCTCCAAGAATCCCTTGTCTGTCTCAATTTTCTCTTTTATTTTTTGGCAATTTCCTGTGCCTGCTGTTGATTATACTAGTGCCCATTTATTCCAGTTCTTGGGGTTGGTATCGGTGGCCTTGATCTTCACAGGCATTTCATGTGACATCATTTCTGTGTTACTTTCCATTTGAAGTTCATGACCTTTTGCTCTACTTCTGTTGTTGACTGCTCTCTCTTACTCTTTTGTCCTGAGGAGCCTTACTCCGGCCATAGATTTGTCCACCCTTGTTACCTACCCCCACCCCACATATTTTCTGCTGCTGTCTTTATCTTCATCTTCAGCTTTGTCCTTAGCTATGTCTCTACTCTTATTTATTCCCCCTTGTATTCTTCTGCCTCATGGTTGTTTCTCTCCATGATGTTGCACTGTGCTTTGTCACCTTACATTGGCTACTTAGCTGCATATCCTTCCTGGATCGCCAGATTGCAAGGCAGTTCCACCTCTGCTAAGACAACTTCAGCTTGGAAGGCTGAATCTAAGTCTAGAAATTCAACTTTTTAGTTTCATTCCTGAACTTAATATCCATTTTAAGTTATTATTTCCCAGGTGGTAGAGCCTAATCTTAGTCAGTTCAAGGTTCCACCTTTCCCCCTGTTGCACCTAAGTTCTGGGTTGGGGAGGGCACACTCATGAAGAGTGATGGGGAGGGTCTGGTCCATGTTAACTGTTCATGTTGCATAGACTGGATGTTCTTGCTCCTGTTTGACTCAGTAGCCAGCCCAAGTTGCTGCTGTGTCATCTTTTAATCCCTGGGTCAATTTCTTTCTGTCCATAAAGTATCCTGTTTCACCTGGCACTGTAGGTTCCTCTCCTTTCAGATTTCTCAGACCCATCTGGGCATTCCACTATCCCTACCCATCTCTCCCTACCTAGTTACCCCTCAACAAACCATTCTCTGTATAGGAATCTTTTCTCTAGCCCCAGGGTGGGATATTCTAGTTCTTTCTCTTCATGTCTTCTCTCCCGATTTGTATTTATAACCTGAGTTCCACCAGAATCCAGGCTTTTGAAACACAAAGCCTTTTTTCTCTGCATTCCCTGATATAATGAACACAGGAGGTTGTGTATGTTAAGTGAAGGTAACATAGGAGAGCGGGAAAATTCTAGAAAGAAAAAAATTAGTTAATATGTAAAAAGTTTTGCTCCTCATTCTGGCTTTTATCTCTTTGATTACATCCACCTATCTTACTCTTCTTTCCCCTTCAATACCCTTGCTCTTTGTCCTTAGCCTCCAGAGGAAACTCCAGCCACTCACCCCTGCAACTGCACTGAGAACCTCAGTCCCACAAGGCTACACTAAATTCCCTGAGCCTTCCAGTCTTCCAGGAGTCAGTCCCCTCAATGTTGTGGTAAGACTGCAAGGTTAGAGTCACAATACCCGCTCCAGTCCTGGCTTCAACCCTCACTGACTCTGAGATACTGTGATAGTGGGCTCATCCCATGTTCTCTTTTATCACATAAATTTCTTATTTGTAAAATAGCAATTATAGTATCTCTTTCATAGCTTTACCCTGGGAATTTATTATTAAAATGTATGTAAAAGTGCTTTCTAAATGGAAATATTTACATGAATTTTTATTCTTTTTCTACCTCCTTGAACTTTTGCAATTTCCTGACACCCCACTGCTGACTCTGAATCTTAGGCTATAAACAATTAAAATATGTCAGTTAATGAAAAACTTCTAATATTTTCTTGATACAGATAGAAGAATTGAAATCTTGACTCACCTTCAGCTGTGTTCTTCACTCTCAATCCTGTACTGGTAGAGATTTAATCGAGCAGGATGCAGAATTATGGTGAATGGGTCTGATACAAGTTCAGGGTATAGTGATTTCTTTCTTTCTTTTTCTTTTCTTTTCTTTCTTTCTTTTTTTTTTTTTTTTTGTCTCCTCCTGATTTCCCAGTATATCCTCTCTGAGTATCTGCTTGATATTCAACTATTTAACTTTCAGCTTCCTTTCCATTTCCAATTGATAACTAACTACACAGCACTTAGCATACAGTAGATACTCAAGTCTTATTTTGAACAAATATGTGATATCATCCATTTTCTTAACTTTCCTCCTTTTCTTTTTTTTTTTTAAGAATTTATTTATTTGTTTGAGAGATAGAGATAGAGAGAGCGAGCATGAGCAGAAACGAAAGGCAGAAAGAGAGGGAGAAACAGACTCCCCACTGAACCAGGAACCTGACATGGGGCTCCATCCCAGGATCCTGAGATCATGACTTGAGTGAGTGGAAGGCAGACGCTTAACCATCTGAGCCACCCAGGAGCCCATTTTCTCTTTATCTGAATTATCCTGTCCCCTTTCTTTCTAATTCCATATCTCTTAGTACTTTTTCTGACTCTTTCATCTTGTTCTTGTCTTTTCTCCAGTAGAGAAAACTCTTGGATTTACATCTTCAAGGTTAAGTCTTTCTCTTGAAAGTCTGATCTATGGTTCCGACTTTTTACTGAGCATCTTGAATGCTCAGACCAGACCAATGTCATGACCTTCCCCGGCTCAACTTCCAACCCAGTTGACTCTCCATTGAACTGGACCACCATGGTATCCATGTCACAGACTTGTTTGGTTAGATGGAAATTAGATGGTCACTTTAAACTACTCAACACAAGTGCCCAACACACTGCATGTGCTCAGTAAATGTTTGGTAGTCCTGTTATTATGGAATTGAGTTGAGGGGCTTCTAAACACCTAGATTTGTGAGACTAATTTTTTTTCTTTTAATGTGTCTTTCATGATGCTTTTTCAAGAGCAATTGTTAATAATAAGGTCTTATTATTTAAAATGGAAAGTTGAGGGAAAAAAAAGAAAATATTTAGGCTAAAGCACAAACTATAACAAGTATACACTATTTTTCTAAAGGTCACTGGAAAATTTTCAGATCTTTGCATTAAGCAAGGCAGATTCTGTTGACTGAGCACGCTAGATGAAAGGTAAAAAATCAGCCAGTCAGGACATTCATGAATATCTGAAAGTGTAGAAGAAAGGGATTTTCTTAGGCTGCATCAGTGATTAACTGACAATTAAAACTGACATTCTGGGATTAAATGATGGTAGAATATATATAGGGAAATACTAAAAAATTGTTTGAAAGATTTTGGAAATAAGAAAGACTTCAAAATTTTTACAGTTTTTTCCAGATAAGTATTGGTTTGCAAAAGATTAACATCTACTTAGTTTTCTGTTCTAAATAAAAGTAATGAATGAAGGGGTGAGTGAATAAATGAATGAATGAATGCAGGAATGTATGAATAGATAAATAAAGTTGGAAGTTTAAAGGCCAATGGAATTGAATTCTGTCAGCATAATTTTAACTATGTACTTATTCTAGCCTTGCTTCGTGGTGCAATACAGATATAATCTGGTTAAAAAAAAAAATCCAAAACCACCCTCTACAGTCAATATACAGCAGATTAAATCTAGCATAAGGTAAAATTACCAACATTAATTTGAATTTTTAAAGTAAAAATTAGACAGAGGGAAAGCTAGAGTGCTCTTCGAATCTTTCATTTGATATTTGAATCTTGATCTTAAGTTTGCAGAGTGCAGAGAGCATTCTCCAACGCTACTGTCAAGGTCCCTCTTCTCAGTCAATTTTATTTATGTAGAATCTTTCATCAAAAGATCACAAAGAGCTGTCTAACCAGCTATAAAGAAACATAAATCAAAAAGAAAATGAAATGCTCAAACAATAAAATTATACATTAGAGGCCCATTTAAAGCAGAGCATTTTAAGATGAGAGAAAAGTCTTGGCTGGAGTATACAGAACATAAGTTATAATGGGAAGCTATTTCATAATTTGGTGAAAAATGAAAAAGGTCCACTTCTAATCGTGGAGAGCCTATTATTAGGAATGATCACTTGCATACCAGTGCTTTAATGAAGGGAGTGAAGAGCGTAATAACTTGAAGTGGAATTGACAAAGTATGGAAGCACTCTTCTTGCTGCTCCAGGGAGAAAAAAAAATTTTTTTATTCCATAAACGGGCATAGTGCCCAAGTATCATGCTCTTTAGCATGCCTATTGCTGATTGCTATTGTGCCTTTCTCAGAAGGCTCTATGCTAAAGTCCCACAGTACATATATAATATACATATCATATTTATGATATATATCCACCACAGGGGTCTCAAGGAAGCCAAGGTGATCCTTCAATCTCTACTGTCATCTTTACTTGCTTCTTCAGCACAGATTAATTCAGTGTCCCCCAAGTCCCAGGATTTCCAATTTATGGTAGGAAAATATTCATTTTAATGTCCCCAAGCATAGGGAAAATATAAGAAGGTTGTAATACTATTGCTTTAACAAAAACCAGCAGAAGTCCTTTCAAGCTTGCTTATATAGAGAAGCTAAAGAATCCAGAGACATCAGTCTTTTGTTTTATTGGCATTAAAATAAATATCAAGAAAATGTTCTTTGGCATAAAGTTTATAACATTCAGATTAAAGCCTACATTCTGAATTTTAGAATTTCAAATATCTCTAAGTTTCCAGTCTCCTTTTGTTCAAACCTGACTCTTCAGATAATTTATCTTATGGCTTGAGGATTACGCCTGACAACTTGTAGTAAGAAAATTTACGCAAAGTGTGATATTTACACCTTTGTTAATGTTAAATTTCATGTTCAAAGTGATGTACACTCTGCATCCAATATATAGTGAGTGTAAATGATAGTGAAAGTGGATATAAAATTTTATCTTTTATTCATTTATGATCTCAGGAATATGCGGTTTATTGTTTGTGTGCTTCCCAGAAATTAAGAATTGGCAAGTAATGGACTAATACACATGCAAAGGAAAAAGAAAAAGGCAGAGAAAAAAAGGAAGCAACATGAGCATAGGATCAGCTCTACCATGGTCTTTCTCAATTAATGACATTTAAAGTCAGACCCAGAAGAAGAAAAAGAAAAAAAAAGCAGTCTCAGAAGAAAGAACTGAATGTACAAAGGGAGGGTAAAGATTCAAATATTTGAGGAACTGAAAAAAAAAAAAAAAGTCCAGTGAACTTGAATGCAGTCAATGCTGAGAAACACTGGGTAAAAATGAAGACTCACAGGCCAGGTATCAGTCAGATCCTTGGCTGCGAACAATGGAAGGCAGCCATAGCTATCTTAAACAGAAAGGAATCGATTATAATATAGTGGATAGCATCCCTGATGGATGGAAAATATGGACAAAGGGGCTTGAAGAATGAGTAGGAACTAAGGAAGGGTAAGGAGAGACTCTTTCTCTTTAGGCCAGTGTTGGTGCCTCCATTAGATAGTTCATGCTGCTAAGTGACCTCAACAAGGAAGAATTTCTCACCTATCTCTATAGATTTTCGGCCTTCTCTCAGGACTCAGAATCTTAGCTGACAGAGTCCAACTGTTCAAGCATAGAAATAGCTGTGTGCCCTAGCGGGCCAGGGACGCAAGTGTTATGCTTGGACCCTTGGCTTCAGGAAGACTCACAAAGTGGGATCTCTCTCCACATCTGTAGGGAATTCAGTTGCTGGGCAGTCAGATGGCCACCAACGCACACTAAGAAATTTAGTTTTATGTAGATTCTATTTAGGCCAATAACAGTTTTTGGTAGGGAGGTGATATAGTTCTATGTCTTACATAAAGATCACTCCAGTGGCTGCTCTTGAACGTGTCTTGGGATAAATGAAGTAACACTGTAATCTTTGACATAAGAAAGAAAGATATCAATCCCAGATAGTTGAAATATAATGTCTGTAACAGGATAATCCTTTCTTTCATATAGTGACTAGAATTGAAAACCTGATCAAGTAAGGTAAGAGTGCTTTGAATATTTTTTCTCTTACATTTTAATGGCCTCTATCTTCTTATCCTTTAAAGTCAGGAATTGAGAAGGGTTTATTCCGACCTCCACTTTGACTCTAAAGGACTAAAGCAGGAGATCAAAGAACAAAACAGGGACTATAGAAAGCACTGGAACCTATACAAAAAACTTGGTTAGGTTTCAATAAAACTCAGAAATGAAAGTGGACAGAATTTTTTTAAACAAAGAATACAAGAGCACCTGGGTGGCACAGTGGGTTAAGCCTCTGCCTCCGACTCTGGTCATGATCTCTGGGTCCTGGTCTAGAGATGCCCTTGGGCTTTCTGCTCAGCAGGGAGCCTGCTTCTTCCTCTCTCTCTGCCCGCTGCTCTGCCTACTTGTGATCTTTCTCTCTGTCAAATAAATAAATAAAATCTTAAAAAACAAAAACAAAAACAAAGAATACAAAGCTACAAACAAAACATTTGGCCCTGTGAGTGGGGGTATGTTAAAAATTGCTACTCTTTTCCTTGTGTCTTCTTTGAATGCAATTTTGGAAAAATAGAAATAATTTAAAATATCAGTTTTTTTTTTCTCATCATAGATTTTCAAATCACCAGAAGACATGTTACAAATTCTTAGTGGATGCGTGAAAAAACAGGAAAATTCCATTTGACAAAAGGGTGAAACTTGTTGCCCATTCTTTTTTCAAAGTGAGCAATTAGGATCACCTGGAAGGAAAACAGGCCCGTGCCACAGTAATCAACTGCAAGTACCTAATATATATATATGTATATCCATATGTATATATGTATATGTATATATGGATATACATATATATATATTTTAAGTACCTAATATATTTTAACCTACATTCATAATCTAATGAATTTGCTAAATGATTAATAATAATTCGTAACAGTTTTTTCGTAAGAATAAAATGAAAGCTTTCCTGAATTTACCCTTGAGATAAAAATAAATGGGAGGCATTTCATAGGATCAGCTCTTGACAGAACAGCAAATTAAATTATAGTGTCACGTGCAGCTCATCTCAGTAGGCATGTGTGCGCACGTGCACATATACACATGTGTGCAAGCACACACACCTGATTCATACAACAAATTAGAGGCATTTATTTGATCAATTTGTCAGTTGCCCTTTGTACTACAGTTTTTAGAGCCCATTTGATTTCCATAGGTGAGGAAATTAAGAGTTTAGAAGTTAAGAAGATTTACAAGGTCGCAGAGTTAGTATGTATGAAGAACTGAGATTCAAAACTAGTTTGGACTAACTTCCCTATTCATATTCTTCGTGCTATACTGTGCATCCTCCCAGAATTTAAAAGAAATCAGCAGTTGTAATTTAAGGCTCAAATGGGTGTTTGGATTAGATAGAGCCATACGAAATTCTAACATTAGATTTTTTTGACCTATAAAAATGGCAGTATTCATATTTTTATTGAAATTACAAAAATATGCAATGATGGTAAATACTCCATTGCAAATATTGATGAAATTAATTTTGGCTTCAATCATTATCTGGTGATAACGTGACTTATATGAAAATAACATAGTGTGTAAATTTTTAAATGTTAGGGTGGCGTACAAACAAGAATGTAAAAAATGACATAAAGTCAAAGAAAAAGCAGAATAAAAACACCAAAAGAGATAGATTAAAGCAGATAAATTAAATCTCGCTGATTTACCCGTGGTAACAAGGCATTATTGAGCATTAAGTGTACTTGTATGAAATTGGTAACTACATTTCATTCAGACATAAAATATCAAACCCATTAAGTTATTAAAATGATTATATTAAACACATTTCTCTGGAATTACAAAGGTTGAAAACAAAAGTATTGGTTAAATTTTTAAGGTGAAACTGATTAAAAATTCTAATGTAAAAGTACTGGATGATTAAACTGATGAAGTACATTCACTTTTCTGATCAGTTGCCTTAACTCCAGTGGCTTTGAATAAATCATTCATCACAACAAGCATGCACTGTATAAAAACTGATGGACAACTCAAATTTTGAAACACATATTTTATACCTATGAAAATCTTTGAGCTAATGAATTGTGTAAGTTATTGGTATCACACTGAAAATTAATGTAATAGAGGAGAAATGTTTTGAATAGTGTGTGAATTAACTCCCCAGTTTACTTGAAGGCCTATTGCTTTGATTGTAAATCTCAGTGACTCTAATTGGGAAATATTGATACATATTTGATTGGGACATCAATTTTTGAAGAGCTCATCATTTAAAGATTTAATTCATCAAAAGCTTATTCAATACCTACTATGTGTCATCAGGGATTCAGAGATTAACAAAGCATTTCAAGCAAGTTCCAAGAGCCCTGATCAAGAAAATGTCCTTTGTCCTTTAGAGGACACTTGGTTTATACCTTAGTGAGGAAGAGATCAAAACTATTAGAGGCATTTTCTTGACACTTAGTAAGAGCTCAGGAAATGATAGCTCTTTCTGTAATTATAGTGATCAGTTATTACACACACACACACGCACGCGTGTGTCGTCATTTATAAAAGAAAATCTTTTTGGTGTTTGGTTTCCAGTAAGAGTCTCAACATCACCCCCTCTCAAATGAAGTCCCTCTGCAACCAGGAAAAACTAGCACTGAGAGGGGCCTTACAATAGAAACAGTTCCCTAGATTTCTGTTTTTTTCTATGATCAAAACTTGTGAAAACATTATTTAAATTGTGAAGTGTGTAAAACAAAGCATTAAGATTGTTGTTTTCAGTAAAAGATGTCTTTTTTGCAGAGTGCAAAAGGCAGAAGTACTACATTAATTACCTGTTTTGCAGTGGGATGACTTGATGGAGGGCTCATTGAAAGAGACCTGAAAGAAGTCAGAGTTTGACTTTGAACCAGTGCTGGAGTGACTCTGGCTGTCTGGTAAAATTCTTCCATCTGTTATACAAGACCTAGTCTTAACATTGCTATCTTCAAACTCACAGCTTTGGATGCAATTTGCGCACATACTTAAAAAAAAAAAAAAGTTTGACGTGTGGGTAGTTAGCGAGTCATTGCCTGAATTTTGTCTCCTCCACTAATGACTTTGAGAATCACACAGAGCTGGGGACTTGGAGCACACAGCCTTCACCACGAGCACACAGGCGCCAGGGAGTTCACAGACTCCAAAGATGAGGAGAATTAGACCTCCAAGTGTAGTAGGGTGAGCACTGAGTGTTCCTATGGGAATCCCAACCGGGCCCAGGGTGAGATCTGTTATGAGAACGGAAAAGTGTACCCTCAGTGAGTATCCTTTTGTCAGACACGGTCCATGATTCCCAGTCCAGGAACCACTGTTGAAAATGTTCAGGTCAGTGCTTAAGAAATTCTGGCATCCTTTGTTCTGTCTTCTGGTATGATCCTCTGCCCTGTGAAAGATTTCTCAGAAACCTGGGTCAGAAGTTAATGGCCTTAATGTGGTGGAAAATTGGGTGAGTCTATCCTCGCTTGCTTGGTTTCAACTTTAGTGGAATAAGATTTCTTTTTTTCTTTCTTTCTTTTTTTTCTTTGATCATAGTCTCTGTAGGAAATTTTGAGAGAGTGCTTTCTTGCTTTGTCACATTGTGGCACATAGAATAATAATAATATTTGTATTTGACTTTGGGGAGAAGTTATTAGGGCTGCTCATGGCAGGCGGTGACTGAAGGCCTTGCCCATCCTCTCTGAGGACTGAGAGTCTATATTTTCAATATATCCATTTATTGCTCAGAGGTTGGCAATTTCTGTTTTAGGGTATTATGTCTATTACATAGTGAGCAAATGGGGTACCCTACCTTATAATCATGATGGCAAATACTTACTATGTGTCAAACCTCCATGTGCTCTATGTGTACTAATTCATTTAATGCTTACACAACCCATGAGGTAGATATTATTGTTATTCCGATAATATGGGAGGAAACTGAGGTCTATGAAAACCAGCGATTGGCTAAAGGTCACATAGACTTATCAGAGTAATTGACAGAGACAATATTTAGACCTACGCAGTCTGGTTTCAGAACACTACCTTATATTGCATGAAGGAAGCAGTGGCAAGAAGGATGGACTAAGCCAATAATTCATGCATATCTGCCCCAAGCTTTTTGGGTCCCCAATCCTTTGAGAAGATTCTAGGTAGCAGAAAATTCCCACCAAAATCAGGCATTGGATCAAGGTCAGGGTTAGGATCTGTAGAAGACAAATTATTTTTTTTAATTAAATTTTTAATTTTTTTAAATTTCTTTTCAGTGTAACAGAATTCATTGTTTATGCACCACACCCAGTGCTCCATGCAATACGTGCCCTCCATGATACCCACCACCAGGCTCATCCAACCTCCCACCCCCCGCCCCTTCAAAACCCTCAGATTGTTTTTCAGAGTCCACAGTCTCTCATGGTTCATCTCCCCCCCCCCCTCCAATTTCCCTCAACTCCCTTCTCCTCTCCATTTCCCCAAGTCCTCTGTGTTATTTCTTATGCTCCACAAATAAGTGAAACCATATGATAATTGACTCTCTCTGTTTGACTTACTTCACTCAGCATAATCTCTTCCAGTCCTGTCCATGTTGCTACAAAAGTTGGGTATTCATCCTTTCTGATGGAGGCACAATACTCCATAGTGTATATGGACCACATCTTCCTTATTCATTCATCCATCGAAGGGCATCTTGGTTGTTTCCACAGTTTGGTGACCGTGGCCATTGCTCCTATGACCATTGGGGTACAGATGGTCCTTCTTTTCACTACATCTGTATCTTTAGGGTAAATACCCAGTAGCGTAATTGCAGCGTCATAGGGAAGCTCTATTTAATTTCTTAAGGAATCTCCACACTGTTCTCCAAATTGGCTGCACCAACTTACATTCCCACCAATAATGTTAAGAAGGTTCCCCTTTCTGCACATCCTCTCCAACACCCATAGTTTCCTGTCTTGTTAATTTTGGCCATTCTAAATGGTGTAAGGTGGTATCTCAATGTGGTTTTAATTTGAATCCCCTGAAGGCTAGTGAAGAACATTTTTTCATGTGTCTGATAGCCATTTGTATGTGGAGAAGACAAATTCTTATAACACAAAATCATGACTGACTTTGGGCGGTAGGAGTATGGAAACTGAATCCTTCAATTTTTGAGTACAAAATGAGTAACATTCAGTAAGTAGGGATATTTTATAATTCTCTACATAAGAAGAGCATCCTTAGATAATTAGGAGATCTAGACCTAGAGGGAGACCTGGTAAGGGGTCCTTGACCACGGAGAGATGGCTCTCTTCCTGGCCTTGCAAAACAGATGCTGCTTAAATTCCACTTGACAAGCCAATGTAGAGCTGGAGAGTGAGCGGCAGGAATCCTCAGTGAGGGGCAGGGCTGGGAGTTGGGAGGTGCAGTAATTAGGTGGAGCCCTGGGGGCACTTCCCAGTATTGTCTGCAGCTACAACTCAGCCTCAGAGGGCCAGGCCAGACTTGGTTTAGTGACCCCTGTTTTTGTACAGTTCCCTATGACAGAAACAGTCAACCTGGAAATCCCAGGCTCTCTCTCCCTCCCTGCTCCCCAACCCCGAAATCATCCAGCTAGAAGACTTCATTGCTTCATGCTGATAAGGATAAGGAAATGAGAAGAAGGACAGCTTATGGCTGATAGGAGATAATATCAACAGTTGATAACTCAAAGTGAGTTAATTAGTGTCTAAATTACTTCAGTCTTAAATTAGCCTTGAGGTTTGTTCAGGAACAATTTCCCTTGAGGGTCATGAGGTGGTTGTGGGAGAAAGTAAACTAATATATGATCAGCGAAGGTTTCTTTTTCCTGGGCACACAATCAGACTACAGCCCCACTTCCATTCCATGAGACCATGTGACTTGAGTGCTGCCAATGGGATGGACAGGGAACAAGGTATGTCCTTTCCAGGCCAGGCCCCTTGCCACTGCCCTCACAACCCTTCTTGCACCCTACTTTCTTTCTTTCCTGATCTGCTGCCAGGGAGGATCCAACAGATGATCGGGGGGTTGGCATGGACACAAGATGGAGGGTGCCTGTGTTGCTGAGTCACCACAACTGGACTTCGTAAAGGTGAGAATGAATTTCTAGTTTGTTAAACCAATAAGGCTATAGTGCTTCTATGGGCCAGCTAGGCTTTACTTATATTAACTCAATTAATCCAAATAAAAATATACAAGGCAAGTATTTTTATTATCTCTGCACAGTCAATGTTGACTTGCCCAAGGTCACACAACGTGTAGAATACACACTATCTGAACCTGGGTGGTGTGGCTCCAGAGACTGTACTATGGTTTAGCATCTAAAAGTTCCCTCTGATGATGAAAGTTTCTTTTAGAAGACAAAATAAGCTCCTTTTTTTTTTAAATTTTTATTTATTTATTTGACAGACAGAGATCACAAGTAGGCAGAGAGGCAGGCAGAGAGAGAGGAGGGAGCAGGCTCCCGGCTGAGCAGAGAGCCCAATTTGGGGCTCGATCCCAGGACTGGGATCATGACCTAAGTTGAAGGCAGAGGCTTTAACCCACCGAGCCACCCAGGCACCCTGAAATAAGTTCCTTTTAATTAAGAGAACATGGTATGATTTTGCATGAGTTTCCTGATTTCGACAGGTCTCTGAACCATGAGCCCAGATGAGAGGAACTGGCCCAGGGGAAGGAAGAGGAGGGTCACAGTGTGGCAGAAAGAGAAAATGAATTAAGGTCTGAGCTTCTGGAGCTTTGAAAGAACCGGAAGTAGAGTCCAGAGGAGTGGGGTGAGCAGCATGCAGTGGCCCTAGATTGATCCCTTGGAAAGCCTCCCCTGCAGAGAAGAGCCAGGTGCAGAGGGGAGGGACAGCAGGGGCTGGTATCCATGCATCCCGCTGCTCTGCGCCCTTGTTATTCCTAACCTTAAAAAGTGGTGTAAGTGTGTCAGGTGACCCAAGACCCCAGCTCACAGAAACCATTTCTGAAAAAGCCAAGAGAAGAAAGTGTGTCATTCTCCTTTCCTTTCTGGCAACTGCCAAGCAGATATGGGCATCAAGAATCCTGCCAGTATTGGGTCCTTTTTCCAAGAGGACAATGTACGATTCTTGTTTCTAAGGGATGCCTTGGAAGAGCTTCCCAGGGCAACAACCGATGATGGCAAGTTCTGCTTTTCAGCCCGTTCCAGCAGAGCCAGCTTGCTGTGGACCCAAAAGAACTTGACAGAAATTTGGATAAGAGGTATCTGGATATTACTGAGTAAGTGGGTTGTTGGAAAGGCTCGTCTTTTTCCACTAACATTAAAAAAAAAAAAAGGAAAAAGAAAAGAACACTCATTCTTGTAATGATCTAGAAACAGGTTCCATTAGAACTGAAGATGCAAAATGTAACATTCTTCCTTTTGATGCCTATGTCTTGGAATACGTTTACTGGATTTATTTAGTCAGCGCCTATGAGAGCCTGTTACTGGAATTCTCCTAGCCCAGTAGAGCGTGGGTAGGTGCTGTCATTTGAGAGCAGTGGTGGAAAGTGCTGGCTATGAAAGCAACAGGACAAGCAACTATTGACTTGGTGAAGAAGACACGCACTGTTCAAGAAATGAAATGAATAACAAGAAAATGCGGGCAGGGAAAATGCTGAGTATGAGCTAAGTACTAAAGCACTCTTTAGTAGTTCAAAACTGATATTTAGGGGCTTTTCTGTGTTGGGAGGGGCTGGGGACAGTGGGTCAGGTGGTTGTGATGAGTCCTATAGAAACCCCACCAGGCGGCAATCAGCTGGGCTAGTAAATTGCCCCGAGTACACAGATTTCCCTTGAACGCCCCCCTCGGCCTCCTCCCCTGCAGGAAGTTCCTGTGCAAGTTACTGTATCAAAGCTTTAAATGGGGGAATTTTCTTTTTCTTTACATTATTGTGAGTGGAGCTCTGTGACTGACAGCGAGCTGCATCTGTCGTGGGAGGGAATGCGGGGAAGACATCCTGTATACTTTGTGACATTTCAAGGAGGTGTCTGTGTGAATTACAGTTGACGCCCAATGGCTGCCACGTTCCATCCCAGTGTGGAACTCATTGTTTGTAAGGCTCTTTGGGATCATTTGTGTATGAAGGATTCCATATAAAACCAGTGTTTACTCCTTCTTGTGTTATGCATTTGGAGCTTGACACATGAGGGTGCTTTACATGCAGCATTCAGGAAAGTAAGCACTCAACTCTTATTAACACCACTAGGCACTGCACTCCTGGTAGTTTACCTGGGGGCAGTGGAAAGGGGCTCACAGGTATGCAAGTAAATGGAAACAAAGAGAAGGCAAAACTCAGGTATTATTCAGCTGCTGAAAATTTTATGGGCAACCAGAGTACAAACAATGTGAGTTATTTTACTGAGAGTTTGTTGAAGAAATGGAGCTTTAACTACCCTTTTCATTTTATTTGTGAGTGTTGTGTGTATGTGTGTGTGTATAGTTGTGTGTCTCTGTGTGCACGTGTGAATATTAAAACATCTATTCTCAGCATCTTGTTACCTGGAGATTTCCATTAATTGACATAATTGTGGTTCATTGAGGAAACGATGCTATTAATCTATATTATAATCCTGAGACTGCAAAATCCTTAAATTGAGTCTTATTGAGGCTTGATGTTTATTGCTTTTGAATTCTTTGAGTAGAGATCATTTCTGTGACATGTATGGTGACTTCCTAAACAAAATATAGAACTACTCAAAAATAGCTCACATTTAGAACACGTTGAATAAAAGTGATCACACTAAAAGACACACAAATACATATCTCAGATAAAAGCATATAAATATCTCATGTTCTAATAAATTATTTTATATTTATATAAAATATATATATTATTTATATATATAATGTAATATGATTTATATTATATATTTATATTTATTATTATATTATATATTTATATAATATTTAATTTAATTTAGTATTTGATAATATTATGTTATATATTTATATTTATTATTATATTATATATTTATATTTATATTATACTCACACACACTCATACAGCTGACCATTGAACAACAGGGGTTTGAACTGCCCAGATTCATTTATATGCAGATTTTTTTTATGAATATGGTACATACTGTAAATGTATTTTCTCTTCCTTATGATTTTCCTTATTCTAGCTTACTTTAATGTAAGAATATACTATATAAAACATACAATATATGTGTTAATTGACTGTTTATGCTGTTAGTAAGTCTTTTGGTCAATGATAGGCTTCATGGTTAATTTTGGGAAAGTCCAAGTTATACTCAAATTTTTGACTGCGTGGGGTGGAAGTCAGTACCCCGATCTCCCATGGTGAAGGGTCAACTGCATGTGACAGTTTTGTGGTTCATTTATGACACAGCAATTCAAAAGGGTGTTGGTTGAACTTGCAAGTTATGGTTGGTCTTTCTTATCTATAGTCTAATTGTTAGGAACCCTTTGGTTATAATAAAAAATGATAATACAGCAAGTAGACGGTTATCAATGAACTGTAGATAGAGACCAAGAGTGATTTAAAGTCTGATGTACATGTTGTGATTCCAGGAAAGTCTTTCTGGGAGCACTAGCCCCACTGCTGTGGATACTGAAGTTTGCACACAGTGTGAAGTTCCCATTTCTCAGTAATTTTAAGGAAATAGATTCTGATTTTCCCATGATGACCTTGGGAAGTGCTATTTAACTCATACAACCCAGAAGTTCACAGACCTCATCAGCATGTGGATTCTAATGAGGTCACTTATTGATGTTATAATCACAATACTTGTGTGACTTTGGGAAGTCACTTAACCTTTTAAAGACCCGTTAGCTTATCTGTAAAATGAGGATGATAATAGGGACAACATTATTTTGAATAGGCATCAAAGAGGCTGGTCCATGTGAGGAAAGTCCAGCATATAGGAAGGTAAATATCACTAATAAAGATATTAGTTTATTGATTGATTGGTTTGCATTCTATTTTTTAAAAATGGGTTTAGGTGAGAAAATAAAAAGCCAAGGGAAAGTAGGGATTATATGGTAATTTTATTTTTTCCAATGAAGAAGTTTCTTCAGAGCAAAATATCTAAAAAGAAAACAAGGGTCACTGGAGGAGCAAGAGGTACCGGCATTTCAAAAACTCACTTCAAATATGTCTTAAAAAGTTGAATCTTAAAAGGTGAACCATTTAATGTATTTTTAAAGTCAGTCAATTTCTATAATTTGAAGATAGATTCAAGTTCTTTCTCGCCTGCAACACAGCTAAAAATATAGAGTTTTCATTTTTTTTTTTTTTTTATCCGACTGAATTGCTATCAGATTTTTGTAAACCATTCACTCTGGAAGAATGCTTTGTTCTGGAAAAGGCAAGTGCTGGGAAAAACTCAGCAAGACTGCATAGCTTATTCTTTGAAAACTAGCACTTGATAAGGGTGTTAACTCGACATGTAATTCCACTTAGTAAAGGGATCATTGAACAGAATGGATGCAATGATTAAACCATAATTATACACTATAGCTATAATTATTTTGCAAAGAAAAGGTACATATAACAAATAAAGGAAATATTTAAACATAGGCATAGAGAAGAAGAAAAATCCATTATGTAGGATGAGAAAGGATAAATCTGTGTGAAAATCAATGGAAATAAAAAGCAGGTTGGAAATGTTTGCATTGAAATAATAGGAAGAATAAAAAGCATCAGTTACGATTCCCCGATCGTGGCAAAACTCTCTTAGACAAGATATTTTATAAATCAAACATTGAGAAAATGAGAGGGATCAATGTTGGTTGAATGAATGAATCAATGAATGAATGAATCAGTGAATTGAAATGGAGACCTTTAATACAGTACTGTGCTATCAAGAGAAAATAACCAAATTAATACATGAAATTTCATATAAAGCTCATTTTACATTTTACCACATTGAGCTAATTGGCTCACATCTTTTCTTTAAGAACCAAAAATAGAGAGAATAGTAAGCAGTATTGACATCCGGAAAAAAAAAATACTAGCAAGGGAGACTTTACAAAAATAGCTGTTAGACTGCAATGAACAAGGGGAAAAGGTAGTTTTCTTGAATGGTGATTGCTCTCATTATCAGGTGTGGCAGGCTTCACTGCAAGAAGCTGGGGTGGCCTTCCAGAACTCGGGGACCACGTAGGGACAGGGCTAAGGTGTGAAGGAGAAGCAGAAGTGTGAATACAGAGGAACACAGTGAAGAGACTATGTTAGGGGTCAGGAAGGGTGAGGTGCGGGTCTTTGGGGTTAGGACACAGCGCTTGTTCGGGAGAAGGGAAGGATGAGCTAGGTGCCTAACCAACTCACTGGTGGAAGGGTGATCTGATCTGAACAAGGAGGTCACGGTTTTTTTTTTTTTAGAATCTTTAATGGTCCATTTCTTTCATGACTGTGAATAAGAAATCCCAAATACTTCTCAAAATTTGGGGGGAGGGTCATGGGTCTCAAAAGATCTACAAAGTGCCTATGACATTTGAGTACTTCCTGGTTTCATCACTGAGGCTTTCTTTGCACTTAGTTTCATTTTTAAAAAAGATAAGGAATTTTAAACTAGGACAGAATTTTGGTCTAGTGGTGTGAAGGAGTTTTACCGATAGATGATTATCAGCTTCCAGATCCCTCCTGAGTCTTATCTGAGTATGAAGTTCCATTCTGTAAATAGGCATCGCTTTGCCTGATACAAGTCATAACCTTGTTCCAAAGGGAGCTATCTAGTCAACGGCGGGGGTCACTTCTGCAGACCGTGTTCATGTTCATAACATGCTGACAGTTACCACATTCAATAAAGCCAACAGGATTTTGTGTCCCTAAAGCAATGACAGAAATGAGTTTACAGATATCTCCCCTGCCCCGTGCTCTGCAGCCATCACCCTTTGACTCCCTGCCACCAAGACCATGAGGTTAACCTCTCCTATCTTATGGTTTAGAAGGTCTGGCCACCCCGGAAAGAGGAAGAGCACCCCTGCTGCCTGCTTGTCCTCTTTCTGCTGAGGCTGGAGAGCCCACAAAAATTAGAGCTTCGCCGCGGCTCCTTCTGGTCGTTTTACAATTTGCCAATTTCTTGCAGTGCTCTGGATTGCTACAATCTTATCATTTTCAAAAACTCATCATTACTTGTTCTCTCCGTGTAGATCATTTGTAGTTATGAGGAAAACCTCCCTCTGCTTTTAATCTCACACTGGGGTAGGGCTTCACGTTTTCCTTTTCAAGTGCACTTCCACAAAAGAGAAGTAAATAGGCATTCTGATTCTCTCAAGACCAGAATACTATCATAACTTTTTATCTTTTACGGCTCTATGCTCGAGGGTGGGTAGAGAGGCGTTTTCTTGCTCTCACATGGAATTACTATTAAATATGAGTGTTAAACTTGGATTGAACGGGGAAAGAGGCAAAGAAGCTAAAAAGAGCTCCCGAATAGTCTTTGTCATTAATAACTGCTTTTAAGAAACAGAAATATTTCTGAAAATGTGAAGTTTCATTTTCAAAAATCATGTATATCTTCTATATATATCATGTAACCATATGTGTATATATGTATATGTATGTTTGTGGGCATATATATATATATAGACACACATTATATATAATATAATGCATATAGGTAATACATATATATAATATCATATATATTATATATAATGTATGTATATATATTATTTTGCAAAGGAAAAAATAGATGCTTTTTGTATTAAACTGAAGGCTTCCTGAACAGATGTACCTTGTGGAATAAACTATTACAATTCAGGTAACGACAATGGTAGAGTCAAGGTAAGGTCAATGTGAGGGACTTCACATATTTGGTGCTTTGCTGGAAATTCCACTCCAGCAAAGCATAGCATCTAATCTGATGCATTCTTTAGTGGGCTTGCAAAAATTGGGTTCTATTTGTGAGGCTGTAACTATTGAAAACCAAAGTGACCCTTTCTTTTCTTGGTAATGACCCTAAATATTTGGTCTCACTCAAGAAAATTTGTTTTGGGGTGAACTAAGGATATCCTGAGAAATGTGTGTGTGTGTGTGTGTGTGTGTGTGTGTGTGTGTCTCAGTATAGAGACACCTGGGGAGGGGGCGTTGAAGTGGGTGGGGTTTAGAAGGAGCCATTTAGGTCTGTTATTTCGAGTAATAAGGAAGAATAGTCAAGAATGTGGAAATTAATGGAACTGTAGGAAAAAATTACTGTTTAGCCTAGAAATTTATTACAACAAAGGGCTGGAAAACTGGACATTATCAGATAAAATTTAGACTTCAGGAAGGTAAATTTCTTAAAGCTTAGAGATAATGTAGATAGGATTCTCTGACCAAAGACTCCAAAAAGTAGCAACTTAGGTAAGATGAGAGATTCTGTTAAGGAAAGTCTGATGTGATATTAAAAAGTTATTTCAATTGAATGAAGATGGAGACCAAATAGCTAATGGGGTGGCCCTCAGGGGAGCTCCAGGTATGTACTAAAGATGGGAAGAGAGCCATGTTACTAATGTGACAGTGACATGGTCTTAGGCACTATAGCAGTGACTTGTGGAAAACACAAAAGAGCAACACAACACATTCGGAGGGTAATTGTTTCCCTTTTTATACATGTTGAAGAATGAACAGAGGGAAAGTTCTCTTTGCATCTCCGGTTTTGCATCCCCATTCCGAGGAGTAAGTTCCAAAGCAGAAAGCGTGGGAGGTGAGAGGTGGGGGTGGGGGTGGGAAGGAGATGACCATTCGCCCTTGTGGATTTGGTGTTGAATTGTTAAATCAAGCACTGGCTGCTTCTGTCTCTATAATTCGTCTTTCTGGTAAAACATCTTTTATCTGTGTTGTTTGGTACATTTCTTTCAAAGGGAGGGTTTTCTATTTTTGTTATCAACAGCCATTTTGTTCAAGCACATCTTGTGATGGACATGGTTTTGAAGACTCTGATTTTCCTTCTGTTCTCACTTCTGTTTGGACAGAAAAGTCTGAAGCTTGATCTTCACGAATCTGAGATAAAAAGAAATCCAAGACTGGCCACTGAAATGATTTCTTCATTGTAGAGAATTACCCAAGAAGCAAATGAAACTTGGGAAATCACGATATTCTTCAATTCATCAGTTCGATAGCTGATCAGCTAGGAAGAGCTCTGTGTCCACTTAGACTAAGAAGGGTCGCATGAGTGTACAAAACAATGAGTAAAATGGTACAGAAAATCCGAGGTGATTGAACTTTATGTCCTGCCCAAATGCAGCATTACTCAGAATTTACGGTTATGCCAGCCTTTGCACCCTCAAAACATTTTCCCAAGTATTTTAGGATTCTCACATAAATATTGCTGCAGTAAGTATCATCAACATCTAGTAGCTGTTTTTTAAGAATAGCCAAGTGACATTATTATGGTCTGCCATCAAACCAGGGGAGGTGTGGAGGAGGCCAAAGCTGATCACTGCAGAGAAAGAGAATATTTATACAGATGCACAAAACAGAGTTTATGACGAAGAATCTGTATATATTTCCACATATTAGTAGCATACTAGAATCTTTGGTCTGCTTTTGGTACAGAGATACTCATATGTTTCCATCCAAATATTTTTTTAGAGAGAGAGAGTGAGAGCGGGTGAAGGGGAGTTTGGAGGGATGGGCAGAGGGAGAAGGAGAGAGAGAATCTTAAGTAGGCTCCACACCCGGGAGCTGAGATCATGACCTGAGCTGAAATCAAGAGTTGGAAGCTTAACCGACCTAGCTTCCCAGGCGTCCCTCCATCTAAATAATTTTAATGAGAGAGGAGAATGAGTGGGTATCTACTCATAGATAGGTTTTTGAAGTCTTCATTTTTAAAAGCTTGTGTGAATTTTGGATTAAATTAAAAAGGATTATAAAATACTGTTTTGTCCTTGTACATTTCCTAACTGTCTTAGGAATATTATCAGCAGTTCTTACACTACAGTGTAAATAAGGATCACCTGGAATCCTCCATAAAATTGTGAATTCCTGTTCTCTACTCTCACCTCCTGCCCCCAGATCCTGATTAGGTGATTGTACAGTATGCCTGGAAATAAGGACCCCAAGAGACTGGATCTGTTATGGTGACCCAACTAGCACACTAAGAGAAATTTAGCTCTAGAAATAGCCTTGGGGTGTCTTGTTACTTTGAGAAGCATGTCTTTAAATGTTCTAGGAGTATTTGTCACAGGAATGGGTAATCCAGTTTCAGCTTTGTTGCTCGACCCTGCTCTTCACTAATCGGGTGGTCAACCAGTCAGAACTCCTTCCAGCTTTCTTACAAGACCCACATTTCTCTATCATCAGTATTTTCCCTACAGGGATTCTCCCAGCCAGTCCCATGATTGACTGGTGCTTCTTCAAATTCTATTGGTGTTTCCTGGCTCTCAAATGCTGCCATTGCAATTCTCCACCCACTCAACTTGCCATGACTTGTCTCCTGAGTGCTCTTCACTCCTCGTCTTCCTATTTTTATACATGCTTCTTTATTCCCCCTGATTGAGCCTCAGTTCCAGAAAGGGAGGCCAAGTCAGACACATCCCTCACATCCCTGAGTCTCCAGTGGTACCTACCAATGTCCTCTGAAAGCAATAGATGCTCAATAAATATTGGTTGAATGGATGACTTGATGAGAAAATGTTGATACATGGAGTTGAGAAGAATGTAAAAACGGAAGAAACAAAAGCTGTTCCTTACCTCTGGTAATGTGGTGATTGATTGCAACATGTCCCTTTTTGTACGGGTGTTTCTCTTAATTAGGTAGAAAGAAAACCCAAAAATCATTATAGCAGTGATGTAATGAAAAAAAAAGGATATTTGGACCCATAGAATGTCCAACACAAAGAGTGAACTTTTATTTTTTAATTTTTAAAAAATTTAAAAGGTTTTATTTATTTATTTGACAGAGAGACAGACAGCAAGAGAGAGAGTACAAGCAGGGGTCATGGGAGAGGAAGAAGCAGGCTTTCCACTGAGCAGGTAGCCTGATGTGGGGTTCAATCCCAGGACCCTGGGATCATAACCTGAGCAGAAGGCAGATGCTTAACGACTGAGCTACCCAGGCACCCCAAGTGTGAACTTTAAACTATGGAATTTAGTTAATAATTATGTATCATCATTGCAAGAAGTATACCACACTGATGGAAAATGTTGATAATAGGGAAATCTTAGTGGAGGAGTGTGAGGGCATATATAAGTCTGTACTTTCTGCTCCATTTTTCTGTAAGCCAGAAGCTTCTTCCCAGATAAAGTCTAGTAATTTAAAAATATTTAAAAAAAATGGATATTTGGGGGGCACCTGGGTGGCTCAGCGGGTTAAAGCCTCTGCCTTTGGCTCAGGTCATGCTCCCAGAGTCCTGGGATCGAGCCCCACATTGGGCTCTCTGCTCCATGGGGAGCCTGCTTCCTCCTCTCTCTCTCTGCCTGCCTTTCTGCCTGCTTGTGATCTCTGTTTATCAAATAAATAAATAAAATCTTGAAAAAAAAGGATATTTGGTAATGAAAGAAACAACAAGAACCTTAGTGATGTGGAATGATAAGAAATTAACCTAATCAGTAGAATTCACCCCATGTTGTTATGACTGACATTTCGAGAGTACAAAAACAAGGTCGGGCTTGTTATGGGTTTGGGACACTCTTTCACAGTTGTTTATGCATAACACTGGTAGAAAATCTTCTGAACTCAGTTTATTCATTAGTGAAATAAGATTTTCACTTTGAGACACATTGGATAAAACAAAAGTATCAGCAAGCAGGCATGAACCTGATGATACATTCAGCCTAAGAATTCACCTTGTTACAAATTAGAGTACCATTGGTAAAGTAAGTGTATTTGAAAGGGCAGAAGTGGAACAGATGTGTAGGGAGGATTCATTCTATCCAGGATTTAGACAATACTGTCCGTGGAGTGAGGGGACGTACTATAGCATCAGGCACTCATGGTCTGACATCAAAAATGATAAGGGGAAGAGAGAGAGAGAGAGAGAGAGAGAGAGAGAAAGCAAGTAAGCTGGATAGACTGGGCTCACACATATTCAGCAGTTCATTTCAGAAGAAAAAAAAATAACCATTTTCAACTTATGCACACTGTAATTATCTAAATGATTCGATGTAGAATATCATATTGCAAACACCTTCAGAATAATACAGTCAGCACAACAAGCAAACTCGAATTGTTTTGTTTTACCCTTTACCGGTGTTCTCCGTCTTCCATTCAGTGTTATAGCAACCCGGGATCTGTCTCTATTTTGTTGCTAAGCCATTTTCATGTGCATTAATACAAACAAAATTATAGAGACTTCGTATGCATTTCTCCATAGACTGAAAAGAGATGTTCGCACCTAGTAGGTGTTTTTATTCAGTCTTTTTTTCCTCTGTCGATATGAAGAATATTCTTTTGTAGCTCACGGGGTTGAGTTGTATCTACAGTAGGCGAGGTGGTTCGCTCTCAAGGCAAAAGTTCTCGAAGTAATCGGCTCCGGCTATATCTTTTTGGAAACGTATACCACAGCACAGCACAGTGTAGAGCTTCTCAATCTTTCATGTGTAAGCAAACCATCTGGAGAGCTTGTCAAAATGCAGATTCAGACTTGGTAGGTGCGGGGAAGAGGGGAGGAGTCTGAGATCCCGCATTTCTGATCAGTCCCCCATGTAGCCCCGGTGTGGAGGAGCTGCCTCTTAGCCCCATGATCTTTCTTTTCTTTTCTTTTTTTTTTTTTAAACACTTGATTGTGAGCTGTGGACCTTCCCCAGAGAGAGGAAGTCTGGTATTTCTCACTGATCCTTTCAGATGCCCTAAGGATTAACATGTTGTTTGTCTCTTTCCTTCTGTCTACGAGGCAGGTGGGGAGAGGAAGTTTGCGTGAACACCTCCAAGTACCATACATGCTCGAGCACGTGGCGTGTGTGTAAGAGAGTGTATGCAGTCGGATAATGAATGCAATCATCAGGGAGAAGGCTACTTTCCTTTCTCAGAAAGGCAGATTAAGGGCAGCCAAAGTGGCGTTTGGCTATTTTACATAGCAAAAGAGGAATTCTTCATCATAATTTATAAAAGGTACAGAGATGATGAGCTGGCAATTAAAAACAGACATATTCATGAGTTTAGAGATGATTTCTCAGTGGCCTTTTTTCCTAAGGGAAACTTCTGCCCTCTGCCAGTTTTCACACGGCTTCATGACTGAGCTCTGTAGAGACAATACCGAACACCTTATTTCGTCTTTCTTGTGTGAATATATTTAGCGTAAACAGACGGATCAATGAACCTCCAAAGATTGTCTGCGACTCCAAACTCTCCTGCCAGATGAATGCTTTAACCTGCAGACGGCATTTCGCAGAGCCGCAGAAGTCAGAGTAGGGGAGGGCTGGGCAGAGTGAGAATAATGGCAAGGAAGAGACAGCGTCAGCTGAGGGAATTCACTCCAGAGGAGGAAAATGTGTTCTGCTCCCCAACCTTGCAGGTAGCATGTTTGGCTGCCACAGGAGCACGTTATTTGTTCTTTTTCCCTGACACTGAACTAAAGAATGCATTGTGGGAAAACCCATGGTGACATATGACACAATGCAAAGGGAGATCACAGCGTGAGGCAGCATCAAGGGGTTGACATGGCCTTGATGCACTCGGGCACAGCACGGGGTCGGCACAGCACGGGGTCGCCGGGATGAGTGGCTCTTCCAACGGAGGCCCGGGTGCAATTTGCACAATTCTCCTGAGAGCTCCCGGTGAAGCCCCAAGCCCCCCGTAAACCGGGCCAAAGAGGAGAGCAAAGACCCTGCCCCCTGCCTAGAGACACACAAAGGGAGGCATTTCAAAAGGAGCTTAGTTAAAAGGAGGAAAAATTATACACAAATATTAGAGGAAAATTGAAATGGATTTTAAAAAAAAGAATCTAACCGTTAGAATGGGAGCAAAGGGGATGAGAAGAGAATGGAAAGTACAGGGAACTGGCGGGCAAAGCACATATCAAAGTGACGCGTTAAACTTTCTTCTTTGGCTTTTCTTAAGAGAAAGACTCTTGGGAAAGCTGCAAGTGAACCTGATTTGTTTTGGTTAAAGAGTCTTCCCTCCTCTCACTGGCTCCGAACTTTGCAGCGCTGTCCACATCCAGATGAAAGTTTGCACGGAAAGAAAGGGAAACCCCGCCAGCCCCATCAGGCCTGCTTTCTGCTCGTCTCTCAGCAAAAGACCCTCCTCCGCCGCTCTCCCTGGTTGCTCCTGCTTGTCATAATACGCCACTTTTTGTTCATCAGATTTACATTTCAAAATTTCTGTATTGCTGCCATACATTAATTATTAATCTTCCACCAGCCCCTTCTGTAAAAAGCATTTTAAACTTTGATTTTGCTATCCCTTCTGAGGAGAATAAGCTTTAATCATGACCTCTTTCTACTGGGTATTTTCATTTTCTTATCCTATGAAGAATTTATTCTATTGCTAGATAAGTACGTACTTAGAAAAACCTCATGTATTTCTTTAATTGATTTTTTTTTTTAACAAATTTTTTTTTTTTTTTTTTTTTTTTTTTTTTTAAAAGGCTCCACACCCAGCATGGAGCCCAAGGCGGGGCTGGACCTCAGGACCCTGAGATCAAGCTGAGACCAAGAAAGCTCAACCAAAGCTCAATCTACTGAACCACACAGGCACCCCTCTCACGGATTTTTTAAAGCAGCCTAAAATGCTTGAGATTGGGAATAACTTGTTTTCCAGAGTCATTGAAGCTGTTTTGAACAATTCCAGACAAGGGTTTTACTAAGATTTAATTGGAATTGGGGTAGTAAAAGATTAGCCGGTTTTGTTTTAACCAGCTGCCTACTCTTCAAACCACCTCAAACTGTTGGACCGATTGTCTGTGTGGCCCCTGCCTTTGATGGGGTCTTCCCTCTGCTGGTAAACCTAGAGGTCGCTTCCGTGTTGCTGATCGATTTCATTTCACATTTAATCAAAGGAACTGGGTCAAACTTACTGTTTCAAATTATCTTTCAGTATGAATTCTTTTAAAAAAAATATTTATTTGACACAGAAAGAGAGAGCACAAGCAGGGGGAGCAGCAGGCAGAGGGCGAGGGAGAAGCAGACTCTCTGCTGAGCAGGAAGCCCAAATAGGGCTTGATTCCAGGACCCTAGAATCATGACCTGAGCTGAAGACAGACGCCCAAACGACTGAGTCAACCTCGCACCCCTCAGTATGATTTCTTGATGGTTAGTTTTTTTTGGTAACTTTTCTGTCTCTAAAATCAGCTTACTATCCAAAATAGCTATTCTTAATATTTAAGAGAATCACTTACCTCTAAAAGTTTTATAAAAGCTATAAAGGTAAAGTATGTATGTATAGGTATATGTGTGTGTGTGTATACATATATTTTTCCATACTATCTCAAAAGGTCCACAGGGGCCCTGGAAAATTATGCATGAACTCTTTAAGTTTCTTGGACCTTAGATCAAGAATTCAGAATTTTTTTTTTTAAGATTTTATCTATTTATTTGACAGACAGAAATCACAAGTAGGCATAGAGAGAGGAGGGGGAAACAGGCTTCCCGCTGAACAGAGAGCCCGATGTGGGGCTCTATCCCAGGACCCTGAGATCATGACCTGAGTCAGAGGCAGAGGCTTTAACCCACCAAGCCACCGGGGTGCCCCAAGAATTCAGGATTTGATTTGACATAGAAGTTCCTGAGTTTTACCGCTCCACTTTCTGACCTCTACCCACCATAAATCCCAGCTGGAGGCTGGGCTGTATTTAGCATCACATATAAATGGTCCTAACCTGATGTCTGTTTCACTTGCAGGGTTTAGTGGTTTTGCGGAATTTTGGATACCAACTCTATTATTGGTCTTTGGTGTTGCAGCTGGATTTACTTGGTGTTATACTCTACTGGCAGTCCTCTTGATGTCACTTTTGCTTTTGAGCAATGTGTTTGATGTTGCAAAATTCCAGTTTAAGGATCATAACTCATGGAAGAACAGCCCCATGATAGGAGACAGGTGAGATGGCTTTAGGGTTCTTGCTGTGACATAACTGGGTGACTTTAAGTCCCTTCATCTTTCTGGGCTTTAGTTTCTTAATAATAACTACCAATTATGGTGTACATGTGAGGTGTTGGCTAAGTGGTTTACATATTTTATCAAGTTTCATATTCACAGGGACCAGAAGAGACAACTTCCGTTAGCTTCAGTTGAGCGTTGAGGAAACTGAGGTTTAGAAAGGTGGGAAGGTCAGAGCCTGGGTTTGAACTGAAATAAGTCTGATTAAAGAGTTCAAGCTTAGGGACTTTTGTCCTCTCTGTTTTGCACACAGCTTACTGTTTAAAATGAGGCACTGGGATTAAACCAACTCAAATGTCTTATAGTTCTGAAAGAGGACATGGGGAGCCATAATGACTAGTATATATCCTAGTTCTATTTTTTCTCTATAGATCTTTACTTATTCGTTTGAGAGAGGGAAAACATGTTCACAAGCAGGAGCAGGAGTGAGACTGAGGAACAAGCAGACTCTCCCCTGAGCATGAAGCCTGAAACCAGGTTGGACCCCAGAACCCTGAGATCAAGCCCCGAGCCGAAATCAAGGTTTGGCTGCTTAACTGACTGAGCCACCCAAGTGCTCCTCCAATCCTTTAAAAAAAAAAAAAAGATTTTAAAAGCAGCTTTATTAAAAAATAATATTAAAAACAACTGGCAAACAATAAACTGTTTAGATTAACAGTATATCTTCTGTTGTGTTTTAACCTATATATCCATTTGTGAAACTATTATCACAATCATGATAAGGAATGTACCTATTTTTCCCTAGCATTTTATTTGCTCCTTGGTGATCTCTCTTTCCCTGATTTCCCTGTACCTCCTCCACAGGCAATCACTAATTCATCTTCTGTCACTACAGATTAGTTTCCATTTTCTAGAAAAATTTTAAAAAAAAGAAATGTAAGTCTCTTGTGATTTAATATTCATTTCCCCAGTGAGTAGTGATATTCAGCATATTTTTATGTGCTTACTTGCCATGGTGTATTTTCCTTGGTGAATTTTCTGTTCCAATCTTTCACCCATTTAAAAAAAAAATTTTAAAAATATTTAATTTATTTATTTGACAGAGAGAGATTACCAGTAGGAAGAGAGGCAGACAGAGGGAGAGGGGGAAGCAGGTTCCCTGCTGAGCAGAGAGCTCGATGTGAGGCTTGATCCCAGGACCCTGCGACTATGACCTGAGCCGAAGGCAGAGGCTTAACTCACTGAACCACCCAGGCGCCCCTTGCCCGGGTTTTGAATTGAATTGTTTCTTGAATTTTGAAAGATATTTATGTATTCTGGATCTAAGTCCTTTATTAACTCTATGATTCAAAAATATTTTATTCCAATCTGGTTCTTAGAGTCTTTTGTAGAGAATATATTTTAAACTTTGCTGGAGTCCATTTATCAATTTGTTCTTTTATGGATCATGTTCTAGTTGTACCTAAGAACTTTCTACTAAACCCAAGGGTGCAAAAGTTTTCTTCTAGATGTTTTATAGATCAGTTTTTACATTTAGTTCTGGTCCTTTTGAGTCAGTTTTGAGTACGACATGAAGTATCGATCAAAGCTAAGGTTTTGTTTTTTTTTTTTTTAACATATTGGTATCCAATTTTTCCAACAATATTTGTTGAAGAGTCTATCAGTTCTTTACATGAATTACTTTTTTACATTTGTCAAAAATCAGTGGCATATAAATATGTAGGGGTCTATTTCTGGACTCTCTTGTTTCATTAATCTATTTTTGTATCTATATCACATTGTCTTAATTATAAGAGCTATAAAACAAATTTTGAGATGAAATAGTGTTATCTCAATTGTTAAAAATAGTAATAGTAAATAAATAAATGAAAAATTATACCAATATGCTCCAGCTCTTCCAGATATTGAAGAGGAGCAAATATTCCCCCAACTTTTTCTTTACTCAGAGTTGTTTCAGTTATTTTTAGGTCTGCAGAATTTATATATGAAACTTATAATCATCTCATCAATTTCTATAAAAATGCATGCTGAGATTTTGATTGGGAATATGTTGAATCCTTAGATCAATTTGGGGAACAATTGACCTTTTAACAGTATTGAGTCTTCTGACCAGAAACATGGTTTCTTTCTGCATTATATTTAGCTGCTCCTTACTTTTTCTCAGCAATGTACCCTGTTTTGTAATTTTTGGTATATAAAATGTCCTACATCTTTTGTGAGATTTATCTGTCTTTCAAAATTTTGTTGCTATTGTACATGTTACTGATATTTATTATTTATTTAAAATTTTTATTTATTTCATTGAAAGAGAGGGAGTGAGAGGGAGAGAGGGAAAGAGAATCTGAAGTTGTCTCTGCACTGAAAACAGACCCTGACATGGGGTCTCGACCCCACAGCCCTGAGATCATGACCTACGCTGAAACCAAGAGTTGGATGCTTAACAGACCAAACCACCCAGGCGCCCCATAAATGTTACTGATTTTTAATTTTGATTTCTGATTATTCAATGCGAGTGTATAGAAACAATTGATTTTTCTTTTGATCTTGTACCTGCAATCTCTCAACACCCACTTATTAGTATTTTATGGGTTTACATCTCTTATACAGGCAATCATGCTGTATAAGAATAAAGATTGTTTTATGACATCCTTTCTAATACCGTGTCTTTATTTCTTTTTCTTACTTTATTGCACAAGCTGAACTCTACTACAATTTTGAATAGAAGTAGTAAGATCAAAGCTTTGCCTTGTTTCTGACCTTAGGGGAAAAATCATTTGGTCTTTCACCATGAAGTATGATATC
Organism: Mustela nivalis; assembly: GCF_964662115.1. NCBI lineage: Eukaryota > Metazoa > Chordata > Mammalia > Carnivora > Mustelidae > Mustela > Mustela nivalis. The sequence goes on from NC_139024.1 coordinate 32,024,256, forward strand.
GCTGCAGTTATATCTACATTTATATCTGTCTATCTGTATATGTATATGTATATGGCTTTTTTCAGATTAAGGAAGTCTCTCAATAGATTTCTAGTTTGTTATGAGTTTTTATGAAAAACTATATAGTGAAAGTTTTCAAATACCTATTTTATTGTTTTCTCATATTAAAAAAAATCTTTTTTGTGGGGTGCCTGGGGGGTCAGTTGATCAAGCATCTGGCTCTTGATTTTGGCTCAGGTCATGATCTCAGGGTCCAGGGATTGAGGCCCTCTTTGGGCTCCCGACTTAACAGGGAGTCTGCTTGTTTAAAATAAAGAAATAAATCCTTAAAAATATTTTTTATTGCTTTATAATATTAAAATGAAAACCACTGAAAACAAAAGTATTTTTAATAATATTATGTTTTGTTTTTTAATTGCCTTAGTTGGTGGTTAAAGCAACTTTGCCTCCTATGGCGAATTACTTCTTTGTCATGAGGTATTATTGTTTTATGTATTGTTGGATTTGATTTGATAACATTTTGTTTAGAAATTTTGAATCTGTGTTCATGAGGGATATTGTTCTGTAGTTTGTTTTTTTTATTGTGGTATCTTTGGTTTTGCTGTCAGGGTATTAATGCTGGCTTTATAGAATGAGTTGGGAAGTATTTGCTGCTCCCCTTCAGTATTGTGGAAGGGTTTGTGTAGATTTGGTATAATTTCTCTTTATTTACTTATCAGTTTAAAAAATTGAGATGTAATTGATGCACAACATGGTGTGAGCTTAAGGTGTACAACGTATTGATTTGAAGTATTTTTATATCGTACTTTGACTCCCATCATAGCATTAACCAATACCTCTGTCACATCACATAATTAGCATTTCTTTTTTTTTTTAAAGATTGTATTTATTTATTTGACAGAGAGATCACAGGCAGAGAGAGAGAGAGAGAGGGAAGAAGGCTCCCTGCTGAGCAGAGAGCCCAATGTGGGACTGGATCCTAGGACCCTGAGATCATGATCCAAGCCGAAGGCAGAGGCTTTACCCACTGAGCCACCCAGGTGCCCCAGCATTTCTTTTTAATGGTGACATTTAAAGTCTAGTCTCTTAACAACTTTGAAGTATATAATATAATATTGTTGACTATTATCACAATGTTGTACAATTGGTTCTCCAGAACTTATTTATCTTCTAAATGCCAGTGTGTACCTTTGGTCAACATTTCTCTGATATCCTCTTCCTCTGACCCATACCTAGTCACCATTCTACTCTCTGTTTCTATGAGTTCAGCTTTTTTAGATCCCACATTCAAGTGATATCATACATTATTTCTTTTTTTGTGTGACTTATCTTGCTTAGCATGGCACCCTTAGGGTCCATCTATGTTATAGCAAATGGCAGCATTTTTCTTTTCATGGCTGCATAATATTCCATCATATGTATATCACAACTTCTTTATCCATGCATTCATTGAAGGACACTTAGGTTGTTTCCAGATCTTGGCTATTGTCACTATTTTGAACAATTTGTTTATGACATGTTTTGGTGAAGTTATCTTTTTGTTTTTTGTGCTTGGAGTTCTGTCAAAAAAAAAAGTTGCTTTGAACTATGGGTTTGCAATTTTCATCAATTTCATAAAAATTTTGGTCATTGTTTCTTTAAATATTTTTTGGTATTCTCTTTCAATTATACTATATATATAGTGCTCTGCTCATTGCTTTCTTTCTCTGCATTTCATTTTGGATAGTTTTAATTACTATTTCTTCAAGTTCATCAATCTTTTCTTCTACAGTATCTAATCCAGCTAATATTACTCTTAATGTATTTTTATTGAACATATTGTAGTTTCTATTTTCCGAGTTCAACTTAAATCTTTTCATTTCTAATGTCTTTGTATAATAATCCTAATATCAGTATTGGATTTATTGGTTTATGGATCATATTTATCTGCTGCTTTGCATACCTGCTGATTTTTTATTAGATGTATGATCTTATGACTTTGAACTAGAAGTGCTAGAAATTTTTCTATTCCTGAAAATAGTCTTATGCATATTCTGGGATGCAGTTGTATTATATGAAAACAGTTTGATCTTTTTGAAATATGCTTTTTTCTTTTCATTTGTTAGATGGGTCTGGAGCAGTGTTCACTCCAGGGCTAATCATTCTCCACTACTGAGGCAAGACCTCTACCAAATATACATTCCACCAAATACACTGTGAGCTGTAAGGTTTTCCAGGCTGGCTGTGGGAACAGGCATTACTCTTAGCCCAGTATGAACTCTGGGCACTATTAACTTTAATTCTTTCACGTCACTCTTTCCTGGACAGTATGTAGTCCATTCATGGACAGGAACTCACCTGACTACTCTAGGGGAGCCCCCTGCCAATCTCCAGAAGCTCTCTCTTTGCTTTGAGTCAGAGACTATAATTACGCAGGAAAGTGGGACTTGAAGGACAGGTATGCTCTCTGTGGGTGAAGAAGATACTGCAGGGCATCAAGGCAGAAAAATCCCCAGAAAACAGGAATGTCGAGGAGGTAGTGAGAAGATGCATTCAGTTTGAGCTGAAATTTCCTGTGTGAAAGAACACAGTCTTTTTGGAAAGGTGGGCTACTTCCTCTTCTAAGGACACTTAGTTAAAAGCAATGAAAGCAAGTTTATCTCTAATTAGAGTATTTCAAGGGTCTAAGTGTGCTGGAGAGTGCTAGACAGTGGGTAAACACTTGAACTTGTGTTTCTGTCCCAAGAAGCTCATCTGTCCCAAGAAGTGCGAGCACTGTATGTGGAGCAAAACCCAAATACAGGAGTTTTTACTCTATTCCTTAGATCCTAGGGATCTAAAGACTGACTTTGCAAAAGGCATGATGAAAGAAAAGCCATGTTTAGTGAGGATCTGGAGGTCGTATGTTATATGTACAGGGCATGGAAGAGCCTGGGGAAATCAGCATGAAGATTTTACAATTGGATGCAAAAGGCTGGGATGGAAGCAGAGGGGTTGAGCATGGAAGGGACAAGTGTGGAAAAGGAAGAGTTGTAGGCATTCGGAAACCAGCTAGCTATGTGAGGTAGGGGCAGGAGGCTGCCCAGGATGACTTGAAGGCTTTGAGGAGGCTTGATTGATAGAAGGATGGTACCAGGAATAGAAGTAGGCATGACAGAAGAGGAACTTGTTTCAGAGTGAAAATGACAAATTTATTTTTAGGTGTTTGAATTTTGAGGTGACAGTGGGATACCAAAGTAGATATGTACAGCTTTTGGTTGAAAATATAGGACTGTAAGGGGAGCTCAGGGCTCAGGATATAGATTTGGGGGGTCATCTAATGAGATTATAGTTCAATTTATTCGCTTATTTATTCATTTACCAAGTGATTGGTATCAACATTTTGTCAGTTGCTGGGCTTGGAACTGGGATACAATGACACAGAAATGTGGTCTCTGTCCTTGAAGAGCAGGTAGGGAGATGATGTAATGCAGTTTGCTAAGAGCTCAGAGACTCATGTCTGTGGTAGCATGTCAGCACAGTGGAGTGACACTCAACTCAGAGTAGGGGCTGCTGGAGGTGGTATCACCTGACCTGTCTTAGAACAAGTCATGGTTAATCAGGAAGAGAAGGAAATAAAGGGTATGAAAGACCAAGGAAACAGCACATGAAAAACTATAGAGGCAAAAGGGAGCCTAGACTCTTTGAGATCTGGTTGGAGAAATGGATACATGTGAGGGAGAGGGAAAAGATATACCCAGAGAGGAGGGCAGGGGTTAAACTATGGAGGGCCTTGTAGGGCTTTTTGCTGCTTTGTAGAACATCCAGATGTGATGGCTAGAAGCACTGGACTCCATCCTGTGGGTTATGGGTTTCTCTGACTAATATAAGCTTGGAAGCAAGTAATAAGCTTAACAATTTATGCACCTGCAAGACAATTATGTTAAATGACATAAGCCAGATACAGAAAGGAAAAACCTGTCTGATTTTACTTATATGTGGAATCTAACAAAAAGTCAAATACATCGATGTAGAGTAGACCAATGGTTACCAGGGTGGAGAGGTGGGGAAAATGGGGAGATATTGGGCTCAAAGTAGCTGGTATGTAGGATAAATAAATCTAGAGGGTTAGTGTACAGAAGGATGACCCTTTGAATAATACTGTATTGAATATTGGAAATATGCTAGGACAGTACATTTCAGGTGCTCACATGTGAGGAGAAGACCTGTTCATTAGTTTGACTGTGATCACTGTTTCACCATATTTCTATATTAAATAATCATATTGTATGTCTTAAACATATACAATTCTTATTTTAAAAATGAAAGAAATAGGAAAAGTGCTCCGACAGCAGGACGATGAATTGATTGGAAAGAGGAAAGGGGGAAATCAGGAGTGCGCTTTATTCTACTACTTCAGTTATGAAGGAGAGATTAAGAAGGCCCATTTTAAGACAGTGTCAGTGGGGATAGGGACAAAGGGATAGTCAAAAAGATTGAAGAGCTACAACAGGCAGGATTTCATGACAGATTGGAGAGAAGAGTTTTGAATCTGGGGTTTATTAGCCTACAAGAGACGTCTGAAGCATTTGAAGGGAGGCACTGTACCAAAGAGTGTAGTGAAAAAACAAAAACAAAACCAGGAGTCGAGGTTGAAATCTCTGATACCCCCAAATCCTAGGATTCCTGTGACTTGATGGGTTTTCTGAGGAAGATGGAATGAAGAAAGATCTGAAGATAGAAGAAGAAAACTAGATGAAGATCACCATCTACAGGAATAGAAAGAGGACAGGAGTTAGCAGAGGAAAGAGAGAAGGAGGATGGTGTCGTGTTGGAAGATCAGCGAGAGTCTAAGGAGAGCAAGTGTGGTCCGCGCTGTCAAGGGAAAGAGGTCAGCTTTTGGGTGACCTCAAGCAGAGCTGTTTCAGGAGAATGGTGAGGGAAGAAATCAAACAACTCCAAGAGGGACTGAGAAGATGTTGAGGAAGTGGATTTGATAAGTGGGGATGACACCAGTTCCTGGATGCTGGGCCTCCAGCCTACCTCGTCATCTGAATTATAACAGAATCTCAGATTTTAAATTTAGTTCTGATAGTCTGTGAGAAATAGGCAAAATCTGAAATAGAACCAATTATGAGTACTCCAGTAGAAGATGAGCATAATGGTTTTTCCCGAAGTAGGTATCTCTTTGCAGTATTAAGCATATATGCCAAAATATTTTTATGGGAAATAATCATAGAAAATAAGAATAAACTTCATTGAGGGACTGAATACAGTTTAGCTGAGACTTTGCATCAGCAGCCTTATTTTCTGAACTATTGGTGGTCCACCATTCCTAGTTTCTTTTAATACTACATTTTTTCTTCTCATCACTTTTCTAACAGAGACTTTCCTAAACTGAAAAGAAAAAAAAAAAAACACCCTTCTGTGCTCTTTATCACTTTAGTTTATTTCCTGACTTGTTGGAGAGCCTGTTCCTTCTGTGTGAAGCAGCAGATGGCAGAGTCCCAGACTGGAGAGAGGCAGGTGGGGGGGGGTGGCCATGTGGTGTCAAGGTTATGGCCTCGTGTTGTGGCTGGGGGGACCTGGCAGCTGTCCAGACTATACCAGCCCAAACACCTGAAAAAACTCTTTCTGTCCACATTAGGTCCAAGGGGTTTCTGCTCTGATATCTACTGTCATGTAGGAAATCTTTTTTTCCCCATTTTTCTTTCTTTCTCCCAAGCTGTATTCTGAGATCTTCAGTGATATGAATCCACTGGTGATATTGATGGTAAAAAATGATGTACACGTGCCACTTTGTAATTTAAAGTAAGATCTTACATACCTGATCTCATTTTATCTTCCAACAAAAAATAACCTGTAAAGAAATAGCTTCATGTTGCATAGTAAGTGGAGATACATCGTCTTTTTTTTTTTTAAGCTATTGGTTTTATCAAGACGATTCAGTAAGAAATATCTGACCGAAGTACATTGTCTGACTCCAGTGTTGGAGATTAGGAAAGCTACAGAACAAACTTTTGTACTGCAAACTCTTGAGAAATTATTTTGGAGAAATTTAGGCTTTGTGGCAAAAGGTAAACACTACCGACTGCTCTGCAGACATTTTTATACTGTGAAAATATTTAAGAATTTAGACAAGTACAGGGAAAAAAGCAAATATTTCAAAACTTAATTTTTCTCCCTCTGGTTTTTGGTTTAGAATTTAATTTTTTTTGGTGGTGGTGACAAGTTTAGATATTCACTCTTTCTCAGTCCTTATAATCAGGACTAAATTTTCATACCTAAAATAAATCGGGATGTATGTCTGGCAAGTTCAGACATCTACAGGAGTTGTGGAACAGCTATTGGAAAGCACATTTAGAACACGATTTAAGTCGAGTGTATGATTGGAGAACCTAGTTTTTCTCCTTGGACAAAATGAGCATAATAGGTGATGGGAACTGGGGTCCTGCTGATGTTATTAGTTAAAGGGCATTCTACTGAAGGGGTGAATGCCTTAAAGAAGGGTGGTAAGTTAGGAAAAAATAGAATTGATGCATTACAGCCAGTAACAAGCAGAAAACCAACTGAACCAAAAGGTAAGAGGCATTGGTGCATGACATTTTTGTTCCATCATCAAAATATCATATATATTTTTTTAAAAAAAATCAGATCATTAGCTTGTCATCATGATAATTTTAACCTCTATCCAACTGTGATGATCTATGTTAAATAGATGTATTATTTCTTATTTGTTTGTTTTCTTCTTTTTTGAAATTCTAAGTGTAGTCACCATTCACTAATATTGTAAGAAGAACACCAAATTCGAATCCAATGTCTACTGCTTTCCTGGGATAGATATCTTTGCCATTTTTTCCTGTCAATTACAAAAATATAAATGAATTGTTTTCGACACAAATTACAAACATACATAATATTCCCAGAATGTGTTTCAGTCTCCAGTTTATGTGCTCTTATAATTAACTAGGTATCTTCAAAAGAAAGGATTCTAGTTCAGGGCTCAAACTGAGAGCAAGTAACTATAAACAGAGTGCTTGATTCATAAGAATAAACAGCACGTATGGGCTTCTGCTACAGATGTTATACCCTGGAGTGTGTCCTGATTTCCTTCGAGCTAAATAGGAATAGCAAAATCACATAGATGTGTGGTAATATATGAGTGTCGGTTACATTAGCATGCACTCCATATATAAATCAGACAAGAGAATTTTTCAGTAGACTTTCCTGAACTCTGAAACTACAAAATGTGGGTCCTATTATTTGGCTTTCAAGAGAGCCATCTCTCCCAGACCTGCTGCTTCCTTTCTCTCCCATCACTCCATTCTCAGGGGTGTTCTGTGTTTGTACAGAGCACACATGTGCATGAGACCCTTCTGGTAGGGAAGATGAAGAAGGACCATTTTACTGAATACCTAATATGTGCTACTTTCTTTTTGCCTACATTCAACTACGGTTTCTATTTTAAGAGATCCCCCAAAGCCCCAAGATTTGTATCATTTCTAAGACAGCTTTGCTTTGTCCAGATTTCAGTGACTCATTTGCAAAGTTACTTTAGTCCGTACTATAACCCTTCACTCTACAAACCCTCGTTGAACTCCCACTCTGCGTTTGATGAGGATCGTTACCTTTATTGTTCCAGAGGGGCAGACCCCAAGAGGTCGGTTGTTGCTCTTGGTAGCACAGTGAAGATTTCAATCCAGGCCTGTCTGACACCCAAGCCAATCTTTTTGCTGAGCACAAATGAGGGAATAATCATACACACCCAGCAATCTATACCACTACCTCTCTTCCTCCCATACCTCATCAGAAACCAGGGGGTAAAAGGAGATCATGGGAAATAAAGTGATGTGTGGGGGGGGTGGTTCTGATCCCCAACATTGTTTCTACCATGTGATGACCTCATAGACCTAATTCTCCATAGAAGTATTCACTTTTTAAAAAAGGAGCTCTGTTAGCTATAAATGGTCGGGGGATAATTTTGTCTTTTAAAAGAAGGTTTTGTTTGAAAAAGGTTTGTTTGACTATTAGGGCCACACAGGATGGAAATGGACTCCCTTGCTGGTGATGCATGGGACTCAGTGGGCATCCCAAGGACGTTATCAACCATCAGAGGCCCAGAAATGCGCAGCTAGCACTGGTCCTGGTCCACACACTATTGGCATTTTGTGATGGTTCGGTTTTGCTGACATGTTGGTAGCTATAGCCTACTGAATTTATTAAATGTTAGACGTTGTCCTACATTTGAAAATGCTTGGGATAATTTACAGGTTAAACTTGGTATGATGTTTCAGGATAAAATCAACTCTCTGAAGGAAGGAGAGACATCAGGGGTTTCAGGTATCACGTAGACTCTGTTTTCTAGAAGCAAAGGCAAACAAAGACATTGATTTATAGAAGTCTCACTTTCTGATGACTCACAATATGCATATTTATTCACAGATATAATTACTATATGAAAAATTTCTTCTTCTTCTTCTTCTTTTTTACAATTAGATTTGAGCAAGAATTTATGGAGTCCTGGGTGCAAAGATGCTAGTTAGAAATAGTTTCTTTAATCAGATCCTCCTAGATTTCTTTCCTCCCCACAGATCTCCTTTCACTCCCTACTGAAAGAGGGATTAGAAGATCTAGGCAGCCTGGTTTATCAAGGACACCTGGGGAGTTCACAACTTGACGCTCCATGAGGGCAGAAGGTCCAACATGGTGAATGGCTTGCAGTTATCAGCTGTCTCAGATGAACATCTCTCATTCCATTCCTGATGTAATGCGTACAACAAGCAATCTTGAGTGTGGGTGCAAATGAGAGTTATAAATCCTGGACTGAGAAAAGCTTGGATATCATGAACTCTCTCTATTGCTCTGTTTTCCTCAAATTCTTTGACTTACCTTTTGATATTTTGATATACACTTTTTTTCAGGCTACTGGTTTAGACATTGGCTGAGGAAAATAAGGGTCACACCAGGGAGGCAACTTACTACCTTTAAAATGTCCCCTTTGGAGTTTTTATGTCCCTTGTCATAGAGCAGTTTCTTAGGGTTTTTTCTTAGTGTTCAGTTTAGAACTTGATATGCTATGAAGTCTCTGGGGATTGAAAGGAGACCTTGGAGAAACAGGTTTCTGAGTGCAAGCTGGGTCCACGGACTGATTTTGATGAAAGACAAATGTTTTAGTTAGCTATTTCTGTGTAATAAACTGACAAACTTAGTAGCTTGGAACACTTATTTATTATTATTTCTCATGGTTTGTTGGATGGACTGGACTCAGTGTTTCATGGAAGTACAACTGGACAGAGGCTGGGACTGAGTCACCTGAAGGCTCTGGATGTCCAAGATGGCGTCTTCACTTACATGTCTAGCATCTCTGCTGGGAGGGCCAGAACAGCTAGGACTGGCTGGGCATGGTTCTCTCACCACAGAACTTCACAATCTGGGTAGCTTATGGTGATCTGAGTAGTCAGCTCTCTTATTTAGTGGCTAGCCTTCCTCCGACTGAGAATTCCAAGAGACCCAGATGAAGCTGCAAGTTCTTCTATGACCTGGTCTCTGAGGCCATGTGGCATTACTTCTATTGCATCCTAACATCCAAAGTGAGTCTTAGTGGCCAGTCCAGATTCAAGGGGAGGGGATGTAGAGAGTGCATGGCAGGAGGCATGGGTCACTGGGGAACCAACTTTAAAGACCACAATCACAGCAGGACAAGAATCCAATCCTTTCCTTTCCTTTTTTCTTCTCTTCTCTTCTCTTCTCTTCTCTTCTCTTCTCTTCTCTTCTCTTCTCTTCTCTTCTCTTCTCTTCTCTTTTCTTTTCTTTCTTTCTTTCTTTCTTTCTTTCTTTCTTTCTTTCTTTCAGAATTTCTGACTAACCTGTGTTCTTGGCTATTGGTAAATACCCACAATGATCTTGAGGGGATCTCCAGACTGAAAACAGCCATGGTGAACCCATTCTATAGGCATAAACCACTACTTGTCCCTGAATTACCTGTTAAAAATGGGCATAGAAGTCTGGTTCTATGAAGAAGAATGGTATGGTTCTTGGTCAGAATTTATTATTTTAAAACTGGCTGAGACACTCATCTAGGGGCATGATCCCAAACATATTTCGAAGCCCAGACCCATAAACAAGGGAACTTTGCTTCGGAGGTCCTACACCTGGATAAACTCCCGTCCTCATTACTTGGCATTAGATAATAAAGCAAAGCAGAATACAGAGGACTGAGGGCTATTTCTCTGCCCCATGCTTCCTTTGTGACATTCATTCGGATCTGAGTGTGGAAGACTTTATTTATGAAATCAGCTTGTTGGCATCTTGGATCACCCGTCGTGCTGTGAGCGTGTGGGGTGTCAGACAGCTGGGTCGTGTGTGGGGCAGGGAGGAGTGAGCAAGGCCCGGGCCATGCATGCTGCCCGGGAGACTGTCTTCCCCCAATATTCACTGAATCTCCGCTCTTCCTAAAGCCTCCTCCTTATTTACCCTCCTTCTTTCAAATTTGAATTATCATAATTATGGTGAGAAGAAAGACAAACATAACAACAAACATAACAACAATGGAGAAAGAGGGAACTCAGCCACTCAGAGAGAATTCTGGATTACAGGAAATTTACTTAAAGAAAGGATAACCCTATACATGTACAGTTTCTGGACACCTTTTTTTTTTTAATTTTTTATTTTTTATAAACATATATTTTTATCCCCACGGGTACAGGTCTGTGAATCACCAGGTTTACACATTTCACAGCACTCACCAAAGCACATACCCTCACCAATGTCCATAATCCCACCCCCTTCTCCCAAACCCCCTCCCCCCAGTTTCTGGACACCTTAACCCTGGTGAATTTCATGCCAGGAATGTAATTTCAAAATCAAAGAAGCAGACACCCTGGGATGGTCACAGGAGAGTGGGTAGAATAAAGATCAACTTAATGAATGCATTGTGTATACAGTCTCTGAGGGTCATGATTTCAGGAGAGTGAAATAAGGGAAAGAGCGAGGAACAGAGTGTGGCAGAGAAGATAATAAAGGGAGAAGGGGGGAGGGAGCATCCGAGAAAAGTGGAGAGAAATCTGGGAAGAAAGAGGCTGCTCTTGGGGAAGAAAATACAATCACTACCAAGCATGTTCCTCTCCATTTAAATGTTGAACATAAAACGATATGTAAAGTTCACAATAGTAATTTTTCTGAGAAACAGAAGTAGAAGAAGTTAGAAGATAGGATTGTGGGATAAATATACATAGTCACAGTGATATCGGGAGAAGGTCAAGGGCAACTTATTGTCCTATGGTGGCTAAAAAAGCAAAAATCTTATGGATCGGGCTCATTTCCCCACTTTACTAGCCAATAGTTTTGCTAATAGGTTTGCAATAAATGCTCCTGCGGGAAGAAGAATTTTTCACTAAAAGACATGCATTTCGGGAAACTGCCTCTGAATGAAGATGTAACCAAGGCAATAAGGGGTAGTGATTCATCGCAAGGTTTGGGGTTAGTCCTGGCTCTGCCCCTTAGCAGCTCTGTGACCTGAGCGAGTTGCTCCTCCTCTCTCAGCCCCGGGTTCCTGGTCTGCAGGAGGTGGGCTGGCCGCGCGTGGGGTTAGATGGGACACGCGTGCAGACTGAGCACCTTAATACCAGGCCGCAGCGCACACCGCCTGCTGTTGGTCCGGCTCCGCTGCTGTTCATAACAACGACGCGTTTCCACGTCTCTCTTCAGTGCTGTCTGAAGCCCCTCCCCGAGGATGTACTCTCTGACCGGAAAATCAAAGCCTAGGTCTCCGCGTGGTACACTGATGTTAATGAAAAATTTCTGAGAGGCCACGAATGAGGCTGTTTTGGCAGAGATGCGGTGTTTACTCAGATACACTCGTTAAGCCGCACGAAACTTTTCCATTTTCCTGCCTCTCAATTACTCTAATTCCTGACTCCGCTGCTCCTGCTTTTGGAGTGAAAGTGTTTCCGATGGTCCACTGGGCCGCCGGATTAAGCTGTACTTAAGTTACTTATATGCAGAAATAAACTCGCCTTCTTTCCTCTTATCCTTCCCGTACGATGGCACATTCCTACTAATTACATCATTCTCTGTGATCCTCCAGGGTCCTCCGGATAACAAGGAGAAGCAATGTTACAGGACATTACTTTTATGCTTTATTGGCCTCTGTTAACCATGGGCCTAGCACGGAAGCTGAGCAAACAGTCCAGACCCAAACGTGAAAACCCACTGATTGTCAATCGCGCGAAGTCTGAATTCGATTAGAGTGCCAATTTCCTGCTCATAGAAAAAGGAACAGCTCTGAAGTCCCTAAGAGATGCTGCCTGATTTAAGCCCTGTGAAATTCTAACCAAAAGGTAATAGAAAGGAGAAACCAAGCTTATCAGATTTTCCTTAGGAGGCATCGGTCTGCTTCACCTGGGGTAACTGGCCGAGTTCAGGCCAGCACTCTGACAACCGACAGGAAGTTGCTAGAAAGAACTATGGATAAATAACCCAGTGCTTCAGAAACCAACTTTTATGCTCTCTGGTATTGATTTAGAGGAGTGTAAGAAAGGTGTATGAGTACACAAGACTGATAAATGAATTGGGGTGACTTTTTGGGTAAGTGGTAGTTATCAGTTAATAGGAGAAGAATTTTGATGCCGCGAGGTTGTTAATCGGAGGAGGGACACTGTACGAAATGAAGGTTGGTTCGTATTGCAGCAGTGTCATAGAGCAAGCAGCCAATGAGGGACAGTCCTGGCTTCTCCTTCAGCTACAGATAAGTTAACCTATTTATTGGAGCATTTCATAAGAAACAAAAGAGGAGAAAAAAAGAACCTCACAGGTGTCCTTTTAATTTAATCAGTGCATTTGATATTGTGACCAAAACTGCTTAGGCTGCAGGGCCTTCTGCTAAAAGGGCACTGCATAGAACCATCCTCTGGAAAGATTTCAGGAATGAAAGTGTTTATGGCATAAATAGGGAGATGAATCTTAAATAGCTTACTCTGAAAATCTGATATGAAAAATAAGAAAAGCCATCAGAGCGTTGCGGGTGGGTTTCACGGCCATATCCCAGCCCAGGTCCACTCTGCCTGGCCTGATGGTCACACGCACACGACAGCCCACGATGGCTCGGTGAACTCTGGGGGAGATTGAAAATCGGGGTTGAGGATAACTGGACATGTAGAGAGGACCCGGAGATCAAAGCATTTCTGTCCTCAGCAGCCAGGATGAACTTGGCTGCTCTTGAGGACAGAGAGGAGTGTGGGGAAGAGACAAGCAGACACGTGTCCCGACAGGTTTGTCTGCCGAGCACAGGGAGCCGGGCGGAAGTGAGCACTGGCTCCGGCCCTTCTGTGCAAGGACCGATGATTCCCGGCTCAGGTTTTCTTTTGGTCTTTGTTCCGAGAACGAGGTGCGCTTTACGTCAGAGTAGGAAAGGAATTCCAGAAGTGAGTTTTAATTCAATGCTACAAATATTTATTGAGCACCTAAGCACGAGGCACCACTTCTGTGCCTGGGCATGTGGACAGGTAGAGTTGAAACACAGAGACAGATCAAGAGCACACTGGCCCATGCCTCTGGAAGGGAACATCCATGCTCTGGACAACCTATTCCAGCACGTCCTATGCTGGAGGCAGCCTTCTTGAGAGAAGCCTGACTTGAGAAGTGTTCGCAAATGGAGCTGTTTCTCCGGCATCATGTTAATGGAGGCAAGGCTGAAATGCCCCATTGACAGCATTTAGTACACTGGCGAGTCATTTCGATCTCAACGAATAGGAGGGAAAAGTGATTTCTCTTTATTGCAGAAAGAGACCCTGGGAGGAGAAGGAGGGAGTAGAAAAGCAGCAGACACGTTATGAGGACAGCCAGATCGTCCTGCTGTCCAAGGCTAAATCCTGGCAAGGGCCAGTCTCTGCAACCAGGAGCTCTGGCCGTTGTCAGCCGCAGTGACACTACAGTTCCTTTGAGGACTGGGAGAACGTGCCCGGGATAACAAAGATACACATGTAAATGAGAAGCCACTGGGGTTTGCAGGGTTTTGACAGTTCACCAGTGTCCATTTGTTGAATTCTGCATTAGTGAGGCAGTAAGAACAGTCTCTGACCTTTGGTTATGAGCAAGAGGACCACCTGGGGGCCTGAAATGTACATAATGACAAATTGGCAGTAATATTAACAATAAAACTTTTAAGAAATGAGCTTTTTCTTCCCCCTTTTTGTCTCTCCCTGGCCCATTTCCATCCTTAGCCTGGACTCCCTGGGTTGGAAAAGCATGCATCCCGGTTTTCTGTCCCTTGGGAGCCACGTGGTTCGAGAGCTGCCGATTGGTCATTTTCTTCTGGTTCTTCCTGCAGTTTGCAGGGGGAGTTGCTACAAATCCCCTGGGAAGGCACTGGGCCCAGTTTCTGGCTTCTGAGTGCTTTCCGACTGAATAGGCATCACAGTCCCGAATGGGGAGAACTGCATCAACATTTTAGGCTTTTTAACACTGGAATCCAGAGAGCCCAGAGGATGATGCCTCTGTTTTCTTGAATTATGTCATTCATTTGACACTGAACACGTGATCATTTGTCCTGTTTGTACCTGTCTGGGAACAGTTTTATTTTTTTATGATTATAAAAGGAATCTAGGCTTATCGAAAAATCTTAGACCATACGGAAATAAAACTGTAAGAGACAGATTAAAATCATTAGTCATTTCATTACCCAGAGGTAGCCATTGTTGACGTTTTTGTGTTCATTCTTGAAGATTTAGCTTTATGTTGCTACATACATATTCATTTGTTAAAAATTCAACGGCACCATGCAAACTGTTTAGGAAACTTCTCTTTTTCTTTTTTTAAAGATTTTATTTATTTATTTGACAGACAGAGATCACAAGTAGGCAGAGAGGCAGGCAGAGAGAGAGGAGGAAGCAGGCTCCCAGCTGAGCAGAGAGCCTGATGTGGGGCTCGATCCCAGGACCCTGGGATCATGACCTGAACTGAAGGCGGAAGCTTTACCCCACTGAGCGACCCAGGCACCCCTTTTCTTTCTTTTTTATTTTCTATATTAACAGA